>NW_026555321.1:67069166-68395833 GCF_021234165.1 Pteronotus mesoamericanus | reverse complement strand
TAAAATAAATTTCCACCATATTTTAAATCAGCTTTTGAGTCTCTTCACTTAAAGATGAGAACTACAAAAATAAGAGGTTTCAAGCAACCACCAAAATATTGAGAAAAATTGAATCAAGTCGAACTTTAGTGAACAAAGTTTTGCATTGTAATCTGAAAAATCACAATTCTGAGAAAAAAGAATATAATAGTAAACAGATTTATGATTTTAATAGAGCCCAAGGAAAGGTTACATAATCAAAGGAGTAGTTTTAATTATATGCCATTTATGTTTTGAAAGTGAACAGATCAGGAGTCATTAAGGCTATAAAATAGAGAAATGTTTTCAGTTTTGTCTACCCTTGAAAGATACTCTGTGAGTGAAGTCCTTTAGTTTTTAGAAAAATCCTAGAAAGAGCAGTTTATATTAAGAACAATGAACTGAAAATCTAAATATCTAAATTCTTCACTTCATATAAAAAATATGAAATGGATTGTAATAAAATGGGTTTCAAGATTCAGTCCCATCACTTATCAGCAGTATGAAGGCATTTACACTTTCTGAATTAGTCTTGTCATCTGCAAAAAGGGATTAATAATAGTGACTGCACAGAATGGTTTTGAAAGTTAAATAGCAGCATGACTGAAAATACTAGGCCAGCATGGCTCAGTAGGGTAACCCCTAGCCACATGAGGCTACTAAGCACTTGAAATGTGGCTAGTCACAACTGAAGTGTGCTGTAAAGGTAAAATATATTGAGAATACATTAGGTTTCAAAGACCTAATATAAAAAAAATGAATCTAAAGTATCTCATAAAAAAATACATCTTGAAGTGACAATATACATTATTAAAATTACAATTAATTTTGCTTTTTTCTTTCTTACATAATTTATAAAGAATTTAAAAGTTTATAAGTGTGTTAGACATGGAGATCAATGGAACAGAATAGAGGGCCAAGAAATAAACATACGTATATATGGCCAATGAATTTATGACAAAACCAAGAAATACAATTAAAAGAACAGTCTCTTTACTAAATAGTGTTGGGAAAACTAGGTAGCCACAGCCAAAAGAAAACTAGACCACTGTCTTACCATACACAAAAATTAGTTCAAAATGGATTAAAGACTTGAATGTAAGAGTTGAAACCATAGAAGTTGTAGAAGAAAACATAAGCAGTAATCTCCATGACATTGGTCTTGATGTTGAACTTTTGAATCTGTCTCCAAAACAAAGGCAAAAAAAGAAAAAATAAACAAATAGGACTATATAAAACTAAAAACCTTCTGCAAAGCAAAGAAAACAATGAACAAAGTGAAAAGACAACCTACTGAATTGGAGAAAATATTCAGAATATATAAAGAACTCAACACAGTAGGAAAAAGGAAGAATTTGATTAAAAAAGTGGGCAGGGAGTCTAATTACTCATTTTTCCAAAGAAGACATACAGATGAGCAACAGGCATGTGAAAAGATGCTCAGCATCACTAATTATCAGTGAAATGCAAATCAAAATCATAATGAGATATCACTTCATACCTTTTCAAATGGCTATTATTAAAAAGACAAGAATTAGCAAATGATGAAAAAGATGTGGAGAAAAAGGAACAAATAACTGAAAATGCAACTCCTATATTATTGAGCTATTCTACTTCTGGGTATTTATTTGAGGAAAATGAAAACACTCATTCAAACAGATATATGCACCCCTATGTTTACTGTATCATTATTTATAATAATTGATAGATAAAAACAACCTAAGCATCCACTTATGGATGAATAAAGAATGCACACACACACACATACACACACACATACACACAATGGAACACTGATGTTATTTTAAAAAAAAGAAATATTACCATTTGCAAAACATGGATGAACCTTGAGGACATTATGCCAAGTGAAATAAATCAGAACTATGCCATATGATTTCCCTTATAGGTGGAATATAAAAAGCAAAACAAGTCAATAATTTTTAAAAAGTAAATAATCAAAAAAATTCAGAGGAGAAAGAAGTGAAAAATGGATGAAATGGGTAAAAGGAGTCAATTGTATAGTGACAGAAGGTAACTAGACTTATTGTGATGATCAATATTTACTGTATAAAAATATTGACTTATTGTGTTGTGTATCTGAAGCTAATGTTATATACCAATTTTATCTCAATAAAAAATAATAAAGGTATATACATGGGTCACATTATCGTTCTAATGAACAATGTCAATCTAAAAGTGCATGATACATCTTAAGTGCTCAAAAATATTTTAATATCAATACTTGAGGCAGTTGTCAGACTTTTTAAAAATTTCATGTCCTTATTCAGAACTCTGCAGATTCCTCTGAAGGTCAGTGAAGATATACCAAGGAGGAATTCTGTTCTGTTGAAAAGTGTATGAACAAAGGAGTTTTGATTGACAGAATCATCTGCATCTCAGCAAAATAGCTCTTTTGACAATTTTGGGGAAATGAAGGGAGAAAAGAAAAAAGACAAAAATTAAGAAATAAGAGTATCTACTAAAAGTTAAAAATCAATAAATTATATGAAGTTTATGTACCATATTTATTGTGTATATTTATTAAAATAATCTGAATTAGAAAACACTGGTAATCACTGACATAATTTGAAATGTAACAGCAATTAACAAAGTATATTCTTACATGTTCTTTAAGAAGACAATACTAACCAAAAAACTTCTTAAACTTTGAAAAAGGTATGCAATATTGGGTAAAAACATGGGAATACATGGGTAAAAGTCATTCTAAATTCAAGTAACAATTACTGATGGAGTGCAAAGCAAACGGTCATCTACCTTTGTTGCAGATGTGCCCTATTGTACTTTTTATTTTTTATTTTCTGTAATGCTTCTGGAGCATCTTATCTATATGTCTTCTATACCCCTAACTGTTTTTAGCCTGGTGTATAGTAAGCTTCATGTTATGCTTTTAATATTATTAAAGCTTCCCTCTTGACTCTAAGTTCTTTCAGATAAGAACTGTCATTCACTGCATCTTGTGTCTGCTCTGAACTTAATACAGAACCATAAGAATTAGAGATATTCACAAAAATGTGTTGGATGAATGTATGAATCATTTTATTCTAACCTAAAACAATTTTCCTTCCTTAAATTTAATTAGTTATCCTAAGTGTGATAACAGTTCCTCTAATCTTTCAATATAATTTTTAAAAATTAATGATTTATCAATATCAACCAAATATAAAATTCCAAAATGTTCTAGTTCAGAATCAAGATCTGAAAGTATAATTATCATTCAAAGTTAAGTTACATTTTGTTTTGTTTTTCTTTTCTACTCCCTCATCTTCCAGAGAAGTTGATCTTTGCATCATTTAGGGTTGCAAGGTCTTTCCCTATTTTAACTCAACTGAGTTTTCCATTTCCAGGATATTGTTACATATGGTCTAATCTTCAAGAGATATAATTAGGTTATATTTTTGATGGGCATTGTGCAAGCACAGTATTTGTACTGTAGTGTTCATTCTAAAATACATATTCACGTGACAGCACATAATATCCTTGAAACAGCCACTACAGTCTGCCAAATAAATAATGCGCATTTTAAAGATGGTCTTTATGCGAGATGACTCTCTTGCATTTTCATGAGGCAGATTTTCCTTTTATTCTTTGAGAATGAAAAGCATGCAAAGGAAATGAACATGCTGAAAAATATGTTAAGGTAAAAGTGACACAAACCAGAAAATTCAAGCATCCTTTAGTTTCTCATTTTCTCCTCTGCTCTACCATTTCCCCATTACATTTTATCGGGCGGGGAGGGGAAGACTTTTGGAGCTTACAGCACCTTTCTGTAATCTTTTATATGTGAGCATTTGAGAATAAAAATGTCTTATTTTGTGTATTTTTGTAATGTTAATTTTAGTTTGCATTTAAAATGTAACTTTTTCTTCAAAATAATAGTTTACTAGGCAAATGTGCCTATTAAAAGAACTGACATCTCGGTGCAGTTAGTAAGTGGTATCCTTGTTACTTTTAAATGGCAGATTCTTTTTCTCGCTTGTCTTTGGCAAGTACACATCTATGTACATTGTTTTTGCAAAGAATTTACCTCAATTTCACAGAAAAATTATTAAACCCTCTTTCATGTTTTGATCTCTTACTGGGAGATATAGAGATTTCTGAGAAAATAAGAAAAATGGAAAACAACACTAACTGCATGCCTACTATGTGACAGACATGATGCAACACAATTTTTTATATTTCCCAAGATAGCTCTGCAAGGTGGGAATAATTCTTATCAACGTATTGAAAATTAAATAGCTTGAAAAAAGTACTGACATGTAGTATTTGACTCCATGGCCTGAGCTCAAATTAAACAAAGTATATAATGTTTACTTATTTGTGTTATTGAATCTTTTATATATGAAATGGAACATTACTTCCATACCATATTTTATAACATTGTAGAATGACATTATTTTCTTATAAAATGCTTTCTTTTATTTTATTACAATTATCTTTTGCTATTCAATTTTTTTTCAGTGACTTGGACAATAGTTCTTATATAAGAAAACCATTGATGGAACCAGGGAAGAGTTACTTAGACTTCTATGTTAACAGTTACACATCTTTTAGATTTATAAGATAGCTTTCATCTTATCATCCAACATCTCCCAAATCAACACAAAAGAACTAATAAGAATTATCTATTCAATGACTAATGTTTCACATACTGTTAAAATATCATGGAATTATACTTGGAAGGGACTTTGTAAGGTATCACATTGAACCTTCATGAGAGATGTGCAACAGTGGAAAGCTACGTAGAACCCAAGTATGCTGTGAGCCTTGGCTGTGTAAAAAGCTAAAAGATTTAGACTACAATCAAGGTGGTCCACATTTAGAACATTGTGAAAGCTGACAGCTTTGTAAAAGATACTACTTAATTTGTTAGAAACCATTATCTTTTACAATCAGCATGACAATGTTCAAAATGCCAGCCACTGGCAACATACTATGATTTACATTTAAATTAAATTTAATAAAAATAAAATAAAATTTAAAAACCAGTTCTTCAGTCCTACTAGATACATTTCAAGTATTCAAGAGCTACATGTGACTAGTGGCTACCATAAAGATTGTTCAACATTTCTAGCATCACTGAAAGTTCTGTTGGGCAATGTTGTTCTGGTTAATTAACAAAGCCAACAATAGTTTCCTTAGATTTCCATTAGTGAGTCAACAATTTTAAGAAACTATTGTGCTCTCTTTAAAAGCATATATTAAGTTTCTATTATGTGAAATAAACTAATCTACACATGTAAAATTTGAAAATCTATCTTTAAATTTAAATTTTGGTATAGGTAAAGCAATTGCACTAATAGCAATATTCTATCTCCTTCTATATTCATGAACAATGTTGTTAAAGAGAAATTTTTTTAATAAATTTTTCTAATCCAAATTGGATTCTTTCTGTGTCAATACCTTACTTTCTCCATGTAAGTATGTGAATTAGTGCATATTCACAGATAAAAGCAAAATAGAAATAAGAGAATCAGATTAAAGAATATCAACCAATAAAACTTCAATAAACTACTTTTCCTTGTAACATATTTTTTCTCTTAATATATCTTAGTGTTTGTAAGATTGGAAAACTCTGATGTGCGTTTAGACAGATAATGTTATTGTCTTATTCCAGTTTCAGTGGAAACAATTAGAGCCAGTAATCTGTTCTGGCAGACTGATATGGTGGCTTTAATAAATACATGCAATATTCACAATATTTAGGTAATACTAATTGACATGTTCATTAGACAATGAGTTACTTGAGACATGACACTATGTATTAATTCATTCATTGATTCATTCATCCATCCATTTATTTATTAAGTAAAACAAAAATTTTCTATCAAAAGTATACCAATCACAGATATTCTGGGCAATGAAAATAGAGCAGTAAACAACAGGCAATGTCTTTATCTCAATATAATATATTGAGATAAATATAATATAATATAATATCTTATAGTGGAAATAAAAGACAATAAGCAAATAAATTAAAATGTCTGATGTTGATATATCACAAAAATAGAATGGATTAGGAAGACAACATTAGAAAGACTAATCAGATAATTCCTTATTGAGGAGAAGAAATAGTAGGAAAAACCAGATGACCAGAAAGGGTCAGTGGAAGAAATGTGGTTCTGCAAAGGAAACAAGTACAAAAGCTGTGAGAGAGGAAGAGATCTGACAAATTATGAAGAGAAAAAAAAAACAAAACCATGAGGCCAGTGTTGGTACTAAAGCATGGGAAACAAGGGGTAAAGTGATGAGATATTTTCTTCTCTGTTTATTTGTAATGCATAAAATAGTGCAATCTTAACAATCAGGGTATCCATATAATGTGCTGAGATAGAAAAAATATCTAAGATCAGTTTTAAAATTTAAAACATTTTTATTCTAAAATAAAGCATGTAATCTAAAAATTATGTTAGAATTGGAGTTTTTAAGACTTGTTATATAAAGAGACTGTAACAGGCTAAAGAGGAAGGAATGAGCATTCACAATGTTTTTAAAAGAATTTTTGAAGTTAAGGAACTGTAACAATTATATAATCTATAGGAAAACCCCCTCTGAAGATCCATTGTTTTCCCCCCATCAACTGCCCCTTTCTCTTTCCATGTGATTGGACGGTGCTGATTAGTAGATGCTGAAAGACACTAGTCCTGTAAGCAATTGATCTAAAAATGCCAAACAAAGGTAAAGTGGCATTCTTGTCTTTTCTTCCCTTCTAAAAAGGGCATAAACACTAGCAGGGTGACACTGATGATGGAGAAAAGAAATGTTTCCATAAAATCAAAGTATGCACCTTGTTTTATTATGCACTTGGTTGCATTAGGCAGAATCAAGATTTTAATGACAGAAGTAAAGTTAATACATATTCTATTAATACATTTTGCAAAGACAGACATACTGTCATTAATGGATTTCCTCTTCAAAACTTTCTTATCCTCATGAAAAAATAGAAATATTGGAATTGACTTGTTAGAACATATAATGATTCTAGCTAAATCTACTTAAGACCTACTGTGGTCTTGTACAAGCCGTTGGTTCATAATCTATTTCTAATATCAAAGTCATATGCAATATGTATGATTACTTCATCTCTATTCTGGTACAGTAGTAAAAGCAGCAATACCAATGCTGTGTCCAGATGGACAGGTATCATGTGGAATATTAAGATACACACAAGTTCTTAAGCATCTTGGAATTTATTTTTAAAGATTCTTATAAAGTTACTATAAACTCTGGTTTGACAAAAGCTTAGAATTAGAAAAGATGTGATAGTCAACTAGATAGAAAATTATCAGGTGTTGAGAAAATCATGTACATCAATTTTTAGGAAATCTGACCCCAAACTATTTCTTTATACAATTTTGAATGTGCAAAACTAAAAGGTAGTCAATTAATAAAATGCCTTGAGAAATTCTAAAGAGTACTTATTATTTCTAGATAGCTGACTATCTAAAGAACTACCAAAATTTGGAATCCATAGCTTCAGCTTGAGAGACTGTGGTCATATATCTGCTATATATAAATTATTTCATTTAAAATGTGTTATGTAATTATTTTAAATTATTTCAGAAAAGAAAGCATCATCATTCTATGTAAACAAGAAACCAGAAGTTGAGTTTCACTTTCAGGAGAGTTCTCCTTTATATAACATTGAAATTCTGGGCATCTGCTTATGTCATATGAAAATCTTTTGCAATTCGTAGTCTGGCTCCTGTTACATTTACAACAGCCCAAGAGGAGTTAACCAATAAATTAATATAATAGAATTATATCTGGTCGGAGATTTGTTCTGTGTCTGTGTGACTGGCATCATTTTTCTCAGAATAGATTTTAATTCTAAAAAATGATGCATTGTTTCAGTCTTAAGACTTTATTTTCTAGATAGGAAAAAGAGATAATGGTTCTTTATTCAACTACTATAATTGATTTTAAATTAATAGTGACTGCTTCTCAAGCTTCTTCAAGAGATAAACATGATAAGCTATTAAGTAATAATCAATTTGGTAATAAATAAAAAGTCTTTTGTATTAAATTAACCTATAACAAAATTTAAATAATAAAATAAGCCCTTAAATTAGTTTACCTGTTATACATGACTAATATGTTTTGAATTCTATAACTAATTTTTACATGTATAATGTATAATATGAGATTTTAATGACCAAATATCATATTGTACTATGATCAATACTATTTACTGATGAGTAGCAAATAATATTATATTTTAGTAGGTTAAACATTTACACTTCAACAAATATAGTCTCCAGATCTGGATTTCGGAAGACATTTAGTTCTAAAATATATCTTCAGGAAATGTTTGTATTTTTAGAAAGAATATTGAACTAAAATTAGGAATCCTGGGTTTTAATTTTTTGGTTCTGTCATTAGTAACTCTGTGAGCTTGAAGAATTAAGTTCAATTCAATTCAATATTACTTCATTAAATATTTATGGAGCAACCTCTCTTGTGCAAGGATGGGGACACCAAAACATATTTGAAGGCAGAGGGGAGAAATCCAATAGAGAACAAAAGATTAAGGATGCTAACAAGGAGACTAATTGATGGAATAAGAATCTGAAACAAGGAAGGTAAGATAAAGAGCACAAATCTAAGGGTTAGTCTCAGTAAAGAAAATAAGGTCTTTCTAAGAGATAAGAACTAACAAGGAATTGTAAACTAAAGATAAAAAGAGATTTTGAAGTAGAGAGAAGGCACAGTAAGAATCTCACATTTGGATGATTTTTATCTCTGTAAAGAAGGTGTTAAAGTCATGTGCTGAGGTCAAGTACCACTTGGGATATTGAGGGAGTGAAGAAGGTTTGAAGTAGTTGCAGTAGAGAATGCAATAAGTAGGGAAATAAGTTATCAAAAATTACCAAAAAACACCAAGGGCTAGACATCAATTAAGTAATATGATTTTGGTCCCAATCAATGGAGTTTCATAGCTTTCTTCATCAAAGCTAGAGTCAAAGCAATGCATGGGAGAGTCAAAAATTACCAATGTAGGTAATGAAGACACAAAATGAGAAACAAAAATCAAAAGAATAGACAAATTTATAGTTAGTGAGTTGTAGATACTTTATCGGTAAAATTATTGAAATGACATTATGTCTAAGCTAAGGAGAAAAATAAAATTAGACCTTGGAAAATGGCCTGATATAATTAAAATATGACTATGGAAACATGTTTCTTTAAAAAGAAAATAGCTGGTGTGGCTCATTGGATTGAATGCCAGCCTGCGAACCTAAAGGTCACTAATTGGATTCCCCATAAGGTCATATGCCTGGGTTGCAGGCCAGGTCCCCAGTCAGAGACGTGCAAGAGGCCACCACACATTGATGTTTCTCTCCTTCTCTTTCTCCCTTCCTTTCCCTCTCTCTAAAAGTAAATAAATAAAATCTTTAAAAAAAAGTCCGTAAGATTCAATGAACAAGAAAGTTAAATACACAAGATTTGGTCACAGTAAGATTTCAAGGTTAAAAGAAGTTTTATGAACTAAGGTATTTGATTTAGAACAGCACTTCTCAAACTTAATATTTGAATCTGCTCTCTAGTATTGCCAGAATATTAATTCCCAGACCCTCCAACAAACCTAGTGAATCAGGATCATGGGGGCAGGAACAGAATGCTTGTATGGTTCAAAAAACAACATAAGAAATTATGAGGCACACAGCTGCATTGAGAGCCTTGAGGAGAGACTGGAGATGGAGGCATGGCGGAAAGAACGGGAGGAGAAATCGGGGAGTCCCTACTCCCTCCCCATTCTGTAGTCTCCATTCTGGGCAGGCAGGGCACACCCCCATAGAGGGAGAAGAGGGGTGTGCATGAACCAGACTGCCTGCCATTGCAACACTGTCTGTACAAATAGTGGATCCTTGGCCGAAGGGGTCACAGAACTGCCCAGAGACCCTTGAGGAAAGACTGGAAACAGAGGAGTTAGGGAAAGAATGGGAAGAGGAACCGGGGAGTCCCAACTCCTTCTCCTTTCCCTAGTCTCCATTGTGCAGGAAGAGGACACACCCCCAAAGAGCTGAAAGCTAAAAAGCACATAATAGACAGCCCAAAACCACCCAGTGCAGGCACACACACTTGCGCCCAAGTGGCCGGCGAGGGTTGGCGAGTGTGTGTGTGGACCGGCGAGGGCTGGCAAGGCCTCCCACAGGTTGGCACCGATGGGGCCTGCGAGGGAGTGTGCAGATCAGCGAGGGCAGGTGTAAATTGACTGCGGGCACGCGAGTGCAGAGCCGTCTGCAGAAATAACGGATCCCGACGAAGGGGTCACAGAGCTGCCCAGAGTCCCTGGAGGAGAGACTGGAGACAGGATTAACAGGAGGGTCCTGGAGCTGACTTCCTCCCATTTCCGTAGTCTCCATTTGGCGAGGGCAGACAACGCATCCAAAGAACCAAAAGCGGGGAAAGCACACAATAGAAGACCCTAAACGGACCAGTGCCAGGGTGCCCGCAGGCCTCAGGGTCCAGACGAGAACGCGAGGTCACAAATAAACCCCCTGGGCTGGGGCAAGGCACTCGCGAGCCCAGATGGGTGGGGGATCTTGCCGGGCCAGGGAGCGCGCTCAAGGAGCCAGTCTGAGAGTGCAGAACAATCCACAGAAATAGTTGATCCCTGGCCAAAGGGGTCAGAGAAATGCCCAAAGCAGGAGTCAGACACAGACAGTAGACTCCTGGAAGGCTCAAACAAATGACCCAAGGTGATACAGGGTCAAAAACTGACATCATCAAGGTAGGCCCAGAAAGAAAGATAAAGGAAAAAAATAAAAAAAATAAAACCAAATTAATTAATTAAAAAACCCGCCTACTACTATAAAAGTTTAATCCACAAAAATCAGGAAATCTGATTTTTGGTCAGATTTCAAAAAATCAGGAAATTAGAGAGAGCTAAATGAAAGAGAGGCAAGGGAACTATCAGATAACTAATTCAAAACAATGGTTCTAAGGAAGCTCAATGAGCTCAGCCAGCTCAAAGAGAACTATGAGAAACTGCAGAGAAACTATCAGGATCTTAAAACAAACTATATCAACCTGGGAAAGGCCATAGAAACTATCACGAAGACACAAGAGGATATGAAGAATACCATTTCTGAACTGAAGAACACAATAGAAAGAATCCAAAGCAGGCTGGATGAAGCCGAGGATCAAATCAGTGACATGGAGGATAAGGTAGAAAAAAGCTCCCAGAAAGAACAAGAAATGGAAAAAAGACTCAAAAAGAATGAAGAGGCATTTAGGGAAACGCAGGACAACCTGAAATGCAATAATATCCATATAATAGGGATACCAGAGGAGAAGAAGAGGAGGGAGGGATAGAGAACCTCTTTGAAAAAGTAATGATGGAAAATTTCCCCAATTTGAGGAGAGAAAGAGTCTCATGGATCCAGGAGGCAAAGAGGACCCCACTCAAGAGGGACCCAAGGAGGTCCACTCCAAGACACATCATCATTAAAATGGAAACTATCAAAGACAAAGAGAGAATCCTCAAGGCAGCAAGGGAGAAGGAGAAAGTAACATACAAGGGGGCCCCGATACCGCTAGGAGTTGACTTCTCAACAGAAGCACTACAAGCCAGAAGGGAATGGCAACAAATATTCCAAGTCATGAAAAGCAAGGGCCTACAAGCAAGGCTGTTCTACCCAGCAAGGCTCTCAATTAAAATAGAAGGGGAAATAAGGAGTTTCTCAGACAAAAGAAGGCTAAAGGAATACATCTCTACCAAAGCAGCACTACAAGATATGCTAAAGGGACTGGTTTAAGAAGATGAAGGAAAAGAATGAGAGAGAGAGGAACACAGGTACAAAGAGAAAAAATGAATAAGTTTCTATCAGTAATAACTCTCAATGTAAATGGGCTACATGCCCCAATCAAAAGACACAGGATAGCTGAATGGATCAGAAAACAGGACCCACATATACGCTGCCTACAAGAGACCCACCTCAGAGCAAGAGACCTACACAGATTGAAAGTAAACGGATGGAAAAAAATATTCCAATAAAATGGGCAAGAGAAAAAGGCCGGAGTTGCCATACTTGTATCAGACAAAGTAGATTTCAAAACAAAGGCCATAAAAAGAGACCCAGAGGAGCACTTTATAATACTTACAGGAAGAATCTATCAAGAAGACATAAACACTGTAAATTTATATGCTCCCACTATATGAGCCCCCAAGTATATAAGGATACTGTTGGATGACTTCAAAAAAGATATAGACAGCAACACACTGATAGTAGGGGATTTCAACACCCCACTGTCAAAAATGGACAGATCTTCCAAACAAAACATCAATAAGGATATTGTGGAGCTGAATGATGCACTGATTCTAATAGACTTAACTGACATATATAGAACCTTACATCCAAAAGAAGAAAAAAAATACACATTCTTTTCAAATGCTCATGGCAGTTTTTCAAAGATAGACAACATGATAGGACACAAAGCAAACCGCAGCAAATTCAGGAAAATTGAAATAATACCAAACTATTTCTCGGACCACAAGGGCTTGAAACTGGAAATCAACCTCAAAGAGAAACTTCAAAAACTTGCAAACTCATGGAGACTGAACAGTACACTATTAAACAATGAATGGGTCAATAATGAGATAAGAGAAGAAATCAAAAAATTTCTGGAACCAATGAAAATGAGCAGACAACAGTTCAAAACCTCTGGGACACAGCAAATGCAGTCCTGAGAGGGAATTTCATAGCAATACAGGCTTACCTAAAAAAGATAGAAACATTTCAAATAAAAGACCTAACATTACAACTCCAAGAATTGGAGAAACAACAACAAATAAATCCCAGAGCAAATAGAAGGAAGGAAATAGTCAAGATTAGAGCAGAATTGAATGACACAGAGACGAAAAGAACAATTGAAAGGAACAACCAATCCAGAAGCTTGTTCTTTGAAAAGATAAATAAAATTGACAAGCCCTTAAGCAGACACATCAAGAAGAAAAGGGAGAGGACCCAAATTAATAATATCAGAAATGAAAGAGGAGAAATAACAACTGATACCACAGAAATACAAAGGATTGTTAGAAACTACTATGAACAATTCTATGCCAAGAAATTTGAAAACCTTGATGAAATGGACAAATTTTTAGAAAAATATAATCTCCCAACACTGAAGGAGGAAGAAACAGAAAGCTTGAACAGACTGATAACAGCTGGGGAAATTGAAGCAGTCATCAAGAAACTTCCGGAACACAAAAGCCCAGGGCCGGAAGGTTTCACAGGAGAATTTTACAAAACATTTAAGGAAGAGCTAACCCCTGTCCTTCTCAGACTATTCCAAAACATCCTAGAGGAGGGAAGACTCCCAGACACTTTTTATGAGGCCAGCATCACCCTGATCCCAAAACCAGATAAAGACACTACAAAGAAAGAAAACTACAGGCCAATTTCGCTGATGAACATAGATGCTAAAATCCTCAACAAAATATTGGCAAACTGCATCCAACAATACATTAAAAAGATTATCCACCATGATCAAGTGGGATTCATCCCAGGCATGCAGGGATGGTTCAATATGCTCAAGTCAATAAATATAATACATCACAAAAATAAAAGAAAGGACAAAAAACACATGAACATTTCAATAGACACAGAAAAAGCATTCCATAAGGTACAGCACCCATTTATGAACAAAACACTCAGCAAAATGGGAATAAATGGGGCATTCCTCAACATAATAAATGCTATATATGAAAAACCTACAGCCAACATCATACTCAACGGGCAAAAACTGAAAGCTTTTCCACTATGATCGGGAACACGACAAGGATGTCCACTTTCACCACTTCTTTTCAACATCGTATTGGAAGTCCTAGCCACTGCGGTCAGACATGAAAAAGAAATAAAAGGCATCCAAATAGGAAAGGAGGAAGTAAAGCTATCATTGTTAGCCAATGACATGATAGTGTACATAGAAAACCCTGTAGCCTCTACCAAAAAGCTCCTCAACCTAATAAGTGAATTTGGCAAAACAGCAGGATACAAACTCAACATTCAGAAATCAAAGACATTTTTGTACACCGGCAATGAAATAGAAGAAGAAGAAATCAGAAAAAAAATACCATCCGATATAGCAACAAGAAAAATAAAGTGCCTAGGAATAAATTTAACCACAGAGTTAAAAGACCTGTATGCAGAAAACTATACAACATTGAAGAAAGAAATTTAGGAAGACACAAATAAATGGAAGCATATACCATGCTCATGGATTGGAAGAATTAATATCATCAAAATGTCCATACTACCCAAAGCAATTTATAGAGTCAACACAATGCCTATTAGGATACCAATGATGTATTTCACAGAAATAGAACAGACATTTCAAAAATTTATATGGAACCATAAATGACCCCGAATAGCCGCAGCAATTTTGACAAAGAAACACAAAGTAGGAGGGATCACAATACCAGACATCAAACTATACTACATAGCCACTATACTCAAAACAATCTGGTACTGGCACAAGAACAGACCCATAGACCAGTGGAACAGAATAGAAAGCCCAGAAATAAGCCCAGGTCTCTATGGACATCTAATATTTGACAAAGGGGGCAGAAGAATAAAATGGAGCAATAATAGCCTCTTCAACAAATGGTGTTGGGAGAGCTGGATGGCTACATCCAAAAAATTGAAGTTGGATCATCAGCTGACACCATACACAAAAAATTTAACTCAAGATGGATAAAAGACTTAAATATAAGTCGCAACACCATAAAAGTCCTAGAGGAGAACATTGGCAGGAAACTCTCAGATATCCCACGCAGGCATTTTTTCACTGATATGTCTCCTAAAGCAAGGGACATAAAGGAAAGAATAAGCAAGTGGGACCTCATCAAAATAAGAAGCTTCTGCACGGCTAAAGAAAACATCAGCAAAATGAAAACGGAGCCAACCGTATGGGAAAATATATTTGCTAATGATACATCAGATAGAGGTTTGATCTCCAAGATATATAAAGAACTCACTCAACTCTACTCCACGACAACAAACAATCCAGTCAAAAAATGGGCAAAGGACCTGGGCAGACGCTTTTCCAAGGAGGAGATACAGAGGGCCCAGAGACATTTAAAAGGATGCTCGACATCACTAGCCATCAGAGAAATGCAGATCAAAACCACCATGAGGTACCACCTCACACCGGTCAGAATGGCCATCATAAACAGATCAACAAACGACAGGTGCTGACGAGGCTGTGGAGAAAAGGGAACTCTAGTACACTGTTGGTGGAAATGCAGACTGGTGCACCCACTGTGGAAAGCAGTGTGGAATTTCCTCAAAAAGCTGAAAATGGAACTGCCTTTTGATCCAGTGATTCCCCTGCTGGGACTCTACCCTAAGAATCCCAAAACTCCAATTCAAAAGAACCTATGCACCCCAATGTTCATAGCAGCACAGTTTACAGTAGCCAGGTGTTGGAAGCAACCTAAATGCCCATCAGTAGATGATTGGATCAAAAAACTATGGTATATTTATACAATGGAATACTATGCAGCAGAAAGAAATAAAGAACTAGTAAACTTCGCGACAGCATGGATGGACCTCGAGAGCATTGTGCTAAGCGAAATAAGCCATGGGGCGAAAGACAAATACCATATAATCTTACCTATAAGTGGAACCTAACCAACAATGCAAAGATGCAAGGAAAGTAAGACCAGCAACACTGAAAGGAAAAGAAACCAACAGAGACAAGAGGTAAGGGAGGGGGAAGGAAGGGAAGGGGAAAGTCAAGGAACATATAGCAAGGACTCTTGGACAAAACCAAAGGGGAAGAGTTGAGGGAGGGAGGGAAGGAGGGAGGGAGGGGACAAGGGAAAGTGGTCAGGGTTAAGCAGAGACAAATGTGTTTGAAAAAATAAATTTAAAAAAATAGTTAAAAAAAAAAAGAAATTATTAGGCATAATCAAGTGTGTATTCCTGGTCTAGATGAACTCCAGGCTTAGAAATCTTCAAATTTACAATTAATGAAAACATTTAAAAAAAAAAAGAACTCCTTCAACAGTATTGTAGTCAATAGGAACAAAAACTGGCAAGAAACCGTTCAGGAGGACTCTCTCAAGTTGATATCTGAGCTGGGCAAGACTAGAGACTCAGGAAGTTTGTATTGGTGGTACAGTCTCTCCTTCTAATTATGGTAATCCTGCCACCACTCTTTATTTATTCAATTCATTTATAATCAGGGATTTTTATGTGTTGTTGCAATGAACAAAAACCATTAAAAAAGTGAAGTTTTACTAAAAGGAATGCATAATTAAAGTCCAGAAACAAGAACAGTTTGACCTTTAGAAGTTAGGGGAATGGGTAGGCAGGCCAGCAGTGATCGTTAGAGCTCCATTGCAGGTGTCTGCTCTGTCATTTTATCGGTCTTACAGATCAGCTTCATCTGCTGCTCCATCATATGAGAACACATGGATGCTGAGAGCTCCTGGGTTTATATATTACATACTCATCTATTTGGAGAGAATAACCAATTTTTTAAAAATAGATTTTATCTTTTAGAGCAGGTTAAGGTTCAAAACAACACTGAAAGATATATAGAGATATCCCATATATCCCTTAAATAACCAATTTTTTATGCTTTCTAATTATAGATGTCTTCCCAGGTGTATCGATTTGTGCTTGGCTGGGGTCATGAGGATGGTAACAAACAAAATGATTGCTCCATACCCTATTCTGAATGTAGGGAGAAGCTAAGAGCCTCTAACATGCACTAGGCACCACCCCATAATGGGCCTTTGTTGATAGCTAACACATACAGCTCTACAAGATGATAAAATAAGAATGTAAATATAACCTAACTGAAGAGCTACTCATGTGATGTTTATATTTTCCAGAATATTGGTTATGTCTATGCAATTATATTATGCACTAATAATTATAATGAAGGAGTTAACATATTCAATCAGATTGTAGTTTTGTTTTACTTATCACTAGATAAATAGTGAACACAACTTTCAGAACAGAGAAACTGGTTGAGAGGAAGAATATATGATGAATAGTGTGTACACTATGTTGTATACTAAAAGAAAACGATTTCATGACTTCTAAATTTTTTTGCTTTCAGGCATAATTTCAGTAGCCCTTTCCAACTCAGAGCATAATTGTTAGTTCGGTTTGGTTATTGCTGCTTCAGCCAGGACCGTAACACCAGTAAAAGAGAACAGAGCCTGACACAGAGGAGACAGAAGCAACACAGATTGGGGACAAAAGTCTCCCAAACCTCGGTCAATCCAAGAGCATCACTGTGCTACAACACAGCAAAATTACTGTTATAAATCACTGTTTGTTCTGTTTATAAAGTATTCTAAGATGCTTCAAATGTATTATCCCACAGATTCCTATCTTATATTATAGACAAAATTATCAGTTCTGCTTTACAGTTAATGAAAACACAGGGTTTAAGTAACCTAACATATGCCTCACCAAGTAAACTAGTACTCCTAAGATTTTAGAACCCAGGAATACTGACTCCAAACATTATACATTTCTATTGGTGATCTAAATTAATAAAAAAAAAACACAACATAATATTATGTTTAAAACTATAGACCAAACACAAAACTAAAAAATCTCTAGAAGAGAATATCAAAGATAATCTTAGTTCTGGATTTGACAATGTCTTTTTAAATATGACATCAAAAGCACAAAATACAAAGGGAAGAATTAATACACTGGACTTCATTACAGTTAAATATTTCTGCTATACAAGACACTTTTGAAAGAATGAAAACACAAGGCACAGAAGAGGAGAAAATTTTTGCCAAACTCATCTGATAAAGCACAGTGTATAAAGAAATGTTAAACCTCAACAATAAGAAAACAAACAACCCAATTAAAAAGTGGGCAAAGATGCAAACAAACATCTCAATATCTAAAACAGTGACAGCACAAAATGCCAGTGAGGAGTTGAAGATATAGAACAACAGGCACTCTTTTTCATTGCTGATGGGAATGCAAAAAGGTGCAGCAACTTTGGAAAACAGTTTGGCAATATCTTACAAAGCAAAACATATCTTTCCATACAATCTAGTATTTACCTAAATGAGTTGAAAACAGATCCATGAAAAAACTGTACACAGATATTATTAGCTTTACCCATAATTGTCAAAACCTGGAAGCAACTGTGATGACTCTCAATAATAGATGAATGGATAAGCACACTGTCATGCATCCATTCAAGGATATATTACATAGCAACAAAAATAAATAAGCTTTTAAGCCACAAGAAGGCATGAAAAACCTTGAATGCACACATTGCTAAGTGAAAGAAGCCAATTGGAAAAGGCTACATACTGTATAATTCCAACTATATGACATTCTGGAAAAGACAACTATAGAAACAGTAAAAAGGTCAGTGGTTACCAAGAGTTTGGGGGAAGGCAGGGGAATGGGTCAATAGATAGATCACAGAGAATTTTTAGGGAAATAAAGCTATTCTGCATGACACTGTAGTATTATAAACGTGACATTTGCATTTGGCCAATCCCATACAATTATACAACACAAAGAGTGAACCTTAATGTGAACTATAGCCTTTAGTTATTATTAATAATAATAATAAATAATGCATCAATATTGGTTCATCAGTATATGTGTGTGTGTCTGTCTGTGTGTGTGTGTGTGTGTGTGTATATATGTACATATAATATATGTGCCACATGAATACAAGATGTTAATTATAGAGGAAACTTGGAGGAAGAGGGTTAATATAGAAACTTGCCATACTCTGCTCAATTTCCCCATAAACCTAAAATTGCTCTAAAAACTGGTCTACTATTTCAAAAAGTTATTTAGCACTCTGTTAAATTTCTCATTGTGCTGTAGGCTTGGAAATCAACATGACATTGAGTAATTCTGAAAACAAGTCTACAATTTTACAACAGCAGAAGTTTACAAGAAATTGTATTTAATGTTTTTCATCCTCAAGTTTATATCAATGAAATGGAAATAACACAAATTTCATGCCTAACTCATTGGGTTTTGTGAGAATCAAATATATGTCTATGAGAATCTACTTTGAAAAGTGCTATAACAAATGTATATTATTATTTAAGTCACAAATGTTTAAATATATTATGCACATGTATAATATCTTTGTATTTTTTGTATAACTTATTTTTAAAACCACAAAAGGGAGCATAGCACTAAGATGATTACTGGTTCTAAACTCAACCTCAGTTATATGGGGGGAGTTGAGGAGAAGCTTTTTGTTTAAAAGTTAGTAACATTCCTGTTTAAAAACCTATCCAGAAGAAGTTGGAACCTAAGAATGTCTTTTTTCTTTCTCTTTCTTTCCTTTCATTTTCTTTATCTCCTTCTTTCCTTTCTTCCTTCCTTTCTTCCTTCCTTTCCTCCTTCCCTCCCTCCCTCTCTCCCTCTTTTCTTCTCTCTTTTTCTAATTTTTCCTCCATTCTTCTTTATTGTTTTCAAAATCATTCATTAATCAAATGTCTTCTTTGTGACAGCCCTGCTAAATACTGAATTTTAAGCCCTCAGAGACACAAATCAATACAGAGTTGTAAGTGATGGTGATATCCAGAGAGGCAGAGAGATTATAGGAGCTCATGAGAGGAACATAATCCAGGGAGCAACTGAGTCTTGAAAGACGGAAGGCTTGAGGTGTGCGTGTGTGTGTTGAGGGAGAATAAAAATTGGGGAAAAGAGACTTCAAGTAGAGACATAAATGTATACAAAAATCAAAATAAGATTTAGTAAATATGCATTTCTAGTATGGCTGGAGCATATCTGCATAAAGTACAAGGGGATAAAATCAGAGAAATAGATCAGGATTAAACAATAACATGCCTTGTAATGAGAGAGAAGGATGTCAAATTCAATTACAACTAATTGTGGTGTTGTAGAGAGAATCAAAGCACTATGAGAGTTCAAAAGAGATGATAATAATAGTGACAATTCAACTCAGGACTTAATTCTGTTCAAGGCCCTATTCTTAAAATAATATACAGCATATGTAATTTAATCCTAAAAATAACATCATAAATAATAATCACCTTAATATTATCCTTTTTTAAAAAAAAACACATGAAAGTTGAAGGGTCAGGTTTAATTTTCCCATGGTTTTAGTATTAGTGGATTCAAACTTGGGTCTTCCTAACTACTGAATCATAACCATTAACTATTATATGAGCAAGTTTGGAAAATTTACAGCTATATTCATTTTCACTTGAATACAAAATAACCATATTTGTATTCATTTCTAAGTTATCGATAATGTGTAAATATCCAACAATTGAAGGTTTAAGAAAAAATAGAGTGAAGACATTTATAAAGCATAGATATGTTTGGATTATAAATAAGCATGACTGCTTAAAAATAATTTCAACATTTATAGAGCATAAGTATGAATTACTTAATGGTAACAATTGTTAGTTTCCCACACTTTGGATTATAAGGGTTTCTTGAGAGTCTTGACTACTATGGATCTTTTGACTATATTATAGATCCTCTATTTGTTTTCCTGCAAATCCTCTTTCATATTTGAAATAAATTTATCATTTCCTAAATCATCATAGCCAATACTTCTTCACATTTCCTACACTTCTGGACCCTGCATCTTTGCACCTTTTTCCCCACTGAGATTTTTCTAATGTCCACTATGCCTCTCCTGCTTCTGCTGGCCTCACTAGCCAGGGATCCCCAGGTCAACAGGGCAGTCAAAATCACACATGTGGAGAAAATAACATTTTTTCCTCCTTTGGGCCTTATTCTCTCATTCTTTGAGACCTACCTATAGAAAACCAATTTGTTGTTCATTTGTTTATCCTCAAAACACAATGCCATTTTTATAATTATGAAATTAATATATATCACATAAAATGCTATATATTATTATAAGGTATTTGGGATATATCCCAATAATCATTGATAACACTCTTCACTATGTTAATAGTAGTGCAATGCATAGATATACAAACACACACATACAAACCCATATTTAAAACTATTATAATATTCTCTTGTATGAAGACACACAACAAAGTTATTGAAGAGGTTCATTATTGGCAGATACTTGGAGTGAATCCAAGTTCTGCTATAAACAATACTTTAATGAGCATATTTGTGCATGAACTTGTGTGGACTTGCATTATTTTCTTTGTTATTTCAGGCTGCTATAACAAAATACCATAGACTGGGTTCTTTATAAACAACAGAACTTTATTTCTCACAGTTCTGAAAGCTGAGAGTCAGAAATCAGGGTGGCAGTGTAGTTTAGTTCTGGTGAGGTGTTTCTGCAGAGTTGTAGACTTATTACTTCTTGTTGTCCTTACATAGCAGAGAGAGAAGGTGAAGGAGCTCTCTAGAGTCTCTTTAGAAGGGCACTAATCTCACTCTCATGATCTAATTACCTACCAAAGGCCACACCTCCCAATACTATTACATTGGGAATTAGAGTTTCAACATATTAATTTAGGGGGCACACACTTTTTAAAGATTACTACTCAATATCATTTTGAAAGGTTAGGAAGAAAATGGAATAAATGCAAGATGAGTGGATCTGAATAACACTTGAAGTGAATGGAGGTAGACACTTTTAACCAAAAAAATGAAAAATGAAAAATTGTACATCAGGGAAAACTTTGATAATAATATAATTAAAGAGTAAATATCACAATGAAAAAATAGTTTTATTGTATTTCTGTGTATATAATGTTGTAATATAAAGTATTATCAATATACAAGTCAAAGATTTTGAAAGAAAAAGATACAATATGAACAGAAATTAATGAAAAGAATAAACTTAAAGCTCTGACAATCATATTAAAAATATAAATAGAAAGGAGAATTATGTTAGTAAAAAGACACTGAAATTAGTCATTTAGCAGATACTTTATTAAAACGGAAAAGTTTAAAAATGAAACCATATGTTGGCAAGCTTATGGAATAATAAACTCTCTGATTCTTTCCTGATAAAAATGTAATTGGTACAATCTTCCAGATAGCAATTTTGCAATAGTCTTAATCCAAAGTTAATACTTTGATACAATTACTCTTCCAGTAATTTATCACCGCAAGTAAAGACAATTAAGAAATTTAGCTAAGGTGGCAAAAACAGAGATGTACTGTGGTAAACTTATTATTTATGTATCTTCTTTAGGGATATGAGGAGAAGATTCCTAATTATCATTTTGATATCAATAATGGTGGACAAACCTCCCTTAATGACTAAACCTTACTGAAACTATGACCAAGTTGGATTCAGAAATGTTCAATTTGAAAGTACCTGGAAGAAGACACAAGTTGAAGAGCAAGGATGTTGTGAGGGTATCTGGAAAAGAGCTTCTCAGGATGAATACTGATAATTTCCCTTTGGGGAACAGACTTAGGTATTTTGAAATCTAATCACAATAAAATGTAAATGAGGTGAGAAGATCATATATTACGGGGACAGTTTAAACAATGACTGGCTAATGCCAATAGATTTAATTTATAGAGACTTGCAAGGTTTAATTGGTCCTTAATGCATGAGATTTTCCTTCAAAAATTATCATCTATTAATGAAAGTGAAAAAGAAGCAAATTTGAGCTTTTATAATTCACACTTAATTTCATGATAAAAATTACCACATTGTTAACATCTAAAAACCCACAAACTCAGAAACAGTTTGTGTTACATTTTAACTATTTTATCACAAATTAATTCCATGCCTAAGCAAGTAATAAAAAGCTTTTATATTTGCCAAAGATTTGTCAAACTGTCAACTTCTTTGATGTTCTTTGTCTCATTCAACATGTAATATTTAGTGTGTGCATACACTTCAAACAAGTTGCCAGTAAATTATTACTAGACTAAACAAATTATTGTGACTCACAGTTAATCCTTAAATTATTAAACACTTTGTTTCTAAACTGCACATATAATTCATATTTATAATTAATTATATTTGAACAAATCAAAGACACAGTAAACAGAATACTGTTAACATTTCTAGTTAGGCACTTTTCTTTCATACACATATCCTTTAAAGATAGATGGCTCAAGCATAATTTGTATTCTCTGTTTTCACAATTCATAATCTTGTTTAAATAAACCAAAATCTTACATGTAAATGCCTTAACCAAATGTTAATTTATGGGTGAAGAAAAATTTTCAAGTGTTTTTTTTTTAATTAGATTCTCTTTTTTAAAAAGTTACTGTAGATCTCTTTCTGCAAAAAAAAAAATCCACATAAAATATTATTTTAATGCAGAGCTGACATGTATGGTTACTAGGTTTATGAACTGCATAAAAGGACAGACCAAATGGGGCTCTGAGATTCTGACATTCACCAAAACCTCTGCTAGGCTTGGTCATGTGAGATGTTCTGAATCTACCCTGGGGTGAAAATTAATGCAGAACCACATGTGGTATATTTAAGGCGTTCCTGTGCTTTACAGAATAATTGCATTACTACATAGATTTTTCTTTTCCTGAATCAGTTTGAGAATACATTGCCAGCTGGATACACTATCACTTCCTAATATTTTAGTGTCTCTTTTCTACAAACAGGGACATTTTCATACATAACCACTATAAGAGCAGGAAATTAACATTGATACTTCACTAACAACTAATCCTCAGACTCCTCTCAGGTTTTATTAACTGTCCTGAAAGTGTTCAGAATTGTACATTTTCTTTAGTTTTCAAGTCTCTTTCATCTCTTTCAGGCTGGAAAATTTCCTCAGTCTTTCCTGATCTTTTAATATCTTAACAGTTTTGAATATTCCAGCAATTCAACTATGAAGGGTGTCTCCCAGTTTAGGTTTGTGAGGTTAGAGACAGGTTAATAGCATGAGGACATTACAAGAGTAATGATGTGTTTGCTCCTCTTCTTGCATACTCTCAGGTAATATACAATCTATATTTAGCTCATTGCTGACAATTTCATTTTATTTGATTAAGGTGATATCTGTGAGGCTTCTCAACTATAAAGTTACTTTTGTCTTTTCTTTGTAACTTGTATGCATTTTCTGAGGAGGTTGAGTTATGGAAATATCCATTCCTCTTCAAGACTTTATTTCTTTCTTAGTTTCTATCAAAAGAGACTCGAGGTTCATACCTTATTTTATACAATGGGTTACAATCCATTACTACCATTACTTATTTCAGGGCTCAGATTGACCCAGTTTGAACAAGCTGGACTCCCTTCATGCTGGTTCCTGTGGACTTCTGTTATGTTCCCTGACACAATAAAATAGTCCAAGTTACTCTTATAATGGTCTTGGTTCAACCCTTACTTAAAAGACTTGGGTGCTTATTGCTGTGGAAGGGTTGTTGTTCATGGGTTATCTCAGTGGAGAGTCAGGGAATATTCCTGCATCTATTTATATTTAATGAAACATGTACACCACCACCTTCATGTCCAAACCACTGTTACAAGGCTAATTCTAATTATTTTTTCTGTTGATTACCTTTGGCATATCTTTTCATTAATTGGATATATTTAACCAATCTCCCATTGCCACATCCATCCCCTCCCTAGGAGCAGGCACCTTCACCTCAGTGAATTTGAGAACCTGCTGGGCCACCAATCTCCCAGGAGACACCAGTACCTTGCACTCTAGCTTTGACAACCTCACCAAGCCAAGCACCACATGAGCTCCTGCCCAGAGGTCCATCTTAAACCACCTGGTCCTTCCTGCTACCCCAAGCACAGATGCTAACATTGTCTTATGCCACCTAACAGCTTTAAGATTAATTTTTTTCTGAAGAGAAAAGAAAAGATAAAGAAAAGAAGGATGGGAAACTTGTATTTGTTTAAGTTAGGTGCAGAATGTCACATTAATTACACTTTTACTGTATGATATATCATCCTTTATGGTTGAAGCAAAGCCCAAGGCTTGTTTTACTTTTATTTTTATTTCTTTTCCTTTAATATTTTTTAAGGATTTTATTTTTATTTTTAGAGAGAGAGGAAAGGAGAAAGAAAGAGGGGAAGAGAGACATCAATGAGCGAGAGAAACATCAAAGTGTGGTTGCCTCTTGTGCATTCCCTACTGGGAGCCTAACCTGTAACCCAAGCATATGCCCTGACTGGGAATTGAACCAGCGACCCTTTGCTTCTCAGTCCAATGCTCAATCTGCTGAGCCACACCAGCCAGGGCTTGTTTTACTTATTTTTTAATGTGTTTTCATCATTCATTATATGTGTTAATTTGTTTATATTTTATTGTATGAAATGGTAATCTAAATTTAATTTCAAATTATGTATTTCTTTCTTATTCCTTTTTTACAAATTTGTCTCATTATTTCCTGTGGCTTTTAAAGGTATTGTGTTCTATATATTAATAAACTGGTAATAAAAATGTAAATGTTTTTGATATTCATTTTCCCCTCTTGACTTGGAAGTTCACTCATTTATTCTTTTCTCAGAGCGGTGATTCTTAACACTATCCAATATGTGTACATCAAAGTATAAAGTTACATCTTAACCTTCTTTCCGTACAATGCCTTAGAATGCTTTGATTTCTCCTTCCAAATTAATTTGTTATTTTCCTTTAGTTCTGTCTGCGTCCCTCAAACCACCAGTTTTGATCACAATGTTGTTAATATTGCCCTTATACCAAAAGCATGCATTTAGATTTACCTTTATATTTCAATATTTTTTTTATTTATAAAAAAGTAGTATTTATTCTTGTATGTTTAAACTTCAGTCACCTTCAAAGTATTCTCCATTCGATGCAATACACCTATGGAGATGTTTTCTTCCACTGCTCAAAACAGGTTTTGAACTTGTTGATTTTGATGCCTTCTAGTGCTTCTGCTGTTTTCTGTTTCACATCTTCCACATCAGAAAACCATTTCCCTTTGAAGACTTTTTTCATCTGTGAAAATATATTAGCATAAGTAGAAATAACTGCTATTTTCACAAATCCAAATCTTAAATTGCTTGATGTAAACATTACTTTGTTGCCCACGTCACAGTCAAATATTGGTCAGCAGGGAAGTTCCATTCTACAAAATCAGTTAGAGACCCAGGTTCTATCCGTATTGTGGCTCTACCATCATCAACACATGTCTTTCAAATTGACTCTGGTGAAAGAAAAGAGATGACTCTGGCATCATTTACCAGAAAGACACAGGGGAGAGAGAGAAAATGTGTCAGGAACTAGTCACAGCCCCATCCAGATACAAGGCTTTGTACACTGGATGAGAAGACAACTTCGATGAACAGTCAGTCAGTCTCTCCCGGAGTCAGACCTGTTTCTTCTTCTTCTTTTCTTTTTCTGACTATATTAAACATTTAACTATATAGTAATACACATATTTTAAAAAGTTAAAAGGCAAGGAATAGAATAGAAAACTATTTGCAACACATCTAAAACATGTTAATAAGTTGTTTGTGTATGTTTGTTTGTTTTTAGGGAAACAAGTTCTAAAAACCTTTCATCATAAATGGATAAAGAATACCAAAAAGTCATTTAAAGCTTTTTTTTAAAAAAGAATAATAGAAATAGCTAAGAAATATACTAAAACAGGTTTAGCTTCAACAAATAGTAAAGGAACAATTAAAATGACATCATTGTCACAATCAGATTAATGAGTATTAAAAATATTGGTAATGTCAACTATTGTTAACTCTGAAAGGGACTGGGTATTCATAGAAACTTTTTCTGCATCGTAAAGCAGTCCCTTTAGCATATTTTGCAGTGCTGGTTTGGTGGAGGTGTATTCTTTTAGCCTTCTTTTGTCTGGGAAACTCCTTATTTTGCCTTCCATTTTAATGGAGAGCCTTGCTGGGTAGAGCAGTCTTGGTTGCAGGCCTTTACTTTTCATGACTTGGAATATTTCTTGCCATTCCCTTCTGGCTTGCAGTGTTTCTGTTGAGAAGTCAGATGCTAGCGGTAGTAGGGCTCCCTTATATGTCACCACCTCTTTCTTTCATACTTGCTTTAGGATTCTCTGTTTGTCTTTGCTATTTGCCATTTTAATGATGATGTGACTTGGAATGGGCCTCATTGGGTTCCTCTGGAATGGGACCCTCTGTGCTCCCTGGACTTGTGTGACTTTTTCTCTCCTCCAAATAGGGAAGTTTTCCATCATACTTTTTCAAACAGGTTCTCTATGCCTTCCTCATCCTCTTCTCCTTCTGGTATCCCTATTATACAGATATTGTTACGTTTCAGGTTGCCCTTCATTTCCCTCAACACCTCTTCATTCTTTTTGAGTCTTTGTTCATTTCCTTGCTCTTTCTGGGAGCTTTTTTCTACCTTGTCCTCCAGCTTGCTGATTCGGTCCTCAGCTTCATCTAGCCTGCTTTGGATTCTTTCTACTGTGTTCTTCAATTCAGAAATTGTATTCTTCATTTCCTCTTGTCTCTTAATGATGGTTTCTATGTCCTTTTTTCATGCTGATATAGTTTGCAGTAAGTTCCTCGTAGTTTCCCTGTAGTTTTTTATAATTCTCTCTGAGCTCACTGAGCTCATTGAGCTTCCTTAGAACCGCTATTTGGAACTCAATATCTGGTAGTTTACTTGCCTCTATTTCATTTAGTTCACTTTCTGGGGATTCCTCCTTTCCCTTTGGGTGGGGCATATTTCTTTGTCTTCCCATTATTTGTGATACTCTTCTCTTTTGTTTCTGATTCTTAAGTTAATCTGTCTGGATCTCCTGACTTTGTGGTGTGAACTTCTATGGTTGGAGACCACTGTTTTTACTTTCTGGATCTGCCTCTGAGGATGTCAGATGTCGCCTCCGTCTGACCTTAGGCAGTCTGCTCGAGACTTCCAGGAATCTACTGTTTGTGGCTGTCTCCTTTAGCTGTTAATCTATTCACTCTGCTCTCAGCAGGGTGCCTCAGACAGCTCAGGGTGGGGCAGAGTCCCTCCTGGGGCTGGGGTTGTTGGGTCCTCTCACACTGCTGCGTATGGGGGAGGAGTCCCAAATTATCCCAAAAGAACAATTTGTAGTAGACCCGAACTAAAGGAATGTCTAAATAATATGTGTAGGACAAAGGAAAATGATCTCAAAGACCAGTTTGAGGTTCAAGAAGAAATAGTACAAAAAATTATTACAGAATCAAGATGGCAGAGGAGTGAGTAGAAGTTACACTGACCTCCTCCCAGGACCAACCTGGAATTATGACTAAATTGTGGAGAAATCACCTGGAACAAACAACTGAACAAGAGCAAGAGAGGAGCCTTATAACTTCAGAGACAGAAGAATTGGTTTTAGTGCAATCTAACTGGTAAGGAGTGCAGTAGAGACTTGAGAAAGCAGGCGGGGCACCAACGGGTGGCAGCACCAGAAGGATATTGAAACAGCCAGTTGGATACCCCTGAGAAGCACAGTGTATAAACAAAAACCGGCGATCTCTAGCCCACAGTACCAGGGGCCAAATAGTACACAGAAAACAGCCAGCTGCGAAAAGTGGCAGGGTTGCTCTCTGCCAGAGACAAGCAGCTGGAGATATAAAGAACAGTTTAAAGGGCCAATGCATAACTTTTTATTTGCAGCCACTTACCCTGGTCTCTGGCAAAGGAAGGGCAGAGTGGGCTAGAGATCCCTGAGGAGAGACTAGGGAAGGAGGTTTTGGGGAGAGAACTGAGAGAGTAGCTGGCTGAATCTTGGTGCTGACTCATCCCCCACGTGGTAGCAACCATCTTGCTCAGGCAGAGATCACTCCCTCTAAGAGGCACCAGCATCAAAGGACCCAATAGCCCCACCCCCAGGTGGGATTACACCCAGCCCTGTGCTGTCTAAGCTGCCTGCTGAATGCAGAGTGGCAGGCACAGACAGTAGATCCCTGGCTAAAGGGGATACAGAGAGGTCTGGAGACACTTGAGGAGAGATTGGGGATGGAGGCTTTGGGGAGAGAATGGAGAGAGTAGCTGGCGGGATCCCAGTGAGGACTCCTCCCTCATACGCAGCAGTGTGAGAGGACCCAACAACCCCAGCCCCAGGAGGGACTCTGCCCCACCCTGAGCTGTCTGAGGCACCCTGCTGAGAGCAGAGTGAATAGATTAACAGCTAAAGGAGACAGCCACAAACAGTAGATTCCTGGAAGTCTCGAGCAGACTGCCTAAGGTCAGACCGAGGCGACATCTGACATCATCAGAGGCAGATCCAGAAAGTAAAAACAGTGGTCTCCAACCATAGAAGTTCACACCACAAAGTCAGGAGATCCAGACAGATTAACTTAAGAATCAGAAGCAAAAGAGAAGAGTATCACAAATAATGGGAAGACAAAGAAATATGCCCCACCCAAAGGGAAAGGAGGAATCCCCAGAAAGTGAACTAAATGAAATAGAGGCAAGTAAACTACCAGATATTGAGTTCCAAATAGCGGTTCTAAGGAAGCTCAATGAGCTCAGTGAGCTCAGAGAGAATTATAAAAAACTACAGGGAAACTACGAGGAACTTACTGCAAACTATATCAGCATGAAAAAAGGACATAGAAACCATCATTAAGAGACAAGAGGAAATGAAGAATACAATTTCTGAATTGAAGAACACAGTAGAAAGAATCCAAAGCAGGCTAGATGAAGCTGAGGACCGAATCAGCAAGCTGGAGGACAAGGTAGAAAAAAGCTCCCAGAAAGAGCAAGGAAATGAACAAAGACTCAAAAAGAATGAAGAGGTGTTGAGGGAAATGAAGGGCAACCTGAAACGTAACAATATCTGTATAATAGGGATACCAGAAGGAGAAGAGGATGAGGAAGGCATAGAGAACCTGTTTGAAAAAGTATGATGGAAAACTTCCCTATTTGGAGGAGAGAAAAAGTCACACAAGTCCAGGGAGCACAGAGGGTCCCATTCCAGAGGAACCCAATGAGGCCCATTCCAAGTCACATCATCATTAAAATGGCAAATAGCAAAGACAAACAGAGAATCCTAAAGCAAGTATGAAAGAAAGAGGTGGTGACATATAAGGGAGCCCTACTACCGCTAGCATCTGACTTCTCAACAGAAACACTGCAAGCCAGAAGGGAATGGCAAGAAATATTCCAAGTCATGAAAAGTAAAGGCCTGCAACCAAGACTGCTCTACCCAGCAAGGCTCTCCATTAAAATGGAAGGCAAAATAAGGAGTTTCCCAGACAAAAGAAGGCTAAAAGAATACACCTCCACCAAACCAGCACTGCAAAATATGCTAAAGGGACTGCTTTACGATGCAGAAAAAGTTTCTATGAATACCCAGTCCCTTTCAGAGTTAACAATAGTTGACATTACCAATATTTTTAATACTCATTAATCTGATTGTGACAATGATGTCATTTTAATTGTTCCTTTACTATTTGTTGAAGCTAAACCTGTTTTAGTATATTTCTTAGCTATTTCTATTATTCTTTTTTAAAAAAAAGCTTTAAATGACTTTTTGGTATTCTTTATCCATTTATGATGAAAGGTTTTTAGAACTTGTTTCCCTAAAAAGAAAAAGAAGTGTAGGATAATATTGCCTGAAGAAGACACACAGAAAAATAAATGACATAATTCATTAAAAATATATATTCTGTACAATAATAATAATAATTTTTTAAAGCAAAATTAAAAGATGATTCTCTTTTTGGAAAGTATATTTTAATGACAATAATTGACATAGAATTAGTCTCCACAGGAAGAGCCTCTTACAAATAAATTAGAAAAATACAAATATACCAATAAAGTAAAAGAGCAAAATATGTGACTTGACAGGTCTCACAAGAGCAAACCTGAAGCCAGTTAAACATAAAACCTCTTCACCATATCAGGAACCAGCTGAGTGAGGAGCTTAAGTTCTGAAACCAGACTTACTAAATTGCAAAGATGTTCAACCACTTACTAGCTATGTATATTTGGGCATGATATTTCCATTTCTCAGGATCTTCTTCACCCAAAATGAAAATAATAATATCATCAATCTTACATATTTATTGTGAGAAGTGAGTGGTTTAGAACATGCAAAAGATTTGAAAGAACAGCACTTGGCACAAGGAGATAGCTCAATAGATGGTACCCACCATTTCACTGTCAGGGAGATCTTAAGGTAGGAACCACAGGAACGAAGTCTTCAAAAATGTCAAGTACACACTTAACCAAAAGTATGTTTAGGAGAATGCAAAGCTTTTGGAGGGGGATGGAAAACTAGTTTGAAGGAACAATATTGTAGGAAAAAACAAAATCATTGATTTTAAAATATTAAATACATAAAACTTTACGTTGTATTGGAGAATGCATACCAACTTCAGAATGGCAGTTATCTCTGAGAAAGAGTGGAGGTGAATGGGTTAGGGAATGAAATTCAATAGTGTATGTAGCATTGTATTTCTTAAATAATAAAAATAAAAAGACTCATGGTAAATAAGTCAAAGTGTCAACATTTTTTAAATCCAGATGATGGAAACACAAATGTTTATTATTCATTGAAATATTCTGTGTATGTTTTAAATATTTCATAATTTTAAAAAATATTAATGGGTTAAAGGCAGAGCATTATTTTTATGTGTCAGTCAGAAATATTCTTGCTTTATTTTATAGATATTTATGTACATATTTTAACTCTACTACTAAATATAATCTCTTGACAACACAAGCAATTTCTTTTCTGAATTTTATCCCTTAACTATGAACACAGTTTTTGATACATAACAAGCATGCAATAAAAGTTTGATGAATGAAAGAGTGACTGTTTTACTGGGCACTCCGGCATTTTAAATTGTCAGTACAGGCATCTGTAAATTATTCACAGAAACACCTACAAAGTGCCTTATTTATTTATTCTAAACATAGGAAACAACCAATAAATATTTTTAATTATTAAAATTTTACTTACAATATTGGAAGGGAAATAATTGTGTATCCCAGAGTTCCTATTCTTTCTCTTCACTTGCTTTTTAGTTTAAAAGAAAAACTAAAGAATTTTAAAAATTTATTCATTAAACTCTGCATCATACTTTGTAAATTTCTGACTCACAAAATTACTCCTTGCATTATAGATAAATGTTCATAGTTCTCCAACCTTAACTATATCCACAAGTAATCAAAGAGAAACAAATTAGAGGCTGACAACAATAAAATGGTTTTTAATTCTTTAGTCAATAATTTGTTTTTTTTTTTCTGAACAGAAGCAAAGAATGTAGCATTTTACCCCCAAGACTTTTTACTCAAAGATACTTGCTCAATATTATATTTTACTATATGTTCATTTGTCCAATTTTGGGGGGTGTGCTCTCATGGTATAACCATGAGAAACTATTTGAAAGGAAAAAGATCTTCCAAAATGAACAAGAGCAGAAATAAGAACTATTCTTGGAAAAGAGATGTTCCAAATTGCCTAAACACACACACACATGCACATACACACATGCACACACACTTAGTTTATTGAGAGACACAAAACAATTTGACCTGACCTAAAGATTTGTTTGAGGAATAAGGATCCAAGATAATTCCTTACTATTTTACTTCAGGATATGTGTTCTCTTCCAAATCAAAATGTATGAAATAATCATTTTAGCACTAAACATTTTGTATGTAATTTTATTTCATCTTTTAATTTCTTCTCAATGTTTATGTTAACTGATTTCTCTCAACTTCTTTCTTGCTATTTCCTTCTTCACTTGTTATTTCATAACGAATAGAAATCCTACATGTTTTTACATAATTTCTGTTAATATTCTCCTTTATTTACTTTAGCATTACCTAAGTTATGATATTTTTATCCAACAAAATTATCAATATTATTAGGAACATTAGATTTAATTAAAACACTATTACTGATGGCCTCATAAGTTGGTTTTTATTTTGATGAAACAAACAATAATGTATGTGTACTCCCATCAAAAAAAAAAAAAGCAAAGCTAGATCAGAGTATTTTGAATAAATCTACAGGAAAAATTCAAAGAAAGATTAAAAGATCAATCTTACAAAGATTATATCTTACATGAAACTTTTCTCCATTCTTTAACAATAAATTACAAATTGCCAAAGACAAATCTGATTCAGAAATGGCTTATGAAAAAATAATCTAATTCATTTTGCTTTTAATGTAATCATAAAACTATTCAGCTAACTTATATGTTCTGTGGCTTTATTTTACTTATATAATTTCATTTATGTTTTTACTCATTGAATAAATAATGTATGTATTTAGCATATATGATGCACAAGTCACTGCTAGACCAGGAATAAGAAGACTTCAACCTTGTCTCTACTTCAAAGAAAGGACAAACAAGCAGGATCTAAGACTATAAACTGGAAGAGGACAAGGACTGTGTGTATCTTCTTCACTACTATGTATCCAGTGCCCACCATAGTTCCTGACACAGTTGGTATAAATACTTGGTGAATTAAAAGAACAAAACATCTGGTAAGATAATGCCAAAACATTCTAAACAGAGAAGAGAGTGATTAATTCTGTCTATGGTTGTCAAGAAGTGCCATTAAAGCAAGGGTGAGTATCATCTCATAAACCAGTTCAAGAAGACAACTCATTTTTATTTGGAAACAATGTATATCATCCTTACTATGTGATTCTACTGGATGTACCAATCATAAGAATTTGATAACCTCTTACACACATATCCAGCCATCCACAAATGGGAACTTGTCCCAAAATCAGGTAATCAAACCTATTTTGTCAAATTGACTATGGAAAGCAGGTGAAACTGACATCCAAAAAATGATATTTTGACTTACAAAAATTTTGGTTTTAATCAACTAAATTAGGGATACACTAGCAGAGAAAAAGCACGTCAGCATCATCAGGTATTCTAACAAGTCAGTTTTATCTTCCTATTTGATACTACCTCAAAAGAAATTTTAATGTTAAGATCTTGTAATAAAACATAATGAAGTGATTTATGGATTAAAAGCCCTTTGCATCTATTACCTCAAGGAATCTTTGAAAACATTTATGAACTATTTCTAACAGCCCTCAAAGACACCATCTCTGTTTTTTATTCAAATGTCCTTGAATGCTGATATTAATTGCCAGTAAAATGGCCTGTATTGAGTTTATATAGCAATACATTCCAATTAACAGTTCTTTGGATCAGGAGATCTTGATCTCCTTTGTCATATTTGTTTTCTTCCTTGGCAAATTTTGAGTCTATATAGTTTTTCTTGGATACTATTTACCCCATTGTGCTTACTAATTCAAATGAAAAATAAAATAAACAACTTTGAAAAGACTAACTAAAAAGCATCTTAATTTTAATTTTGTAATAACTTCTGAATTGTGAAAATTAAAACATATTGAATTTATTATTTGACAAAACAATGACTGATCAAGTCATTCTAAGTTTAAACATTTTAAGAAATCTCTGCATTTTACAGATCTTGATGGAATGATTATTAACAGAATCCAATACATGTTATGACACACAAGAACATAATTCATTACTGAAATGAATAGGAAATGAGGCTGCCTTGGGGATTGTATTGACTATGTTTTCTTATTTCTGTATTCTTGATGCTCTGGCATTTAAGACCTTGATCTTGAAGAAACTACCTCTCCAAGTGCTAATTAATTTAGAGATAGCAAACAGATCCTCTGCCAGCACACCTGTGGCACATAAACCAACCACCTCATTCATAGCCCACATCCCAACCATCTCCTTTATAAAATTCTCACATACACGAAGCCAATATTCCCCCACCTTAAATCACCCCAGGACCAGTTATGAGGCAACTAGAAACCATCCTAATGGTCTAGAGGATGCTTAAACTATTCAAGCTGTCCAACTCTAAACATACTCAGCATATATGCTCATCTTGTCTTCCCCCTCAAAACTACAATAAGGGCTATGAGTTATGTTCTCCTCTCTCACATGTCTGACTACTGACTGTTCCTTGTCCTTCTCCATGCGACCCCACATGATGAACCATGGCTCCCATTTCTAAGAATCTGTGAGCATAAACCTTCATTACAATTATTTCTGTGTCTGTGTGTCTTGTTCTAAATGAATCTTTCTTCTATTTCTTTTATTTATTTTTAGAGAGGAGAAGGGAGGGAGAAAGAGAGGGAGAAAGCAATGTGTGGTTGCACGTTGCCCACGACCAAGGCATATGCGCTACACTGGGAATGGAACTGGTGACCCTTTGGTTCGCAGGCCAGCACTCAATCCACTGGGCCACACCAACTAGGACTGATTTAAATGAATCCTGGTTACTTTTTTAAAACAGGAATGCTTATTAAAGTAAACCCATGGTATTTTAGCTATTATTCTAACAGGTAAGGGATGATATCTCTTTGTAGTTTTGATTTACATTTTCCTGATTATTAATGATGGTGATCATTTTTCTATACCTATTGCCATTTGTATATTGTCTTTGAAAAAATATCTATTCAAGTCCTTAACCTATTTTTAATATAATTATTAATTTAGTTATTGAATTATACAAATTCCTTCTATATTTTGATTGACCCTCTATCATATATATGGTTTGCAAATATTTTCTCTCATTCTGTAGATTGTCTTTTTGCCCTGTTGATTGTTTCCTTTGCTGTGCATAAGCTTTTTATTTTGATACAGTTTTTTAGTCTGATATAAGCTTGGGGAAAAAGTGCTTTTGGCCATTGGTTTGTGTGAAGTAGAGGAGAATACTTTTGTAATCTTCTCAGCTCCTCACTCCCACAACACACTCTACCTCACAGCTTCCCCACCACTGTCAGCAGAAAAGACTGCAGAAAAACTCAGATTCCAAGATGCCCATATCCTCAGCTCTTGTGGTCTCAAACAGGTCCAGAATTCTCAAGCCAAGTCATCCTCGTCTCTGTTCCCAAGGTGACACAAATATCATCATTTCTTAAGATGTCTTTTGTAGAAATAATTTCAAATGGAAGCCTTTGGGGAAAAACAGTCTTTGGGAGAAGAAATTTGGTGTTTAATCTTCATAGATTTTGTTAATAGTTTTATACTGATGAACAATTGTCCACATCTACTCTTGAGAGATTAAGTTAAAATTGTATCAGTTACCAAAAGACCCAGGTATTGTTTGGGACACATAATGTTAAAACTATATTGAGATTTTATCATATATTTACTAAACATATCCCAAAATCAAGACAACTTTCAATTTGTAAATACATGTATCTGTTAGGATCATGAGTGAAAAGATTCTAAGAGCTTTTACTACTTTAGATGACTTCATAGAGCATTGTACTACAGCAAATTGAGTCAAATTAGCATTTATACCTAAGTCGTTATTTGGAAATAAAAGAGAGAGAGAGAGAGACAGAGAGAGCACGCTATTTTGCTCCAACCCAGCTCTTTCTCATCCAAACACACCATACTATAAATCCACATAGTTTTGGGTACCAAGCTCATCGAGGATAAACATCTGACACTGAAGATATGTACCAAATAACCCATAAGCTTGGTTTAGCTCTCAAATTTTGATTTCAGGGACACTATAAAATGTATTTGATGAGATTCAGGTTAACCAAAAAGAAAACACAGTGGCTCTCAGATTCTGAAATAAACATACAATAGGCTAGACAGAAATTGTCAGTCTGTCATTATAATACTGGCTATTAACAACCACAATTAAGGCAGATTGCATATCAATTGTTATTTGTCTGGAACTTCAACTTCCTAAGCATAAAAGGAAGTGAGGCAGCCTGCATTACTGTCTCCCCTCTTTAGCTAATTAGTACTGTTTTTAATGGCTTCATCTGTCCAAGATCAATTGTCTAATAGGAACAGAGCTCTGTGAGTTAATAAGGTGAGGAACTGTAGAATGCGATTATGTCTGCCTCCAAAATAGCGCTTCAAACAACACTAAAATAATCATGTGAGAGGATAAATAGACTAATGGTCCCAAACAGTGTTTTTAGTCTAATTCTTGTACAAGCAGTGTTCCATCCAATAACATTCATGGAAAAAGTAAAAAGAAAAAAATGAGGAATACAGGAATGAAAGGAGACTTAAAGACAAACACAATACTATGCACATGTAAATGTTCACACACACACACACTCTAAAAACTTAGTTGAGAAAGAAGTTTTATAATCTGGTATTTAATGAGTATTACTATAAGAAATGCTGATGTGAAGATAAATTCTATTTTCCAAAAATGCGTTTTGTAAAGTAAACTGTTCTGTGGTTGTGCTGTTTGTAACCTAAACTATGTTAATTTTCCAGTCACAAAATACAATTCAGTGAAGAAACGGGTAGTGACAGTATTTATTTGTTCTCAATTGGCTTTAGCATCTATTATCAGACTTATATAGCAACTTTCATTTAACAATAAACAATAGACTGCCTAATAAAGACATCTGTAAATATTGATTCACAATATGTTTCCTAAATGATGCAGGTTCAGCTCACAGAATGAGATAAACGATGGAAAGCAGTCATGATCCTGAGGCAGTTCGTGCAGTGTGTGCAGTGGGTTAGGACATGGGCTCAGGACTCAGATACCTGACCTTAAATCCCAACACCACTTCCTGCTAGCTTGCATAGCTTGGGCAAGTTACTTTACTTTTCTGAGTCTCATTTCTTTATTTGTAGAATGGAGATGATCAGAAATAGGACTTTTATGAAGATTAAATAAATAACTCAGGAACTAAAAGCACAATCTGGCACAGTAAAAGCATTATAGAGAGTTTAGCTATTATTAGAATTATTTAAAATAGTTTATCTTGAGTTGAACAGGCACAGAGTGTTTTCTTAGCCAATCACTTCCATTATGCTGCCTTTCTGCAGTTTACCAACAATGCAAGAAGAGTCTGATTGACTCTAACTATTTTATACCTTGAAATATGCCAACTTTCCAAAACTGTAGTTTTGAAAGTATTATTCCCCAAACCAGAGTATCAGCATTATTTGGGAACTTTTTATACATGCAAATTATCAAGCCCCACTGATGTCGTACTGAATCAGAAACTTCAAGGGTGGAGGCTAACAGTCTCCTTTCTTCCATATGATTCTGATGCTCACAAAGGTCCTAGAATTACTAGACTCTTAAACCCCCAAACTGCAGATGTGTTCCTCCTTACAAAGAGATTGATGATTTCTAAACTATTGAAAATAAAGTTTTCTTATCAAGGGAATATTATAGTATCGTTCAAAATAACAGATCTAACATGAATTCATGTTAATGTCACATTTTTTAAATTCTAAAAATAATCCAAAATTATTAACTAAAACCCCTTACTGCAGTTTTAAAAAAATAACATCATGCAGAAAAAAATTCTAGAGAAAAGGGAAGAACTAATTAAATTATGAAGAAATAAGACATTAAATGTGAGAATCAAGTACTATTTCTCTGTATTTTGGGAGCTTGCAAGAGACAAGTGTGCTACATAAATTGGTTTAAATAATTCTTATACCTGAGATTATCTCAACTTGTATGAAGATATTTAACATGGCTTTTAGAATGGTATGATATAATATACACATGCCTGTGACAACCCAATATCTGTTGGCCATATCTGCAATTGTTTTACTGAATCTGAAAAATGTTTTGAAATCAAAAATTTTCTCATAAAAATTGGAAATGCCAGCTTCTCTTGAAAAACTATGAGGTCCAGCAATATTGGTAGTAAGCTCCTCTAGGGCTTTAGTAGCAACTACTCTCTTGGGTTTTGAGTTTGATTGTCTCTGGCTCAGCTGACTATACTCATCTTACTTGTATGGGCCCTGCAGGCATCTGATGCTGTACATTATCCTAAAACAAGTTTGGCACAAAAAAATCCTCAGTAGATGCCACATTTCTTCCCAGGCCATTTATCTTTCCTATTTCTCCACTAGTGAAATAGTTAAATCTATTGCAACAGAATTTCAATGGCTATTTGGGGGTGGGAGGCATGATATGTGGATAGATTTTTAAACCTATTTACTTTCACTCCCATTGCATATGTAGTCAACTAGTGAAGCTGTTATCTCTTTAGATAGCTTTGAGCCTAGCAGAGAAGAGGGAACTGGCGCACAACTGAAAGTCTCTTACTGGAGTTAATGTCAATGTGGGAATTCATGTTTTCACAGTGAAGCCCTAGATTTGACACTTCAAAGTTAGAATTTTAAAAATGAGTTCATTGAAAAAGATAAGTTAAATCCAAATGTGTTAAGTATAATGTACAAAATGTATTTTTGTCAAGATATTTTTTTAACAGAATTATTTGCTAGAAATAACAGTTGAGGTCGCTCTGGAAACTTTGGTTTTAATACTGGTCCAGCTGTGAGTGGCTCTGTGTATTTGAGCTAGTCATTTAACCTTCAGGCCCCCAGAGTACTCTTCTATAAAATGAGGAGGCTGGGCTCAGGTACCTTACAGCTCTTGAAGCCTATTCTGTGATTCTAGGATGCTGGGTGCAGACAATTCACTTCAGGGTTTTTTGGGGGGTTTTTTTGTATAAATGACATCCAATGTCATAAAATAATCTATCAAGAGCAGAAGCAGGGCCTTTCTATCTTGAATTTGGTTTGAAGCCAGCAGATAGGGCTGCTTGAATTCATTTTCTTCCTTTGGTGAGGGGATAGGTTTGATGACCTACTAAGGCCTTTTCCATCTCTTGTATCTTTGATGAGGCTACCAGGTCTCTGCATTGGGAACTGCAAAGAGTTACTGTGGTGAATTCTCCTTTGTAGTGATTTTCTCTTTTTCATCATGTTTGACATTTTTGCAAGTGTGCTTTGATTCAGATTATATCCACTACATAGCTCAGCGTGCTAGTGAGCTGAGACCTTGCTAAGATATAGATGCCTAAGTATAGAAATTAAAAATGACAAGCTCAAGTATTGCTACATGCTGTTTAGATAGATTATTTGAAGTAGGTGGTTGTGGTTCAGTGAAGTTTCACAATGGTCAAAAAGAGCTACAACAAAATATATATATATTTATATATTTAAATAAAAATAAAAATATATATTTATATTTAAATAAAAATAAAAATATTTATTTATATTTATATATTAATATTATTTTATATTTATATTATATATTATTTATATTTTTATAAAATATGTTCATAAACTATTTATAAATATATTTATATATAAATATATAAATGTAAATATAAAATAAATCTATATTTATAGAGTTTATAAATATATATTTTATAAAAATATAAATAATATATATAATATAAATATAAAATAAATGTACTTTAAAATAAATATAAAATATATGTACTTTATATATTATATATAAATATATTATATATATATTATATATATATAGTACCTCCTGTGAAGGTACTTTACTAATAAACTACTACAACACTACTTTCCCACTTTTTCTTTTTTTCTTTCAACAATTCCTAAGATGTGTATTTCCTTACAATTCATTCCAGAAAATAAAATGAATATTTTATTAAAATAGACTCTACTTATAAAAATAATTTTTACTTAAGGCAAAAGGAAAAGAAAAACATTCTTAATTCAGTACATTCAGGAAATAAAAGATCAGGAAGGGAGCAATCAAATTTGCTTTTATATACTTCACCAATAAAGCTAATCTTCTACAGCATTCTAAACGGTGGAGATTGAGAAATCCAACAAAGATGGGCAATTGTCCGGAAAGTAAAATAGAATTTCATAGATCAGTTCTAAAACTGTCTATTAATTCTGAAAATTATACGTATACATTTGTACCAAACCCATTTTGCAAGTTTGAATTTTACATATTGTTCTAAAATTTGTAATTTATAAAAACATTACATTTCTCTAATATTTTAGTCACTTCCAAAAACCAACTGCAATGTATAAAAGTTGAAGTTGAAAGAGTAAGAACACAAAAAGGAAAGCTCTAAAGAAGAAAGAATAGAGAGTTTGTACCTATTCGCTAAAATGAGTCAAAATTGTGAAGAAATCTAGGAATTAAACATATCAAAAGATAATGCAGTGATTTTTTTAACCAACATTCTCCCTTAACACTAAAAATAATAAAAACTCTAAATTTCAATGAAGTAAGTTTATGTTGGTCAAAAAAGATGATAAATTTGTAAATAATTAATAACTGAACACAATTCTCAAATATAATTATAGTTACAAAAAGTTGTCAGTTTTCTCCTCTGTAAAAGTTGTTTAAAGTTCCAATAGGAAAACAATAAAATCTTTAACTTCTCTGTAATTCACTGCAATGCTATTATGCTTAAATAAGATAAATGCAATTTTAGTGTCATGTATTTAATTAGAAGTAATCATAGGTAATACCAAGATGGTGGGGACACACACACACACACACACACACACACACACACACACTAGCATGTTATGCCAGTTAACAGACTTTTGAATTTATGGCCTATTTAACATTTTAGATAAAATTTTGACTATCATTCTCTTGCTTTAAAAGAAAGTTCCTTTTATTAAAACCAGATTCACTAGAAAGTAAAAGTAGTCTAGAGAATGCTTAACTTTTAAACTGGACAAGGAATATATGCTTGACAAAGAAAGTTTCCATTGAGTCCCTTTTCCCTAAATATTTCTCTAAATTTAAGTAAATGTTCAATAAACAAAATTCAAAATTCAATGAATATCCTAGTTCTTATTGTTAATTGTTTATCCACTGGTCTCCTTGAAACTCATTAACTTTTGCCAAGAGATTCTATTTTCTACACAAAGATGTGCATCGGAATAAGTCTTCACACTGATAGAAACTTTCCATTTGAATTTTATCAGTCATCTTTATTTCACACCAAACAAATAACATTGTTCCAGCAGTAAGAAATAAATTCCTTAAGAGCAACAAGAAACCAAATTATACCAAAATATTTCTAAGTTTTAAATTCAAGCTCTTTAAAATTTTATGTAAATTGCACTACATATCATCAAAGAAACATTTAGGAATACACTAAAGCACATCAAATCAGAAATTCAAGAACTAATAAAGATGAAAAGAAGTAATGAAATGAGAGATAATTGAACTTGGGGAAGAAAAAGATAACAGAAATCAAAATTAAATTCTAAGGTACCCCAAAAACTAATAGATTTGAAAGCACACTTATAAAAGAGCATAGAACAAACATAATAAAACAATCAAGAGAATAAAAGTAAAATAAAGTGGTCAAAGATGGTTGAAATATGAGGCAACAAAAAAAGATCTAATGTATGTACAATTGAAAATCTTGAAAGAGAAAAACAAAACAATGGAAGAGAAGTAATATTTTAAAACTATAATCCAAGTGTATTTTCTGTAAATAAAATGAGAAATAAGTCAAATATTGAAAGGGCCATATTAGTTTCTATGCCACATAATAAATTAGCACAAAATTAGCAGCTTAAAACAACACACAGTTATTGTCTCACAAGTTCTGTGGGTTAAGATTCCAAGTATACCTTAGCTGGGCCTAGGGTCAGAGTCTCCGAAGGCTGTAACAGAAGCTTAGTTGTGTTCCTTGTTGTTATGTCAGTGTCCCGGCTTCTTCATTGCTATCAGAGAGTCCACTCTGGGTTTTAGAGACCACGCACTGTTCCTGCCACATGATATTTCCATAGACATTTCATAATATGGTAAGATTTACCAACAAGATCAAGTCTCATATACCATAGCAAAATCGTGGGAATGATGTGTCATCAAGTTTAACATTCAGGTGGTTAGAAGAAAGTCACAGATCCCATCCACACTCAGTGAGCATAAATATTAGAAAGGCAGTAGTCATATGGGGTGAGGTCACCTTAGGGTCTATCTGTCACAAAGTCTAACTGAGTCTAAGAGATTAAACCAGTAACAATCTGAATTAAGCTAAAAGTTACTTTTAACTTTGTCTTTATAATTCCTAGTTTCTCCAGAAGAGAAATTTTATTAAAATAACCATGAAATATAAACAAATTAAGGATTCAGAAGTGAAGTTAATTAAAAAATAAAATAGAAAAAAACAAAAATATATTGGAATTAAAAATGAAATTACATGTCATAGTATTAGAACATATAGGTAATAATGTTTCTCATTCTTGTTATAATGAGAATCGCCATTCTTCTTTCCATTATATTTTCTTTCAATTTTTTTGCTACTTAAATAACACTGAATCAACAAATATATGTTAAATATTTGCTATGAATCACTACGTAATGGGTACTGTACTAGGCATAACTTCATGATGAACTTTTAAAAATACAAAATCTCTATAGAGCTGGAACCCTCACTTTTTAACTGAATGTACAGTTCATACTCACATTTAAGTAAACATAGAAATTTTAAGAAAGCAATCTAAAACTTGGCCCTTTGTCTCTGTTACACTCATACTCTTTACTTAGCTTGGTAACTTTGCTATTTGTTTGCAATCTGTCTCACTGTCTCATCATTTGATTCTCATTTTTCATCCTATAATCTCTATTTCTAATCAATCTTTTATTTTTGCTCCCTACTCTGGATTCTCCATGTATCTAGAGCCAGGAGGGGAAAATTTGTCCATCTTATGGTATATGAAACTTCACTCAAATGGACAATCATCCTCCTGAACTACTAATATGGGGAAGGAAGATTAATTTTAGCCTGAGCTGAAGCCAGCCTAGTTTATTAACATCTCTAATGTATTCCTTTCTGCTTCAATCAAAATCACCTTCATTATCATTTTCCCTATCATATTCATCAATACCACTGAACATTTGTCATGAAATCCCAAATATTCACATCAAATTAAATGCTAAGTACTCTGTATACTTTAAATTATCCAACTAATTAGATAATTTATCCAACTAATCAGATAATTATCTCTTGAGAATTTGTTACCACAACTTGAGAATAGTTGAACAACTTCAGTTACATACAGATTAAATGATTTGCCCAATATGTGGTTAGAATCAGAGCTGGGTTTCAAATATTAGTCAGACAGTTAATCACTGCACTAAACTGTTTCCCATTATAAATTTTTATTGAGAATTTAGAATGTGTTACAAGCTTAAAAGTCTATTCTTTCCAAGACATAGTTATAACAATCTACTGAAATTTAGACATATTTAAGGGTTGCCATATACATTATTGACTTAAGACCACTCTCCTCATTTTAGAACAAAGCTGATTTCTGAAACATTTATAGTAAGCATTTCATTCATAAAAGCTAAAGAGTCATAAGGTTGTAGATAACAGGGGAAAATAAAATGTCATTGCCACCTTTATTGAAAAAAGTTTAAATCAATATATGCATCTGGAAATCCATGGTGATAGAAAGTGAGACTACTTCATTATTAAAAGGTGATGTTTTCCTGAAATTAAAGAAGGCTGTGAAATGGGCAAAATTATTTAAAAATGATACAATTTGATGTCATAAAAAAACTCTTTGGTCTCTAAAATAACAAAGAGGAGACATGAAATGTGAAAAATAGTTTTAAAGCTCAATTAACAATTTCAACTCAAAGAATAATCAAATGAGAATAGTCATGTGCCATGCATATTCAAAGTGAATGAGTCACTCCTTAATGACATTAAATCCTTGACTTGAGATAAACCCTGGACAAAATAATGTGTATCCCAGAACTAGCCATGAAATAACTCAACTTCTTGCTTTCAAAGGAAATTTGACAGTTCTGCAAAAGGAAAAACATAAAGGAAACCCATATATTCAGAATAAGTTATATATGGCAACTTGGCCTGACAATTACCAATATGACAGTCAATATGGAGATTTCTGCAGATGTTAAAGCTGTATATATCACACACACACAGAACACACTGGATCCAATGTTCTGTGATCTATAGGCAAAGGAATATCCAATCCCTATGTTAATTTTAGTATGTTATATATTATATAGATTATATAAAATCATTGTTTAACTCACTAATAATTAATATGAAGCTATATATACAATTGTGTTCTTAATACTAAGAGGCTGGTCTAAAAAATAAAGACAGGCCAAATAGAAAAGGGGTATGTCTTAGAGAAGCATATATAGGCAGGCAAATTAATGTGTACTCATCAGGTGACTCTTAGGCCCTGGACAGTTACAATGATGAAGTACTGGGGTTCTGGGCAATACTGCAGATCAGCAAAAATGATGAGCAATGAGGAGGAAGAGCATTTATGTGGGCTTCTAGTAGTCAGTATATTGAATATTCTATGTGATATAAGGCCTTGATTAAGTTCTGTAAGTAAATACAAACCAAAAGTAAGATGATAGCTGAAATATTTAATGATTGGGATTATGGCAAAATTTAAAGTATAGACACACAATAGTCTGTTTTGTGGCCTCTTTTCCTAGCCCTCCTTCAGAAATAGATGGCTGGGTTTTCTACTTTTCTGTATCTCTTAGTGGAGTATAACTCAATTATAAGCATATAATTGTTTACTTTAAACCCCTATTGTACAATATAAAAACTAGCAAATAATCATTCAATAAATGTTTACTGTGAATAAGATATGGCTTAACTCATGATGATATAAGCAGTACTAAGGTTTTGCTGTAGAACCTCAAATCTTATCCACCAACACACAACTTCAACAGAGCTACATTAAAACATTAATGAGGCTGCTTACATGCAGGAGTGCCCTCTCAGCATATACCAGCTTTAGAGCAGTGGGGATTAGGAGGAATGAGCTATGTATATCCATTTCTTCTCTCAGACTCACCAATGTTATTCCTTTCATGGGGAGGAACAGAGACTGGTAGAAAGGTAAATCATATGTGCTACTCTAGCTAATTAATGTTCCTCCACTATTGGAATATGAGCGAAGGAAAGTACAGGTTTATATTACCTTTAATCCTCACTACTAGATGTTGAAGCAAAGCCAGAAAATGAAGTGGGATCCAGGTCTGTGCTTTTTCTTCTGTCCACCTGACTCCATTATGCACTGAATGGGATGGATTTTTAAAAAAAGGTACAGGAAGTGGACTAAAAAGAAAGGTTAAAAAACAGATCTATAAATGCATTCCAATTCCAATTTAGTAAATTCCCAAACCTAAAAAAGTACTGCTGAAGCAACTGTAAAATATCACCATGTTTATCCAGCACCTGTCCACAGTAAGAAAGGCTTAAGTATCCTTTCATACAGCAAGCAGCCCAAAGTCTTCCATATATTAGAGCACAAAAATATGTACTATATGTCTAATAAACTGATCCCACAACAACTTAAGAGACTAAGAAATTACTGTTCTTACCAGCACTAATGTAGGTAGTACTTATAAACTCATGTCAGTAAAAGAAATGTATTACCAAGCATTAATCACTATAATTAATATAAGGGGGTGAGAGTTGGGTGGAAAAAATAGAGAGGATTTAAAAGTATAAATTAGCAGTTATAAAATAAATAAGTCATGGAGATTTAATGTACAGAATAGGTAATATAGTCAATAATACTGTAATACATTTATGGTGCCAAAGGTTACCAGAATTGTTACAGTGATCACTGTGGAAGGTCTATAGATGTTAAATGACTATGTTGTACACTTGAAACTAATAATATTGCATATACCTACAATTTTAAAAGTAATCAAAATTCTTATCTTACTAAAAATTGATGAAACTGATCACATCTAATTATCTTGTGGTTTTTGCAAATATTTGAGTATGGGGACGATGGGGGATAGAAAAGATATATTTTGAACTGTAGGACTGTAATGGGTTGCAGAGCATGGGTGTCCTGAAAGTAGGGGAACAACCCCCACTGGCAGGATTGAGGGAAGGGAAGAGTGGAAGGTGCACTGTTTAGGCACATTGCATAATGAAAGGCAAGTTAGTAGCTGTGCGTTACTGAAAGGAAGATCTTGGAAGCTGTAGAATTGTGTATTCGATTCTAAGAAAGTGCAGTGACTTCCGACACAGCCAGAGGGAAAGCTTATACAGCACCTGAGTGAGAGGCATGGGGTGGACACCAATCCCAGATGCCCCTGCAGCACTGGGAACTCTTGCCCTGACTAAAAATGGCAGCCCAAAGAGGGTAACAGACACAGGGGCACTGGTAAAAATGGCAGACACTAATGCGCTATAGGAAGGGCCAAATATGAAATCACATAGGAAGTTCTGAGTCTAGCATTTAAATTAGGGTGGGCTGAAGGTCAGGGTGCAACCATGAGAAAGGAGGTGTGAAAATCAGAAGGGGGAGAGAGACACAAGGTCAGAAAGATATGCAGAGGAGGCCTTCTGGAAAGCCTGAAGGTCAGTGAGTCTGCCAGGAAGTCTGCCTAGGAGGTCTGCTAGAAGACTGCCCAGAGAAGACTGAGACAGAGCTGGTGGTGCTGCAGGGGACCTGCCTAGCTACCCAGATTCATGAGAGATCCTTGGAGCTGAACTGAGTGGCAGACTTCTGGTTTTTAGAAAAGATGTACCTGTAAGTGGTGTATTCTGAAACTGGTCTGGTTTGGCAGAGGGAGGCAGAGCTATTGATTTTGGGTGTTTTTAAAGGATGCAGACTTAATGGCAGAAATCTGCCATTATTCTAAATCTGTATAACCTTTAAATAAACAACCCCTTTACTTTTTCAGTAAACTCTTTCATTGGGAGTCACACTTCTTGGCAGTGGGCAATTGAATTCCACAGCTATTCCAGAACACCATTGGCTGGTTCTGTAACAAGACTACAGTCTCATTCTAGTTCAAATGAGAGATGGTATTTAAATGTACCCTCCACCCCTATCACTATGAACTGTTGACTTCAATTCTAGCTAAAATATGCCTTAATTCAACTAATCAGGAAAGTCAAAAACTTCTTTAAATAAAACATTGACAAAAGACAGAGTTAGTTTCTTCTGGAAGTTAATCATTAAAACAAATAAGCCATAAACTTTGTGAGAAATGACTGAGTAAAAGGCAGTAAATAATTTCTTGAGTTAAAATGACCAAAAAACAGTTGCATATATTTCCCTTCAAATATATACATTATATAGTGTATATTTCATATGTATTTATATTTGAATAGCAATGTACATATATAGCATAAATATTTGAATGTAATATGTATTTATATATCTATATATTTATATATAAATATATTATATAAATTTATAAATATAAATATTTTATATTATATAAAATATATATTTCTATATATTATATAAATAAGTCATGGAGATATATATATACATGGAGAAATATTTATATTTATACATTTATATAATAGAGAAATATATTTATATATAAATATATAATAATAAATAAATATATAATTATAAACATAAATATATTTCTATTTATATAATATAGAAATATATTTATAGTTATATATTTATATATAAATATACTTATAATTTATATATATATATATATATAAAAAGATGAGAAATGTGCTTTTCCAAACTGCAAAGTTTTCTGAAAAGCAGGGTAATACCGGTTTACATCTCAGTGAGACTTCCTTTCCAGTCCTCAGAGCACAATTAAGACAGAAAGAAACAAAATGACTGAGGACAGGATTTCTAGGCAGATGTGAGTATACGCTATTACTTTTTCTTTTACTAAGTAATAATCCCAATTGTTTTATTAGGTACTGAGACTCAAATAAAAAAATAATTAAGACAGTCACCCTGGTAAAACTTCCCTTACAAAAATGTAAGCCTCTTGAAGATAACAGGAAGTAGACAAGCCCCTGCTTTTGTACTTGATTGTGAATTGAAGAGACTTGGTTTTTGTTTGTTTGATTTTTTTTTTTAAAGAGAGGGGAAGGGGAAAGAGGAGAGAAATATCAATGTATGGTTGCCTCTCACATGCCCCCTACTGTGGACCTGGCCCATAACCCAGGCATATGCCCTGACTGGGAATTGAACTGGCAACCGTTTGGTTCACAGGCCGGCACTCAATCCACTGAGTGATACCAGCCAGGGCTAAACTTCTATTCTTAAAACTAGATTTATCTTGCTTAATGAATGTGAGTCATTAGAATGGTTTATACCTAGAGAGATTTTCTTTGAGAATTTTTAAAACCACATAAGTAATTTGCTATTATAATTATAATACAATCATCTTTAAAATTGGGAAATGTTATAAAACAATAACAAAATCTTAATATGGAATTGGCAAGTTGTTTGTATATCAATCCTGTGGGAAATACATGGCAGTATTATTGTGCTTATTTTGTGAAATTGTGACACTACAAGTAACAAAGTTCAAAGCTTGTCTATTTCCCATGTCTCCCATTTGTAAATCTACCTTTTTGCCAAAAAATTAATCTTGAGACCAGTTTAATATCAGGAAAGTCTTATCAAATACAACAGAAAATTCCTCTTTGAAGAGCTCTAAAAATGGAATTGTCTCTTTTATTACTGAGTTAAACCTAAAGTGAGCAGCAAGGAAGGGGGATGGGTAGGTAAGAACAAAACATTCAATGAAGCTGCCTTTTAGCCCAAAAGAGGTTTATCATTTTAATTATTTTTAAATGGAGCTAAAATAAAATTAAGTGGAGCTTATAAAATAGTCAAAACAGAACAATAGCAATAAAATTCTTAATGAAGAAATGGAATGTTATCTTAATAATGTTCTAATTAAAAACAAAACTGAATGCTTTGTGTTTTAAAATGCACTTAATATGGACAACCAACCATATTTCATTTTTGTTCATTTTTTTGTTCAGTTACAATGGCCCCGATTTTTTCCCCTGTTGTTCTCCCCTGCTCTATCCAACCCCTGCTCCCAAAGACATGCCCCACCCATTGTCCTTGTCCTATAAGTGGAACCCAATCACCAAAACAAATGAGCAAAAAAGAACAACTTTATTTTTGAAATCATGTGTTTATTTCAGTAAAATTAGGTATGACTTCCACAAATGTTTGTAATATGCATTTAAACTTATTGAAAAAAATAATTTTGTCAGTACATCTTTTTGATCTTCTTACTAATCAATTATTTACTGTTATTGCCAAAAAATAGATGATGTAAAATACTTTGTCTATAAACAGTAATTATAATTTAGGAAAAAGTGTGTTTTAAATGTAGCTTAAGCCAAAGAACATCTTTGAATGATTTTTGTCAACCTCTAATGAGGTTTTTAATTCCAATGGTGACATTGCCAAAAAGTTTAAGAAAAACATCATTTTCTAGGATGTTTATTATTTATTAAATTTTTTTTCCAAATGTTACCAACTTCATCGATATGATTATATTCAACAAAATATATTGAATATAGGCCATGTGCCAACATTATGTTTGTTACCAAGCAGACTGGCCCATCCTCATGTTGCCTTGGTGAAAGACCCAACAATTAAAGCTGGTAGAAACAGGTCTTTATTTAAAACATTCCAACATGGGGAGAGCTTAGAGCACCTCCTTTCCCATGAGACCCAGCACTTCCCCTGCTCCCCACCAGGCTACTAGCCAAAAACATCCCCCAAACTTTCCCATGTTCTTACCTGGCCTTTATCCTGCTGTGCAAACAGATCTCCAGTCCTTCTGGGAGGTACAAAAGTTGCCATCCTCGCACAGCAGTTCTCTTTCAGGATCTGAAGTACATGGTCATTAGCCTCCGTATAATAGTCCAAAAAAAGCACCAGTCCCAACAGTCCAGGTAAAATCCAGGCAAAACAAGACAATATCTTGCAAAGAAGTTAAAGAAGTCCTTTGCAGCTCTGCAGTAAGCTAGAGCAGGCATGCTCACAGCAACAGCCTCTCCTTTCTTATTAGTCTAGGCCGCATGGCCTCCTTCCTCACTATAAACTACACAGCCGCTTGCTTACTTCTCCCTACCCACTGCTCTCTTTCAGACTACATGGCAAAAATCCCTTACTTCAGAGAGCATGCCTCCTTCCTCACTACTGATTCCAATGGAAAAATATATAAATGAAGATGAATGGTCTCTCTTGCATACTATGCTTTATTATTGAAATCCGTACAAATAACATATCTCCATTACTGTCAGTTTATTTATTTAGAGCAAATTCTTTGTTTTTGTGAAGAAGAAGGTGTTATCGAACAATGGGCCCATTGTAGTGGGAGCCCCAGATACTATTACTGGAACAATGCCCCCTTTCCCCGGGGTCCCTCTGTTCTAGCTTCGTTTGCCCTCCACTCTTGAAATTACGGCTCTCAATGGCAGTTTGGTGAAAAAGAAAGGAACTGCTTATTCAAAAGTTATACAGGTTTTCATTAGTGGCCAAATGTCACTCCTAAATCTCAAAATCCGTTTAAAACGCCCACCATTTAAAACACCCACCAACACACACAGTTCTGCCTTCTCCCCTTTGCCCAGTCAGGCCAATGAGGCCAGTCAAGAATATCGTCCTTCAGAAGAGAAAGAACAGAAGTCTGGAGCTCAGCTAGGCAAGCCTCTCACTGTTCCCAGCACCATCAGCTGTGTTGCTGTGATCTCCAGTTCTTAATTCAGAACCAAATGTTACCTTCTCGTGGCCCACTAGCAAGAGTCCTTTTTCCCCTTGCTTTCCCGTGTGGTATCCCCATTGTTCCCTTGAGGAGTGGAGCAAATCACCTCTGAGATCTCATGCACAAGCGCTGTAACCCTGGGCGGGGAGCCACCTGCATGGCTGCTACATCTTGCTTTCTTGCTTCCTAAGCCGGGTGGTCAAAGGAACCCCAAGTCCACTCCCAAAACTGTGTAGTCAAAAGTCTCTAGCATGGCTGCTGCACCTGGGTCCCAACCCCAGCAGGAACCCTCCCCAGGAACCCCATTCTCTGACTCCTTCAGCAGACGCTGCTACTGGGGGAGCGTCAGCTCCTTCCCTAGTTACATCCTGGGTTAAAGTTATACCAACATTCCTGGTTTGTTGCTATGCAAAATAACCCTCTTTGCTTATGAGGTATGAAACTATCCTGCTGTTACTGACTGTAAAATGACTTTCAATGACTCTGCTCCCTGTCTCCCATCCCCCTTGGCAGCCCACCTTGGAGGGGGGTGGGTGAGAATATCCTATATTTTTCTTGGACACTCCAATTTCTGGACCCCACTACAAATCCCTTTTGGAGGGCCTAGCGCCACCCTGTAACAAAAAAACACCAACCTGAGTCCAATTTTTTAAATAAACCTTCCCATGTGATAAAAATAAAAAAGTTTGATATTTGAAAATAGGGACAAAATTTGTCAGGATTAGGGATTGAGAAAACTGTCATAATTTGAGAGAAAATCATGAACAGAAGATCATAGGTAAGCTCCAAAGATGATTTGAGAAATGTGAGTGACCAAGAGTCACTCAGCATGATGGAAATACTGTCTAATACAGTACCCACTACCTAATGCAGCTACTGAGAACTTGAAATTTGGCTATGACCACTGAGTAATTAAATTTTTATTTTACTTAACTTTGATAAATTTCATTAGAAATATGAAAACATCTGTTATTAGAAAAGATTTAAGTATTAAAAACTTTATCTTAGACATTTCAGCATTTCCTCCTATTTCTGTTATATCTGTCACATTAACATTCTAGAGGAAAGACTATCAGGGTGTTGGAGCAGAAGTATCAGATAAAAAGAAAAGGTAGAGGTAGAGATGAAAGGAGTGAGAGAATGAGAGAGACAGAAAGAGAGAAAAAGAGAGAGTGAGAGATTGCTGTTTTCCTCTAAGGTATTTGTGTTTGCATCCATGCCTTCTGTATCAGTCCACCAAACCAATGGCTGGTGTGGCTCAGGAGATTGAGCACTGGCCTGTGAACCAAAAGATCACTGGTTCAGTTCCCAGTCAGGGCACATGCCTTGGTTGTGGGCCAAGAGGCAACCCATCAATGTTTCTCTCACACATAGATATTTCTCTACCTCTCTTTCTTTCTCCTTTCTATTCTCCATAAAAATAAATAAATAAAATCTTTAAAAAAATATGATAAAATAAAATAAATAAACTAATGCTACATTGTTGCAGGTTACTATCTGCAGAACTTCTTCCATGTTGCACTCTGAGACTGGTTTCTCTCAGTGATTTCTGTAGATTTTATAGCTACACAGCACACTTTCTGAAGCTTATGGACCACACTGGTTTTGGGAAATTCTATAGAACTCACTCTGGTTATTTGCTATTTATACATAGTATATACTTTTTTTTCTTCTTTTCTATAAATCTAGATATCTCTATCTGCCTTACAAACGGGTTCAAATTCTGGCTTCACACCTCTGGCTTCACAGTCTGGCTATGAGACATTGACAGACTACCTAACCTCTTGTACCTAAGCTTACTCATCTTTATCAGATATAACAAAAATATATACCTCATAGGCTGGTTTTGAGGATTTAAAAAGTTAAATATTTATAAATCTTTTAGAGCTTTGTCCTAGATATTGTAAACACTCATTTGTCAACTCTCACATCTTGTTTCCAAGAACTTCAGTTATGTAAAATAAGTTATTTTTGAGTGTTTGAGAGTCTCTGGTTAAGTCTTTGTTATTTTGTTTGTTTGTTTACTCCCAGCATAGTGAGTATTTCTCAAATTTATCTACAGTATCTAGAATAAAATTAATTCTGCCTGTGATTACTTCAGGGCAAAATAAATGTTGTTAGCCACTCTCTCTCACTCACACACATCAGCAGCCACCTTCCCAACTGACATAAAATTCCAGTTATAAGGACAAGATTTGTTGTCCTTGAGCTTCCTGTGGAAAAGTCTCTGTCATCCTATTTCCTGTTTTACCTCATGTGGCAGCCACTGTAGATTGGTTGAATCCACTTCAGCTTCCAGCCCCTCTCTCCCTTGTCTTCCTCCATTATAGAGAACATAACAGCCACAAATCACCAGCTTTCCTTTCAGCAAGAGAATGAACCATGTGACATAGTATAGGTCACAGCAATGTAAGAAACACTCTTCTATTTCTGTTTCTTCAGTGTCTGGGGTGTTCTGGTTTGGGAGAGAAACAAGTAGAAGGTGCAGAATCAGCAACAATTCTGTGACAATAAAGAGAAAACCTTCTGATTCCTCAGGAAATTTGATTATGATGAGAAATGAAGAATAAGTAGGAAGAATATTCCTTGGAGAAATATTAGCATGTGTAATGGATATGAGGCAGATCAGTGATAAAAATAAAGGCTTTCTAATCTCTAAATTCAAGAAAAGATAGGCTGCTCTCAGAATATTGCACTAAATTGTCAACTATTAACTATGAGAATTTCATTTAAGTCTGTCTCAATCTAACTGTGACTATGCCTTTGTTTCAGAAACAATGCCTCTGAATACCAACCAATCAGCAACACAGTTACTATTCTGAAAGCCGATCAGCAACAGCCTTTTTCCAGAGCTTATTTGTGAAAGCCAATCAGCTTTAACCTCTTTTAGAAACCATGCTTCTGTTACCAGTGGAGACCTAAGTAAGGGGCTTCCCTCCTGCCTCAGTTCTTTTTTTGCTCCCAAGAGATAAATTCAAATGAGAGACTACATGTATAGTGGAAATAAGATAGCAAGTTCATTTATGAAACACATAGGAGCACAAAGCTGCAAGTAGGCACCTGGTTAGTCTGAATGCCCCATGTACAAAGGAAATACAGTTGTTAGTAAGTTCATTAGTAAGTTTGTTCTATACACTTGATCTGAGGCCATAAGTGGGCACTCAGCTAATCTGAGTATGTTGACTATTAGGGTTCAGGGGTTACATACTTTATATAAGTCAGTTGCTAGGTTCTCCCTCCTTCTTCCACTTCTAAACTTTGAGAATAATATATAGCTACAAAGACTTTCTCAGCTAGTAAATGCTCTTTGCCTTAATTAGTGAAATTGCTACAGAGGCTCCCTTTCCCAGTAGAGTCTCAGAGGCTCCCCTCCTCTTGCACTAACCCTGTTTGTAATGTTTGTGATATAACCATCTGCCTGTTGGGGAAGACATACAAACAGGGAAGGGGTCTTTACCATGAGGGGTCTAGTCGAGAACCAGGGGAACTCTCCTTTCTAACTTTTATTAAAAATTGGGCTCCCAGAGGATACAGGAGGGCAATTGTATTTTGACTAGATTTTTGCTGTAGGCCAAATTCCTGAAGAGTGGCCTGGAATTGACCTACTATTTACACATAGGCCTCTGGGCAGAAGTGTTTGTGTCTAGCAGGAGTTCTGAATATAGAAAAGTTCAGCTGTATAGTGCCTCAAAGAGACTGAATGTCAAGCCGGCTTTGGGGGCTACCCTTGTCTGAAGTAAAGCAATTGGTAAAGCTTCTTTCCAGTTAAGAGAGTTTTCTTGTGTGATTTTTCTATTGGCAGTTTTTAGAAATTGATTGACCCTTTTTACTTATCCTCATGACTAAGGGCACCAGGCACAATGGAGACTGTATTCTATTTCCAGTGCTTTGGAGATTGTTTGGACTATGGTGGAAATAAAGCCTTCCCCATTATTACTTTGAAGTGAGCAGGGCAACCCAAACCTAGGAATAATTTCATGTAGGAGATTTTTAGCTATTTCTTGAGCCCTCACAGTTTGGGTTGAAAAGGCCTCTATTTACCCTATAAAGATGTCTACAAAGACTAATAGGTATTTATGTCCTTATCTAGGGGCCACTATTTGGGTGAACTTTATTTGCCAATTCTTCCCTGAATAGGATTCCTTATTCAGGCTTGGCCAGAGATGGCTTTATTGCTCCCTGGGGGCTACTAAGGAGGCAGGTGGGACAGGAGGGTACTACTTGATCGATGATCTTAGACAGTTCTTTTCCATTAAATACCCTGTTAATAAGAGTGGTTAAAGATTTCCTCCCCCAAGTGGGTTGATTCATAGAAGGACTTAGTTTTCCATTGTCTATTTTGGGGTAGGATTAAAATAGTTCCTTGGATGAGCCATTCTGAAGGGAGAAATTGAAACCCTTTCTGTGTTGCCCAAGCCTATTCATCTTCAATATAGGATGGAGGTAGCAGGGGTACCGCAGGGATGAGAGCTCCTATAAGTGACTGAGCTACTGGGAGCGTGTATATTCTGAAGGGTCACCTGCCTGACAGCAACCTCTGCCAGATGATTGTCCTTGGCTGTTTTAGAAGTCCCCCTCTGATGTCTCTTGCAATGAATCACTAATATTTGCTAAGGCCTCTAAAGAGCCTTGAGGAGATTTAAGATTTGGGACCTATATTTGATAGGGCTGTTCTTGAATATGAGGTAACCCCTTTTCTTCCAAATTGCTGCATGAGCATGTAAGAGCTAGAAAGCATATTTAGAATTTGTGAAGATATTTGCCCTTTTCCCTCTGCCAGTGTAAGCATTCCTGTTAGTTATTAATTCTGGTAATTGACCTGAGGAATTGATAGGTGGCACTCGTGCCTCGATCATCTGGTAGAGAGAAACTACTACACACCCGGCCTTTCTTTGTTTCTCTCTAGAACAAAACTGCTACCATTTGTGAACCAAATAATATCAGGATTGTCTAGAGGCCAATGGGAGAGATTGGGACAAGGGTTAAAGGAGATAGAATTTCAGGGCAGGATTGGAATGGTAAGTCCTTCGTTGAGTTAGGAAGGAGAGTAGCAGGAATAGGTCCTGAGAAGACAAAGATAGTAATATCAGGATTTTATAAAATCAGGGCCTGGTATTTTGAGTTTGTTATCCAAAAACCAGTAGTACCCTTAGTTTGTTATGAGTTCTGGGATTCAATGACTAATATATGTCTGAATTGGAGCCCCAAGAGTTCACTTAAAGGCCTCTTCTAAAAGAAGGGTCCCAAGCTTAGGGCCTCAACCACCTGAGAACAGGATAGCCATACACAGGTCTGTACAGTTTAGCTTCCTAGATATGTAGGCCACGGGTTGGCGGATATTGCCTAATTTTTGACAATATCCATTCATGTGTGTATAGTTGGAAAGCTTTGGAAGGATTGAGGACCCATAGGGCTGGAGCCTGAGTGAGTAGGGTTTTAAGTTGATTGAAAGCCTTTTGTTGAATTTGTCCCTATTGTAAAGGGTATGAATTTTTCTGGTCCTTGAGACTATTGTAAAGAGATTGTTCAATGAGGCCACAATTGTGTATCCAGATTCTGCAATACCTGGTTTGGCCAAGAAAGGCCCTTGTTTCCTGGTGCTAGGCTCAGGGAGCTGAGTGATGGACTGGAGTCTGCCTGGGGAAAGACCTCACTTCCCAGAAGTAAGAACTAAGCCTAAATAATGTATTTCCTGTTTGACCAACTGAGCCATGGACTTGGAAATCTTATATCCCATGTAGCTAAAATATTTAATGTCTAAACAGTGGCTAAGACAGATAGTTTCTGATTTGGGGAACAGATATATAAATCATTTACATACTGAAGGAGTGCCCCATTTTCTAGCTATAAGTTAGTCAAGTCCTCAGCCAAGGCCTGATCAAATAAATGGGGGCTATCCCTGAATCCCTAGGGTAAGATAGTCCAAATTAGTTGTTGGGACCACCCTTCAGGGGAATGTCCATTAAAAATCAAAAATAAATTGGGACTTTCAGGTCTAATGCAATGCATCCTTTAGATTTAACACAGCAAACCATGCAGAATCCACAGGAATTGTCCCCTTAAGGGTATCATTGCTAAAGACAAAGATGTACCTGAACTGTTGTTTCATTAACAATGCTTAGATCGTGGACTGGTGGACTGGTCTATAGGAGTTGTCCTTTTTTTCTGACTTTTAACATAGGAGTCTTACAAGGGGAATCAGTGGGTTTGAGCAGCTCATGAGAAAGGAATTTACAGATTATTTGGAGTTCAGCCCTCGCCTCAGGCTTTATGGGGTAATATTTCCTTTTCTTAAAGTATATTTTATTGATTATGCTATTACAATTGTCCCATCATTTTCTCCTCTTTTTTCCCCTCTTCCCTGCACTTCCTACCAACATTCCTCCCCACTTTAGTTCATGTCCGTGGGTGGTACATGTAAGTTCTTTGGCTTGTCTATTTCCTATACTATTTTTAACTTCCCCCTGTCTATTTTGTACCTACCAATTATGCTTCTTATTCCTTGTACCTTTTCTCCCATTCTCTCCCATCCGCCACCCCACTGATAACCCTCCATGTGTTTTCCATTTCTGTGATTCTGTTCCTGTTCTAGTTGTTTGCTTAGTTTATTTTTGTTTTTTGTTTGTTTGTTTTGTTTTCGTTCAGTTGCTGGTAGTTGCGAGTTTATTGTCATTTTACTATTCATAGGTTTGATCTTCTTCTCCTTAGGTAAGTCCCTTTAACATTTCATATAATAAGGGTTTAGTGATGATGAACTCCTTTAACTTTACATTATCTGGAAAGCACTTTATCTGCCTTCTCATTCTAAATGATAGCTTTGCTGGATAGAGTAACCTTGGATGTAGGACCTTTCCTTTCATGACTTTGAATACTTCTTGCCAGCCCCTTCTTGCCTGCAACATTTCTTTGGAAAAATCAGCTGATAGTTTTATGGGAACTCTTTTGCAGGTAACTGTCTTTTTCTCTCTTGCTCCTTTTAAGATTCTCTCCTTAATTTTAATCTTGGGCAATGTAATTATGATGTGCCTTGGTGTGTGCTTCTTTGAGTCCAACTTCTTTGGGATTCTGAGCTTCCTGGACTTCTTGGAAGTCTATTTCCTTGGCCAGATTGGGGAAGTTCTCCTTCCTTTTTTGTTCAAATAGGGTTTTCAATTTCTTGCTCTTCTTCTTCTCCTTCTATCACCCCAATGATTTGGATGTTGGACTGTTTAAAATTGTCCAAGAGATTCCTAAGCTTCTTATTTTTCTGAATTCTTGTTTGTTCATTCTTTTCTCAATGAAATTTTACCTCTTCCTTCTGCTCCAAATCGTTGATTTGAGTCCTGGTTTCCTTCTCTTTACTGTTGGTTCCCTGTATATTTTTCTTTATTTCACTTTGCACAGCCTTTACTTTTTCCTCTATTTTGCAACCATGCTCAACCATTTCTGTGAGCATCCTGAGTACCAGTGTTTTGAACTCTGCATCTGATACACTAGCTATCTTTTCATCACTTAGTTCTATTTTTGAAGTTTTGATTTGTTCTTTCATTTGGGCCATATCTCTTTGTCTTGGAGCACCTGTTATGTAGTAAGAGGCAGAGCCTTAGGTACCAGGATGGGGCAACCCAGGTCACTGAAACCCAGGTTGCTGCATTATGACACTGTATGTGTAGGAGGGGTCAGAGAAGGAACAATGCCAATTGCTGGGCTCTCAACCGGTTTTCAGTCCCTTCCCTTGCTACCCACAAGCAAATTGGGCCCTTTTGGTGCTGATTTCCAGGTGGATGGGTTTGTGTACATTCTAGGATCCAGTAGACCTCTCCAACAAATTCCCCTGGGAGGCTAAGAGTTTCCCCAGCTGTCACATCCGCCACAGGATTTTTATAGCCAGAGGTTTTGAGACCATCTTTTCCTGCACTGGAACCCTGGGTTGCACAGTCTATCTTACTCCCCAGTTGTTCCTTCAGGTTTATCCACATCCAAATGTAGGTCCATGAGCTGCCGTGTGGCCTGCTCAGTCCTCCAGCCACCACCTTACCATGCCTCCTCTCTGCCCTGGCCCTACTCCACCCCTCCTACCACTATGGATAAATGTTTCTTTTTTAACTCCTTGGTTGCTGGACTTCCATACAGTTTGATTTTCTGGTAGTTCTGGTTGTTTTTTGTTTTTAAATTTGTTGCCTTTCCTTTGCTTGTGCAAGGAAATGAAGTATATAGGCCTATGCCTCCATCCAAGCTAGAAGTCCAGGGGATATTATTTCTGGTGGGGAAACTGAGGGATTTTTAAGATTAATGAGGACTAGGGTAGCATTTTTAGCTTTACCAGAGACCACAGTATCCCAGAATTTTGGGTTAGTCATGCCTGCGACATCCATGTGTATCCTAAACTCCAGTCCAGAATGCTGACCTCTTGAGGTGGGGCTGGCTGGGGTGGGTAGCTTCATTCCTGAGCTAACATATATAAGGCAGTCACAGCCTCAGTCCCAGGGGCTCTTTGACTGGAAGAACAGAGTGCACCTCAGTGGCCTGCCTTTTCACACATATGGCATGGTGCCTGAGGTGACTGGTCATGGTTTGGACATTCCTTGGCCCAGTGCTCCAACTTTTGACATATTTAACACATAGTATCTTTGGCAGTGGACCTGGAAGGGCCTGTGGGATGTGTCTCACAAAGGCAGCTAGAATTTGGGCATTTTACCCTCCTTCCTTTTTTCTTCTCCTGAGCCCTGGCCTCTCTCTCTTGCTCCCAGTTGTAAAAGACTATATTGGCTAATTTAGAAAGGAATAACTGGTATAAGTTAAATTGAGTTGTTCAGATATTCCTAGGGTTTTTCCCCTTTTGTTAAGAATTATCTCCCAGAATTTGTATTTTAATAGATGGCCTAGACAAAAGTTCTTGCAGAAAACCAAGTATTTGCATTTCACATATGTAGAGAAAGAAAAGCAAGCTTCTTCCAGAAGGACTTTGGTTTTATAAAGTCGATTACCTATAAGCCTTTTAAAATGAATAGAGGAGGTTTTGGAAAAGCAAAAGGATTTGGTGGACTTTGATAGTCTGGAGCCACATGTCTGTCATAGTAAAGACTTCATTTGTGAAACAAAGTTATTTTTAATACCTGAATAGTTGGGTCACACTCAAGTACCTGCAAAGGGCTTGGCCAGGAACCCCATTATCTTACACTGCTGGATCTTTGGCATTTCCATGAAGGAGTAAGGGTACCCAGGTGATCCCTAGCCTGCGCTACTAACATTTGAAGCGGGGACCTCGAGGTAGGGCTGCCCATTGTAATTATTCTAGCTCCTAATAATTGAAGGCGGTCTCTTCTGAGTGGAGGGGTCAGACACTCAAGAAAAGAATGAGTGAAGTAATACCTATCCCAGAGACAACCCAAAGGAAGGATGAAGTTCTTGGATGTAGGCGTTTAGGCTACCCCTAGAATGCTGCAGGACTGTGAAGAGAGGGGACCGGAAAAGAAAGTAAGGACAGAGTAGGTGGCCCCAGTATCTAATAAAAAAGTCACTGTCCAACATGCCAAATCCTTGTGTATCCCAGGCTCTGCTCCAGTAATGGTGACCTCTTGGGGCGGGGTTGGCTGAAGTTGACAACTTCAGTCCTATGACACCATTAGCAAGGCAGCTGCAGACTTGCTCCCAAGGATTCTCTGACTCAAGGGACAGAAAAACAACCAGTGGATTGTCTTTTTGCACTTGTAACATGGCTCGTGAGGTGGCTTGTCGCTTTTTGGACATTCCTTAGCCCAGTGCCTTGCCTTATGGCACATGAAAATTAAGTGCTTTTTGAAGTGGACCCAGAAGGGCCTGTGGAGTGTGTTCATGATTGTCCTGCAAGAGTGGCTACAAATTGGGCATGTCTAAAGATTGGTTATGCCTAATTGTCTTCTTCTTCTCCTGAGCCCTGGCTTCCTTCTCCTGGCCCTAGTTGTAAAAGACTACATTGGTTGTAGTTAACATTTCACCCAAGGAAACTCCAGGCTCCTGAATGAACTTTCATAAACTTCTCCTAATATCAGAGGCTGATTGAATTAAAAATTTGTCTTTTAGAACTTGCACATATGACCCATGGACATGAACAATGGTGGGGGGATTGCCTGAGGGAGCGGGGTACACTGGGTGGAAGGGGATAAAGGGGGAAAACCTGGACAACTATAATAGCATAATCAATAAAATACAATTTTTAAAAATAAAAAAATTTTTATTTTAGTATTACCTGGCCTACACATGATTCTAAATCTAGATTAGTGTGCTGGATGAGTGTCTCTCTTAGCCTTTCTAGAAATGTTGTGGGGTTTTCATCTGGACCCTGACTAATAGCAGAGACCTTGGGATAATTAATGGCCTTAGGACCTGCTTCAATGCAGAGTAAGAAATGATTTCTTTCCCATTTCTGGGAAGAGTTGTTATAGTTCCATTCAGGATCCATTGGTGGGACTGCTGTTTCTCCTATGGGGTATTCACTATCAGATAAATGTAAGTTGTTAGCAAGTTTTCTGGCCTCTTTTATTACTTTATCCTGCTCAATATATGATAGAGTCTGTCCCAAGACAACCATAATATCCTTCCAAAGTTAACTCACACACCAAGGTGAGGTGTTGAAAGCATCTATATATTTATCTGGGTTGTCAAAATAGTTTCTTAAGTCAGTTTTAATTTGCCCAAGCTCAACAAGAGAAAAGGGTTTGTGGATTAACTGAGTGCCAAACTCTCCCACAGTTTCTACTAGAGGTAAAGGCCTTATAGGTAGAAAGTGTTAGGGGTAGAGGAAATGGGAGCTGTTGATTGGGCTAGGGGACCCAGATATAGGAGCTTTAAAGAAGATGGTGGGAGAGTTTTTCCCTGAGTTTCTACAGATGGAGTAGGCTCTGAAGGGGCCTGGGAATTAGAGGAAAAGTCATCAGATGAATTAGTAGTGGGAGTAAGCTTACCTTTATGACATAAATCTTGACCCCTTAGATAAAAGAACACCTGTACATATGAGATTCTAGACCATTTACCAACACATGTGCAAGATGTAAGAGTGTATTCTAATTTAAGGTCCCATTTGTTGGCCAAACCTCCCCATCTCCTAGCCAATATTGAGGCTAAGCAGTGTTGCAGGAAAAAATATTGTTCTTTCTTCAGGGCTTGGGGATCAAACTGAGACCAAATGGAAAGGATACATCCTAGAGGGATTCCAACAGGAATGGGTTATTGGCTTCCCATCTGGAAGGGAGCAATGCCATGAGGTTAGAGAGCCCAGCATCCAGTGTTCTAAACCTGAGAGTTTCGGTATCCCAAAATCCAGGGATCTGGGCCTTAGTATTCTGAAACACTGGGATCCTAAATAGATGTCTCCATCATGGATAGAATAGAGGCAGGGCAAATCTACTCCCCTTCTTGAGGGATTGCTTACCATTCATAGAAAGAGTCTTGGTAGTTCTGGGATTCTTCTGGGAGCTGAAAAGCCTCAAGTAGGAGTGAGCGCCAAAGAGGCTCAACCAGTGATTGAGGAGAAAATTATAGAGGGCTAAAAAGAAAATAGGAAGAGTGGAGTCATGCAAAGTCTAGGAGTAAGTGTAGAGGAGGCGAAAACTTTAGTCCCATGTAATGCGGCCTGATTGCTGGAGGGATTTCATGAGCTGGATTCCTGCTAAAAACTGTAACTCTGGGACCAAGTGAATCATTAGCAACATGTCTTGATAAGATTGTAGGCCTAAACTGAACTCACTAATCCAGTAACCATGACTCTCATAATGGAGAAATACCCTTCAGGACCAATGGTCTAGTCTTGGGGGTCCTCAGGCCTTAAACAAAGGATATATCTGAGGAAAAGTGGGATCCCTGTCTCGATAAAGAACCAGAGGGGCATGTTGCAAATCTGTCCTCTGTGCCTCTCAAAGGCACTCAAAGAACAAGTTTGTGCCAACTTTTCTGCTCTTTCAAGTTACTTTAAGAAATAGATCTGATTCAAAAAAGTGTGCAGGAGGTAAAATGAATGGCCCAAGGTGTGGCTGTCGATTGGCTAGAGAGCAGATGCAACAGCTGCTCTGCCTGCAGGATAAGGGGAGAGGATAGAGGTGTAAATAGAGTAGACAAAAGGCAGCAGGAGAAACTAGATCTAAAAGGAAAGACAAAGACTTATAGGCAAGGTAAATTAAATGAGAAAGCATGGTTATAACAAAGAGGCATAGAAAGTCCATAGTTTTCTGCTGACGGATAAATACTTGCCTCCTCTTTTGAGAATTAAACCTAAGTAAGAGAAGCACTGCACGAGTGGGAGTGTGATTGCTTTTACAATGTTCCTCATTGAATGGATATTTGCTTGCAGCTGGCAGGGGACCTAGTATTCCTGTCCTAGTCCATGATAAGCTTATTCTTTCATGGGAGTCTTCTAGCAAAGAGCCTCTTAGTGACTTTTAAATGCTTGACCCATGCCTGCAGGGTACAGCAATTTCTTGAGAGGAGATAAGATATCCTCAGCAAAACCAAAAATTGTAGGCCTGCCATCTGACCACGAAGAGGGCTCAGGAAACATAAAAGAATATAAAAAGATCAAGGATTCATGGTGAAAGGAAAATGGTGGTGGAAAAGACTTACCATATCCAGTGATCTGTGTTACAATACCAAAAGGTATTACTAGAGTTCTGTTCTTTTTACTGACACAGTAAAGAATTACAGATCAGCAAGATAAAAGTAGGTGAGTAAGAAGTAAGAGTTTTATTAGTATGTCCTCAAGGGAGAGAATGGGCCTGCTGTGAGTGGTGAGAAAGATATGTCTCCTGAGTCTGCTGCCTTACATACATGCATGATTGTATTAGCACAGGGGAAGGGTTCTATATTAATTGACAGATACTTTGGTCATGTAACTTTAGTCTCTTCTATGCATGCCCTTTCCCATAATTCTCCTTGACTGCTCACATGAAGGGGCAGGGCGGGGATTGCGGGGTAGGGGGGCAGTGCGGAATAAAACCTCAGTGGAAATTTTGCTATTTCACTACAAGGGTGGTTAACTGAAGCTATTTCAACTATTTGCTTTGGGTCAGCAAGGGTAGTGCCCCTCCATCCTATTTCCTCCCATTTCTAATGGCTGCCTAACAAGCAGATAGGTAAAGAAATACCAGGAAAATCACTCCTGGACTACAACTCTTATCTGATTAACATTTTCTAAACCTCTTACCTACCCTTTCCTTCTCCCTATAAAAAAGATCAGCTTGAGATGAGATATTAAGATGGATTTTAAGGTACGTAATCTGCCATCTTCTCATCACCAGCATCTGAATAAAACACCCATGAAGATTCAATCCTTGTGTCTACTTATTGGTTCTAATAGTGACAGGCGGCACAAATGCCAACTTTTCCGGTTTCACACCCATTTTTTCTTCTACAGTTATTGTACTTATATCTTCATATTTATGTTGCATTTCTTGCAATTTGCAAAGAATTGGGTCTTGACATGGCAATCTGGTTTTAAATTAGGCTGCTTCAACCTTTACATTTTACACATTATTCCTATGGTTCTATTTGAATTTATTATCTTGTTATTTTTTGTATCTTCTATCTGTTCATTAATTTATGCCTTCTCACTCTTCTTTATTTTGATTAAGCATTTTAAAAATTATTTTATTTTTATTTTCATTACTGGTTCATTGTCTAGTCTTTGTAATTTCTTTAATTTTATTATGCTTAAATTGTGCTCCTTGTTTAGAAATTTTCTGTTATGTTTTATACAATCTGTCTTTTAACCTGTGAAGATTTTAATTTCATTAATTATATTTTTATGTCCTAGAAGTATAAGTTGGTTCTTTTTCAAATTTCCTGATCTTTATTTGATCGTATTCATTTAACAAATTTGCCTAATATGCCAAGTACTTCTCAGGCACTTGGGATATTTTAATGAAAAATAAAAACAAATAATAAGTATTGGGAAACACCCTGTCTGGTTTCAGAAACTGTAACCCCTCCAACAGGTGAGAGGGCCCCAAGGCTGGAAATAATCAGGGAGGCTTTGGAGAAACAGGACCCTGAGGAGACATAACCTGTCCCCCTGGCAGGGGTGTAGCTCTTGCCTCCCTCACATCCCCCTGCTCGATGGTTAGTGATCCATGATGGGTAAGTTTTTTTCTCATGAGGAGAAAGGCAACCTAAGGTAAATATCAGCCGGTATGGGCAGCAGACATGGGAATGGGGGACACGGAGAAAGGGCAAAAAGACCCGCACCCTTTGTCTCAGCTTGGACCTGGCCGGGGTCCTCATTCCATCTGAAAGAAGTGTCCTTGTCTCTTGGCGGCTCCCTCTCACTGCCTGGTTCAGGCTCCAAGCAATACTGGAGACCATCCTAAACCAGATCTGGTGGTTCCTAGGGAAATCAGGCCTAAAAGTAAATTCTTTAAAGTATGCTTTGTTTTTCCCTCAGAAGCTATAGCCAGCTCATGATGGGAAGGAAATTTACATTATTCACAAACCCTAACCCTATACCCTTGGGAACTCTTGTGTTTACTACCTCTCATGTTTAGTCATCTCTCTTGTTTACTAGCCTCCTCTTGGACCCATATAAATCGGCGTGTTCTTGCCATTTGTTTTCTTCAAAACATCATCCATTCTTTGTGAACATTAACATATGATATAATTAGATAACCTGTGCATTCCTGTTACCTAGCCCCACTGATAACCCTTTCAATAAAAGTCTTTGAACACAGGGACTCTGGGCCTTCCCCTCTAGGGGGATGTGCCATGTCCCTTCTCTTGGCAAACAGAGAAGTGTTTGTGATGACTCGTGTTTATTCCCCGCTTCCGTGACACCCCTGGTATGGGCTCTGTGGAAGAGTCCCCTGTCCCATCTCAGCTGGCCCCAGACAGTAACCTTCAGATCCCGGAGCGCCCCGCTCCCTGAGACAGTTGTTGGCCAGACCCGGGACGAGCGGCGACCCTTGGCACTCGCCCAGGCATCATGTGCCAAACAAGATCTTTGTCCACTAATACGACAAGGCAGGGAGTAAACAACAGACATACAATAATAGGTAAGTCCACCAGTATCAAGAAGTGTTATGTAAAGAGAATATGTGGTGGAACTTGAGCATCATCGAATGGGCTATTGACAGTGCTGAGGTTGGAAGTTGGTTACCATTTTAAGAAGGGTGGTTAAGAAGGCATCATTAAAAAGGTGATATTTGGGAAAGATTCTAAAGTTGTGAGGAGGTGATGGATGTAGATATCTGGGAGAAAACAGTTCTAAGCAGAAGTGTTAGTGAATGCAGTTACTAAAGTCAGCTCAGAGAAAATAAGGGAGGCAGATCTTCTTGCTGAAGCATGTACATGAGGAAGAAGAGAAGGAGAGGGGAAGGGAATGATGTTGAGATCATGCTGGGATCAGGTCAGGTCTCATGGGCCATGTGAGGACTTGAGACTTATTCTGAATGAGATGGAAGCCATCCCAGGGATCAAGCAGAGGAATAACCACATCTGTCACATATTAAAATGATGGTACAAGAGTCTGTGTTCAGAGTAGATTATAGGAGGTCAAGGATTAAATATATCTTATTTTTTCTTTCTGTTTTTATTTGTATGTTTTATTTTCTATGTGTTTTAGATGTATACATGTATTATATTCTTCATCCAATAAAAAAATATCTGAAGTTATTGTTGCTGCAGTGATGCTGATTATTAATTTGCTGACCCTTACGTATACTCTCTGTTTCCTTGATGGTTGATAATTTTGAGTTATAAACTCATTGCAGGGATGGGATATAATCTGTGGGCATATTAAGATATCTACACTAGTGTGTGTCCCTCTAGTAAAGATTTACTAACCTGGGACAAATTTAATTTTTTAGTTTAGGGTTTCTTCAGTCACACTGGTAGTATGTTATCTGGCCTTGTTCCAAAGCCATGGCAGTTGTTGAAGTTCTAATCCCTGTTTCTCGGAGGGTTCATGCTGTGTGTGAGTCCACATTTTGATTGCACACGTGAAATAGGCCCAGAACTGTCTTCTGTGCTTTTTAATATTCAATCCTTTTGATTTAAGGAATCAACACTTCTATCCCAAGAAACACATAGTTGAGTTTCGCATCTGGTTTCTATTCCCTCTTTATTTTTCTATCTCCAAGGATTTTTCTTATTTTTATGCCAGTTTAGCAGTGCTATTTATTTATCTATTTATTTATTTATTTTTCAAATAACTTTATTAAAAATGGAAAGTTACATTTTTTATTTATAACATAAAATATAATCAGTTTAAAGGATGTTTGCTCCATTTCTTTTTTTTCGCTATAAAGAAGTCTCCTTAGATATTTAGTTAGCTATATTGAAAAAAATACAATTATGATAAAAATTAAAAAACAGAAATTTCACTTAAAACAGAGTGGGAAGGCTGAAAGACAACTCTCACCCATGTGTCACTCAACACACACTACTAACACAGACAGGAAGTGATGTACCTGCATCTTTGGCAGAAAGTGGTTCTACTTTACTACCTTAGCAGGAGAAAGGAAAGAGTCCTCTATGCCCAGTAATAGCTCAGCCAATGAGAAATCACTATATTTTGAATGTCAGTTTCCTCTAATGGACACTTCGTTTACAATAAAAAGCTCCTCCCAAGTTTATAGAGGAGCATTCTTGTCCCTGGCTGGGGAGCTCAGTTGGTTAGAGTGTAATCTGGATACGTCAAGGTTTTGGGTAGGATCCCTGATGATGGTACATATAAGAATCAACCAATGAATGCATAAATAAGTGGAGCAACAAATTGATGTCCCCCCCCGCCCCCGCTATTCTCTCTCTCTAAAATAAATAAATAAACATTTTAAAAAGGGAGCCTTCCTTTCTTTTGTTTCCCTGAACTTGCAGTGTTTTGCCATTAGACCACTGTCTCAAATTGCAATTCTTTTTTTTTTCCCAAATAAACCCATTTTGCTAGAGAAATATCTGGCTGTCTATCTTTTACAGGTCAATATCATAAAATCTATTTTAGGTGTTAAAGAGAGATCAAAAATATAATAAACACATTTTAACATAAAAATCAAAGCAGAAAATAAAACCCAAAATTCTTGGCATAACAATGGCAAAACAGAAAATGAAGATTAAAAATAGGTTTTATTTGTGAAATCCAAAGAAAGAAAATATTTATGTAAATTTAAAAAAACAAAATGTCAGAAGAATAAAAATAAATGTGTAATAATATATGTGGAATTAAATTTAAGAATTAGAACTTTGAAAAATAATATTTTAGTATGGAAAGGTAACATTGTAACAAAATAAAATAATATATAATAATTTTATTTATAATGGAACTAAAAATTCCTTCTAAATTTATAGTTTATGAATGCAGGAGTTAGACAGCATAAGTTGAAATACCTGCTCTATTGTATTTCTACCTGTGTGAACTTTAAAATATACTTAATTATTCTTTGGTTCAATCTCCTCATAGGAAAAATAATAGTGGTAATATCAACTTCCTAATGTGTTTAGGCGAATGATTGAAAAAACATATAGAAAGAAAACAGTATAATTTGTGACATACTGTAACTGTTAGCTATTGGTTTTGTTATTAATGAACTTAGGAAATGAGGAAGCAGTTAATATTGGTGGTACAGTCTAGTGTTTCACACTTCTATGTGGGGTTAGACACAATGCAGGGAGTCTGAGGCAAGAGTAGATAACCAGCTGGCTCTCTGCTCTAATCTCCCAGTTGAACAGGCCCTGCTGGCAGATCCTGAGGTTTATCAATGGAGACAGACAACCCAATAGGCAGCTTCAATGGTATGATCCGATTTTATCTTTAAAGTCTAACAGGCCTGAAAGGCTTGAGAATGTTATAAAATCCTTTGTTCCCTGTATTTCCAGCACTCAGTTGATCTTGTTTACTTCTCTGCAACAAAGCCAGTGGGATAAGGGGCATTTGTTGTCTTTCCTTGCCTTGAAATAAATACTTGTTTACTGGAAAGAGAGCTTCAGATTCTCTTTGGCAAAGTATTCAAAAAGCACACACATTGTAATGACCTCGAGTTGAACTACTGCTACTCCTTGGTCGGTCAGCTGCATTTGTTGATTCCTCCATTCATTACCTTGGATAAGCAGTAAGTATTTCTGTGGTCATGCAAATGTGACGATAAGTCCTTTTGTCTGCCTTCAGTTTTAGTGACTTTCTTCCCAGTTAGTTATGCAAGTGAACATTGTGTCTTTGTTCTCTTTTCAGTTCTTGTCATCAATTCTCCTATTACTATCTAAAACCTTGTAGATTTCTGGCATTATTTTAAGATGGCCTTTGAACTGTGTTGGAGTTTTATTTTGCCTCAAAAGCAATTATTTATGCTAGCTTACATTTCCACAGAATAGCAATTTAACCAATGAACAATGCTATCAAGAAGAAATGTAAAAAAAAGAAAAAACAAAATGATAAGTCTATCTTTTTAAGTTCACTTTACAATATTTTTTTATGGTACCCTATGCTAATCTGTGTATTTAAATGCAGCTGCCACCTGCTGTGGAAATCTATTTTCAATATAATTGTTAATGGAATAACAGTTAATAGGAAATAAAAGCAAAATTTTGTGAAGAAATATAACATCATTATGAAACCAAAGTCAACGATCTAGGCTGACAAAAGCTTAAAATATACTAAGATTCAAATGCTAAAATTGACTACTTTGATTATAATACTAATTGTACATAAAATGCTTCAGTTTAAAATGGAGTCCATATTATTCCAAGACCTTTTCAGGAAATAGATATTTTTAAATAATATTCCTATGAGAATTTACTACAATGTAATTGTTAATAGAATTTACTAAAAATGCAAATTTGATACTTTTCATGCACTGAGAGTTTCTCATTAAAAACACCATCCCTTCCTCCCTCCCCCAATGAAGTCTTCTCTTTTTCTCCCTAGATGTGTTATAGAACAGAAGTGGGGTAACCTCTGCCCATCCTTGAACAAAGGCATAATTCAAAGTTTTGTGAGGAAAGTAAAAGGTCTTCTTTAAAATGTTGCACAATTAGGGGGGAGTAGGTAACTCTCCAGCTGTGGGCCAATCTCACACAGACAAACCCAGCTGACCAGAAAGGCCAGGCCACCCTTATCTGTCGCCTGAGGCTGCTAGACGGATGTCTCTCCAGCTTCAGTCTCCCTCTGTGGAGTCCACATATTTGGGGCAAGTGCCACCATAGCCATACTACATCTTCCCAATCTTGGAGCCTGGGACCACTGCCAACTACTGCAATTGGTTGTTCAGGGGTTCTGTCTGAGGGTCCCAGTGTCTAAGGCTGCCCCAGCTTCCAGGGCCAATGAATTCTCTGGCCCACATGTCCATGTACAGATCCCAGAAGTAGGGAAGTTATAATAGGTGGACCCAACCACCCTGGAAATGGGGGAGGGGTTGGGAAGCACCAAAGACAGTGCATGAGTGACAACCACAGGATGATGCATGCTGACCTTACAGAGATTCTGGCTAGGGTTGCGGTGGTGGTGGCGGGGGTGGGGGCGGGGGGGGGCGGTGGCAAGGAAGCCTTTAGAAGGGAGAACACATGGAAACGCTGCATGCTTGGATTCTCCCCTTTTTCTTGATTGTCAAGGACTGGAGCTTCTGGGCCTCAGGACTTGGGGACTACATAGTTTAGGAATATTCACGAGGTCCCTCTCCAAGCTTTCCAGGGCCTTCTTGGAGCTCAGAGGACACTAGGATGTTAAGAAGAAAAGGGAGGGACTCGGAGGGGAGGGGAGGAGGCTCAGGATGACAGGCTTGGGGAGCATGGCTGAGCAGCAAGCCCTGGGCCCCTCCCCTGCATGGGAAGCCACAGTAGCAGCCACCCATCCTACACCAGTACAGGCCTGAGAGCAGCAGTTCCCTGCTGCCACCTCTGCTCTTCCTGATCCAGACTGGGCAGGGCCTCAGACCCGGCACCGGGAGAGGAGCTTCCCCTCTTTCACAGGAGAAACCAGAGTGGCAACTGCCCACCCACTGCCCATACCACCAGCTTGAGCCTGTCAACAGCAGTTTCCTGTCTCTGCTGCTCTGTCTGCTACAGGCTGAGCAGGCTTAATGGACTGGTCAGTGCTGGTCCTTCTCAGGCATAAACCTGTTGTTTCCTTGTTTCCTCTTAAATTCCAAGGGTCCCAAGGAAACTTGCAGCCAGGGGAGCAGTGGGCAGCAGAAGATCTACCCGGGTTAACCCCCTGATCCCGTCTCAAGACTCCCCCTCCCCCGCCCTTTTCCTCTGACTGCCAGGTAAACCAAGTCAGCCCTGCCTTGGCTTACTCCTTTCTTATCTATAACTTTTCTAAGGAGCCTAAACAGCTCCAGCTCTGCTCTCTCCTGTTACTTCTTCCACCATCTCTTTCCTTTGTCTCTCTGACCCCAGTTTTGACATGGCTAAGAGAAGAATATGTTTAATTCATCAGTCTGTTCTAAGTTTGCTGCACCGCGCTGTCCAACAAGGCTTTTGGTAAATCTATCTGCATCCATATTCCTCTTGTAAGAGCTTCAAAGTAGGGCAATGTTGTATATGCCAAGCATCAAGAGAAAGAAGTAGTTGGGGACCTCTCATATTCCAGAGATATTATCCAAAAAGGCTAGAAGAGGTCCTCCTTTAGGCTGTCTCTATAAACACTGTCAGGAGAGACATTGGCTGAAGAATGTTAATAAATATCTAGTAATAGTCTATAGACAAAAATGTCCCCAAAAACTTTGATTATTTTTCATTTTTTGATTTTGACACGGCAAATAGAGGGGGCTTTAAAGGTTTTTTTTGTTTGTTTGTTTGTTTGTTTTTTGGTTTTTTTTTTAGCTTAGTTAGAGCCTCATAGTCTACCCTATTGGCCCAGAGGCTGATTCCCCATCAGCTGTGGAACAAATGGGACAAGGGCACCTTTTTTTAATATACCTTATGAGAGCATTTTCTCAAACCTCAGAATGTTTTAAAAATGTATTAAATATGTAGAAAAAGCTAATAAAGTTAGCTGAGAATGCCTACTTTGCCCATAAGGATACTACTCATATTTGGGGATATTAGAGAAACTCTCTCTATAGATAGGGACCAAGGAGGTAAATACCCTCAGGGTCCATGAGATTGGGAAATTCCCAGAGGCTGACAGGTGTTTGGTCATTGAAGTAATCATATCTATTGGATAGGAAATTTTGCCAGAAATCTAGCAATTCTACAAAAAATATAGGGAGGTGTCTTTGCTCCAACAGCTAGCAGCTATGTCCCTTATTTATTTTCTATACAAGCAGGGAGTCTGGCAGTAAATCAGGGCTGAAAACTTGAGAATCTACAGCTTATATAAGGAAGGAGTACATACAGAGGGCATAGAGGTTCCCTTCAAAGTCTCCCCCAGGGAAAGTGAAGACAAAGGCAAAGGAGAAGGATGTTTCCCCCTTGTGAATGGAGACATCTGGGAAAAAAGTTTTCTATATCTGCCTAAAAAGCAAAGGTTATGTTTTATTAAGTAATTATGTGGCCTATATTAATCAGATGCTTGATTAACTTTCAAAGAAAATTCATTTCTCTTAATCCTAAGAACTGAAATTTTGTCAGCCTACATTGATGTAGCATGCCTATTATTATCACCTTAAATAAATACGTGTGTTTGTGTGTATATACACACCTTAGGTCAAATATGTTTGGCAAGCTTTTCAGGGTTTAAATTTTAAAAGACTTTTCCTTAACCTAAAAATGGCTTTGAGGTGTTTCAACGGGTCCATAAAATATCTCAAGAATTTATTCTTTCTTCTTATGAAAATAAAATTTGGACTAATCAGGCTTGTTCAAATATTTAAAATACATGGGAATCTTTATCAAATAAAGAAATTATATAAAAATCTCCAAAAGACTACAAGAATCTAATATATTTTCATTTATAATTCTGATGGTTATTTTAGAATGTTGTGTCTTGCAGAAAAGAACTAACTAAGAAAGTTGAAGAATTGTGTACATTGCAGAGGTTCTCTGCAAGTTGAAAAAGGATTGTGTAAGAAGGAGCAAAAAGAGGGAATTAAGGAAGTGAAAAAAAGAAAGAATAAAGGAAAGAGACATATAGGAAGAAAAGGCACTGGAGTAAGAAAGTCAAAGAAGGAAATAGAAATGAGGAAAAGTAGAAATAAAAAAGAAAAGGCATATAAATAAATGGCAAAGTAATAATTAACTGACAAATAAGGAAGTCCAAATCTCTCTTTGATTTTACAAAGCCAATTATCATTTTCCAACAGAAACCCTAGGTATAATTAGACAGTGAAAAACTAATTAATTAATTTAAAATATTGTTACAAAAGATAAATTCCTTTGTCAATTGCAAGGTACTCATGGACTTGTAAACTGATTTGGAGTAATTTACAGATTGTTCTCTCCTACTGCTGTGTTGTAGAAAAAACAAAACAAACCAACAGAAATGCAAAATCAGCACAAAAGAATCTCTCAAGGCTTATACTGATAAATTAGTTGGTTGTCATACTCAACACTGCATACATCCACCAGGGTTAAGTACAATCCCATATCAGGACCCTAAGTCAATCAAACTAGGACAGATGAGGGACAAGAGAGGGAAAAAATCCTGACCTTTTTCAGGGACAATTAGCTGGAAATTTACAAAAACACCCATGTGGCATGTTGGACAGTGACTTTTTTATTAGATACTGGGGCCACCTACTCTGTCCTTACTTTCTTTTCCGGTTCCCTCTCTTCACAGTCCTGCAGCATTCTAGGGGTAGCCTAAACGCCTACATCCAAGAACTTCATCCTTCCTTTGGGTTGTCTCTGGGATAGGTATTACTTCACTCATTCTTTTCTTGAGTGTCTGACCCCTCCACTCAGAAGAGACCGCCTTCAATTATTAGGAGCTAGAATAATTATAATGGGCAGACCTACCTCGAGGTCCCCGCTTCAAATGTTAGTAGCGCAGGCTAGGGATCACCTGGGTACCCTTACTCCTTCATGGAAATGCCAAAGATCCAGCAGTGTAAGATAATGGGGTTCCTGGCCAAGCCCTTTGCAGGTACTTGAGTGGTGACCCAACTATTCAGGTATTAAAAATAACTTTGTTTCACAAATGAAGTCTTTACTATGACAGACATGTGGCTCCAGACTATCAAAGTCCACCAAATCCTTTTGCTTTTCCAAAACCTCCTCTATTCATTTTAAAAGGCTTATAGGTAATCGACTTTATAAAACCAAAGTCCTTCTGGAAGAAGCTTGCTTTTCTTTCTCTACATATGTGAAATGCAAATACTTGGTTTTCTGCAAGAACTTTTGTCTAGGCCATCTATTAAAATACAAATTCTGGGAGATAATTCTTAACAAAAGGGGAAAAACCCTAGGAATATCTGAACAACTCAATTTAACTTATACCAGTTATTCCTTTCTAAATTAGTAAATTCTGGTAAAAGTTATTGAGTATCTAGATATTTTGAAATAACATGAAATATGAAATATTGATTGCTGGATAAGTCTCAAGTTCACCTGTTTTTGGCTTTTCATTACAAAGAGGTTGTAGCATAAATTTGAAGCTGCTGATAAGTGTCTTGTGCTTTGTTGGAGGTGTGTTTTATAAAGGTGAGAGTATGTTTGCCAGTAGAGAAACTTGTGTGTCTAAAGGTCATGAAATGTGTTTATAAAAGTCAATCTAGGGAATGCTGGTTGCTACTTTTTGGTCATCTTTAGAAACTGAGATTTTCTAAGAGTTAAAAATTCAAATTATGTTGGAAAGAAGTTGTATGGTTTTATTAATAGAAGGCATAAGACATGGAGATGCAGTTTTGAAGGACTGAGTTATTCTAAAGATGGTTATTTTTGGATAGGAAATTCTGTGAAAGTTGCAGAAAGGTTTGTGAAGGTTGTAGAAGTTTGCAGAAGTTTTAAATTTGTAAGGAAAAATTACTTAGGAAATCTCTCTCAATTGGAAGGAGGCTCTACCAATTGTCTTATTACAGACTAGAGTAGCCCCCAAGGCTCAGCTAACATTCAGTCCCTTTGAGGCCTTATATGGCTGACCCTTCCTATATTCAGAACTCCTACTGATGTGGAGACTTCTGTCCTAGAAGCATTTGTGCAAATGGTAGCTGAGTTTCAAACCACCCTTAAGGAATTTGGCCTGCAACAAAAACCTAGCCAGGACTCAGCTATCCCATGGTACCCTCCAGAAGCCCAGATTTTAATAAAGGTTTGGAAAGATGGTTCCCCCAATTCCCAACTACAACTCCCATGAAAAGGGCCTTTCCCTGTTCTTATGTCCTCTCCCACAGCCATCAGGGTCCATTCCCAAGTTAAGTCATGGCAAGAGCCAGCCACACCAGCAGAATGACAAAATAATTCCACATATTTCTGTGAGCTGCTAGATCTCAAACTTCTCTTTTGAACGCATGCTCCTAAGCTCAGTCAGTAGCAAGCTGTCTTTTCTCTCTTTTTTAATATAAAGAATAAAATTGAAATTCTCCAGTAGCTATACAATTTGGTTCAAAAAAGGGTTCTATCTTTATTGAATTCATAAACAATACCCAATTCCACAACCCTACCATTGATCCTCTAGTAGCAGCCTCTCCAGTGGCCCAAGGGGTCACCAAACCTTGTGGGGGACCAAATCTTCAAAAACCCAACAACTAGTTAATGGCAAATATGTCTCTGAAACCCAGCCAATTAAACTAGACAATACCTTGGCAGCAGAACTACTCCCTTCAAAAAGGGGTATACTGGATTTGTGAGTCTAAGACATATTAGACCCTCCCTTCACAGTGAAAGGAAATTTGCTCCCTTGGGTACATCCTTCCTGATGTCTCCATAGCCTAGGAAAATGCTACTCTCCCATTCCCATTAAAGGCACAAGGACACTTAAAGAGGGCTGTGTCTTCACTTCCCTAATATCACTTATAGGCAGCCTCTTAGCTATAGGAAGGTTAGTAGAGAGAACCTCTGTAGGCATTCACCATTGCGTATTCCAGGATACTGCCAAAGCACAAACTAAAACAGGGAGACTTTGGCGTTCTTCCAGGAGCAGATAAACTCTCTAGCAGGGGTTGCCCTCCAGAATTATCCCTCACTGCTTCAGAAAGAAGCCCGTGTCTATATCTCAAAGAGGAGTGTTGCTTTTATGTCAACAAATCAGGACAAGTACAACAGAACATTCAAGGTATCCTTGAATCTGCATCCAAAATTAAAACTTTAACTTCATTTTGGGTTTCAAGGACATGGCTTACATCTCCTTTCTTCCCTTTTTCGGTCTGTCTACTAATCATCCTAATATACTAATATTTGGACTAATGATAATTAACCTATTAACTAAATTCATTCTTTCTGGAATAAAAGCCATAAAATTAAAAATGATTGTTACAGAAGGATATCAGCCTCTGGGACTGCAGTCCTCAACCATTTATCATGGACCATTGGACAGATACTTCCCTTTACCTCTTCCTACCAATAGCTAGCAAATGCAGGAACTGAAGATTACTATGACTTTTTCCAGCAGGCAGAAGCCAGAGCCATCATTGCCCTAGTAGTCAAAAATATTTGGGTTCTTATTGTTTGAGGGGGGAATGTTAGGCAGCAGTTAAAAATGATCAGCAGGAGTAAGGAGGAAGGGGGGACCACTGCCCTTGTTCATCCAACACAAATAGTTAATAGTTTCAGTTAACTGTTCTTGTGAAATAGCGAAATTTCATTGCAGTTTTACCCCCAACCCATCCACCCATGTGGACAGTCAAGGAGAATTATAGGAAAGTGCATGCAAGAAGAGAATATAGTTATATGACCAAAGTATCTGTCAGTTAATATAGAACCCTGACCCTATGCTAATACAATCACACATGTACTTAAGGCAGCAGATTCAGGAGACTCATGCCCTTCTCACCACTTTCGGCAGACCTGTTCTTTCCCTTGTTGTACTAATAAAACTCTTATTTCTCACTCATTCACTTTTGTCTTGCTGATCTGCAATTCTTTACTGTGTTAGTATGAATAACTGAGCTCAGGTAACATGTTAACCAACAATTCTTTATCTGAGTCACTGACATGCCCTTCCTGGAACACAATGACTCAGATACCATCTCAATTGCTTGCAGATCCTTTCGGGCACAAAGAAATTGTTTGTTGACCTCCAGGAGTCACATAGGTCATACATTCCAGTTCTTGGAATAGCTGCTTTCCATATACATTAATCATGTGAGCTTATTAACTATAACTGAAGCTAAAATCTTTAACTCTTGGGTTCCCCTATCAGGTATACTAAAAGGTATACTAAAAAGATATAGCTAGAGTTGCTTTCTGGCTATATTTACATGACACAAAACATACTTTAAGATCATCAATGTTGCCCGATATAAAGATGGCCATTACAACACAACAACAGGGGTAATCTATCAAAAACACATAACTATACTAACTGAGTACATGCTTATCGAAAGAGTTTGAAAATGTAAAAAATAAAAACTGATAACTCTAAAAGGCAAATCCACAATATTAGTTGGAAAACTTACCACTCTTAGTAGTTGTTTTACAAAGTACACAAAATCAGTAAGGGTTAAAAGATGTGAACACTACAATTGATCAAATTGACCTAATTGAGATTTATAAGGCAACCACCAAAGAAAAACCTAATACTCCCTTACTCATGGAACATTGACCAAGATAGATTATTCTCTGGACAAAAAGGGGCAATGTGTGAAAACTGACAAGTTCAGGAGGGCCTGCATGACAACTTTACATGACAACCCAAAGGATGGTCTGAAATTAAAACTTATTAACTAAAAGCAGGTCATGGGACAGTCATCGTCCTAAGCTAGAATCTTTCTTGACAAAAATCAATCTTTACCTTAATCCAGCCAGTTTATTGTCTTTTTGCATCTATCATAATTTACCTTTGGAATGCCAGAGGTAACTTCCCTTTTTTCCAAAGCCCCTGGGGCACAAACAACACACAAGAGCAGAGAGCACAAATCCTCTTACTAATTGTTGACTGTTAACTATCCTGTATCCACTTATATACAATAAGTATGCATCTATCATTTTACCTTTTTAATCAATCTCAAAGATTTCCCTGCTTTGCTTTCTCCTGCCTTCTTTATCTATCACAATATATTTCATGTAACCCCCTTACACGTCCTCTTTTGAGTATAATGTATAAAATAAGGTGCAAAACTGTCATTTTCTAGAGCATTCTCTCAATCTATTGAGGTTTTGCTTCCCAGCAATTGTTATCAGTTTGGCTCAAATAAACTCATAAAAATTCTTACAGGTTTGGATATTTCTTACATTGACATATTCTAGGCCAGAAAACAACTGTACAACAACTGAACTCAAAGCAATCAGATACTCTGGTTTCTCTTCAGAATGAACAAATCTTTCACCTTTTACTGAACTCAAAGCAATCAGATTTTCTGATTACAAAATACTTTAACAAGAACTCAATAACAGAAAGGTAACTGAAAAATTCTCAAATATTTGAAAATAAAAAAGGCAAATTAAACCCAAAACAAGCTGAAAAATTAAATAATAATACTAAGAATACAAATCAATGAAATTGAAAATCCATAAAATAAAATGCTAACTTTTAAAGTAAATTTTAATTAATAAACCCCTAGACAGACTGACAAAGAAAGATGTAAATAAGATAAGATGTTGATTACCAGCATCAGGAAAGTGAGGAATCAAGACTGACCCCATAGATATTAAAAAATAATTACTATGAACAACTCTGTGCCTTTAAGTGCAACAACTTAAATCAGAACACTTTTTCTGCAATGGTCCAGATGATAAATTTTTTAGGCTTGTGGGCTTTTTTTAGGCTTTTGCAACAACTCTACTCTGAAGTCATAGCATTAAAGCAGTTGTAATCACCGCTATTTACTTATAGGTAAACAAGCAAATGTCTTTCCCCAAATATCAAAAGAAAGGCAAATGATGTCTATTTTACCATACCTGTTCATCATTTTACTATATAGGTTCTGGACAGTGCAATAAACAAGAAAAAGTAAAAATAATAGGCATAGGAATTGGAAAGAAACAAATAGAACTGCCTTTGTTCAGATATATTATCATCTACATAAAAAATCCTAAAGAATCTATAACTGCAGCCACTAGAATTACTAAGTGGTTTAGAAAGTAACAGGATACAAGATCAATACATACAAAAAATCAACTGTATATCTATACCTTAGCTATGAAAAATTTGTAATTTCAATTAAAAATACCATGTATTGTACCAACAAATACTTAAGATAGGCATAAATCTAACATTGTTGTAAAAATTTTATGAAAAAACTACAAAACATTGATGATAACAAAGATTTAGAGAGATATACTGAGTTCATTGTTTAAATGTTAATATTTTCTAAGAGTATGTATGATGAATTAAAAAAAATGCCAATTAAAATCCCAGTTAACATTTTTTTTTGAGAAATTGGTAAGGTGATATTAAAATATGTTTTTTAAAGTAAAAAGATTTACAATAGGCAAAATAATTTTTAACAGAACAGAGTTTGTCCTGGCTGGTGGCTCAGTGGATTGAGGGCTGGCCTGTGAACCAAAAGATCACCAGTTTGATTCCCTGTCAGGGCACAGGCCCAGGTTGCAGGCCAGGTCCCCCATTTGTGGACACATGAGAGGCAACTTACTGATGTTTCTTCCCCTCTCTCGCTCCCTTCCCCTGTCTCTAAAAATAAATAAAACCTTTAAAAGAAGAGAGAGAACAGAGTTGGAGGACACACAATAGTTGATCTCAAATCTTGCCATGTAATTATAATAATGAAGAAAATGCAGTAAAGTAACATTTATACACACACACACACACATATCAATGGAACATAACATAATTTCTATGTAGACTCAGAAACATATAATCAATTGATTTTGAGAAAGGTATCAAGATAATTGAATAAAACAAGGATAGTCATTTCAACAAATAGTATTGGAACAATTAGACACCTATATGCAAAAAACAACTGTCAACCCTTACCTTTCATCATATAAAAGTTAACTTGATTGCTTGCCTGGTGTGGCTCAGTAGATTGAGCACCGGCCTGTGAACCAAACGGTTGCTGGATAGATTCCCAGTCAGGACACATGCCTGGGTTGTGGGCCAGGTCTCCAGCAGGCAACACTCTAGAGGCAACCACACATTGATGTTTCTCCTTCTGTTTCCCCCTACCTTCTCCAGTTTAAAAATAAATAAATAAAATCTTTAAAATAAAATAAAAGTTAAGTTGAAATAGATCATGGACTTAATCATAAATGATAAAAGATGTATAGTGGTACATTGGACTTAAATTCAAAAGTTCTAATGCTTGAAAGATCACTCTACACAAAACGAGAAGATAAGCCACAAAGCGAAAGGCCACCTGTTAGATTCCCAGTCAGGGCACATGCTTAGGTTTCAGGCCCGATCCCCAGTTGGGGTACATGTAAGAGACAACCAATCGATGTTTTTCTCACACATGGGTGTTTCTCATCCTCTCTTTCTCTTTCTCTTTTTCTTCTCTCTAAAAATAAATAAAATAAAATCTAAAAAAAATAAAAATAAAAAGATAAGCCACAGACTGGAAGAAAATATTTATAAAACATGTATCCATTATATAACATATTCAAAATATGTAAATTTATTGCTCAATAATATATAAATAAACAACACAACTTTTAAAATTGGAAACATTTTAACAGATATTTTACAAAAGAAGAATAGTATGAAAAGATGTTTATGATGATGGTATTAATTAAGAAATACGATTTCACTTATATGTGGAATATAATCAACAAAATAAACTAACAAACAAAATAGAAACAGAATCACAGATACAGAGAACAGACTGATAGCTTTCAGAAGGGAGGGGATCGTGGGGCTGGGTAAAAAAGTCAAGGCAGAGATCAGAAAAGATGGCGGAGGAGTGAAAGGGAGTCACGCTGACCTCCCAAAACCAAACTGGAATTGCAACTAAATAATGGAGTAATCACCTGGAAAGCAGTGGAGCGATAGTGGGAGAGGAGCCTTGGTGCCGCGGACAGTGGATTCGACTCTCACACATCCCAACGGGTGAGAATTGGGGTGGAGGCTCGAGAGGGCAGGCTGGGTGCGCACGGGCACTGGCACCAGAGGGACATTGAAACGGCCAGTTAGCGTCCGCCCGGGAAGAACGGGGTCTGAATCATAAACAGGAACCCCTAAACTACAGCAGCTAAAGTCGAGAAAGTACAGACAAAACGCAACCCCAAAAAGCTTAGGGGTGCTCTCTGCCAGAGGCAGGTGGCTGGGGATGCAAAAAGACATTTAAAGGGCCAATGCAAAAGTTGCAGCGGCAGCCACCCTCCTTGATCGCTGGGTAGAGGCGGCAGCAGGGTGGGCTGGTGCCTGGGAAAAGACTGGTGAGGAAAACTTTGTGAAGAGAACTGAGACGGCGGCCGGTGGAGCCCGGGTGATAACGCACTTCCCACTCTGCAGCTACCATCTCGCTCAGGCATAAGGGAATCAATTAACCTGCCTTTTGTGCGCTCTGCACACAGATTGGACGTGTGAGCTGGGGGGCTGAGTGCAGACTGGCTGGGAGAGCCTTGAGGAGAGACTGGAGACGGAGGCATTGGGGAAAGAACGGGAGGAGGAACCGGGAGTCCCTACTCCCTCCCCGTTCGGTAGTCTCCATTGTGGGCTGGAAAGGCACGGCCCCAAAGAGGCAGAAGCGGGGCGCGCATGAACCAGACTGCCTGCGATTGAAACGCAGTCCGCACAGGGGTTGGATCCCTGGCCGAAGGGGTCACAGAACCGCCCAGAAGCCCCTGAGGGGAGACTAAAAACGGAGGCATTGGGAAAAGAACGGGAGGAGGAACCGGGGAGTCCCGACTCCTTCTCCTTGCCTTAGTCTCCATTGCGTGGGAAGAGGCCACACCCCCAAAGACCCAAAAGCTAAAAAGCAAACATAGACACCCCCAAAACACCCAGAGCAGGCGCGCACACTTGCGCCGAGTGACCGGCGAGGGTTGGCGAGCGTGTGTGTGACCCACGCGGGCTGGCGAACGCTTGCACCTGCCGGCAAGGCCTCACAGAGACTGGCACCCATACAGCCTGCAAGGGAGTGCACAGAGGGGCAAGGGCAGGCGTAAATTGACCTAACCTCTGCGATTGCGGAGCGGCCCACAAAATAAGTAGAGCTGCCCAGAGTCCCTGGAGGAGAGACCAGAAACAGGATTAACCCGAGAGTCCTAGAGCTGATTTCCTCGCATTTCCGTAGTCCCCATTTGGCGAGGGCAAGCAACGCACCCAAAGAGCCAAAAGCGGGGAAAACACACAATAGAAGACCCTAAACTGACCAGTGCTGCGAAACTCAGGTGCCAGGGAGGCCAGATGAGTACAGGAGGTCGCGAATAAGCCCCCTGGTCTGTGGCAAGCACATGCGACCCCAAGCAGGTGGGGGACCCTGCCGCGCTGGGAACGCGCTCAAGGAGCCCCTGTGAGAGAACAGAGAGATCCCAAAAAATAGCTCAGCCCTGACGGAAGGGGTCACAGAGCTGCTCCAAGCAGGAGTCAGACACAGGCATTAGACTCCTGAAAGACTCAAACAAACAACCCAAGGCTGTATAGGGTCAACAACTGACATCATCAGAGGCAAGCACAGAAAGAAAAGTAAAGGACAAAAATACTTAACAGACTCTCACAAAAATGGGAAGAAAAAGAAATTCCCCTCAAATGAGTGGAAAAGGGGACTCCCCACAGAGAGAGCTAAATGAAATAGAGGCAAGGGAATTATCAGATATGGAATTCAAAACAATGGTTCTAAGGAAGCTCAATGAGCTCAGCCAGCTCAAAGAGAACTATGAGAAACTGCAGAGAAACTATCAGGATCTTACAGCAAACTTTATCAGCCTGGAAAAGGACATAGAAACTATCAAGAAGACACAAGAGGATATGAAGAATACCATTTCTGAATTGAAGAACACAGTAGAAGGAATCCAAAGCAGGCTGGATGAAGCTGAGGATCGAATCAGTGAGATGGAGGACAAGGTAGAAAAAAGCTCCCAGAAAGAACAAGAAATGGAAAAACGACTCAAAAAGAATGAAGAAGCATTTAGGGAAATGCAGGACAACCTGAAACGCAATAATATCCGTATAATAGGATTACCAGAAGGAGAAGAAGAGGAGCAAGGAATAGAGAACCTCCTCGAAAAAGTAATGATGGAAAATTTCCCTAATTTGAGGAGAGAAAGGCTCTCATGGATCCAGGAGGCACAGAGGACCCCACTCAAGAAGGACCCAAGGAGGTCCACTCCAAGACACATCATCATTAAAATGGCAAATGTCAAAAACAAAGAGAGAATCCTCAAGGCAGCAAGGGAGAAGGAGAAAGTAACATACAATGGGGCCCCGATACGCCTAGGAGCTGACTTCTCAACAGAAACACTCCAAGCCAGAAGGGAATGGCAACAAATATTCCAAGTCATGAAAAGCAAGGGACTACAGCCAAGGCTGCTCTACCCAGCTAGGCTCTCCATTAAAATAGAAAGAGAAATACGGAGTTTCCCAGACAAAAGAAAGCTAAAAGAATACATCTCTACCAAACCAGCACTCCAAGATATGCTAAGGGGACTGGTTTAAGCAGATGAAGGAAAAGAATGAGACAGAGAGGAACACAGATACAAAGAGAAAAGATGAGTAAGTTTATATCAGTAATATCTCTCAATGTGGATGGACTAAATGCCCTAATCAAAAGACACAGGGTAGCTGAATGCATAAGAAAACATGACCCACACATATGCTGCCTACAAGAGACCCACCTCAGAGCAAGAGACTTACACAGATTGAAAGTAAAGAGATGGAAAAAAATATTCCAAGCAAATGGACATGAGAAAAAGGCTGGCGTTGCCATACTTGTATCAGAAAAAGTCGATTTCAAAGCAAAGGCCATAAAGAGAGACCCAGAGGGGCACTTTAGCATACTTAAAGGAAGAATCTATCAAGAAGACATCAACATTGTAAACTTATATGCTCCCAATATAGGAGCCCCCAAGTTTATAAGGAAATTGTTGGATGACTTCAAAAAAGATATAGACAGCAACACACTGATAGTAGGGGATTTCAATACCCCACTGTCAAAAATGGACAGATCTTCCAAATAAAACATTAATAAACATATCGTGGCGCTGAATGACACACTGAATCAAAGAGACTTAACGGACATATATGGAACCTTACATCCCAAAGAAGAAAAATACACATTCTTTTCAAATGCTCATGGCAGATTTTCAGAGATAGACCACATGATAGGACACAAAGCAAGCCTCAGCAAATTCAGGAAAATTGAAATAATACCAAACTTTTTCTTGGACCACAAGGCCTTGAAACTCAAAGTCAACCTCAAAGAGAAACTTCAAAAACTTGCAAACTCATGGAGACTGAACAGTACACTATTAAACAATGAATCAGTCAATAATGAGATAAGAGAAGAAATCAAAAAATTTCTGGAAACAAATGAAAATGAACAGACAACTGTCCAATACCTATGGGACACAGCAAAGGCGGTCTTCAGAGGGAAGTTCATAGCAATACAGGCTTACCTAAAAAAGATAGAAACATTTCAAATAAAAGACCTAACACTACAACTTCAAGAACTGGAGAAACAACAACAAATAAATCCCAGAGCAAGTAGAAGGAAGGAAATAGTCAAGATTAGAGCAGAACTGAATGACATAGAGACAAAAAGAACAATTGAAAGGATCAACCAATCCAGAACCTGGTTCTTTGAAAAGATTAATAAAATTGACAAGCCATTAAGCAGACTCATCAAGACAAAAAGGGAGAGGACCCGAATTAATAACATCAGAAATGAAAGAGGAGAAATAACAACTGATACCACAGAAATACAAATGATCATCAGAAACTATTATGAACAATTATATGCCAAGAAATTTGAAAATCTTGATGAAATGGACAAATTTTTAGAAAAGTATAATCTTCCAACACTGAAGGAGGAAGAAACAGAAAGCTTGAACAGACCGATAACAGCTGGGGAAATTGAATCAAGAAACTCCCAGCACACAAAAGCCCAGGGCCAGACGGTTTCCTAGGAGAATTTTACAAAACATTTAAGGAAGAGCTAACCCCTGTCCTTCTCAGACTATTCCAAAAAATCCAAGACGAGGGAAGACTCCCAGACTCCTTCTATGAGGCCAGCATCACCCTGATCCCAAAACCAGATAAAGACCTTACTAAGAAAGAAAACTACAGGCCAATTTCGCTGATGAACATAGATGCCAAAATCCTCAACAAAATATTGGCACACCGCATCCAGCAATACATTCAAAAGATTATCCACCACGATCAAGTGGGATTCATCCCAGGGATGCAGGGATGGTTCAATATACGCAAATCAGTAAACGTGATACAGCACATCAATAAAAGAAAAGATAGAAACGACATGATCATCTCAATAGATGCAGAAAAAGCATTTGACAAGGTACAGCACCCATTTATGATCAAAACACTCAGCAAAATGGGAATAAATGGGGCATTCCTCAACATAATAAAGGCCATATATGAAAAACCTACAGCCAATATCATACTCAACGGGCACAAACTGAAAGCTTTCCCACTAAGATCGGGAACACGACAAAGATGTCCACTCTCACCGCTTCTTTTCAACATCGTATTGGAAGTCCTAGTCACAGCGGTCAGACAAGAGAAAGGGATAAAAGGCATCCAAATAGGAAAGGAGGAAGTAAAACTATCATTGTTTGCAGATGACATGATAGTGTACATAGAGAACCCTGTAGACTCTACCAAAAAACTCCTCAACCTAATAAGTGAATTTGGCAAAACAGCAGGATACAAAGTCAACATTCAGAAATCAAAGGCGTTTTTTGTACACCAGCAATGCAATAGAAGAAGAAGAAATCAGAAAAAATATACCATTCGATATAGCACGAAAAAAAGATAAAGTACCTAGGGATAAATTTAACCAAAGACACAAAAGACCTGTATGCAGAAAACTATACAACATTGAAAAAAGAAATTAAGGAAGACACAAATAAATGGAAGCATATACCGTGCTCATGGATTGGAAGAATTAATACCCTCAAAATGTCCATACTACCCAAAGCAATTTATAGATTCAACGCAATCCCTATTAAGATACCAATGACGTATTTCACAGAAATAGAACAGACATTTCAAAAATTTATATGGAACCATAAACGACCCCGAATAGCCGCAGCAATTTTGAGAAAGAAACACAAAGTAGGAGGGATCACAATACCGGACATCAAACTCTACTACAAAGCCACCATACTCAAAACAATCTGGTACTGGCACAAGAACAGACCCATAGACCAGTGGAACAGAATAGAAAGCCCAGAAATAAGCCCAGGTCTCTATGGACATCTAATATTCGACAAAGGGGGCAGAAGCATAAAATGGAGCAATAACAGCCTCTTCAACAAGTGGTGTTGGGAGAGCTGGATGGCTACATGCAAAAAATTGAAATTGGATCATCAGCTGACACCATACACAAAAATAAACTCTAGATGGATAAAAGACTTAAATATAAGTCGCAGCACCATCAAAGTCCTAGAGGAGAACATTGACAGGAAACTCTCAGATATCCCACGCAGCAATTTTTTCACTGATATGTCTCCTAAAGCAAGAGACATAAAGGAAAGAATAAACAAGTGGGACCTCATCAAAATAAGAAGCTTCTGCATGGCAAAAGAAAACATCAGCAAAATGAAAAGGGAGCCAACCGTATGGGAAAATATATTCGCTAATGATACATCAGATAGAGGTTTGATCTCCAAGATATATAAAGAACTCACTCGACTCCACTCCAAGAAGACAAACGATCCAATCAAAAAATGGGCAAAGGACCTGGGCAGATGCTTTTCTAAGGAGGAGATAAAGAGGGCCCAGAGGCATTTGAAAGGATGCTCAGCATCACTAGCCATCAGAGAAATGCAGATCAAAACCACCATGAAGTCCCACCTCACACCGGTCAGAATGGCCATGATAAACAGATCCACAAGCAACAGGTGCAGGCGAGCCTGTGGAGAAAAGGGAACCCTAGTCCACTGTTGGTGGGAATGCAGACTGGTGCAGCCACTATGGAAGGCAGTGTGGAATTTCCACAGAAAGCTGAAAATGGAACTGCCTTTTGATCCAGCGATTCCCCTGCTGGGACTATACCCTGAGAACACCAAAACGCCAATACAAAAGAGCCTATGCACCCCAATGTTCATAGCAGCACAATTTACAATAGCCATGTCTTGGAAGCAACCTAAATGCCCATTAGTAGATGACTGGATCAAAAAATTATGGTACATATACACAATGGAGTACTACGCAGCAGAAAGAAAAAAAGAAGTACTAAACTTTGCAACAGCGTGGATGGAACTGGAGAGCATCATGCTAAGCGAAATAAGCCAGGGGGAGAAAGACAAATACCATATGATCTCACCTATAAGCGGAACCTAACCAACAATGCAAAGATGCAAGGAAAATATGACCAGCAACACTGAAAGGAAAAGAAATCAACAGAGACAAGAGAGAAGGGGGGGGGGCAGGGAAAGGGAAGGGAAGGGGAAAGTCAAGGAACATATAGCAAGGACTCATGGACAAAACCAAAGGGGAAGAGCTGAGGGAGGGAAGGTGGGAGGGGGCAAGGGAAAGAGGTGGTGGAGAGGCAGAGACAAATGTATTTAAAAAGTAAATAAATTATTAAAGAAAAAATAAATGGTGACTTATTTTCAAAAAAAAAGTCAAGGCATTAAACAAAAAAAATAAAATAAAGAAAAATCTATAGACACAGACAATAATATGTTGATTACCAGAGGGAAAGAGGGGTAGGGAGATGTAGAAAAGGGTAAAGGGAAGAGAAATGGGGATGGAAGAAGACTTGGGGTGGTCCAGCAATACAGTATAATACAATGCAATACACAGATGATGTATTATAGAATTGTATGCCTGAAGCTTACATAATTTTATTAACCAATGTCATCCCAATAATTTCAATTAAATGTAATAAATAAATAAATAGATGCTCAATTAAAAAAAAAGAAAATGTCATTTGAAACCACAATGTGATACTGCTACATAGCTCCTGGAATGGAGTGAAATCAACAAAAAACCAAATGGTTCAAAGAGCTTGCAAAGGTGCAGTGCAACTATAACTTATATACATAGCCAATGGGAATACAAGACTTTACAGCACTTTGGCAAAGAGTTTGGCAGTTCCTTCTAAAGTTAGACATACAGTCTTGGGTATTACACAGTAGAACTGAAAACATTGGCCCACACAAAAACTTTTACACAAATGTCTATAGCAGATTTATCCATAGAGCCAAAAGCTAGAAAGAAGCCAGACATCCATCAACAGATAAATTATTAAAAAAAAAACATGATACATTCATATTAGAAGGTTCTCAGCAATGAGAAAACTGAGAAATAAATAGAGCTCAACTACTATCTCCTATGCTAAGTGAGAGAAGCCAGATACAAAAATATCTGCATACTATGTAATTCTGTTTTATGACAGTTTACAAAAGGCAAAACTAAGGGGTTAAAATCAGGTAAGTGTTCCCAGGACCTGGAATTGGGAGAGTCAATCAGTTTTTCCAGGAGTAATATGACGTATCTCTTTTTAAATATGGCTTCTTTTGGCCAGCATTACATTTGCGGTCTTCATATATTAGTGTAGAGATAGTTTGGTCATTCTCATTGCTGTATAGTATTCCAGTGAAGAATTATGTCACAATTTGCTTACAAAAGAGACTGCTCTGTCACATTCACTTATTAAAATCACAACATAATATTCTAATTCACTAAAATTCTTATGTAATTCTTATTTAAATCTTAGTTAAGCCTTCTAAAATCTAAATGAAATTTTCTTACCTAGTCACTACTTAGACATTAAAATTCAGTACATACTTATAAAATGCATCAACTTTTTTAATGAAAAATTTCCTTTACCATTTTGTCAGTTTGAGTTCATCCCCAAATGTTGTTACATCTACTTCACCATTCCTGTTTTCATTTCATATGAGATTTTCAATGCATTTTCTAATTTATAGCTGAAGATACTTCACCCTTCCCACCTATGACAGTCATAATTTCAGAATATTCATCTCCTAGATTATAGTAACCTTGACATCCTCTTCAAACAACAGAAAGATATTTTCTGAAAGAAAAGGAAAAGACAGTGTTGACTGTGAGTGCAAATATAATCTAGGGGATTCGGCCCCAAACAAAAACCATGGTAAAGCAGGGTGTCTGGAATATAAGACAAAACTCTTGAGAGCATTACCTTAAATTACTCTAGTAGAAAGTGCCATGGGGAGGTGAGATTTTTTGAAATGATGAAGTTCTGGCATGAGTGTGACAAAACAGTCTTTAGGACCACTCTAGAGTGAATGTTTCTGAGTGTCAGAAACCTGCCCATATCTAGAGAACAAAGTTAGGTTTAAACTTGATTGAGTATTGAGCTTTTGCATATTACTGTTGCAGTGAAAATCATGTCATGAATATTCCATTTATTCCTCCATAAATGGATGCTCCTAATTAATGTTATTCAAAAGCCGCTGGTATTATGTTAGTAACTGCATTATTTCATGACATTGACTAAAACCCAGAAGCAGTCTCCTGTGGCCTCATTTTTTTTAAAGCCTTTTACTCAGCAAGATGATGCCTACCTGGATCTTTGAATGAAAGGATATTAATGAAGCTGCAATACAAATTATTAAATTGAAAGTGATGAAGAATTTATTAGGAAGACAGCCATCACAGACTGTGCAGTATATGAGGCATAAAACTGCTATAAGTAATGACAGAATGCAGTTTAGGCAAGTAATGGGCAACAAAGCTCCAAAAGCAGAGCATGGAGATATATTATTTCGTAATAAAGTTTCCATAAAAACTGAAATATGAGGTAGAAAGATTAACATGGTCATACAAGTCATATTTAACGTTCATAGCCAAGTTTTGCCTTTTAGAAAATGTAAACTGAATTTATGTCTGTGACAACATGTAAGTCAAACTCCTTATTTATACATTTCATGCAAATGACTGCACGTTTGGTTTGCAGTTACCAAAGTAATATTTAATAGCATTTAGATTTATTACATTAACATTGGATCATGAGCTGTATTTCTACCTGTCAAATGACTAATGTTTGCAGGTCCTGTCATCAATAAATAGACTGTGGTTTATGAACCTCTGCACTCCTAGTTCCAAATCTACAAACAAAAGATTTTGCATATTATCTTAAAATGAGTATGGATATGTTCTCATTTATTCCATAATATTATACTATAGTTAATTGTCACACATCATTTGGTCCCATGGTATGTTGCTTTCACAGACGGAATGCATAGTGCTCCAATTAAAAGTAAGGCTTCTGATGGCAGTAACCTAAACATAAACCTTCATGGCCAGTCACCAGCTAGATGACCTTCATCAAATGACTTAACTATTCTGGTCTCATTTTTTACATCTATAAGACAGATAAAATAGTACCAATTTCATTGGATTATTATAAAAAAGTACATAAAATGTTTCTAGTCTATGGTAACCAAATAAGTTATTACCATTATAATTATCATACATTATGATAATAATTATCGTACATCATTGGTATTTCCATATGGATAGCAACATCAATAATCTTTGAGTAGAAGTAAAGCACAGTTTATTCCTCAGATAATATCATTTCAGATTTATTTCTAAAGTTAAAAGCCTAAAGAAACTTGTATCTAATGATGTATGTTATTAAACTGATAGCCATTTGAATTTAACACAAATGTTTTATGAAAAATGTTGTCTTTCATGATTTCTCAGAAGTGGATATAAAATTGGATATAGTATAAAATTTAATTGAATTTTAAGAGAGAAAACATAAATATTTACAAAACATTTTATTCTGATGTTGAAACCCTTACTATTCAATCACATAGAGAACAGAAGATTATAATTTTTAAATAATGTAGTTACAGAAGCCTTAAAAAGGAAGTGATGTCTGAGTAAATTCCTGAAAGAAGTGAGGATACAGCCAACTGAGACTCAGAGAAAAGTACCTTTTCGATAAAGGGAATGGTTGGTGCATGCTTTCTAGGATGGAAAGACAGCAGGGAGGGAGTGGTCAATGGAAGTAACTCACAGTGGATGTAGACAATGAGGCATGCACAATCTACAGAAAATTTTAAAACAATAATAAAACAGATTATAATTTTAATATCACCCTGCACTAACAAGTATAAACAATATCAGTGATAAAATATTCCTCCCAGAAAATATTATCTGTTGATCTAATTTCTAAACAATTATTATGGTTTCTCCTCAGCCAGGTGGGCTGCTGCCATCAGCCCACCTTCTGTATGACACTCTGTGGGGGCTTACCAGGAAGAAACATCAGGGGCCAAGTGTGCTAAGATCAGGTTCAATGAGAACAAGAATAATAGGTGTGGGGGTCAAAGAACAATAGCATGGCTAAAACATTAGGGCTTTGTAAGCTCTGTTTGGACTTGGGCTTTAACTCTACATGTGATAGGAAGCCACCAGGTGGATAATAGCAGAGGACTTTCAGTCTCAACACACCGAATGTAGTGTTGAGGACAGACTATGGCATGAGGGAAGGAAGCTTGTAGCAGAGAAAACATACACAGATGGTGATTGTTGTGACTGGTGAAGGATGAATCCTCTCCGTTAGTAGTATGAAATGGCTAGCTAACAGAAGACACTCAACACTGGACAGATGAGACTGATGGTAGTTAATTAGTCACACATACACACAGCCCAATAGAGGAGGACACCACACTCCAGACAGGGACACACAAGGGTTGCACTTTGGGACTAGAGTGAACAAGGAGAGGCTCTCAAAGGCAGGCTTTATAGTGGCAAGAGTAGTGTGCCTTCTGGATCACATCTTGAGGATATGATTGGTTTGTTTGGATAATTTTGTAGATTGGCAGGGAAGTAAAACACATTAATATCCATCTAGCATCTGGTCAGGCTGTGTGTTGGGGGGCTCTCAGGTGGTATATTAAATTAAGAATATGACGATTATGACCTGCTGAATGAGGAGGTACAGGCCACCCTCAACGGGGTCAACAAGTAGCTCCCTTAGCCTCCAAGCTCCCACTTTCGGGAAGTGAAATCTTGGGATCATATTGATTAAAGGAGCAGTTTTCAGAATTGTCAATTACAGACCCCAACAGAAGAATCATCAACAGAAAGGAATCACCAAGCTCAGTCCCCAAGAGAAAAAGATACACATTGCATCTCCTATACAAAATCAACACCACAGACACACTCAGCTAATTACAAACCATTATCTCCCTGAATTCTCACTTTTCTCCAAAAAACCTCCATTCAAGTCAACCTCTCTTTGCCCTGGCTTGGTGGCTCAGTTAGTTGGAGGGTAATCCCGTGCACCGAAAAGATTGCAGGTTCGATCTCTGGTCAGGGTGCGTATGGGAGAAAACCAATCTCTCTCTCTCTCTCTCTCTCTCTCTCTCTCTCTCTCTTCTCTCTTATGTCCTTGTCCTCATTCTGTAAAATCATTAAAACATGTCCTTGGGTGAGGATTAAAAACAAAAACCTATCTCAACTTCTTTTTTTCTCCATAAAATGACATTCCTTTCCTTTGTTGGTCTTGTCTATGGCTTTTGTTATAGTTACAGGAAGGGGAGCAATCTTATTTACTCTTCCATCTGTAAAAGATTGTAGAGGATCTGATATTTTACCCTATATGCTATAGAACAAGTTAGCCTGCCACCGTTCCATGGAAGCTGGCAGAAGACACAAGACTGGTTCAAAGACACTGAACTATTACTCACTGCACAGAAAGAATCATAAGCTCATATTGACATCAATCATCCCTGCCATTCAAATGCCACAGGAACAATGCCATGTGGCTCTGGTAGATGCTGTGCACAATGTTAGTTTGCAGCTCAAAAACCCCAAGGGGAGCCCTGGCTGGTGTGGATCAGTGGATTGAGTGCTGGCCTATGAACCAAACAGTCGACAGTTTGATTCCCAGTCAGGGCACATGCCTGGGTTGCAGCCAGGTCCTCAGTACGGGGTGCACAAGAGGCATGCACACATTAATGTTTCTCTCCTTCTCTTTCTCTCTCTCTCTCTCTCTCTCTCTAAAAAATAAATAAATAAATAAATAAATAAATAAATAAATAAATAAAATCTTTGAAACCTCAAGATTAAGAGCTTAAATCTTTACAATGGGCTGCAAGGAAACCTACCCTTTGCCCCAGAGGGAATCATTACTTTTATTATACAACCAACTTTCCCTTTCTCTGGAGGGAGATGCTTTATATCTATTTTCCCAGGCTATTTGCTATACAAACATTCATGAAAAGAATCTGAGACAAAATCTATCAGTACTTCTGCTTGAAAAATATGTAGAAAAACAAAACAAAAAAATACATAAAGAATTATTGCCCAGCATTATCCCAGACCTAAAACTGTATCTGACACATTGCAGTCATGCAATAAATATTTTTTAATAAAACCTCCAAGAATTTATATTTTTATTAATATATTCTATTTCCACACATAAAAATATTTTTAAAAACCTTGATATGAAAAGTTCTTTAATAATGTCTTAGTTTGGCCTGTTGTAACAAAGTATCATATCCTGGGTTGTTTAAAAAAAACAGAAACTTACTACTCACTACTCTGGAGGCTGGAAGTCCAGGATCACTGTGCCAGCATGGTGCCTTCCTGATGATTCATTATTCTGGCTTGCAGACAGCTGACTTCTCTCCCTGACCTGATTGGAAAAAAGAGATCTACTTAGGTCTCTGGCATCTTCTTCTAAGGGCACTAACTCCATTCCTGAGAGTTTCATCCCCATGACCTAATTACTTCTTAAAGTTACCACCTCCAAATACAATAGGGATTAAATTTCAATATTAAGAATTTGGGAGTAGGGGTAAAACAAACATTCAAACCATAACAAGAACCTAGGAATAAAAACCAATGCAGAGCTTTGTGTGGAGTAGCAATAGAAATTATAAAACTCTATTGGCTTTCTCATTTGTAAATAGAAATAAAAAATCTACTTCTTGACCTCCTGAAGAAGCTCAGACTTCTCTCCTATTCCATTTTTGCCTTACTCTAAAAAGGAAGAAGTGTTTGATCAAGGCAAGCACATTTAATTAAACCACATAGCTAAGGTTCTGTTATGCCTGTCTTTTGCAATCCCCAATTTATAAAAAAGCAGAGAAGTAAGGAATCATGTAATGCATTTCATTGTGAGCAAACAGGTAAATATCCAGTTTACTTGCTCTCTCTTCCCTACCCCACTCCAACACACATGCATGTACACACACATAAATATACATAAGCATACTGTTCTTTCCTTGTGCTTTTCTCATATCTAGGAACTTGCTGACAGTCTCTCAATTTTTAAAATAGTAGTATTAAAAATTAAGTATTTAGCTTTTGAGGTATAAGTAGGCAGAGTGAATCATTTGGCTAGGCTTTTTAGGCTCTTTATATCAAAATTCTTTAGACAAAAAAGGGTCCATATACCAGGCCAGTCATGTTCACTGTCATTCTTTCCTAGGACTCTGAACTGTGTGAGTAAAAAGTGATTTTTATTCTACTTTTCTGGGTTCTAGGCTGAGATAGTCCTGTAATAAAAAATATATATATTAACAGGAGTTAAACAAACAGATGTTTAATAACACATATACCTCCTTCATACATGAGAGACATCCAGGAAAATGAAGCAACTCCCCAAAATGCCCAAGGCACTACCTTAAATGACATCTCCAGCTAAAGACAAAAAATGCTAGAGTTGGGGGGAGAAATCCAGTTATGGGTGGTAACCAGGAAAGCACAGTAAACAGTGTAAAGTTATTAGAGAGATTTAAGTCATTGCCTTCTGCAATGATACGAGCTTCTAGAGATTCAGAGACATCCTTCTCTTTTTGGTACTAAGAGAGAAGCACTCTTACAAATGGATATTTCCTTTACAAATATAAATGTTTCTAATAAAGGGTAACTTCCACTCAGTTTTCAGAGCCTCACATGTGTCTGCTTCTTCTTAAAAATAACCAGCTTAAAATAATCAACATTCCATAAAGACATATTCTGGGATATATTTTGCTCCCCATTCAGACCCATACTCTTACAATCATGAATTTAAAATCTCCCTTTGCCTTGTTTTGTCCTTTGAAAAGGTAGCTAGTTAGGATTTTTCTGGAACCCCAATTCTGTATAATACCTACCACATACTAGATTTTTTAAAGAACAACTATAGAGGAGATCGCTTCTCAATCTGCAGCCAGTCATTTTATATTCTACTTCATGAATTTTTAAATAACTAGAAAAAGCTTTGAGAGATATTTGCATAATATAGTCACATGCCAAACATAACACTGTCCTTTTTTATATCTACATAGTTTTATCTTCAAGGGTATTATGCCATTTTCAGTTACAAATTGCTATATATATGGTGCCTTTCCTTGGTATGTTTAAAATTCATATAATTTTAGTTGTTTATTTTGTTATTAAACTGGATTCATTATATGTTATTTTGAGAAATATACTTAATTTGTACATAATTTATATGTCTCCAGATTAGGTAACTACTCAGGTTTAAACAGTTTGTCTCATTTAATAGTATTTTTAAAATCATAAATGTTTATGTTATTTTAATTCTTATTGAGATGTTTTATTTTCCTTTAGTAATGATTTTTCTATTTCAGTAATATTCTTTGGCCAAATTCTAACCTCATAGATGAAAATGTAATTTCTTTAGAATTGAATACATTTTTCATATTTCACAAAAACCAATTATTAATCAATGTATTCATATGTTTATAATTAATTTTAAATTAGCAGCTTCTTGTCTTAAAAGATGTAATGATTACTTCTAGTGCTCAAAATATCAACATAATCATTGTAATATATCACAATTTTTTTCCTATTTTTAGTTTTATTCCTCCTCTATTTAATCTTTTCTTCACTCAAGCCTCTTAACCAAATCTTGAACAAAAAAAAAAAATGTTAATGATAAGATATATAATTAAAAATTTTAAAAAAGAGATTTGCTTCTACTCTTGTGCTAATTTTTTCCCATTATTCCAGAGAAAATTAAAATATTCTAATAAGTGTTTATCTGTCTTTACTTAGAAAAGTATATTTTTTTGCACGTATAGAAAAATACTGTCCAGTAATTCTCAATTTCATTTCTTATTTTAACAACTCAACATCACACAATTCTCAGATTAATAATAGTCCTCAAAAATATTAAAGAAGCTGTTGCTTTATCAGCTAACCCAGATTTTGGGCTGCAGGTACTGTATATCATTTTCCATAATTTTCATGAGGTTTATATTATAATTATCCCCATTTTTCAGATGAAGAAATTGAGACTCAGAATATAACACTGGGATGGTTAAACCAGAAATTAAACTGAAGTCTTTCTATTTATAAAGTCTATGTTCTTTCATTATATCATGCCACAAATTTCTGTGTATATCAATCTGGACCAAGGTCAAAAGAACACTTGAACAATTATTTTTGATGCTGAATACCTGTTTTGGTTTAGAAAATATGTAGATTATTTTCTATTTTTTTCAACTTCAGTTGTCTTTTTAACTTTTAAAAGTTACTAAAAAGAACAGAGGTGAAAAACACTGAAAAATAGACATTACATTTAAAGTTTTCCCAAATAAACACTTTATTTGTAGCTTGTAGTGAATTTTGTAGCAACAGATATCATGCTATCTTATTATGCATAGAGCGCTGCTTTTCCCTTGTCTTACCTTTGTTTGAATTTAATCCACAAGAAAAATCACAATGAAATTGTGGTGGTGCCTATTCCCATGACTCCTTTTACCTTAGCCCAAACCAGTAATCTCTCTTCAAAATGTGTTATTGGGTGAGAGAGAAAATTTGACTTTTCAGATGAAAAGACATACTAAAAAGAAGCCATCTCTGGGGTGTTTTACAGAGCATCCAAACCCTTTGAGTTTTTCCTCCACTTGCTTTGTGTCTTTCTACACATTTCCTTGTATTTCAAATTTTCTTCCTAGCACTTTTATAATTTGCAATATGTCCCAGGAGCAGGTTTAAATGGCAGGTATCATAGATATTTTCTTAAGATCTAAAGAAGAAAATAAAGAATATTTTCCAGAGGAAAAAAGTATTGACTTAGAAAGAAAAATTCTCTAAAGGGCATATCTACCACAAGCATTCTACTTTATACTATTCCTTCAGCTCCACCGTGTAGACCTACAAGGCCACAGTCAGTGGTGAAGGGAGACTGTAGGAAAAAGCAAAGGAGCCAAGGAAGATGATCTTAAAATAGAGAAGGAAATGAAGAAACTACATGAAAGCAGTATGACATCCTTGTTAAATATAAAAAAGAGACCCCAACTCAGTAGACAGAATACCAATGTTAACAATGGAGACCTTAGATGGTTCAGCCCTCAGGCACAAACCCTCTAGTAGGAAAAATATTCAAAGAACAGAGAGCCCTTTCTTTTGAGGAAAGATTTCTTTAAAAACATGCATCCTCCCCAGAATAAAATGATTGAAAATTGGTGATCCTGTTAAGCTGCCAAATATGGTGTAAGTCTATAAAGTTTCCCAAAATGCTGTTTATTCTAATTATCATCCTAGTTGAATTTAACATGAGGAAAGTGGTGCTAGTTATTCAGTCACTTTGTGAACAATTTTAGGAATGTAAAAAACCAAAGGCCTTCTATAATCCTGAGACTATTTTCTGGTAAAATACATTGAAGCAAAATAGAAACATGATTTTTAAAAAGTCAAGGGAGCAGAGGAAGGAGTCCAAGAAGGTAGCCTAGGAAGACCCTGTGTTTAAATCCTTCCACAGACTCACCAAAACTATAGCTACACATGAATCGTTTCCCTCTAGAAAAAGATATGAAAACCAGAGGAGCCGTTCCTCCACAACACAAGGTAAAAGGACCACAATGAGACAGGTAGGAGCTGCAGAGGCATACTGTCACAAATACATACATACATGCATGCATACATACATACTTACATACAAAAAAACAACCCTCCCTCATCCCTGCATAGTAACACACAGTAGGGAGGAATCTTACCAGTCCAGCACTTTTCCTGGAGGAGTTAGGGGTTTGTGTCCCACAGTAGGCACCCAACACTTGTGCTGGAGAGACAAGCTCCTAAGACATCTAGCTTAGAAAACCCATGGGGCTTACATGCATGGGGCTCTAGGGAAATAACACTTTCCTTTTAAAGGGTTCATGTGTGGTCTCACTTGCCTTGGGACCCAGCACAAAAGCAGAAGTTTAAAAAGCACCTAGCCTGTATATGAAGGAGTCAGTTAATTTTGAAGCATCTGCTGGAGGGGCAGAAAACAGCTGACACTCTCCGCAGGATGCAGGCTGTGGTAGGCACCCTTTTTTTGTACTCTCTGCCTGCACTGCTAGCACAGTGGGGCAAGCTCTATGTGTCCCCCTCCTGCTGCCTTGCTGGAACAGGTGGAGGTAAGCAGCTATTGCACTGTCTCACTGAGATGCTGAAACTGGGAGTGTGGGTTGGTGCAGCACTGCCCAGCTCTAGGACTGGGTCAGGCAAGTGCAAATGCTCACAGCACTCTTCAGCTGTCTCTTTAAAGCCACTGTGTGCACTTGAAGAGATAAGACCCTCTCCTGCTGTATCACTGAAGCCTGCAGTGTGGATGGTCAAGGCATTTTGCTGCTGCTTAACTGAAGATGGCAAGAGTGCCCTACCCCTATATACTCCAAGTGCCTCAACAAAACCATTTGGCATGTGCAACCCATACAGGAGATGCTTCTGGATCACCTAGCCCTCATGGACAAGGAGGCTGACACTCCTGGGCTCTATGGGACTCTAACAACTGCAAATATAGGTATTGGCAGAATACCACCATCAGGGCACTGGAGAAAGAGCAAACTGAAACACAACTCCAGACTTCCTATGAAAAAAATACCTCATTTACTTATCCTGGAGCTTCAGTCTGAGGAATAGGCTTCAGGTTTCTCACATCACATATCTAGAGGCTATGAAGGTCCTCCCTGCGAAGGTAAAAAGGGAGGCACCCACTCTTGTACACCATCTTGGCCTTGCTACAGCTCAAGGAAATCTCTCAGAAAGATGCATTCATGCACTCACCGGGAGCTCTCATTTTTGCAACTGTTACACATGGGACTCTTCAGATTTTCTTGTCTAGAGACCAGCATGGTTTAAAATGGTAGATACACAGGACTTTGTATATTTGCATACTTTCAGAATTGCTGCTTGATGGTCTGCCTGCCAACCAGCCTAATAATACTGGGCAGTAAATGAGATTCCTCCTCTTGGAACACCAACAATGTCTGTGCACCCTCAGCAATGGGACTTATTAAGAATCAATCAGGTTGTATAGATAATCACATAGTTAGAGAAACAGCCAAAAACTTTGGCAAGGTTGAATAAATCTCTTACATAAGGCTACTCCTTCAAGACTGAGAGACATAATTGTCTTGCTTAATGCATAGAAATAAACACAGTTATACAAAATGAAGAAACAAAAAAATATGTTCCAAAAAAATCTCAGAAAAGTATCTTAATGATATGGAGATAAGTAATCTACCTGATAAAGATGCAATGTAATGGTGATAAAGATCTTCACCAAACTTGGGGAAAAAATGGATGAACACAATAACTTCAAAAAATAGAAAACACAAAAACATATCAAACAGAAGTCACAGAGTTGAGTAATACAACAAATGAATAAAAAATACATTAATGAGATTTAACAGCATACTGAATGAAACCGAATATTGAATCGGCCAGCTGGAAGGCAAAGCAATAAAACTCATAAACAGAGAAGCAAAAAAATAAAATAAAATTTTTTAAAGTAAAGATTATTTAAGAGATCTATGAGACAACATCAGGTTGAATAACATTTGCATTGTAAGGGTCCCAGAAAAAAAGATAGGAAAGTGAAGAAAACTTATTTGAAGAAATAATAGATGAAAACTTCCCTAACCTGGAGAAGGAAACAGATATACATATTCAGGAAACTTGAGAGTTCCAAATAAGATGAACCCAAAGAAATCCACACTAAGATACATTATAATTAAAATGGTAAAGGAAAAAGAAAAATCTTAAAAGTAGCAAGGCAAAAATTACTTGTTACATATAAAAGAAACTACATAAGCCTATCAGATTTTTCAGCAAAAACTGTGCCCAGGAAAAAAATTAACCATTTGTCCAGCATACCCATAACTATACATACATTACAATAAGATATTTTGAAAAGAAAAACCACATTCACCAACTTTTATTATAGTTACAATTGCTCTATTATGTACTGTTGTTAATGTCTCACTGTGCCTAATTATAAATCAAACTTTATCATATGTATGTATGTATGTACAGCAAAAAACCCAAGTATATATAGGATGTGGTGTTATACACAGTTCCAGGCATCTACTGGAGTTTTAGAATGTATCCTCCAGGGATATAGGAGACTACTGTTTTTTAAAACTTAAATGATGAGAATGCACTAGCTAAGAGTTGAATAATTAAAAAATGATCTAAATTGATGTCATAGCCTGGAGAAAGTTCAGAAGTAGAAGAGGACTTTTAAAAATGGAAAACTTGAAGGCTATCAAGTATTGATGAAAATTTATGAAAAGAGAAAATAAGTAAGAATAAAGGCAACAAATGAGGATGGAATATTAGACAGGAACACAACACTTGAGGGCTTTTTCCTGAAATTAAGGAGAAACTATCACAGAGTTCTAAGAAGTAGAGTGAAACTCAGATTGCAATGCAGAGAATGAATGAGACAAATAATACTGGAGTCAGGGAGAAAATGAATGGGTATGAGTGTATATAAGAATATATGTTCATATATACATATGTATATCTATATATGGTATGTATGTGTATGTATATTTATATGTGCTATATATATGTCTGTGTGTGTGTTTGTATATATAGTATAATTATGACAGATTCTGGGGATGGTTGTATGCAGAGTTTAAGGGAGGAGGACAAAGTGAAGAAAAACCCTCAGATTCTTGTTTAATCAATTGGGATTATTATGATGCCATTTATTGAAACAGGGAACACTGGGAAAATAATTGGTTTGAGGAGAAACAGGATGAGTTTGATTTACTCTTTATGTTGTTTTTGAGGTACCGGGTAGAATAGAAGAAGAAGTATTCATAGGCAATTTTATATTTAGATCCAGAGGGCAAAAAAAAGTTGGATATAGATTTGGTAATAGCATGTAGTTAACAATTTAGGCTTTGAGAGAAAGTAAGATCTTCTGAAAGATTGCGAATAATCTTTATTTGTTTTTGTGCTTACTACAAATTACTATTGCTTATCTCTACATAACACTTAGCACACTCAATTATTATTCTCTTTTTTCCTGTCTAATGGCAGGAATAATGCTTTATTCATTTCTGTGCCATCACAATTTAGTACTATGCCTGAAACATGTTAGACTTTTCAGAAATATTAAATAGGTGGGTGAATAATTCATTGAATGAATGAATGAATAAATATTACTTTAATTGGAACTCTGAAATCTCTTTAAATTCTAAAATGTTTTATCCACTCTTACTTAGGATCTGAATTACCAGGAACATTTTCCCAATCCTGATGCCTTATCCCTGATCCCTCTGCATTCCTGGCAGAATATAAAAATACAGCTTCCACTTGTAGCTGCTTACTAGGATCACTGGCATGTACTGTTTCATATAAATATTCTTGGATATCCCCTCATTCCTACTGAATCAGAATCTGTGAAGATTAAGTTTAAAAAGTCACTCAGATGATTCTTAATGCAATGAACCTAAAATTGATCCATCTGTGTGAATGACCAACATGAGAGAGCAATTATTCTAGTTCTCAAAATTAGAGAAGACTTTGTGATTAATTCCATTATGTCAAAGAAAGAATATAAGCAGGTACTTGAAGCATCCAAAGTTCTTAATGATTAGACTTCACATTTTAAATAGAAAAAGAGCTAAGGCAAAATTTTGAGGATAAACTGAATCTCACGTTTTCACCAGATGGCTTTACTTAGGGAAAAAATAAATAAAGAACTATAAGTCTCTAAACTAGAAAAAAATACAGAAAATTTCACCAGTCAGCCATGTGCTCAGTACAACTCTAATTTTGTATTCTTCAGCCTTACACAACAGACTCTAGTTTAAAACATTTATAAATAACATATTTTGTAAGAAAACACCTATCTTCATAGGAAATATAAGACACTTTATACTTTTATTTCAACCTACCTCTTACACTTTATTTCCACCATTTGGCAACTTACACTTATGTTCTAGTCAAAATATATATAATATTTTACAATCCCTTAAACATGCTGTTTTTGTCTCATGTCCAGGGCATCCCTTCTGCCTTGTATACCCTTGACTTTTTCCCTATCTGGAAAACTCCTAATATTTAAAGCCCTATTCAGAGGCCTCCTTAGTTTGACAAGCTCTTCAATATTCCCAAGCAGGGTTATTTGCTCCAAGTGTTGTTGTACAAAGTTATGTTTTATAATTATTTAATAGCATATCTCTTCTCAATTATAATGAATTGTTTATGTATCTCCTACACTATCTTTTGAATTCCACTAGTATTAATTTTTCTTTTATTTCTAGCTGATAGTGTTTTCTATATAGTAGGTGCTCAAAAAAATGTAGGATATGTAAAGATACCTTCTAGGACCAATATTTCATGACCCTTTCATTTAAAATGAGTTCAGATTACTCTTTCCTAACTTTATTTCTAGTACTATAGAGGGTACATTCAAAACATGATCAGTGGTCTGCAAGCTTAGTGTTCTCACTGGATTTCATGCATACAGTCAGTCCCCTTATAATTCTATTTTGCATACAACTACTAGACATGTTCTCTAAAAAAAAAAAAAAAATTCACCAAAGTTCTCCATTCATTATTGTACCAGGTTCAATCTTTTCTATCTGATTTTTTTTCAAATACCCTTTACCCTACCATATCTCTTTAGAATTGCCTTTTCCACTTTTTGGCTTTCATCTTCAATTATTCACATCATTGTCAGCACTTACCCATAGAACCTAGGCATATTCCAGTGTCTTACCCTAGTTTCCTCACTAGAAGTCAAACAGCAAGGACTATCATGATAAATATTATATTAATGGAAAGATGACAAAACTTGGTCCTATGAAGCTTGGATAATTACTACTTGTGATGACATTATTCTGGGAAATGAAGGGATCAGCTCTATCAGTTTTGTTTACTGCAGACACAAATTTATGTCTTTTTTTTTACCTGAGCTCTGAATACATTTAGAAAAAAAAAGGTACTAAATACAATCATGAGAAGGGCTACTCTATGTGATGTGTCTGAGACCCTAACACCCGAAGGAGTCTTAAGCTTTGGTCAATGTTTGCTGATTGATGACCTGATAGATTTGGTTAAGTCTCACCATCAAAAGTCCAGATTATTTTAAAACCAGCTTCTCAAAACTTTCATCCCCAAAGAAGAAACTAAAGAAAACCAGATAAAACAAATTTCAAGTTGTCAAGTGTAAATAAGGATATTCTATGCAATGCAGATGCTGGCTGGTGCCAATTTCAGACTGTGTTCTTTGGTGTCCGAACAAAGCCTGTTGTGCCAGTGAGTTGACAGGTTGCGAGCATTCTGGGTACCACAGGCACACAAATATAATCTCTTTTACAGTGTTCCTACATCATATAAAGTAAGGACTATATTCACAGTGGAAAAAATTATGATTAATCATCAGCAGAGAGATTATTCTATTTTCTGGTACCCACATTAGGCTTTAGTTTCACCCACACTTTCTCTAACATATGAGATATGTCCAGAAGGTATCCAGCCATGTAATATGGAATATAGAGACATTTATTGAAGAAGATACAAGAAAAGAGGACAATGACACCTCAATCTCCTTCAAAGTAGACACCTTCAGACCTCACACCTTTCTCCCAATCACTATCAGCTGCCCCACTGTATTTTTCTAAATCTCATCAATGATCTGAAATCTCTTCCCTTTCAAAGGTGATTCTAGTTTCAGGAAAGGCCAGAAGTCTCAGGGCACCAAATCTAGGTGTGGCGGGTGGGGGCGGCCAGGCTGAGTCACCTGGGTGATTTGATGCTTCACCAAAAATCTCTATACAAGACGTGATGAATGAATGAGCGTGTTGTCATGATGAAACTGCCAGTCACCAGTTGCCCATAGCTGTGGCCTTCTGAATCATCTGAATTGTTTCTGTGGAAGAATGTTCAAGATTAACACAAAATTTGATGCAGGTTCATTGTTCTACTTGTCCAATAATTTTTAATGTGATGGCCACACAGTACCCAGGCTCACTCAGTTGTGCCTACCACCCCCACTGACTAATACAGTGAAGTTGTCATTGTTCACACATGTGCATTTCAGTCTACCCATCCTGGCTGCTAAGTTACATCAATGTCCTGCAAACCATTCTTATTAACAATGGATGGACTTTTTCCAGAAAGACCTCATACATTTTGTATTGAAATAAGTAAATTATCACTTAATTTGGCCAGAGAGATTAGGGGAGTTGGCTCAGTTGACCACAGGAGACACCTTTAATTCAACCCTAAACCATGAACATAGTGTTTGTGATCACAGAGCTTCACAGCAAATACGGAATTCAAGAAGCATATGAATCCACCTCCGGGAGCACTGCCAATTTAAAAGAAGGAATAACCTTCTTTCCCACTTGATTCAACCTGGCACATACATTCTGCCATTCTAAACACTAGCAGACTCCATGCTTATGGCTTCCATTAGGTAACATTTAGTATCTATGAAAACTTTCTTTAAGAAGTAATGACTTTTGAGACCATAAACACTCCAGATGGAGAAAGAGAAAAAGGAAGGTGGCAAAAGTGAAAGTAACTAGGAAAAAAAAAGAAAGTTCCCCCCAAATATAAGCATGTTAATTCAAAAAAGATGATTTAAGTGATACTAGATGAGCATTTGTTCTGTTTCTGTTTTAAATGAAGCCCCTGTTCTATTCTTCAGGTGTTGTACTTGTTTATTATCTAATGAGTATTCAAAAGCAACTAGAAAGAGAGTTTTTCATTCTGGTATTTTAGGACCTCACTGGATGAACAGCACAAGCAAGGGGAGGTCATGGGTACAGTGGACCTTGCAAAGGCTCTGGAATCCATCTCTTACATATGGTCTTTGAGCATCACTTTCCTGCTGTATGAAGTGCTCAAAAAAATTAACATAGAACACTGTAGATGCAGCAGGTACTCAGCGTTGCATATTCTTAAAAAGTAGGTATTTGCAACTACTTTTCAAACATCTTCCTTTAGGAAAACAAATACATTTTATTGCAATGAGGCTTTCTTATACATTCTACCCTTCTAAAGAAGAACACATTTAGTGGTCAATTTACTTGTTTGCTTTCCTGTCTCACTTTAGTGCCAATACTCAGATATTTTATCTCAAGCAGTTACCTGCATGTAATTTGCATTTCAGACCTTCCTAGACACATGTTTCCCTGCTCTACCTTTCCACCCATCCCCACTCTACCTCAACGGCTGTGATCTTCTGTGAAAATACCAAGAATCGTGGAAAAATAAAAAGCCAGTGACCATTATTGCCAGCTCTGCTGTGAACCTATCAGAAGCTAAACTGTACATGATGAAACCAGGCTTGAAGATATCTGTCTGACTTCAGAAATCAGAAGCCTAGCCCTGACCTGCATGGGAATGCAGGTCAAGGCTGAGAGTAGAGAAGAGGCTATTGGTCCAAAAAGACTGGTATATAGTGGGTAGCGTTTAATTACTTAATCATTAGTAAAAGAATGATTGAAAACAATTATCATGGTTGGCATAGAAGACAGTATAAAGAAAATATATTGCTCAGCAATTGATATTTGATGAGACCAATTGATGAAGGTTTTTACTTTGTGCAGATGTTTGAAATTTTCGGTACTAAAACATTGCTTTATAAAGTAGATGGATTGCAATTTGCTCTGTGCTCTCAAAAGGGAGAAAGACATTCTAAGTAAGGATCCTTCCTCTCTGACCAACGATTTTAATCACAATTCTGTCTCCCCATCCAAGTCTAGAACTCTGGCACCCAGATTGCTCTGAGGTCTTTTGTGGTAAAATCAGTAAGAACAATCAAAATCTCATCAATCTTAATGAGACAAACATAACAAAGAATCAACTCTGATCCTAGGTCTAAAGCAGATGCTGTAATGTTAATATAAGATTTAAAAAATGCATTTTCTCCAATAACCAGTTGTTACTATTGCAGCAATTTTTTTTTTTGCATTTTCAGAAATAAATTTATTATTTAGTAACAACTGGTTACTATTGAATTCAGTAACAACTGAATTATATACTCGAAGCCTAGAAGTAATCATCTAGGCAGAAATGATATTGAATCTGTTTGGGCCATGGAAGTGTGTACTCCAGGTTTATTTGCTGTCTATACTGTCATTAAAAGGTGTAAGCAGATCTATGAATCATTAATGCCAGGATTTGAAATGGGTTCTTTGTAGTTTCCTTCCTCCATATGCCACGCACTATTAGGCACCTCTACACTAGCCATGTTTATTTATTTTATCCCCTAGATTACTATATACATCACTCCTTTCCAATTAGATTACAATCTCCTTTAAGGACAGTGACCAGAATTATCAACACTGAATTTATTTTTGTTGTCCCTGTCTCCAACACAAGTGCTTTCAAAATTTCTGTTGTTTGGTGTATGTTTGACCAAAAAACATTATAGAAACAACTCTATCCTAATTAAGTAATAATGATACTACCATTACTATTACTAATAATAAAATATGTGAAATATAGAAGAACAGAGATAACACTGGAAATCCTGTAAAATGAATGATCCCAAAAGCCATTGGCTAATCCATTGATTGTAAACGGGAACTTGCAAACTGGTCACTACTTAAATTTATAATTGAAAGAAGGGTTAAAATAAATTTTATTACAAAAAGAATATTTTAAAACTAAAATTTTTGAGCTCACTTAACCTGTAGTTTTAATAGAAATAGATGAAATACAAAGTATTCAATCAGATTTCTAAATGATCCACTCCATTTCTTATGAAACATTCAATTAGAATTATTATAATTTGTTAAGAATTCACCACTCTCTCCTACCTTTATATTCCAAAGTCTCCTTCCTTTATATTATTACAAAATCAAGTCCTTTTTATAGAGGTACTCAAGAAGTAAAGATTTTAGCCTGAGTTGATAGTCTTACGTGATTAATGCATCTGGAAGGCTATTATTCCAGGAACTGGAATGCATAACCATGTGACTCCAAGAGGGTGACAAGCTATTCAACCTTTATGCCTCAAGGGTATGCAAGTGTTGGAGATGGTATCTGAGCCATTGTGTTTCAGGGAGGGAACATCCATGATCCAGATAAAGAATTGTTGATCAACAGATAAAGAAGTACTAGGAAAATTGCACTGGTCTGCAACTCTTACCCAATTAACCTTATTTTGAAACCCCTTCCCTATCCTTTCTTCACCTTATAAAATGGAAAAATTGAAATGAGATGTTAAGACCAGTTTTGATGGTATGAAACCCACTGTCTTCTCTGATCACCAGCCATCTGAATGAAGTAGCCATGGAGATTCAATCCCTGTTTCTACTTATTGTTTCTGGTAGTGACAGGCCGCATGAACACCAGCTTTTGCAATTTAACTTTAGCACAATTTAACAATTTTAAAATCCCTCATTAAAGTTACTTCACTTGGACAAAATTAGAAAATATTAAAGAAATTTTCTTTTAATTTAAAATTAGAAAAAAAGATTAAAATTAGAAAACCACTGCTACATGCTAAGAAATTACCCTCCAGTGACTCACTTAGTGTCGACTGGGATTCAGATGGCACTAGCACTGGAATTAGAACTCCAAAGTGGACCAGGAAACTTCAGCCTCTCTTCTCTCTTTAAATCCGGGGTGTCCAACCCACAGCTTGCAGGCTCCACTTGGCTGAGGATGACTATGGATGCGGCCCAACACAAAATTGTGAATGTACTTAAAACATTATGAGATTTTTTTGTGATCACATGCTGCAATGTCATGTAAAATAAATGTATGTATGCTCTTGCTATTTGTAAGCATGGGTGGCTTCAGTTTTACAGTGGTGTGCAGCTTCCAATGTGTTATCTTCCGAGCACAGACACAGTAGAATTGACACCATCAGATGTTACATGTGTTCACGGTGCCTTAAAAAAAAGGCAGCCATTATCAATAATATTTCAACCTACCATTTCAACATTAGGCATAAAGTCATTTAGAAGTCAATAGTCATTCTTATTTGATTATTAAAGGTACTTCCATGCCTCCTCAGCGTCTCACACATAGCCACGCTTTACAACCAGCCCTCCACTTCTCCCAGCATCAGCAGCAAAGAGGGCTGTGGAAGGGCCCAAACCTTCCTTTCTGTTTTCCTGTCAATTAATTTTCATAACAGAAGTAAATAAAGTCATTTATTTATTATTATTTTTTAATCCTAGCATGGCTTCTACAATGTCTCAAAGAAAAAAAAAAAGAAAAAGAAAAATTACAGATAAAAGAAGACTATTCAATGAAAAGTGGATAGATGACACTTTTTTGTTGAGGCAAACAGTAAGATACTCTGCTTAACTTGTAGGGAATTTCTGCAAGTTTTCAAAGACTATAATTTGAAAAGGCATTATATGCAAAAACATGCTGCTAAATTTAATACGCATGAAGGACGGTATTGTAAAGACAAAATAATGGAACTGAAAAAAGTCTGTCTTTTCAACAAAAATTTTTTCAAAAAGTTACAACTCGGATAAATTCCATTATAAAAGCTAGTTATGTGATAGTATATTTAATAGCAAAAAAAAAAAATCAAAACTATTTACTGATGGTGAGTTTATTAAGCAATGTATAGAAAGCGTGGCAGATATAATTTGCCCTGAATAAAGGGGGATATTTCTAAAATCGATTTGTCTCACCAACTATAGCCAGGCAAATTGAAGAAATTGGAAAATCTGTTGAAAGAAGTTTGGAGAATAAAGCTGCTAATTTTAAATGTTATGCTTTGGTGACGAATGATAACACTGATGCAACAGATATGGCTCAACTTACCATTTTTATTAAAGGTATTGATGATGAATATAATGTCACTGAAGAAATGGCTTCTTTAGTATCATTAAAAGACACAACCAAATCAAGAAATTTACACAAAGCATTAAAAAACATGTTAAAGTAATTTTCTTTGTCCATTGTCAACATATCTGGTATAGCCACTGATAGTGGTAGGTAAAAGTGAGGGATGTACCTGTAAAATTAATAGATGATGCAATTGCCACCCAAAAGTCACATTTGATGAAGTGTCATTGCATAGTACATCAAGAAAATTTATGCACAAAAGCTTTAAAAATGGATAACATCATGCAAATCATTGTCAAGACTGTGCATTTCATCAAGACTGTGCCGAGGGATTGAATCATCACCAGTTTCAGAAATTCCTTAAAAGTATTAATGCTGACTATGATGACATCATTCACTTTTCAGAAATAAGGTGGTTAAGTCGAGGCCAAATGCTGAAAAGATTTTATGATTTGTGACATGTTATCAAGCCATTTAAAGTATCAAAAAACAAAGTTGTGCCAGAACTTGACGATGAAAACAGGCTTACAGGTTTAGCGTGTTTAGTGGGTTTAACTGCTCATTTAAATGAGTTAAACATGTGTCTTCAAGGTGGAAACCAACTTATCAATACCATTTTTCAAACCATAGCAGTGTTCCAAGTGAAACTGAAATTATGGCAAGCTCAAAATAAAGCAAACAATTTTACAAATTTTGACACAGTGGCTAAACACAGTCCTGTGAACAGCAAAAAATATGCAGCCTTGCTTTTTGATTTGATACAAAAATTTGAAAACAGGTTTCAAGATTTCTGGGAAAATAATATTTTGCTATATTTGCAACTCCATTTTCAGTCTACATAAATACGTTAACTGCCAATTTTCCAATGTAATGCAGAGAGCTGCAATCTGACTTTAAACTTAAAAATTTGATTGTGTCTCTTTACTGGACTTTTATAGGTCCTATCTTTCCAGAGACAGATATCCCCTGCTTCACAATCATTCCTTATTCATATCATTGCTATTTGGCAGCACCTACATTTGTGAGCAACTATTTTCAAGAATAAAACATAACAAGATTAAAATTAGAACCAAAATATCAGATGAGCACCTTGAGAACTCCCTGAGACTTGTAACTACTTCTATCAAACCAGATATTGATGCACTAGTTTCTCAAATACAATGTCAAACATCCCACTAGTTTTATATTGCCCTCTTTTCTTTTACTTTTATAATAATTTTTTTTAATCAACGATGTTTTATTACTCAGATATGTACATTTTCTATATTAGTGATCACAAACTTGGGACCTGCTTGATGATTTTAAAAGATTATCAAAAAGGCTGCAGCATAACTAGGGTTTGTTTGTTTGCCTATCTGTGGTGACAGATATCATGAAAATTATACACGGACCTTTTTTTTTTGCTCCTCAGTTTTCATTAGTGTTTGTGTATTTAATGTGTGGCTCAAGACAACTCTTCTAGTGTGGACCAGAGATGTCAAAATGTTGGACATCCCTGATTTAAAGCAATTGAAAATGAGCCTGCCACCCAGCCTTTGAGGTTCTACAAAGAGACCCTGTTAGGTCCTTTTTCTTGTTTCATTTCCCAAGCACTCCCCATCCCCAACCCTTTCTCTATTTTCAGGAACAGTGATTCCCAGATAAGCATAATGAGTACAAACAGCAAGGTAATAGAAGAATTTAGTCTACTCTTGGGTAAAGTTACAGAATAAACAAGGTGTACACAGTGGTTAGTTTCTTTAAGAGCTTTGTTCAGAGGAGGAGTCTCAGCTTAACCAAGCAAACTTGTGAGCAATCTAAGTAACTCTGTGGACATCAAATTGGTGTATATATGTGAAATGTGTCTACAAAAACTTTCATTAAAACTTAGATACATAATTTTACTATTTCTTTAGGCTTGGAAAACTATATTCAGGTAAAACATGGAAAATAATTAGATTTGTACAATTCATGCCTTTTTCACCCCTTAGCAATTTGTTTTCCCTTTATGTCATCAAAAGAAGATATATTCTGTAAGAAAGTTCTTTTTAAGTATTAGACCAAATACTTAAGTGTACTAAACCATTATATTTACTCAAGTTCCTCAAAAACAGTTACCTGTCTATCACTTTCTTAAAGAAAGCAAAAGATAGTTTTATTTTTTCTTAAGACTTGAGGTTTGTGAATATTAATATTAGTTATTAATAATATTAATTAATATTGAAATCTAAGCTCCTTTTAGGGGAATTTTGAGATATTTTGAGCTATTTATGTCCATATTAAATAGAACTTCTGTCATTTCTGCTTTCTGTTTGGAATTTTTCAGTTGCAATTACATTCTGCAGATGCTGCTAAATGTCATTGTTTGACTTCATGTTCTGAAGGTAAGATTGCATATTCTCCCTTCCAAAGAATAATAAAAATAGAATTATAATGACTATTTGCCTTCAGAGTCCTCTTTTCTCATTCATCCTACTCTATATTTATGGTGTGATGCCTAAAACAGATGGGTACACTCTGTCCTAGCCATATATGAATCAATTATTTGATTTATTTGATGCATATTCAAAGCAGCTACCCCCAAATATGCCCTTTCTGCCTCTGGGGAATAACTTAATATACAGCCAGCATCTACTCTACCATCAGAAATTTTTCTCCATGGTAACAACAGCCAGGTCTTGATTGTTGTTTCTTAGCCACTTGTAGGAACTGACTGAGCCTCTGTTATTGTAGTGTCCATCAATGGATGGATGAGTGGATAAAGAAAATGTAATATATATAATGGAATATTATTTAGTCATAAAAAAGAGGGAAATTCTGCCATTTGTAACAACATGGGTGAAATCTGAGAGTATTATGCTAAGCGAAATAAGGCAGACAAAGACAAATACTGTATGATCTTACTTGTATGTGACATCTCAAAGAAACAGAGAGTAGAATGGTGGATGCCAGAGGTTAGAGGGTAGAGGAAGTGGTGAGATGATGGTCAAATGCACAAACTTCCGGTTATAAGCAGAGCAAGTTCTGAGAGCTAAGGTACAAAATGGTGACTTTAGTTAATGATATGTATGTACTGCATAATTGAATGTTGCTAAGATAGTATTTAAATGCTTTCGCCATGAACACAAAAAAGGTAATTACATGAGGTGATAGACGTGTTAACTACATTTTGTTCATCATTTTGCAATATATACATGCATCAAGTCATCACACTGTGCACTAAAATTACACAATGTCATATGTCAATTATGTGTCTGTAAAGCTGGAGAAAAGAGTTAGGTGCAGCAGGGTAAGGCTAGCAGAGGAAAGCACTCCCTTGAGTGGCACCCAGATATGCAGAGAATGTGGGACTGAGCCAGCCCTGCTGGGCCCCTCTATCCCCTCTTGGGGATGGGGTGGGTCAGCATATCTGGGTGTGATGCTTGTGGCAGATTCTGGGCAGCCTCCAGGCAGCCCTTCCAAGTTAGATGCTAAAAACCAGTAAATGAAATTCCAAGAAACGATGGCACAAATGCTTTCATTCAACTTCTGTTTGTCTTGGCAACTTTTTTCCATCTAAGTGCTACTCTATGCAGTCCTCAAATCAGAAAAATGAACATGGACTGGGACCAGGATTGTTCTGTTTATCATCATCAACCCCTACACCAAAAGAAAAATGGAAATTGTATGACCTCTATAAACGAAGCATCTTTGAGACTTTTAAAACTTATCAACAGAAGAATGAATAGTTACCTGCCCTATGCCAGGAGGGGATAAAAATTAGACATGGACTTTAAACATAGACCTTGTTCCAGTTGTTGTTTTTTTAAATTTATTTTTAGAGAGGGGAAGAGAGAGAGAGAGGGAGAGAAACACTGATATGTGGTTGCATTTCACACTCCCCCTGCTGGGGACCTGGCCTGCAAGCCAGGCATGTGCCTACTCTGGGAATAAAACCAGTGATTCTTTGGTTCACAGGCAGGTGTTCAATCCCTTAAGCCACACCAGCCATAGCCTTTTTTTATTTTTTTTTTGTATTTTTTAAAAAATATTTTATTGATTACACTATTACAGTTGTCCCATTTTTTTCCTCTCTTTTAGTCCCCCCCACCCTACACTGCCCCATCCCCCAGCATCTCCCCACCACCACCCTTTCTTCTTGTCCATGGGTTGTACATACAAGTTCTTTGGATTCTCCATCTCCCATACTATTCTTAACCTCCCCCTGCCTATTTCGTACCTACTATTTATACTGCTTATTCCCTGAACCTTTTCCCCCATTCTTCCCCCTCCTCCTTCCCTCTGTTTTACTGTTCATAGTTTTTGATCTTTTTCTTTTCCTTTAACATTTCATACAATAAGGGCTTGGTGATGATGAACTCCTTTAACTTTACCTTATCTGAGAAGCACTTTATCTGCCCTTCCCTTCTAAATGATAACTTTGCTGGATAGAGTAACCTTGGATGTAGGCCCCTGCTTTTCATGACTTTGAAAACTTCTTGCTAGCCCCTTCTTGCCTTTGTTTCTTTGGAGCAAGCAGCTGATAGTCTTGTGGGAACCCCTTTGCAGGTAAGTGTCTCCTTTTCTCTTGTTGCTTTTAAGATTCTCTCCTTATCTTTAATCTGGGGTAACTTAATTAGATGTGCCTTGGTGTGTACTTCTTTGGGTCCAACTACTTTGGGACTCTCTGAGCTCTTGGATCTCCTGCAAGTCTATTTCCTTGACCAGATTGGGGAAGTTCTCCTTCATTATTTGTTCAAATAAGTTTTCAATTTCTTGCTCTTCCTCTTTTCCTTCTGGCACCCCTATGATTCAGATGTTGGAACACTTAAAGTTATCCCAGAGGTTCCTAAGCCTCTCCTCATTTTTTTTGAATTCTTGTTTGTTCATTCTTTTCTGGCTGAATGTTTATCTCTTCCTTCTGCTCCAAATTGTTGATTTGAGTCCCGGTTTCCTTCCCTTTACTTTTGGTTCTCTGTATATTTTTCTTTATTTCACTTTGGTAGCCTTCATTTTTTCCTCCATTATGCAACCATACTCAACCAATTCAGTGAGCACCCTGATTACCAATGTTTTGAACTGTGCAGCTGATAGGTTGGCTCTCTCTTCCTCCCTTAGTTCTATTTTTGGAGTTTGATCGGTACTTTCATTTGGGCCATATTTCTTTGTGTCAGTGTGCCTTGGAAAGCATTGTAAGGGGTGGAGACTTAGGTATTTGCCAGGGTGGGGCAATCCAGTTCTCTGAGTTGTGATGCTATCTGTGAGGGAGGGGTCTGAGAGGGAACAATGATGCTTAATCGGTTCTTGGCCAGCCTATTGGTCACTTCCTCTGCTACCCACAAGCAAATTGGGCTCTTCTGGTGCTGATTCATGGGTGGGTAGGTTTGTATACATTCTAGGACCCCATGGGTCTCTCTAATAGACTCCTGTGAGGCTGGAGTTTCTCCTGGTGCTGCAACCCTGAAAGGTTTCTACCTCCAGAGATTTTGAGACTTTCTTTTCTTGAACTGGAACCCTGAATTGTGTGGTTTGTCTCAATCCACAGCTGTTCCTCTGGTTTATTTGTATGCAAACATGGGACTGCCAGGCCTGCAACACGCCACCTTGCCACATGTGTTCCCTTCCCCAGCTGCCCATCTCCACCCCTCCTACCAGTCTGGATGAATGTTCCTTCTTTAACTTCTTGGTTGTTAGACTTCCATACAGTTCAGTTTTCTGGCAGTTCTGGTTATTTTGTGTTTTTAAATTTGTTGTTGTCCTTCTTTTGGTTGTGTAAGGAGGCATAGTGTATCTACCTATGCTTCCATCTTGGCTGTATTTTTGAGCTTGTTCCAGTATCATTCTTTCTTTTGACTTCAGGATAAGAACTGTTTGGTGTCTGTAAGAGGATAAGCAGACCATGATCAAGCACAGGTTATCTCTTCCCATATTTTGTATTTATAATGTTGGTCTGAGAATTGCCCCATATCTTTGTTCTCTGTTTCAAGGGGATATAAATGGGCCTACCATTCCCAAAGTATCTCTGTTATATGAAAACTGGAGGTATCATAGAATTGACTCAAAATACTGTTTGTTTAAACAGTTAAGACTGGTTTCTACAGGGTGGGGCAAAAATAAGTTTGTGGTTATGCAAAACAGAGTTTATTCTTCTATTATTATTATTAATTGTTATATTATTTTTAATATAAGCAACTGTTAACCTACATTTGCTCCACCCAGTTTTTAATAAATAAATACAGATTTTTACCAAAGCATCTATTCCACTGCATTGCTCAGAGAAAAACTCTGAGGGAAAACAACATGGTCAATATTACAAGGTTCCATACCCTGCACATGGGATAGTGATGGGCTTGTCAAACTTACAGAGGTATGCAGGGACACTGGGCATTTAGTAAATAGACCACCAAAGGAGAGTAGAAAATAGGATAATCTCCTGGCAAAGGAGCAAATTAAAAAGTGAAGTTTGTCTTTTATACTCTTTCTCCTCTCATATACCACTGCTCTTTCCTCTCCAGGGTCTCTTTTATAGCCTTGGTGGGCCTACACATACAAACATGCACACACATGCACATAGGTGCACACATATGCATGCACACATACCTAGAGCCCTAGTTGCTCTGTTGAAATTCAGCTTATACTAAGGAAACATATAATGCCCTATCTTTTACAGACTTTGAAAATACTTGCATTTTAATATAAAACTTTTAATGGCTCAAAACCCTTTCAGTCAAAGGAAGGTATTTCTGATACTGGAGGCTGACAGCTGACAGAGAAAATTAGAGAACACAGAGACAAGCTTGACCTCTCTCCACCCACTATCTTCTACATCTCCTAGAAAAATACATCAACACACTGGTGGCAATACGTTCTGCTCAGTCAAGATCAAGATTTACCAGCATCACAATTGCACATATTGCTCCCTAACTGATGTTAGGTTCCCAGTATGTACTTTATGTATTGAAGGGAAGAAGAACACATGAATTAGGGTGTCATATGAAACTATAGTGTACAAACTTTAAGTCAACATAGAGATAGATACTTAAATTTAAGGTGAAATTATTAATAAATTAAAATTTGAAATAATTTGTGGAGTTTTATTTTTATAAGGATCCTTTGGAAAGTCCAACCACTGTTTCATTTTTTTTAAGGAAAGTATTTTGTACAAATGAAGAAAATCTCCAATTATTGTTATTTTATTCCAAAGAAAACAAGGAGTTATATCTTTTCATGAAATATGATTGATTGACAGAAAAGAGAATATATCATATCTTGGAAAACTCTAACAGTCAAATTATTAACCTCTTTAGTCATTTCAATAAATCTCAATGTTTTCTATCAGCTTTATTCCACCAGCAGAGGGCAATAAAGAAGTTAAATCGTGAAGCTGTATGTACTGTGATATTAGTGGAAATTTCAATAAAAGCAATATTTCAGTGTATGCTTTTCTGACCAGTGTTACACACAATAACAATGGCTTATATGTACATGGATTTTGAAAAGTCAGCAACCCACATCACTGGTCAATTTCTATGACAAGGGGAGTATAGTTTGGGTGTAGAAAAACACACCTACATCTTAAAATTATACCCCAACAGAATCTACACACTACTGAAAAATTGTAGAAATAACAACTTTCTGTGACTCAATGACCAGTCTACCATTATCAATAATAGAATTTATCTTCCAACAATGCTCAAGTGCACAGGAAAACACATATCTAAGAGAATGGCTAAACCCTTGAGTGACATGAAAATAAATAATTGTTCAAATAGAAAATGCATGTTATCTAGAAGAAACAGTCTGCTCTATATTTGTATGGATAAAAGCATAAAAGTCTCTAAGAAACACAAAAATCACTTCTAGGAAGTAATTTTAGGTAGAAGAGAATTAACATGAATGAGGGAGAAAATAATTGGTTTTTTAAATACTTTCATTTGTTTGCTTGTTTGCTTTTGCTTGCTTTTATATTTGGCATGTAAGGAAACAATGGCTTTCATACCAGTATCCTAATGTAAGAAAGGACCTGAAGAATCAGAAAACTACTTCTCTGATTCCTCCTTGTAGTCTTTCTATGCTCTGTCCTCCTTGAACTTGGAGTATTCAAATATTGATATCTCTTGAACTGGCTTTCCAATTGGCTGCCTATCTTGCTTATCATTTTTTTTTGTTCTATTTCTCTATAGATTTTCCAAATTAATATTCCAGGTCTTATTTTCTTTGATGTTACCCTACCATTGTATTTATTGTGTTTTCTAAAGAAGATGAAGGGTTGAAACAAGGATGCATGGATGCATTAGAGTGCTGGGCAAGGAGCTGAGCCCTGGAACAGACATTCATCTTTGTTCTTTAGGTTCCATGAACAGTGTTTAGCACACAACAGACTCTCAATAAATAAATGCTTGTGGAATAAAAAGATAAATAAATAATAAAGCCTAGGTTCAGATCCAACTTATATTTCTTTCCCACATCATCATTGGCGTAGTATGCCCTCTCTTGGTCTCAGTGTCTAACTCTCAATTTCAGACAATTTCTCTCTGTCACAGACAGCTCTAAATTTATTTGATTACAGCAAAATAATTAATCTGTATTTTTTATTAAATGTACACTCTTTCAATCCCTGTCACTGCCCTCTAATCAAAATTAAATTTGCACACATATACACATCAGTTTTAGTTAGCTAAAAACTTTAAATTATCTCATATACAGAACTTATTATAGGGAGAGAGTGATTTAGAAATGTTTTGCTTGATTTAGAAGAGGTATACTTGAAATTCACTATAAATCCATCCCAATTTATTATGGTTTCATTGGACTTTAACTATTTACTTTTAGTAAAATCAGAAAAATTAGTTGTACTGCATATTGGTAAACTGAGTTTTTTGAATAAATTTCAAAGTGATTTCTTATATCATGTGTAGAAGATCTAGCTATTCAGATTATTTCACTAAAATATAAAGTTTTATAGAATTTTCCTCATTATGCAGGGGCCACATAGAGAATTTTATTGTCATATGGAACAGTAAAAAAAGTTTACATATCTTTATACTGATTAAAGAGATTTCATATTTTTAAAAAATAGCTTAAAAGTAAGCCTTCCAAGTTCTAGATATCTATACCTTTAAATCAATCAGACTGCAGCCAGATCTTTTAAACCCTGACTTTCTTTGCCAATCACTAGTTTAAAAACTTGCTTTCCATTCCTATTTTTAAATGAAAGCAGCCTTGTCTGCACTGAGTTCGTCATCTGCATTGAAAATGTTTATCTGCCAAATGGAAAAAGAGTACAAATTAGAAACACTGATATATCTTCTGACATTATTCATTTAGAAGTGAGTTCTCAAGTTGTCATTACATTTACCACATAAAAATTAGAAGTGATTTGTTTGGAGACCTACAGCTATTTCTAGACCCAAGATATTTGGACAACTGTAGATAAAGTTTCATTATCAGACTGAACTAAATATGCTATAATTATATATAAATCAAGATGATTTTTGCTCTATGAAGTTAAGTTATTAATCTACTCAGGCCCAACATCGAGGATACCATCATTTTATAAAATTATACAAGTGTGTTTCCCAGCCAAGAATGTAAAAAGTGATGTTTAAAAATTAAGATCAAAGATCAGTTAGACAATGCTTATGTTTCTGCCATCTGATTGTTTCCATCCTTCCTCTGGGCCATGAAACCCAGGCGAGGCTTGTACTTCCACAAAACCTGAATTTCCCCATTTATTTGCACTCAACATCCCTGAATTTATTAGTTAAATGTCTATTTCCTCCAATAAACAATAGGTCCATTAGGTCAAGGGCCTCTGCTGTCTCATTTTCTTCTGTATGTCTAATGCTATCATATTAATGATCAATATTTGTCGACTAACTTAATTATTTAATAATGAATAAAGGTCCTAGCTGGTGTGGCTTAGTGGATTGAGTGCCGGCCTATAAACAAAGGGTTGTTTGTTCAATTCCTAGTGTAGGGCACATGCCTGGGTTGCAGGCCAGCTCCCCAGCAAGGGGCATGCAAGATGTAACCACACATCGATGTTTCTCTCCCTCTCTTTCTCCCTCTCTTCCCCTCTCTAAAAGTAAGTAAATAAAATATTTTAAAAAGAAACATTAAAAAACACTTAAAAAATAATGAATAAAGGAGAAAAAAACCTAACTAATCAGGCTGATAAATGACTTAGGGAATGGAAGCTGGAGAGTTTGAATTGATCTTGTGTTTTCCAAAAATTTTACCTAGTGATAGTTTGTTTAAAATTTGCTATGCACAATGTTACATGAAGAAAGTTAGCAAATAGTAAAGAATGATAGCATGGGTAGCTGAAGAAGTAGCTTTCAAGTTACCTGAGTCCTAGTATTGCAGATGGAGAAGGGATCCAGACTCTTGGTGGTCACAAACAAAGAATTGGACCGACCACACAGGTATTGTAATTTCTGGCCAGGGGATGGCTCTCTTCTAGTGAATGTCTACAGGCTTTAGAGCATTTTATTTAAGCTTCTACATATACGGTTTCCCACAACGTCCTTGATTGCCCACTCAGAAAGGAAACCACAATGCTAATTATTATCAGGTGTCACATGGATGATTCTCGGAAATCAGGATGCTGAATGATGACAGCGGCAGTGTCTCAGGATTTTCTATTCTATCTCCTGCCTCACTAGGAAAAGTTGGAAACTAAAATATAATTAGTATTCTGTACTTAAGTATTGAAGAAACGGGATATAAGAATTCATTAGTGTACTGAATTTTATGGTTTCTACACTAATTAGCATCATAATTCATTCAAATAACATGTGAGCTGCAGACCTCTCAGAATATGTACCATGTTACTAAAAATGGCACTGAAATTCAATTTTTTTCCAGTATATCAAAAGTTTGTACTAAAGTAAAGAGGAGATTGACATTTTTGATAACTTTATTTTTTCAAAATAAAAAACTTTTTTGCTAGTTTTGCATTTATGTTCTTCTTAAAGCAATTTTTGTGTTTTTTTCATGTTAAAACATTTTGTTTATAAAAATGTAATGCTTCCCTGTGGGCATACAAACATGACTAGAATGCTACAGAGTGAGGCTTTAGATATAATCTAAAAAACTTTCTCATGTGTGACATGAGACCAATGATTCATGAAATTGCTCAGTGTTGGGTGCATTTCTTCTTATAGAATTAATAGTTTATACAAGACATTTTCCTTCAAACTTTGAAATTAAAATATTAACTCTACTCAGTGTGTCAGCATTTACATTAAAATAAAATTCTTACTTATGGGGAAAGCTTTAATTAGTGTATTTAGAAGTTTGGATTTCAGTAGCACATCATGGTGAACAATTTAAATGTTTCTCTTCCTACGTGGGTGGGACTAAAACAGGTAACATAGGGGAAAAAAAAGGTGGCAGTCTTTATTTTGCTTATGAACAGAACTACTAGGTTATCTGCATCTGTCTTACATACTCAGCATCCTTCCTCTGGAATAAAAAGAATGTCAGTTCCAACCCAAGGCTATGGCTCTACCAGGGCTGAGAATTCCAACCCAGTTCACTACGCAAGATTCCACTTGAAATTATTTTGGTCTTATCAAATTCTTCCTTTTTACTTGAATATTCTTCAAAATACATAAGTATGCCTTAGTACATCTCATTCTATTTTTAAAAGTATATTATACTAGTAACTCTCATTCTGACTAAAAAGTTCCCTTAATTTCAAATCTCCATCTATAAACTGTCCAAGTCTCTTCTAACAATCACTATTTTCATATATCTTTAGATGAAGTGTTCCTTGAGTACCCAAGGTAAGACCATATCATTACTTTTTATCACGTCTCATTGTTAATTTCCTTTATTTAACCAGTCATAATCTGAACTTACTGTATTCAATTATTTTGTTAACTTGTTTATTTAATCTTTCTCATCCTAACAGTATGTAGGCTCCTTGAGGCAGATCCATTAACTCTCTTGTTCATCACTGTCTTGAGCCACAAGAAACACTCAGAACATAGTAGCTACTTAATATGTATTTATTAAATGAAAGAAAGACTTATACAGTTCCTTTGGAAAAATTAACATTGTCAGTCCTAAGTAATGTTCCAAATGAGGGAAGATGTCTTGTTGCCATTCATATATCTCTATCCTCCCACTATTCCTTCTTCCATATACCTAGTGCCTGTTTGCTCTTTCATTACAACCTTCTACCTTTTGTCCTTGAGACAGATCCCATTCTCCAAAATAATCACTCATTTTAATAATCACTCATTTCAAGTGCCTTGGATGAGTAATAAGAGAAACCAGCACTTTAATTCAATGAATTTACATTAAGGCAAAAAATAGGGTTTGTATTTTCTTCCCTGCCTGCTTCCCAAGTGTGTCTTAAAATTTTCAAAAAAACAATTATACTGTAGCTGTGTTTGGCAACATTTTGCTGTTTCTGCATTAATAAAAGAAAAAAGACTGTGCTGTCTCTTATTTCTACCATAATTGCTGTGCAAAAAAATTGAGGCTTAGGGGAGCACATTTCATAAGAGTGCAAATCTAGTAAAATTTTCTGGTGTCTGTGACTCTAAGCCATCCTGAGTATACCTTGCTATCTTTCTACTGCCTCTGCCCTTGGCTTCTCTGGTCTGTGATGACACAGAGAGCACCACAAAGAGTCTTCCAACATTGATCACTGATTGTAATTACAGGACTCTTCCAAATGCCTTGGGCTATACATGACAATATTCAAAAAGGAAAAATGTTGTAGGAGGATGCTGGCTACTTCTCTCCCAATGACATCTATCAACAGTTTGTTTTTTAAGGATGGTTTAAACCTATATTTTTTTCTTTTTTTTATTGTTCAATACAGTTGTCTCCATTTTCCACAGTGTAAAGTCACTTTATGAGAACTCAAATCTGCGATTTTCTTTTCAACTCTAATTAGAAAACATTAATTTGTATGAATCAAGGCACATGATTAAAACATGAAATTCATTTCAGTTGTGACTAGGAGAAAGGCTGGAAAAGAATTAAAGGTTCCTTACCACAGGACATTAATGCAGCCATCCCAAGGGCCAGTAACTGGATGCTGCAGTGGCTCAAGTGCACCCATGATGGTTACCCAGACTGCATGCAGATTTAGAAACTGTTTCAAGTGAAGATCAAAGGAGGTACTGAAATACAACAGAGATCATTGTAAGTCAGATTTGGCAAATGCTTTAATACCTAATGTAAAGTACAACTCTAAAATTCTTTTCCTTTTTTCCCTAAGGCATGAAGTGTCAGAAAATATTTTAGACATTCCTTATACTGAAAAAAAGTAAACACAGTTGAACATATGCATAGGTAAAACAAAAAAGGTATCATACAGGTTTTTTGCTGTTATTGATTACAGATCATGCAAAATACACAATAATATAACAGTGCAGTAAATCTAACACAGGATCTAAATTAATAATCAATTAATTTGTTTTCTTATGCTCTATTTGCTTAACATGACTGCCCACATTTCATTAAGATAAAGTTATAGTAGCCTATTGTAATATTTAAACTTGATTATATTGAGAGAGTTCTGACCAAACATAATTTGAGCAATGTGATTCAATTTTATTCAGTTTAACCTCACAATTTCATATCTTAAAAGAATTGTAGCTATGCTATTTCAATAATCCAACCTTGATGTAGGTATTTCTTTTGTCATAAAGAGCTCAGTCAAAAAATTAATAAGGTCTGCATTCAGAAGTTTAGTCTAAAAATAGAGCTCATAAAATTTTAAAAAAAATTAATGATAGCTAAACCTTTTGAAGTTTTGATATACATGGGATGGAAAAAAGTAGGTTTCCAGTTGTGAATGATAGTCTTTTGAGTTAACAAAGCTGTTGTAATAATTATATGTCTTCCCATAGAACAACTGCAAACCTATTTTTGCCCATCCCTGTGCGTATACCTATTATTTATTTATCTCTATGAAATCAAAATATGAGCTTTACTCAGAGTACATCAGTATTTACATCAAAATGGAATTCTTCTGGGAAAAACTTTATTCAGTATATTTCAAAGTTCGGAAATCATCAGCACATCATGGTGAACAAATTGAAAATGTTTCTTTCTCTACTTGGGATAGCATAAAACTGGAAACATAGGAGAAAAAAAATACAAACAGGAGTGAGATCTTCCTATCAACTATAGTTTTGCCTATCAACAAAACTATTTCTTTTATATATATCTATACTGGTATACTCAGCATTCCTTCTCTAGAATAAAATAAAATCCATTTGTCAGGTATATGATTCTTTAATGTATTCTTATATTCAGTTTGCTAATATTTTGTTGGTAAATTTTGCATCTATGTTCACCATGGTTATTGGCCTGCAATTTTCTTTTCCTGGGTCATCCTTGGTTGGTTTTGGCACCAGGGACTGATGAAATTTTTTTGGAAGCATTCCCTCCTTTTCTATTTTTTGGAAGACTTTGAGAATGATTGGTATTGATCCTTCTTTGAATGGTAGAGTTTACCAGTGAAGCTGTCTAGTCCTGGACTTTTATTTGTTGGTAGATTTTTAAATACTGAAATACTGATCATTCTCCTTACTATTAATGTTTATTCTGACTTTCTCTTTTATCATGATTCATGTTTCTAGAAATTATCCATTTCTTCTAGATTGTCCAATTTGTTGGTGTATAATTGCTTACAATTGTGTCATGATTCTTTGTATTTTTGGAGTATCAGTTGGAACATTTCTTATTTCATTATTGATTTTTTTGAGACCCCTCCTTTCTTTTCTTAGTGAGTCTAGGTAAAAGTTTGTCAATTTTGTTAATCTTAAAAAAATAGATTCCATTTTTATTAATCTTTTCTATTGCCTTTTTAGACTCACCTTTTTCTTTGCTCACATTTTTATTTCATTTCTTCTGCTACCTTTGGGCTTCATTTGTTATTCTTTTTGTAGTTACATGAGGTGTAAAATTAGGTTCTTTACCGAAGACTTTGTGTTTCTTGAGACAGACATTTATCATTATAAACTTCCTTTCAGAACTAATTTTGCTACATCCCATAAATTTTGATATGTTACACTTTCATTATCATTTGTACCAAGTTATTTTTATTTCTTTTTTGATCCATTGGTTGTTCAGTACTATATTGTTTAGGCTCCAGAAATTTGTGAATTTTCCAGCTTTCTTTGTGTAATTAATTTTATACCACTGTGTTTAGGAAAGATTCTGATATGATCTTAACTTCTTAAATTTATTGAGACTTGTTTTGTAGGTTAACATATGATCTACCTTGGAAAATTTTCCTTTTGCACCTGAGAAGGATGTGTATTCTCTTGCTTTTGGAATGCTCTGTAAATATGCCCATGTGGCCTAATGTGTTATTTAAGTCCAATGTTTCCATAGTGATTTTCTGTCTAGATAATCTATTCATTGATGTAAGGGTTTATTGAAGTTCCCTACTGTTATTCTAATTCTTGTCTACTTCTACTTTCAGGTTTGTTCATATTTGCTGTACACATTTAAGTGCTCTTATTTTGGCTGCATAAATATTTATACACATTATATCTTCTTGTTGGATTGACCCTTTTATCAACATGCAATGCCCTTGTCTTTTTTACAGTCTGTTTTAGAGTCTGTTTTGTCAGATATAGGTATAGCTACTCCAGCTTTCTTTAGATTTTCATTTGCATGTAATAACTTTTTCTATCACTTCATTTTCAGTCTGAGTGTCTTTGCATGTGAAATGAATCTACCGTAGGTGGCATATAGATGGCTCTTGTTTTTGTAATACAACCAGCCAGTCAGTGTCTTTTGAATGGAAAACTTCATCCATTCACATTTAAAGTAATTATTGATAGGTATGGCCTTATTGCCATTTTGTTCATTGTTTTCTGGCTGTTTCTATAGTTCCTCACTTTTTCTCTTTGTGCTCTCTTCTTTTGTGGTTTGATGACTTTCATTAGTGATATGCTTAAACGTTTTTCTCTTTCTCTTTTTATTTTTATTGTTCAAATACATTTGTCTCCATTTTCCTGCCACCACATTCCCCTGCCCCACCCATCCACACCTCCCACTTTCAATCCTTCCCCACTTTGGCTTTGTCTATGGGACCTTTATACATATTCCTTGATTTAACACTTCCCCTTCTTTTTCCATTATACCCCGCCCTCCTTCCCTCTGGTTACTGTGGTTTGTTTTTTCTTTCAAAGTTGCTGGGTATACTTTTCTTGCTTTTTTGTTTAGTTGGTTAGGTTCCACTTGTAAGTGAGATCATATGGTATTTGTATTTTATCCCCTAGCTTATTTCATATAGCATAAAGCTCTACAGTTCCATCCATGCTGTCATGAAGGATAACAGCTTATTCTTTCTGCTGTGTAGTATTCCATTATGTAAATGTACCATAGTTTTTTGGTCCACTCATTTATAGATGGGCACTTAGGTTGCTTCCAGCACTTGGCTATTGTAAATTTGCTGTAATGAACGTTGGGGTGCATGGGTACTTTTGAATTGGTGTTTCAGAATTCTTAGGGTATAATCCCAGCAGTGGAATTGCTGGGGCAAAAAGCAGTTCCATTTTTAGCTTTTTGAAGAAATTCCAAACCGTTTTCCACAGTGGTTGCACCATGCTTCATTCCCACCAAGAGGGAATATCTCCACAACCTTGCCAGCACTTGTTGTTTGTTGATTTGTTTATGATGGCCATTCTGACCAATGTGAAGTGGTATCTCATTGTGGTTTTATTTGCATTTCTTTGATGGCTAGTGATAGTGAACATCTTTTCATAAGTCTCTGGGCCCTCTCTATGTCCTCATTGGAGAAGTGCCTGTTCAGGACGTTTGCCCAAATATTAAATGGATTGTTAGTCTTCCTAGAGTAGAGTTGTGTGAGTTCTTTATATATTTTGGAGATCAAGACCCTGTCCAAGGTATCGTTGGCAAACATATTTTCCCATATGTTTGGTTCCCTTTTCATTTTGCTGATGTTTTCTCTCGTTGTAAATAAGCTTCATATTTTGATGAAGTCCCTTTTGTTTATACTTTCCTTTATGTCCCTTGCTCTAGGGGACATATCAATGAAAATACTGCTGCGTGGGATATCTGAGAGTTTCCTGCCTATGTTCTCCTCTAGGGCTTTTATGGTGTCATGACTTATGTTTAAGTCTTCTATCCATCTTGAGTTTATTGTTATGTATGATGTACATTGGTGGTCAAATTTCAATTTTTTGCATGTAGCTGTCCAGCTCTCCCAATACCTTTTGTTGAAGAGGCTATTTTTACTACATTTTATGTACTTCTGCCCCCCTTGTCGAATATTAATTGACCATAAAGACATGGGTTTATTTCTGTGCTCTCTATGCTGTTCCATTGATCTATGTGTCTGTTCTTATGCCCATACCAGACTGTTGTGATTACAGTGGCCTTGTAATATAGTTTGATGTCAAGCATTGTGATCCCTCCTATTTTGTTCTTCTTTCTTAAAATTGGTGCAGGTATTTGGGGTCATTTATGGCTCCATAAAAATTTTTGAAATGTTTGTTCAATATCTGTGAAATATGTCCTTGGTATTTTAATAGGGATTTTGTTGAATCTATTAGTTGTTTTGGCTAGTACGGACATTTTGATGATGTTAATTCTTCCAATCCACAAACATGGTATATGCTTCCATTTATTTGTGTCTTCCTTAATTTCTTTCTTCAATGTTGCATAGTTTTATGGGCACAGGTCTCTTACCTCCTTGGTTAAGTTTATTCCTGCATACTTTATTTTTCTTGTTGCTATAGCAAATGGGATTTTTTCCTGATTTCTGTTTCTGATATTCCACTGTTTGTATAAAAAAAAGCCTTCAATTTCTGAATATTGACGTTGTATATGGCTGTTTTAGCAAATTCACTTATTAGGTTGAGTAATTTTTTGGTTGAGTCTATGGGGTTTACTATGTACACTATTATGTCATCTGTATGCAATGACAGTTTCATTTCCTCCTTTCCAATTTGGATGTCTTTTATTTCTTTTTCTTGTCTGATCTCTGTGGCTAGGACTTCCAATACTATGTTGAATAGAATTGGTGAAAGTGTACCTCCTTGTCTTGTTCCTGATCTACTGGGAAAGCTTTTAGTTTTTGCCCATTGAGTATGATATTGGCTGTAAGTTTTCCATATATGGCCTTCATTATGTTGAGGTATGCCCCCTTTATTTCCACTTTGATGAGTTTTTTTATCCTAAATGGATGCTGTACCTTATCAAATGCTTTTTATGCATCTCTTGATATGATCATATGATTTTTGACTTTCTGTACATTTATGGATTTATGGATACTGAATCATCCTTGCATCCCAGGGATGAGTCCCACCTGATCATGGTGGATGATCTTGTAAATGTATTACTGGATGCCGTTTGCCAATATTTTGTTGAGGATTTTAGCGTCTATGTTCATCAGTGATATTGGCCTGTAGTTTTCTTTCTTTGCTGTCTTTATCTGGTTTTGGGGTTAGGATGATGCTGGCCTCATAAAAAGAGTTTGGAAGTCTTCCCTCTTCTTAAATTCTTTGGAATAGTCTGAGAAGGATAGGAGTTAGCTTTTCTTTAAATGTTTTGTAAAATTCTGTAAAACCATCTGATCCAGGGCATTTGTATGTCAGGAGTTTTTTGATTACTGCTTCACTTTCATCAGCTGTTATTGGTGAGTTCAGGCTCTCTGCTTCTTCTTCATTCAGTGTTGGAAGGTTATATTTTTCTAGAAATTTGTCCATTTCATTGAGCTTTTCAAATTTCTTGGCATATAATTGTTCATAGTAATTTCTTACAATCCTTTCTATTTCTATGGTAATATTTGTTATTTCTCCTCTTTCATTTCTGACTTATTTCTTGGTCTTCTCTTTTTTAATTGATGAGTCTGTTTAAAGGCTTGTTGATTTTGTTTATCCTTTCAAAGAACCAGCTCCTGGATTGGTTGATCCTTTGAACTGTTCTTTTTGTCTCTATGTCATTCAATTCTGCTCTGATCCTGATTATTTTCTTCCTTCTACTCACTCTGGCTTTGTTTGTTGTTGTTTCTTCTGTTCTTGAAGCTGTAGGGTTAGGTTGTTCATTTGAAATGTTTCTATCTTTCTTAGGTAAGTCTGTATTGCTACAAACTTCCCTCTCAGGACTGCCTTCTCTGTGTCCCATAGGTTTTCAACTGTTGTGTGTTCATGTTCCTTTATTGCCAGAAACTTTGATTTCTTCTTTTATGTCATTATTGACTTATTTATTGTTTAATAGCATTAAACTCAGTCTCTATGAGATTGAATTTTTTTTAGTTTTTTTCCTTGAGGTTGGTTTCTAGTTTCAAGCCCTTGTGGTCTGAGAAAATGCTTGTTATGATTTCTTCCCAGGACCAATCTGGAATTCCAACTAAATTGTGGAGAAATCACCTGGAACAAACAACTAAGCAATAGCAAAAGAGGAGCTTTATAACCTCAGACAGACAGAAGAAGCAGCTCTAGCACAACCTAACAGGTAAGGAGTGCAATAGAGACTCAAGAAGGCTGGTGGGGCACCCACAGGTGTGAGCACCAGAAGGATATTGAAATGGACAGTTGGACCCCCCTGAGAAGAGTGGGGTTTAAACAATAAGTGGAAATCCCAAGCCTACAGCACCAGAGCCCAAAAAGTACACAGATAGCGACCCACATGCAAAAAGCATCAGGGTTGCTCTCTGCCAGAGGCAGGCATGTGAAGACACAAAGAGCTATTTAAAGAGACCAAATTTTTATTTTTAGTCACTTATCTTGGGCTTCAGCAAAGAGAGGAGCAAAGCGGGCTGGAGCTGCCTGAGGAGAGACTGAGGAAGGAGGCCTTGGGGAGAGAGTAGCTGGCAGGGTCCCAGTGCTGACTCATCCCCAATGCAGCAGCAGCCATGTTGCTCAGGCAGACCAATCCCCTGAGCGTCAACAATATGAGAGAACACGATAGCCCTGTCCCCAGATGGCTGCCCTGGCCTTGTGGTGTACCAGCCTAACTGCTGAGTACAAATGGCAGTCATGGATAGTAGATCCCTGACTAAAGGAGGGGCAGAGTGGTCTACAGATGCTTGAGAAGAGTCTGGAGATGGAGGCTTTCGGTAGAGAACAGAGAGAGCACCTGGCAGGACCTAGTGTTGACTCCTCCCCCATACAGTAGCAGTGATCTTGCTCAAGAATACCACTCTCCTTGAGTGACAGCAGAGTGAAAGGATGACAAACACCACCCACAGGAACAACTCTGCCATGCCCCGGGGCACCTAAGCCTGAATGCTGAGTGGAGAATGACTAGATTAACACCTGAAGGAGACAGTCACAGACAGTCGATTCCTGGAAGTATCAGAAAGGTTGCCTAAGTACAGACAGGATCTAAGCTGACATCATCAGAGCAGATCCAGAAAAAAAAATAGCACCTTCCTACCGTAGAAGCTCACACCCCAAAATCAGGAAATCAAGACAGATCAATTTAAGAAGCAGAAGCAACAAAGAAGACTCTCACAAATAATGGGAAGACAAAAAAACACCCCCCCCCCCATAGAAGGGAATGGAGGAATGCCCAGAAAGAGAACTAAATAAAATAGAGGCAAGTAAACTATCATATACTAGTTCAAAAGAACAGTTCTAAGGAAGCTCAGTGAGCTCAAAAAGAATTACCAAAAACTACAGGGAAACTACGAGGATCATACTGCAAATTATATCAGCATTAAAAAGGGCATAGAAACTATCAATAAGAGACAAGAGAAAATGAAGATTACAACTTCTGAATTGAAGAACACATTAGAAGGAGTCAAAAGCAGGCTAGATGAAGCAGAGGATTGAATCAGTGAGCTGGAGGACTAGGGAGAACAAAGCTCACAGAAAGAGGAAAAAAAAATAAAAAACAATTAAAAAAGAATGAAGAAGGATTTAGGGAAATGCAGGACAACCTGAAACATAATAATATCTGTATAATAGGAATACCAGAAGGAGAAGAAGAGTCGGAAGGAAAAGAGAAACTGATTGAAAAATTAATGGTGGAAAACTTCCCTAATTAGAGGAGAGAAAGAGTTATACAAGTCCAGGAAGCACAGAGGGTCCCATTCAAGAGAACCCCAATGAGGCCCACTCCAAGACACATCATAATTAAAATGACAAATATCAAAGACAAAGAGAGAATCCTAAAGCAAGCAAGGAAGAAAGTAGTAGTAACATATAAGGGAGCCCTACTACCGCTAGCGTCTGACTCCTCAACAGAAGCACTGCAAGCCAGAAGGGAACGGTAATATTCCAAGTCATGAAAAGCAAAGTCCTGCAACCATGACTGCTCTCCCCAGCAAGGCTCTCCATTAAAATGGAAGGCAAAATAAGGAGTTTCCCAGACAAAAGAAGGCTAAAAGAATACACCTCCACCAAACCAGCACTTTAAGTTTTGCTAAAGGTACTGCTTTAAGAAGATGAAGAAAAAGAGTCTATGAATACCCAATTTTTTTCACAGTCACCAATACTTGATATTACCAATATTTTTAATACTTATTAATCTGATTGTGACAATGATGTGTTATTTTAATTGTTACTTTATTATTTTTTGAAACTAAACCTGTTTTTCTATATTTCTTGCCTATTTCTATTATTGTTAAAAAGCTTTAAATGACTTTTTGGTATTCTTTATTTATTTTTTGACTAAATGTTTGTAGAATTATTTCCCTAAAAAAGAAAAAATACTATTAACCCTTTTTTAGGTTGTTGCAAATCCTTACCTATTCTATTACTTGTCCTTTAACTTTTTAAAATATACTTATTACTGTGGAGTTTCTGATGTTTAATATAATAATATTGTCAATATTTTACTTTATAACTTCTGGGGTTGAATATGTTACTTCAGGGTAAGAAAAATATTATTTTTTATTTTCTTCTAAAACTTCTTAGAATTTACATATTGATTTTTAACTCACAGGACTATTTTTTGTATAATGTGTGAAATAGGGCTCTATATTTGTTTTATTTCAAGTAATCATGGTTCAGGCACCTTATTTGTTGAATAAGCCTTAGCTTCACCATCAATTTGAAATATAAATCTAATTATATACTACATTTTTAGACAGATATATGTTTATATCTAGAATGCTCATTTTATTGATCTACTTGATTACTTCTTGCCGGTGCCATGTTGTTTTACTTGCTGAGACGTTATAATGGATTTAAATTTTTTAACATTTTATAATGAATTTTGACATATAAAGAATAAATAAAATCAATCTGCATTTTAAATGAAAGAAAGAAGGAACTCCTACCTTTTGTGACAACATGGATAGAATTGGAAAATATTATGCTAGGTGAAACAAGCCAATCGGTGAATGACAAATACCATATGATCTCACGTATAAGTGGGATCTATTCAACAAAATAAACTAATGAACAAAATAAACAGGCATGGAAAAATGGAACTGACTGAAAGTAACCATAGGGGATGGGGAAGGAAGACAATGGTGGAAAGAATGAGAAGGGACTAGACAAAGAACATGTATGAATGACCCATGGACATGGACGACAGAGTGGGAATTGACTGTGGGAGTGGAGGGCAGGGTGGGATGTGTGGAGAGGGGCAAAGGGGGATAAATTGAGACAACTGTAATAGAATACACATGATTTAAAAATAAAAATTAATATTACTATTTTAAGAAAAGATGCATAAATGGTAGGTACAAAATAGACAAGTTTGGAGTGAACTTCTATCACATGGATGTGTAGGTAGATACACTTTGCTCCTCACACAACCAAAAGAAGGACAACAACAAATTTAAAAACACAAAATAACCAGAAGTGCCAGAAAATCTAAATGTAAGGAAGCTTGACAACCAAGGAGCTAAAGAGGAAAGATTCACCCAGACTGGTAGGTGGTGTGGAGAGGGCTTGCATCAAGGCTACAGCTGGAGGACCACGCAGGCAAGGCAGCAGCTTGCAGATCAGGCTGTCCCACATTTGCATGTGGATAAACTGAAGAAAAATCTGAGGAACAAGAGAGATGCACAATCCAGTGTTCTAGTGCAGGAAAAGAAAGCCTCAAAACCCTTGGAGGTAAAAATCTGTGGGGGTTGCAGGGTCAGAATAAACTCCCACCCTCACAAGAGACTTCGTTGGAGAGACCCATGGGGTCCTAGAATGTACACAAACCTACCTACCCAAGATTCAGCACCCCCACCCTGGCAAATACCTAAGTCTCCACCCCTTACAATGCTTTCCAAGGCACACTGACACAAAGAAATATGGCCCAAATGAAAGTACCGATCAAACTCCAAAAATAGAACTAAGGGAGGAAGAGAGAGCCAACCTATCAGCTGCACAGTTCAAAACATTGGTAATCAGGGTGCTCACTGAATTGGTTGAGTATGGTTGCATAATGGAGGAAAAAATGAAGGCTACCAAAGTGAAATAAAGAAAAATATACAGAGAACCAAAAGTAAAGGGAAGGAAACCGGGACTCAAATCAACAATTTGGAGCAGAAGGAAGAGATAAACATTCAGCCAGAAAAGAATGAACAAACAAGAATTCAAAAAAAATGAGGAGAGGCTTAGGAACCTCTGGGATAACTTTAAGTGTTCCAACATCTGAATCATAGGGGTGCCAGAAGGAAAAGAGGAAGAGCAAGAAATTGAAAACTTATTTGAACAAATAATGAAGGAGAACTTCCCCAATCTGGTCAAGGAAATAGACTTGCAGGAGATCCAAGAGCTCAGAGAGTCCCAAAGTAGTTGGACCCAAAGAAGTACACACCAAGGCACATCTAATTAAGTTACCCCAGATTAAAGATAAGGAGAGAATCTTAAAAGCAACAAGAGAAAAGGAGACACTTACCTGCAAAGGGGTTCCCACAAGACTATCAGCTGCTTGCTCCAAAGAAACAAAGGCAAGAAGGGGCTAGCAAGAAGTTTTCAAAGTCATGAAAAGCAGGGGCCTACATCCAAGGTTACTCTATCCAGCAAAGTTATCATTTAGAAGGGAAGGGCAGATAAAGTGCTTCTCAGATAAGGTAAAGTTAAAGGAGTTCATCATCACCAAGCCCTTATTGTATGAAATGTTAAAGGAAAAGAAAAAGATCAAAAACTATGAACAGTAAAACAGAGGGAAGGAGGAGGGGGAAGAATGGGGGAAAAGGTTCAGGGAATAAGCAGTATAAATAGTAGGTACGAAATAGGCAGGGGGAGGTTAAGAATAGAATAGGAAATGGAGAATCCAAAGAACTTATATGTACAACCCACAGACATGAACTAAGTGGGGTGGAATGCTGGGAGGTGGGGTGGTGCACGGTGGAGGGGACTAAAAGGGAGGGAAAAAATGGGTTGACTATAATAGCATAATCAGTAAAATATGTATTAAAAAAATAGTCAGAGGGAGGTCAAGAATAGTATAGGAAATGGAGAAGCAAAAGAACTTATATGAACAATCCACAGAAATGATCTAAGTGGGGAGGAATGCTGGTTGGAGTGGTAGTACAGGGCAGAGGGTAAAAAAGGGGAGAAAAAATAGGACAACAGTAATAACATAATCAATAAAATGTAATTTTTTTAAGAAAAGGTTATAACAGGACACGAATCATGTCGCTACAGCTATTCTCCGGAAACAAAGGCCCAGTTGTCCCAATGGAAGTTGTCTGGTTCTCCACACCTGGAAAAGGCTCGGCAAAATCTTAGCAAGATCAAAACCATGTTAACGATGTTTTTTGATTGGGAAGGTGTTTTCCATCATGAGTGCAACCCTCCAAACAATAGGCAGTACTATGCTGATGTTCTTCACCAGCTGAGAGATGCAATATGATGAGAACTGCTACAGCTATGGGCAGCTGGTGATTGGAAGCGTCATCACGACAACATGCCTGTTCATGCATCATGTCTCCTGCAGAGATTTTTGGCAAAACATCAAATCACCCAGGTGACTCAACCCCCGTATAACCAAGATTTGGCACCCTGTGACTTCTGGATTTCCCCCAAACTGAAATCACCTTTGAAATGGAAGAGGTTTCAAACTGGCAATGAAATTCAGGAAAATACAACAGGATAGATGATGGCAATTGGAAGAACTGTGTGAGGTCTATAGATGTCTACTTTTAAGGGGACTGAGGCATCATTGTCCTATGTACAATGTTTCTTGTATGTTGTATCTTCTTTAATATATGTCTCTACTTTTCATAGTGTATGGCTGGATACTTTCTGGACAGATCTCATATACATATATAAATATATAAAGATAAATCTTTCCTTTGATTAACCTTGTTCAAAATCCTCCCATCATATTTCTGTAATATAGTACAAGTGATATTATATATTCCCTTTAAATCAAAGTAATATCTGATAGCAGTTATGCATGTTCTAGTAAAGCAGGATAATTTGGGATGGTAGTTTCATAAAACAAATTTAATGCCCCTTTCCCTACCAAATAAAATAATAATAATAATGATAATAATGCTTCAATTGGGAAAGATAAAAAGGTGATCTAGTCAATGAGATTATAAAAGCTGAAATACAGTAACAACTAATTTCCTTGTTAAAAAATTTTTGTTTTTATTTTCCTTTTCTCTATGAAACAGTCCCGTTTATTGAATTATTCTTCTCACTATGTATTGGCTAAACTTCTTCAGAAGCAACTGGGGTTTTTCACTTTATTCCGTCCCAAAGGAAAGTTTTGGGATTTTTTTTTATTTCCTTTGCCTTTTTTTATACTTTATTTTTATTATTTATTCTTTTACAGTTGCCACAATTTTTTCCCTCCCCTCCCAACCATCCAGCCCTCCCCTCTCTCCACAGTTAATCCTTTCTCTGTTGTCCATGTCCATGAATCATTTATGTGTGTTTACTGGCTAATCTCTTCCCCTCTCTTCCACCTTTTTTCCTATTGCTATCAGTCTGTTCCATGTGTCCATGTCTCGTGTTTTATTTTTCTCATTGGTTTATTTTGTTCATTAGATTCCAGTTATAATTTGGAATCTAATTCAGGAACATAATCCAGTTCAGGTCTTTTGCCCATTTTTTTAAATTGGGTTGTTTGTCTTCCTGCTGTTGAGTCATATGTGTTCTTTATATATTTTGGATATTTAAACTTCCTCCTATATAGTCAGTTCCCTTTTCATTTTGCTGATGGTTTCTTTAGCCATGCAGAAGCTTTTTAATTTGATGTAGCCCAATTTGTTTATTTTTTTCCTTTATTTTCCTTGCCCTAGGAGATATATTAGCAAAAATATTGCTACATGGGATATCTAGAATTTTATGTCTATGTTTTTCACTAGGACTTTTATGATATCACAATTTATATTTAAGTTCTTTATCCATTTTGAGTTTATTCTGGTGTATGCTGTGAGTTGGTGGTCTAGTTTGATTTTCTGACATGTATCAGTTTTATTCTCCCAACACAATGTATTGAAGAGACAGTTTTTACTCCATTGTATGCTCATGCCCACTTTGTCAAATATTAGTAAATTATAGAGACAAGGGTTTATTTCTGAACACTTTATTCTGTTCCATTGATCTATGTGTCTGTTCTTATGCCAGTACCAGACTGTTTTGATTACAGTGGCCTTAAAGTATAGTTTAATAACAAGGTATTGTGATCCTTCCAACTTTGTTCTTCTCTCTGAGAAGAACAGATTGCTGAGGCTATTCAGGATCTTTTTTGGATCCATAAAAGTTTCTGGAATATTTGTTCTAGTTCTATGAGATATGCCATTGGTATTTCAATAGGAATTGAGCTGAGTCTATAGACTGTTTTAGGTAGTATGGACATTTTAATTATGTTAATTACTCCAACCATGAACACTGTATATGCTTCCATTTATTTGTATCTTTCTCAATTTCTTTCTTCAGTGTTCTATACTTTTCCAAGTACAAGTGCTTTTACACCCTTGGTTAAATTCATTCCTAAGTACTTTATTTTTCTTGTTGCTACACTAAACGGGATTTTTTTTCTTAGTTTTTCTTTCTGAATTCATTGTTGGTGTACAAAAATACCATCAATTCCAGAATATTGTCTTTGTATCCTACTTTACCAAATTCACTGTTAGGTTGAGTAGCTTTTTGGTGGAGACTATCGGTTTTCTACGTACATTATCATGTTGTCTGCAAATGAGAGTTTTAATTCCTCCTATCCAATTTGGATGCTTTTTATTTCTTTTTCTTGACTAATCTTTGTGGTTAGAACTTCCAATACTATTTTGACTAACGGTGGTGAAAGTCGTCACCCTTGTCTTGTTCCTGATCTTAAGGGAAATACTTTTAATTTTTGCTTATTGAGTATGATGTTGGCAGTAAGCTTCTCATATAAAGCCTTTATTATGCTAAAGTATATCTATTCCCACTTTGCTGAGTGTTTTTTATCATAAATGGGTGCTGGATTTTATCAAATATTTTTTCAGTATGTATTGATATGATCATGAAGTTTTTGTCTTTCATTTTGTTTATGTGATACATTACATTTACTGATTCACAAATGTTATACAATCCTTGCATCCTTGGAATAAATCCCAGTTCATTGTTGTATATGACCCATTTAATGTATTGTTGGATCTGGATAGCCAATATTTTGTTGAGGATTTTAGCATCTATGTTCATCAGAGATATTAGCCTGTAATTTTCTTTCTTGCTGTGTCTTTACATGGTTCTGGAATTAGGACAATACTGGCCTCATAAAAAAAGTTTGGGAGTTTTCCCTCTTTGAATTTTTTGGAATAGTTTGAGAATAGGTGTTAGCTCTTCTTTCAATGTTGAAATTCACATGTGAAGCCATTAGACCCAGGACTTTTGTGTTCTGGGAGTTTTTTGTTTACTGCTTAAATTTTGCTAGTTTTTATCCATCTGTTCAGGCTTTCTGCTTCTTCTTGATTCAGTTTTGAGTGATTGTATGCTTCCAGAAATTTGTTCATTTTGTATAGGTTGCCCAATTTTGGGGCACATAGTTGTGCATAGTAATTTCTTACAATCCTTTGTATTTCTATGGTATCAGTTGTTACTTCTCCTCTTTCATTTCTGATTTTATTTATTTGGGTCATATCCCCGCCCCCGTTCAATTTTTATGGGTCTGGTTAAATGTTGTCAACATTTTTTTCTATATTTTCTAAGAACCAGCTCCTGGATTCATTAATCATTTTATTTAAATTTATACATTATTTAATTCTGCTCTGATCTTTATTATTTCCTTCCTTCTCCTTGCTCTGTGCTTTGTTTGTTGTTCCTCTAGTTCTTTTAAATTGTTTGAGATTTTTCTATCTTATTTAGGTAGGCCTGTATTACTATGAGCTGCTCTCTCAGGACTGCCTTCACTGTATCCTATAGGTTTTGGGTTGTTGTGTGTTCATTTTCATTTGTTTCCAGATACTTTTTGATTTCTTTCTTGATCTCATTGTTAACCCATTCATTATTTAATAACATGTTATTCAATATCCATGCATTTGAATGTTTTTAAGTTCTTTTCTTGGATCAGTTTCTAGTTTTAAGCCATTGTGGATCTCAGAATATATTTTACATGATTTCAATTTTCTTGAATTTGGTGAGGCTTGTTTTGTGTCTTATCATGTGGTTTAAGATTGAAAATGATCTCTGTGCCGCCCTAGCTGGTGTGGTTCAGTGAACTGAACACCAACCTGTGAACCAAAGGGCCACCAGTTCAATTCCCAGGGTAGAGCACATGCTTGGGTTGCAGTCCATGTCCTCCAGTAGGGGAGAGGGTGTGTGAGAGGCAACCACAGAGTGACATTTTTCTCCATCTTTCTCCCTCCCATCCCCTCTCTTTCTCCATCCCATCCTGTCTCTAAAAATAAATAAACAAACAAACAAACAAATAAATAAATCCTTTAATATAAAAGTTCTCATAAAAAATGATCTCTGTGCATTTGGGAAGAATATATACTTTGCTCCTTTAGGGTGAAATGTTCTGCAAATATTAACTAAGTCTATTGATCTAGAGTGCTGTTCGAAGCCACAATATTTTGTTGATTCTTTGGAAGATCTATCCATTGTTGATAGTGGGGTGTTAAAATCCCCTACAATGACTGTATTGCTGTCACTCTCCTCCTTAAATTCCTCCCAGATGTTCCTTATGTATTTAGGTGCTTCTATGTTGGGTACAAATATGCTTACAAAGGTTATATTCTCTTGTTGGGATGAACCCATAAGTATTATGTAGTGACCTCTCTGTCTCTAGCTATGGCTTTTGTTTTGAAGTCTATTTTGTTTGCTATAAGTACAGCTACCCATTTTTATTTTTTTATGTTCATTTGCTTGGAATATATTTTCCATTCCTTCACTGTTAGCCTGTGTAGGTCTTTTGTTCTGAAGTCTATCTCTTGTAGACAACATATATGTGGATTGTGTTTTCTTATTGACTCAACTAACCGATGACTTTTGATTGGAGCATTTAATCCATTCACATTGAAGGTTATTATTGATAGGTACTTGTTCATTGCTATTTTTTCCCTCTGTACCTTTGTTCCCCTCTCTCTCTCTTCCTCCCACTCCCTCCCTCCTCTCCTTCTTCCCCTTCTCCTCCTCCTCCTCTAAAGCAGTTCCTTAGCATCTCTTGTAGTTCTGGTTTAGTGGAGATATACTCTTTTAGGCTTTTCCTTGTATGGAATGCTCTTTATTTCACTTTCTATTTTAAATGAGAGGATTGCTCAATAGTGTAGTCTTGGTTGCAGACCTTTGTTTTTCACTACTTGGAATACTACATTCCAGTTCCTTCTGGCTTGTAGTCTTTCTGTTGAGAAATCAGCTGATAGCTTTATCAGAGCTCTCTTGTATGTTACCAGTGGTTTCTCCCTTGCTTTTTTAAGATCCTCTCTGTCTTTAAATTTTGCCATTTTAACTGTGACATGTCTTGGAGTGGGCCTCTTTGCGTTCATCTTTGTTGAGACATTCCATGCTATCTGAACGTGCTTGATTTTTTTTTCCCTCACTGAGTTAAGGATGTTTTCTGTGATTAATTTTTCAAACTAGTTTTCTATCCCTTCCTCCTTTTCTTCTCCTCCTTGTGTCCCTATGATGCAATTGTTATGTTTCATGTTGTCTTGTAGCTCCCTTAAGCTTTCCTTTTTCTTTTTGAGTCATTTTGTTTTGTTTTATTGACTGAGGGGTTTTTTTCTACTTTGTCTTCCAAGTCACTGATTCTGTCCTCTGTTTCATTTAGCCTGCTTTTAATTCCTTCTAGTGTATTCTCCATTTCAGATATTATATTCTTCATTTCCACCTGGTTTTTATTCTTAGTTTCTATGCCATTATTCATGCTGATGTAGTTTCCACTATGTTCCTTGTAGCTCCCTTGAGGTTCTTTGTAGTTCCCACTAAGTTCCTTGAACATCCTTATAACCATTATTTTGAACTCTTTGACAGATTGCTTGCTTCATTTTCACTTAGCTCCATTTCTGGGGAGTCCTCCTTTCTTTTCAATTTTTTTCTTTGTCTCCCCATTTTAAGTGACTCTTTTTGTTTGTTTCTGCATATCAGATTGCTCTGCTGTGACTCTGTTTTTGTCCGGTGGCTTTCTGTGGTAGTAGTCCTGTGGGACTCTGTCGAGTAGTCTCTTTGGTCTACTGAGCTTGATGCTCTAGGAATGCCCTTTATTAAGTTAATGTGGGAGCTCTTGTTGTAGTTGGGCTTTTATTATTGATGGCTCATTCATTGGTGGCTCATTCATTGGTGGCTCTCACTCCAGCTGGCTGAGTGAGAGTCACAATGCCACTACACCTGGTATGCTGTAGTAGAGGTGATGGTAGAGCAAAGCAGAACTACCCAGAAAGCCAAACCCATGCCAGCAAAAATCAGCAATATCAACAGCAAATGAGCAAAGATTAATAAAGGTAAAAATTGACTAAGAATGTTATAAGATAGGAAAAAAAGAATATAAGATGGCTAAAGAAAAAAAGTGATTTTGAGAGGGAAGCGGGAGGAGAAATGATAAGGGTAGGGAACAGAAACAATGTGAAGAAAAGGAGAATATAAAATTAGGGAATAGAAACAATGTGAAGAAAAGGAGAAAATAAAATTTGAAACATAAGTACAAAAGGGAAGGGAAATAGCAAAATTGAGTAAGAAAAAGGAAGAGTATAATATGAGATTTGAAATAAATACAGTAAACCAATAGGAACAAAATTGAAGAAAAACCACAACATGGTCAATAACAATGGATGAGCAAAGATTAATAAAGTTAGGAAGAGAATAGGAATACTATAATAAAAAGAGAATATGTCATGTCTACAGTAAAGAAAAATGATTTTGAGAAGATAGAGGGAGGAAAAATAGTCAGAATAAGGAATAGAATTCAGTCTAAGACAGAGAAAAAAATCAAATTTCAAACTCAAACAAGCAAGAGCAGGAGGAAGGGAAAATGAAATAAAACAGGGGGAGAGTAACCTATGAGATTTGAAATTAAAAAATAGTGAACAAATAGGAATAAAATGGAAGAAAAACAGCAATAACCATAATACCCATGCCAAACAAGCAATAATTAATAAAGGTGGAAAGAAAATAAGAATGTTATAAGAAATGGAAAAACAATTGAGCTGACTAAAGGAAAGAAACATGATTTTGAGAGAATAGAAGGAGGAAAAATAGTAAGAAATAGGAACAAGGAATAGAAAGGGGTAAAATAATATTTAAAATGAAAATAAGAAAAGGAAGGAAGAAGGCAAAATGGAGTAGGACAAGGGAAGGGTACAATGTGAGATTTGAAATAAAAATAAAATAAGATAAAATGAAAATATAAATAAAAGAAAAAAGACAAAAATAGTGAATTAGTTGGGATACAATTAAAAAAAGAAAAAGTGTTAGAAGGCTATATGAGAGAAAAACTAATGCATATACTAAAGAAGAAAGAGATAGAATTCATCTCAGTAGAGTTAGGTTTGCCTTCTGTCTTCTCCCTTTGCATCCACCTCTGGCTATTTTTCAGCTCAAAGTCCAGGGATGGATCATCCAACTTCTGGCAGCACTTGCATGTACCACCTTCACCTGCCTCTAGAGGAGGCTTCTATTGCAACCAGGAGTGTGGGATTCCTGGGTCTTCCCTGGCAGATGCTCTTCAATATACTGGTAAAATTGTGGGTGTGTTCCCCTACCCCTTTGTCACCCGTCTTGGTCTGTCCCTGCTTATTTCCAATAATATATTGTTTCTGATGAACTAGCTGTCCATTTAATTCTGTGTAAGAGGGTCAGCCCTTTCTTGCTTGGTGCTGAGGGCAGCTTTGTGTGCTAGCTGAAACTGGGCAGGGCCCTGATTACCCCTTGCTGCACCAATTTCTGATCTCCTTGCTTTGCTAGCCTCAGTGGAATAAGGCCCTAAAGACTTGTTTTGAACCCAGTGTATTTTGTCTCCCTGAGAGAAGTTCAAAACAGTCCTTTTAGAGGTTCTCTTCCTGTCTTTCTCCTGCAGATATGCACCCTGCAGGGAGTTTTTGAGCTTGTCCTTATTGTTTTGTAGAGCTTCTCTTTTGGATGCAGTACTTGCAGTCCTGCAGGAGGTGGGAGCTGGGCATGTCCTTCCCTTCCCAGAGGTTTGAACTCTGCCAGGGAAGGGGGTTCTGCCTGGTTATAAATAATCTCAGGTGCTCAACTCTTGCCCATCTAATTCCCACTCCACAGCCCTTGCAGTAGACAAAGTCCTAAATTTTTCATTTCATGCAGCCCCTGGCTTGCTAGGTGTGCTGGGCTGGGTCCCAGGAATTCCTTTGCTGAGCAACTTTCTGATCTCCCTGTCAAGCTGTATTCAGTGGGAACAAATTGTACTTCATTCTTGTCCCTTTGCTGGCAGGCATGCTGGGGTCCCTGCCCAGCATGTTTCAACTCCTCTTTTAAAAAGTCTCTGTGGCACCCCCACTGCAGTACAGTACCGAGTCTCTGTCCAGTTCTCTGTACACACCATCTCTCTAAAAAGCCAGGTGTTTCTCATGGTCACAGCTGGCTGCAGCCTGCCTCCACCTGACCCAGATGTGGCCCTTGATCATTCTGGGAAATAGAGTCCCTCTCTCTGGCACTCTCCCAATTGGCATTTGGTTCTAAAGCTATGGATATGGACATGCTGCTCACTCTGTGTGTGTAGTTTGGATCTCCCCAAATCCATATATCCTCCCAAGTTACAGAGGGTTCCCTGCATGGGACTGGAGCCCCGTGCCCTGGGAGGGGAGGGAGACAGAAGGCTGTGATTTCTGACTAGTCTCTCCACTGCTGCAAGCACCACACATGGGGCATTTCCCCTTCAGCTTATAAAATATCCTAATCACCTGCTGTGAAGGCTCCTCTGCTTTCCATGGCTTCAGAGCTTCAAATCAGCTAATATTCTGTTGATTGTTCAGGTTATTTTTTTGGAAGATCAGCCAAGAATCTGAGTTGGGGGCAAGAGCAGGTAGACTCAGCTTCCACCTACTCGGCCTCCATCTTCGACTCATTGTTGCCAAAGAAAAGTTTTAATTGCAGTTTGTCAGGACATGTTGAATTATTAAGACACATATTACTAAGTAATACTACAGATTTATAATTTTAGAAGACCACTCTCTTTAGATGTAGCTGAGATCTAAATAAATGCAAAATATCTATTTCACAATTTGAAAGAAACAATATGAGAATCAGTCAACTTACTCAAAAAGGGCCAGGAAAAGGAAACCAGTATCTTCCATTGTGCAATATATGATCATTTTACATTTATGAACCCATAGCTGGGCTTAAATTCAGCAACTGACCTATGAAGCATCACCAGTTATTAATATTAATAATTATTATAATATTTAGAGTTTCTCCCCATAGTATTACAGAACCTAATGAAACAATTTGGAGTTCAATTACCTCAATAAGTAGCTAAAACATTAGAAAAGGTATGAGCTAATAAAAATAAGAAAATATTTAGAGTCTAAAGAGAGCATTGTTGAGGAAAAGAGCAAGGATTCTCATGAGGATTGCTAGACTTTGTGGCTTTAAGCAAGGTAGCCGCTTGGAAGACCTTTTTTTGAGTATGGTACAGTTAAGTGGTAATAGTTATTTCAGTAAGGGGAAGAGAGAGGGGTACAATAAAAATATATTTAGCACAATGGATGTGCTAAGTAACTCATTCTAACAATTTAAATTAATTTAAATATTTGTAAAGCAAGGAAGAAGAGAGCACAAAAACACAAACATTGGAAGTACCCAGTAATTTAAGAACTCTAGACAAGAGATTCATTTTCACCAGAAATTCATTTTATAAGAAGAAATTTCAAATCAGAAAATTATTATCAACGTTTTTATTCATAATACTTTAAAGAATCAAGGAAAGTAAAAAAGGAATTCTCTTCTCCAGTTTTTATAAGTTCAGTTTTAAAAATACCTAACAAAGAGAGGAGAGGGGAGGGATAGTTGATGAGAGGTAAGGACACAAGAGGAAAGTCTCAGAGCAGAACACGGCCTCCAATCAATATTTTAAAAGCCAGTAATTGAACAGGAGTAAGAATCAATGGGTAAAGAAACAAGATGAACAGAGAAGAGCAGTCTTGGAAACAAAAGAGTAGGATGAGTTCAAAGAACAGAGTGTAACAGCAACAGTTAATGTAAAAAAATGAAGTGAGTCCATTGCTGTATTGGCTAAGGAGGTCAGTGGTGGCTCGATAAGGAAGGTTTGGTGAAATAGAAGAGAAAGAAATGATAAGACAGAAAACAAAGCAAGTGTAGTCTATTCTTTCCAGGAACTTGATTTTGAAAGAAAGTATAAAGATGGGCAGTACTTTGGGAAGAGAGTTTGGTCAGTACGGCTGCTGTAAGAATAATTTGGGTTGTGCATGTGTTTTTTAAGGTTCTTCATTCATTCCTCACCACAGCTTTTTCAATCCTTTGCCCTTTTCTCATGCCCCTATCTTTCCCCCTTTCCACCCTCAGATGCAGCATAGAAGCTCACCCACTTCATGAAGCAGATAGGAACCATCAGGTAAGAACTTTCTCAGCTTCTCAAAATAACCTCTCTCACATTTCAACCCCACAAAATGTCTTACCTTTAGTCTTGCTGTCATAGCGGAAGTGATAAATCTTCCCAACAAAATAATAAACAAGTGGGACTACATCAAACTAAAAAGCTTCTATGCAGCAAAAGAAACCATCAACAAAGTCAACAGATAGAATGTGGAATGGGGAAAAAATACAAACCATAGATCTCTGATAAAGAGCTAAAATCCAACATACATAAAGAACTCATATAATTGGGTAACAAAAAACACAGTGAAATATCCCAATTAAAAATGGGCAAAGGGCCTGAACAGACATTTCTCAAAAGAAAATATATGAAAGGACAAAAGTACATGAAAATATGCTCAACATCACTAATCATTATGGAAACATAAATTTAAAGCACAATGAGATATCACCTCATACTGTGAGAATGACCATCATCAAAAAGACAATAAATAAGAAATACCAGTAAGGACATGAAGAAAAGGGAACACTTCTGCAATGTTGGTAAAATAATAAGTCAGTGCAGCCACTATGGGAAAGACCATTGAGGATCCTCAAAAAATTAAAAATAGAACTACAGATATACAAACTTAGAGAAGGGTCAAGATAGTGGTGTAGGTAAACACAGCTCACCTCCTTGTACAACCATATCAAAGTTACAACTAAACTATAGGGCAGCCATCATTCAGAACCATCAGAAACCAAGCAGAAAGGAAATCCTACAATGATGGAATTAAAGAAGTAACTACATCATGACTGGTAGGTGAGGAGACATGGAATGGGCTGTACCCATATCCACATGTGGCAGATAAAAATTGAGAGGGAAATCAAAGGAGCAAAGGGTCTCAGCTCCATGCCAAACCCCCAGACCAGGGTTCTACTGCCAGGAAGAGAAGTCTTCATAACTTCTGGTTGTAAAAACCAGCAGGAATTGAGGCTGTGGAAGACAGAAACTGCTAGACTTCCTGAGTTCCTCTTAAAGGGCCTGACACAGACTTACTCAGACTTACTAACTCTGAGCTCCAGCATGAGGCAGCAGATTAAAAGGCATCAGAGACATATGGGGAGGAACCAAATTGTCCAGCATCAGGGGAAGAGCTGGGGGACAGCTTTCTCCCAGACACATGTGCTGGCAGAGACCACTGTTCCTTTTCTGAGCCCTCCTCCCACAGAGATATAGAGCTGGCAGGTGGACACCATATCTGAGGGTCCATTAATATTGCTCACATTGTTTGTCCCATCTAGGTGATTCCCTGAGGCTCTAACCCATCCAGATTTTGGGACCACCCAAGCTGTTTCCAGTGGCTTTTCTATATGAATGGCTTGTCTTGGCCTATGCTTCAGATTTTCCTAAATTATGTCAATCAAGCAGCATTTGGTATCAGCAAGCCCTGTGCCACTCATTAAGTTGCAGCAGACCTGGAACTGGCAGCAGCTGGCCTTGTTTCACAACTTGGCCTCACTTGGACATCTCCAAGCCCAGCACAAGTAGCAGCCATCTGCAGATCACTTCGTGCCTTACACTATGTGATGCCAGAGAGAACACTGGTGATAGCCGACTGTGGATGTGCCAACAGCAAACAAGGCTCAATGACAAGAGGAGGGTATACACAGCCGACACAGTGGGAGCAACTAGAGTACCGATCTTGGGTAACAGGAGAAGCTGTTCCATTGGACCCTATAGGACACCTACTACATTAGACCACTCTACAAAGTCTGGGAGATATAGCAGCTCTATCTAATACATAGAAACAGATACAGGGAGACTGCCAAAATGAGAAGACAAAGAAACATGACTCAGATGAACGAACAGAAAAAAAGAACTAAAACAACATGTTGACAAACAAGCTACTAAATGCAGAGTTTAAAACACCAGTTATGAGGATGCTCAGTGAACTTAGTGAGAACTTCAACAGCATGAAAAATAGCATGGAAACCATAGAAAAGTACCATTCAGAAATGAAGAATACACTAATTAACATAAAGAACTATTTACAGGGAATAAACAGTAAAGTGAATAAAGCTGAGAATCAAATCAGTGTTTTGGAATATAAGAAATTAAAAAAAAATCCAATCAGAACAATAAGAAGAAAAAAGAATCCAAAACAATGAGGATAGTGTAAGGAGCTTCTGAGACAACTTCGAGCATGCTAACATTTGTATAATGGGGGTCCAGAAGGAGAAGAGAGAGAGAAATAAATTATAAATCTATTTGAAAAAAATAACAGAAAACTTCCCTAATGTGATAAAGCAAATAGGCACACAAGTCCAGAATGCACAGAGAGTTCCAAACAAGATTAACCAAAAGAGGCCCACACCAAGACACATCATAATTAAAATGCCAAATGTCAAAGACAGAGAGAAATCCTAAAAGCAGCAACAGAAAAGCAGTTAGTTACCTACAACGGAGCCCCATAAGACTGTCAGCTGATTTCTCAAAAGAAACTTTGCAGGCCAAAATGGATTGGCAATAAATATTCAAAGAGATGAAAAGCAAGAACAAACAACCAAAATTACTCCATGCAGCAAAGCTATCATTAAAAATGGAAAGGCAGATAAAATGTTTCCCAGAAAGAAAAAGCTAAAGGAATACATCTCTACCAAACCAGCATTATGTGAAATGTTAAAGGATCTTCTTTTAAGAAAAGAGGAAAATCAAAAATATGAACAATAAAATGGCAACAAATATACATTAACAACTGAATCTAAAAAATAAAATAAACAAGCAGGACAGAAACAGAATCATAGATACAGAGAACATTTGGATGGTTGCCAGATGGAAGGGTTATTGGAGGGATGGATGAAAAATGTGAGGGATTAAGAAGTACAGATTGGTAGTTACAGAATAGTCATGGAGATATAAAGGACAGCATAGGAAATGAAGTAGCCAAAGAACACACATGGATGGCCCACAGACATGGACAACATTGTGGGGATGGCCTGAGGGAGTCGGAGGGACTGAGTGGAGGGGGGCAAAGGGGAAAAAAATGGGACAACTGTAAAAACATAATCAATAAAATATAATTTAAAAAATAAATTATACAAACTTAAAATTGAATGTTACACTAAAAATATATAATAAATATTCACCTTCCCCCTCCCCGCTGAAAAAAGAACTAGATAAGATCCAACACTTCCATTTTTGGGACTATATCCAAAGGAACAAAAACACTAAGTTGAAAAGTTATGCACACTCCTATGTCATAGCAGCATTTTTTATAATAGTCAAGATATGATAACAATCTAAGTATCCATCAGTAGATGAATGGGTAAAGAAGTTGGGTAATGGACTATTACTTAGCCATAAAATAACAAGAAAATTCTACCGTTTATAATAACGGATGGACCATGAAAGCATTATGACAAGTAAAATAAGTTAGACAGAGGAGGACAAATACTATGTGATCTCAAATATATGTGGAATTGAAGAAACAAAAACCCAAACTCAGAAAAAGAAATCGGAATTGTGGTTACTATAGGTGCAGAGCCTGTGTGGTTGGGGGAGAAAATTAAAGGAAGGTCAAGATATAAATGTCCAGTTTTAAGATAAAAAAGTACAAGGGATGTGATGTACAATATGATGACTACAGCTAGCAGTGGAGGATGTTAAGTTTTTAAGAGGGTAGCATATCTGTGCTGCATTTACTTAATTCATGTTATTATTACTTTATACATGGTAATATATTATTTAGTACATTAATAAATTAATACATTAATTTATAATCTCAGCTTATTATTTATCTTTCCTGCTAAATCTTATATTTAACCCATCAAATGAGGTTTTTGATTTAAATGATTATATTTTTCTGTTCTAGGAATGTAACAAAGGAATATATTCTGTGTTCCCATACATTTCTCAACCCACATGATGTGAGTCACTTCCAAGAAGAGTCTCAGATGGGCTTGTTTGCTATGCTTCAACTGGCCCTTAGCCTTAGCCATAAAAGTGGACTTTATGTTGTGATAGCAGAGCATGACATTCAATCAGCCTGGATATCTAATTTAAGTTGCTTCACTGAAGACAGCTATAATAGACAGTCAACTGATTCTTGGCTGACTTTAAGGGAGTAAAAGGAACATTTGTTTTCAGGGTTGCATTTTGCTATGGCACAGCCCAGCCTAATAGAAATTATTAGTCTCCTGACTAATACAAATTTCCAATTTGTTCTTTTTCAGTTCTATTTGATATTTTTATGTCTTCTTATCCTTTGGTAACCTTTTTTAAATGTATACTTTATCCTTTCTTACTTTATATTCTATAAGCAATTATTTTAATACCAGATGTCCTTGGGGTTTAAATTTGTTTATTGTTGTTTTCTAATGAATGCATTTGATTTTTTTCAAGCTGTATGCCTGTATTTGGTTGAGTTTAGTCTACAGAAGAATATGAGAGGTATGGGTTAAGGATGATTCCCTCCAGAGAGGAGTTTTATAGTTTATTGCTACAGGCAAGACATCTCGACAAGTTGAGAGAACTGCAGCTTAATCTCTCAGCTTCCAGATTCCCTGACCATCCAGGTAATATAAAGCCGAAGCCATAGCTGAGTGCAGTGTGAGGCAAGCCTATGGCACACAACCAAGGATCCACTTTACTACCCTATCTATCTCTGTGGTGGCCAAAACAGACAGATTTTCATGAATTTCTGTATCTGGGCAGCAGATTTTTCCATCCTGCCCTGTCACTGAAGGTATATCCCTTGGGAGAAGCAAGACTTTATGAAAATTCTCCTTTGTGTCCCTACTTCCACAGGATCAAGACCTAATATCTTGATCCACATTTAGCTACTATCCCCCCAAATTCCATTTGGCTGCATCATCGGGTGTTCCTTCTGCAATCCCCAAGAAATACTCCAGATTTCATATTGGCTTGCAATTTCGACTTCACTTTTAAATCCTCTGTGTTTTAAGGGAAAGAGGCAGAACTTGAAGACATCCTTTACTCTCTTTTGAACTCAGCTTTGAATTTTTAAATATATTTATTTTAGCTTGGTGGATGCCCATATGTTTTGCAGAGGAAAAACTTGAAAATCTGTATGTTTTTGCACATAGCTATATTCCCACCACTTAGTACTGTATGAACACAAAGATACTTATTTAACAAATACTACAGAGCTGTTCATATTTTTAAAAACCAGCAATACAAAAATAAAACATAATAAATAGTTTTTTAAAAAACTCTACATGCATTAAACAATTAGAAAAATAAAGAAGATAATGTACAATAAAATATAAATATCAAGTTCTGACCACCCAGATATTATAAATCTTGACATTCCTCTAAATGTTTCAAACTTCTTTTAGAGTTACACAATGTTATCAAAACAAATAACTTCCAATTATAGCTAATTGAAGAATAGGGGATTTATTTATTTATTCTTCCAATTATTATATTTTGGGTCAAAATTAAATATATACAATGCTTAGCACTATAAACTTAAATCACTTCTGTTTTAAGTTAATATTGGAACTATGGTTAACAAAATAAAATTTTACTATGATTATTTTTGATGATTCAATCTAGTTCCAAAAACATCTGTAGAGCACCTAGGAAAGATCTAGCAGTGAAAATAAAGAGGAAGAAAATGCTCTAATTATAAGAAAATTTCTTTATTGCTTACTGAAACTGTATATCTAAAAAAATCAACTCACCTATGCATGTTATCCCCTGCCTTTCACCTCTATTTATATGATTAAACCTTGACAAAAAGGTCAATATATTGTGAATTCATTCTATACACTCAGTATCAGTGTGATAAAATATAATTATAAAAGTACTATTACATAAGGAAGTACCAGATAGAACTATTATACATATTTAGAGATGAGCTATGTATCTCTCATTTCCTGTACTTTACTGTACAAGTAGACATAATACTATTTCTTCCATTATAAATTGAAATATTCTTAAATTTGTTGAAGAATTTCAATAAAGCCAATGAAAAACGTTATTAATCTCCTTGGACAGTAGTGGGAAATGCACTGTAATTGGTAAGCTTTGTATCAGAGTTCTTGGAATTTCTTCAACTACATTAGCAATTGGTCATCTTAATTACATGGTCCATTAGCTGAAATCTGCATCCCAAAACCACCATGCACAATTCTTGCCAGCTCTGACCTATTCATTGTAAGGTCAAAGTTTCCTTGCTCATTGCAAAGTGAAACTAGATATATTAAGTTAATGTATTTCAAGCTCATTAAATATGCAACCTCAAGTTAGTCACCATATCACATACAGAAGATAATGGCAATTGTAGAGACAATGTCTCAAAAACTTTTAGCGTTTCATGATGTAAGGTAGTTCTGCTAGAGACCTGGGCACATTCAAAATATATTAAAAGAGCATAGCAATCATTGAGCTTCTCCTTTCCGTGCCTCATAAATATAATTACCTAAGATAACACAAATGTCTCAGTCCAACTGACAATAATCACTAGTGTGTTTAAAAATAAAAAAATAGGTTGGAGCCAACTTAATCACTGCCAGCAATTATTTAATCCAGAAATATCCATGGGCCCTTAACCAAAGCCACCTTGCAAGGTTTCTTTTAGCAGTTTCTAATTTAAAAAAAATGTTCAAATACCCCTGGCTGGTGTGGTTCAGTTGGTTGGAGTGTTGTCCCATAGACAGAAAGGGTGCAGGTTCAATCCCCAGTCAGTGCACATACGCAGGTTGTGTGATCGATCCCTGTTTGGGGTGCATACAGGAAGGCAAAGACAACCAGTCAATGTTTCTCACATCTACGTTTCTCTCTCTCTCTCTCCTACCACTGAAAAATGTTGAGTGAGGATTAAAAAATAATAAAAGATAAATAAAAATTCTCAGATAACCGACCAATAATGAATGAATCTTTTCAATATTTATTCTGTTATTCATTCAGATATTCACATTTTTAGAGCGTATACTGTGTTCCGTGCTTGTATCAAGATAAATAAAAGGTACTCCCTGTCCTCAAGACAATTGTCCATTCTATATAAATTGTTCAGGAAAGTACATGTTTACCATGTTATTTCCTGTTACAGAGCTATCATCCTCCATTTTCTTCCAAAGACTATAATGGGAAACTTATTCAAATTCCTTGTTAACATCCAAACACTGTGTCTATATATTTATTGAATCTCATCTATGTAATTTATCAAAGTATTGAGGCTAACATACAATATAGCATATGGTGAGTTCAGGCAAACATTGTGCTAAATATTAATATTCCTGAAAATGAACTATATAAGCCATCATAGAATTTTTCCCAGCACTGAAACCATGCTTATTAATTTACACATTGCAGACTCTAGCTTTCCCTTGAAAATAGGGTCAACAGGTGCCTGTTCCTTTTCTTTCCTTTCCATCTTTCTTTTTAGTTCCTCAGAGATCACTGAGAAAATTCCAAGTGCACATGCAAGTCTTTGTAGTAGTTGAGCTTCAATTGTTTAGTCTCTTAGTTGGGAGAGCTGCTAAGTAGTCTTTTAACCATCCTTTCACTCAACCATGATTTGGTATTTTTTACTTTAATATATTTATTTTATTTTATTTTTAGAGAGAAGGAAAGGAGGGCAAAAGAGAGAGAGGGAAACATCGGTATGAGAGAGAAACATCTTCTGGTTGCCTTTCTGCAAGCTCCCTACCTAGGAACGGAGCACAGAGCCCCCAACCCAGGCATGTGCCCTGACCAGAAATCAAACCAGCTACCTACCAGCAATCCTTCAGCTGACAGGATAATGCCCAACCAACTGAGCCATGACACCCAGGGCTGAAATTTCTTATTCTAAACTTCCTCATCTAAAACCTATCCCCTTTGATGTGAAAAAAAAAATGGAAAAAGTTGAGCACTTGTACTTTCTTCAACTCAGCATTTCATCTCTAGCTTCACTGCATAGTCATGTTTTGAACAAAATAACAAAAACAGAAAATTAAAAAAGCCCTTTTGGTGTCTAGACATTTGTTGTTCTATGCCTTTCTTGTTGTCTATACATTTTAATCATTGCAATTCTCATGGTGCATCTTATATTGTTCTTTGTTACTGTAATATGCATCCTAATGTTACTCTAATGTACTCTTAGCTCAATGTCATCCAGTCCATCTTCCTACCAATCCTTTTAAAATTATGTCTTAGTAAATTGCTCTCTGTGCAGCTGTATCTATTTCTATATATTATCTTCCTTGTTTTCTTTTTCATTTGGATCAGTTGTAATTGTAGAGTCTTAAATTATTTCTGGGAGGCTCCCAGGCTTCTTAACTCTTCCTCCCTTTTAGGGGGTCAAACAGGGAGATCAAGTCTGTTAGGATGGAAGCTTAGACATGATAAGACTTAAGTGAAAAATAATCTTATGCAACTCTGGCTGTCTGGAAACAGGAATAAAGCATTTTCCTGGAAAGAACTATGTAGATAGAATGAATTCTGTGGTGTTCAGTCTAGTTTCTAATCCTATTAGTCCCAAGGGAGACAGATAAAAGGAACATTAAAGTGATACAGACATGTCCTGGCCTTGTGATTACACTCCAATCTCTGACAATGGCTACCTCCTTATGGTCAGCAAAGAGGGTTTTAATGCCAGATAATTTCAGCAAGGGTGATCTTTAGTGGTGACAAAGGTGATGGGAACAATACTATTCTTTGTGCATTTATTAAACTGTAGCCACAATGTCACATTGTATAACTAAAATAATCTAGACCGTTTTGGAACAACCTTCTACCATCCCAAAATCAGACAAGTCAGAGTTGGGAGAGGTGATAATTTTAAAGACAATGTCAAAAAGCAATGGAATGCTGCTGCTGCTGCTGCTGCTGATGATGATGATGATGATGATAATGGTGATCTAGTACCATGACCATTTCCCAGGGCTTATGTTACCAGAGAACTATCTCTCTTTGAAGAATTTGAACCCTCCTTTTACAATACTTCAGGCACATGTCTGATTATAACCAGCATTTCCATTCACTAATAGCTGAGAACTTTAAGATGATACAATCCTTCTCACGTGGCCCCCAATATTCTCATACTAAAAAACAATTTCCCATTTTAAAAGTTAGCTTGGCAGTAGGTGCCATCACTCTCTTTACCCTCCCACTGTCTAGACGTGAGTAAAAATTCCAGCAACTATCTGAAGAGATGAAGTTTCAGGAAAAAAATAAACATTATTTGAGCATCTGCTATGTTCTAAATACCCCTGATTTGTATTTTCACACATGTTAACTTATTTAATCTTTTAGTATCTCAGATTTTATGTTTTAGGTACACTGATTCTCATAGAGTTGGAATGATGAGCCAGAGCTCTGTGGCTTTCTCCACAGCACCACTGAGCTTTGTCCCTGCTCTGGCCTGCCTTGGTGATGGTTTCTCCTCTTTATCTTGCTACTCTCATGTTTTGCCACAGTGACAAAACACCTATTTTCTTTCTTGTTATTTTCACCTATATTCCTTTCTAACATTGCTTTCTAGTCCTAAGGCAGTTGCACCCTGTAGGAAGTTTCTCTTCCTGTCTCCATGACCAGGACTCAGCCCTTACCCTCAGTCCCCACAATTCAACAAATCTCTACTAGATTCCTCAGAGAAGTTAGTATTTTATTAAATATTCATAAAAGAATTAGTATAATATCTTCCTATAACTCAGGGCATAAAAACTTACCTCAAAATCCTATGTTTTCCTTACAAGTTAGGTCCATAGCATCCAGCTCCTCTCTCTTTTAAAGTCTCCCTGATACATCCATGCCCTTCCCCCACATGCTGTACTTTCACCTTGGCCCATTCATGTCTTCCTTTTTTTTCAAATGTGGATTAATTTATCTCTTCTAGGATATCATATCCAACAGTCATCATTTATATTGTCTACAAGTTGACAAAAAAGGCAGCAAATACAAGATCCTCCCATTTGTCATGTAAATCCATCGTCCTTACAAAACATTATAAAATTATCATATCACATTTTCTCTACTATATATTTAACAGTTTTCAGATGCTTTTTCCATGCATGACTCCATGTGAAGTGTTTGGAAGATAGAAAGAAATGATACTCAATCACTAAGAAATTGTTCTCCACACATAAAAGGAACTTACAGGTAAATATATAATCAGGTGTACGGGATGTAGGAGGATGTAATATATTCAGGTGATACAAAGGGTAATAAGTAGTTAAAAGACTGGAGATAGAAATCAAGTAAGACTCCAACCAACTACAGAGTTGAACGTTTGGTCAGCGATGTTGCCCCACTTCTAAGTCAGAATAATTCTTGAAGCCTTAAGCTCAGAGAATGTCAAGGAGACAATGCTGATTCTTGCATCATCAAGCCAGCGATGATTCCTATAAGGTGTTCCTTGTGTTCTGCCATAGTGCTCAACAAAATTTTGCTTGACTTCTTATCTATGCTTTGCATTACCATACTCCCCAGCTTCACTGTCCATGACCCATTTGAAAACATGTCATCCTTGCACCTTTCTCCATTTTTACCCTGTTATCATGCCATTCCCAAAGTTGTCCATAAAAATAGTGTTTAAAGATTTCCCCTCTGTGGTTCTTTTGAAATATATAGCTCTTTAAGTTAAGGCCTGTGTCTCATTCACTTTCACATTCACTGCTCATAACTAGCAACTAGAGGAGTACAGTATCTTCTATAGAATAAATATTCAAATACATACTAATTAGTGTAAATGGAACAAACTGTCTTTTAATTACACAATTCTAAGATTTTTTTCTGTGTGAATGAAGCATGGCAAAATAAGTTTGGGATCCAATTTACTTTTCTAGAAATACATGCCACCGAGTTTTTTGTCTTTAATCCTGATGTTTTATATTATTTTTAGAGTGAACATTTTTTTAAAAAAAACCTAATGGACACAGCATTATTCAAAGAGAAATTTTGAAAGAAAGGGAATCATGAGGATTAATGTCCTTAATATTCATTTCTGACAGCCTATGTTCAAGTTTAGGTTGTCTGGTCAACATTTGGGTCTGACTCGTAGTTTCCAAATCACAGTTGTCGTGTTCTAAATCAATTCCCTAGGAGAGATTTAGGGATAGCTTTTCCACAGGTTTTCTCAATTAAAGATGCATCTAGTTTTTGCCCACATCACCCACATCTGCTCATAAAAAATGAATAATGGAACACACATGTGCTGACTTGTGATTCATTTTAGCCTCTTGCAGGTGCAAATGCAAGTTTTAAGGTGCAAAGTGGAGCCACAAGCATTGTGGGCTTGTCCGGCTGAAATTCTAGCCTTTAATCACATCTAAATAACTCCTCAGGTGATGCAATCACAGGACTTCGCTCACAAAAAGGGTGTAATAAATATTGTAGATTGAGCTGGTGTATATTAACAGAAGAGGCTACATTATTTAGAGAAAATGAAATCCAGCTAATTTTCACCAATCTGGTATTTGCTAAAGCATTCCCTTTAAATATTAACCCCAAATTCACCTTGAGCATGTTTCAAAGCAACTTTGACCAAATAAAATAAAGAAATAAAATACTCTTATTTGTATACATATCTGATTCAGAGATTTGCATTGACAGATAACCTAAATCTATCATAATTACTAAATATCCTTGCAGCTGGGGTAGGCTTCTAGCAGACAAACTAAGTCAACCTTTGGTTACAAGAAATAGAAAAGCTCACTGGTGCAGATAATCCTGAACAGCACAAAATCCCCAAATCATTTCTTTTCAGCTTGGATGTGCATTTAGAAGGGTTTTTTTGTTTGTTTGTTTGTTTTTTTCCCCCAGCAGACATCCATTCCTAATTTCATTTTCCTTAGGTTAAGATTCTATGAATATATACCCTACTAATGATTAAATTGTCACATACATTTCATTAGCCAATATATACAAGAGTGTGTCTCTTGCTAGTTAAGGTCATATGGATGACAGAACTATTCGAGAATGGAGAGTTGAGCTTTGTTTTCTGAGGGGACAAATGCCTCCATAGCCACCCTAATTAATAGTCACAGCACAAAGTGTGTTTAAGATCACTTAAATAATAAAGCTAAATTTAGGTAATGTGTAAAAAGTCCTACCTATTGTAAGACCTATGACAAAAGTGGCTTTCAACTATCTGAACACATGACAGCTAGATCCAACCTGGGGTTAGATACCCCATTATGCTTTGCCTTAACCCTAAAAGTGGCCTGATTTTCATGAATTTTATTAAACATACGTTCTGCATCTTCCAATGCTCAACTGTATGTCCTTCAATTGTTATTTTGCTGGTGTAGGGACAATACATTTCTCCCTATTCCGGACAGAAGAAAAGATCCCAGTTTCCTTGTTTCTTTATGAACTAGAGAAATACAGGCTTTAAAGAATGGCACACACACATACACACTTGATTTCTTTTTGACATTGTAAATACAAAATAGTGTCATAATTATGGAAACATATTATTTTGTAAGCAACAGATATGAATATATCAGTATCCAAGAGAGCATAACAGGAACAAGACTTTTCCAAGGAACCTTGTTTTGACATGCACAGTGAGAGTGAAAGAGCATTCAAAAGTCACTGAAAGAGACAAAGGAGCTTTCCCTTTTTGCTTCTTGTGTAAGTATATTTTTATCTCATCCTATCAACCCTGAGGCAGAGAAAGATGAACACTAAGTTCTGCCTTTTCATTTTCCTCCTGTTATAACACCTCTCAACCCAATCTTCCTTGCTTTGTTTATCCAAATCCTGCCCATTTTTCAAAGCTCAGCTCAAACCCTACCTCCTGTGAAGCATTCCCTGACCATTTCATCTGGAAGCAATCTTTCCTTCTTCCAAACTTCCACAGGACCTATTTTCCATACCACTCAGTTAGCACTTATTATTTACTGACTGGTAGACATGAAATGTTTTCAGAAATGTTGCAGCCATGGTGGATACATTTTTATCCTTTTGTATAGAAAATAAATGTATATTTTTAAAGCCACAATAGGCCCATGTGTTTTTATTGTTCTTCATGGCTCTGAAATCTAGTTTGATTATAAGCTACATCATGATTGCAAAAAGGAAGTATGTATGTAATGCTTACAATATACTAGATATTGTTTTGAGAAACAGAAATATTGTAAGTTCTAAACACATGTCATGTTGCTAACAGTAGAGATTTTATGTGTGTACTTATTTTTGTATGCACCTTATATCATATATATGCATGTATGTATGTGTGTGACTATTTTCATAGGTGTATATGTGTATATACGTGCATATATATGTGTATATATGCATGTGTGTATATATTTATAGGAGCATATGTATACACACACACACACACACACACTTGTTTTGCTCCTATAAATACCATGTTGGAGAACTGAAGTAAAATAGTATTCTGGCATTTATAAATATATCAATAAATTGCTAATAAGTATAAATTTATTATGAAATTTATGCTATTTTTTCACTTCTATAGTAGATAAAGTTACAGGCTACTAAACAATAAAAAAACACAACATATCTTAGTATTTTAATACACAATGAGATCTTATGTTTCTGAGCTCAAGGCCCTCTTTTTCATCCAGCAGATAAAAATGTTGGTTTTATTTTTCAACAGAAAAAAATTACATACAAAAAAATACTCAAAATTATCTAAAAGTCTTAGATTCTTGTCTTGCTACAAGTAATTAACCTTTATGTTCCTCGACTTACCTGAATATGAATGGTACCAATCCAACTATTAGTATCATTTCAGTTTCAAATTTCAAAATTCATGTATGATTTTGTCCATATAGAAGACAGTCTATTCAAATTAATTTTAAGAACCATGTCTATCAGTTCCTACAATACGATTATGTAACTTAATTTTAATGTAATCCCAGCAAAAACTTTCCATTTTCAGAAGCTGATAAAGATGAAAGTGACTAAAATAAAATTGTAGGAATATTATATCTACACCTACATTACCCTTTTATAGGTTTAAATATTTCCCGAATTGGCATAATTATAAGCACACTGGAGATGATGGAAGTCATTTAAAGCAGAAAATTAGATAAAGTCACTCAAAGCCCTAGCCTCTGGGCTGGGGGTACCTTTGAAAAAATTTCCAGGATTATTCTGCTCTCATGAAAACACTGCCTTCTTATGGGTGCCTTTTCAACATCTAACACTCAATGTATTGCTTGCTATGCAATCAGTCCAATGCAATCACGTTTATATCACTGTTATTCCATGCTTATGGATCGTGAGGGCTTTGACTTTAAAAGACATTTGTTATAAACATGTTATGAAACAAATATTTTGCAAGAATATATCTCTGTGCCTATATCAAAAATTAGCCCACTATAAAGAAATCTTCAAAAATTTTTTTTACATTTCTTGTTAAAATAACAGTGACCTCAAAAAAGAAAATATTTTTAATGTGTCAAGTTCCCCTGTTGTGTTACTTTACTAATAATCTGAAACTATAGATTATTTCCAATGAAACATAAAATCCTAGTAAGGGTCTAAGTTACATGAACATATGAAGAATAATATATAATAAATACACACACACATATACACAGTTGTCTGGCAAGCTGAACATACTAAGGATTTATTTTAAAGAGAATGCTAATAAACCTCATAAATATGGTAATTTAGATGCTAAGAGATAACATACAAAAACCTCTAAGGTATCCAGAGTATCCAGACTCTGAAGGTATCCAGACTATTGAGGGACAAAGTCCATCCATTAGCTGTCTAGGCACAGTGCCCAATAGAGAAGGAACTTTCCTTAAGAGGAAAAGCTAGTTAAATGCCCAAATCAATCCAAGACAGTGACTCAAGCCATGCTTCTCAAATTGCCCAGCCTCAAGGATCTCAGGGATTTTAGGAGGAGAGGAAATATGTATGTTTTCAAATGCAAGATATGATAAAAAAAAAAAAAAGGCAGGAGCAAAGAACTATTTCATTTTACACCAGTGTCAGTAATGCATGTTTTGTTCACTGCTGTGTCTTTGGAAAGAATGATACTCATTAGATAAAAGCAGGGAACACCATCTGAGCCAGCTGGTCTGGGGGTCTTTGGGGAAGCAGGAAAGCATTTCTCACCAGAGTTAGTTGTAGGGAAAAGAGAGACTCTGTGATGGGAGGTAGAAGATACCAGCAATCACTGTACATAATATAGTATAAGGACACCAAATCCCAAAGAGAATAGAAAAAAAAAGATTGGGTATTATACAAAAACTATTATTATAATGCTTTGTGCCATCCCAAAAGATTATGATAACTGAGGAAACAGAAAACATGTTAAAATCTTTATACTCCATAGATGGAGGAAGGCTATGTAACCAAACATAATTTGCCCAAATTAAAAATGTGTCTTTGTTTTACATTTAAGAGAAAAATTCATTATATAGCATTTTAAATATTTTCTTAATCAAAAGTCATTTTGTATTATTTTTATTCAAACTATTCAAGACATTCCAATTGTTACCAACAGTTATTATTAGTTATTTTCAAATATACACATGTTTTCTCACTGGAGCTGGGTTACAAACATCTTTGAAGGGAAAAGGAATCCATCTTATATCTATTTCACTCCCTCTCAATCTGTAACAGAAACCTAGAGCTCAGGTGTGATATATGGGGAAACACACAGAACACACATATAAACTATGTCTCCTCTACCAATGAGAGACAACAACAACCAAGACTGCTGCCATTAATCTTTACTAAGATTTATTATGGTGTCAAATTAGATTTTAAATTTTGATTCTCTAAGAAATTAGAAAATGAGTAAAATATCATCAGAAAGGGCATTTTGTTATATTTTATGAGGTAGACTTCCTTTCACATTAGTCTCCCTATTGGCCATCTGCTAATTGTGTGTCTTTCAAAGTTATTCAGATACCAGTTTATTGTTATGATTAAATCAAGCAAATTTTTATGTATGTATGTATGTATGTATGTATGTATGTATGTATTTTTTGGTCATCAGCACCTGTTCCTTGCTGCAACAGAAGAAATGAATTGGGAAAAAGGATCATGGAAAGCAGACAAAATAATTTGAGAAAAAAGAAAAAGTGTCTAGGAGGAAACTGTAACCAAACAGAACATATGCAAAACTGTACCAAACTGTTTTTAATAGGAAAGACTTAGAAAACTTAGCTGTCCTTTACTCATTTTATTTATTTTTTATTGCAATTCAGTAAGTAAACGGGAAATCAAGAAATAATTTCCTGCTCTTTGGTGCCATCATGAGGCCAGAATAACAAAGTACTGGGAAAAGTAGATCTCCAGGGTAATCCAGGGTTCTGATATTTTTTTTTCATTCAGAATCTAATTATTCAGAGACTGAACGTTTATTTCAGAATGAAATACAATTACCTTTATTATAATTGAAACCCTTCAACCAAAAAATCATAGCTCATACATCTACATAAGTAGTTTATTGACTGAAATAAAATGTACCTTAAATTTTTAAGTAACTGTGAAATTACAGTTTGGTGAATTTGGAATCAGTAAAATATTTAAGTTCTGAAGTTACTAAGCCATAACCTAAAGGTTTTAGTCTATTTTAAACCAATCATACCAACATCTTAGCTTTACTTATTTACTTTTTTACTCTATGGTATCATACATAGGGTAGCAGGTAAGATACTATACAACAAAGTACTTCAGAGGTCTCAACACCCACGGTTAAGATATCTCAAGAAAAGAATATGCTATTTTAGCAATAGGACTAGAACAAATGACAATAGAAAGAATATAGAAAAGCAATGCACTAGAAGGACTATCTAATGAATATATAAGGACTTCATACCCAGATGAAATTGAAGTACAAATCAGTCTCAGGTGATTCAGTACTTGAAATCATCATCACAAATCACATCTAAAAAATTGCAAAAAGATGTTTTATTAAAAGTCTCAGCAAAATTTACTTTGTTCACCTATTTGTGTTATATTTGTATTATTATTCCTAAGCTTTATTATGTCCATTTTTAGTCTTCTTTTACAAATATATCAATGAAGTGTTTATATCATGTGTTTATTATTCATCTACTTTCTCAGTCCATTTAATTTTTTGTCTGAATTATTAAAAGTTTCTCATGTGATGAAAATATGGTCCCTCACTGATGCCTGCTGATGCTCAAATCTGATTTTTTTCCCATTATCCTCAAAATTTTGCCCACTTCTCTCTCACTTTCCTTCGTGTCATAAAGCAAATAACCCCATGAATTTCATGTCAGGTGGGGGATGGGAAGTTACCCTATGCATAGGTCATGATTACTTTAGTTTTTCTTATGTACTAGAAAAAAAACACAAGCAGGGAAAAAATAAAACTATTGAACTGGTTTTTAACTGCCTTTGTTCTTAGAGGGTTCTGTTCCCATCCTGTCCACAAGGAGCACCTGTATGCAGCATGTCCACACCTTCAGAATTATCAAAAATAGAAACACCATCATCAACTTTATTTCTAATAAAGGGGCTTGACTTGCTTTCTTTTCTTTTCTTTTTCTTGTCTTAGAGACATATTTTTTAAAATGAATTCCCATTACAAAAAGAATTCTATTAAGTTATATAACAGTATTTTGTTATGGTTTGAGATCAAGAAGAAAACTGAAAGGGTTTTCTTTTTTTATTGAGGTATAATTTAAACACATTATTTTAGTTTCAGGTATACAAGATAATGATTCAATATTTGTACACATTGCAAAATGATCACCACAATAAGTCCAGTTAATTTTTTTTCTTACGCTGAAAAATTTTAAGATTTACTCTCAACAATATTCAAATATTCAATACAGTATTGTTACCTACAGTCACCATGCTGTACACGACATTCCAAGGACTTACTTATTTTTTAACTGGAAGTTTGTACTTTTTGAGCCCCTTTAACCATTTCACCCACTCACCTCCACCCTCCAGCTCTGGCAACCACCAATATATTTTCTGTACCTATGAAACCAAGCTCATAGGTTAAAAGACAGATCTCTATCTCCTTTGGGGACCTAGCCTCTAGCATTCTTTCAATAGCATCACAGTGTTAACCCCAACTTGGTTTTAGGCATAAGCTGCCCTCATTTGGCCTGCAAAGATGCTCAATATAGATCATTATCTTTAACATTATCCCAGGGAAAAAGAGTCCTTAAACCTGCTTCACCATATATAATAGCAACAGAAGCCCCTTGTACTGAGGATAGTTACCAAAACACATGGCTTCTGTCCTGATAAAGTTCTCAAAAGTCCTTGTGTGAGGGAGGAAGCTTGAGAGCCAATGACATTGGAGACAGAAAGGATTACTCGGGACCACATTTAACCTCCTTCAGGCAGGATGAGGCTATTTCAATGTCAGATGCTGTACAATATTCAAGTACTTAAATGTCATCTCACCATAATTCTATTCATCTCACATGCTAAAATGGTTTCTTTCCATTCCAATATCATCATCATCTCCTGATTTTACTTCATTATGTAGTTTTGTGGAAGAGAAAGAAATTTATGAGAGAACTGAGCAGGTGAGTTTCTGAGTCAGTCAAGATCAAAGAAAAGAGTCCAATGATGCTACCACAAAGTATTTAATACATAAAATTCATTACATATGTTATGAAAGGGAACAGTGAAGAAACTCAGAGATTGTCAGTTGCAGGAAGCAAGTATGAATCCCTAGATGGATATACAAATGTGTAAGACAGTGTGAAGAAGCCAGGGATGGTGACACTGGGTAGAGGGTGGAACCATGTCATTCCTACGCAGAAGGCACTGGAGCAATGTAGGCAGGCTCTGAGGCTTCTCATCCATTTCTTTACCCCTTGGCTGCCTTCCAGTTTCTGACCAATGACTTTCCCTATGTGAACCTGCCAGACCCCGTCAACACAAGGGCCTGAGTTATGCTGCTGCCTGAAGGAATTAGTCTCCAGGAGCAGAATCATGGAACGAGGAGGAATAGATTGAGATCAGACTGACTCAGGACTGGGACAGAACCCTAAGAAAAAAAGTGTGGTTGAGTATTTGTTGGAAGGAAAAGAGAAAAATACAAAAGACTATAAAATGCTTCATTATACTTCCTTTAGGAACTACACGTATTTCCCTTTTGTATTGTTTTAAAACAATCCGTAATTGGTCCTTCTAAAACAAAAGAACTTCTTTTTTATTAAAAAAAAGACATAAATATTTTTATTTCTTTGACATGTTGCAATGAAGAATTTTGTATGTTATTATTAATTTCATCTTTTTAAAAGATAAACTATTCTTTCTGCTTAAAATGGAGTTGTTGTAAAAATAATTTTCACTAAATTAGTTTTCCATTTTATTCCCTGCTGATAGTAATGAAAATACATCTCCCAACTGTGATGAAAGCATAATTTCTAACAATTCACAGCAAAAAGAGTTCATTGTTTGATAAAGTAGGGACAGTCAAGAGCAAAATCACAACTCTGAGCCTATTTTATTTCATTTGACTGCCTCTTTAAAGATATTATTCAAGAATATCTATTCCATTAATACTCATACTATAATTTTTAAGATTTTTTAATTACTAAATTTGTCAAATTTTTACCTCGAAAAAACAGATCTATATTTCTATAGTACTATTTCTATAATGTATTAATTTTATAAAATATTTTGTTTTATTTCTACTGTCAAAATAATCACTGATTGTCTCTATTACCTTTTCGTGGATTAATACTGCACAAAATGCATATAGACATACATAGAACCTAAATATAGCAAATTCCAATTTCCTATTGTGCTTTTTTTTCAGGACTTTTTGCATAATACTTATAAAGTTTAAACTTAATCTAAAGATTCTATGAATTTCATAGTAATCTGTCTGAAAAAATAAATTGGAATATAATAAACTGACCATTTATACTATAAATTCATTAAATAGAAACCATAACCAAAGTGTTTGCTACCATTTTCACAGCAATGAATGGAATCTGTTTTCTTTTCCTATGAAAAATGTGTATAACTTGGGTGCTCTACAGTATTCATTCTCCAGTATTTTGCTCCATATGTCATACATCCCCTTTGTATGCCTAATTGTCTCTAACCCAACCTGAGGATAATTAAGAAGTGTGTTATATTCTATTCTGGCACTAGCAAGGATAGATAATATTTTTATTCAATTTTGACTGTGCTATTTCTTCACTTGTGTGTATTTTTTAATTATATTTTATTGATTATGCTATTGCAGTTGTCCTCATTTTTCCCCCTCTGCCCCCCTCCACCCAGTACCCACTACTCCCTCAGGCAATCCCCTCACTATTGTTCATGTCCGTGGGTCATGAGTGCAAGTTCTTTAGCTACTCCATTTCCTACACTGTACTTTACATAGCCATGGCTATTTTGTAACTACCTACTTGTACTTCCTAATTTCCTTACCTCTTCACAAATTCTCACCCTCCCCCCCTCCCATCTGGCAACCTCTGGTAACTAACTTCTTTTCTCTTGCTGCTTTTACGAGTCTACATCTTTAAACTTTTGCCTTTTAATTATGATGTGTCTTGAACTGGGCCTCTTTCCATCCATCATAATTGGGACTCTGCACTTTCTGGACTTGTATGTCTATTTATTTCATCAAATTAAGATAGTTTTCTTTCACTATTTTTCAGATAGATTTCCAATTTCTTGCTCTTTCTCTTCTCCTCTGTCACCCCTATGAGGTGAATGTTGGACCTCTTAAATTGTTCCAGAGGCTGTTTATACTAACCTCATTTCTTTTTTGTATTCTTTTTTCTTCCTGTTGTTCTACGTGGGTTTTTTTGTTTTGTTTTGTTTTTTTGTTTGTTTGTTTTGCTTCCTTATGTTCCAAATCATTTATTTGATTCTTGGCTTCATCCATTCTACTGTTGTTTCCCTGTAAATTGTCCTTTACTTCAATTAGTGTAACCTTCATTTCTGCATCGGTCTTTTTTATGCTGCTTAGGTGCTTACTAAGTTCCTTGAGCATCCTTATAAACAGTGTTTTGAATCCTGCATCTGATAGAGTGCATATCTCCTTTTCGTTTAGCTCTTTTTCTGGAATTTTGATCTGTTCTTTCATTTGGGCCATGTTTCTTTGTCTCCTCATTCTGGCAGCCTCCCTGTGTTTGTTTCTGTGTCTTGGTAGTGCCACCTAATGTGGTAGATGTCTTGTAGGGTCGCGTGGAATAGCCTCTCTTATCACCCAAGCTGGGTACTCAGGTGCGCCCTTTGTGTGGGCTGAATACACCCTCTTCTTGTAGTTGAGCTTTAGTTGCTGTTGGCAGATGGATGAGAGGAATTTACCCAGATCAGTCTGCTGCAAGGACTGTCTGTGACCACTGACCACCAATCTCCATCCTCCACAGAGGATCAGCCATGAAGGGGCAGAGTGGTGGTGCCCTAATGTGGTCTGTAGTTGTCTACTGGGTGCACTGGCCCTGGGGTTTCCCAGGTAATATAGGCCAAGGTCAGCTCCCACCTATGTTTTGCCCAGGGCACCCTGTCTGAACTATAAAGCAATCTGAGATGGTTGCTACGTGTGCTGGACTTGGAGAATCCTAGATTAAGCCAAGATGTGACTCTAATCTGGCTGCTGCTAAGGCTCACTGAAGCCAGCTGTTGCTTGTTCAATAGCATTTAGGAGCCAAGACCACCCATTCTTATGGAAAAGCAGCTTGGGTGGGCCAATAAGGTGGGTGGGGTAGAGCCTCTGTGGATCTCCAAGGTGGATCACAGTGTTAACCAGGTTGATGGATTCTCAGATATGGCACCAGCCCACTGGCTCTGTGGAGAGAGGGCTTAGCAAAGGGACAATGACCTCTGCTTTCCCCAATGCCAGACACTTAAGTCTCTCCCTGTATACCACTGGTGCCCTTCAAGCTGCCACCCCAGTGCTGGAGCTCAGAGGGAGTGAGTCTGAGTAGATGAGTCTGTGTGTGGGTTCCCCAAGAGGAACTGCTTAGGGCTCCAAGAGCCTCCTCCACCGACTCAATATCCATTGCTTCTCTCAGCAAAGAGTTGTGGGGACTTATCTTCCCAGCACTGGATTCCTGGACTGGGGAGCCTGTGGGGTCTGGTGTGGGTCTGGAACTCCTCCCTCCTGAGATATCCCTTCCAAATTTTTATCTACATGGGTGTGGGGCCAGCCCATTCGGCATCCTCACCCCTCCTGACAGTCTGGATCGATGTGGTTTCTTCAATTCCATAGTCATCAGACTTCCATTCAACTCAATTTCTGATATCCCTGAATGATAGTTGTTCTATATTTTAGTTGTAATTTTGATGTGATTGTGCGAAGAGGCAAGTCATGTCTGCCTACATTGCCATCTTGACCAGAAGCCAATATTTTTATATTATAATAAGCATATTATATTCTCTGACCTCAATGCATGGCAGCTAGGGATGCATGTGTCTTCCTTCTTCAAGCTGCCATCCTTTTCTTGTTCTGAACAGCATCCTTGCCTTTTTGCAGAGCTTCTTTTTTTTAACCAAACTTTCCAACCTCCTTGTTCCTGATCATTACAACCTTGGTAGTGATGTAATCTTGAATACTTCATTGGCTCCACAATGTATTGTAAGCCAAGTTTAATCTTATTAATAAGGCATACAAAGCTCTTCCAGATATGGACCCTATCAGCTTCACCTTCCACTGTTCTCCTTTCCCATTTTTACTGCAACATTTTCAAATTACATACAACCCTCAAAACATGTCACACTAATTATTTGAACATTTTATCCTATCTGTAATAACCTTATGTCTTAATTCTTTGGGATGACTTATTCTTCTAAACCCATTTAAATTACTCTTTTCTGTGGGAAGTCTTCTCTATACAGTCCACTCATCCTTCCTAGGACCGCCTGATAGTATGATGATTACTCATGTTCATGGAAAACTTTCCAGTGAGCAGTTCAGAGGCATAGTTCATGTGCTTATCATATGCCTACAAGTGATAGGTGCTCAACATGCTGATGAAGTAACTGATATTTTTTTGTAAGCTCTTTACACACTGTGCATTTTAATTGAAAAATATTTAACACCTATTAAATATGTTTTATAATGATTTTGATATATCTGATTTTGAAAATTTACAAAAATAAGAGAATTATTTTATCAGTAGTCTAAAGGAAATGGAATTATAAACTTTCAGCAATTTAAAACTAAACACCTAAGACAAACATAAGCTGTAACTTTTAGTCCTATGGATTTTTATGCTATTTTCCTACATAAAATTTGAAGTATGTATCATTTTTAAAAGACCAGTAAATAGTCAAGGAAAGCCTAACTAAACTTCACCTGAAACCTGGAATTATTGAGCTGGTAGGTGTCTGAGGGATACATATGCACCCCCAACAAATCAAGGAATATTTATTATTGTGATAGATCATGGGCCCTCATTGCACACTTCCTGCAGCAGTCAGCTCATTCCCTTGCTGGTCAGGTCTAGTTATGAAAGACATTTCTTCCTTATATATAGCCAAATTCTTCCCCCATGAAGTCCCACAGCCACTTTGTCCCCTAGTGACTACAAAGAGGTCAATAACCTTCCACTCATTATTGACAGACTTGAAGTTAGCTGCAAGTGTTCTTGTTTCCAAAAGAAGGTCCTTATCTTCCCAATTAGTTTCTAGGTTAATTTTGTGGCCGATCCTTTTCTAGACAGAAGTAGTTCACACATCATCACTGTTTACTTGGTAAATAATTAGATCATAGCTTTTGAACATATAATAATCTGAGCAGCACTCTCCCATACCCAAGATCCCCATAGTGAACAAATGATCATCCTCAAATAGCACATGATGTTAAAGTACCATCAACATGCTAGAAAATAAGGAAATTCTGCTAGATAAATGTCCAAGGGACTCAAAATGATCATTGATTTTGATTCATTTTGCTTTGTTATTTTTAAGGAATTACAACACATCCACTATCTCAGCTTCATGTAAATCTGATAAGGTTGTTACTCACAGTACCTCACTTTCCAGTGATATGTGACCTAAGTTAGGCCAGTGAGACTGACTCTCTCAAGATATAAAATAGAGATGAAAATGTGGTTTTAGGTGGAGATGACTAATAGCAAGACCTTTAAAAGAAAACTATGGTAACAAACTAATTTTGATAAATGAATAAACAAATGTAGTATATCCATAAAGTGGAATAACATTCAGCTATCTAAGAAGGTATGAAATAGTGATACATGCTAAAACATGGATGAGTTCCAACCAGTTTGGCTCAGTTGATTGGGCATCATCCTGCAAAGAAAAAGGTCGCTAGTTCAATTCCCGGTCAAGCACATGCCTAGATTGTGGGTTCGGTCCCCAGAAGGGGCCCATATAAGAGGCAACCGATTGATGTCTCATTCTCACATCAATGTTTCTCTCTTTCTCCTTGTCCCTCCCTTCCCCTCTCTCTAAAAATAATACAATCTTTAAAACAAACAAGAAAAGGGGAAGAGCCTTGAAGAAATTATCTTAAGTGAAAAAAGCCAGACACAAAAGGCTACATATTATATGACCCCATCTGTAGTCATTTGTAGTAAATATGCAGAACAAGCCAATTTATGAAGACAGAACCCAGGTTAGGGGTTGGCAGAAGCTGGTGGGGAGAGGTTGAGATATGGAGATTAGTGCTTAATGCGTAAGGGCTTCCTTTTGGGATGATTTTTGAACATAGGTAATGATAATGGTTGCAGAACAGTGCCAATGCCACTGGGTGTATACTCTAAAATGGTTAACAGGACAAATTTTTATGTTGTATGTCTTTACCACAATAAAACAGTTATCAAAGAAAAACAAATAAGCACTAATTCCTGGTTCTAATACAAAACTCTGGTTTCTGTCCTTCCTTAGACTTGGTTATTGGCTTTTCCCTCTGTTTTATGAGTCAGTAATTTGCTAATAAATACACTTCTGGCTATATTGCCTATAATCATTTTTTTAGTTTCAAACAAAAAAGGCCACTTAATTCTCACATTTGTTATTAACAGTTTGGGAGATCAGCTTGGTGACATTTAGTAAAATATTACTAAACATTTTACTAAATATTACCAATGTAGCTATAGTTAAATATCTATTAGCAAGAGTAGAAGCACATCAGTAGGTGTAAAGTCATACAAAAAGATATACAACTAATGTTCAAATGGAAGAATGAGAACTATGTATATTAATCTGGATCAGTCTTAAAAATAGCATTGGGAAATATTTAAATACATATTTGCATAATGTTTTAAAACACACAGAACAGCATTATAGTTTTATTTTTTCGTGCATATAAAGTAAAAAAAATTAAAATTCATGAAATCTTAAATATTAAAACCAAAGTAGTAGTACCATGACATATTGTATATTTCAATAATGACCACAATAATACCTACCATCCCATGTGACCTTGCATTTCCCTCATTGACAGCTGGGTCTATGTCCCCTCACCACAAACCCAGGAGGACCTTCGTGGCTCTCTCAACCAACAGAATACAGTAGAACTGACTCTATTTGACCTCTGAAGTTAGATCATAAGAGTACTATGCATTTCTGCCTGTGCTTTGAGGATACTTGCTCTTGCAAGCCAGCCATCATGCTGCAAAGGAGCCCAAATAATTATTTGGAAAGACCTCATGCATCATAGAGCCCCAGCTGAGATCTCAGGTGACAGCCAGCATCAATCCCCAGACATGTGAGCAAACAAGCCTTCAAGCGATTCCAGCCTCCAGCCATCAGGTCACCTTCAGGCTTCAGGTCTTCCCGGCTGAGGCTCCAGATTTCACTAATGGAGGTAAGGCATCCCAACTAAGCCCCTTCCCAATGTCTGATACGCACAATCCATGAACAATATAAAATAGTTGTTGTTCATACCACTAAGTTTAGGCTGGTTTGTTAGTCAACAATAGTAGCTGCAATAGGAGAAGAAACTGGAGAATGAAAAGAGGAATGAAAGCCTGGCAGATGTGGCTCTGTTGGTTGGAGTATTGTCCTATAAACTGAAAGATTGCCAGTTCAATCCCCCAGTCAGGGTACACACCTAGGTTGTGAGCTCAAGCCCCAGTAAAGGTGCATGCAGAAAGCAACCAATCAATGTATGCTTCTTCCTTTCTTCCTTCCTCTCTCTCTCTCTCTCAAAAGCTATGAGGAAAAAAATGTTCTCTGGTGAGGATAAAAAATAAAATGGAATGAGACCTGGAGGAGTCTTAATAAGGTAAGATTTGCAATAGACTCTCAAATATTCTTTGGACTGTCCTTTACAGTTCAAACTCCAGTCTTTAAATGTTTTATAATAAATATAGGGAAAACACATGCATATTCTACAAATTGTTGTCAGTATATTTAAATTATGACAAAGTAGGCAATATGAATTAATGAGTAATTACATAATTAAAGCCATGATTGGGGAAAAGGAAGCTAGTTACATGCAGGTAAATCAACTTAATACTCTCTTTATTCCAGGTGCTAAAGTGAACTAGAGATAAAACTGTATAGTCAAATAGAAAATCTCAATGAACATTTTCAAAAGGACTAGGAAAGAAGGTAATAATAACCTACTCTCAGGATAGATTTTCTAATATTATAATCAACTAAAATCACATAGGAATATGTCAATAACTATTTCCACTCAAGGTAAAAATGTCAAAATTTAAGAAATAGACAAGCATGTTATTTTTTCTTCAGATTTCACTGAGAAAATAAGTGTGATCAATCATAAACATCCCTTCCACCTTCTATAAATCTACATATCTATATCATCTCACCCTTTCTTTATTGTCTCTATTATCCACTTTAAAATGTTATCTATACCTTTAAATTTGTATCCTTTCATCCAGATTTGGTCCATCAATAACTAATTCTAAATTTTTTGTATCAAATTCATTGTCTAATAATTACACTCTGGCTGTTTTTCCACTTTCACTAACATGTATATTAAACTCTATTTTCCTTTAAAATAATATATTTGTGTCTGTTTGTTACTACCATTCCCTCATTCCTCTTTTCTTTTCATTGAAATACTTTAATAGTACTTCACAAATCCTATATCAACCTCACCTCCCATTCACTGTGTATGTCTCTGAAACTTTTGATTAGAAACAGTATAAGGTAGTGGTTAGAGCAAAGTCTTCTTGGCCAAATCCCGAGCTAAACTCGTAGTTGCTACATGAACTTAAATAAATTATTTTAGCTTTCTATGCACCAGAGTCTTTACCTATAAAATTGGTTGACAACACTACTTTTATTATCATATTGCTATGATGAAAATAATTGCCAGGTGTCAATGACATATTTTACTGACATTCATAATTGAGTTTGAACTGTTGCTGTTTCTTAAAACTTGACTTCCACACTGTCTACTAATTCTAATTTATTCATTCACTATTCACCTCTGTAACTTTATCCATATCCTGTGAAAACAACTTGCTAGATTCTATTAAAACAGCAGTGATTAAAGTAGCATTGTCCCTGTTTCCTGAAGATTTCAAGATGGTTGAGGAGACATACATTAACTCATTAATCACCCCAAAAATGTAAATATAAAACTGTTTTCCCTAAATTCAGAGGATCATTCGAGACTTTCCTTTGGAATAACTGCCTACGAAACCCTAGATGACCTGGTTCCTAATTAGTTCTCTAAGATTCTTTTCTGCTTTCAAGCAGGAGGCATTCTTCTCTCTGTGCACATATACCACATGTAACCACAAGAGGGCAGTAAAACACTTGGACTAACTGATTTATCTTTTCATTCCCTGTTCTCCATGAAAATTGAGGTTAAAGAAGTCTGCTTTGTTAAATTGTATATCTAAACAACGAGGCTTTCATTTACATATTCCACGAAAGAGAAATTCTACACAAGTCTCCTCAACGTTGGCTTCATCCAATCCTTTTCTGCTATAATGTATCTTTGTCACTCTATCTTACTTAATGAAGCAGCAGTTATGAAGGCGCGCGCGCGCGCGTGCACACACACACACACACTACCTATTTTCAATATTTTTGAGATAACCATTTGGTATATAAGATGGAGGTGGTTATAGAAAACATATATTGTTTGTACTTAAGAGGAGATTAATGTTGATCTACCTATTTTAGGAAGCTAAATCTAGCAAGAGTGGAAAGAGAGAGGCTGAAAAATAACAATATGTAATATTTACTGAGGGCTTATCATGTCCTGGAAACCTTTCCACCCACAGAGGAAAACCTCTATCCTGTGTCCTTTATGTCATTGGCCAGCGTTGGCCCGTGGTTCATGACCTGTCCTGTAGACCCGTCCGTGGGACCCCTGGGGAAAGGAGATCCTGTGCCCTGAGCTGTGGCATTCCATCAGAGCGAAGAAGTGGTAGGAAAGGCAAAATGTATGTCCTACAATTTTTCGAAGTATGGCTAAACATATTCCTTCATTTCTGTATTTTATTTTACTTTACTATTTTATTTTTTAAGGGATTTAAAAAATTATAAAATGAAACAAAAAGACATTGTTTGGTAAATCATGAACCTGAATGTCTCCTTTTTTGAGAGTGAGTCAGCGATTGGCTCGTGTAACTTCCCCTTGATACACACTCACTCGAGTGAGTCCTCAGAGAAACTAGCTCTCTGCTCCCACTTGCACTTTTTTTTCTTATTATCTGGAGTGGGAAGAAAAACAACTGTCTCTTAGTTTCAACTTCCATTGTTAAGAGTTTTTCACACTGCCTTCAAAATCCCTGCAGGAGCGTGTGGAGAAGGGGCTCGGTAGATCTCTCCCAAGTGATCTTTATTTTTGTCGGGGGTATGAAAAGCGGAGGAACCAAGATGGCAGAGCAGCCACCTCATCAGATTCATCACGTGTGCCCTGAATTCTTATTTCAAAGGAGCTCTACTTGTCCCTTCGCCCGCTTTGCCCCACCGCCTGCCACACGGAAATCTTCATTATCTCCCACCTGACTCAATGCAAATATCTCTCTACCCCTGCTTTAGCTCTTCTCACCCACTTTACTGCTGAGTTTTTTTCAGAATTGCTATTTTCTGCATTTAAAAAACCTAGATTCCTTAAAAACCTGTCATTCTTGTCCGCATCTTACCTCCTGCTCTCCATTTTATAAGTCCTCCATTCACGTCAATAAACCAGCGGACTCCTCACTGTTACCTCTAAAACACAGGTTATTAACACATTCATTGCACAATTCCGGAAGTCAAAGTATGTTATCTACCTTTGCTGCATTATTGTAGGTGAGAAACTAGACTTTTTAAAAGAGTTAGGAATAAAAGGTGAGAGAAAAATGCAGTCTATAAATATCTGGAGCAGTCATTAGTTAATTGTGAGTTTTGATGTGCCATCTATGTAGGTATTAATACTCAATGGTTGGTTGTAAACCCGGGGGAGAACAGTCATCATCTTCAATCTGCTGTTCCAACTTAAAAAAAAAATACTTTTCTTTTGAAAGTGACAAATAAAATACTAACTTAGACCATCTGGTATCTGGACAGAATCAATTTCAAGTAGTAATCAAGCTCAGTTCAGCCTGGACCATTAATACAGATGGGCTTATTGCCCAAAAGTTATCATTTCAGGAATCAAATGAAAATGGGACTCTTCCAGCATTACAAGAGGACCAAGTTTTGAAAATATGCTACTAAGAGTTATTCAAATAAAATGCTTTAATAGTAAGCATATGGCTTTATTTACTATTACTCTTTCATCCCTAAATAATTATCTTCAATATTCATTTTGAATTTGGTATGAAGCCATGACAAAGAGGCCTAAGTATTTGGAAGCACAAAGCTGCACAATTTATCAATATTTGGTAAAACAGAAACAGCATTTATGAAGACCAGATGGTCTCTGCATATGAGATTTTAAATAATGGATATCATTTACACATGAGGTATAAGGTGAAAATAGAGGTATAAAGGAATTCTTAGCAGAAGAGTGATTTTCCTATTCAATCTTCTGTACCTTACTGGGTCATAAATAATCTTCAGCTGTTTTTATGTAAGAATCCAATAAGAATAGATCATGAAAATTACTACAAAGGTATAGATGATAGAGCTACAATGGGTATTAGAGATTATCTGATCTCCCAGTTTTATGGATTATAAAATTGAGGTTGAGAAAATTTAAAAGATTGAATTGTCCAATTGTGGGTATGGGGGCACCTAGCGGCTGGCTTCTCCTATCGTGAACCTTGCCACATCTCATTTCCTCTTCAAGTAGAATGTTACAGGTTAGCATATTGTTAATATTCACTAAGTAAAGTGAATTGATTCAGGACGAGACCAAAAAAATATGCACAGAAGAACATATACACAATCAGCTTCATAAACAGTATAAATAAGAAAGAAAACAGTGAGATAGGAGAGAGAACCCTATGTTTGTCTTTAGCAAGAGAGCAGCTTGAGCAGTGGCACTTAGGTGATGTTGTTCCATACTAAGTCAGTGACACTTCTGACAAATACTCTGAAAGTAAGACAAATCTTTTAGAAACAAATATAATCATCTGTTTATAATTGTCAGGACAGAGCTTAATATAGGCAATGATCTAAAATTTTCACATACAAACATAAATAAATTAGGTTTTACCTATTAGAATACGAGTAATTACATAAATCTTTATCTGAAGTTACAATATAATTCTACTTAGGATTTGAAACATCAGAGCCAACTTGCATGACTCTCTGAAGAATAAATTAAATTTGAGCATAATTCCTCCAAAGAGTATTCACAGTATGATTCCTAATGTAACTAAAGAATCCAAGCTACGACTAACAAAATAAGAATTCCTAGAGAAGAAATTTAAACTTGACTGAATATGTTCAAAACCATGTTTCTATAAAAAACAAATAAAAACTCTCATTTAAGTTATTGATATCAACATGTTATACTGATGCCAGTTCACTTCCAAATCCAAAATTGTATAAAGGTAAAGCAAATTTAGTTTTGAAACTGAAGCATTCTATTCATTGCGATGAAAGGAAAATCATAGGATAATAATGTAAAACAATAAATCTAAAAACAAGGACAATATACTCCCCCCTATTTCAAATAAATACATAAAATATGTATTATATATCTGTTTTCATTAATGATTATTGAAATATTGCGGATTTCCCCACAAGTGGTGTTTAAAGAAAGAGGTCTTTACTCTTTTAATTTGTGCCAATTAAAATTGTTAAAAAATTAAAAAATACATAAGATACTTCTTTTTTTAATAAAACTAAAAGACAGTGTTAACCCTCCAGCATAATGTTAGAATAATTGCTATCAAAAACAGTGCAACTAATTCCAAATTGAAAGAGAATGCCAAGAGCATATACAGATCTCCGCAAAATTCCTTCAAAGTCAGACTTGTCTGAAATTGGAAAGTACTACCTTTAATGACTTTAACCACCAGATGAGCAGAAAAACACACATAAAAGAGGTGGTTCACTTACCATTATACCCAGCTGAAATCCTCTGGGTATTACTTGGAACTTGGATATACCTTTGATAAAACTTAGGTAGACTTGAAATAGTGAGCTCTAATGATGTGGCAGGCCAAGTAGGAATTTCTGAAACGTGTTTCTTGTGACAGAGGGCTCACGAAGGAAGGAAGGGTGGATGGTTTAAAAAGGAAGAAGAAACTTTAAGACATGCCAGCATTGCAAGAATGAAAAGTAGATATCTAGAAGTAAGAATGTTTTAAGGACTCAGCTTGGTAGTAGTTTATTAATGTCTATTGAATAAAAATAAATTCTAAATCATCCCATAAAAATTGTAAAGGAGACATGGTGTTTATCTCAACTTAAACATAAATATGTTTCACTTAGCATGATATTCTCAAGATTTATCCATGTTAATGCAAATGGCAATATTTCATCTTTTCTCATGGCTGAGTAAATATTCCATTGTATATAGGTACCACAGGAATAAGTCAGACAGAAAAAGTGAAGAACCATATGATTTTACTCATATGTGGAATAGAAAACTGAAAACAACAAATGAACAAACAGGCAAACAAACAAAAACTCATAGACACAGACAACATTATGGCGGTTACCAGAGGGAAAGGGGGGTGTACTGAGGCTAAAAAGGGTCAAATATACAGTGACAGAAGGAGATTTGATTTGGGGTGATAAACACACAATACAATATACAAATGTTGTATCATAAAACTGTACACTTGAAACATGTAATTCTATTAACCAATAAGTTTAATTGTAAAAAGTAAATGTGAAACAAAAAGCAAAGATGTGGCCTCTCAGGCAAAAGACAAAGACAGTGCTATCTTAATTGCCTCAGCCATAGCCAAAGGATATTACTTCTCCATGATGTTCTGTTCTCCCAAAATGAGTTAAATAGAAAAACAACAAAAAATTATATGATGGTTATAGTAAAAGCAAAGTAAACAGGCTCTCATAAATTTGGTTTCTTAGAACTCTGAGATTTGAATGCAGTAGATTATTGAGGTGTACCCTCTGAAACACCAGTAATGGGACAAAATGACACCATGTGTCATCCAATGTCTTTTTTTTAATGTCTGTGACTGCACTGAAAAAGGACATAAGATCACCTATGTAGAATCATTGATAAACATGCATAACCTGAATCCAGTAATGATGGAAATGTTAGACAAATAAGTATTTGAGAGATGTTTTGTAAAACAACTGACCCATACTATATAAAAGCACCTCTACTCTATAAAGATGTCTTAAAAATTAACTATGAAAACAACAAAAAATGTTGGGAAACTATTCTAGAATATAGATGACTAATTTGATAAAACATCTAAATGTAAAACTGCTTGATTAGATATTCAAGAAAATAAATTATATAAGGACATTCATGTAGAAAAACAAAAAATGAACTATATATTAAGTAGAAGGTTGCATCAATTTGCAATTGCCAGAATGTGATGTAGAAGAATATTCTTATTCTGAGAATATATGTGCTGAAGTATTTAATGATAAAGGCTCAGATTATCTTAATGTGTATTAATTTCTAGAAATAACTTTCATATGTTTCAGCAAAATAATAATGAAAATATCTTTGACATAGAGAGTGAAAAGTAGAGGTAAAATAACTGTGGTAAAATGTTAAGAATTACTGAATCTAGATGAAGAGTATGCAGTTGTCCCTTGTGTAATCCTGGTAAATTCTGTATTGCTTAAAATGTTTTCAAATAAAAAATATTAATGAAAGAACATGCAGCTGGATTTTAGAAAGGGACAAGGAAGTTTAATTAATCTTTACTTCCTTAAAAATGTGTCTATTTTAATAGTATGTAGACAATAATAGTAATTTGAAGAAGCTTTAGAAGAAAACCAGTAGAAAAATATTTTTAATTACCTATATTTCTAACACTGGACACAGCTGCTACTAATATTTTTATCAACTTTGTAAATGTATAATTTACATAATATAATCTGCATTCCTTTAAAGATAAAATGTGACAAGTTTTGACATATGGATACAGCTGTGAAATGATTACCACAGCCCAGGTAAAAAATATCAATCAGCCACAGAAGTTCCCTCATGGCCTTTTGTACCTCCCTTTCCTTCACTTCACTGTCTCAGGATGAGGATCTCCAGGAAAACAATGATTTTTTTTCTGTCAGTATCAATTAGGTTGCATCTCCTGACATTTTGTTAGCCTTTTGTTGTTTCAATTCTTCCATTCATCATAATTATTTTGTGATATATCCACATGACTTTCATATCCATAGTTCCTTTTTATTATCATCTGTAGTATTTCATCTTCTGGACACACCGCAATTTGTTTATCCTTTCACCTATTGATGAAAATTTGGGTAAGTACCAATGTGAGGAATGGATGCAGCTGTATGGTCATTATATATTTAACTTCGTAGAAAAGTTATGAACTTTTTCAAGGTTGGTGCGTCAATTCACATTTTCATTTTCACAGCAGTATAAGAGTTTCAAGTGCTTCACATTCTTGCCAACACATCAGATGGCCACATATTTTTATTTTAGTTGTTCAAAAATTATGTTGTGGTATTTCATTGTAGTTTAATTTGCATTCCCTAATGAATAATGATAGTGATCATCTTTCTCAAACATTTTGCCATCCATATACCTTCTTTGGTGAAGTGTCTCCTTCAATCTTGGACCATTTTTTTAATCAGGTTGTTTTTCTTACTATTGAGTTTTGAGGCTGGATAGATAGAAGATAGATACATAGGTAGATGATGATAGATAGATAGATAGATAGATAGATAGATAGATAGATAGATAGACAGATGCTAGATAAATGGAATTGATGCTCATTATTTGCAGATTCCATATTTGTGAATTCACATACTCACTTAAATTGATTTGTAACTTCAAAATCAATATTCAGTGCCCTTTCCCAGTCAGTTTTGGATATGTGCAAAGGGGTGAAAAATTTGAGTTCCCTAATGTGCATATTTCTAGCTAAGGCCAAAAAAGGGTTAAGCTCTCATACTATAAACAAGCATCCTTTTCACAGTCTATTGGTTGTTGTGCTTTTCACATTTTGGGGCTTCTCCTTAGTAATTTGCTAATTTAAAATGACCCCTAAGGGCAGTGCTCAAGGGCTGTCTGTTGCTTTTATGTGCAAGAAGGCTGTGATGTGCCATACGGTGTGTCAGATAAGCTCCACTTGGCCATAAGTTCAACACTAATAAACAATATACACTAAATAAGGTATTTTTAAACAGAAATACACTCAAGACAAGGTTTGTATTTATCAGTTTATGAATATATTATGATGGAGATTCATGAGAACATAACCCTGTAATTTGCCTAGGGGCAATGGCTCAGAGTTCATTGATTCAGTGTTTACCGCAACATTGCAGAATTTAACCAGCATAAATAACCAGGCCAGATATTTGATAAAGTTATTTTTGTATAATATACAAGATCCAAGATAAGTAATATCTGCTTGAATGTGGTTGGTAGGGTAATAATATAACTGCAATAATTTATAGTTATATTAATTAACACCAAGTTAATTAATTTGAATATTTCACCTAAAATTTCATATGATATGCTTGAGTGGGATATTGTAATGTTACAGATTTACATGGTTATGATTTTGTAGTAAAATATTTTGTAATAAATAGGAGCATTATTTGTGTTGGACCCTGTATATAATTTCAAATATTTTCTTCTAGGCTGTAGTCATCTTTTTGTGCTCTTAACAGTGTCTTTCAAAGCACAAAATATCTTAATTTTATGAAGTCTTACATATTTTTTCTTTTATGGATTATGTTTTTGGTGTCTTATCTAAGAAATCTTTGCCTAACTTAAGGTCACTTTTTCCTATATTTAGCTCTAAAAGTTTTACAAGTTTTAATTTTACACTTGATCTATGATTCCTTTGGAGTTAATTTTTGCATACAGTTCAAGGTATTAATCAAAGTTCATTGCATATGGTTATACATTTGCCGAAGCGTTTTTTGGGAAAAAAATCATTTCTCTATAGCATTGCCTTGAAAATTTGTCACACATCATATGGCCATACATATTCAGCTCTAGTTTTGGACCCTCTATGTTGATTCACTAGTCTATTTGTTTAACTTGATGTTAATACTATCCTGTTTTGTCTGTTGTAACTTATGTCTTGAAGTCAGTTAAGAAAAGCACTACAACTCAGTTCTTTTACAAAGTTATTTTTGCAATTCTAGAACTTTTGCATTTGTATAAGCATTTAAGAATCTGCCTGTCAATTTCTAGGAGGAAAAAATGCCTTCTGGGATTGAGTTGAATCAAAGATCTGTTTGGGTTGAATTGACATATTAATTAAATATGTCACTTTACCATTAACATGGTACATCTCCATTTATTTGTCATTTTCCATTTACCTCAGCAATATTTTACAGTTTAAGGCATAAAATTCTTGCATATTTTGCCACATGTATTCCTAAGAATTTTCTATTGATCATGCTATTTCAAACAATTCTGAATTTTTTAATATTCAATTATGCATTGCTTATATGTTGATCTTATATCCTGGAACTGTGCTAAAATAATTTCTCTATTTTCAGTGTAAGTTAGTGTCAGACTGATTACAGTGTGTGCATTGTAGCAACAAGGCTGTAGTGTCTTGACAGTATACACATACTCATAGAACAAGAAAGAACAGTAAGTTTCCAAAACTACTTGTTAACAAAACATAAACAGAACGTACTTTCCTATGATTGTTGAATGAACAGAGTCATGTGATTAATGAGTGCAACAGCTTTGTTTCCAACTTGTGACAGTTCATTAATAGTTAAGAAACTTGACCCAGTCAATGTGTATGTTCTTTAGATATTATTAAGACCTCTTATCCAAATCATAATCAATAAGAAAAAAAGGCCACCTAAACAACATCCACCCTGAAATTAAAAAAGTGATTTATTTATATGATAAGCTATTTTTGTCAAACTTCAAAAGAGAGAAAACTCAGACAAGAAATAATAAAATCTCAGAAGGTTTGTTTCTTATCCTCACCCAAAAAAACATGCTTATTGATTTTTAGAGAAAGGAGAAAGAAGAGAGGGAGAAAAAACAATGATTGGTTGCATTTCACACATACCCGTACCAGGGACTACATGCTCAACCTAAGCATGTGCCCTGACCAGGAAGTGAACCCTCAACCATTACAGGGCAGTGCTCCAACCAACTTAGCCAAACTGATCAGGGTTCAGAAAGTTTTAAGTAGTGCTACTGAGTAACACAAATTCAGTCAGAAAGGAGATAGAAAGGGACACAAAGAGAGACCAAAAGAGACAGTGAGAATTCTATACTAATTGGTTTTGGGGGCTGAGGGAAAGCACAGGTTCAAAGACCCCAATAAATTTAACCTGAAATAACAATGGCCCCTGAGTAATATATAAAATATTTTTCTGATTGTCTCATCACATTTTTTCACAAAATTATCAACTGTAAAGAGGGAAGAATCTGTTTTCAAATCATTTCTATGAAAGGCAAATACATAACACCCCTAATGCTTAATCTTTAATTGTGTTTCACTAGATGAAATAGCATTTGGCAGAGTTTCAGCCTGGTCACTTGATGATAGAGACAAGAGGAGGATATAGCTCTAAAATTTCCTTTGTAACCTGGATACAAATCAACTAAAAAGTTATTGTTTAAGTTAATTAAAAATAAATAACACTGAAAAACACAAGATGACAAACCTAACTTGAGATTGGTTAGGGTTACAAAACAATGAAATAAGATACAATGAATAATTCCATATGCTTAGGAACATCAGTATTATTATTTTTCCCAATTTTTAAAAGCAAGGTTTTGTGTTCTATATGAATTTTTAAAGTGGTTTACATGCTTACATATTTTCTTGGAATAAACTTCAATTAATTTTATTCAAAATCTGAAAATTAAGGAAACAAAACATGAAATAACAAAATACTCAATGTGGCTTCCTAGGCCAAAATTCACATAGTCTTTTTCAAATTTTAAATAGCATGTAATATACCTGAGGGAAAAAAAATGCCTATTTCACAAGGCACACATTATCCTTACTATATGTTAGAAAAATAAATGATTATAAATGTGATGATGATCAACTTTAAACTAAATGATTTTTATCAGACATGTTAAAACCAAGAAGTCATATTTTATTAAAAATATGTATTATTGTTTTAAAAGAGCAATGTTAACTGCTATCTTTGCAGTTAATGAAAAAAAGAACATAAACACTCATTAAGTACAGAATTTGCATGTACTTATAAAGTGGTGAACCTCAATAAGTAATTTCTTGAAATCTCTCTTGCTTTCAATCTCATCAAAGATCCCTGGCACAAGGCCCTTTGTTGGGAACTTCCCTGTCTAGTTTTAGGAACCGTAGCCCCGTCGACAGGCAAGAGGTTGGAGCTAAGCAAGGAGGTCTTGGGAAAACAGGCCACTGAGGACACAAAACTTGTCTCTGTCGCAGAGACACAACCCCTGCTTCCCTCACATCACCGTGTTTGGCCCTGGAGGATGGCTGGTTAGGCAATGATGGGTAAGACCCCTCAATGGAAGGGGCAACTTAAGACAGGCACAACTACAATGGGTATCAGGGAAAAAACTTGGGGAACACAGAGAATGGGCAGAAAGACCTTCATCCCTCAGCTTTAATATGGCTGTGGTCCTCAATCTATCTGAAAGAAGTCTCCTTATTTCCTGGTTGCCTTGACTTCCTCCCACTTGGCTCAGGTTTGAAACAATATTGGAGAGAGCCTTAAACTGGATCTGGTGGTTCCCAGGGGAAATCAGGCCTAGAAGTAAATTCTTTAACACATGCTTTGTTTTTCCCTCAAAATCTATGATAGCCAGCTCATGCTGGGAAGGAAATTTACATTATTCACAGACCCTGACCCTAAACCCTTTACGCTCTTAATTTACATTCTAATGTTTACTCATCTCCTCTCCAACCCATGTAAATCGGTGTGTTCCTCCCATTTGTTTTCCTCAAAATCATCTATTCTCTGTAAACAGTAACATGATGTGATGAGATCACCTGTACGTTCTTATTACCTAGCGCCATTGATAACCCTTGCAATTAAAGCCTTTGGACAAAGGGGCTCGGAGTCTTCTCCACTACAGGGAAGAGCCATTTCCCCTCTCCTGGCAGACAGAGAAGCATCTGGAATGATTTATTATTTCTCCCCATCTGTGACAACCCCAAGACGGGCTCTGAGGGATTCCTAGTCCACACTCTCTCCCTCAGCTGGCCCCCGGACAGGGACCCTCAGACCCAGAGTCTGGCATCCCTCCCACAGCCCTTGAAGCAACTAGATTGGATGGCTCGAGCTACTATCCCAACTTTAGGGACCATTCTAGAATCCAAAGGTCTTACCAGATGTAGATCTCTGGATAGCCTCTTCAGGAATTAGACGAGTCAGCCACAAACCAAGTGCTATTTATAACCATTTCTTATAATTCCACTGCTTTTGTGGGATAGATTGCCAGGAATCTGTTTCATCTAACATAACTTCTTAAAGGGAGCTTTAAAGAAACATAAGTCCTTTCCTTCCTGGGTGAAATGTCATCATCTCCATTTATTTTTAACATGAGAAACCATTTCTCTCTTTTTTATTATTAAGTTATTTTTTTCCTCCTTCAGGACTCAGCTTTTTTTTTTTTTATTTTTTTAAGAAAATGGGAGGAGGAAGATGGTGGAGGAGTGAATGGAAGTCACGCTGACCTCCTCCCAAGACCAAATGGGAATTGTGACTAAATAGTGGAGAAATCACCTGGAAAACAATGGAACGATAGTGGGAGAGGAGCCTTGGAGCCGCGGACAGACAGTGGATTCAACTCTCACACATCCCAATGGGTGATAAGTGCGGTGGAGGCTCGAGAGGGTGGGCTTGGCGCCCACGGGCACCAGCACCAGAGAAACATTGAAACGGCCAGTTAGCTCCTCCAGAGAAGAACAGGGTCTGAATCATAAACAGGGACCCCTAGACTATAGCAGCTAAAACAAGGGAAACACATAAACAAAACGCAACCCCAAAAAGCTTAGGGTCACTCCCTGCCAGAGACAGGCATCTGGGGATGCAAAGAGACATTTAAAGGACCAACGCAAAAATTGCAGTGGCAGCCACCCTCCTTGATCTCTGGGTAGAGGCAACAGCAGAGTGAACTGGTGGCTGGGAAAAGATTGATGAGGAAAACTTTGTGAAGAGAGCTGAGACGGTGGCCGGCAGAGCCCCCGTTATAACGCACCTCCCACTCTGCAGCTACCATCTCGCTCAGGCATAAGGGAATCAATAAATCTGCCTTCTGTGAGCTCCGCACACAGCTTGTGCAGGTGTGAGCTCGGGGGCTAAGTGCAGACAAACTGGAAGAAATAGAGGATCCCTGACCAAAAGGGTCATACAGCTGCATTGAGAGCCTTGGGAGAGAGTGGAGACAGAGGCGTTGGGAAAAGAACGGGAGGAAGAACCGGGGAGTCTCAACTCCCTCCCCATTCCATAGTCTCCATTTTGAGCAGGCAAGGTGTGCCCCGAAAGAGGCAGAAGCCAGGTGCCTGCGATTGTAATGCAGCCCACAGAAATAGTGGATCCCTGGCCGAAGGGGTCACAGAACTGCCCAGAGACCCCTAAGGAGAGACTGGAAATGGAGGTGTTGGGGAAAGAACGGGAGGAGAAACCAGGGAGTCCAAACTCCTTCTCCTTTCTGTAGTCTTAATTGTGCGTGGGCAGGCCACCCCCACAGAGAGTCAAAAGCTGAAAAGCACACAATAGACAGCCCAAAATCTCCCAGTGCCAGCGCATGCACACAAGCACCAAGTGGCCACCGAGGGTTGGAGAACACATGTGCAGACCCGCGTGGGCTGGCCAGGGCTCCCACAGGTTGGCACCCACAGGGCATGTGAGGGAGAGCACAGATGGGTGAGGGCAGGCTTAAATTGGCTCGTGTGGGCCAGCAAGTGCAGAGCAGTCCACAGAAATAGCAGATCCCTGGCCAAAGGGGTCACAGAGCTGCCCAGAGACCCTGGAGGAGACACTGGAGACAGGATTAACCAGAAAGTCCTGGAGCTGACTTCCTCCCATTTCTCTAGTCTCTATTTTGCTTGGGCAGAGGAAGCTGCCAAAGAGCCAAAAGCGGGGAAAGCACACAATAGAAGACCCTAAACTGACCAGTGCCTAGGGTGCCTGCTGGGTGGGGGGCCACACGAGTGCACTAGGTTGCAAATAAGTCCCCTGGGCTGGGGAAGCGCACATGCGCCCAGGTGGGCGGGGGATCCTGCCAGGCCGTGGATCATGCTCAAGGAGCCAGTGTGAGAGTGCAGAGCAATCCACAGAAATAGTGGATCCCTGGCCAAAGGGGTCACACAGCTGCCCAAAGCAGGAGTCAGATACAGACAGTAGATTCCTGGAAGGCTCAAACAAACGACCCAAAGTCCTATAGAGTCAACAACTAACATCATCAGAAGCAGGTCCAAAAAGAAAAGAAAAAAATTTTTTTAAATAAATAAATAAATAGATAGATAGATAAGAAAACCCGCCTACTACCATAGAAGTTTAATCCACAAAGTCAGGAAATCTAGACAGATCAATTGAAGCAGAAGCAAAAATTAATTAATTAATTAATTAATAGACTCTCACAAAAATGAGAAAAAAAGAAGTTCCCCCCAAATTAGCGGGAAAAGGGGAATCCCCAGAGAGAGAGCTAAATGAAATAGAGGCAAAGGAACTATCAGATACTGAATTCAAAACAAAGGCTCTACAGAAGCTCAATGAGCTCAGCCAGCTCAAAGAAAACTATGAGAAACTGCAGAGAAACTATCAAGATCTTACAGCAAACTATATCAACCAGGAAAAGGACATAGACACTATCAAGAAGACACAAGAGGATATGAAGAATACCATTTCGGAATTGAAGAACACAGTAGGAGGAATCCAAAGCAGGCTGGATGAAGCCAAGGATCGAATCAGTGACATGGAGGATAAGGTAGAAAAGAGCTCCCAGAAAGAACAAGAAATGGAAAAAAGACTCAAAAAGAATGAACAGGCATTTAGGGAAATGCAAGACAACCTGAAATGCAATACTATCCATATAATAGGGATACCAGAAGGAGAAGAAGAGGAGCGAGGGATAGAGAACCTCCTTGAAGAAGTAATGATGGAAAATTTCCCCAATTTGAGGAGGAAAAGGGTCTCATGGATCCAGGAGGCACAGAAGACCCCACTCAAGAGGGACCCAAGGAGGTCCACTCCAAGACACATCATCATTAAAATGGCAACTATTAAAGACAAAGAGAGAATCCTTAAGGCAGCAAGCGAGAAGGAGAAAGTAACATACAAGGGGACCCCAATACCACTAGGAGCTGACTTCTCAACAGAAACACTACAAGCCAGAAGGGAATGGCAACAAATATTCTAAGTCATGAAAAGCAAGGGCCTACAAGCAAGGCTGCTCTACCCAGCAAGGCTCTCAATTAAATAAAAGGGGAAATAAGGAGTTTCCCAGACAAAAGAAGGCTAAAAGAATACATCTCTACCAAACCAGCACTCCAAGATATGCTCAAGGGACTCTTTTAAGAAGATGAAGGAAAAGAGTGAGAAAGAGAAAAACACAGGTACAAAGAGAAAAAAGTAACAGATTTCTATCAGTAATAATAATATTCTCAATGTAAATGAACTAAATGCCCCAATCAAAAGACGCAGGGTAGCTGAATGGATAAGAAAACATGACCCACACATATGCTGCCTACAAGAGACCCACCTCAGAGTCAAAGACCTACACAGATTGAAAGTAAAGGGATGGAAAAAAATATTCCAAGCTAATAGGCAAGAGAAAAAGGCCGGGGTTGCCATATTTGTATTAGACAAAGTAGATTTCAAAACAAAGGCCGTGAAAAGAAACCCAGAGGAGCACTTTATACTACTTACAGGAAGAATCTATCAAGAAGACATAAACATTGTAAACTTATATGGGCCCAATATAGGAGCCCCCAAGTATATAAGGAAATTCTTGGACGACTTCAAAAAAGATATAGACAGCAACATATTGAGAGTAGGGGATTTCAACACCCCACTGTCAAAAATGGACAGATCTTCCAAACAAAACATCAATAAGGATATTGGGGAGCTGAATGATGCACTGAATCAAATAGGCTTAACTGACATATAGAACCTTACATCCCAAAGAAGAAACTGCTCACAGCAGTTTTTCAAAGATAGACCACATGATAGGACACAAAGCAAACCTCAGTAAATTCAGGAAAATTGAAATAATACCAAACTTTTTCTCGGACCACATGGGCTTGAAACTGGAAATCAACCTCAAAGAGAAACTTCAAAACCTTGCAAACTCATGGAGACTGAACAGTAGACTATTAAACAATGAATGGGTCAATAATGAGATAAGAGAAGAAATCCGAAAATTTCTGGAAACAAATGAAAATGAACAGACAACAGTTCAAAACCTATGGGACACAGCAAAGGCAGTCCTGAGAGGGAAGTTCATAGCAATACAAGCTTACCTAAAAAAGATAGAAACATTTCAAATAAAAGACCTAACACTACAACGTCAAGATCTAGAGAAACAACAACAAATGAATCCCAGAGCAAGTAAAAGGAAGGAAATAGTCAAGAATTAGAGCAGAACTGAATGACATAGAGACCAAATGAACAATTCAAAGGATCAACCAATCCAGAAGCTGGTTCTTTGAAAAGATAAATAAAATTGACAAGCCTTTAAGCAGACACATCAAGAAAAAAAGGGAGAGGACCCGAATTAATAACATCAGAAATGAAAGAGGAGAAATAACAACTGATACCACAGAAATACAAAGGATTGTCAAAAACTACTATGAACAATTATATGCCAAGAAATTTGAAAACCTTGATGAAATGGACAAATTTCTAGAAAAGTATAATCTTCCAACACTGAAGGAGGAAGAAATAGAAAGCTTGAACAGACTGATAGCAGCTGGGGAAATGGAAGCAGTAATCAAAAAACTCCCGACACACAAAAGCTCTGGCCCAGAGAGTTTCACAGGAGAATTTTACAAAACATTTAAGAAAGAGCTAACCCCTGTCCTCAGAGTATTCCAAAAAATCCAAAAGGAGGGAAGACTCCCAGACTCTTTTTATGAGGCCAGCATCACCTTAATCCCAAAACCAGATAAAGACCCTACAAAGAAAGAAAACTACAGGCCAATTTAACTGATGAACATAGATGCTAAAATCCTCAACAAAATATTGGCAAACCACATCCAGCAATACATTAAAAAGATTATCCACCAAGATCAAGTAGGATTCATCCCAGGGATGCAGAAATGGTTCAATATACTCAAGTCAATATACGTAATACATCACATAAATAAAAGAAAGGACAAAAACCGCATGATCATCTCTATAAATGCAGTAAAAGCATTCAATAAGATACAGCACCCATTTATGAACAAAATACTCAGCAAAATGGGAATAAATGGAGCATTCCTCAATGTAATAAAGGCCGTATATGAAAAACCTACAGCCAACATCATACTCAATGAGCAAAAACTGAAAGCTTTCCCACTAAGATTGGGAACACGACAAGGATGTCCGTTCTCACTGCTTTTTTTCAACATCGTATTGGAAGTCCTAGCCACAGTGGTCAGACAAGAAGAAGAAATAAAAGGCATCCAAATAGGAAAGGAGGAAGTAAAGTTATCATTGTTTGCAGATGACATGGTAGTGTAAATAGAAAGCCCTATAAACTTTACCAGAAAACTCCTCAACCTAATAAGTGAATTTGGCAAAACAGTAGAATACAAAGTCAATATTCAGAAATCAAGGGCATTTTTATACACCAGCAATGAAATAGAAGAAGAACAAATGAGAAAAAAAAAATACCATTCGATATAGCAAGAAGAAAAATAAAGTACCTAGGCATAAATTTAACCAAGAAGGTAAAAGACCTGCACGCAGAAAACTATACAACATTGAAGAAATTAAGGAAGACACAAATAAATGGAAGCATATACCGTGCTCATGGATTGGAAGAATTAATATCATCAAAATGTCCATACTACCCAAAGCAATTTATAGCTTCAACGCAATCCCTATTAAGATACCAATGACGTATTTCACAGAAATAGAACAGACATTTCAAAAATTTATATGGAACCATAAACGACCCTGAATAGCTGCAGCAATTTTGAGAAAGAAAAACAAAGTATGAGGGATCACAATTCTGGACATCAAACTATACTACAAAGCCACTATACTCAAAGCAATCTGGTACTGGCACAAGAACAGATCCATAGACCAGTGGAACAGAATAGAAATCCCAGAAATAAGCCCATGTCTATATGGGCATCTAATATTTGACAAAGGAGGCAGAAACATAAAATGGAGCAATAATAGGCTCTTCAACAAATGGTGTTGGGAGAGCTGGAAGGGTACATGCAAAAAATTGAAATTGGATCATCAGGTGACACCATACACAAAAATTAACTCAAGATGGATAAAAGACTTAAATATAAGTCGCAACACCATTAAAGTCCTAGAGGAGAACATTGGCAGGAAACTCTCAGATATCCCACGCAGCAATTTTTTCACTGGTATGTCTCCTAAAGCAAGGGACATAAAGGAAAGAATAAACAAGTATGACCTCATCAAAATAAGAAGCTTCTGCACGGCTAAAGAAAACATCAGCAAAATGAAAAGGGAGCCAACCATTTGGGAAAATATATTTGCTAATGATACATCAGATAGAGGTTTGATCTCCAGGATAAAGAACTCACTCAACTCCACTCCAAGAAGACAAATAATCCAATCAAAATATGGGCAAAGGACCTGGGCAGACGCTTTTCCAAGGAGGAGATACAGAGGGCCCAGAGACATTTGAAAGAATGCTCGGCATCACTAGCCATCAGAGAAATGCAGATCAAAACCACCATGAGATACCACTTTACACCAGACAGAATGGCCATCATAAACAGATCAACAAACAGCAGGTGCTGGCGAGGCTGTGGAGGAAAGGGAACCCTAGTCCACTGTTGGTGGGAATGCAGACTGGTGCAACCATTGTGGAAAGCAGTGTGGAATTTCCTCAAAAAGCTGAAAATGGAACTGCCTTTTGATCCAGGGATTCCCTTGCTGGGACTATACCCTGAGAATCCCAAAAAGCCAATTCAGAAGAACCTATGCACCCCAATGTTCATAGCAGCACAATTTACAATAGTCAAGTGTTTAGGAAGCAACCTAAATGCCCATCAGTAGATGATTGGATCAAAGAACTATGGTACATATACACAATGGAATACTATGAATCAGAAAGAACAAAAGAACTACTAAACTTCATGACAGCATGGATGGAACTAGAGAGCATTATGCTAAGTGAAATAAGCCAGGGGGAGAATGAAAAATACCACATGATCTCACGCATAAGCGAAACCTAACCAACAATACAAAGATGCAAGGAAAATAAGACCAACAACACTGAAAGGAAAAGAAACCATCAGAGACAAGGGGGAATGAGGGAGGGGGTGGGGGAAAAGGAAGGGAAGGGTGAAAGTCAAGGAACATATAGCAAGGTTTCATGGACAAATCCAAAGGGGAAGACTTGAGGGAGGGAGGGAGACAGGGAGGGGACAAGAGAAGGTGGTGGGGGGAAGGCAGAGACAAATATATTTGAAAAAATAAATAAATAAATTGTAAAAAAATAAATAAAATTGTGCAACAAATACTCAAAAAAAAAAAAAAAGGAAAAAGAAAATGAATGATTTTTATTTCCTTGTTTTCAAAGTTTCCATTCTGGGATAGACATGGGATCAAAGGAATTGAAGAGAGTTCACATTCCTAAAGTTTTTTCTTTAAAAATGTATTCTTTTTTAAATTTTTAAATTATCTTTATTCTATTACAATTGTCTCAATTTTTCTCCCTTTGTCCCCCTCCACCAATCCCACCCCCATCCCCCACTTCCATAGTCAGTTCCCACATTTTTGTCCATGTTCATGGGTCATTCATACATGTTCTTTATCTAGTTCCTTCTCTTCTTTCCACCATTGTCCTCTTTCCCCATCCTCTCTGGTCACTTTCAGTCTGTCCATGTTCCCATGCCTGTGGTTAATTTTGTTCATTAGTTTATTTTCTTGAATAAATTCCACTTATGGGTGAGATCGTACAGTATTTGTTTTTGAACAAGTGGCTTCCTTCCTTCCTTCCTTCCTTTCTTTCTTTTTCTTTCTTTCTTCTTTCTTTCTTTTCTAAATGCAGACGGATTTTATTTGTTTATTCTTAAATATCAGAGTTAATTATAAAATATTAAAAAATTTAAAACCATTATAAAGTCTCAGCAATCAAAACAACATGACACCACCAGCATAGAAATAATCAAGCAAATCAATGAAATATGATGAGCATTCCAGAAACAAATGTATATATTTGTCTAACAATGTTATATATGATTAAATTGATATTTCAAATCAATGGGAAAAAGAAGGTTTATTCAACAAATAAGGTGCGTGGACCACTATTACTTGAAATAAAACAAATATAGAGCCCTATTTCACACATTAGTCAAGAAATATTCAAGTGACTTAAAAATCAACATGTAGAATCTAAGGAGTTTGAAGAGAAAATGAAAACTAATATTTTTTTTACCCTGAAGTAAAATATTCAAACCCAGAAACTATAAATTAAAATATTGACAATATGACAATATTAAACATATAAGACTACATAGTAATAAACATATTAAAAAAGTTAAAGGACAAATAATGGAATAGGAAAGTATTTGCCACACATCTAAAAAGGGGTTAATTGTTTGGTGTTTTGGGTTTTTTTAGGGAAAAAAATTCTACAAATCTTTAATCAATAAATGGATAAAGAACACCAAAAAATCATTTAAACCTTTTTTAAAAGAATAGAAGTAGGCAAGAAGTAAACAAAAACAGTTTTAGTTTCAACAAATCATAAAAGAACAATAAAAATAACACATCATTGTCACAATCAGACTAATATGTATTAAAAATATTGATAATATCAAGTATTGGCAACTGTGAAAAGAACTGGGTATTCATAGACTCTATTTCTTCATTTCTTAAAGTAGTCTCTTTAGCATATTTTACAATGCTGGTTTGGTGGAGGTGTATTCTTTTAGCTGCCTTTTGTCTGGGAAACTCCTTATTTCACCTTATTTCACCTTTAGCTGCCTTTTGTCTGGGAAACTCCTTATTTCACCTTATTTCACCTTTAGCTGCCTTTTGTCTGGGAAACTCCTTATTTCACCTTATTTCACCTTATTTCACCTTATTTACATTTTAATGGGAGCCTTGCTGGGGGGAGCAGTCTTGATCGTAGGCCTCTGCTTTTCATTCTTTGGAATATTTCTTGCCATTACCTTATGGCTTGCAATGAGAAGCCAGCAGCTAGCTATAACAGGGTCCCCTTTTATGTTACTACCTCTTTCTCCTTGCTGCCTTTAGGATTATCTGTTTGTCTTTGAGATTTGTCATTTTAATTATGATGTGTATTTGAGTGGGCCTCATTGGCTTCCTCTGGAATGGGACCCTCTGTGCTTCCTGGACTTGTATGATTTTTTTTCTCTCCTCAAATTAAGGAAGTTTTCCATCATTACTTTTTCAAACAGCTTCTCTATCCCTTCCTCATCCTCTTCTCCTTCTGGTATCCCTATTATATGGATATTATTACGTTTCAGGTTGTCCTACATTTTTCTAAATGCCTCTTCATTATTTTTGCATCTTTTTTCATTTTTTTGCTCTTTCTGGGAGCTTTTTCTACCTTGTCCTCCAGCTTCCTGATTCGATCCTTCATTTCATCTAGCCTGCTTTTGATTCCTTCTACTGTGTTCTTCAATTCAGAAATGGTATTCTTCATTTCCTCTTGTCTCTTATTGATAGTTTCTATGTCCTTTTTAATGCTGATATAGTTTGCAGTAAGTTCCTCATACTTTCCCTGTAGTTTTTGGTAATTCTGAGCTCACTGAGCTCATTGAGCTTCCTTAGAACCATTGTTTGGAACTCAATATCTGATAGTTTACTTGCCTCTATTTCATTTAGTTCTCTTTCTGGGGATTCCTCCTTTCCCTTTGAGTTGGGGGTATTTCTTTGTCTTCCTATAATTTGTGAGACTCTTCTTTTTTTCTTCTACTTCTTAAATTGATCTGTCTTGATTTCCTAACTTTGCGGTGTGAACTTCTATGGTAAGAGACCTGTTTTTTTCTTTCTGGATCTGCCTCTTATGATGTCAGATATCATCCCTGTCTGACCTTAGCTTGTCTTTTCAATACTTCCAGGAATCGAATGTTTGTGGCTATCTTCTTCAGCTCTTAATCTAGTCAACCTGCACTCAGCCAGCTGGTTTAGACAGCTCAGGCTGGGGCAGAGTCCCTCCTGGGGGAGGGGAGTTATTGGGTCGTTTCATGCTGTTGCAGCTCATGGGAGTTGTCTCTGTCTGAGCACAATGGCTGCTTCAATATGGGGGAGCAGTCAGCACTGGGACCCTGCCAGCCACTCTCTCCATTCTCTCTCCAAAGCCTCAGTCCCCAGTCTCTCCTCAAGTATCTCCAAACCGCTCTCTGTCTCCTTTAGCCAGGGATCTACTGTCTGTGGCTGCCACTCTCTACTCAGCAGGTGGCTTAGAGAGGACAGGGCAGGGCAGAATCCCACTTGGGGGTGGGGCTATTGGGTTCTCTGATGCTGCTGCTGCTGCTCAAGGGAGTGGTGTCTGCCTGAGCAAGATGGCTGCTGCTGCCTGAGGGATGAGTCAGCACCGAGATCCAGCCAGCTACTCTCTCAGTTCTCTCCCCAAAGCCACCGTCCCCAGTCTCTCCTCAGGCATCTCTAGCCCACTCTTTCCCCGCCTTTGCCAGAGACCAGGGCAAGTGGCCACAAATAAAAATTCATGCATTGGCCCTTTAAATGGCTCTTTGTGTCTCCAGCCACCTGTCTCTGGCAGAGAGCAACCCTGCCGCTTTTCGCAGCTGGCTGTTTTCTGTGTATTCTTTGGGCTCTGGAGCTGTAGGCTGGAGATCCCTGCTTTTGGTTTAGACCCCGCTCTTCTCAGGGGGATCCAGCTGGCTGTTTCAATATCCCTCCAGTGCTGCCACTTGTGGGCACCCCATCTGTCTTCTCTAGTCTTTGCCACACTGCTTACCAGTTGAATTGTGCTAAAGCTGATTCTTGTCTTTCTGAGGTTGTAAGCCTCCTCTTGCTTTCTTCTGTTGATTGTTCCAGGTGATTTCTCCACAATTTAGTTATAATTCCATATTATTTCTGAGAGGAGGTCAGTGTGACTTCCACTCACTCCTCTGCCATCTTGATTCTCAGGACTCAGCTTTAGTGTCACCTCCTACATTAGGTTTTATCCTCCCATTTTAACCCTCATGCAGAATTCTGTTTTATGAACTCTATATTACTACCCTTTTTCATATTTCTATCTAATATGACATGTATCTTTAGAAAAGAGAAAGATTGTCATTCAAATTTTCTGTATTCTCCTGAACAAGTAGAAGTATAGTGAATATATAATAGAGATTAAATATTTATTAAATTAAATTAAGAGAAACAGAAAACCCAAGCTATTGACAGTCCTCCATACATACTTGAATAATCATGACTCCAATTTTATCTACACACATTCCTCCCTCTCCTAATTATCACCCTGTCCTGCATCCACAAACTAAGCCCTGTTTACTTGGTAAAGCTTTGTTGATTCTTCAAGGCTGCACTGTGTGACTTAATAACCAGCTCAAGAAATTAAATGTAGAGTCAGTCTTTAGTATTAGAATAAACAAAAACTTTGAGTTAGCTAGTCCAGGGTTCAAATCTTGATTCTACTTTTTCAGACATATGTAATTATTGATGATTCACACTCATTATCTATGACACTAAATTATCTATGAAAGGGAGATATCAATACTAACTCATAATCATCATGACTTTAATAGTTTTGATTGTAATTCTTCCAATGCCTTTGTATGTTTAATCTTATTTAATTCTCAGAATAACCCGGTGACATAAATGATATTATTATCCTAATTTTATATATTAGGAACCTAAAACACAAAGAGCATAGATTATTTCACAGATTTGATATAGGTATTAAATTAATATGTAAAATACCCAGTACATAGTAAAATTCCTAGTTCTATCACCCTTACACATACAAGTGGGTTTCCAAAGAAATCAAAACAAAAAGCTTCTGTAAAACAAGGAAAGAACTGCTATGACTGTCATACTTTGCCAAATCAAAATATTACCCCCAGAAATACCAATTTGTATTTTAAAGACTTCATAAATGAACTTACCACATCATATTGTTAGTTTTAAGCAAGCTGATAATTTAGCAGGAAGAGAGAGTTGAGTTTTTCTCCCATGTTCCCACTTTAAATCTGAACGGTGTCAATCCCTGTCAGTTTAAGGGTGTTGTCTAGCATAGTTCTTCCTAAAGGTAAAAGCCTTTAGAAACAAGTGATATTACCCTGGCTTGTGTCGCTCAGTGGACTGCGTGCTAGTCTGTGAACCAAAGGATCACCAGTTCAATTCCCAGACAAGGCACATGCCAAGATTGTGGGCCAGGTCCCCATTAGGGGGACTCAAGAGGCAACCACACATTGATGTTTCTCTCCTTCTCTTTCTCCCTCCTTTCGCCTCTCTCTAAAAATAAATAAAATGTTAAAAAAAAAAAAAAAAGAAACAACTGATATCTATGTGAGAATTCTCTGCTTTGTTTAAAGGCTTAAATGCTTCCATACTGATTCAAAAGCAAAATACGCTTATGATTGCCAAATTAAAAAAAGAGATAAGAAGAAATATTTGCTTACTATTAGAAATGTTTCTTCAAAACATTCTTAAATTCAGGACAATAATTCTATGTTTAAGTAGTTGTCTACCTCAATTTCTTCTCTTCAAATTTAGGATGGGTCCTTATATATTCAGATAAGCATCTTCAGTACAGGAGTAAGATATGTTTCATAAACTAAATTAAAACATCTTGATCCTAGCTGCATATAAATCTCTAAGTACCTTTCAAAAATGCTCATGCCTGGGCCTCACTCTTGGTCAATTGATTTAAAATATCTGGGGAAACTACACTAAGTGTTAAAAAGTTAAAACTAAAGAATTAAATATCTGGGGGAGAGTCTGAACATAAGTATTTTGTAAAAACATTTTAATTGACTTTTATGTGTAATGACAAATGGAAATGCTCAGTCAGCAGTAGACATAAGCACTGACATCCATAACAAAGTGTACGTTGGCTTATGAATAACCCTAAATCTTGGCTTAAATGATGGATGATGTGATGTGCATGTATGTGTAAACCATAAAATAATTACCACAAGGTTAATTTACACCTTTATCTTCTCACATTTTACCACTGTGTGTATGGCAATAACATTTAAGATCGACTCTCTCAACAACTTTCAAGTATACAATATAGTACTGTTAATTATAGTCACCATGCTGTAATTACAACCCCAGAACTTATTCAAGACATGAAAGTTTTTACCTTTGACTAACATCTTCCAGTTTTCCCCATGTAACTCCAGCCCTTGACAACCACTATTATACTCTCTATTTATTTCTGATTTTGGCTTTTTTAGATTCTGTATATAAGTGAGATCATTCAGTATTTATCTTTCTCTGACTTATTCCACTTCACATAATGCTCTAAAAGTCATCTATATCTTTGCAAAAGGCAGGATTTCCTTCTTTTTATGGCTGAAAAATATTCCATTGTGTATTTTCTTAATCTCTTCATCACTGGTGGTACTTAGTTTCCATGGCTTGGCTATTGTAAATAATGCTTCAGTGATCATTGGGATGTGAATGTTTATTCAAGATAATGTTTTAGTGTTTTTATTTCCTTCAGATAAATACTCAGAAGTGGGATTGATGGATCGCAGGGCAAGAAGCAGCCTGTTACTAGAAAGGCCAGCTCTAGTGTTCACTCTGCTCTGGGGCTGCTGGTGCTTGGGAGAAGATAATGGATGTGCGGTGTTAGTAGACCTCCCCTTCTCAGTGCATCTTTTCTCATTTCTGTGCTTCACACATTCTTGGTCATGTGAAGGTATTTTTTCTGAGTAAATGGTCATTCACATAGATATTTCTGGTGGAAGGTCGCAGAGAGGCAATCCATAGCAATTCCAATGCTGCCAGTTTTCAGTCCACACTTATAAATAACCCTCAACCTGAAAGTTGAAAACTAAGGTGGTAGCTAAGACACAAGCTACTTTCCATGGCCCAGTCAAACTCCAACTCCTCTTTCTGTAAATGCAAATGGTGCTTAAAGCTCTTTCAGTGTGTTTGCATTTTCTCACAAGACAGCATAAGTTATTCCTCTTTCTTTGCTCATTTCCTTGTTTTCCTACTGACCCATTACTGTAACCACCAAATCTCATTTCTCCCACTTTCCATTTATTCCTCATTGTTTCTCCTGTTCTTTTAATACATTCCATACGCACATTTTCTGTGTTCTCATAATATGTAGTGATAGTTTGAATTCCAGCCACCAAGATAATAACAAATCTTGGATGGACAAAAGAAAATCTCCACAGTTGTGTCTTATTTACTGAGTCACTGCTTTGAACGGACTGTGCAGGGAATGGTCTCTATACTTCTATTGTATGTAATATTGAGTTTTAGGGTCACTACACACTATAATTGACCTTAGATAAACTCAACCAACCAAACGTGAACTTCACTTTTCTTGCCTTTTCGACCTATTTTCTTTGTCTGCATTGTATTTTTCTGAACCACTGCCAACTAAGTATTGCTGTCCCTTCTGTATCTCCCTGGGTCAGATGGCCCTCACCATAACACACCACTGAGGCTTTACCTATGGCCAGTGGCAGGACAGTGACATAAATTTGGTAATATGCACCTAACATCAAAAATTACTGGTTGTGTCTCTGAATAAAACAAGACAAATAAATTAGACCAATCAAATCAATCTTATCTACAGGTTATTGTGTTACCTTTCCAGATTAAGTTTTAATTTTAAGAGTAGCTCCTTAAAAAAATAACCCAGTCACCAACTTAGAAATTTAAAGTACCTTATTGTTTTTTAATTTATTTATTTTTTCAAATACATTTGTCTCCACTTTCCTCCCACCACTTTCCCTTGCCCTTCTCCCCACTCTCCCTCCCTCAATCTTTCCCCATTTTGGCTTTGTCCATGAGTCCTTGCTATATGTTCCTTGACTTGCCCCTTCCCTTCCCTTTCCTCCACCTACCCCTCCCTCCTTCCCTCTTGTCTCTGTTGGTTGCTTTTTTCTTTCAGTGTTGCTGGTCTTATTTTCCTTATTATTGTCACTAAAGATTATATCAGAAGGAGAAGAAAGGATCATCTTTGGTACTGGGGATTTAGAAACAAAAGTCAGAAATTTCCCTTTTTCTTATTGATTCTAAAATTATATAACTACCACTATGCTATGGATGTGAGTGAGGAACCAGGCAGTAAAACTTGTATAAATCACTAAAAAAACAGACTCAATAAGTTAAGTCCAGAAAGTAGATTCACACTTTAAGAAATGAAAAGCTGTATGTTAGGACCTGCTAAGTATGCCATTATTTTTAGAAAAATGAATAATTTAAAGCTATATTAATGGAGGTAAATTGATCTTCAATATAGATGCATTGGTGAAGAAGACATTGTTATGATTTAGAAGAAAGTTATTTTAAGGAAACACAACAGAAGTCTCTTGGGTCCTGATAATATTCTGTGAAATTTTATTGAGCTTTACTTTATAATTTGTGTGCATATGTACCATATGTGTGTAGGTGTATATATACACATATATATGTGTGTGTGTATATATATATATATTCAATTTCAAAAGTTTTTTTTAATGTGACAAGAATTTTGAGGTGAGTGCTAGCTTTTTGCTTTTTTAAAATCAAGCTTGTTTTTTCCCCATTAAGTTTTGATTTACTCATTCTAACTTTGTATTACTTTTAACCTCTTTACAACCTGTGATTTTTTTTTTTAAATTCATCCAAATCTGAGTGAGCAATAACTTGGTTTAGTGGGTTTACTGAATTGGAATATCAATAAAAGATGCAGTAATAAATCTGCTCAGATAGGATGAGTACATAAACCAGCACAGCTTCTCTGCCCCATGCGGCAGCCTCAACACTGATCAGTGATAAGAACCACTTATACCTAAAAGCAGTAAAAACCTTTTTACTGGCCCTGAAAAGCTCAAGGTATTTTTACTTCTTCCAATATAAGTGAGGGGGAAACCCAAGAGCTTACAAGTTCATGGCAAATAAGAATTCCAACACATTTTAGAAATCATTCATTCCAGCCATTTATTTTCATAAATAAGTAAACAATTACCAAGAAATTAAGTGACTTATTTAGTTCTGCTAAACAATTAGTGACAAAAAAAGAATCAGATCTTATGTCTCTCAATTTCTAAGCCAGTACATTTTAATTTTCTGGACTTCCTTTCCACAAAAACCTATTTTACAACCAATTGATGTGTGTTTCTTGGCCTGTGGTTAAATTTTTCATGTATTCACAACAGATTCCTCTTCAATAATAAAAAATTTCACTTGCCATGGAATTATCTTATTCAAGTAACTCCTCTAAAACTACTTTAAAGACATTTCTGCTATTAGAATGTGTATACCTCTGACTATTAAGTAGTTTTTTAAAATCATTTATTTGACACTATTGAAACCTATTCCATGTTGCATACTACAATTGTTGCTTAGTATTCAGATATAAGTATAGAAGCTTTACTTGTCATTGTAGTGTTGCAGGTGAATTGAGGGAAACAGATTCTAAAATAAAATTATAATAAAAATAAACACATATAGCCCTGGCTGATGTGGCCCAGTGGACTGAGCACCAGACTGTGAACCAAAGGATCACCGGTTCAATTCTCAGTCAGGGCACATGCCTGGGTTGCGGACCAAGGTTCCCAGTAGGGGCCGCTGGAGAGGAAATCTCACATTGATGATTCTCTCCATCTCTTTCTCTCTCTTTTCTCCTCTCCCTGAAAATAAATTTTTTAAAAATCTTTTAAAAAATAAATAAAAATAAATACATGTAATAAAGAGTAGAGATCCCAACTGCATTTTTTATTTTTGCTTGCTGACAACTTCCAAGAATTACCACTTCCTCTTTCCTTCATGCCCCACTTCTGGGAAAGTGGGTAAAAAAAATAACAGCAAATAAGAAAAAATACATACACACAATACACATACTAATTTGTCAACAAGAAAAAATTGACTTGTTTTTTTTAGCAATCACTCAAATGTTCCAGATTATTTGAATACCTTATATGTGCTAGAGACAATATTGGCAACTAAACAGGAAGCAAGACTGAGGTGGCCCCTTTCCTTCCCTGTGGGAATGGATACCCATTCATCCATTCCCGTACATGTTCTGCAGATTTATGCTTGTGTAAATTAGAAAACTCAAATAGTTCTTTTGGCTGTAGCTCACTTCTTCATGGGCCACCCTTGATACCTCACCTTAGAGTCCTGTGGGACTTGAGTCTAGCAAAAGATAGAAGCAAAAACAGGTGATGGGGTTGGGTTCTGAGGAACATCCTCATTGTTTTCATAGCAATGGTCTCAGGAAAAGCTATGACTATTTCCTCCAGCAATTCAAAATGTACCCCTCAGAAGGAATGAAAAGCCCTCTACCTCTGGGGATGGGGAGAACTCTTCTACTGGCAAAGACTCAATGGCCCCAGCTTTAGCAGCATCCTCCCACATATCCCCAATGTAACTAAAAGTATCTATTTTCCCCATCAACATGCTCCCTTTAACATACACACCCTAGGAGGCTGGGAAAGCAACTTGTAATTCAGCTAATCACAGGATGAGATCCAACATTGGATTTCCTGCAGTGTCAGCACTGTGGTTACAAGAAAAGGAAGCATCACTCAGAACACACAGGAAGTTCCTAGGTCATCTCTGTGGCTTGAGTTGGGAATTCGAAGAGCAGAGCTCATCTTTATTTTACCACTTTGTCCCAACACCTTAGGAGTCACCAACCAAATTCATTATATTTATTAATTTTTCAAAGTGTTCAGAAGTGTCATATATGGAGTTACTTAACTCCATGCTAAATGTTGATGAGGAGTAACCAATGCAGATATTTTCATATTTCTATAAAGAGTTCAAGCCGTAGGCTATCAGGGCTGTTTTTACTAGTGGAGATAGAATCATTAGCATCTTTAAAACTAATTAGATTAGAGAGCTGAATCCAGAAACTCCAAAACCAAACCAGAAAATTCATCCTTAAAGTTGTGTTTCTCTAATTCTGGCTAAGATGGAGGCATAGGTAGATATACTTTGACTCCTCACACAACCAAAACAAGGATGACAACAACTGTATGGATGTCTAACAACCAAGGAGTTAAAAAAGAAACATTCACCCAGACTGGTAGGAGGGGCAGGGACAGGCAGCCAGGGCAGAGAGGACACATGGCAAGGTGACAGCTGGAGGACTGAGTGAGCAAGGCAGTGGCTGGTGGTCCATGCAGTTCCACATTTGGGTGTAGATACACCGGGAAGAACATCTGGGAAGTAAGACAAACAGCACAACCCAGAGTTCCAGCACAGGAAAAGAAAGCCTCAAAAACTCTGGTTGTAAAAATCTGTGGGGGTTGCAGCAGCAGAAAAAACTCCCAGCCTCATGGAAAAGTTTGTTGGAGAGACCCACAGGGTACCAGAGCATACACAAGCCCACCCACCTGTGAATCAGCACTACAAGGGCCCAATTTGCTGATGGATAGCAGGGGGAGTGACTGAAAGTGGGTGAGAGCTGAGCAAGTGGCACAGTTCTCTTTACGACCCCTTCCCCACATACAGCACCAAAATGCATACAGGTTAGTTGCCCCACCCTGGTGAATGTCTCAGGCTCCACCCCTTACAATGTAACAGGAGCACCAAGACAAGCAAAGATGGCCCAAATGAAAGAATAGATCAAAACTCCAGAAAAAATATGACTAAGCGATGAAGAGATAGCCAACCTATCAAATGCAGACTTCAAAAAATTGGTAATAAGATTGTTTACAGAAATGGTTGAGTATCGTCAAAAAATGGAGGATAAAGTGAAGGCTGTGCAAAGTGAAATAAAGAAAAATATACAGGGAACCAAGAGTAAAGGGAAGGAAACCGGAACTCAGATCAATGATTTGGAGCAGAAGGAAGATATAAACATTCAAGCAGAACACAATAAAGAAACAAGAATTCAAAATAATGAGGAGTCTTAGGAACCTCTGGGACAACTTTAAATGTTCCAACATCTGAATCATGTGGTGCCAGAAGAAGGAGGAAGAGCAAGAAATTAAAACTTATTTGAAAAAATAATGAAGGACAAAGGAAGTAAACTTCCAGGAAGTCCAGGAAGCTCAGAAAGTCCCAAAGAAGTTGGACTCAAGGAAACACACACCAAGGCACATGATAATTAAGTTACCCAAGATTAAAGATAAGGAGAGAATCTTAGAATCAGCAAATAAAAAAGAGACAGTTACCTACAAAGGAGTTCCCATAACACTATCAGCTGATTTTTTAAAAGACACCTTACAGGCAAGAAGGGCCTGGAAAGGAATATTCAGTCATGAAAAGCAAGGACCTACATCCAAACTTACTCTATCCAGCAAATTTATCATTTAGAATGCAAGGGCAGATAATGTGCTTCCCAGATAAGGTATAGTAAAAGAGTTTATCATCACCAAGCCATTATTAAATGTAATGTTAAAGGAACTTATCTAAGAAAAAGAAGAAGATCCAAAACTATGAATAGCAAAATGACAACAAACTCACAATGATGGACAACTGAACAACAACAAAAAGCCCCCATAAAACTAAGAAAGCACCTAGAACAGCAACAAAATCACAGCAATGGAGATAACATGGAGGGTTATCAGTAGGGAAGGGGAGGAGAGAGAAGGGGGAAAAGGTACAGAGAGTAATAAGCATAATTGGTAGGTACAAAATAGACAGGGGGAGGTTAAGAATAATATAGGAAATGGAGAAGCCAAGGAACTTATATGCATGACCCACAGACATGAACTAAGGGGGTAGAATGCTGGTAGGAAGGTAGGTGCAAGGTGGAGAAGAATAAAGGGGAGAAAAAATGGGACAATTGTAATGGCATGATCAATAAAATATACTTAAAGAAAAGAAATGCTAAAGTAAGCCCTGCAGGTTGAAATCAAAGAATACTAGACAATAATGCAAATCCTTATGCAGAAATGAAGTTCATAATAAAGGAAAATACATGGGCAATTAAAAAAAAAAAAGCTGTGTTCCTCTAGAACCACTTTTGGTGCCAAAATCAGTATTAGTCAATGTTCTCTAGGGAATAGAACCAATATGATACTGGCTGAGATACACATAAAGAGAGTTATTATAAGGGGTTGGTTCACATGATTATGGAGGCTGAGAGATCCTGGGATATGCTGTTTGTAACTGGAGGCCCAGGGGAGCTGGGGTAGCTCCAGTCCAGACCCAAGGCCCAAGAACCAGAAGATCAATGGCGTGAGTCAGTCTGAGTCCAAAGACCTAGGAACCAGGAACACAAAAGTCTGAGGGCCAGAGAAGATGAATATCCCAGCTCAAGAAAAGAGCAAAATTGTATTTTTCCCATACTTTTTGTTCTATTTAGGCCCTTAATGGATTGGATGATGCCCACCTGTAAGGAAGAGGGCAATCTTCTTTACTCTGTCTGCCGATTTATAAAATGAGCCCTTTTGGAGACAACCTCACAGACATACCCAGAAATAATGTTTTACCAGCTACTAGGGCATCCCTTAGTAGATAGTTAACTAGTCAAATTAACTATAACATATAAATACTTGAAAGATTGCAAAAGGAGTAACAAACAGAGCTGCTTATTCAATGGAGCTTGACAGCCTAATAGTTGGAAGGCATCTAGGTTTCTGAGAACTTTAACAATGATAAAGTTTTAAGGTTGTTAAGATGCTAAAAGCAATTATGCCAAGGTTCAGTAATTTTTTTTCATTTTTAAAAAATGCATTAATACCCAGATATTCACTGTGAAATAATAAGCAAAAACTATAATCAGATAAATCTCTCAAACACTTCCAAAATTACACTTAGCCAAATTTTCCACATAAAATGGAACTTGTAAGAAATTCATGAATTTAGGTTAACATTTATTCTTTTATAATAAATTATAAATAAATATTGATAACTATTTGAAATGTAGTTTATATTTAATATATTTGTGAAATATATACACTTTAAATATTAATCTTGAAAAACTTGTAACTAAACATTAAATACAATGTATCTTTAAACTACAACATATTGAAGGAAAATCAGTATCAGCAAAATCATACTATTAATAAATATCTTAATATTTGCAAATATACAAGGTCTATCCAGAAGGTAATGAGTCATGTAATATGAAAAATAGGTACACTTATTGAAGAAGAACAAGAAACATTGTACATAGGAGAATGATGCCTCAGTCTCCTTCAAAGTAGACAAAGTAGACACCTAGGGACTTCACACAGTTTTCCCAGTCACAATCAGCTGCCCCATCATATTTTCCTGAATCTCATCAATGGTCTGAAATCGCTTCCATTTCAAAGGCGATTTTAGTTTTGGGATAAGCCATAAGTCTCAGGGTGCCAAATCTGGGCTGGGTCACCTGAGTGATTTGAGGTTTCTCCAAACAACTCTGCATGAGACATGAGGCATGAGTGGGTATGTTGTCGTAAAGAAGCTGCCAGTCACCAGTTGCCCATAGCTGTGGCCTTCTGAATTATATAAATAGTTTCCACAGAGGAGTGTTCAATCTTAATGCAAAATTTGATTCAGATTCATTGTTTTACTTGCTCAGTCGTTTTGAATGAAGGTAACACAGTACACATGCTCACTCAGTGGCATCTATTGCCCAAACTGAAGAGTATAGAGAAGTCATCATTATTCACTCATGTGCATTCCAGACCATTCTCCTTGGCTGCAAGGTTATATTGATATCACACAAACTGCTCTCATTGTATTAACAATGGCTGAGATCTTTCTGGACAGACCTCATATTACATTCCTCTGAGTTTGGAAATGCCCCATCTGGTTTCAGGGACTGTAACCCCGCCAACAGGCAGGAGGGCCCCAAGACTGGAAATAATCAAGGAGGCCTCGGGAAAACAGGCCACTTGGGAAAATATCACAGGGCACAGGGAGGATATGATAACCTGTGCCCCGTGCTTGGCCCTGTGATGGTCGGTTGTTGGTGACACGTTAAGTTCTGTCATGAGAAGGGACAACCTAAGACAGACATCAGTTGGTATGGGCAGCAGACAAGATTTTGGGGGACATGGAGAAAGGGCAAAAAGGCCCTCACCCCTCTGCTTGGCTTGGACATGGCTGGGGTCCTCATTCTATCCGAAAGAAGTCTCCTTATCTCTTGGTGGCTCTGCCCCACCCCCTGGCTCAGGCTTAAAACAATACAAAAGGCAGATACAGCCCTAAACTGGATCAGGTGGTTCCTGGGGACAATCAGGCCTAGAAATATGTTCCTCTAAGCATGCTTTGTTCTTCCCTCATAAGTGATAACCGATAACCAGCTCCTGCTGGGAAGGAGATTTACATTATTCATAGACCCTTACCTGAAGCCTATCTCTTATGTTCCTCCAGTTGTTATCTATGACCTCTGTTTTCTGTAAACATAGACTTTTGACATTGATTGCTGAGCTTTGCTGTGTACCCCTGTGCAGATGGTTCTCAGTAAAAGCCTTTGGACATGGGGGTTTGGGGACTTCTCTCCCCTAGAGGGAATATAATGGGGCACAGCCAGGGCCCCCCAAAAGGGTATTGTGACAGGGTCTAGAGATTGGGGTGTCCGAGAAAAATATATTCTCCCCACCCCAGGGTGAGCTGCCATGGGGGATGGGAGCCTTGAACAGGGCCATTGAGAGTCATTTTACATGTCAATAACAGGATAGCTTCATTCCTTATATGCAAAGAGGGTTATTTTGCATATCACAAAAGTTAATCAGGAAGGTTTAAAAGACTTAATAGAGAATGTAACTGGGAGAGGAAGGAGGAGAGACAGGGGCCTGCAGGAGAGACAAAGAGACACAGACTCTGGAGAACAGTGTGAAAACTGTGGGAAGAAAGAGGGGAGAAAGGACTCTTGTTAGTGGGCCATGAGAAGGTGCCACATGGTTATGGATTAAGAGTTGGAGATTGTGGCGACACAGCGGATGGTGCTGAGACCCACGAGAGGCCTGCCTAGCCGAGCCCCAGACTTCTGTTTTTTTCCTTCTGAAGGACGGTACCCCTGACTGGCCTGACTGGCCTAACTGGGCAAAGGGGTGAAGGGAGGACTGTGTGTGTGCTGGTGATTATTTTAAAGGGATTTTGCGGTTTAAGAGCGACATTTAGCCATTAATCAAACCTGTATAACTTTTGAATAAATAGTTCCTTTCCTTTTCACCAAACTCTGCCATTCAGAGCCATAATTCCAAGGGTGGCAGGCAAACAGGATTCCAAAGGGGGGGGGTGTTGTTTTTTTGATAATAGCATCTGGGCACATCTCCCCCATGGGTCCACTTTTTTGGTAACAGAAAGAGCCATGTCCTCTCTCCTGGCAAACAGAGAAGTGTTTTGGATGACTCATGATTATTCCTCACATCCATGACAACCCTGGGATGGGCTCTGTGGGATTTAGAGCCCAGCTCCCTTCTCAGTTGGCTCTGGACAGTAACTCTCAAATCCAGGAGCCCCGCACTCCACCTCAATGCTCCCCACAACACGTCACCCCCCATGACACCTGTGTCTTAAAAAAATTCTTATTTATAATACAGGCAATAAAACTTTGAAAATCTATTTCACAAAGTCATGAAAAAGTATTTAAATTATGATAAGACTATTGACAATCAAAGGGCATAATAAGAATTTAATATAAAATTTAAACTCTATTTTCCTTTTATTAATTTATTTATTTTTAAAAATACATTTGTCTCTGCCTACCCCCCACCACTTTTCCTCGCCCCCTTCCTCCTTCCCTCCCTCAGTTCTTCCCCTTTGGTTTTGTCCATGAGTCCTTGCTATATGTTCCTTGACTTTCCCCTTCCCTTCCCTTTTCCTGCCCCCCCCCCCTTCTCTCTTGTCTCTGTTGATTTCTTTTCCTTTCAGTGTTGCTGGTCATATTTTCCTTGCGTCTTTGTATTGTTGGTTAGGTTCCACTTATACGTGAGATCATATGGTATTTGTCTTTCGCCCCCTGGCTTATTTCGCTTAGCATAATGCTCTCCAGTTCCATCCATGCTGTCACGAAGTTTAGTAGTTCTTTTTTTCTTTCTGCTGCATACTATTCCATTGTGTATATGTACCATAACTTTTTGATCCAATCATCTACTAATGGGCATTTAGGTTGCTTCCAACACTTGGCTATTGTAAATTGTGTGATCTCCAAGATATATAAGGAACTCACTCAACTCCACTCCAAGAAGACAAACGATCCAATCAAAAAATGGGCAAAGGACCTGGGCAGACGCTTTTCCAAGGAGGAGATACAGAGGGCCCAGAGGCATTTGAAAAGATGCTCAGCATCACTAGCCATCAGAGAAATGCAGATCAAAACCACCATGAGGTACCACCTCACACCGGTCAGAATGGCCATCATAAACAGATCCACAAACAACAGGTGCTGGCGAGGCTGTGGAGAAAAGGGAACCCTAGTCCACTGTTGGTGGGAATGCAGACTGGTGCAGCAACTGTGGAAAGCAGTGTGGAATTTCCTCAAAAAGCTGAAAATGGAACTGCCTTTTGATCCAGTGATTCCCCTGCTGGGACTATACCCTGAGAACACCAAAACGCCAATACAAAAGAACCTATGCACCCCAATGTTCTATTTTCCTTTGAATCAATCAAGGTTGCTGCATAGGTTTGTTGTAGTTTTTTTCTTTGCTGGTCCAGTGTTCTTGGCAGGCAAACAATAAATAAGAGGTTTTATTCATCTATTTTTTTCAAGATGGTAATGAGTTCCTTTATTGCTTCAGGATGTAAAGCATGTATGTGTTCTGTGAAAGATTCACTGATGTTATTCTGTTCTATTGACAAGCTTTTAAACATAAAATAAGGATCAGTCTCTAAAATTTATTTTTTAATTTTATAAGAAAAAATAAACTACATTAGGTTAAATTTAAATTTATTTTCAATGTGCTTAAAGTGATGGCACCTATGTATCTAAACAGCATTGTGGCTTCTCATTAGAATAAGTAGAAATAAAACATAATGTATTAAGATATTCATGATTAAATAAAATATATATCAATACAGATAAGTATATTTGAAACAGCATAATAAAGGAAAGATGGCAAAGATTAGTTGTCTACAATAATACTATGAGATTCACTTTCTTTTAATAGTTTAATATTGAATAGAAACATGTTTAAGTGCTTGTTAAAAAAGCAAGTGGTGGGAGGAAAGCAGAGATAAATGTATTTAAAAAAACAATAAGTAAATAAATAAATAAAATTTTAAAAAGGCAGGTCAGTATAAAGAGACAATCTTAATATAAAACCCAAGTGTGATAATATACATAATAAAAATAATATAAACAAAGTATGATATAAACCTCATATAAATTTAACATTGTACAAACATAATCATGTAGAGTTTCCTCAATATGAAAAAATTAAAATTTATTGGAAATCAAGTAAATGTTAATATGAATCCATCATGCTCATGTTGTTCAACATTTGCTGGGGTTGGGGACCGATAAACTTGTCTTAACTTCATTTTTATCATCCATACAGTAGTTATATATCCAACCTTAAAATATTGATAGTTAAAATACATGATGTGTATAAAATACATAACTGATTGTAACCAACTAATGGAAGTTTATGTTTTAATTCCATTAATTAGGACAGAGCACAACTCAAATATTTCAAAATAGAGAGCCCCTCTCCCATATATTCAGTCACTCACTCTATCATTCATTCATATTCTTATTAAATCACAGGTGTTTGTAGAGAGCCTAATAAGTGTCAAGTCCTGTTAAAGATACCATGGAAACTGCAGTGTAGAAATTGATTCAATATAAAATTTGTTGATACCTCTTAAAGTTGTCCAAATATCACATTGCAGTATCCAGCTAGAAGTAGAAAGAAGGAGTGGAGGGGAGATAATAAAAGTCTTCAAACACAAAAAATTTATATAATGTATTTTTTTAAACATTTATCTTCAAAAGATATTTAAACTCCTTAAAATAAAATAGTAACAGTACAAATAATATTAATGATATAGAAAATGTATAACATCAGCTGAAAATACTATGGAAACTATGTGTGCAACATAACCTCACATATTTTAACACATTTCTATATTAAATTTAGTATAATTTTATGTAAAAATTACAAAAATCTTAATTCAAGTTACCTTAAATAATAAAATTAATTATTTCACCTAAGAGGAAATCCAAAAATATGGCACTCTTTTGTTTGGATGGATGTATTGGTTTAACAATGTGATTAAAGAATGTAGTTGTTTCCATATTTTCACTGTGACATTCAGATAGTGGTACCCTCAGCTGCATTGTCACCTCTGTCTTGTCCTCTGTGTCACAAGGGCTTGAAACTTAAAATGACATTTCCCAGGTACCCATGTCAATGGAGACCTTGATGAGAAATTAGAAGATGAGAAAAGAAAGAAAGGTTTTTGTTTTTTTCTGGTGATGCTTTCTGCTGCAGCAGCATCCATGGAGGGCATTGCAAAACAGCACCCCATGCAGAAAGTCTCAGGCTTCGTTGGCATTTGAGGGATCTTCAGCAGCAAGGTCAGTAGTGCAGGCTCTTGAGATTGCTCTGTGGTGCTGGCACATCCTTCAGTAAGTGGCTAGCAAGCTCAGGATCAAGGGCTTCAGCCCAAGGGTGGGAGCAGCCTTCTGATATGTGCTGACACTCCCTCCTTCCCATTACTCCCCAGCCTTGTCCTATTCTTTCTGTCATCCCTACCAATGACCTTGTAATTAATTACCTGTATCAAATGCTCCTCTGTCTTAACATTTAGGGTTCTTTCCATTTTCCTAACTAAACTCTGATTGATAGAATCAACTTCAATGATGACTTTGTCCTTAGGCTGAAACAAGATGACAACAGCAGTTCCAGGCATCCATCTAGATATGACAATGTTCACAGAGTGGGGAAAGGTAGCTTTTCCTTCATACACTCTTAGCAGTGAAAATATCTTCCCCAGAAAACCCATGCCAGATAGCTCTTCACGTCACACTGGGCAGTTCTGAGTCTCCAGCTGTGTTAGCAAATTAGGCTTCATGGAACAGACACAAATAACATTGTTTCTAAAGATTTTTTTTATCTCTAACTTAATCATTTTGATATAGACAGTTCAAAGCTAGTACAGTGGTTCCGGCATTGTACAACACATGGTCTAGTTCAGCTTTTTATTCCACTGTGTCTAGGAAACATCATGGGTTACATATAGCAGAGTCTCTGTATGAAGAGAAGGGTCTATATTTAGAAAAGGAGGAATATCCAACACTACAGATCCAGGTTAATTGATTAGTTGTTCAGAGAAAATCAAGGAAAGAGTGGTGTCATGGAAGTTATAGATAAAAGGGTTTCAATGAGGGAGAAACTGACCATGAGGAACAGAAAAGGAAAATGTTCCTTACAAAAGCAGATCCTTGCTCTCCTTGTTTTTCAGATGATATTGACCAATCCCATGGAAAAGCTCTGCACTTCTTAAAAATAAAAAAGAGAGTCCATGCTTTTTACCATAACGGGGTGATTTGGAACAAACAGCACTAACAAGATTGATGAAAAATAGGTCAATAACCAAACTTAATGTCACTTACTCAAAATATAATTTCAAAAGTTCTATATATTTAAAATAAAACTATATTTTATCACAACATTTTAAAATAAATATTTGCCAATAATGTGAAAGAGTATCAATTTCTATCTTATAAGAACCTAATGAATAGTTAGAAAATATGAGTTTTAGTAATAAGCAATGTTAATGACTTTATGAAGAAAGTCAATGAGCAATCATAATCATAAATTTGACTTTTTAATATTCATCTAAATGCTTCAAGTATTATATTAACAATCAGTTTTTGAGGGAACAAGATGGTGGAGGAGTGAAAGGGAGTTACACTGACTTCCTCCAGGACCAATCTGGAATTACAACTAAATTGTGGAGAAATCACCTGGAACAAACAACGGAACAATAATGAGAGAGTAGCCTGTAACCTTGGACAGATAGAGGGATCAGCTTTGGCACAACTGGACCGGTAAAGAGTGTATTAGAGACTTGAGAAGACAGGTTATGTGCCCAGGAGCAGAAGTGCCAAAGGGATATTGAAACAGCCAGTTGGATCTACCTTAGAAGAGTGGGATCTAAACCATAAGCAGGAATCTCTGCCTTACAGCACCAGAGCCCAAAAAGTACACAGATAACAGCCAGCTCTGAAAACCAGAAGGGATCCTTTCTGCCAGAGGCAGGCAGCTGGAGATGCAAAGAGCCATTTAAATGGCCAAAGCATAAGTTTTTCTTTTCAGCCACTTAACCTGGGCTCTGGTAATGACTAGGATAGAGGGAGCTAGAGATGCCTGAGGAGAGACTGTGGAAAGAAGCTTTGGGGAGAGAATTGAGGGAATAGAAAGTGAGATCCCAGTGCTGAGTCAATTCCCTATACAACAGCAGCCATCTTGCCCAAGCAGACCACTCTCCTGAGCAGTGGCAGCGTGAGAGGACACAAGAGCCCCGCTCCCAGGAGGCTCTGCCCTAGCCTGGTGGTGCTTAAGCCTGACTGCTGAGTAGAGTGGCAATCACAGATAGTAGATCCCTAGCTAAAGGGGGTACAGAGAGATCTAGAGACACTTGAAGAGGGACTGGAGATGTAGGCTTCGGGGAGAGAATGCAGGCTCCCTGTGCTGACTCCTACATATATGGCAGCAGCCACCTGGCTCAGGCAGACGACTCCCCCTGAGTAGCAGCAGTATGAGACAACACAATAACCCTGCCCACAGGAGGGACTCTACCCAACCCTGTGGTACCTAAGCATGACTGCTGTGTGTAGAGTGGCTAGATTAAGAGCTAAAGTAGACAGCCACAGACAGGAGATTCCTGGAAGTCTCTAACAGTCTGTCATTCAACTGTCACACGGGGTCAGCAGCTAACATCATTCAAGACAGATCCAAAAAGAAATAACAACAGTTACCTACCATAGAAGTTCACACCACACAGTCAGAAAATTGAGCCAGATCAATTTCAGAGGCAGAAGCAAAAAAAAGAAGAGTCTCATAAATAATGGGAAGACAAAGAAACACTCCCCAGTCAAAGGGGAAGGAGGAAACCACAGAAAGAGAACTAAATTAAATAGAGGCAAGTAAACTATCAGATATTGAATTCCAAACAATGGTTCAAAAGAAGCTCAGTGAGCTCCAGGAGCTCAGAGAGAATTACAAAAAACTATAGGGAAACTATGAGGAACTTACTGAAAATTATATAAGTATGAAAAAGGACATAGAAACTATCTATAAGAGGAATGAAGAAATGAAGAATACAATTTCTGAATTGAAGAACACAGGAGGAGGAATCAAAAGAAGGCTAGATGAAGCAGAGGATCAAATCAGCAAGCTAGAGGTCAATGTAGAAAAAAGCTCCCAGAAGGAGCAAGAACATGAAAAAAGATGCAAAAATAATGAAGAGGCATTTAGGGAAATGCAGGAAAACCTGGAAAGTAATAATATCTGTAAATTAGGGATACTAGAAGGAGAATAAGAGGAGCAAGGGATAGAGAACCTGTTTGAAAAAGTAATGATGGAAAACTTCCCTAATTTGAGGAGAAGAAAAAGTCACGCAGTCTAGGAAACAGAGAGGATCCCATTCAAAAGGAAGCCAGTGAGGCCCACTCCAAAACACATCATAATTAAAATGGCAAATATCAAAGACAAAGAGATCATCCTAAAGGAAGCAAGGGAGAAAGAGGTAGTAACATAAAAGGGGACCCTGATATGGCTAGCACCTTCAAAAGAAATACTACAAGCCAGAGGGAAAAGGCAAGAAATATTCCAAGTAATGAAGAGCAAAGGATTGCAACCAAGACTGCTCTACACAGCAAGGCTCTCAATTAAAATGGAAGGTGAAATAAGGAGTTACCCAGACAAAAGAAGGCAAAGAGAATACACCTCTGCCAAACCTGCACTGCAAAGTATACTACAAGTACTGCTTTAAGAAGATGGAGAAAAAGAGTGAGAAAGAGGAACTCAGGTACAAAGGGAAAAAATGAATAACTACCTATCAATAACAACTTTCAATGTAAATGGATTAAATGTTCTAATCAAAAGACACAGTGTAGCTGAATTGATAAGAACACAAGACCCACACATATGCTGCCTGCAAAAGACCCACTTCATAACTAAGGACCTACACAAACTGAAAGTAAGAGGGTGGAAAAAATTATTCCAAGCAAATGGACAGGAAAAAAAAAGTCGAGGTAGCAACATTTATATCAGACAAAATAGATTTCAAAACAAAGGCATAAAGAGACCCAGATGGCACTTCATAATACTCAAAGGAAGACTCCATCAAGACATAAACATTATCTATATGCACCCAACAAAGGAGCACCCAAATATGTAAGGAAAATCTTGGAGGACTTCAAGAAAGATATAGACAGCAACACGCTGATAAAAGGGGAATTTAACACCCCCCCATCAACAAATCACTATCTTCCAAACAAAATATCAACAGGGATATTGTGGAACTGAATGATCCATTAGATCAAATGGACTTAAGTGACATATAGGGAACCTTTCATCCCAATGAAGGAAAATACATAATCTTTCAAATGCATATGGAATATTCTCAAAGATAGACCACATGATAGGACACAAAAAAAGCCTCAACAAATTCAAGAAAATTGAAATCATAACAAACATTTTCTTGGAACACAAGGGCTTGAAACTAGAAATTAACCTCAAGGAAAAAATTCAAAAGCATTCAAATTCATAGAGACTGAATAGCATGCTATTAAACAATAAATGGGTCAGTAATGAGATCAAAAAAGAAATCAAAAAGTTTCTGGAAACAAATTATAATAAACACACAACAGTTCAAAACCTATGGGACACACAAAAGCAGTCCTGAGAAGGAAGTTCATAGCAATACAGGCCTACCTAAAAAAGATAGAAACATTTCAAATAAATGACCTAACCCTACAGCTTCAAGAACTGGAGAAAACAAAACAAACAAAGCCCTGAGCAAAGAAGAAAGGAAATAATCAAGGTCAGAGCAGAACTGAATGACATAGAGTCTAAAAGAACAATTCAAAGGATCAACCAATCTAGGAGATAGTTCCTTGAAAAGATAAACAAAATTAACAAGCCTTTAAGCAGACTCATCAAGAAAAAAGGGAGAGGACCCATATAAATAATATCAGAAATGAAAGAGGAAGAATAACAACTGATATCACAGAAATACAAAGGATTGTAAGAAATTACGGTGAACAATTATATGCCAAAAAATTTGAAAACATAGATGAAATGGACAAACTTCTAGAAAAATATAGCCTTCCAACACTGAAAGAAGAAGCAGCAGAAAATCTGAACAGGCCAATAATACTGGTGAAATGGAAGCAGTAATCAAAAAACTCCCAACACACAAAGGCCCTGGACCAGACAGTTTCACAGGAGAATTTTACAAAACATTTAAGGAAGAGCTAACCCCTGTCCTTCTCAGACTATTCCAAAAAATCCAAGAGGAGGGAAGACTCCCAAACTCTTTTTAAGAGGCCAACATCATCCTAACCTCTAAACCAGATAAAGACACTACAAAGAAAGAAAACTACAAGCCAATATCACTGATGAACATAGATGCTAAAATCCTGAACAAAATATTGGCAAACCACATCCAGCAATACATTAAAAAGATCATCCACCATGATCAGGTGGGATTCATCCCAGGGATTGAAGGATGGCTCAATATTTGCAAATCAGTAAACATAATACATCACATAAACAAAAGGAATGATAAAAACCACATGATCATTTCAAAAGATGTGGAAAAAGCATTTAATAAAGTACAGCATCCATTTATAATAAAAACACTCAGCAAAGTGGGAATACAGGAGGCATGCCTCAACATAATAAAGGCCATGATTTCAATGGACAAAAACTAAAAGCTTTCCCACTAAGATTGGGAACAGTAGAAGCATATCTGCTTTCACGACTTCTATTCAACATAGTACTGGAAGTCCTAGCCACAGTGATAAGACAAGAAAAAGAAATAGAAGGCATCCAAATTGGAAAGGAGGAAGTAAAACTATCATTATTTGCAGATGGCATGATAGTGCACATAGAAATCCCCATAGACTCCACCAAAAAACTACTCGACTTCATAAGTGAATTTGGCAAAACAGCAGGATACAAAGTCAATATTCAGAAATTGAAGGCATTTTTGTACACCAACAATGAAATATGAGCATCAAAAATTAGGGGGGAAATTCAATTTGCTATAGCAAGAATAATAAAGTACCTAGGAATAAACTTAACCAAGGAGGTAAAAGACCAGTACACAGAAAACTACACAACACTAAAGAAAGAAATTAATTAATACACTAATAACTGGAAGCATATGCTATGTTCATGGATTGGAGGAAATAACATCATCAAAATCTTCATACTAGCCAAAACAATTTATAGATTCAACACAATCCTTATTAAAATACCAATGATATATTTCACAGATATAGAAAAAATATTTCAAAAATTTATATTGATCCTTAAACAACCCCAAATAGCCACAGAAATTTTCAGAAAGAAGAACAAAGTAGGAATGATCACAATACCTGACATCAAACTGTATGACAAGATCACTGTAATCAAAACAACCTGGTACTGACATAAGAACAGACACATAGATCAATGGAAAAGCATATAAAACCCGGAAATAAACCCATGTCTCTTGTCAATTAATATTAGACAAAGGGGGCAGAAGCATACAATGGAATAAAAATAGCCTCTTCAACAAATGGTGTTGGGAGATCTGGACAGCTACATGTAAAAAAATGAAATTTGACTGCCAGCTGAAACCATGAACAAAAATAAACTCAAGATGGATAAAAAACTTAAATATAAGTTGTGACACCATAGAAGCCGTAGAGGAGAACATAAGCAGGAAACTCTCAGAAATTGCACACAGCGATATTTTCACCAATATGTCCCCTAGAGCAAGGGATATAAGAGAAAGAATAAAAAAATGCAACTTTATCAAAATAAGATTCTGCACAGCTAAAGGAAACATCCACAAAATGAAAAGGGAACCAACGGTATGGGAAAATATATTTCTCAGTGATACCTCAGACGAGGCTTGATCTACAAAATATATAAAGAAATCAATGACTCCAATCCAGAAAGACAGACAGTCCAATTAAAAAAATGGGCAATAGACCTGAACAGACACTCTCCAAGGAGAACATACACAGGGCCCAGAGACATATGAAAAGATGTTCATCATCACTAGCCATCAGGGAAATGAAAATTAAAACCACAATTAGATACCACTTCCTACAGCAGTCAGAATGGCCATCATAAACAAATCAACAAACATCAAGGGCAGATGAAGTTGTGGAGAAAAGGGAACCCCACTACACTGTTGGTGGGAATGCAGACTGGTGCAGCCACTGTGGAAAACAGTTTGGGATTTTCCTCAAAAAGCTAAAAATGGAACTGCCTTCTGACCCAGTGATTTTACTTTTGGAATTATACCCTAAGAATCCCAAAACACCAATTCAATAGAATCTATGAACCCCATTGTTCATAGAAGCACAATTAACAATAACCAAGTGCTGGGAGAAACCTAAGTGCCCATCAATAAATGAGTAGATCAAGAAAATATGGTACATTTACATAATGGAATACTATGCAGCAGAAAGAAAGAAAGAGCTACTACCCTTCACAACAGCATGGATGGAACTAGAGAGCATTATGGTAAGTGAAATGAGCTAGGGGGTAAAAGATGAACACCATATGATCTCACCTATAAGTGGAACCTAATCAACAAAACAAATAAGCAAGAAAAATATATCCAGCAACATTAAAAGTAAAAATAAAACGATTGTAACAAGAGGGAAGAAAAGGGATGTAACAAAGAAAAGAAGGGAAGGGTCAAATCAAGGAACATGTATAAAGAACCCACAGACAAAGCCAAAGTGGTGAAAGATTGAGGGTGGGAGTTGGAGATGTGCAGGGCAGGGCAAAGTGGTTGCAGGGAAATGGAGACAAATGTATTTGAACAATAAAAATGAAAAAAAAAAGAAAGAAAAGAAAAAGAAAGGAAGAAAGAAAGAAAGAAAGAAAGAAAGAAAGAAAGAAAGAAAGAAAGAAAGAAAAAGAAAGAAAGAAAAAGAATTAATAGGAAAAAAGTAAAAAAAAATCAATTATTTTACTTCCATTAAAAATAACTTCCACTATTCAGTAGCTGGAAAAATAAAGGCAAGTATTTTACTACAAAGATCCTAATGAAAGAAATATAGGTAGGGTTTTTTGTCAATGTTGTATACATAGGTAATGATATATTATATTTATATAATTACATATATTATAAAAATTATGACAGACTTTGATCAGGGCCTTTAAATGAGTATAATTTAAACTTCCGGTCAAGGTGGCAGTATAGGCAAACACAGTACTTGCCTCCCTCCACAACCAAATTAATATTAGAACTAAACTACTGAACAACCATCATTCAGAATTGCATGGAATCTGGCTGAATGGAAGTCCTAGAGCTAGATAATTAAAGAAGAAGCTACAGGAAGACTGGAAGGAGGGGCAGAGATGCAGAACGGTCTCTTCCCACATCTGCGTGTGATGGATAAAAATCTGGAGGGATATCTCAGCTGTGAAGGTCCCCGCTGAGGAGTGAGGGGTCCTAGCCCTACAGCAGGTCTCTAGCCCAGGGTTCCAGTGTCAGGAAAAGAAGTCCCCATAACTTATGACTTTAAAAACCAGCAGGTATTAGGCTGAGGAAGACAGAAACTTCTGGAGTATCAGATAGTTCTTCATAAAGGGCCCATGCACAGACTTACGATGACTCACTCCATCAGCCTTCCAGCATAGAGGCAGCAACTTGAAAGGCACCAGAGACACACAAGGAGGAGCTGAATTGCCCAGCATCTGAGCAAGAGCAGGGGAATGAAGGGCAGCTTTCTTCCAGACTGAAATGCTGGCAGAGGCCATTGATCCTTTGATGAACCTTTCACACACACAGAGCCAAGCTGGCAGACAGGAGCCGTATCTGAGACTCCAACATGCTGGATATTACTGTTTGCCTTGCCCTAGTGATTCCCCAAAACCCAGCGACACCCAACTTTGGGTCCACCCAAACTGTTTCCAGTGTCTTTGCCATACAAATGGCCTATCTTGTCTCATGCTTCAGGTTTTCCTAAAATCTCTCAAAAAAAAGCAGCATCTGTCCTCAGTGTACCCCATACCTCTCACAAGGTGACCTCGGGCTCAGCACGAGCAGCAGCTGGCTTTGGTTAACAGCTTGGCCCCATCTTGACACCTCCAATCCCAGCATAAGTAGCAGCCATATGGACAGGACACAGGCAGTGGCTGAACTTGGCTTGCACTTCAGAGGAGGACCCAGGACCAGCACTTCCAGTAGACAGCTTCAAACCATATTAAAGTACTACCCAACAACCTCTATAAGCATCATAATCAAGGGATAGACTTAGCAGGCACCAGAGCCCTGCTGAAGGAAGTAGTGTTCCATGAGGTGGGCCCCAGCATTCTCCACAGTGGTGGAAGTCAGTATGTTTAGAGGTCGTTATATTCAGAGATAGGTGTTTACTGCTCACAGTCAGTCTTGCAGCTGATTGGCCTGGGGGTAAATTATGGCTCAACTACAAGAGGGTGTACACAGCCCACATGAAGCGAGGGGTGAAACTTTAATGCCCATCTTAGGTGGTCGGTAGGCTATGTCACTGGATCCTACAGAACACCTGCCTCATTACATCACTCTGCCAAGTCTGGGATATACAATAGCTCAACCTAATACACAGAAACAAACACAAGGAATCTTCCAATATGAGACAAAGAAATATGTCCAAATGAAAGAAAAGAAAAAAATTCCAGAAAAAGAACTAAACAAAATGAAGACAAACAATCCACTAGGTACAGGGTTCAAAACAATGGTTATAAGGATGCTCAATAAATTTAGAACTTCAAAAGCATAAAAAAGGACCATTCAGAAATAAAGGATACACTAACTGAAATGAAGAGCAATATATAAGGAATCAGCAGTAGAGTAGATGAAGCTAAGAATCAAATGAGTGATTTGAAATATAAGGAAGCAGGCCCTGGCTGGTGTGGCTCAGTGGATTGGGTGCTAGCCTGCAAACCAAAGGGACACCAGCTTGATTACTAATCAGGGCACATGCCTGGACTGCTGACCAGGGTCCCAGTAGGGGGCACCTGAGAGGCAACCACAGATTGATGTTTCTTCTCTCGCTTTCTCCCTCCCTTCCCCTTTCTAAAAATAATAAATAAATAAAATAATTTTTTAAAAAAGATTTAAAAAGAATTATAAGGAAGAAAAAAACACCCAATCAGACAAAAAGTAAAAAGTACCCAAAAAATGAGGATAGCATAAGGAGCCTCTGGCACAACTTCAAGTGTATCAACATTTGCATCATGGGGTTGCCCGAAGGAGAAGGAAGAAAGCAAGAAATTGAAAACCTATTTGAAAAAAATAATAGCGGAAACTTCCCTAACTGAAATAAAACTACAAGACCAGAGAGAAAAGAGTCCCAAAAAAGATGAATCCAAAGAAGACCCCACCGAGACACATCATAATTAAAATGCAAAAGTTTAAAAACAAAGAGAAATCTTTTTTTTAATTTTCAAGTCATGTTTATTCTATTACAGTTGTCTGAATTTTCCCCCCTTTGCCCTCTTCCACCCATACCACGCCCAACCCCTGCTCCCACAGTCAGTTCCCACTATGTTGTCCATATTCATGGGTCATTCATACATGTTCTTTGTCTAGTCCCTTCCCCTTCTTTCCACCATTGTCCTCTTTCCCCATCTCCTCTGGTCACTTTCAGTCTGCTCCATGTTTCCGTGTCTGTGGTTTATTTTGTTTGTTAGTTTATTTTGTTGAATAGAGTCCACTTATAGGTGAGATCATATGGTATTTGTCTTTCACCAATTGCTTATTTCACTTAGCATAATATTCTCCAATTCCATCCATGTTGTCACAAAAAGTAGAAGTTACATCTTTCTCTCTTTCTTTCTTTCTTTCTTCCTTTCTTTCTTCTATTTTAATTGAAGATTGGTTTTATTTATTTTTTTAAATTTCAAAGTCATTTATAAAATATTTTAAAATGTAAAACTCTTATAAACTCTCAGCAATTAAAGCAACATGACACCAGCACAGAAATAATCAAGTATATCAATTAAATAAAATGAACTTCTAGAAACAAATGTATATATCTTTCTACAGTGTAATATATGATTGATATTTCAAATCAATTGGTAAAATAAGGCTTATTCAACTAATAAGGTGCATGAACCACTATTACTTGAAATAAAACAAATACAGAGTCCTATTTCACACATACAACAAATATTCAGGTGAGTTAAAAATTAATATGTAGAATCTAAGGAGTTTTAGGAGAAAATATGAACTAATATTTTTCTTGCCCTGAAGTAAATATTCAAACCCAGAAGTTATAAAGTAAAATATTGGCAATATGATCATATTAAACATTTAAGGCTATTTAGTAATATACATATAAAAAAGTTATAGAATGGGAAGGTATTTGCTACACTTCTAAAAAAGGCTTAATAGTTGGGTTTTTTTGGTTTTTTGTTTGTTTTTTAGGTAAAAGAATTCTACAAACCTTTAATCAATAAATAGATAAAGAATACCAAAAAGTCATTTAAAGCTTTTTTAAAACAATAGAAATAGGCAAGAAATATACAAAAACAGGTTTAGTTTTAACAAATAATAAAGAAACAATAAAAATGACACATCATTGTCACAATCAGATTAATAAGTATTAAAAATATTGGTAATATCAAGTGCTGGTAACTGTGAAAGGAACTGGGTATTCATAGGCTATTTTTCTTCATCTTAAAGCAGTCTCTTTAGCATATTTTGCAGCACTGGTTTGGTGGAGGTCAATTCTCTTAGCCTTCTTTTTTCTAGGAAACTCCTTATTTCACCTTCCATTTTAATTGAGAGCCTTGCTGGGTAGAGCAGTTTTGGTTGCTTCTGGTATCCCTATTATATGGATATTATTATGTTTCAGGTTGTCCTGCATTTCCCTGAATGCTTCTTTATTATTTTTACATCTTTTTTCATTTTCTTGCTCTTTCTGGGAGCTTTTTTCTACCTTGTCCTCCAGCTGATTCGACCCTCGGCTTTTGATTCCTCGATCTAGCCTGCTTTTGATTCCTTCTACTCTCTTTTTCAATTCAGAAATTGTATTCTTCATTTCTTCGTGTCTCTTATTGATACTTTCTATGTCCTTTTTCATGTTGATATCTTTTGCAGTAAATTCCTCATACTTTCTCTATAGTTTTTCGTAATTCTCTCTGAGCTCACTGAGCTCATTGGGCTTCCTTAGAACTGTTGTTTGTAACTGAATATCTGATAGTTTACTTGCCTCTATTTCATTTAGTTCTCTTTCCAGGGATTCCTCCTTTCCCTTCAAGTGGGGGATATTTCTTTGTCTTGGCATTGTTTGTAAGATTCTTCTTTTTTTCTTCTGCTTTTTAAATTGATCTGTCTTGATTTCCTGACTTTGTGGTGTGAACTTTTATGGTAGGAGACCTCTGTTTTTCTTTCTGGATCTGCCTGTGATGATGTCAGATGTTGTCCCTGTCTGACCTTAGGCAGTCTGGTCGAGGCTTCCAGGAATCTACTGTCTGTGGCTATCTCCTTCAGCTGTTAATCTAGTCAATCTGCACTCAGCAGGCCATCTTAGACAATGCAGAGTGGGGCTGAGTGCTCCCTGGGGGTGGAGTTATTGAATCCTCTGACGGTGCTGCTGCTCAGGGGAGTGGTCTCTGTCTGAGCATGATCACTGCTTCTGTATGGGGGAAGAGTCAGCACCGGGATCCTGCTGGCTACTCTGTCTGTTCTTTCCCCAAGACCTCTGTCCCCAGTGTCTCCTCTAGTGTCTCTAGACCACTCTGTGCTCCCTTTAGTCAGAGATCTACTGCTATCTGTGGCTGTCACTCTGCACTCAGCAAGCAGCTTTGGCAACATATGGCTGGGCATAATCCCACCTGGGGGCTTGGTTATTGGGTCCTATTATGCTGCTGCCACTCAGAGGGAGTGGTTTCTGCCTGAGCAAGATGGCTAATGTCATATGGGGGAGGGATCAGCAGCAGGCCGCCGCCAGCCAGTCTCTCAATTCTCACCCCAAAGCCACCGTCCCCAGTCTCTCCTCAGGTTCCTCTAGCCCACTCTGCCCTGACCTTTGCCAGAGACCAGGGTAAGTGGCTGCAAATAAAAATTCATGTGTTGACCCTTTAAACGGCTCTTTGTATCTCCAGCTGCCTGTCTCTTGCAGAGAGCAATCCTGCCACTTTTCTCAGCTGGCTGTTTTCTGTGTACTTTTTGGGCTCTGGAGCTGTAGGCTGGAGATCCCTGCTTTTGGTTTAGACCCCACTCCTCTCAGGGGGATCTAACTGGCCCTCTCAATATCCTTCTGATGTTGCTGCCCATAGGTGCCCCACCTGCCTTCTCAAGTCTCTACTACACTCCTTACCAATTAGGTTGTGCTAAATCTGATTCTTCTGTCTCCGAGATTATAAGGCTCCTCTCTTGCTATTGTTCAGTTGTTTGTTCCATGTGATTTCTCCACAGTTTAGTTGTAATTCCAGATTCATCCTGGGAGGAGGTCAGTGTGACTTCCACTCACTCCTCCACCATCTTGATTTCCTTGACAAAGAGAAATCTTAAAAGCAGCAAGAGTAAAGCAGTTAGTTACCTACAAAGGAGCTCCCATAAGATTGTCAGATGATTTCCAATAGGAACTTAACAGGCCAGATGGAATTGGCAAGAAATAATCAAGGTGATGAAAAGCAAGAACCTATAATCAAGATTACCCAGAAAAAGTATCATTTAGAATTGAAGGACAGGTAAAGAGCTTCCCAAATAAGAAAAAGCTAAAGGAATTCATCACCACCAAACCAGGATTATAAGGAAAAAAAACATCAAAAATATGAACAATAAAATGGCAAAAAATACATAGCTAACAATTGAATTAAAAAATAAACAAACAAGAAAAACAGAAACACACTCATAAATACAGAGAACATTTTGACAGTTGTCAGATGGGAGGGGTCTTGTAGGGATGGGTAGAAAGGCGAAAGGATTAAGAAGTAAAAATTGTAGCAGGGAGGGGAAGGGGAAGGGTCAAATCAAGGAACAGGTGTGAAGCACACATGAACAAAGACAAGGTGAGGGAGGATTGAGGGGGGGAGGTGGGAGTGGGTGAGGCAGGGGAGGTGGATGGTAAATGGAGACAAATGTGTTTGAAAAATTAAAAAAAGAGAAATAAATAAGGAAGTACAAATTGGTCATTATAGAATAGCCATGGAGATGTAATAACAATGGGAATATAGTCAATATTATTCTAATAAGTCGTATGGTGTCAGATGGGTGTGAGATTTATCAGATGATCATTTAATATGTTATGTAATGTCTAATTGCTGGAGTGTACACTTGAAAATATAATAATGTATGTCAACTGCAGCTGAAAAATAAAGATTTTAAAAATTCAATTAAAAATGAATAAATAAATAAAAAGTATAATTTAGGCAATAAGTAGAGCTGTCCTACTCTATGGAAATAACTTACTAGGACTCTACCACCTTTTTGTAAAAGACAGATCAGTTTCTCCAAGGGGCATTCTTAAAGTCATTAGGTCTGTGATAGTCATTTGAATCAGTTTTATATAACACCATAAAACGGGCTTGTTCACAAACTCTTTTGCTCTTTTCTTCTTCCTTAGGTGGTTAGCTCATTTTTAAATGGAAGATTTACTCTAGTTAAGTAAATGTAGGGCATCTCTTTCTTTCAAATCCCAGAAAGAACGGTGTGTTTCAGTTTCCTATGGAAAGCTCCAGTATCTTGCCCCTCTTTTGAAAGAGCAACTAATCCATCTTTCCCTCTTCTTCCTTGTCTTCCTCCCTTCATCAGCATTGAGCCTCTTTATCCCTTTTTTCAACCTAGAGAATAATTTGTCTCACTCCAGACCATTCAAAAACTGTACATTAGGAAGTAAATAGAAAGTTCATCTTTAAGTATAAAAATGGGACAGCTATAACATTTGTTCCAAAATAGTATAAAATTTTGATCCCTCACTACACCAGAAAGCCTTCTTGGGATTTAGGGTTCAATACAAAAATGTCACGATGATTCATTTGAAATTATATTAAAAGGTTTTTATTCATGATAGTGAATATAAAGCATACATTTGTGCTAGGCAATTAAAATTAAATAATACTCAGGCATATTTTAATTGTCTTATTAATATTAGACAATTAATCTTAAAGCTAATCTTTAAGGTAACGTATACTTTTATACTTTATAAAATCAACAAAATATGCTTATATGCAGAGACAATATTAACTGATCAGTTTTTTAAGTGCCCGATGAAGTACTTACATTCATTTTTTTCATTAACCCTGAATATCAATACTTTTAACATCTTCATTTATAAATGAAAAAATTGGGACCTAGAGAGATAAATGACTTGCCGAAGAAATAAATCTCCAGGAGGACAAGTTTAGACTCAACCCAAACTTCTGACACTGTCTCCCATGCTTCAATCACATGGCACACTGCAGAAGATTGGAGGTGGAACTGGACTTTGAAAGCTTATTCCAGTTTCTAGTGAAATTCCTGTCATGTCCAAGAAAAAAAAATATGGTCTGTACTGACATTAATTATAATAATATTTTGGAGGAATGTTTCTTCATTTTCTCATGCTGGGATGGGAGGGAAAACAAAGACTAAATGTACAATACCAACCACATGTATGTATGAATGTGTGTGTGTTTATGAACATAAAAAAAACAATGTATAAAAACAGGCAAGGTCCAATGGCATTTGTGCAAATAGTAAATACATGGGAAGTCTCCACTACAATCATTGCTTTCCTTTTGTTATGATCAGCTGCATATATTTAAAAATTACTGTATTTTAATACAGCCACCACCTCATTCCCTCCTGGTCTTGTCTTGCCCCATCTCATCTATTGCCAGTTCCTTCATTACTTACATGTTTTAGATTACAAATGCTTTACTGCTCTGATAACATTCTTCAGCATAATAATTCACTTGTTGAATGTTATATTTTAAACCTGAAAGGAGCTGTTACTGTTATCAGTAAAAAAATCAAACATAAAACTTCCAATCAATCAATAATTTCTCACCTGACTAATATGATTCATATACACCAATTGATAAGTAAAATAAAAATACTCAACTGTTTCATCCTCAAAGAGTGATTGTAGTATGTACTTCTCTACAATGTGCATCTGTAACATTGCCCTGTGTCCTGGTCCAGGGATACTCCATGGATGCTCCTGAACAATGACATATGTATGTGACATCCTGCAATGTAGTAAGAAGTTAGACATTAAAAAAGATTCTTTATTCCCAATAACTATACATAACACAAATTTTTATTCTCTATTCTTTGAGTGTTTCTCACTTGTATTATTCCTCTACTAGCACTTAATGGGCATTCACCAGGCTGCATCATAATATCAAAGTAGACTACCTCACTTTACCTTTTATGTAATTATATCCTGAACAACCAACATTCAAGCTCTTAGTATGGGCAAATTGTCTGAGCCAGTGAAGCACAGAGATTCAGAGCATGGATTTGAAGGTGCACATACACTGATGTCAGCAGGTTATGTAAGCTCTCTGAGACTTCATTTTTGTATGTATAAAATTTAAATAATAACAATATTGAACTCATAAGGTATATGGTAGAAAATATATTTTACTACTTAGCAATAAGTATTTGTTTATTATTTGCTAACATGGTGATAGTGATGATAATGAGGAGGAGGAGGATGAATATGAAGTTATCAGCTGGTGTTCTGATTAGGCATCTAAGAATGGATGACTAAGCCACAGGACCATGCATGTGCACATTAGCTTTCTCAGGCTAGACTGCTTTGCCTCCTCATTCCATCTCCCACTTCTGTTTAAAGACTCACAAGACAACTCCGGTCCTCTCTTCCATGAAGCTTTCCTTAACTACTCCTCTGAAATGAACTTAAAATATAGTGCTGGCATTTGTATCGTGAACAAACTTCTGTAGTGAAATTTGTAACACTGTATTGCAATTTTTGTCTTTATATCAGATTGAAACTCTTGAGGAAAGAAACTGGAACTTACTCCCACAACCTAAAACAGTACCACTTACATGGTAAGGGATCAGTAGTTTTTGTTGTTGTTCAATGAAGTCATGAATAAAAGAGGAATGATTGTTACTAGATACCCTTTGCTCACTAGGGACCAAGTTATAAATGCTTAGGTAAGGATGCTGAAGTTATTTTTATCCAGTATGTTAAAGAAAACTCTTAAAGATAGGTCAGCCTCACTCTTATGTACACATAAAGTCTTACAGAAGTTATGAGAAAGTCTTAAGACTGGACTTTCTCATAACTTGTGTAATTCCACAGGAGGCAGGTGAAGATTAACCAAAGACCAGCTTTCCTTTGTTTATATTTATGTGAACTTAAACTAATTTAAGAAAAGCCATATTTTCTTTCTCAGTTAACTTGTAAACATTAAGGATTCTATTATTAAATAAGAGTGAGACTAGATTTATTTCATAATTCTATAATCTTATATTTAAAAATAAGATCAATTTTTTAACTTCTTTGATTATCATCTTCTTTTAAAAGTAAAGTGGGGGCCCTACCATAATCCCAAATTTTGAAACTAATAGAAGAGGGTTAAATATTTAGTAATTTCAACCTCTTTTTGTCAGCTTCTACATTTCTTTAAAAATAATGCTTGTTGACAACACCACCTTCATTTTCAGTCTTTTTTCTTTTCCCTACTAAAAACGAAAAAACCCATGCTGACAGTTCCAGAATCATCCACAAGGGGGAAACCATGCCTTACATACACAACAAAGAGGAACAGCAGTAATTAGTTACTTACACTGGAGGGGAAAAAAATGGAAATAGAGTCAATAGCATGATTTGGCCCATATTAGAAAAAAAGAAAACAGTGCAACATCACTCTTTGAAGATAATATGTTTGTTTAATTTTTGCTCTTTATTCCTATTTCAATGCCAAGGACATACATCTGAAAGATACACAAGTACAACAGGCAAATAAATATCTCCTTAGAGATAAGCATTGCACTTGAAAACATACTGCAAGTTCTGTTATACTTACTATTCTAACAACTTTGAAACTTTAAAAAATAGTTTTGCAAAATGCATTTCTGCAAGACTTTATTTAAAATGTCTACCTCATCTCAGATGATATCATTGACTTAAGAGTCTAGAATTATAGGTAGGAATTCAGCTGTAAGAAACATGGAGAATTCCTGTGTAACAGAGTGACAGTGGGTGTTTTAGTGTGCTTGCTCTTAACATACCATTGTGAGTCAGGATTTTCTCATAAATGGTATCCAACATGTAATTAAAATCAAATGTACTGTTCAAGGTCTAATTCCTCAGTTTCCTGCTTACCCTTATTAAAATCCATGGTCCATCATGAGAATCACTCCTTTGTATAGATTCTGTGAAGTTCCTTGACCCCACTTTCAGCTGCAGTGGCCACACGGAATGCCAAACCTAGTGAAATAGAGCCTCATTTCACTCAGCACCTGTACCAACCAGCTAACCATAACTGGGGAAAAATAAGGAACCTTGCTCATTGGCCTCATTTAAATGCATAATCATTAACCATATGTGATCACTTAGTACTTACTAGCAAACTAACTAAAGTTTCTTTCCCTCTGTCCTAGGCAACAACTTCATAACTTCTTTTTTCCTACATCTCCCACACCTCTTCCTCAGGGTCAGAATACAATCTCCACGAGACCCAAACAACAGATCTACCAACCCGAGTGCATCTGAAACCACATGCTCTGCTTTCCCTCCTCTTGTGGTGGAAGAAATTTTTGTCATTTGGTTTAAACCCTCTACTCTGCACGGGTCTCTCCCCTCTTGCCTATTCAAAGATTTCTCTTCTCTTGTGTTTACTCTTTCCTGCATCAATGATCTGCTCTCTACTAAATGCTGCCATCAGCATGCAAGATATTAAACCTCCCATTTTAAAGGAAGAACTCCTCTTCATGTTCCCATACCCAATCCTAATTACTGTCCCATTGCTCTGTCCTCTTTACTTGAGTAAAACTACTCAAAAAGGTACCAGTAGCTCTACTTAATGTTTTCATTCTCTTTTCTCTCCACTGCACAGAAATTATTCTTTTCAAGGTTATTAGTGTCTCTATGTTGTCAAATCCTACATTAAAGTACCAGCTTTCATCTTAATCTACTAGAAGTATAGGACTAATAATCACTCCTTCTTCCTTCTAACATCTATCTACCTGGATTGTGACACAGTTCTTCTCATCTCCCTACTCTCTTCTTCAAGTACCCTCTGCCAGATCCTCTAGACACTGGAGTGGCCCATGGCCCAATCTTCCAATACTATCTATTCACTGCCTACACTTACTTCCAAAGTAACTTCATTTGGTCTAAAGACTCTAAATACCATGGTGATTCACAAATTTCATCTAGAGCAATGGTATCTCTCTTTCCTGAATTTCAGTATGGTACATCAGTTATCTGTTTCACATCCCTGCTAAGATCAGAGAAGCATTGCAAGTTTAGCATGTCCAAAAACAAACCCTCTCTCAACCTATGCCTAAATGGTCCTAAATGATTTTTGATGAACCTACCTTTCTAACTTCATCTTCTAACAATTTCCCCCTTCGATAACCTTCCATTCTCTGAAACACATAGAGTATAAGCCCACCTACATGAATATGCCAAACCTCTTTTTCAATGTATTCATATGGCTTACTCCCGCATTCCTTTCACATTTCTGCTCAAGTGTCTCTTGACCACCTTATATAATTTCCTCCACCCTGCATTGTGATGCTGAACTTTCACAGCACTTTCCACCAACTACCATGATATATTTACATATTATGGTCATCTCCTTCCACTGGGATATAGTGTTATGAAGAAGAGACTTATTTGTTTACTCCTGTATCTCCAGTGCTTAGAATACTCCATCAATATATGCTGAATGAATGAATATCAACCAAACACAGTTAATTGAAATTTAATTTTTAATAAAATTTAAATGTGTTTTGTTTTACTAGCCTAAGTTAGATTTGAGAAATTAAATACTCCTTTTTCATTAAAAAATAGAAGAATTATAAAGAAAATCTTTATAAATACTATTTAATAATCTATTAATTACAATAGAAAATTTTTCATTAAAGGATATTTTTCTGCAGAATATATTTAGTAGTTTTATCAGATTCTTTAAAAGACTTGAAGTTAAAAAAATATAGTGTATTGCCTCAATAGCTGGTTTTACTTCATAACTTCATAATGATTAAAAAGTTTATCTGAGAATGATTTACACTGCACTGTTGATTGTATCATATGCCATTTACTAAGCATGTCAGTTAGGCAAAAATACACTTCACGATAAAATATAGAGTTCCAGTTATAGAATAGTACCTGTATTTTAAAATAGTACCTGTATTATATGTCAAATCCTTACCAAACAAGGTGAATTCTCAACAATGCCTACAGAAAGACTTTTCATTCTGTTTGTAGTCACTTCCCCTTCTTTCGTTGACCTATTTCTGATATATCTGCTAATACTATTCAATACCTATACCAATCTTTATATGAGTGACTGTTTTCTTGTATCAGTGTTTCATATTAATGCAGAAAATCTTAGCCTATCTATAATTGCTTGAATGCAACTCTATTACCATAGCTTTGCTATCCCTGAATTATATTTGTATATATTTTATATGATATACTTTCTGACCTCAATGAGAGTAGACATTTGTCATGAAATTATGATTTCTGTAGAGCATAACGAATCAACTTATGCCAACCAGCCATCGCACACACACACAGACATGCATACCTGCACATACGTGTTACTATTCTAGAAATTATCTTATACTTTCACATAAGTCAAAATTATATAAAACCATATTGACTGTTGTATACTAAGTCCCCAACTCTTTTCTAGTGAAACAAGTTCTCAGCTTTGGGAAGAACCCTGTAGAGTGATGTGAACCAGGGTTGTGGCTGTATGGGTGACAGATGCTGGGGCCGGATGGCCCTGACAACTTCTTTTCACAATAAATATGAAAAGCTAATCTCTGCTAAATTATTAATAGCCACTAATGATGTACTCAATACTTGGTTACCCCTCATGATAATGTATTTGCCTGTAAATGAGACTCTTCAGGAAAGCACTCCCTAACCTGGAGTGGTTGTAATGTGGCTGACAGCTTCAGGCACACAGGGCCCCTGGTTCTGGCTTCACATGGTCCCTTGCTGAGACTCATTAAATCATTAAGCCATTTGATCCTTAATTCCAGAATATCAAAAGGACGCATTATAGACCTCAGAGTCATGGTATAAAGGTTAGTTTTTTTTAAGAGGATTGTGCAATGAAAAGTCATAGAGTAAAAAAAAAAAAAAAGATCTCTTTTACCTCACACTAGTTTCTTTTGATTCAATTACCTGGTTTACTGGTGTATACCAAGTCCAAAGAAGACAGATTTGAATCCTATGTGTTGAGATTATTAAGCAGGAGATAGATTAGAAAATCATGAGACACTGCAGCTATCATCAGTCAGCATCCTGATTTCCAAGAATCACCTTGTGGCACCTGATAGTAAGTAGTCTGAGGTTTCCTCTCTGAGTGGGCAATCAAAGATGTTGTGGGAAACTGCATACGTAGAAGTTTGAATAAAACCCTCTAAATCCTGTAGACATTCACTAGAAGAGAGCCATTCCCTGGCAAGAGTTTACAATATCCGTGTGGTCAGTCCAATTCTTTGTTCATGACCACCAACAACCTGGACCCCATCTCCATTTGCATCAATTTGGTGAGCCAGCCAGTAGGTCTTCTGTGGAAACGCTGGAGTAATTAGACAACACCGTCTACCCTCCCCAGTGGTTGGAGGAGACTTTCATTCTTGCTGTCTCTTTTATGCCTTGGGACAAACTCACTCCTTGAAGAAAATTTCAGGCAGTTAAAAGCCAAAAGGGCACCTGCGTCTTAAAAGACTCCCATCTGAGGATTACCAGGTCATGGATCAAAGCTAGAGACTAGCTGCCCACAAGGCACAAAACAATATCCATGCAATAAGGTACACAGTAAAGTATAAAACATAATATCGTCCATTTACCACGTTTTTCTATTTAGGACTATTGTAACTCTCAGAAATAATTGCTGGATGCACCTTTCTTCTTTGCTATGTCCTCTTGCACTACCAGCTTCATTCACAAAGCTAACCACATTCCTCCTAAGACTTGCTTCACCCACTGAGTTTTGGCCCTATTTGCCCCTCTTCCCATTGTGTCTTTTCTGCAACTGCATTTTCAGAACATAGGTCAAGGTTGGTGAGCCTTTTAAAATCCTTTTGGAGACTTTCCCAACCCAGGTTAGGTTTCTAAAAATAGATAAAATTGAATGTTCCTGCTCCTTCTGCACTCAGGAGTAGGGGAACTAGTTCCAGTCAATCAATTATGAGGAGCAGTGGCAAGTTAATCAATTTCCCTCTGATATTTTAACAGCAATTTTTGTTTTAGACTTGGGAAATGTTTTAAATGATTGGTACAGTCCCCTCTCTACAACTCCTTGAAGGAGTGCAACTTACCTGGACTCTTCATGAGGCAGGCCATGTCCAATTTAACCAAAGTCTCCAAATTAGATATCAGGAAAGAGGGTATAATTAGTCCATGGCAACCCTAGTTTGTTTTGATGGCCCACATACTCAAGCCTTTTTATTGCCAGAGATGTCTGGTCGCTTAGAATGGTAGGATCATGGGGGATGCGCTACAACCCGCTAGAGGACTTCTTAGGCAAAAAAAAGGGAGATGGTTCTAAGGGAGTCAGAGAATTTCACTTTCTTCCCCAGGCATACCATAGACAAGATGGGTGATACACCCTCTGTCTCCTCAGGGTCCCCATTAGGATACATTCTCAGAAATTGGGGAAAATTTGACTCTGAAAGTCTCAAGAAAAAGGAGGCAAATTAATTTCCTTTTGTAATATGGCTTGTCTTCAGTATAATCTATGATATGAGGAAGTTTATCCTAAAGATTGGATCAAAAATCACACCACCATACTCTAATTACACCTGTTTAGTAAAAGGTTAGGCAAATAGTCAGAGGCCCCCCAAGTTCAAGCCTTCATGGCACTGTTCCACAATCTAGCCTTTTGTTCTGGGCCAAGGAAGGCAGCCCCTGTTGAGGTCAACAATGACTTTCTAGGTTACCTCATTGTAAGTTCCCCACCTGTCTCTCAGAGGGAACCAAAGAAGCCCCAGAATCCTGAAACCTCTGCTCCCACTTCAGAAGAATCAACCTCTCCTCCGTTCTACTCTCCAATAAATACAAAATTACCAGCTGAAAAGCAACTTGTCCTGTGGGGCCTATCTGAAGCAGAGCCTCATATCTCCCCACCCCTCCTGACCTCCTTCCCCTGAGGGAGACAGTTGTACAGAAGTTCCTATTTGGGTACTGGTACCCTTTTCCAATAACTGACCCACAGAAGTGCAAAGATAGGCTTAGGAAACTTCTTCAAGGATCCCTCAAGCTTCACTAGGAAATTCCAAACCTTAACCCTTGCATTTGATATGTCTTGGAGAGACCTTTATATAATCCTGACCACCTGTTGCTCTCCAGAAGAAAAGCAATACATTTGGAAAGAAACCCACAAACACGGAGAAAAATTAACATGTTCAAAACCCTGATGATGTAGGACCCTCAGCTCAGGCAGTCCCAGATCAGAACCCAAAATGGGACTATAATACACTGGGAGTAAAGAGAAATAAAACACTATGATACAGCACTTATGGGCTGGAATGAAAAATTGTATCAAAAAGCCAGTAAACTATGATAAAATCAGAGAAGTAACATGGAGAAAAGAGGGAGCCCTGTTCTACTCCACAACTGACTGGAAGAGGCATTCCAGGAATATACTAATTTTGACCTATCCTCTCTCTAGGGCCAAGTATTAATAGGAAAACTATCAGCCAGTCAGCCCCAATATTTGTAGAAAGCTTTGGAAATTACAAATGGGCCCACAAACTCTTATGGCCCAGCTGATAGATACTGCCTTCTCAGTCTTTAACAATCATGATGTGGAAGAAAAGAGAGAGCAACCAATGTGAGAAAAAGAGGGAGGAAAAGCAGGCCAAAATAATAGCATTAGCTGTTAGCAGCAAAATTGGCAATGTGCAGACACCTCAAGGTAACCCAGGAAAGCCGCAGAAGTGCCAAGGACAAAAAGATCAAACATGCTTTAAGTGCAAATGCCCTGGATACTGGGAAAGGGGTTGCACTAGGCCACCTACAGGGCCATGTCCCATGTGCAAAGGTACAAACTCTGATCCCTGGCATTGGAAGGTAGACTGCCCCCTTTTCCAGAGTGAAAAGGGGTCATCACCTAAGGCCATGGCAGCAGGAAGTAGATACAGCAAATTGACCATCCTTACTCAGCAACCCAAAAAAATAATTTTTGAGAATCATGTCTCTCAGGGGCAAGTTGAGGCAGAAGATAGAATATAAAATCTTGAGACACTGCAGCTATCATCAATCTGCATTCTGATTTCCAAGAACTGCCTTATGATACCTGATAATAATTAGCATTGCAGTTTCCTCCCTGAGTGCACAATCAAGGAGGATTATGGGATATCACATGTTTAGAATTTTAAGTAAAAACCGATAAAGTTTGTAACAACTCAATAGAAGAGAGCCATACCCTGGCCAGAGATGACATACTCCCATGTCTTGGGAAGAGTACTTTTCTTAATAAATTTCCTGCTTGCTTTGCTTTACATTATCTGTGTGGTCAATCCAATTCTTTGTATATGACAACCATGAGCCTGGACCCCGTCTCCATCTACAGCAATAAGATCTCTCATTTTTTCATTTTTTTTCTTTCTAGTCCCCCTATGCTTTTTTGTTATGATGGAGTATCTGAAGCAGACGCTATACAAGGTCTGTCCAGAAAGTATCCAGCCATGTACTTTGAAAAATAGAGACGTTTATTGAAGATACAAGAAACATTGTACATAGGACAATGATACCTCAGTACCCTTCAAAGTAAGCTTCCTGGGACCTCACATGGTTCTTCTAGTGTCTCTTCCACTGTTCAAAACACTTAGCATTCCTTTGTTGGAAATGCTATGGTTGCCCTGTTATATTTTCCTGAATCTCATCAACAGTCTGATATCTCTTCCTTTTAAAAGGTGATTTTAGTTTTGGGAAAAGCCAGAAGTCACAGGGTACAAAATGTGGACTGCAAGGGGGTTGAGTCACCTGGGTGAATTGGTATTTCAGTAAAAAACTCTACATGAGACATGATGCATGAGCAGGCGCATTCTTGTAATGAAGCTGCTAACTACCAGTTGCCCATAACTGTGGTCATTTTTGTCATATTGCATCTTTTAACTAATGGAACGCATCGAGGTAGTACTCCTAATTGTTTGGCCTAGAGAGGCATATTCGTGACAGACAACACCTTCCCGATTAAAAAGAATATGATTAACAGGGTCTTGATCTTGCTGTAATTTGCTGTGCCTTGTTCAGGCATGGAAAACCAGGCCACTTCCATTGGGATGACTGGGCTTTTGCTTCTGGAGCATAGCTTTAGAGCCACAATTCATCTCCAGTTATGACCTTCCTGAGGAAATTTAGTTCATTGGTAGTAGTCTGAATCAAGTCATTAGCAACTGCAGCACATTGTTCTTTCTGCTCTGGTAGCAGAAGCCACAGAACAAATTTTGCCAGAACACATTTTATGTTAACATCCTGCATCACAATCTCGGACACAATATTTTTTAAATCCCTCTCCAGATCAACTTTTAGTTCTTGTACTATCAATTGCTGATCTTTGTTGACTGCAGCCCTTACACTTTAAACATTCTCAAATGTTCTGCTTGTGGCAGACCTTCTGTAACATGGATCACTTTCAACAGATTCTTGACCATCTTTGAAGCATTTGTGCCTAACTTTTATTGGCACTGCACTCATTGCATTGTCCCAGGAAGCCTCCTGAATCATCCGAATAGTTTCTGTGGAGGAATGTTCAAGCTTAACGCAAAATTTGATACAGATTTCTTGCTCTACTCACTCAGTCATTTTTTAATTATATTTTTTGTTGATTATAGTGTTACAGTTGTCCTGCTTCTTCACCCTTTGCATCCCTCTACACAGCATCCTCCAGTCTCTCAGGCAATCCCCACACGATTGTTCATGCTCATGGGTCATGTGTAAGTTCTTTGGCCACTCCACTTTCTATACTGTAGTTTACATCCTGATGGCTATTCTGTAACTACTTATTTGTACTTCTAAATTCCCTCACTTCTTCACCCATTCCCCCACATACCCCTCCCATCTAGCACCCATCAAAATGCTCTCTGTATCCATGATTCTGTTTCTGTCCTTCCTGTTTGCTTCGTTTGCTTTTAGATTCAATTGTTGATAGATATGTGTATTTGACATTTTGTAGTTCATAGTTTTGATCTTCTTCGTTTTCTTAAATAAGTCCCTTTAACATTTCATAAAATAATGGTTTGGTGACAATGAACTCCTTTAGTTTTTTTCTTATCTGGGAAGCTCTTTATCTGCCCTTCAATCCTAAGCGATAGCTTTGTTGGGTAGAGCAATCTTGGCTGTAAATCCATTTTTTTCATAACTTAATATTTCTTGCCAATCCCTTCTAGTGTGTGAAGTTTCTTTTGAGAAGTCAACTGACAGTCTTATGGGAATTCCCCTGTAGGTAACTAGCTTCTTTTCTCTTGCTGCTTTTAAGATTCTCTCTTTTTAAAAAAGAAAAAAATATATATATATATTTTATTTATTTTTAGAGTGGAGGAGAGAAGGAGAAAGAGAGGGAGATAAACAGCAATGCATGGTTGCCTTTCATAAGCCCCCTGTGGGGGACCTGGCCTGCATCCCAGGCATATGCCCTGAAAGGGAATTGAACTAGTAATCTTTTGGTTCTCAAGTGGCACTCAATCCACTGAGCCATACCAGCCAGGGCTAAGATTCCCTCTTTATCTTTAACCTTTGGCATTTTAATTATGATGTGTCTTGGAGTGGGCCTCTTTGCATCCATCTTGTTTGGGACTCTCTCTGCTTCCCAGGTTTACATGTCTATTTCCTTCACCAGATTAGGGGAATTTTCTTTCATTATTTTTTTCAAATATATTCCCAATTTCTTACTCTTATTCTTCCCCTCTGGCATACCTATGGTGGGAATATTGAACCTCTTGAAGTTGTCCCAGAAACTGCTTACAATATCCTCATTTTTTAAGTTCTTTTATCTTGTTGTTCTGATTGGTTGTTTTTTACTTCCTTATTTTCCAAATCATTTTTGATTCTTGTCTTCATCCACTTTATTGTTGTTTCTCTGTAAATTATTCTTTATTACAATTAGTATATCCTTCATTTCTGACTGGATCTTTTTTATACTGTTGAGGTCCTCACTAAGTCCCTTGAGCATCCTTGTAGACAGTGTTTTGAACTCTACATCTGGTAGATTGCGTATATCCATTTTGTTTAGTTCTTTTTCTACAGTTTTGATCTGTTCTTTCATTTGGGCCATGATTCTTTGTCCCCTCATTTTGGCAGCCTCCTTGTTTGTTTCTATGTATTAGGTAGAGATGTTTTGACTCCATGTCTTGGTAGTGTGGCCTAATGTAGTAGGTGCCCTGTGGGGTCCGGTGGCACAGCCTCCGCTATCACCCAAGCTGGGTACTCAAGGTGTGACCTTTGTGTGGGCTGAGTACACCCTCTTCTTGTAGTTGAGCCTTGTTTGCTTTTGGCAGATCAATGGGAGGGATTTATTGATGCCAGTAAGATGAAAGGATTGACTATCATTCCTGACCACCAACCTCCTCTGTCCATGGAGGATCATCTATGCAGGGGCAGGGTGGTGGTGCTTTGATGTCATCTGTAGCTGTCTACTGGGTGCACCGGCCTTTGGGTTTCCTGGGTGGTAGAGGCCAAGGTCAGCTCCTACATGTGTTTTGTCTGGGGCCACGCTGCCTGAGCTGTAAAGCAATCTGATATGCCTGTTACTTGTGCTGAGCTTGGAGAAACTGTCTATACTTTCAGTGAGTCTGGCTTTGCAGAATGGAATCTGCACCAGGAGAGACCTAAGATATATCTGGGACTGTCCCAAGTCATCATACTTAGACTAGACTGCCTGAGACTAACCGAAGAAAAATCTAAAATGCCTACTTTCATTCTTCAGGACAAATATTTGTAATAGCAATTGTCCTCATTTCAAAAGTGAGACAAATTCAGTCTGGAAATGGAAGGATCCCAGATCTCTTCAACTGCAAAAGCACTGAACTCAGAGTCATTTCTGTCCTCTAGGTCCTTTCACTTTCTCATCCTCTCTCCCATTAACTTTATATGAGCCTTTACCTCCAACACCTGATCCCTAGCAAATTCTTCAACTAAATTATAAATTATTAACTGTAAGGTTTAGCTTGTTCTCTTTTCCAAGGTACTTAGAACTGTAAAAGAAGATGGAAGCCTGCCCAGGTGGGCAAGGGTAACACTTATCAAGCATGAGCGCTCCCTAACGTCAGTAGGGCAATTTCATGTCATCTCATTATAACCTCACAATGGTTGGGACCTCAACTTTTCTACTACCTCTGCATCCCTTTAATAACCTGAGATATTCTATATAACTCTTCTTAAAATACCACTTTTAAATTCATAAAATATAATATAGAGAATTTCAAAGGAAATTAATTACCAATTTAAAATACAGTTTTTACAATATTTTATAAACAAAATTTGTGATATACAAATATATGGAATGAAATGGATGAAATGAAATATTTAAATTAATTAAATAGAAAAATGTGACAATGGCTTTAATAACTACTTAAAATAGTTTGGGGGACTGGGTTAACAATTTTGATACTGCTGTACACATGAACTGGGATTGAACAATTAAGTAAATGGACAGTGTACGATGGGAGCTACATTTCTCACTGTTGGGGAAGGAATTTACAGATAAGCAAGGGGAGGAATCTAAAATGACCCATGTGTTAATGGATTAGAGTTGGAGAAAAGAGTATGTTCCCATTTAGCTCAATATAAATACAGATAGTTATATATCAAAACACTTATAGATGTGCGTACATGTATAGGTTAGTATACTTATATATTTCTTTGCTCTCTCAGTTAAGAGAGCCTAAACAAATGATACTCCATTAGCAATCAGCATACCTAGAACCCAGACTTGGTTTCTATTCACATTTTTCAATAAAAGGAATTAGGGCTCCTTGGAGAAATGGCTGATATTAGGACTGGGGCAGGAAATAATACAAGGTAACCCTGGAGTGTCCTGTAGTGCCAGAAAGTAAGAGTGCTTTCTCACACATATCCCAAAAAGAGTAGGTTAAAGGACTATAGGAACCAACGGAAACAGCTCCCAGTGCCAAAGCTGGAACAATTAGAACAACAAAACAAAGTAGTATTGGATTAAAATCCAAAGAGTAAAATAGATATCCATGAGTCTACACTGATATAAATAAGTAACTGAATAAATTAATATTTGGGGGGAGAATAGACAACTCCCCTATGCAGAAGAACTCCAAATACTTTATGTACAGACTCCACCCTCAGGAGGTGGATCTAACTCTCTACTCCTTAGGTATAAGCTCCACATAGTGACTTCCAACGAGTGCATATTGAAGGCGTGGAGGAGTAATTTCCCAGTGGAGAAATCTGGGACACTACTTCAGCCAGGTGATCAAGGTCAATATCAACAGTAATAATTCACGTTGATAATATAGTTTTGATATGATGTTATGATAATGGGGCTTTATCTCTGTTTTTTCTCCCAATAAACCATAACTCTGATGAGAAAAGCATCAGAAAATACAATAATGAGGTATGCTACCAAATATGTGATCAATACCCCTTAAAACTGTCAAGGTCATCAAAAACAAGAAAAGTCAGAAAAACTATCACATCCAGAGAAATCTAAGAGGCATGACAAATGCGATGGGGTATCCTGGATGGGAGCCTGGAACCGAATTAAGGACATTAGGTAAAACCCAATAAAATCTGAATAAAGTACAGACTTTGGTTAACATTAATGTATCAGTACTAGTTCATTAATTATAACAAAGGTAACACACTAATAATGTAAGATGTTAATAACAGAGGAAAGTGGCAATGGATGTATGGAAATTTTGTACTATCTCCTTAATTTTTCTGTATTAAATTCTAAAACTATATTCTAAAATATGGTTTATTCAACAAAACAAAAAAAGGCATTGATGATTTTACTTAAACATCAGAGTAACAGCATTTGGAGGTATCTATAAAAACTGCAATAGAAAATAATCTGTGGTTTCCATTGGCGACAAAGCCACAAGTACTCCTAATTTATTGCGGTTTGTTGTTTACATGTATATTTAAAGGAAATGCTAAATGCTAAATTTTAGTTTAAGGTTAATGAAACTAAAAATGTCATATGTGCACCCAAATCTCACATACTCCTTAGATATAATCTAGGAAACCCCTGAGCAATATTGATATTGATGATCTAATTTTATGAAAGAGGGGCTCAAACAGATGAATTAGGTTGTTCTAGCTTTCAAAAAACATACATTTTAAGGCCAAGAATTCTTACTGAGTTTTGTTGGAACACTGTTGGTTACACTACCTCCCAATTTGGGGACTGGTAACCTGAGGGATGGAACACTTCATTGAATAGAGAGACTTCCCTGGTAGTGTGCAGTGAGTGCCCTGTTCAGGTTGCTGGTCAATCCACATTGTAAGGCTGGTCCTGGTGAGGGCCAATTCCAAAAGGAAGACAAGTTGAATGAGAGATCTACTCACCCAGAACCCTAGCGTCAAGGATCCTCTTTACCCACCTTGGCTCTGCTGTAAGGACAGCAAATCTCTGGGTTGTTTTCCCCTCTCCACTTAAACCCCTAACTGCTGATCTGACCAGCAGAGGAAAGAGAGAGATAGGGCGGGGGGGAGGGGTGGCGTTGGGGGCGGGGCGGGGGGACGTGGAGAGAGAAGAGAGGAGAAGAGAGAGAAGGCCTGTTAATAGCTGGTGACTATTTAAAGAAGCAAGAAAGGGGCTTCTGTGCTTGTATGCGCATCTTGTTCCCAAGGCCAGTTCCAGTAAATGTTTTTGGAAAGAAAGAGATGAAGCCATCTGTTAATGTGGATTTTGCCTTTTGGTTTTCAAATGTATAGCTGTCAGCAGAGCATCCAGCTCAAGTGGTGGGGGTTGGGGGGAGGAGAAGGGGGTATTCAGAGGGAACACCTGTCCACTAAGTGCCCCACTAAACAGAAACAAATCCTGGGGGGTCCGCTCTATGTTTCTTGGAGTGCTTTCTCTGCTCAACACTGCTTCTCCACGGCTTTGAGAGTTTCTCTTTCAGACGTAGGCGCTCTCACAATTGAGACCGCTTTGGCCGTGTGTGTCGTGGGAGGGTGGAGCGTGCCACCAGGGGTTTAGAGAAACGGATGACCAATTTAAAACATTCTGGATCATTTGAATGTTTAGTTTAAAAGACAACCCCAGTCTAGAATTCAGCGAAATGAACAATACTGTTAAGGAGCATGAACAGGGTGGGAAACCCACACAGAGAAATGGATCTGTCCATGCAGCCCGAATGACAGGGGCGCGCTCGGAGGAAAGGAGCTTTGCAGAGAAAGTCATTCTGGCTCTTCTCACTCGGGCCACAATCCGGCGACGCTTCCTCCGTAAAAGCATTAATAGAAAATAAACCTAAGACGCGGAGGGGTAACAGTCGAGTGCCGCAGTTCCCGGACGCCCTTCCTTGCGGCCAGGGGAGGTCCCTCTCCCCCCGCGGTTGGCGCGGAATGTGACGATCCCGCCCTGGGCAAGGATGACTTCATGCGGTGGGTCTGGGCAGCGGAGCAGCTGCTGCAGCCGGCAGGTGGGGTGGGGGCCGCGGTGACCGTGCAGACACTGGCGCTGGAGGAGGCTCTGCGGCCGGGCTGCGGGCGCCAGGGACGTGCGCTGACTGGATCCCGAGAAGGTAAGCAACCTTGCTATTATTAGCCTTAGCCAAGCGGCGCGGTGCTTTCCGCTGGGCTAATAATGGAGTCTTGAGATACAGACCAGGGGACTGTCTCTGCGGCACCCTGTACGGGAAAAGGAGCAACAATTAGAATTGCATTGTTAATCAGCCCAGTGCCTGAGATTGGAGGAGCCTTAGTACTACTACTGGACAGACAAAGAGGGCCTCCAGCCTCTGTATGCTTAAAGATAATTGTCCATGTCTGTGCCAGACTCCTTAGACATGGAAGAGGGTTCCAGATGTGTAATAATTGGAGTTGTACTTTCACCTTCCTACTTTCAGCCTTCACTTAGGTCTTTTCCGGACTGGGAGCAGCAGGTTTTTGGCAGCACCCTGGGGAAGCAATTAGAACTCTTTCGCTCCTTCTTCCTGACTCTGGCCTCTCCCTTCCCAGCTATCAGAATGGATTTGTGCAGATTTCAATATTCCACACCCACTTCAATAGGAAACCCTGGGAAGTCTCACATTAGTGAAAAAAACTTCTCTCATCTTCTGCAGTTCAGCTTGGTTGAGTAGCATTTGTCTCCACTTTTTCCTTCATTTACCATCTTCTCTGTCAGTCATTCTCATTGATTCGGGGTGGGGGGAGAAGGGGGGTTATTGTACCCATCCACAGGCTAACACTGCTCAGCTCTTATCCACTACCTTTATTCCATGAGTGACTTTGTCCAGAAAGGACAGTGCCATACCCCAATTTGGGTATTCTCTCTTTATACTGTTACCTGTGTCCCTCCCCCAAATACATGGTATCAGAAAGTCTGCTCTTAGCCCAATACCAACATGGTTTGCAGTAACCCCCTTCACTGTGGTCACTGAGCTACCACAAAGGGTTCCAAAACAGCAGAATCTGTGGGTGGGTAAGAGGGGAAGCCATCCTACATCGCTGGCCCCCAGTGCACAGGCATAGGTGGGAATAGAAATGTGAATGTTACCCAGTTATTCTTGAAGGATTTTTTTGTCCAGCTGGATTGTGAGACATCTAGCTGGGTCGGGTTTGGGCAAGTCCTCCCTGCCAAAACAAGCAGTGTGTTTGTCCTAGGATTCTCCAGTAACCTCAAAAGAGTTTCTAGAGAGACTTCCCCACAGGCACTCAGAAAGTCAGTGGAGCCGGTCATTCTAAGGCTCAGGTTATTCAAGCTTCAAATTAGTCTCCTCATTGAGGGATGTTGGCTACTTGTCCTAGGGTTTCCCCACAAAGCCCTGCTGCTGAGCCCAAGCGCCTATTCCCTTTGCCACCTAGGGATGCACATTTATTTAATATGCTGTGAAATGGTTAAGATGGCTGTGATGGGGATTCAAATCTGCTACTTCACCAACAGTTGCAATGAACCAGACTCTGGGGTGTCTGTGTGCCAATATTCTATTTAAAAGATTTGTTATCTCTAAACTTGAAATTGGAGAGACATTCTGACTCGACAGTCATGCAATTTAACTTTAGCAAATTAAAACAGAAGATCAGTGAAAAAGAGGAGCAGGGTTTATACCTACAAATTTACCTCTGCCTACTTTCCTTTTTAAATATTGCTTTTAGACAAAGATACTCGTTCTAAAAAACCATCATTTCCATTATATATTATTATTGCTTTTCTAATTACACATTCCCTTTTTGTAAAATACATTTTAGAAAGAGTTGGGTTGGTTTCTTTGTCTCCACCTTCAGTAGATGAGGCAGAGTGAGTGGAGGGGCTGGAGAAATCCCATGCCAAGGAGCCCCTCCAGAACTGTTCCCTGAGATCATGAACACCTCAGGGTCCATTTCATTTTGGCCTCGTTGTTGCCACTGTTGTTATGTGTTGAATGTGGTTTGGGTTTGAAATATAAAATTTATAAGATTCTAGAATTTTGACTCAGGCACATCAACTAGTACAGGGAACAAAGAACAAGAACAACAAAACCCTTTATTCTATCTCCTTTCTTTCCTAATCTTAAAATATTTAACTATATAAATAATTATTCTAAATATTAAATGGTAACAAGTATCAGTGCAATAATTCACTTTGAATAAATTAGCCCAAGGTATATGAAATACAAATTAGTGCTATTGATCTTAAGTACAATACAAATTTCTGTAATTTTAAGAGGCATCCTTCTGGTGAAGAAGAGTGCAGGAGAATATTCTAATAATGGTTAGGAAATGAAAGTGTCTATTACTTTGTTTCCAAAGAAACTGAGGCCTTTGGCAAGAAATAGATCAAGATTAGTGGACTGGTGCTTCCTAAGCTGCCATCAGTTTTGGTGATTTTACAGGTGAGATGAATCTACTAAATTATGGACTATACAAGTTATGGCTTGGATAAACCTTTTCAGGAAGAAAGAAAAACAGAAAATCTAAGTTTTTAAATTCAGTGCAACTAAGGAAGATAATTAAATTTAAAAGATTACTGAATTTGGACTTTGTTATATTTAAACAATTTCTTTGGAATGTTTCTAAATTTAGAGCCCTAAAAAGAAATCTATGAATGATTTCATGAGAGAAACTGATTTATAACTTTATTTCCTTTGCTTTAACCATCTCCTAGGCAAAGGAGAAATTAATTGCCTGGTGTTCAAAAATGGAGAAATGAAAATAGGATGATGTGCACTATTAAATGCTAAGTGAACTGAGGTCCTTTTGTAGGTTTGATGCGATGGAACTGAAGTCAATCTACTGCTTTTATAACCACATAAATATTCAGCCTGGTGATGGTCAGCGTTATCAGTAACTTAGAAAGTATAGATTTTGGAACCAAAGTTCCCTGTCATAACAAGGCCATTCTTTTGTGCTGCATGACCACCATAAGCTAAAATCAAAATGTCTTATCTTGAGATTTTGAAAAATGGAGAGAAAATAAAAATAGGAATAATAAGGCTGAAGAAGAAATGTCATTTCTTTTCAACCAGTGCCTCTACTGAAAATGGGTATAAAAAGTACCATTTTGAAAGCTGTCAAGTAACCTTTTTATTTCCAAATTTCTCTAATACTTCACCTTGTCTATATTTGTAACTTTTATGTTACTTTTTAAATACTTGTTTTTAAAAGTTATAAATAAGTCTGATGTATCAGGCACTGTGATAACTTCTTTATCTAGTTTATCACTAATCCCATTAAGTCCCCCAGGACCAGTCTAAACCAAGTGGTCGTTATTTCCAATTTGTGCCACATGAGGTCATGTCTGTAGTTTCCATTTGTTCTTTCCCTCACCCTGCTGCATGTTGAAGCCTTGCTCACATCACATACTACCTCTTTCTTGAAGCCTTCCCCATACACACCTTCCCTGTTTTTTCTCTTTTTTGAATTCCTATGGAACTTTCTATCTTGATCTATGTTTTTGTGTGAACATGCTTCCCTCTTCTGAAATAACTTTGGAGAACAGGATTGACAACTTTTTATTGCCTACAACTCATAGTACAGTGCCTGGCTATGTATATGCATAGTTGATACTCGGAAGTTTGATTTTCGTGAAGAAGTTGATTATCATTTCCCAAGGTACATGTCTACCTACTTTGTCCAGTAGCCAAGTTAGGCTTTGGATATATGTGTAAGTTCCAGCTTCATTATTTAATTTCCTTATATAATAATAAAATAGGAAAGTACATTCAGATAGTTATAGTTAACAAAAGTTATTGTAAACTTGCATGCATTAAATGGAAATTGGCCTATGCATATTTAAAAGCATGGTAAGGTTAACAACAAAAAAACTCTAAAGAAGATATTGTCCTGCCTTCAATATGCTTACATTCTGTTGAAAAAGAGTAAGTAAGGATAGTGTCATATACATGAACCCTTTTCTAGTTCAAGCCATTCTGCAAGGGACTGTCATCTATGGTATCCGATTTATTCCTTCCACTGTAGGATCATTTTACATTGAGGACACTGAGATTTAGAGTCATCACCTAAATGCCAGATATTCTGTCCATGTCACCATACTGCTCTTTGAAGTATAACAGAGCACAAGAAAGCATTATGAAAACATTAGGTCAGAGCTATCAGAGAAGTTTAAAATTATTTTGTGATTAATCTTTCCAGTGCTTCTTAACTATCTGGGTCTTATAATTCTTTTGATAATTCAGTAAAGGCTCTGGTCCCATTCCCCCAGCACTTACACAAATACACATACACACAATTCTGTGTACGTTGCAGATATGTGAGGAACCAATAAAGCCCTCCTTAGCAAATGGTCTGAGTACATCCACTCCAGGCTCACTCTAATAACACCTGTGTCCTTTATTATTCCAGACATTTCTGGTACTTGAAATGAGACTCGAGTTCTATTGTCCTCCCTATGTTAGGACCGAAAAGAAAGTTCTCCACTGGCACTGACTCAAAGGCAGCTGAGATACCAGGAAGCAAGTGCCAGTGAGAACAATGACTCAATACACCTGGATTCATGGAAAAGGAATCACAAAAGAAGCTTGGAATGTTACACATTCCGAGTGATTTATGTAGGGTTTTTCTACCAAAACCATTTTTACAGAAGAGAAACAGTTCTCATATCTAGTGTGTCTATACTGCCAAATATGCTGAAGAGCACTGCCAGCAGCTGAGCAGCTGAGTGGAAAACCAGATTTGGTTTTCTTAGGATGGACATATGTCTGCCTCAGAGTTATTATTTCTTTCTGGTAATACTTTGTGTAGTAATGTATTTGCTTTTGCCAATATATGACAAGGAAAGAATAACAAGTTAGGTACATCCTTTCAAGGTTCTAAAACAATTGCTAGCATTAAAAAGTGCATTAAAATTCTGAGATCATACTTGAGGATACCAGTACTAGTTAACATGGTTCCTGCTGATGCTGGTGTTTAGAGAGGTGTGACAAGATCAACATCGATATAAAAAAACGCAGAGATGAAGAGATGAAGAAGAGATTCAAGAGGACAATGTAAGATGTTGCTTTCTTTATGTTTCCCAAACTATGAAATAACTGTACATAGCAGTTCCTAAAGTGAGTGCAGTTTTGTGGAAACTTCATCATAATATGCCTGATATGAGGCACATTTATATTTTAATAGTAGATTTTTATTTTTTATTGTGGTATAACATACAAAGTCTGTCCAGAAAAAGTCCAACAATTGTTAATATAATGAGAATGATTTGCATGACATCGATGTAACCAGGCAGACAAAAGGAGTAGACTGGATTGCACATGTGTGAACAATGACAACATCACTGTACTAGTCAGTGGGGGCAGTAGACATCACTGAAGTAACATGTATGCTGTGTGACCACCACATTCAAAATAACTGAACAAGTAGAGCAACGAATCGGCATTAAATTTTGTGTTAAGCTTAAACATTCTTCCATGGAAACTATTTTGATGATTCAGAAGGCTGCAGCTTTGGGCAACTGGTGACTGGCAACTTCATCATAGCAATGTGTCTGCTCATGCATCACGTCCCTTGCAGGGTTTTTCGTGAAACATCAAATCACCCAAGTGACTCAGCCCCACTACAACCCAGATTTGGTGCCTTGCAACTCCTGGCTCTTCCCAAAACTATAATCATCTTTGAAAGGGATGAGATTTCAGACTGTCAGGGAGATTCAAAAAATACAATGGGGCAGCTACTGGCCATTGGGAGAACTGTGTGAGGTCCAAAGGTGCCTACTTTGAAGAGGACCGAGGCATCATTGTCCTATGTACAATGTTTCTTATATCTTGTGTCTTCTTCAATAAATGCCTCTATTTTTCATACTATGTGGCTGTATACTTTCTGGACAGACCTTGTACATAACATAAAATTGTGTCATTTTTAACTATACATTTCACTGGTATTCAGTGGTTCATTCACAAATTTGAGCAACCATCACCACTATCAATTTTCAGAGCTTTCTCATCAACCTCAATAAAAAGTCTGTACCCAACAAAAAATAACCCCTCATTCTTCCCTCCTCTCAGCCTCTGGTAAATTCTATTCTACTTTCTACATCCATGAATTTGCCAATTCTAGGTGCCTCATATGAGTGGAATCATACAGTATGTGTCCTTTTATATCTGGCCTCTTTCATTAAGCATAATGTCCTCAAGGTTCATCCATGTTGTAGCATGTATCAGAATTTCATTCTTTTTTAAGGCTGGATAAGATTTAATTGTATTTGTATTATAGTAATTTATAGTTGCAAAACACTTTCAGTATATTGCCTTCCTATTACATTAATGATATCTAACATATAACACTACCATATTACATTTGGTAAATGGCTAATAATGTGTACTATGAATGTGCCATAATTTTATTCAACCAAAACCCATTGGTTAGCATTTACTAATTTCCAAATTGTTTTATGGTTTCAAGCTATGTGGTAATGGATATAAAGGTATATATCTTTACATATAGGTGTTTTTAGTTTGGATTGAAAAGTTCTTGGAGTGGTATGGAATGGTATTATTGGATCAGAGATTATGCATATTTTTAATTGGCATATGTACATCGACTATAAATTTTTTCAACATAGTATTTGTTTTTATAGCTATTTCTATCTTAAAAATAATCATGTGAAATATAAGGTAATGTGCTTGACATGATTTGAGCAAGGAAACAGTCTCAATATTCTCACTTTTTTCATTTTTAGTTTATGGAGGAAATACACTACACACAAGTACTGAAAAATTTCAGGTCTCTCTCAATCATCCATTGCATCACTTTAGAAATATTACACACTGTGTTACAGATGTCAGTAGAGACTTCTAACAGCAACATGGAAAACTAGAAGCATCTATTGCCAGTTTGATTTGTTTTGTTTTTAAGCTCCAGCAGTGGATCATTTTTGTATCTAGACTAGTCTGAAATTTGGTCTATTTTTTAGTTCAAATTTATATACCTACATTATGGTAAATGGGTTTTTGTTTTTTTTTTTGCTGTTTTTTTCCCCTTAGTTTCTCTTCAGTGTATTCTTTTTAATTTATCCTGAAACATAATAATTGATGCTCAATGATGGAAGTGTCTTATGTAGGCAATAAATTACAGAATATTGGAATATCTGAAGTATAAACAAAATTGGCAAGACTTTTAATCTCGGAGGGAGACTGTCTTGATTTGCATTGTCCCACAGAAGAGAAACAAACTTGCTGGGGATTGCATCATGTTTTACCCGAATTAGACATTAACATGCTAAAAGAGTAAACTCCCTAAAGCTGATGGGTGGCAAGAACATAAACACACCCCAGACACTTACAACAGTATTTTAAGGTATGCCTTTTCTCTTATTTTTATCTTTATTGCTGCTGATACAACCCTCATTAAAAAGTAGGCATAAAACCAATACACATTCTGACTTTTGCCTGAATATGCAACAAGAAGCCCATATTTTGAAACAGTGCACTTCAGTGGCTCTGAGCCCGCAGGTAGAAATGTCACAGTTTTAGTCATTGCAATAGTAGCAACCACATAACCTGCCCCCATGTTTTCTGTTGTACACTCAGAATCTGACTGAGTCAATGTGGGAAGTCAGTCATATCTCTCATGCTATTTCCTACACTTCTCTCCATGATCTTTCATGCTCAGGTTCTCTGATCATTGAAATGCAGTGAAACACAATCAGGATGTTAATACCCTCTCTCCATTCACAAACATCATCTTGCCAGGACTTGCAGGAATCATGCTCAATCTGAATTGGTGGTTGAATCCCATTGGGTAGTGGGATCACTGACAATAATCAGTCAAACTCACCAACTCCAAATTCAGATTTAAAGACTATCAAATGTTACAGATTGTAAACAGTTAAGGATTTTAATATTTGTCATATATGGTAATATGTAAAAAGTTGAGAAAAGTAAAATTATATGTACGGGTTTTTAATTATAAGGTGTACTCACATGAGAATAATAAATTTTTAGAATAATTCATTCTGAAAAGGCTGCATTAGAACTATTTAAAAGAGTGACTGCCCTCAAAAATAAATTGTGACAAACCAATTGTTCATCCAAGTTAACCTTTTATCTCAAGAAAGTGAGTTGTTCTTGGGGAAATTGCCATGATCTAACATGTGCTTTTCTGCAGTGGAAGAAGCTGAAATGAAATGGGGCTGACATTCTGAACTATTGTGGCCCTCCCATGTTTATTAGAATTACCTGATGATCAACACAGAACAGCTTTATAATACATAAATATGTGCCTACTGAGAATCTCCACTGATAAAATTTAGTTGAGACATGAGGTGATCTTGTAGAAATCTAAATTACATTTCCTATATCATTTCCATATTAGAGAACATGCAGGACAGCAGAAAAATGTCATTTGGTATGTTTTATAAAAGTTGAGATTTCTAGGGATCTTATTGGTATCACATACTATGGTAAGCACTCAATAAATGTAAACTGTTATTTTAAAACAGTAATATATCGAGAGAATAAATATCTCTGCATCACAGATGATCAGTTTTGTAGTTGCCTTTTTTATAGGAATTTACAAAATACTTGTTTAACAAAAAAAAAAGAAAAGAATCAATACCATTTAGTATTGAAAGCTGTCCTCCAATACAAAATAACTGGTATTCTGTACAAGTTCACAGTGATTATTTTCATAGGTGTGGTAGGGACTAATTAAAGATGGGACTACCCTACCCAATCCAAACCTTCTTCCTGCTGAGGTTTTGGAAGAGTGGGAATTAGAGGTGATAAGTATTAAAATTGGAGATACAGCCCTGGCTGGCATGGCTCAGTGGATTGAGCACCAGTCTGAGAAACAAAGGGTCACCAGTTGGATTCCCAGTCAGGGCACATGCCTGGGTTGAGGGTCAGGCCCCAGGTGGGGGATGTGTGAGTGACAACCACACATTCATGTTTCCCTTCTTCTCTTTCTTCCTCCCTTCCCCTCTATCTAAAAATAAATAAATAAAATCTTTTAAAAAATAAATTTGGAGATACAGCTAGTAAGCAGCTCAAGCTACTCAATCAAGCATAGACTATGTACCCAGGACAGGAAAACATGTTTCCTCCTTTCTTCAACTGCAACAGATTTGGACTTTTAGATAATTCAAAATCAAGACACAGATTTTAATAATAAAATATTAATCAGCATTTATCTTCTCTCCATGTCTTTTTCAACTTATTGTAAAGATTACAATCATGTTTTATGGCTGAATAATATTCCATTGTGTAAATGTACCATAGCTGCTTTATCCACTCGATTTTTACGCTTTGCAACAGCATGGATGGACCTGGAGAGCATTATGCTGAGCCAAGAAAGCCAGTCACAGAAAGACAAATACCATATGATTTCAATTATATATGGAATCTAATGAACAAACTGAACTAACAAGTAAAATAGAGACAGACTCATAGATAGAGTGCAGGATGACAGCTCTGGTGGTGCTGGGGCAGATAATGGGAACAAGCAAAAAAGAAAGAATTTGCCCTGGCTGGTGTGGCTCCGTGGATTGAGCGCCGGACTGCAAACCAAAGGATCATTGGTTTGTTTCCCAGTCAGGGCACATGCCTGGGTTGCAGGCCAGTTGCCAGTAGGGGGTGTGCAAGAGGCAACCACACATTGATGTTTCCCTCCATAACCCTCTCTAAAAATAAATAAGTAAAATATTTTTTAAAAAAAGAAAAAGAACTCATGGACACAGACAACAGTGTGATTGCAGGAGGAGGGGTATGAGTGGATGCGAAAGAAAGTATAAGGGTAATAAGTGGTAACAAAAAAATAAAAAATAAATTATTTTTTAAAAAAGAATATAATCATAGAGAAAGCAAAATCCACACCCATTCAACACCTTTTCTTTTTTAAGATTTTTCTTTTTTAAAGTATATTTTATTGATTATATTATTATAGTTGTCCCATTTTTTTTCTCCCATTTTCTCCCTCTGCCCTGTGCCACCCCTCTCTCCAGCATTCCCTCTCCTTAGTTCATGTCCATCAGTTGTACATATAAGTTCTTTGGCTTCTCCATTTCCTATACTATTCTTAACCTCTACCTGTCTATTTTGTGCCTGCCAATTAAGGTTATTTCCTGTACCTTTTCCCCCATTCTCCCGCCTCCCTGCTGATAACCCTCCATGTAATCTCCATATCTGAGATTCTGCACCTGTTCTAGTTGTTTGCTTAGTTCGTTTTTGTTTTTTAGGTTCAGTTGTTATAGTTGTGAATTTGCTGTCATGTACTGTTTATAGTTTTGATCTTCTTTTTCTTAGATAAGTCCCTTTAACATTTCATATAATAAGACTTTGGTGATGATGAACTCTTTTAACTTTACCCTATCTGGGAAGCACTTTATCTGCCCTTCCATTCTAAATAATAGCTTTGCTGGATAGCGTAATCTTGGATGTAGGTCCTTGTCTTTCATGACTTTGAAAACTCCTTGCCAGCCCCTTCTTGCCTGCAATGTCTCTTTTGAGAAATCAGCTGATAGTCTTATGGGAACTCCTTTGTAGGTAATTGACTCATTTTCTCTTGCTGCTTTTAAGATTCTCTCTTTATCTTTAATCTTGAGTAATGTAATTATGATGTGCCTTGGTGTGTGCTTCCTTGATTCCAACTTTTTTGGGACTCTCTGAGCTTCCTGGACTTGCATGTCTATTTCCCTCACCAGATTGGGGAAGTTTTCCTTCATTATTTTTTCAAATAAGTTTTCAATTTCTTGCTCTTCCTCTTCTCCTCTGGCACCCCTATGATTTGGATGTTGGAACGTTTAAAGTTGCCCCCAGAGGTTTCTAAGCCTCTCCTCATGTTTTTGAATTCTTGTTTCTTCATTCTGTTCTGGCTGAATGTTTATTTCTTCCTTTTGTTCCAAATTGTTGATTTGAGTCCTGGTTCCCTTCACTGTTGGTTCCCTGTATATTTTTCTTTATTTCACTTTGCATAGCCTTCAGTTCTTCCTTTATTTTGTGACTGTATTCAATCATTTCTGTGAACATCCTGATTACTGTTTTTTTGAACTCTGCATCGGATAGGTTGGCTATCTAGTCATTAGTTAATTCTTTTTATGGATTTTTGATCTGTTCTTTTATTTGGGCCATATTTGTTTGTCTTGGTGCTCTTGTTACTTTGTAAGAGGTGGAGCCTTAGGTATTCAGCCAGGCCGAGCAATGCACAGTCCTGCATAGTGGTGCTGTAGTTGGGGGATGGGAGTCAGAGAGAGAACAAAGCCCCTTGTTTGGTTATCACCCCACTTTTTGCCACTCCCCTCACTTCCCACAAGCAGATTATGCCCTTCTGGTGTTGATTCCTGGGTGGGTAGCTTGTGTACATTCTAGGATCCCATGGACCCCTCCAATGGACTCTCCTGTGAGACTGCAGGTTTCTCCCCCCATGGCAATGCCCACAGGTTTTTACAGCCAGCAGTTTTGAGGCTTTCTTTTCCCATACTGGAACTCTGGGCTACGCGCTCTGTCTCACTCCACGATTGTTCCTCCCAGCTTATCCACACATGAATGTGGGACCCTCAGTCTGCCAGCCGGCGGCGCCTTGCCATGGAGACCTTTCTGACCCAGCTTCCCGTCTCCTCCTCCTACCAGTCTGGAGGAATGTTTATTCTTTAACTCCTTGCTTGTGAGACTTCTATACAGTTTGATTTTCTGGCAGTTCTGGTTGTTTTTTGTATTTTTGAATTGGTCGTTATCCTTCTTTTGGTAGTGCAAGGAAGCAAAGCATATCTGCCTATACCTCCATTTTGGCCTTAAGACTGAAAACTTTTTCTACCTGCCTGCAGGTTTGAGATAGTGGACCTGTAACATTATCATAGGGTTTCATGAAGTCACTATTTCACCACAAAAATTAAATAGGACATTTAAATGACCTCACACTAAACAGTCCATTGAGTAAGGGGGAGAAAGTTGGCATCTTAGTCATCATTTAGGGGAAAAAAATCACTATCTTGTTCAGACAAAAATACTGAAATATTTAAATTTCTACTTAATAAATAAAATGTGAAGTGACATAAAATGGTAGTACAGTGTTATCAAAACAAAGAAATTGGGTTGATCTCAGAATGTCTCACTATAAAATCAATGATTTTTTTTGTTCAGTTTGATAATTTTTTTCTTAGAGCTCTCAGGTTTTGATCATTTTCAAGGTCAGTCAAAAAGCTCTAAACATTAAGTTCAAAGTATGTTGATCACAAGACCTCCCTTTCCCTTTTTCTTTTTAATTTTTATTTACTTTTGGAAGTTTTCACCAATCATATCCAAATCTTGTCTTTCAGGAAGTGAATTCGGTCTTTACATCCCACCTAGTATGAATCCCACCTGTACAGTTTTCTAGTACTGTGACTTAAGGAATGTTGTTTAACCTCTATGAGTTCCTTCTTGATATTTAAAACAGGAAAATCACACTGTTGTTGTGAAGATTAAAGATAACATAAAAGAGAACTTAGTGTAATATTTAGAACATATTAAGTATTAATACATGTTTTCAATTTTTATCATTTTAGTTGTCACGGGCAATTTACAACCAGATCTCATAACCAAAATATTTATGAACATGTTTTCCTACATCTCTCCTTGTTAGTAAAACTAAGGCTTGAAGTTACTCTGAACCTCAGGGAAAGATATCTCCACAGGTAATGGCAGTGAGAGGAGAGGTTAAGGCCACCACAGTGAAAAGTTGTCAGGCTCTGATCTAGTCCTAGCTGTGGGAAAGAGATTTAGCTTCTATTTTTAACTCTGTAAGTAGTTGATTGGATGACCTAGAAAAAGTCAGTTGACTATTAATTCTGCATCTTATTTTCTTTCTGAATTGTACCATATGTCTAATCACTCTTTTAATTCATGATCCGAAATGATATTAAGGTTGTTGAATAAGGGTGTTGATCTCAGAGGCAAGTGTTAAATGAAATGAAAATCTCCATTACTTAAATGGAGCAGTTGACTTTTTTTTTTTAAATATTACAGTGTTAAAGTTCCTGGAGAGGAAGAATTAATTTGCAAAGACTTGTTAACACTGACTTTCCCTAACAAAAGACTTTGAATATTCTTCTAATTATCTACCTTATAGCTAAATTTAGTTTTGAATGTGTAACTACTGAAGAAGTTTCTTACTGTTAATATTATTAAGTTGCCCAACAGGAAAATTAACTCCTAACTCCAATGCATATTATATACAAAGTTCTCTTTTTGGTATGTGATAACCTTTCTATTTCACTGAAGCTGTAAGATTTTAGAGAGAAAATGTAAGCATTATTTAGAGCCTTATTCATTACTAGGTGCTACTGAATTGATTTGACCGGTAGCAACACATTTAAACTAAAATATAAAAGATAGAGCTTCAATTAATGTGAAAACTTTAGTACCAGAAACACCTACATATAAAAACTGCATTGTTAGTATACACACATGCTTTAGTGTGATGACAATTTTTGTTGGTCCTGCAAAGCACGTAATTTTACTTTTTTCCTTATATGGATTTTTCTTATTGATATGGGCTATCTTAGTTTACAGAAACAAGTATAAAAGCTTCCTTAATGTCTAATATGTCAGCCATAGTTGTTCAAACCTGAGAACTCTGTGATTAACAACTTCATCCAAATTTCAATAACTAATTCATTTCAATTGGTAGAGTCTATTCATGTGTACCTAAACTTATTCTTTCAAGTAAGCAATGTAAATCATTATAGGAATAAGTTTGTCCTAAATTTCCAAGCCAACATTGTTAGTCCCTGTTTCAATACTGAATTAATTACCTATTTACTAAAGTCTTGAGGCATAGATTTTGAGCATAGTCATGATTCTAAGACGAAGTGTTGCAAACAATGAAAATATTTGTTTTAAATATACATGTACATACATGTATACACATATACATTTATATATTTTATGCGTATTATATATTAATTACATTTAACAAGTTATCTGTTTAACACACACATATATATGTCTATTTAATAAACATTTTCTTTCAGTTTTAAATATTTGATTATCGCATCATTGAATTTAATTTAAACAGACAAGTTCTTGGAGGAACATTGAAAGAATCCTTGTTTTCAGAGTCAAGTTTTGCAAAGAAAGCATATTTTTCATGGCCAGTTTATTTTTCAATAGTTAAAAATATATTTTAAATTTCCAACTGATTCTTTAATATATAAATATGAATATGTACCTATTTTAGATTGTTACATATTATACATTTTATATATTTAATAAATATTTAATAAAAATATTTTTTAACTTGATCTTCCTAGGTTATACCTACTATCCAATTCTGTGAGACAAGTTACATAGTTTTCTTTCAGCCTGGAACATGCTCCATAAAATATAGGATTATATTTTATCCATTCAGATCATGGTCTTCCATCAGCTTTTCTGCTTTGAGGATTGCATTTTACAACTCATAAGAAATATTTTTCTATATCTGTAGTTCATGTCATAATTTTCCAGTGTCTCAAAAATCTTAACTTGAACTGTTTTCACTGAATAGAGTGTTTCAGAATAGACTTGTCCCATTGTGAATCATCACATCTGTTCCTTGCATATTTCTCACATTTTTTTATTTTTTATTTAATCTTTATTGTATTTTTTTTTTGCTTTACCATTTAGTTCTCTTGTACCCACTTCCTTCAACTGTTGTCCGTGAATCTTTTTTCCTTATTTCTCAATCCCTCCACCCTTTCACCCCTCGCCCACTAGCTATCTTCCTGCTCTCCATTTATGAGTATGTCCCTGTTTTCACTGTTAGTTCAGTTTGTTCACTAGATTCCACAAATGAGTGAAATCACATGGTATTTGTCTTCCTCTGACTGGCTTATTTTACTTAGCATAATGTTCTTCAGGTCTATCCATGCTGTCCTAAAGGATAAAATTTTCTTCCTTTTTACGACTGAGTAGTATTCCATTCATTGTGTAAACATCCCATAGCTGTTTTATCCACTCATCATCTACTGATGGACACTTGGGCTGCTTCCATATCTTGGCAATTGAAAATAACACTACAGTAAACAAAGTGGTGGTTATATTCTTTCAAATTAGTGTTTTGGGTTCTGTCAGATATATCCCCAGGAGTGGGATCATAGGGTCAAAACGCAGATCCATTTTTAATTTTTTGAGGTATCTCCACACTGCTTTTCACAGTGGCTGAACCAGTCTGCATTCCCACCAACAGTGCAGAAGAGTTCCCCTTTTTCCACATGCAAGCCAGTATAGCCATTCTAACATGTGTGAGATGATCTCATGCCTTAATTTGCATTTCTCTGATGATTAGTTACATTGAGTATCTTTTCATATGTCTATTGGCCATCTGTATTTCCTCTTTGGAGAAGTGTCTATTGAGGTGCTTTGCCCATTTTTTAATTGGGTCCTTTTGTTGGGTTTTTTTAGTGTTGATTTTGGTAAGTTTTTTGTAAATTTTGGATATTAACCCTTTATCAGATGTACTGATGAATATATTCTCCCAATCTGTGCGTTGTCTTTTTGTTTTGTTGATGATTTACTTTTCCATGAAGAAATTTTTTAGTTTGATGTAGTACCATTTGTTTATTTTTTTTGTTTGTTTCCCTTGCCTGGGGAGATATATCCAATAAAATATTGCTATGTGCAATATCCAGGATTTTGCTGCCTATATTTTATTCTACAATTTTTGTGGTCTAACATTTAAGTTTTTGATTCATTTTGAATTTATTCTCATGTATGGTATAATAAGTTGGTCTAGTTTCATTTTTCTGCCCTTATCTGTCCAGTTTTTCAACATCATTTATTTATATTTTAAAAATATTTTATTGATTATGCTATTACAGTTGTTCCATTTTTTTCTTCCTTTTATTCCCTTCCATCCTGCACACACCATCCCACCAGCATTCCCCATCCTTTAATGCATGTCCATTGGTCTTACATATAAGTTTTTGGCTTCTCCATTTCCTATACTATTATTAACCTCCCCCTGCCTATTTTGTACCTACTATTTATGCTTCTTATTACATGTACCCTTTCCCCCATTCTTCTGCCATTCCATCCCCTCTGATTTCCATTTCTGTGATTCTGCTCCCATTCTATTTGTTTGCTTAGTTTGTGTTTTTTTGTTTTGTTTTGTTTTTTAGGTTCAGTTGTTGATAGTTGAGTTTGTTGTCATTTTACTGTTCATAGTTTTGATCTTCTCTTTTTCTTAGATAAGTCCCTTTAACATTTCATTTAATAAGGCCTTGGAGATGATGAACTCCTTTAACTTTACCTTATCTGGGAAGCACTTGATCTGTCCTTCCATTCTAAATAATAGCTTTGCTGGACAGAGTAATCTTGGATATACATTCCTTGGCTTTCATGACTTTGAATACTTCTTGCCAGCCCCTTCTCGCCTATAAGGTTTCTTCTGAGAAACCAGCTGATAGTCTTATGGGAACTCCTTTGTAGGTAACTGACTCCTTTTCTCTTGCTACTTCTGAGATTCTCTCCTTATCTTTAATCTTGGGTAATATAATTATGATGTTCCTGGGTGTGTACCTCCTTAGATCCAACTTCTTTGGGACTCTGAGCTTCCTGGATCTCCTGGAAGTCTATTTCTTTTGCCAGATTGGGGAAGTTTTCATTCATTATTTGTTCAAATAAGTTTTCAGTTTCTTGCTCTTCCTCTTCTCCTTCTGGCACCCCTATGATTTGCCTGTTGGAATGTTTAAAGTTGTCCCAGAGGTTTCTAAGGCTCTTCTCATGTATTTGAATTCTTGTTTTTCATTCTGTTCTGGTTGAATGTTTATCTCTTCCTTCTGCTTAAAATCATTGATTTGAGTCCCAGTTTCCTTCCCTTTACTCTTGGTTCCCTGTATATTTTTCTTTATTTCACTTTACGTAGCCTTCATTTTTTCCTTCATTTTTTGACCATACTGAACCATTTCTGTGAGCATCCTGATTACCAGTGTTTTGAACTCTGCATGTGATAGGTTGGCTCTCTCTTCGTCTCTTACTTCTATTTTTGGAGCTTGATCTGTTCTTTCATTTGGGCCATATTTCTTTCTCTCAGAGCACCTGTTATGTTGGAAGGGGTGAACCTTAGGTATTCGCTAGGGCAAGGTGACCCAGGTCACTCTGTTATGGTGCTGTATGTGGAGGAAGGATCAGAGAAGGAGGGAACTGTGCTGCTTGCTGGGTTCTTGTCCTGCTTTCAGTTACTTCCCCTGCTACCCACAAGCAAATTGGGCCCTTCTGGTGCTGATTCCCAGGTGGGTGCGTTTGGGTATGTTCTAGGACTCTGGGGGTCTCTCCAACAAACTCTCCTGTGAGGCTGTGTGTTTCTCCCACTGCCACATCCCCCTGTTTTTTACATCCAGAGGTTTTGAGACTTTCTTCTCCCACACTGGAACCCTGGATTGTGCAGTCTCTCTCACTCCCCAGCTGTTCCTCTTGGTTTATCCACACGCAAATGTGGGACTGCCTGGTTTGCCAGATGCCACCTCACCTGCCCAGTCCTCCAGCTGTTGCCTTGCCAGGGGTCCTCTGTGTCCCAGCTGCCAGTCTCCTCCCCTCATACAGATATGGATCAATGTTTCTTCTTTAACTCCTTGGTTGTCAGACTTCCATGCTGGTCGATTTTCTGGTTATTTTTTTGTTTTTAAATTTGTTGTTGTCCTTCTTTTGGTTTTGCAAGGAGGCAAAGAGTATCTACATATGTCTCCATCTTGGCTGTAAGCCCCAACACCATTGATTGAATAAACTACCTTTAGCCCATTGTATATGCTTGCTAACTGTTGAATATTAATTGACTATAAAGTTGTGGGTTTATTTCTGGGCTTTCTATTCTGTTCAATTGATCTCTGTGTCTGTTTTTATGCCAGTACCATGCTGTTTTGATTACTGTGGGTTTATAGCATAGATTCATATTGGTAGCGTGATTCCTTCAACTTTGTTCTTGTTTCTCAGTATTGCTGCTGCTACACGGAGCCTTCTGTGGTTCCATATATTTTTGGAGTACTTGTTCTAATTTTGTGAAATACATAATTGGAATATTGTTACAAACTGTGTTGACTCAATAGATTGCCTTGGGTAGACAGATGTTTTAATGATGTTAATTCTTCCTATTCATGAACATGGTATGTGCTTCCATTTATTTGTATCTTCTTCAATTTCCTTCTTCAGTGTCTTATAATTTTCCAAATACAGGTCTTTTACATCCTTGGTTAGGTTTATTCCTAGGTATTTTATTTTCTTTGAAGCATTTGTGAGTGGGATTTTTCTTTTTTAAATTTCCCTTTCTGTTTGTTGTTGGCATATATAAATGCAATTGATTTCTAGGTATTAATTTTGTATACTGCCACTTTGCTGAATTCACTTATCAGTGCTAGTGGTTTCTTGGTGGAATCTTTGGAGTTTTTTAAATGCTGTATCTTGTCATCTGCAAATAATGACAGTTTTACTCCTTCCTTTCCAATGTGGATACCTTTTATTTCTTCTTGTCTGATTGCTGTGGCTAGGACTTCTAGTACTATGTTGAATAAGAGAGGTGAAAGTGCATATCTCTGTCTTGTTCATGATCTTAAGGGGAAACCTTGTAGTTTCTTCCTGTTGAGTATGATGCTGGCAGTGGGTTTGTTGTATATCAACTTTATTATGTATATCTATATTCCCTCTAATTCCACTTTGCTGAGAGTTTTGATCATAAATCGATGCTGGTTTTTTATCAAATGTTTTTTATATATCTATTGATATGATCATGGGGTTTTTATCGTTCATTTTTTAATGTGGAGGATCACACTTACTGATTTGTGAATGTTGTACAAACCTTGCTTTACCAGAATATGTCCAACTTGTTCATGGTAAATGATGTTTTTGATGCATTGCTGTATTCAATTTGCTAATATTTGGTTGAGGAATTTAGCAACTATGTTCATTAGGAATATTTTCTTTCTTTGTAGTACTTTATCTGATTTTGATATTAGATAATGCTGGCATAGTAGAATGAGTTTGGGAGCTGTCTCTCCTCTTGAATTTTATGAAATAGTTTGAGAAGGAGAGGTGTTGGTTGTTCTCAGAATGTTTGGTAAAATTCACCTGTGAAGTCATCCAGTCAAGTGCTTTTATTGGGAATTTTTTAATAACTGCCTGAATTTTACTAGTTGTAATCTATCTATTCAGATTCTCTGATTTTTCCTGATTTAGGTTTGGAAATTTTATGTTTCTAGGAATTTACTAATTTCACCAGGTTATCCAGTTTGTTGTCATATAGTTTTTCAAATTTTCTTACCGCTCTTCATATTTCTTTGGTGTCAGTTGTTATTTCTCTTCTTTCATTTCTGATTTTATTTATTTTGGTCCTTTTTCTTTTTTCTTGATGAGTCTGGTTAAAAGTTTGTCTCTCTTGTTTATCTTTTCAAAGAACCACCTCTTGGATTCATTGATCTTTTGTATCATTTTCTTTAGACTTTATTTCATTTATTTCTGCCCTGATCTTAATTATTTGCCTTCTTCTGCTCACTTTGGGTTTTGTGTGTTGTTCTTTTTCAAGTTTCTTTAAGAGTAAACTTAAATTGTTTACTTAAATTGTTTATTGTTTAAGCTTAGATTGTTTATTTGAGCTTTTTCTTTCTTTCTTTTTTTTTTTTTTTTTTGAGATAGGCCTGTATTGCTATCAATTTCCCTCTTAGGATTGCTTTCCCAATGTCCCACAGATTTTGGATTGTTGTGTCCTTGTTTTCATTTGTTTCAAGGATGTTTTGATTTCTTCCTTGATCTTGTTGTTGACTCATTCATTGTTTAGTAATATGATATTCAGCTTCCATATCTTTGCGTGTTTCTCAGTGTTCTTCTTGTGATTGATTTCTAGTTTCATGGCATTGTGGTCAGAGAAGATGCTTGATATGATTTTAATCTTCTTAAATTTATCGAGAGTTGTTTTGTGTCCTAACATGTCTATTGAAGAAAAGGTTCCATATGCACTTGAAAAGTATGTATATTCTGCTGCTTTGGGATGAAATGTTCTGAAGACATGAATGAAATCCATTTGATCTAGTGTATCATTTAAGGCTGCTGTCTTCTTGCTGATTTTCTGTCTGGAAGATCTATCCATTGAAATCAATGGGGTGTTAAAATGTATTTTAACTATGGCTGTATTTCTGTCACTCTCTCCCTTTATGTGCATCAAGATTTGCTTCACATATTATGTGCTCCTATGTTAGGTGCATAAATGTTTACTTGGGTTATATCCTCTCATTGCAGTGTTCCCTTTATCATTATGTAGTGTCCTTCTTTGTCTCTTACCATAACCTTGGTTTTAAAATCTATTTTGTCATATATAAGTGCTTCAACACCAGCTATTTTTTCCTTTCCATTTGCATGAAATATCTTTTTTTCATCCTTTTACTTTTAGTCTGTGTGTATCTGAGATGGGTCTCTTGGAGACAACATATATGTGTGTCTTGTTTTCTTATCCTTTCAGCTATCCCGTGTTTTTTGGATGGAGCACTTAAGCCTTTTGCCTTTAAGATGATTATCGATAAATATGTATTTAGTGCCATTTTATTGTTAGACTATTTTCCTGTTTTTTTTTTCTTTCTCTCTCTCTTTTTTTTAATTCTCGTTAAAGCAAGCCCTTTAACAGTTGTTGCAGTACTGGTTTGGTATTAATAAACTGCTTTAACTTTTTCCTGTCTGGGAACCTCCTTATTTCCCCTTCGATTTGAAATGAAAGCCTTGCTAAGTAAAGTAGCCTTAGTTGTAGGTCCTTGCTTTTCATCACCTTGAATATATCATTGCCACTCTCATGGCCTGAATGTTTCTGTTGAGAAATCAGATGATGGTCTAATTGCTGTTCCCTTGTAGGTAACTACCTGCTTTTCTCTTGCAGCTTTTATGTTTGTCTCCTCATCTTTGAGACTTGTCATTTTAATTATGATGTGTCTTGGTATAGACCTCTTTGCATACAACTCATTTGAAACACTCTGGTCACTTATTCTTTTGGGGAATGAATAGAGAAAGGGGAAGGAAATTGTGTTAAGGAATATTCTAGCTCTTTTTCTACATTTCTTATTTTAAAAAATGCACTCCCGCTCTTTCCAGTGTGGCTCAGTTGGTTGGAACATCATCCCATGCACCAAAATGTTGCTGATTCAATTCTGGGTCAGGGCACAGACCCAGAATTGAACCTACCTAAATTGTAGGTTCAATCCCCAGTCGGGGCATGCATGGGAGGCAACAATCAATGGTTCTCTCATATTGATGCTTCTCTTCCTCCCTTCCTTGCTCTCTAAAATCAATAAACATATTTTTAAATATTAAAAAAAATTCCCTCTCATAGTAAAACTAGGAATGTGAGAGTGACAATTATATTACATAAATCCCAGTTAGGACATAGACCCAATGTGCTGTAACTTTTTCTTTTTTTTTTATTCTTCTAATAATTTTTTAAAGTATATTTTATTGATTATGCTATTACAATTGTCCCATTTTTTTCCTCTCCTTTATTCCCCTCTTCCCTGCACCCCCCTCCCACTAACATTCTCCCCCACCTTAGTTCATGTCCATGGGTTGTATGTATAAATTCTTTGGCTTCTCCATTTCCTATACTATTCTTAACCTTCCCATGTCTATTTTGTACCTACCATTCATGCTTCTTATTCCCTGTACCTTTCCCCCTATTTTACTCCCTTCCCTTCCCCACTGAAAACCCTCCACATGATCTCCATTTCTGTGATTCTCTTCCTGTTCCAGTTATTTGCTCAATTTGTTTGTTTTTTTTTTTTTATGTTCAGTTGCTGATATTTGTGAGTTTGTTGTCATTTTACTGTTCATAGTTTTGATCTTCTTCTTTTCCTTAGATATAAGTCCCTTTAACATTCATGTAATAAGGCCTTAGTGATGATGAACTCCTTTAAATTTACCTTATCTGGGAAGCATGCTATCTGCCCTTCCATTCTAAATGATAGCTTTGCTGGATAGAGTAATCTTGGATGTAGGCCCTTGCCTTTCATGACTTCAAATACTTCTTTCCAGCCCCTTCTTTTCTATAAGGTTTCTTCTGGAAAATCAGCTGACAATATTATGGGAACTCCTTTGTTGGTAACTGTCTCCATTTCTCTTGCTGCTTTCAAGATTCTCATCTTTAATCTTGGGTAATGTAATTATGATGTGCCTTGGTGTGTGCTTCCTTTTGTCCAACTTCTTTGGGACTCTCAGCTTTTGGGACTTCCTGGAAGTCTATTTCCTTTGCCAGATTGAGGAAGTTCTGCATTATTTTTTAAAATAAGTTTTCAGTTTCTTGCTATTCCTCTTCTCTGGCACCCCTATGATTCGGCTGTTGGAATGTTTAAAGTTGTCCCAGAGGTTCCTAAGCCTCTCTTCATTTTTCTTGAATTCTTGTTTCTTAATTGTGTTCTGCTTGAATGTTTATGTCTTCCTTCTGCTCCAAATCGTTGATTTGAGTCCCAGTTTCCTTTCCTTCACTGTTGGTTCCCTGTATATTTTCCTTTATTTTACTTTTCATAGCCTTCACTTTTTCCTCTGTTTTGTGACCATACTCAACCATTTCTGTAAACATCCTGATTACCAGTGTTTTGAACTGTGCATCTGATAGACTGGCTATCTCTTCATGGCTTAGTCACATTTTTTCTGTGGTTTTGATCTGTTCTTTCATTTGGGCCATATTTGTTTGTCTTGGCACTCCTGTTACATTGTAGGGGGAAGAGACTTAGGTATTCAGCCAGTCAAGGCAACCCACATTGCTGTGTTTTGATACTGTATGTGGAAAAAGGGTTCGAGAGGGAACAATGGTGCTTGCTCGGCTTTTGGTTGCTTTCAGTCACTTCCCCTGCTACCCGCAAGTAAACTGGGCCCTTCTAGTGTTGATCTCCCAGTGAGTGGGTTTGTGTACATTCTAGGACACTGTGGGTCTCTCCAATGAATTCTCCTGTGAGGCTGGGAGTTTCTCCTGCTGCTGCAAGCCCCACAGCAGCCAGAGGTTTTAAGGCTTTTTATTTCAAAAATTTTATTTATTTTTAGAGAGGGGAAAGGAGGGAGAAAAAGAAGAAGAGAAACAGCATGTGCAGTTGCCTCTCATGTGTCCCTTCTGGGAATCGAACCTGCTACCCTTTGGTTCTTGAATCTGTGACCCTTTGGTTCTCATCCACTGAGCTCACCCACTGAGTCATATGCCAGGACTATCTTTTCCTGTGCTGGAATCGTGGGTTGCACAGTCTGTCTCACTGCCCAGTTGTTCCTCCCAGTTTTTCCGCATGCAAATGTGGAACCTCCCGGTCCACCAGCAGCCCTAGCGTTGCCCATCAGTCCTCCAGCCACCGCCTTGCCTACAGTCTTCTCTGCTCTGGCTTCCCCTCTTTGCCCCTCCTACCAATCTGGATGAATGTTTCTTCCTTAACTTCTTGTTTGTCAGACTTCCATACAGTTTTATCTTCTGGCAGTTCTGGTTGGGTTTTTTTTGTTTGTTTTTAAATTTGTTGTCCTTCTTTTGTTTGTATGAGGAGACAAAGTGTATCTACCTATATGCCTCCACCTTGACCAGAAGTCTCTAATGTGCCGTAATTTTTTTCAAGTAAGAGAACCAAACTTGGTCTGGCATTTATTTCAGACTTCTTTACCACCCTATCCCTGGTAGTGTACTATTAACTAGATTTTTTTTTAAATAGGCATTTGTTTATTAATTACATCTATTTTTGGTTCTCTTTTGTTTTAAATTAGTTTCATAATACTTTTATACAGAGGCTGACATTATCAAATGCCATGAGTTGAATTACTGGGTTTCCTCCTTCTTTAAATCTGCTTAGCACTAGTGCTATGGTTATAAATGCTTAGAGGAAAGACCTCTCAATTAGAAAATATAAGCACAATAAAAGTGGTTTTTTACAAATTAATCCTGGAATACATTTCTTTTAATATTAAAGATGTATAATTTTATAGAGGTGTGTATGTTTGGATGCTTTATAAATAAAAGTGCTATGATTAAGCATGTATTAATTTATATTATCAAAAATTCCCTCTAAATCTTTTCTAAGACACAAATATTTATGACGTTTATTTATTGTTTTCATTTTATTAATTTATTGAAGTATTATATTTGTAATATTTCATATAAGCACTGCATCAATTGTAATACTAGTTTAAGAATTTTAATTTGATATCTAATTATAATGACCTGTTGAAATTGTTACAACTCTAGGTTCACGATTATTTTGATGGTTATTGATTGGTGTTGTTATTCTGATTTCTAATCATTACTGTTTTAAATAAATGAATTATAAAGATAAAAATATCCCTGGCTTAGCATTTCTGCCCTATTTATCACATACTAAGATTTCTCTTGGATACCAATAAAATGATACAATTCAGACCACAGCCTATGAAATGACTTGCAAATTGGCAAACAACCTTTAACAATAAAACATATTTGATATGCCATTTTTGTAAATTCATTATACCACACAAATGTGATCTTATTAATTGGCAGATGACTATAAATGTTTGATCATTCTCCATAATATGCTAATACAAATTATTAACAGATTATTGAATAGCCAACAATGCAATAGTATTTGTCCCAATTTTTATTTAAATTCAAGTGTAATCTATATTTCTGTAGTGCTTTTATATCTACCACCTCAGTTAAGTAGAAAGAAGCATTTTAGAGGTATGTCATCTTTCAAGTGGAGCAGTCTTCACCATTTTTTATTAAAAATAAAATTGTACATGACCTTTAAATATAAATATTATAGTTGTCTATGAAACATTTAAAATGATTAGATACAAAACAATGATATCTTTTATATATATGAATTTCTAATATATTTATTAAGGTTATCTATGCTTTACTTTATTCATTTATATAATATCTCATAGGTAATCTTCACAAATATATTAAGATACTTTGAGTAGGAAACAATACGGAAACTAATAATTGAAATTTCCTATTTGTGAAATGTTAAGTGAAAAGAAAAGAATGTTAAATAACAAAGCATATTCACAACTTGGTTTCAAATATCACATATATAAAGGAAAAAGACCTAAAGAATATTTTTAAATCGATTATCAATGGTTAACTCAAGAAGCAAAGAGTCAGATGGCCTTTTTTTCCTCTTGATCTCATTTTGTATTTCCAAATCCCTTATAATGTGTGTGTATTACTTTGAGAAATGTTTAGGAAATGTGCCTGCTCAAATGTTCTATTTAACATGTAAACAATGCTGAGCCTTGTTTAAATATTCAATTTTTATGTCAGTTTCTGGAAGGTCAATGCTGGTTATAAAAACACTGAATATATTAGAGGAAAGGGACTTTTTAAATCCTGAAATAACAATAATTATTATTTTAAAGCATTATACAGTTTTCAAAGAAATTTTATATATATCATGTCATTGGACCATCCTAACTCTGAAGCTGGTAGAGCAAAGATTGTCCCCATTTTGCAGAGGAGAAAATTGTACTTCATGAAGTTTAGCAGTTTACCTACCTCAGCAGTGCAAAGAATTATTAAGTAGCAGGGCCAGAATCCAAATTTCTTTCCTGCCCTGGCCCAATCTAGTGCTACAAGAAAGCAAGAAAAAGAAAGCATTTATGTTTTTAACTTTAGTGAAAGGTTTTTGATGCTGCAGGAACTGGACAGGTCCAAGAGTAAGTGCAAAAATGAAAAAAAAGCTTGGCCCTACCTGTAGTCAAAACTTGCCTGTTATCCTTCCTCACTGGAGCCCAAACCAGGAAAATCTCTGTTAGCTACTTTCTTCAACCCAAAAGAGATGAACACATTAAACAAATTCCTGGGTTTAAAAATAAAATCTAGATTGTCTGCTTTTTCACCATTTTCCAGTTTGCATATCTGGTGTCTATCAACTTCTCCAGAGAACCATGCCTCCTACTTAAAGGTCTCATTGCTTAATAAACAAACATTGACATGCTGATGGCTTACCCGAGTTAAGTAATATATCAATCTAAGTTTGCGTTGACAAAATGCTGACATTCATGAGATTATATCATTTTATTTATACACACACACACACAGACATTTACTAGATCAAACTTAAGTAGTAAAGTTGCTCCAAACTAGAATATTGTTTATATAAATTGCTATCTAATTAGAACACTTGGCCATGTAATCAATTATTTTAAAAGGTTATAGCTAAAATTCACAGGAAATTATCTTCTGTACTACATTGGACAATTTTAATGCATTTCCATGAAGTTTCTATTAAGTATAAAATTATTTTAAGCAGGTCATTTGTGAGATCTGCTTTAGTATTTTTAATTCTTCTGAAATACTACCATTATAACCTTCTTTTTAAAATAGTCTGACACCTACCAAGTACTCTTTCACCTCCTACAAGAAAGCAAAAAAAAAAAAAAAGAGAGAGAGAGAGCATTTATGTTTTTAATTTTAGTGAAAGGTTTTTGATTTAAGAATTAGTCATTTTCTCCATTTGAATTTCAAGTATGCTGTACATATGTGAGATCCTTTCTGTATGACTCTTCTGCAGTTTTCACATGTATCATCATTATTTTCACTTTTCACTTGGGATTAGTAAAATCAAAAAGTTTATTTTCTATTTCTTAATTCTACCTTCATTTCAAACATTCAGTGCCTTCTCAAAAAAAAATAGTATGGCTTTGAGCTGTTTGATAATATATGTTGCCAGGAAATGTTAATTCTGGTTTTCCATTAAAAATATAAAATGAGAAACCAGTGCAATAATTACTATAGCAATTTTTTGCATTTAGCCAATCAGCTAGTCATATCAGTGAATGTTAGATTTTGAGACTATGGATCCAAAAATTTTAAATATTCAGAGAAATAAAAATAGGAACTGTGCTTACTCTGTGCTAAATGCTGCTCTAAGAGCAAAGGGATCCCCCCTCAAAATAACCTTAAATGATGGGCACTACTGTTACCTATTTTACAGATGGGCAAACTGAGACAGAGAATGACTAAGTTGCACATGGCCACACAACTAGTAAGGCACAGGCATAGTATTTAAAACCAGGTGGTTTGTTATTGTGAGAGTCCACATTCCCTACCCCTATAATGAACAGAATGGTCTGGATCCCTACTGTTTGTTATATACCCATTTAGTTGCTTTGTGGAAAGTAAAGTGGTAAGGAGAGAGAGAAGGGGAGAGGGAAGGAAGGAAAAAAAAAAAGGAGGGAGAGAAGAAGGCAGAAGAGTTGTCGGAATTCTGCAGCTTGTTGATAGTATTGTGCACTATAACTTATAATGAAGTTCAATTTAAGGACTTCTAGAGATTTTAACAGAATAAATAATTTTAAATTTCCCCAAGTGAAGTCTCTGGAAATATTATCAGATGGAGACAACAAATGAATTTCGATGGAATTATACTTATAATTGAAATACTACAGCAGTCTCATATTTGCAACAAAAACAATTCTGGTAATTTTCACATTAATTCTACCTTTTCTTAAAATTATTATCAGATATTTCTTTACCCTCTCTGCTTATTTAGTTTTAGTACCTATTCTTTTTTAAAAAACCTGCACAAGTTAGTAGGTTTTAAGTTAGATTTAAATCATTGGGAAATTAAAATAAAATTTAGAGTCTTTAGCAAAAGGGAAGTACCACTGAGCACACCACACCCACCTTTGTCCATTTCCATAGAGCTACTCCATCAAGAAAGGAGGAATTATTCTAATTGGTTAGACTTAATTGAACATTCACTGAAACACATTTTACTATTGCCTAGGGTCACCATATATTTAAAGGCACTCAGCAGCAGTGCCCACATTCTTTCTTGCTCATTGCCTGATCCTGTCAGAGCAGATAGGGAGAGTGAAAATCATGGAGACCTGGACTTCAGTCTCCTTACTCTTCCACTCCAAGCACCAAGGCAGGCTTTAATCCATCAAAAATAAGGGGTTTTTCCATCTTTCACTGTTTCCATGTAGATGAGTCAAACTCCTTTTGGAGGCTGGAAAATCCTGAAAGCCTCCTCATGAACTTCTTCCTTCACTGCATTCTCAGAATATGGAAACATGTCCCAAATAATCCTTTACCACAGCTCTGAACTCAGGGTTATCAGATGTGTTCTGTATCTTACCAGGAAATTTGTACTTATAGTTAACACTTACTTACTCTGCATTATTCACACATTCTTATGCAATTAGAACTTATTTCTGACTTCATTTAAAAACCATAATTAAATGTACAATGGCCCAAGTGATTTTTTTCAAAAATCAAGTTTTATCATAGAAAATGCAAAAACGTTCTTTGGAATTTTTCTTGATGAGCATCATTACCTATCATTGAGATGTAATAATAGAAGCCAGTGAGCAACTCATCAACTACAATTCTATGGGAACAAAAAATAAATGATATTTTTTCCTTCAGTTGTTGACTTTCAACAATCACAGCCAAGACAGTTAAACTTTGTCAGAAAATCACCAATAAATATCAGTGATGGTAATTGCAGGCTGTTTACTGCCACAAGTTGAAAAAAATTAGTGAGCTGAATTTTGACTACCTTTCAAGCATTTTGACATCTTGGAATAGAAAGTGTTGTTTAAATATAAAGAGCTTTTTCTATTGAATTGCTCTGAGCCATCCCTATGAAGAAATGACCTATCAAGTCATAGACCAGGGTATAGGAGAACTACAATGACTTGAGATTGGTAAAGAGGCTTTAAAGTAACTACTGTTTCAATCTGTGGTTGTTTTCAATCATTTGTCAAACACCGTCTTAAAACCCCAATATAAAAACCTAATTAGATTTACTTTCCAGAATAATTTGCTGGGCATTCTCTCTCATTCATATTCTCATTCTCTCCCTCTCTCTCATCAGGAGAGCAATGAGTCTCAAGCTTTAGTGTAAATCAGAAGGCTTTTCAAGACAGTAATTGGGGTACATGAAAATCTGCATGTCTAACAAATTCCTAGGAAATATTTTTTGCTGCTAGTGCACATTTGATGAAGCACTGCTCAAATGAAAGGATTTGGGAATTTGGAAAGTGGAATAAGAGACCTATGGAGAGCTGAAACCAGACCTTCTATGATCTTGCTCTTAGAGCTACCCAAGCTGTTGGAAAAATAATCACTGCTGCTCCAGGAAGCCTATTGAAAGTAAGTGGTCCTCTAAGTGAATGACTGGCCTAGGGCAGTAGGTAGAACACTCCAACCTTTCTCACTCTTATGCCCCAGTTTATAATTAATGAACCATTTAACCTCTCAGATTATCTTTCTAGGATTAAAAATAAGAATGGTAATTTCTCTTTTCTGTTATTAAAAAAACCCCATAAATCTAATGTTGCTTTCCCTGCATAAAACATTGTTTGGATTTATCTGTTACTCTGATGTAGTAAAAAATGTATTAAAAACTCAGAAAAATCTCTTTCAATGAATGTTAAGCTTAACTATGTAGCTAAAAATACCAGGTAACTGTATTTTACTGCCTGGGGCTAGCCATTTCCCTGGCTCTTAGAGGTTGGAGCCGTGTGGGAACAAGAACTTAAAAAGATTCTAAAAAACACTATCTATCTGTACCTCCTCCATCACCACCAGCTAGCTCCACTTCATCTACTATTCTTCTTACCCCTTCCACATCCAGCGACAGCGTCTCGTTGCTATGATTTCAACACACAGCACTATCTCATCCCAAGGCCTTTAAGGCATTTACAATTTCATCTGCTGGAAGTGTTCTAGAAAAGTAATCCCTCCTCATGCCAACAGAATATTATAACAGAAGGCATGATAATTGAAAGGATTAGAGTACCCTCAAGTCTGTGGTCAAATGTCACCTCATCAGTGAGGCAGTGGTCATCCTATGAGAACAATGGTGGCAAATGCAAGTGCAGCCTTTTACCGTTACACATATTCACACAATGTTCTGTCTCATCCATGATACATTTTCCTCCATTTCTTCTCTCAAACATTGAATTTTGTATTGTTTTATTTTCTGTTTCTTCCCCAAGAAGAATGCAAACACCATGAGGGTAAGGTCTCAGTTTTTTCATTGCACAAGCCTGCAATAATCACTGGCACATAAGTGTCACTCAGTAAATATTTCTAGACTGAAAGAAGGAAATGTTGTATCGCCTTGCAGTTGGTTATCCACTGCAGATTTGGGCATCTTATGCTCTAGTTACTCATATCTATCAGCTGTTCTTGAGAACCACCACTGCTTGTTATGCTTTGCCTAGAATGTTCATTTTTTAAAATGTTTTGTTGTCTTTCACACTCTGATGTTTTCATCAAAACATGAATCAGTTATCCTGCTCTCCAAAGTATTTCATGATGGATGTCACTTAATGCACTCTTCATAGCATTCTCTTTATTGTTCACTGTTTCTGGCATCAAAAGCACAGAGACAGAGTGCCTGGCACATGGCAACTACCCATAAATGTTGAATAAGTGAACCCCAATCCACTCTATTTTTTTCTCATCATGATAAGCTATTCTTCATTGCTCTACACTTCTAAAATTGCTGGGGGATCTAAGAGTAATAAGGAGTGTTTCTACAAGTCAACAGAATAGGTATTTATGACTATAACTAGGTTAAAGATCAAGCAAGTAAAAGTCTCAAAACTAACTAGAATAATTTCCAAAGAAGAGAAGAGTGGCATTCAAGTTCATGAAGTGTAGTGAGTAACAGAGATGTTGTTATCCCACACTGCCTTGAAGGAACCTCTGCCATAGAAAGCTATTCATACTAATAAAAGTGGATAGTATCTCTCAAATATGTGGTAGTAAATCAGGATAAAATTCTTCAGAAACCATATTTCTGGGCTTTGCCTCATCTGGCATCTCTTCATGTGTACTGAGGTAATACATTAATTTTACTGGGAAAATAGTCTAGAACTAGGGGAGAAAGATGCTTAGTTCACTTTTGCTGGTACAACAAAATACCACCGACTGGGAAGCTCACAGTTGTGTTAAGTGGGAAGTCCAAGAGCAAGGTTCCAGCATGTTTCCCTTCTGTTGAAAGCCCTTTCATAAGCTTGCATCTTCTTCCTGTATTCTCACATGGTAGAAGATCAAAGACCTCTCTGGAGCTTCTTTTATAAGGCCCTAATCCTATTTATGAAGATTATATCCTTATGACTTAAGCACCTCCCAAAAGTTTTCATCTACTAATACCATCATATTGGGCATCATGATTTCAACACATGAATTTTGGGGGTGTTATCGGAGAAAAAGGAGTTCTTGAGAAGCTGCTAGCAAAAGAATTCCCTGAGACCCTCATGGGAGGATGGGGCTCTGTGGTGTGTTTACTGATGATGTAAAATTAAGGCATTCAAGTTCATGAAGTATAGTGAGTAACAGAGATGTAAAATACCATTGTCCTGATTTCCCAATATCCAATCTCTGTCTGTTCTACCATGGACGAAATCCAATCTTGTCTTCAGTAAGGCCAAGGCAAAAGCCAGTGTTCGGAGTTTCTGGTTCATGTTAAAGTCCAGTCCAATCCAGTGTATGGCTAGCTTAATGTGTTTCCAGCTGTCATCTATTGCTGTGCTTTGTTTTTCAAGCTCCCTCCCAGAAGCCATGGGCCACGTGGCTACTAAGGCCACATGGCCATGGAAAGAACAGGTACAAGTGCGGGTCATAAGTAAGGAAGACGATAGATAGATAGATGATCAATAGATAGATAAATAGATAGATGATAGAAAAGTCGTTTAGGAGACCACACTACATGTTGTATGTCTTGGTAACTGCTAGACCCACATAGTCACATGTTCCCAGGTAAAAGAGCACGTAAACAAATGGGTGAGTACATCACTTGGTGGTGGGCGGGGTTGGGGGAGAGAGAGAGAGAGATTCTTTTTCCTACTGGGATTATATTAGCTTGGCCTTGGGTTAGACCAGATGTTTTTCAAGATGATTAATCAATTTCCCAGGCTTTTGTGGGTTTTGGATGGGTTTAAATCCCCTAGTTAGAATGACAGGCCTCTATAGTCCAACCCCTCACCCTGCACCCCCAACAATCTGGTACCAGTATTGAAGGGGGAAGGGAAGAGTGTTTGTTAATCTTCTTGTGACAGAGCAGTGCTGTTGTCCCTTGAAGTGTGACAAGCTGTAGCTTCTTGGTGAGCTACATGCTTCCCAGTTTATTAAGCTCAATGTGTAAGTCCCTTTGCTCCCTTTTTCTAGCTAAATACTGCCTGTAACAGGGAACACAAATATTCAGACCTTAGCACATGCTTAAGAGTCAAAGCTTGTTCTCAAGTTTATAGTTTGGGAAAGTTAAAGTTTGGAGATGTTATGGTAGTATGTGTGGCTTAGTCTAGCATGTTTGAAGATAGTAATGACCCATTCCAGCAGAGAGATCCTCCACCCAAATGAGAAAAAAATGACAGGGCATTGTGAATGAAATTGCTTGTCATAGCAGAAAGGTTTTAGGTCTGTTTCTTCTGTATCTGTAAGAGATTTATGTCTGATGTTACAAGAGGACTTTTAAATAGGAGAAATCTGATTTTTAAAATCTAACATTTCATAATACTATTTTCTTCCAATCCCAGTCTCTGAAGAAAACTTTGGGAATATTTTGTGTAATCTTAGAAGATGAAATCTAGCAAGCATACCCAGGTTACTTAGGGTAAGAGCAAAAGAATATGAATTGTGGGTTGAGCCAGAAATACCATTGCCATAGCAACCTCCAAAGATTACATAGAGAAGACATGGCTCAGATTTTTTTAGTGGAGATGATTAACAAGACCTCTTTTGAAGTAGTTCTCACATAATGAGAGATAAGATACAATAAGTTTGATAAACTGTTCTGCTAAAGATTTGGAATAAACTAGCATAAACTGAAGATCAGAATCAGAATCTCTAGCCTGGGCTCAGCACATTGTGTGCACTGATTAGCTTTTAGTGAGCGAACGCTGATGTGATGTCAATCTGTCTTCACTATGTGTAATAATTATTTAATAAAAAATATTAAGAGTAATATAATCAACTCTATAATGATAATAATGGTTTTTATTAATAAAAGAGCTCTATCCTTCTTGTCAAGAGACATTTAATATACTTTCCTATTCTTTATAAAGACTCAATTACATGTTTTTATTTTTCTTTTGTAATACTATATATAGGCTTTTGAAAATACAGGTCTGTGGAAATACTGAGAGCATCAACAGAAGTTATTGTAACTTCTTTCTTGGAAAGGGCATATTCCAGCATTCTAATTTGTTAAGATAACTTTCATTCTAAGTGACAAATCAGATCAGTGTCCAAACATACCACAAGGATTTATGTATCTAATCCCATTCTGTTTTAGTTTAGATAAAGAATGTCTCCAGTATTTTTTTATGAGCCCAGGCTTGCTATAGTTAACAAAAGCTGGCTCAGGCCACTGGCCATGCTGTGATTCTCTTTATACAATGAATGTTTCCTGAATAGCAAATAAAACCCATGGTTCTTACTAGGAAACAATACACTAAAAATGCTAATTTTCTGATCATGCTAAAAATATGAGTGTTTTCTTGACTTCACTTGGAAACTCTGCCTCTTTGTTGGCATACTGGTGGTCACAATTCTGTTAGCTTGCCCAAATAAGCAGCTTAAATAGAAGACCACGTAGCTAAGGAGGACAAGATTGTCAGAGAAATTCCATTTAAGGAGAAAATTCTAATTAGCGTATCTTTTCAGTTTGAGGTTAATTAATGTAAACCCAAGTTTATCATAAATAACAATATACACAAAGTATCACATTTCTCATACCACATACTAACTTTTGCCTCTAGTTTTCTATGTAATGTAAATACACACACACACACACATGCACACACAGAATCACATCATCTAGTTCCTTAAAATAAGTTGCTGTGTGACAGCATAGAGAAGCATTAAGAAATAAGACAAAATTAACAAGGTGTGGACCACATTTGAAACCATGCATTTCATGCCATATCATTGTAATGGAACCTGATTGTCCTTACAGATAATACCTGTTCACTCTGTTCTCAAATCAATTAAATATACAAACTCTAAATATCTTGGTTCTTCTAACCTGTTTAGTATGTTTTCTGAAGGCAAAGTAAAACTAAACTTTTTAACCATCTTCTGAGGACAGTGTTCATGTTGTAGATCAAGTAAAAGTATTGAATTCTATTTATATTTTTAAGCATTGGACCACAAAATTTATCCTCATATTCTTAAACAAGAATGCAGTCATTATGATAGTGTGGGACTGGGATCTGTCTGCTCATTCATTCAGTACTTACTGAGCTGGTAGTGCATGTAAAAGACAGTACCCATAGGTTAAAAAATGTTTGAGGAGACAGTACTCATACGTTAAAATATGTTTGAGAAGTTTACTATCTACTGAGTCATGCATCTGATTATCACTGCCATTGGAGTTTTGAATCAGAAAAAAATTAGTTGAACTAATATTTGTTAAATTTTTCACACAAAGAGCCATAAGTAACACAGAAGGGAAGGCTTTTTCTATTGAAAAATACAGGGTGGAGCAAAAGTACATTTACAATTGTACTTTTAATACGGAAAATAATACAATAATAAATAATAATACAAGCATAAACTCTGTGTTTCAAGTCCTCACAGCTATAAACCTACTTTTGCCCCACCCTGTAATAAATTAATATATATCTTAATCATCTATGTTTCAATTGAGGAAAAAATTAATCTAACAAAATTATTCTGTAAAAACCCCGTTTTAAAAAACTTGTTGCTAAGTTGAGGCTTTCTAAATTGAAGGACATAAGAAAAGGTGATTAATTACTCACCTTGAAATTTATGAGAGTAAGTAAGGTAGAGTAGCCAGGATTTTATTTGCACTAACTTGATTTATATAACCCTGCCCTAGTCACTGTTTCAAAAATCAGCTGACCAGTAAAAAAATTCTCCACCTTTAAGTATTAGTAAACCTCATGATAAAATTTTCCAGATTAGTGTCAATGGAAATAAAATGTGATGAAAGAATGAAGGTCATCTAAATTCAGTTTCTTTAACTTCATAAGCAGTAACAAATTTTGTACAATTTGCTTAAGAATTTTCATTTCTGTAATTTGAACCAGTGGAAATACCTTAATTGGTCCATTTTTTTGTAGAATTCTAATACTAAATTGTAATTAAAATGTCTTCTTAAAATTATTCATAAATGCCTTCATGATTATTTCACATAAATACTGAGATAAATAGCTATGAAAAGTTGACATATATGAAATTATTATGGTAACAAAGTATTATATCTAAAGGTATATCTCAAGTTAAAAAGAATTAAACAGCACAGATATAATGGTTAATGCTCTTTTGCAAAAGATTAGAACTTACTATCAGGGACATAATATATTAATAACCTTATTATGGATTTGAGATTCTCTCTTCATCATAGGACAATCAGGACACATGAGAATAATTCTCCTTTTTTTGTCGATATTTTTATTGCATTTCATATCATAGTCTCATAACATAACTTCATTTAAAGTATGCTCTTAAGCATTTGTCAATTAAAGAAACTCAACATAAAGACCCAGTCTGAGCTTGCTAAGTAATATAAAGTTAATAAAACTGGAGCTCATTGGAATATAATATGTTGCAGGGTTTCTTTACATACTTAGTTCTTCAACTGATTTGTTTGGAGTCTGGACAACTTACTCAGGAACTAAGTTGTGTGAGCTTGTGAAGAAATTTTGATATATATACAACCACTTCATATGGAGCTAATTAATAACGATGTGTTTGCCAGATACTTTGTAGAAAGTAACAGTAAGAGCAAAGAAAGCTGGATTTCCTTAAAAGCACGTAAAATGTATGTAAAAAGAATGTCAAAAAAAAAAAGAATGTAAAATGTAATGTGCATTTAAGACTGGATAAGTACCAGGGAGAAACAGGCCTGCTAACAAAAGCCAAATACATGCATTTCCCTTCTTTTGCTGAAAATCTGTCCTAGTTTCATGTTAAATTATATATTAAAAGAATATTGTATTTTCCAATAATGATGCTATTATAATACAATTGATATGTTTCTGATCAAAGACTGTACATTCACAACATATGATAAAAGCAAAGGTATAATTATAAAATATCATACTCAGCTCACTGAGGTAGTAAAGTATATTCTAAACCTCACATAATGGACAAATACATTTACTGTGAAATGGTTGTATGAGTTTCCAGTATATTTGAAAAACGCACATGTTTTTATATTAAAACCACTTTATTACTATATCTTAAATTATAACTACATAAATTTAACACACTAACTTTAATTATCACTTATTGTCACCAATATGTCTATTCCTCAAGAAGAAAAATATACATATATGGATGTTTGTGTGAGTTAGATGACTGGCATCTTTTTAAACACTATCCAAGAAAGTCTGAAGTAATGAATTTCCATGTTGTGTGAGGAGGTAATCAAAATCGTTCTCCCATATTTCTTTAAAATAAGGTGCCATATGTTCTATGATATATCCTTATGTTAATAAAACATTTTTTGGAAAGAGATAAATCTGGTACAGCAGATGTGAACAAATTCTGGGTTTATAAATTTTATATTGAAAAAGGTATCAAAGTGAAGTAAATATTTTATTGACCTTAGAATTAAATTAGAATATAAGTTTAATTTCTAGAGCAATCTTTAGAAAGTTTTGTTATGCAAATTTTCTTAGAGATAATTTATAATTTATTATGATGCTTTGGAAACTTCCTTCCATTTATAGAATCCAAAACCTTGCCTAAAGCTATCAGTTAGCTGAAGTTTTCTTAGACTACCCATGAGGCCAGAGCCTTTATTCTGTAGTAGGCTTCATGGAGGGTACAGGAGGGAGGGTTCTAGTTAAGTAATTTATAGATGGTGAATACAATGAACAGCTCCCAAGTTCACTCACGATTCCGAACCCTTGAAGTCATTGAAATGCCAAAAGAATGACTAGTTACTAGGAAGAATGAATACTTTAGTCTACTCACAGTCTCTTTGAGGGAAAAGCACATTTAGTGCATATATGTAAAGAAATATTTTGTGGAAACACAATTCTAGTTACAATTACAAGATACTGAATGAACTTTGAGGGTGTTTGTTTGTTTGTTTGTTTTTGTGAAGTAGTTCAGACATTGACATGATGGACCTATTTTAACCAGCAGTTTCAAAGGTTGGCCAAGGGCTATGTATAAATAAGGTAAATATTGGGAAAAAATCAGTTTATCTCCCTTGTAGGAAGCTTGTATACATCTTGTCAAAGAGGAGAATTAAATAGGCAAAGGGAGGTTTACCCAAGACTATTGCTATAGGGGAAAGAGATTTGACTCAATTCTGCTGAATCAAAAGTTGGAGTGTTTCAGCACTGGAACTTTTGGAATAGTCCTAGAGTGGAACAGTCCTGGAGTAGAGACTGGTCAGTGTGATTAGGTCACCAGTGTTTGCTTATTGGCACTTACTGAAGTTGGATTTATCCTCCCACAGAGAATAGGGGTCCTATCTTTCTTGATGATTACATTTCAAAAAGATGGCTCTCAGGTGCTAAAGGAAGACATTTCTTGGTTATAAAACTGGCAAGAGGCTGGAAGAAGATTTACATATCAAAGAGGTAGAGACAATTTACAATTACAAGTTTTCTAAAGTAAATGTTCTAAATAAGGGAGGTCCTAGCCTTATAGTAAGGAAGAAATTTGTCTGAAGCTTAAGGCCATCCTGGTTAATCCAAACCTGGAGCACAGATACGGATCTGTTTGCCAAATCGAGAGAAAGATGGCAGAGGAATGAATGGAAGTCACACTGACCTCCTCCCAGGACCTATCTGGAATTACAAGTAAATTGTGGAGAACTCACCTGGAACAAACAACTGAACAATACCGAAAGAGAAGCTATATAACATCGGACAGACAGAAGAATCAGCTTTAGCACAACCTAACTGGTAAGTAGTGCTGTAGAGACTCAAGAAGGTGGGCGGGATGCCCACGGGCAGCAGTACCAGAATGATATTGAAATGGCCAGTGGGATCCCCCCGCGAAGAGTGGGGCCTAAACCATAACCAGGGATCTCCAGCCTATAGTACCAGAGCCCAAAGAGTACATAGATAACAGCCGGCTGCGAAAAGTGGCAGAGCTGCTCTCTGCCAGAGACAGGTGGCTGGAGAAGCAAAGAGCCATTTAAAGGGCCAAAGAATAAATTTTTGTTTGCAGCCATTTACCCTGGGCTCCGGCAAAGGTGGGGAGGGCAGAGTGAGCTAGAGGAACCTGAGGAAAGACTGGAGAAGGAGGCTTTGGAGAGAGAACTAAGAGAGTAGCCTGTAGGATCCCGGTGCTGACTCATCTCCCATGCAGCAACAGCTATCTTGCTCAGGCAGACCACTCCCCTGTGTGGCAACAGCATAAGAGGACACAATAGACCCACTCCCAGGAGGGACTCAGCCCTGGCCCAGCGATACTAAAGTCTGACTGCCAAGTACAGAGTGGCAGCCACAGATAGTAGATCCCTGGCTAAAGGGGGCACAGTGTGGTTTAGAGACACTTGAGGAGAGAGACGGGGCCTTTAGGGACAGAACAGAGAGAGTAGCCAGTGGGATCCTTGTGCTGACTCCTCCCCATATGGCAGCAGCCATCTGGCTCAGGCAGACCACTCCCCTGAGCAGCAGTGTGAGAGAACACAATAACCCTGCACCCAGGAGGGACTCTGCCCTGCCCTTTGGTGTCAAAGCCTGACTGCTGAATGCAGCATGACTAGATTAGCAAATGAAGGAGACAGTCACAGACAGTAGATTCCCAGAAGTCTCAAACATACTACCTAAGGTCAGACAGGGATGACGTCTGACATCATCAGAGGCAGATCCAGAAAGAAGAAACAGAGGTCTCCTACCATACAAGTTCACACCACAAAATCAGGAAATCAAGACATATCAATTTAAAACGTGGAGGCAAAAAAGAGTCTCACAAATAATGAGAAGACAAAGAAACACCCCCAGTCGAAGGGGAAGGAGGAATCCCCAGAAAGAGAACTAAATGAAGTAGGGGCAAGGAAATTATCAGATACTGAGTTCCAAACAATGGTTCTAAGGGAGCTCAGTGAGCTCAGTGAGCTCAGAGAGAATTACAAAAACTACAGGGAAACTACAAGAAACTTACTGCAAACTATATCAGCATGAAAAAGGACATAGAAACTATCAATAAGAGACAAGAGGAAATAAAGAATACAACTTCTGAATTGAAGAACAGAGTAGAAGGAATCAAAACCAGGCTAGATGAAGCAGAGAATCAAATCAGCTATCTGGAGGATAAAGTAGACAAAAGCTAGCAGAAAGAGCAGTAACATGAAAAAAGACTCAAAAAGCATGAAGAAGCATTGAGGGAAATGCAGGATAACCTGAAATGTAGTAATATTTGTATAATAGGGATACCAGAAAGAGAGGAAGAGGAGCAAGGGATAGAGAACATGTTTGAAAAAATAATGATGGAAAACTTTCCTAATTGGAGGAGAGAAAAGGTCATCCTAAAGTCAGCAAGGGAGAAAGAAGTAGTAACATATAAGGGAACTCTGGTATGGCTAGTAGTTGCCTATTCAGTGGAAACACTACAAGCCAGAAGAGGGTGGCAAGAAGTATTCCAAGGAATGAAAAGCAAAGGCCTGCAACCAGTACTGCTCTCCCCAGCAAGACTCTCAATTAAAATGGAAGGTGAAATAAGGAGCTTCCCAGACAAAAGAAGGCTAAAAGATTATACCTCCACCAAACCAGCATTGCAAAATATGCTAAAGGGACTTCTTTAAGAAGATGAGGAAAAGGAGTCTATGGATACCCAGTTCCTTTCACAGTCACCAATACTTGATATTACCAATATTTTTAATACTTATTAATATGATCATGACAATGATGTGTTATTTTAAGTTTTACTTTATTATTTGTCAGAACTAAACCTTTTTTTTTGTATATTTTTGCCTATTTCTATTATTTTTAAAAATCTTTAAATGACTTTTTGGTATTCTTTATCCATTTTTTGATAAAAGGTTTGTAGAATTTCTTCCCTTTAAAAAACAAACTATTATCCCATTTTTAGATGCGTTGCAAATACTTTCCTAGTCTATTACTTGTCCTTTAACTTTTTTATATGTCTATTACTGTATAGTCTTAAATGTTTAATATTGTCATATTGTCAATATTTTCTTTATAGATTCTGGGTTTGAATAGTTACTTCAGGGTAAGAAAAATATCAGTTTGTATTTTCTCCTAATATTCCTTAGATTTTACATATTGACTTTTAACTTGCCTGAATATTTTTTGTATATGTGTGAAATAAGGCTCTATATTTGCTTTATTTCAAATAACAGTGGTCCATGCACCTTATTCGTTGAATAAACCTTATTTTCCCCATTGATTTGAAATATCAATTTAATTATATACTACATTATTAGACAGATATATACATTTGTTTCTAGAATGCTCATTTTATTTCATTGATCTTGATTATTTCTGTGCTGGTGTCATGTTGGTTTTTTGCTGAGACTTTATAATGGATTTAAATTTTTTACTATTTTATAATGGATCTTGACATTATAAAAAATAAATAAATCCATCTGCATTATAAAATGAAAGAAAATAAGGAAGGGAGTGAGGGAAGGAAAGAAGAGAGGGAGGGAGGGAGGGAGGGAGAGAGAGAGGGAGGAAGGAAAGAAGGAGCTCCTACATTTTGCAACAACATGGGTGGAACTGGAGAATATTATGCTAAGTGAAATAAACCAGTTGGTGAAAGACAAATACCATATGATCTCACCTATAAGTGGAGTCTATTCAACAAAATAAACTAACAAACAAAATAAACCACAGGCGTGGAAACATGGAGCAGACTGAAGTGACCAGGGGGGATGGGGAAGGAGGACAATGGTGGAAAGAAAGGGAAGGGACTAGACAAAGAACATGTATGAATGACCCATGGACATGGATAACAGAGTGGGAATTGACTGTGGGAGCAGGAGGTGGGGTGGGATGGATGGAGGAGGGCAAAAGGGGAAAAATAGAGACAACTGCAATAAAATAAACATGATTAAAAAAAAAGAGAAAGAAAGAAAGAAAAGCCTATGATAACAGGTAATCCCTTAATCTCTTATCATCCGTAATCTGATTTAAAAAATTTACTTACTCTTTTAATGGCAGCACAGGTATGGCCAATATCCCAGAACATGTCAAGTCAAAGTACAATTTTTGAACACGGAACTACAGGTTTCATCAGGAGAGCTGTTCTGTTTATATTTTTAACCTCAGGAACTACTGTAGTGGCCTTCACTTCACAGTACCTTAATCATTGCCTGCTAGTTATAAAGCCATTAAACTTGGCTGCCTTATACTTCAATTGTAATAGTTTTAGAGAAAGGAAAAATAATCAAAACTTTTAACTTTGCATATTAGGTGATACCCCTAAGAAGGGATTGCTCTCAAATATAAACAAAATTGATACAATATTAGATGTACTTTTAAATGCTAGAAATAAGGAAGGCTATAAAGCAAGCAGGTGATGTTTTGGGGTACCTTCCCAAACTTTTGACAGTGGTATCACCACAAAGAGACTCTGCCTCTTGGCAGCATCATCAGCTATACATTGAATGGACATTGAGGTGACATTAGTAGGGTTCTTCTCTTGACCTTAGGACATTCTCTGTGATACTTAAGTAATAAATATCTTTTTTTTCCTCTTTTTAAAATTAATTATTTTATTGTATTTTTTTAATTACCATTTAGTCCCCTTATACCCCCCTCCCCCCAGCAATCACCACACTGTTGTCCATGTCCATAAGTCCTTTTTTCCTTTTTGTTCAATCCCTCTACCCCCTCATTGAGATAACCTCAAAAAATCAAAAGTGGATTTCGACCCAGTGATCCCACTTCTGGGAATATATCCAAGAAACACCAAACATTAATTTGAAAGAACATAAGGATCCCTATGTTCACTGCAGTGTTATTTAAATATCTTTTTTTATTGTTGTTCAAGTACACTTGTCTCCATTTTATTCCCCACCTCTCCTCCCATCCCACCCATTCTGACCTACCACCCTTGATCCTACCCTCTTTGGCTTTGTTCTTGTGTCTTTTATTCATGTTCCTTGGTGACTCTCCCCTTATTTTCCCCCATTATCCATCTTCTCCCTCCCCTCTGGTTACTGTCAGTTTGTTCTTTATTTCAATGTCTCTGGTTATATTTTGCTTCTTTGTTTGTTTTGTTGATTTGGGTTCCACTTGTAGGTGAGATCATATGGTATTTACTTTTCACTGCCTGGCTTATTTCACTTTGCATAATGCTCTACAGGTCCAGAGAATATCTTTGTTTATTTGATCCCATTATCACTAAAAAAGGTTGCTTCAAAGATCAGCCTTTTTTTTTTTTTCCAGATACAGTTTGGGAATGCTGTCTATGCCTTTATGTCCCTATATATAAGCAGGAAATATTAAGACCTCTGGTACCAGTCCCTTCTGGTTAAAGAAACTGTTCAAAGGAAGAAGGTATTGCTGAACTCCGGAGGTTTATCTGGGACAAGAGCAAGCAGGGTAGAGAGAATCCACTTAACAATTTGGTTTATCTGAAAGCCTGATAAAATTGAAACACCCTTGTTAAGCTTATAAAGAATTTATTTTTCAAAATAATTTTACTTGACAATTTTTCTTAAGTATTTGGTGTGAGAAGAAAAAAATTAGTCAGCAAAAAATATCTTTGGTTTTTTTGTGATTTCCTTGACTTGTCAGCAGACTGATTTTACCCTTTACCAGGACAAAGAAAAAAAGCATACTGAGAGGAAGTAAGGCCTGTACTTTTCCAGTGCCCTGTTGGCATTCTTCCAAGTCTTCTAGAAAATACCTTTCTACCACTTATATCCTATAGAACTGTAAATTAAAATAAAGAGGCCTCTCATACAGCTTCTTAGACAAAAGCCTCTGGAAAAAATATGGGGATATTATTAAAGGGATCACATACAAACAGGCATATTTAAAATAATTATTAGTTCATCATCATGCCCCAGCAAACCTACAAGGTTGCTTGGCAACAGAATCAAGCACCCTTAACAAAACCATACATGGTGACAATGGTGAAGAATAATCATACCCTAAAAAAGCAAGTTCTTTGAGATAAATCTTTGTGAAAAGACAAGATATCATGGGAACATGAATTTTTAGTACAAGAATTGTGTTTGAGATTGGTGTGCCATTTTTTCATAGCTAAACATGAACCATTTTCCATAGAACCGACAGAACAATGGTACTTTCAGGCTTTACATAATTTAGGGCACTTAAAAAAGATTATCAGAATTGGCTTGAAAGTGCATAATATTTCTATGCCCATTTATTATCTTGAACACTTTCAAAGCATACAGAAGAAGATGCAAAAATAAGTAAATTCTACAAATATATCTAACTACAAATTTTCTACTTTTATGTCATCATATATAATTAGACAATAAAAACACAAAAATAAAAAATTGTATTCTTATTTTTTGAATTTGAAAGCAGAGATTTGCCAAGCCACTGACATGTACTTAGAACCATAATAGTGCAATGTGCAAACTAGTGGATTTATTTATTTGAAAAGATATTAATCCCACTTTCCTACTTAATGAAGTCAACTGTCACCGTTGATTTAGTTATGTCTCTGAAAGGTATAAATAACATGTAATGAAGCATCTCTTTTAGTCACAAGTTTCCATGTGAAAAAAACAGATATACATTGTATATACACAAAAATAAATAAATAAATAAATAAATAAATAATTGTATTCTTATTTTTTTAATTTGAAATATGCATGCATTATCTATCTAATTCCCATTTCCAGTAAACAAACAAACAAATAAAAAGCTTTCAAAGTTCTGTTTATTTGGGGATACTAGATTAATTAAATTGACTAGTTTGACTTAATGGGTTGATTTTATACTACAATACTTGTAAAAGCACTGGTTTGCTTCTATTAGTAATAATAGAAACAAATCCAGTACGTGTGGTCTCCCAGTTCAGGGGTGTCCAACCTTTTGGCATCTCTGTGCCACACTGGGAGAAGAAGAGCTGTCTTGGGCCACACGTTAAATACATTGTAATACGTTATCACAAAAAAAAAAAAATCTCATAATGTTTTAAGTAAATCTATGCTTTGCTGCTGTTGGGCCACATTCACAGCCATCCTAGGCCACAGGTTGGACACCCCTGTATGTAAACACTCAACAAATTCAAAGAATGAGCTCAAGTCCTGGATGGGAAGGCAGAAAACCACTGCTCTGATCCTAGTCTTGTTCTGTCTTGAACAAGAAGTCACTTAACCATTGTAGACTTCATATTCCTCCATTTAGAAAGAAGGTTTCCAATATTCCTTCCATGTCTAACACTCCATGCCCATGACCATCAACTCTCAGTAGCATCATTCTTGCTTTTCTCATGGAATAATTGGTTGTTTTATTGAATTTGTTACTTGGTCACTATCTTTATGTGAATATTAGAAATAGCAGGTCTGTACACTAATACTGTTCAAATGTCTGGCAGCAGAATTTTGTTACTGGCTTCTTTTTGGTTTTCTTTGTGTCTGATTATATGTTGCAGAGCTGATTTTTAGTTCTGGAAGCTGAAAACATGCAGGTGCTGATGTAATATGCTTCAGCCCTTTATATCAAGCCATTCTGCTTTAAAACAACTGGCATTTTTGCAAAGTCTTTAGTAGATGGTTAGATGAGCACATCTGTTTTCCTTTTCTTGAGAAGTTTTAAAACATCATCAAAAGATCATCCTTAAACAGACAAGATCGATAACAAAACCTTGGCCAACAGCCAGTCTATCATAAAAACAAGTCCGATGGGACTATTTACAGATATTAAGTATAAATAGGCAGCAGAACACAAGAGTGGGTTAAGGGGAGGGTAGTGAAATAACTCATAGACTTGACAAAGAAATAATTTTATACTTCATAATATTGATTTGTTGAGAACCAACAGCAACAAACCAACCTGGTCCCAGTAACTGGTAAAGGGTGCATTAATAAAGAAGTAAGAAGCAACTAGTCAGAGGCACAATCATGGGCCATACCCACACTGGGTCCTATATTCCATGCCTAAAACAAAGAGAAATCAATGTAGATATTTTAACCACAATAAAGTGAACATTGGATTTTAATCCCACTATTGATGTCAGGCCAGGGTTTTGATTGTGTGACTGATGATGTAGTCCTGACTTACTGGCAGTTAAGCAGCAGAGGAGATACTCTTATCCCAAAGAAATACCACTTCTCCTACTAATAATTCTAAAGGAAGAGAGAGTCTTTAAAAGAAAACATATTAGAGGTGAATCACAGATACTTAAATCCAGAAACTTAACATTGACATAAGAAGTAAGCTGGTTTAGGAAGAGAGCAAATTACAGAAATCATTGATGAAGACTTGGCACTTCTAGTTAAAATTTGTTTAAATTATGAACAGAAATAGGAAATTCTCTGCAATTTGTATTTTATCCATGACTCAACGAAGTGACCTACTGGAAGCTTACCAGAATGAAAATTAACCTGCTGGGAAATGTGGATACCACTAATATGGAAACAATGATTTAAAGCAGAGACATATTTTTGTAGCAAAGAATTTCACCAAATTTGTAGGACAGGATTTTATGGTTAACACCAAAATCATATATAAACTTTAGAATACATAAATATTTACTTAGAGGAACAGTCATAATACACTATAGTAGTAAGTGTTAGGTGCTTTGCAATGAATAATATTATAGTCTTTTTTTCCCTTTTTTGCTTGATCTCTCCACCTCTCTATCCCCTTCTCCCAGACCTGTCAGCCCGCTCTCTATCTGAGTCTGTCTCTATTGAGAGAGAGAGAACTCATGGGGACACAGACAACAGTAATTATGGGGGGAAGGAGATAAGTGGAGGTGGAAGAGGGTATAGGGGAGATAAATAGTATTGGAAAAATAAATAATAAGTAAAATAAAAATTAATGTATTCCAAAGAGAAACATTGAATTCATTACCTGTACAGAGTTCTGTGCAAAGTAATGATATTTTTAATAAAATAAGTGCTCAAATGATGACAGGGTAAGCACAGAGCCACAGAAAAGTATAAATGATTCACACATGAGGTAAATGACCTCTGCAGGCTTTTCCATTCCAAATTTATATGATTTTGGGAATTTTTAATAAAATGAACAAATATTTATTAAAAATAATATTATTATTATGGTCTTTTTGGTGGTCTTTTCAAAGAGCTTAGTTTTAAAATAAACATTGTTTCAAATTTGTGAAACAAGAAATTTAAAATCAAAGGAATCAGATTTCTACAATTTAGTTTCTGATGCTCAAGGTGGGCAGACTTTAAAATGGTGCATGGTTGAGGCCATGTGGGAATCTGTGTGGTCCTTGCCCTGATTGAATACTATTATACATTCTGTAATATGCAGGAGGCACAAAGCATTCATAAGTTATGCTTTGCAGGCAAACTTTTATACAGGAATAGCAGTCATCTTCAGAACTTTGCTTTCTAATTAATTAGAATAGACCTTAGGGAAAACTGTGATGTTTGCTTGTTTCATCAAGCTCTACTTTCTGAGCTCATTTTCCCTGTGAATTTACTTACTCTTTTGTTCTCTCTGTTCTGTTCTACCGTATTTTGCTCTGTATAATGCGCACCCAGGTTTCTGGCCCAAACTTTCAGGAAAAAAAAACTGTTTTAATTTTTTAATTAAATTTTTATTTATTTATATTTACATACTTGTTTGTATTATAAAGGAATTTTAGCATTTATTTTTTAACATATGTACAAGAAACTTTATGTAACAAATAATTACAAAACACAAGAACAGATGCAAGGTATTTCAGGTACTACACATGTATAACATGCATCCTTACTTGTCCGTCAAAAATTTGGGCAAAAAAATGCACATTATACACAGAAAAATATGGTAATACCCTCTACAGAAGCCTTATGCACTCAAGTTAGTTTCCTTCCTACCCTTTATCAAAACATGCTTTTGGATCACTCAGGCTGAGTAAAAGTGACAAAGATCTTAAAGTATGACAGTATTTGAATTTCAATAGGAAAGTAAGATTTACGTAGACTAAAGTGATGAGGTGTAGAGATAATGGGATTAAAGTTGACTGTCAAGCCTCAGTGAGTAAGATGGGAAGACATTTTTAGACATCAGAACTCTTCCGAATCTCCAATCATAAGACCAGTCCTGAGAGCCATACAGTTAGAGAGAATTAATTGTATGGAAAGCTCAAGATACCAGAAATCAGAAATAAAAATCATTCTTTAATTCACAAATTAGATATAGTTGACTAAAATTAGTCATGACATGAAAATTGCTCCCTGTTTCCTGAACCCAAGCCAGCTAACAGTGAAAATGAGTTGGATAAAGTGGACTTGGTGTTGGTGAATGGCAGAGAAAATTTAGTGTGGACTACAGATGGAAAGTAGATATCAAGATGACGTGTATTATGTGTTTGTGTGTGTTTATATAAGAGCTAATTCTGTCAACTCAAAAAGACATTTAAAGCCACCGAAGTTATTAATGGACTAAGAAGCAACTATGAACTTTAACGTCATTTTATTGCTAACGTTGGTCATATTTGAGGGATGAATCAATAGCAATGACTTCCTGAAAAATCTCCTATGACTACTGATTTTTTTGTGTGTGGCACTGATAGGCAAGGGGTTCTGAAAAGGCACAAACAGGAAATACTGTCTGTCAAGAATTTGGATGGTAGTATTTGAGCAAACACCAAGATATGACAGAAAGCACTGTTTTCTTTGTCTCATATGCAAAGTTAAAATGAAAAAGTATAAAGTCTAAAATGTATTATTTTATACTTAGCAGTTATATAAATTAAAACAAACTGAATTTACTACTCATTATCATTATTCAGTTACCCAAAAAAATTTGCTTTGAAATGATTCCTGAATATGAATGCATTTCATGTTGGAATAAGAAAGCAAAACTAGACTCCATTTTATTTACATGGGTAAGTATTTAGTAGTCACAGTCAATAATTAATTTTCTAACATTCCATAATTTACTATTTTTTAACAAAAGTGGGATTTTATTTTTTTTATCAGGTATTCTGTTCATAGTGCTGAGAAATGAAGAAAATGCACTAATTTTAAGCAAGTCAGTTTCTTGCTTTGCCTGATGGTTCTGACAATGAATTAGGCTTTCTCTAGAGCACAATAGTTCTGAATCAAAAGAAAGCTGGCTCTGACATATTCCACAAAAAGAAGGGTGCCAAGACATAGCAATCTGCTTTAACTTTTCAGAGTTTAAAACCATTATTGTACTTTGCATGAATTTTACACTTACCTTAAATAATTTTTACTGTGGAATTTATGATGCTGTAAATCTACACTTTTGAAATATAGTAGGCTTCACATGTCACACATCAGGCATTTAAATTCAACCACTAAATTATATTGTTTCATAAAGTAGGAGCAAATTTTCTGATAACAAGCAGAAGCTGACAGGAACAATAGATTTTCCTCTCTTTTCTGTTTTATTGTGCATGAGCCTAAGTCTCTAGATGGTGAATTAATAGCAACACATGACAAAATTTTCCTGATCACTAATTAATGAACTATAATGCCACTAGTTTTATTATTGCTAAAACTTTCACTAATTTTTTTACTTTACTCATCCTTTTTTTCCCCTTGATCTTCCTCATTCTCAGAAAGCTCATTTCATTAACTAGTCAGGTGATACTTGATACAACCGGAGAAAAAGCAAAGAATGAATGTAATGCCAGTTAGTATAACTATTAAATTGCCAAAATATGGAAGCAGCCCAAGTGTCCACCAGCAGATGAGTGGATAAAACAACTATGGGACATTTACACAATGGAATACTATTCAGCCATAAAAAACAAGAAAATTTTACCCTTTGTAACAGCATGGATGGACCTGGAGAACATTATGCTAAGTGAAATAAGCCAGTCAGAGAAAGACAAATGCCATATGATTTCACTTATATGTGGGATTTAATGAACAAATTGAACTAACAAGCAAAACAGAGACAGACTCATAGATAGAGAGGAGGATGACAACTATGGTGGTGGGGAGGTTAGAGAATGCAGGGAATGACTAAAAATGAAAAAGGACTCATGGGCGTGTACAATAGTGTGGTGATTGTGGTGGCAAGGAGGCGAGTATAAGGGGACTAAATGATAATGAAAAAATACTATAAAAAATAAAACTAAAAAAAAAGAGAAGTTTTGAGAGTATTAAAACAGAAGGGCAATAGAAATAATGGTTTACTTTTAGAAAAGTAATGGGGTGTAAAAAGGACCCAAAATGACAACAGAGATAATTTCCCAGGGATTTAATATAGTTGATACATACCCAATGTGTGTCCATGGGCAAGAAGCAACTTGTAAAGAAGAATCAACAGTTATATTTCTGGACAAATCAGGTTGTCAAAATGAGATAATAATGCACTATTTACTTCAATAATTTCTTAGGTTTTCTTTGTTTCTTATCCTAGAAGTTATCTGAGATTATCTGAGTGAAAGCATGACAAAGACTTCAGCCTTATGGGACATGAAGCAATGAGAACTCAGGGCAGGAGGGCAGATGAGTAAAGAAAGAAGGGAAAAGAGAAATGAAAGAGCAGAGAAACGTATTTCTTGGCTGTCAGGTGCTAGGAGAGTTTATTTTTGCTTTCTTACTCAATCTTCACAATTGCTCTTGTCAGATGGTATTAACATACCCATTTTAGAACAAACAACTGAGGCTTTTCAACTACAGATTGCATTTCAATGTCTTCCAGGTTTTCAAGCCTGTGATGGGGACATTTGTGTCTGGAATTTTAATCCCAGACCAGGTGGATACATCATTATAGAAACACAGTTTTGACCAATATTTTAACCACATTAAGTGTTGCTTGTCCTCTCCAGGATGGTAGTTTATATTTCAAGAAGAACTATAATTATTTTCCCTAAAACAATTTTTCTGAGTTGTTTGTGCCAACTGAAGGCTTTGATTGATTTTTATAATAGCAAAATCCTGGAATTACATGCAAAATGCTGTGGGGAAAAAAATATTTATTTATTTAATTTTAGCTATCATCAGATCCTCAAAATTCAATCATACCATCTAATAGTTTACATTAAATGAGGCAATGAATATGTCTTCTGCATCCAAACACTATTATAATTATTTTTCATTCTTAGAATGTCCTGAAAACATCTGTTATGTCCAATTCGTAGTAATAGAACTGAGGTAAAGGGAAGTCCAAGTAAGTGACAAGGATGGAATTCAAATCTAGGTGAGTTTTAGTCTTGCGCTCCAATACTTCTAAACCCTGTATAGCCTCTCAGTGAGGATAATCAGTATATCTTCATTTATTTCTTTTGCCACAGTTGAGGACAAAGAACAGAGGTGTGTGATAGAAATGCAGAGTCATGACACAATATCCAAACTAGTACAGATTGGTTTTAACATAAATGGTATAACAATAATGCTACTCAGCAGCTACTAAATATTCATATTATGCTGGGAGCTGAGTTGGAAGTACTTTACAGGCATTGTTTTATTTAAATCTCACATACATGCCAGAACCCATAAAAAATGAAATTATCTTCTGAAGGGCAGGCCCCTTATAGTACAGGCTTCCCCTGCTCGGTGAGTGTTCTAGGAACCCATCCGTATCAGTGTACCAACTGGCGTTGTGAGAGGCTGCGTTCAGTTTCAGTGAATATTTTTTAAAACTCTTTCAAAGCATTTGCCTATTTCATAATGGGTGATTTATGAGTGCACCTCCCCACACTGCAATGAGTGTTCAGTACTTTTTGATCAAAAAATGGCATGACTCCCATGCCCCAACCTCCCTGTTTGCCCAATCTCGCCCAGAGAGACATTTTTTTGTTTGTTTGTTTCCCAGGATGAAAAAAGTCCTCAAAGGGAAACGTTTTGTCAATGTGGAAGAGGTGAAACAAAAACTGGCAGAAGCACTAAAAGGCATCAAAATCGACGAGTTCAAAAGCTGTTTTGAGCAGTGGAAAAAAACATCCTGAAAGGTATATTGCATCCAATGGAGAGTGCTTTGAAGGAGACTGAAGTTTAAACATGTAAGAATACGCAATTTTTTATAAATAAATTCCATTTTCGGGTGTCCTCCCTTGCATACACAACCTACCCTAGGAAGTAGGTAATTTAAACATGCTAAGGTGATCAAAATAACATGAACAGATACCACTGGGAAAGTTTCCTGGGCTGTTGGTTGACTTTTGATCAAGGCATTAAGGACAAGTGATGGGTACTGTGGGGAAGCTGAAAGCTATTCACAGTAGGGAGAAGGTACTCCTATAAGCATGTACTGCCTGCTAAAGAACTCTGCACCCTGATAACCCAAAAACTGAGGTTCTGATGAACGCTGAAGGGAGGTTTCTTCTCACAGTTTGAAAACAAAACACTTGGTACCTATTCATGTCTTTGTGTTAGAATAGGATTGTTTTGTGGATGTGTGGAAATGATAAACCCAACTTTTCTCTCTTTCAGACCTAGACTGAATGTCTCTATCACAGAGGCAGGGTCCACGGAGCAGTTATCCCACATCCATAGATATGTTCTCCCCTTTATGTATGTTTAGCATTCTGGATAAATGAACAACAACAGCAACACCAAAAACTTATTTTTAAAACCTCTATTATTAATATAGTCAAGAAAACCCAACTTGATACAGTTATGCCAAAGTATAAATAAAATACTAATTCATTTAATTAGTTCTTCCTGTAAAATTGTATTTATTCCTACCACAGATATTATCACACAAAAATTTCTGGTAGTATCCCAGTATCAATGTAATTATGCAAATCACCTATGTTCCCCATTTAAGTAAGAATAAGTCATACAAATCTTTCTGCAGGAATATTATAATTATTCCCCAAAGATCATCTGTAATTTTATTTCTTCTGCTTTCACTCACTTTGGCATCAATTTCACTTTTCTACTCATGTGCTGTGTTTGCAAGCCTGCTGTGAAATAGCTGGTACACAAATTGTTTCCATCACTACATGTGCAGTGCTGACTCTGTTTGCATTTTAGATTATTTGCCTTTACAACGACAGCAGAGTCTAGGGACATGCAAGCAAAACAGTGCTTCCTTTTGTCACTTTCAGAAGAGGATTTTTGTAACTATGCATTACTGATTAAAGAAAACAGATTTATTTGTCTTTCTAACTCAGTGTGACACTTTCTTTTGAATTAATCATAAGATGTAAATTAGACTGGCTATAACCTGTCTTTTTTCCCCACCAGAGCAAATTAAAATAACATTTTGTACAAAAAAGAAAGGTTTTCCCTTCAACATCTGAAGCCATTGGTGTCTTCTTATTTGAAATTAAATTCTGATTAGGACATACTTTATATCTCATTCATTTCTGAAAGAGCCAGCAGAGTCATCCCTGTGTGTAATGATTGATCTCACTTGAGATATCTTAAACATATGAATAGTAATGGCTTCAGTGGTAAGTATCACCCATATTGACACAATTCATCAAGGAAAATATGTTGCAAATGCAAATGGACAGTGAAAGGACAAGAATAATTTTTAACTAGATATTGCTTTGATATCTAGTGCTATCAATGATATAGTATCATTTGACACTAAGAAATAGTGTCAAGGACATGAGAACAGATTTGATCCATTTCAAAGAAACAGTATTGGCAGATCACTTAACATTTACTAGGCATGTTCTTACAGTCTGACAGAGTATAGCATTTACATGTGTCATTCTACTTAACCACATTCTTTTGTAATAGTGTTATCCATGTTTGCAGATAGGAAACAGGCTCAGAAATATAAAGAATGTTACCTAATTACTGTAAGTAGCAAAACCTAAACTGATCTGATTCTAGAGCAAAGCTCTTTCTGCCACATCAGTCTCTGAGAATTGATTAACTCTATGACATCCATCTAGAATAATACTTTACTTTTTTTTAATTTTCAGCTTTATTTTTATTTTTTATTAATGTTTTATCATTTATATTATTACAGTTGTCCCAATTTTCCCCCTTTGCCCCCCTCCACCTAGCCTGCCCCCCACTTCCATAGTCAATCCCCACACTGCTGTGCATGTCCATGGGTCCTTCATATATGTTCTTTGAATAATCTTTTTACTTTCTTTCAATCAGTCCCCACCTCCCACCTTCCTTCTTACCACTGTCCTTCTAGTCAATGATTCTATGCCTCTGATTCTGTTTTGCCCATTAGTTTATTTTGTTCATTAGATTCCTCTTATAAGTGAAATCATATGGTATTTGTCTTTTGCCAACTGGCTTATTTCACTTAGCATAATAGTCTCCAGTTCCATCCATGCTGTTACAAATGATAGGAATTCCTTTTTTTTTTTTTCCCTGCTGCATAGCGTTCAGTTGTATAAATGTACAAGTTTTTTTGATCCACTCATCTATTGGTGGGCACTTAGGCTTTCTCCAATTCTTGGTTATTGTAAATAGCAAGGTTATGAACATAGGGGTGCTTAGTTCTTTTGAATTGGTGAGTCAGGATTTTTAGGGTATATTCTTAGCAGTGGAATTGCTGGGTCAAAAAACAGTTCCATTTTCTATTTTTTGTAAGGAAATTCCATACTGTTTTCCTAAGTGGCTATACCAGTCTGCAACAATGTACTGACGTTCTCTTTTCTCTTCATCCTTGCCAGAACTTATTTGTTGATTTATTAATGATAGCCACTCTGACAGGTGTGAGGTGATATCTTACTGTGGTTTTAATTTGCATTTCTCAGATGGCTAGTGGTATTGGCTAGTGGTATTGAGTGGTATGTCATATGTCTTTGGATCATCTGTATGTCCTCCTTGTAAGATTCTCTATTCATATCCTTTGCCCATTTTTTAACTGGAATATTTGTCTTCCTGGTGTTAGTTGTATCAGTTCTTTATATATTTTTGAGATTTAACACTTGTCCAGTGTATCATTGGCAAATATGTTCTCCCATATAGTCAGTTCCCTTTTCATTTTGACAATAGTTACTTAGTAGCAGTGCAGAAGCTTTTTAATTTGATGCAGTCCCATTTCTTTATGTTTTTCCTTTATTTCTCTTGGCCTAGGAGATATATCAGAAAAAATATTGCTATGAAGGATGTCTGATATTTTATTGCCTATGTTTTCTGCTAGGACATTTATTATAACATGACTATATTTAATTCTTTTATCCATTTTGAGTTTATTCATTTGTATGGTGTAAGTTTGTGATCTAGTTCCATTTTTTTTGCATGTATCAGTCCAGTACTCTCAACACCATTTATTGAAGAGACTATCTTTTCTCTATTGTATCCTTTTGCCCTCTTTGTCAAATATTTATTGACCATAAATACATGGGTTTATTTCTGGGCTCTCTATTCTGTTCCATTGAGCTATGTGTTTGTTCTTATGCCAGTTCTAAGGTGTTTTGACTACAGTGGCTTTTTAGTATAGTTTGATTCAAGTATTGTGATCCCTTGTGATGTGTGGTGTGCGGGGGAGTGCTACCACAGAGAGTGCACCACTCCGGGATCTGAGGGTTACCGTTAGGGGCCGGCTGAGATGGGAGCAGGGACTCTGAATCCCGCAGAGCCCATCCCAAGGGGTGTCACGGATGAGGGGCATAAACGTGAGTCTTCGCAGACACTTCTCTGTTGCCAGGAGAGGGGACATGACACATATCCCTAGTGGGGAAGGCCCAGAGTCCCTTCATTCAAAGGCTTTTATTTAAAGGGGTATCAGTGGGGCTAGGTAACAGGAATACACAAGTTATCTCATTACATCCATATGTTAATGTTTACAGAGAATAGATGATACTTTGAAGAAAACAAATGGCAAGAACACGCCGATTTCCATGGGTCCGAGAGGAGGCTAATAAACAAAGACGGCTAAACGTGAGAGTGTAGTAAACATAAGATTGCCTAAGGGTATAGGGTTAGGGTCTGTGAATAATGTAAATTTCCTTCCCAGCGTAAGCTGGCTATAGCTTCTGAGGGAAGAACAAAGCACATTTTGAAGAATTTACTTTGAGGCCTGATTTCCCTGGGAACCACTAGATCTGGTTTAGGACAGTCTCCAGTATTGTTTCAAGCCTGAGCCAGGCAGGAAGAGGGAGCCACCAAGAGACAAGGGGACTTCTTTCAGATTGAATGAGTACTCTGGCCATGTCCAAGCTGAGTCAGGGGGTGTGGGCCTTTTTGCCCTTTCTCTGTGTCCCCCAATTTCTTGTCTGCCTCCCAGACCGGTCAATGTCTGGTTTAAGTTGTTATCTCTGCACGAGATAACTTAATCCATCATCAGCAAGCGACCATCACAGGGCCAAGCAGAGAGGCTTGCCGGCGGGGACAAGTTATGTCGCCTCAGGCGCCTGTTTCTCCAAGGCCTCCCTGATTATTTCCAGCCTTGGGGCCCTCCAGCCTGCCGGCAGGGTTATAGTTACTGCAACAAGACAGGGTGTCTCCCAACAATCCCTCCAACTTTGTCCTTCTTTCTCAAGATTGATGAGGCTATTTGGGATCTTTTTCGGTTCTATATAAATTTTTGGTATATTTGTTCTAGATTTGTGAACTATTCCAAAGGTATTTTAATAGGAATTGCATTGAATTTATAAATTGCTATGGGTAGTACAGACATTTTAATGATGTTAGTTCTTCCAATCGAGGAACATGGTATATCCTTCCATTTATTTGTAACTTCCTCAATTTATTTTGTCAGTGTACTATAGTTTTCTGAGAACAAGTCTTTTACCTCTTTGGTTAGATTTAATCCTAGGTACTTTATTTTTTGTTGTTGTTGCTATAATAAATGGGATTATTTCCTTAGTTTTTCTTTCTGATATTTCATTGTTGGTGTACAAAAATGCTATTGATTTCTGAATATTGACTTTGTGTGATGCTATTTTGCTGAATTTACTTATTTGGTCAAGTAGTTTTTTTCCTGGATTCTAAAGATTTTTCTATGTACACTATCATGTCATCTGTGAATAATGACAGTTTTACTTCCTCCTTTCCAATTTGGATGCTTCTTATAGCTTCTTCTTGTCTGATCACTGTGGCTATGACTTACAGTACTATATTGAATAAGAGTGATGAAAGCAAACACCCATGTCTTGTTCCCAATCTTATTGGGAAAGCTTTTAGTTTTTGCCCAATAAGTATGATATTGGCTGAAGGTTTTCCATATATGGATTTTATTATGTTGAAGTATGCCCCCTTTATTCCCACTTTTCTGAGTGTTGTTATCACAAGTGGATACTGTACCTTATCAAATGCTTTTTCCACATCTATTGATCTGATCACGTAGTTTTTGTCTTTCCTTTTGTTTATGTGATGCATTAAGTTTATTGATTTGTAAATATTGAACAATCTTTGCATCCTTAGGGATGTTGTGTGTTCAATTTCATTTGCTTCCAGATATTTTTTTTCCTTTGATCTCATTGTTAATCCAATCATAATTAAATAAAATGTTATTCATCCTCCAAGTAATTGAACATTTTTCTTTTTTTCATGAGATTGATTTCTAGTTTTAAGCCATTGTGATCTGAGAAGATGCTTGATATGATTTCAATTTTCTTGAATATGTTAAGGTTTGGTGTCCTACCATGTGATCTATCTTTGAAAATGATCCATGTGCACTTGAGAAGAATGTATATTTTGCTTCTTTGGAGTGAAATGTCCCATAAATAGCAATTAACTCTATTGGTTTAAGTGTTGTTTAATGCCTCAGTATCCTCATAGAGTCTCTGTCCGGAAGATCTGTCACAGAGGGTTGTTAAAATCCTCTACAATGACTGTATTCTTGTTGATCTCTTTCTTAAAGTCTTCCAAGATTTTCTTTATATATTTAGATGCTCCTATATTGGGTGCATATATGTTTACAAGGGTCATGTCTACTTGTGGACTTAAACCCTTAAGTATTATGTAGTGACTTGTTTGACAAAACAAGTTATGGGCTTGTTATGGGCTTTGTTTAGAAGTCTATTTTGTCTGATATAAGTATTTTTACCCCAGCCTTCGCTGGAGTGATTGAATAGATTGAGTGCCAGCCTCTGAACCAAAGGGTAACTCGATCAATTCCCAGTTAGGGCACATGCCAAGGCTGTGGGCCAAGTCCCCAGTAGAGGGCGCTCAGGAGGCAACTACACATTGATATTTCTCTCCCTCTCTCTGATCCTTCCCTTCTCTCTAAAAATAAATAAATAAAATCTTTTTTAAAAAGTATTGGTACTCCAGTTGTTTTTTTCTTGTCCATTTGCATGGAATACTTTTTTTCCATCCCTTCACTTTCAACTTGTGAAAAACTTTTGTTCACTGGTGGGTCTCTTGTATGCAGGTTGTCTTTTCTTATCCATTCAGACACTATATGTCATTTGATTAGAACATTTAACCCATTTATATCAAAGGTTATTATCGATAGGTACTTATTCATTGCCATTTTTCCCTTTGTATCTGTGTTCCTCTCTTTCTCTATTTCTTCTTCTTAAAGCAGCCCCTTTAGCATCTCTTCTATTGCTGGCTTGGTGAAAATGTACTCTTTTCACCATTTTTAATCTGGGAAACACTTATTTTGCCTTCCATTTTAATTGAGACTCTTGCTGGATAGAGTAGCCTTGGTTGTAGGTTCTTATTTTTTATTATTTGGAATATTTCATACCAGTCCCTCCTGACTGTAGTTTTTCTGTTGAGAATTCAGCTGATAGCTCCCTTGTATAATACTCGCTGTTTCTCACTTGGTTCCTTTAAGATTATCTATCTTCAAATTTTGCCATTTTAACTGTGATGTGTCTTGAATTGGGCCTCTTTGGGTTCATATTTATTGGAACTCTCTGTGATTTGGAAATTGCATGACATTTTCCTTCACCATTTTAGAAGAGTTTCCTGTCATTATTTTTTCAAGCAAGTTTTCTATCATTTTCTTCCTTTCTTCTTTTTTTTTGGTATCCCTATGATGTGACTATTGTTGCATTTCATGTTGTCCCAAAGCTCCCTTAAACTATCTTCATTCTTTTTAGATCTTTTATTCTTTTTGGTCTAACTGGCTGTTTTTTTCTACCTTGTCTTCTAACTCTCTGATTTGATCCTTTGCTTCATCTAGCCTTCTTTTAATATCTTCCAATGTATTGTTAATTTCAGATACTGTATTCTTCATTTCCACCTGTTTTTATTCTATATCTTTTTTCATGCTAATGTAGTTCCCACTAAGTTCCTGTAGTTCTCACTAAGCTCCTTGAGCATCCTTAAAACCATTACTTTGAATTCTATGTCTGATAAATTGTTCACCTTAATTTCATTTAGTTCTTTTTCCAGGGATTTCTCCTTTCCTTTCGACTGAGGGTTTTGTCTCCCCGTTTTAGGTAACTCGTTTTTGTTTGTTACTATGTGATCGGCTGATCTTCTTTGACTGCCTGTCCTTGTGGGGTAGCCCTCTGTGGTAGGAATCCTGTGGGACTCAATGGTGCAGTCTCGTTTCCTCCTGGGCTGGATGCTCTAGGAATGTACTTTATGCAGTTTATGTGGACTCTCCTGTTGTATATGGGTTTTGATTGTTCTTGGCTCATTTGTTGGTGAGTTCTCCCCTCCAGTTGGATGACAGAGTAGCAACCCCTCCCGCATCTTGTATACTTTTGTACAGGTGCTGACAGAAGAAAACAAAATAACACAGAAAACAAAATCCACACAAGCAAAAATACACCTCCCAAGAACAACAACAATATCAACAATGACAAATGAACAAAGAATAATAAAGGTGGAAAATAGTAAGAATGTTATAAGCAAGGAAGAAAGAATATGAGATGGCTCAGGGAAAGATAACTGTGAGCAGATAGAAGGAAGAGAAACAATAAAGTAAGTAATCTCCACAAAAAGTCAGTGAAAGGGAAAACATAATATTTAAAATGAAAATAATAAAAGGAACAAAAGTGAAGGAAAAGAAAAATGTTAAAAAGCTAGGGGAAAAATAATGCAAATAATGAAAAAGAATAGTGGAAATCATTTCAGGAGAGTTTAGTGCTTGCCTGCTGGGTTCTCCTGGATATGATTCTGGTATCTGAAGCTGGTGCAAGTCGATGTCAGGTGCTGTCCCTGTCTAGCTCTAGGCAGTCTGTTTGAAGCTACAAGTGATCCACAGACTGCAGCTATCTCCTTCAGGCTTGACTGCATCCAGGATGGTCCTTGCTGCTCTACACAGCTGGCTTTTTACCAGTATAAGGCCCAGGGATGGGTCAACTAATGACCAAAAGCACCGAGGTACCACCTCCACCTGCTTCTGTCCGTGGTCTTGCTGTTAGTCTTAGCCTAGCCACTGACCCATCTTTCTGAGAGGGTTTCTGATGCACTTGGGAGGATGGGACCCCTTGATCTCTCTTCAGAGACACTGTTCAGACTTCAGGAAAGATGGTGTAAGTGTTCCCACCTCCCTGTGCCACACATCTTTGTCTGTCCAAGATTATTTCCAGTAGTGAATATTTTCTGAACAGTTAGCTGTCCGTTTCATTGAGGGACCAATCTGTTTAAGAAGATCAGTTCTTTTCTGCTGGAGATGATGCAGCTCCATTTAAGAGCCAGGGCTCCCTGGATTCAGCCTCCTCCTTTCAGCCTCTCTGCCCTTCTTTGAGGTTGCTTTGTTTCCCTGTAGAACCTTTTGATGAGTATCTGTAAGCTGAAACCAAGTTTGTTGAGAAAGGGCTAGCAGGTTTCCTCTCTGTTGGTTCTGCAGTCTGTAGTGTACTCAGTAAGAAGAGAGAAGATCCTAATTAGAGCCAACCCTCAGTCTTTGCCAGAGATTTGGGAACTTGCTTCCTTGGGTCGAATGGGTATATTCAACTTTCCCTTTTGCATGTGTAAACTCAGCAGCTCTGAAGGTCAGGGGATAGATCGGAGAGCCTCCCATAGCCATTGGGACAAGCTCAGACAGCAGGTGGAGAACAAACTCTCTTTTCTTCCCCAGGCCTCAGTAGGAGGCTGAGTTATCAGTCCTTCTCCCAGGTTCTATCCTCCAAAATTATCACACTTTTAAAGACTGTTTAGAGTTTTTCTTTCATCTCCCTGTTTAAATGCACCCAGTCAGAGAATGTTGGACCTGGAAGGTCTATTCTGCAGTTTTCCTATTGGTGGTGGTACCTGTAAGGCTGAAGGATAGGGGCAGGTACTCACTTCCCTTCCTAGGGCTTTGTAGAGTGGCCTAGGCACTCTAGGGAGGTTGCCTCTCTGCAAAGTTTCCCAGCCACTCAACTCTCACCCATCTAACTCCCAGGGAACAACTTTTGCAGGTAACACAGACCAGAACTCTCTGTTCCATGCAGACCCTGGTTTGCTTGTAAACCAAGCTGGGCAGGGACCAGGAAACCCCTTGTGCAAAAATCTGAGTTCTCTGTGCAGGTGTTCTCATGGGAGAAAACCCTAAGATATAGAGTGGCTGGTGCTGCTAGGAAAGTTCAGAACAGAGCAAAACACAATTTTCTCATTCTGCTTGGTTATTCTCTGCAGCCCCAGGGTCCAGCAGCAGAAGCTTGTGCTGAGGGGCAGGATGCTATCTGCATACTTGAGAGTGGAAAAGCTAGTTTTTCTTTCCCTATACACTCAGCAAATTTTCGGTTTTTGTCTTGTTCTGTGTTGTCCAAATTTCTGAACTCTCTGCCCTGCTGGTCTCAGTGGGAAAAGATTCCCTAAATTCAGTGTAGCTTGGTGAGAGAAATTCACAATAGGCCTAAAAACGATTCTCTCATTCTGCTAGGTTCCTTTCCCACAGCCAAAGTAGCAGCAGATATTCCTTACACTGGGGGTCAGGGTGCCGTCCATAGGCTTGTAGGTAGAAGGACTGTTTTTATTCCCCCAATCCGCTCAGCAAGTTCTGTTTTCCTCTTGGCTTTGTGCCTCCCCCGCCATCAGTAATTCCCTTTATGCAGCTGCAGTCTGCCCCTCCCAGATGCCCTGTTGCTTCAGCGAGGTTTCTCTCTTAGTCTGAGCTCATATACGTAACTCTTCAGCCTGGTGCTCAAACCATAGAAGCACTTCATGCTGAATTAAGGTCTCTGATTTTCATCTATGTGGGGGAATCTCACATCATCCCACCACCAGAGACCTCACAGTCCCCACTTCCCTCTCTATTTCTGTATTTTTACAGTCCCATAGTTCAAAGGGGAGGGTGTGCCATATCTGTGATTTCAATATTTTTTCTTTGCTGGCAGAGCAGCTAACCGGGGGTCCTTGCCCAGCCATACTTCAGTTCCTGTTAAAAAGTCTCTGTGCAGTACCCACACAGCAATACTGAGTTACTGTCTGTATCTCTGCACATGTATCCCCCAAAACAAGCCAAACGTCTTGCAAAGACATGGCTAGTTGCAGCCGGCAGGTGCCTCTGACCCCTCTAGGAGTGATACCTAATCATTTTAGCAGTCTGAGTCCCTATCTGAAGCTCTTCAGATTGGCACTTCAGCTATGAAGTCCTGCATGCTGTGTGTGTGTGTCTGTGTGTGTGTGTGTGCGTGCGCGCGCGTGTGTGTGTGTGTGTGTGTTTACCCTGGGTTTCACAAACTCAGTAAAACCCTCCAATTCACTCTTGATTAGAGTTGGGGATCTCTGCATGGGACTAAGCTCTCCCACTCCAGGAACGGAAAGAGCTCCAAAGCTGCAGTTTCTGACTGGTCTTTCAGTTGCTACCAGAGCCACATATGGGGTCTTTCCCCTTCAACTTATAAAACCGCTTACTGGGCTGTACAAAGTATCTTCTGTACTCCTTGGGTCCAAAACTTCACATCAGCTAAAATTCTATTGATTGCTCAGGTTGATCGATGGAAGATCAGCTAAAAATCTGTGTTGGGGGCAAGAGAAAGTTGACTTTCTGTTGGTCAACTACTTCAGTCTCCTAGAATAATGCTTTTAAAAATACATGAGGGATGATATATCAGTACAAATCTCACAATTGTCATGATTGGACTAGCTTCTGTTTGGTATATCTTTTAAAAATTGCTTTCCTTTGAGATAGTGTGCTTTAAATATTTTCTCTGAAGACTTTCCTAAATTATACAGATCATAAAATTGTTTTGCTTTAGTTCAAAGAAAAATAAAAGCTTATTTAACTACACCTAGATTCCCATGTTGTCCTATAAATACTCAACATTTGCCAAGATTCAAGATAAGATGTGTTCACAAAGTATCCATTATACTATGACTTCTTTATGATATTGTGAAGTAGACATAATTCAATAATTATAAAGAAAAAAGATATACTGCTTCTTGGTCCTCAACATCATGTTGGTATCCTACCTCACTGCCCTAAGCTAATTCTTTCTCTCTTCTGCCACTCCTTAGTACAGACAGAATGTTTGATGATCCTTGCTCACAATGACCCTTTCTCTACCCAAGCACATCTTACATAACCCGAAGCCTTCTCAAGCAGTTAGTTTATGCCAGGCAGTTTTAGGGTCATTAATATAAATAAATATAATATATTATTACATATGTAGTATATATTTTTTAACTTCACAAGAAGAGTCCTTGCATAAGTGGATCATAATGGTTAAGAGACTTGGTGCTAACATCAGTTCTTCTGAATATAAATACTGCCAACCCCCTGACTAGCTGTGTAACCTTGGAAAAATCACCTAAGCACTTTAAAAGCATCAGATCTCTCATCTGTAAACTGGGGTAATAAATGTACCTAGATAAGGTTAGTGTGTAAATTAATGTGACATGAAATGATACATGTCGAGTATTAACACGGGCCTGACTCCTATTTGTAATAGCTGTTTATTATTAATTATTCACTTTGCACTCCCAGATCTCAGCTTAGTTCCTAACACATAAATTTTTTTAGCAAATATTTACAGAATTAAACTAGTTCTGAAAGTTAAGCAATGAGTCAACAGCAGTTTAGTCACTGCTCCACCCATTATTTCTCTCACAGAAAGGGATAATAGCCAGAAGAACTTACCTGTCATATCCTCTTTTCTTAGTGTAACCCTGAATCTCAACAGGTTTGAGAATTTTTGAAATCAATAACCTGAAAATAGTTGGGTTTCCCTAATCTAATATATCCCAGGATCCTAGGTCAACAGCACATATGAATGCAGTCTAGTTGAGACTAATAATGATAATTACTGAACCAACCATTTATGAGATTGTTGGGCTTTTTAAAATTTATTATCCACAATTTAGAATCACAGCCATTTTATTGTGTAGGAGACTCCACAATAAAGATAATCAATCTTTAAAAAGCACAGATCAGATCAGATCTTTAGCCTGTTTCTAACCTATAAAGGCAATCAATCTAGTATGGAGATACTCAGCTATAAACCACCTAAGAAGGTTATAGACACCATGTGCTCTGGCCACTTCCTATTTCTTTCTCCAACCTTCCTCCTACCTTCACTCAGTTCTGGGCACATTAGCCTTTTTCAAGCCTTCATATGCAACAGGTTTTGATTGTTGCTGTCATACAGCTTTGCATTTGCTAATACTCTACCTAACACAGTTTCCCTCTGATCATTAAGGTCTCAGTTAAAATTCCATCACTACTATCTTAACCAAAGAGACCCTTCTCCATGCCTCTCTATCCCATTATCCAGTTGCATTCCACTCACTGAGTGAAATCTGTTTACATGTACACTCAGTCTCCCCTCACCACTGGGACATTCATATAAGAGTAAGGGCTTTGTGATTTCTTGTTCACCACTGAAACTTCCAAAGTTTTCAGCAGAGGCTGGTAATGGAAGGAGCTCAGGAAATGTGTGTTGAATAATGAATACATATGTGAATGAGGGAAAATATGTAAAACAGTAAAGCAAGACTATTTCTCTTTCAAAAGAACAAAGTAATAAGAAATAATTTCAGCCCTGAATGGTATGGCTCAGTTTGATGGGTGTTGTTTCACAAAGCAAAATGTTATGGGTTTGATTCCCAGTCAGGACACATGCACAGGTTATGGTTCAGGTCCCTGTCAGGTTCCTTGCTTGGTCAGGGCACAGATGAAAATGATAGATGTTTCTCTCTAACATTGATGCTTCTTTCCCTCTCTTCTTCCTTTCACCTCTCTCTAAAAATAAATAAATAAAATTCTTAAAATTAAAAAAAAGAGACTTTTGGCCAAGATGGATGTGTAGGTAGATATATTTGCCTCCTCGCACAACCAAAAGAAGGACAACAGCAAATTTAAAAACAAAAAATAACATAACTGCCAGAAAATTGAACTGTATGGAAATCCAAAAACCAAGGAGTTAAAGAATAAACATTCATCCAGACCAGTAGGAGGGACAGAGATGGGCAGTTGGGGAGGAGAGAACCACAGCAAGGAGGCTGTTGGAGGACTGGACGAGCGAGGTGGTGGCTGGAGTACCAGGTGGTCTCAATTTGCATGCAAATAAGCCAGGAGGAAAAACTGAGACAGACCACGCAATCCAGGGTTCCAGTGCAGGAAAAGAAAGCCTCAAAACCTCTAGCTGTAAACACCTGTGGGGGACGCAGCAGCTGGAGAAACTCCCAGCCTCATAGGAGAGTTCATTGGAGAGACCCACAGGGTCTTAGAATGTACATAAACCCACCACAGGGGCCCAATTTGCTTATGGGTAGCATGGGAGGTGACTGAAAGCTGGTGGAGAGCCAAGCAAATGTCATTGTTCCCTCTTGGACCCCTCCCTGACATATAGCATCACAACAGAGCAACCTTGGTTGCCCTGCCCTGGCAAATAACTAAGGCTCACCCCTTCTAATATAAGAGGTGCACTGAGACAAACAAATATGGCCCAAATGAAAGAACAGATCAAAGCTCCAAAAATAGAACTAAGCAATGAACAGGTAGCCAACCTATCAGATACATAGTTCAAAACACCGGTAATCATGATGCTCACAGAAATAGTTGAGTATCATTGCAAAATGGAAGAAGAAGTGAAGGCTGTACAAAGTGAAATAAAGAAAAATACACAGGGAACCATCAGAAAAGGGAAGGAAACTGGGACTTAAATCAACGATTTGGAGCAGAAGGAAGAGATAAATGTTTAACTGGAACAGAATGAAGAAACACGAATTCAAAAAAAAGAGAAGAGGCTTAGGAACCTCTGGGACAACTTTAAACATTCCAACAGCTGAATCATAGGGGTGCCAGAAGGAGAAGAGGAAGAGCAAGAAATTGAAAACTTATTTGAAAAAATAATGAAGGAAAACTTCCCCAATCTGGCAAAAGAAATAGACTTCCAGGAGATCCAGGAAGCTCAGAGAGTCCCAAAAAAGTTGGACTCAAGGAAGCACATCATAATTACCTTACCCAAGATTAAAGATAAGGAGAGAATCTTAGAAGCAGCAAGAGAAAAGGAGTCAGCTACCTACAAAGGAGTTCCCATAAGACTATCAGCTGATTTCTCAGAAGAAACCTTATAGGCAAGAAGGTGCTGGCAAGAAATATTCAGTCATGAAAGCCAAGGAACCTATATCCAAGATTACTCTGTCCAGCAAAGCTATTATTTAGAATGAAAGGACAGATCAAGTGCTTCCCAGATAAGGTGAAACTAAAGGAGTCCATCATCTCCAAGACCTTATTATATGAAATGTTAAAGGGACTTATCTAAGAAAAAGAGAAGATCAAAACCATGAACAGTAAAATGACAGCAAACTCACAACTATCAACAACTGAACCTAAAGGAAAAAAAGAAACAACTAAGCAAACAACTAAAATGGCAACAGAATCACAGAAATGGAGATCAGAAGGGAGAGGGGAGAAAAGGGGAAAAGGTACAGGGAATAAAAAGCATAAATGGTAGGTGACAGGGGAAGATAAACAATAGTACAGAAAATGGAGAAGCCAAAGAACTTATATATACAACCCATGGACATGATCTAAGGTAGGAGAATGCTGGTTGGAGGTGGAATGCAGGGCAGAGGGGAATAAAGGGGAGAAAAAAAAATGGGACAACTGTAATAGCATAATCAATAAAATATATATATAAAGAGAATTTTAAAAAAATTTCACTTGATAAAATCAATTATACTTAGTCACTGATACTTGATTTACTTGTACCCATTCAATACAAAATATCCATTGCTTTCTGATACTTTACAAAGCATTAATTAAATATTGTTCACTTAAAGCCAATCACTAAGACATTATCTAACTTGCCTACTCTAAAATTCTAGCATTAACTCAGCTAGGGGCATCACTGATTACTGATCATGTGACCTAGGAGAAATAATACTTAACCTCTCAATGCCTCAGTCACCTTATTTGCACTATGGGAAAAATAATAAAGCTTTCTCATGTTTATGAGAAGGATAAACTCATATATAGAAAACAGTGTCCTAGAATAATGTCTGGTACTTGGTAAGCATTATAGAGGTATTGACTGCTGTGATTAGTATTGTTATATGAAACTAAAATGTTGAGAATAATACCTCATGTAGTTGCATATGCCACTGATGATAAATGAAACTAATAGAATATTGAGAAATCAGATTAAAGAAGAGGAGTCAGTAAAATACAGTAGGGTAGAGGATTATGAGAATATAAATTACAGGAGCATAAAAACACATAGTTTTTTGTTTGATTTTTGTTTTCTTTTTTAAAGAAGATAAGTGCCTAGAAATATGGGGGCTAAAACTATCCATTTACTGTGCTGATGTGGAGATAACTGGTGACCTTCATCCGGAAAACACCAGGGCAGTGGGCAAGGAGTTTGGAGTGAGAGAAGCCAGATGAAATAACTTATAGAGTGAATGGGACTTGAAACAGGAATGATATATGAAGATAATTTTGAAAAGCTCAGCTGTGAAGTGGATAGAGAAGATATGCAGGCATCAAGGAAGGGTTTCATGTTGCATATATGCTTTTTATGTAGGTGTTACTACTAGTCTAGAATAAGCTTGAATTTTGATGGGAATAATTCATAAGGAAGATAGCTTATAGAAAATGCAGTGCTGTGAAGTACTTGAGAAGATGAGAGAAAATGGAATACCTAACATATGTAGTGCAAATGGCCTTTTAACTTTAACTCTTCTAATAAAGGGGAATACAAAGATCAATGTGAATGTTGATGAATTAATGGGTTGGACAGTGGGCTATTTACTGATTTTTTATTCTTAGTGAGAAATGAGGCAATATCAACTGAGAGCAAGTAAGAGTAGACAGGATAGAAAGATATTTGAAGAGAATGAAGACGGCTTTTTAAAAAATAGTCATTAAGGAGAGAATTTCCAGTCAAGATGACAGTGTAGGCAGACATGGCTCACCTCTTTGCACAAACGCATCAAAATTACAACTAAAATATAGAACAACCATCTCTCAGAACTGTCAGAAATTGAGTTGAATGGAAGTCCGATAACCACATAATTAAAGAAACCACATCCATCCAGACAGATAGGAGGGGCACAGGCACAGAACTGTCTGGTTTATCACCCATGTGTGGTAGATAAAAATTTGGGGGATATCTCAGGAGTGAGAAGTTGCTGCCTATACCAGGCCCCCCAGCCCCGGGTTCCAGTACCAGGAAAATAAGTTCCCACAATTTCTGGCTGAAAACACAAGTGGTGATTGAGTCAGTGGAAGGAATTGTTGGAGCCCCAAGCAGTTCCTCTTAAAGAGCCTACAAATGGACTCACCTCAGACTCACTTCCTCTGAGTTCCACCACTGTAGTAGCACCTTGAAAGGTACCATGGCATACAGGGAGGAAATTTAGTGCCTGACATCAAGGTGAGCAAAGGCCATTGTCCCTTCTCTATACCCTCTCTCCACAAGACCATCAAGCTGGTGCCATAACTGAGATTCAATCAAACTGGATAACACTGTTTGACCCACCTTGGAGATCCTTAGAGACTCTGCCCCATCCAACTTATGGGTCTACTCAAGGTGTTTTTCTATATGAATGACTGTTCTTGGCTCATGCTTCACAACTTCCTAAATCCTATCAAATAAGCACTAGCTTGCCTCGATGAGCCCCAGGCCCCACACTAGCAGCAGCCAACCTAGATTCGCAGCTTGGCTATGCCTGGGAATGTCCAAGCCCAGCACAAGTAACAGCTATCTCATATTGCTTTATAGGTCAGGCAGCATGGCCCCAGGAAAAACATAGTAGGAGGCTGACCTTGGCTGCATCACCCAGGACACCTCAGGGCCAGTGCATTCATTGGATAGCTACAGACTATATCAGAGCACCACCACCCTGCCCCTGCACAGCTGATCCTTCATGGATGGCGGAGGTTGGTGAGATGGTCACAGCCAATCCTTAAAGCAGACTAGCCTAGGTAAATCCCTTCCATTGATCTGACAACAGCAACCAAGGCTCAACTACAAGAGAAGGGTGTACTCAGCCCACACAAGAGTGCAACTATTGGGGAGTCTCTGCCACTGGACTCTACAGGACACCTACTATATTAAGCCATTCTACAAAATCTGGAAGATATAGCTGCTCTATCTAATACATAGAAACAGACACAGGGAGGTTGCCAAGGCAAGGAGGCAAAGAAACATGGTCTAAATGAAAGAACAGATCAACACTCCAGAAAAAGAGTTAAATGAAATGGAGATAAACAATCTATCAGATGCAGAGTTCAAAATGCTGGTTATAAGCATGCTTAAAGAACTTAGTGAGGACCTCAGCAGCATAAAAAAGATCCAGTTAGAGAAAAGGATATAATTAAAATAAATAATAATTTACAAGGAAACAACAGTAGAGTAGATGAAGATGACAATCAAATCAATGATTTAGAACATAAGGAAGCAAAAAATAACCAATCAGAAAAAGAAGAAGAAAAAAGAATCTAAAAACAAGTGGGAGAGTATAAGCAGCCTCTGGGAGAACTTCAAGAGGTCCAACATTTGCATCACAAGGGTACCAAAAGGAGAAGAGAAAGAACAATAAATTGGAAATCTATTTGGAAAAAATATTGAAATAAAACTTCCCTAATATGGTGAAGGAAATAGACATGCAAGTCCAGGAAGCAGAGAGAGTCCCAAACAAGATGGATGTGAAGAGGCCCACTCGCAAGACACATCATAATTAAAATTCCAAAGTTTAAATATAAAGAGAAAATCTTAAAAGCGGCAAGAGAAAAGAAGCTAGTTACCTACAGGGGAGTTCTGATAAGACTGTTAGGTAGTTGTTCAAAAGAAACTTTGCAGGCTAGAAGGGATTGGCAAGAAATATTCAGTCATGAAAAGCAGGGACCCATAGCCAAGATTGCTCTACCCAGCAAAACTATCATTTAGACTCAAAAGGCAGAAAAAGAGCTTCCTAGACAAGAAAAATTTAAAGGTGTTCCTCATCAACAAACCATTATTATAGGAAATGTTAGAGCGACTTATTTAATAAAAAGAAGATCAAACTATGTACAATAAAATGGCAATAAATCTATACATATTTATAACAATTGAGTCTAAAAACAAACTAAGCAAACAAGAAGAACAGAGACAGAATCATAGATACAAAGAGCATTTTATGGGAGGGGCGTGTGAGGGAATGGGTGAAAAGATGAGAGGATTAAGAAATACAAATAAGTAGTTACAGAAGAATCATGGGGATATAAAATACAGTATAGGACATGAAGTAGCTAAAGAACTTTTATGCATGACTCATGGACATAAAAAATGGTGGGGGGATATCCTGAGGGAGTGGGGGGTGCTGGGCAGAGGGAAACAAAGGGGGAAAAATCAGAACTACAATAGCATAATCAATAAAGTATAATTTCAAAAATTTTAAAAAAATAGTCACTAAGGAGAATTAGGAAAAATTTACTGGTAAGTCAGAATAATATATCCAGTCTTGAAAAATTCATCTGAAGTTGGTAATTATTAATTTATTAGACTAACAATTCACTCTGCCATATGATTTTTCTCCAGCTCTCTTACAAAAAGGCAGAAAGTAGTGAGAGATGATAAACAAGAGAAAATGCAATTAGTACTGTTTATATGTATATGTACATATTATATGTTTAATATTCAACCTCAACAGTTATAAAAAGTTCAAATAAAATGAGGTTTGATTTTATTAATTTAGCAAAATTGAAAATTATATATATTTTGTTGACAAAGTCCTTCACAATATAATTTGGTTTGATATTTTGAAAAGTAATTTGGAAATCTCTAGCAAGATAAAAATGTTTATAGGTTTTTAAATATTAATTAAAATTCTAGAAACTTTAATGAATAATTTATATTTAGAAAATTGTTATATAAAGATGTTTATTGGCATGTTATTTCTAATAAAAATTTTGGAACCACCTTTAGTAGCCAATAAGAAAATGTTTTATTAAAGTAAATTATATCCACCTAGAAAACTAGTTATTCTATTATAATTACAAGACTGTAGCAAAATAGAATAATTCTTAATGAAGAAAGACTAAAGAAAGCTGGCTTTAAAATACTCTTTACCTTCTAACAATCAGTATGTAAATATTTATTTTAAAAACTCTGTTACAGTAATGAGAATTTTCTATTTGTTTCAAAGCATTCTTTAACATCTCATTTTATTTTATAATTTTATTTTTAAGAGGATTAGTAAAGGAGTTTATCTTACCCCTTTTCTTAAGGGTTTCTGATTATTATATTATATTTCATATTTTCAAATAAAGTCAATTCCATCACCAGAAAAGATGACTTTTTTTAAAGTTCATACTTCCAAGTTATTTGGTACAAAGAGACCATATGCACAAGTAAGTGCTTTAAAAATATAATTTCAAGATTTTTACTTGTTTAGTCTTTCCTAGTACGGAGATTAAGCAAAGTTCCAAAATTGCTAGCTGCTCTGTTCTACTTTTCTCATTGTCGTTCACTTAATTTGCCCTTCATACAAATGAGAACAAATGAATCTGCAGGTGCATTTGCCAGCTTCTTATATCTTCTAATATCCACATTATGAAATTATGCTAGTATGAATGCTTCCATCATTTTCAGAACTCTTCAGTTATTAAATTCATCTTTGGCCTTCTGTAATAACTATCTTATGTAAATGTAAAATATTGACTCACCTTCTGAAAGCCTTTGTTCTCTTAGTTGAAAAGTCAAAGATCCTTTGTTTGGCCATGTGACTAACAGTTATTTTCATAGTTTGGAGCTCTTCATTTATCGGTTGATGGAAACCTGGCAATACTTGCCATTTCTTAGAAGTTCTCTATTAAATTAATTCTTTATCTCTCACTCTCTCTCTCTCTTTCTCCTTTCTCACTCACACACACACACACACACACACACACACACACACACACACACTCACAGAGATACACGAGATACACATGCACTGTGATTAACAGCACAGAGTCCAGCGTTATGAAGTCTAAAGTGCTAATTCCAGTTCTGCCATTTCTGGGCCATTTCACTTTAGGCAAGTAACATAATATTTTTGAGCCTTGTTATTTTCATCTGTAAAGGGGAGATTATGGTTGTATCAGCAATCAGTATCGCTAATGATTTTAGAGATTTTATTTTTTAAAGAGGAGCATGCACTCAATATATGCCTTGTATTTTTATTTATTATAATTTAGGTGTTAATTTTCCCTGAGTCTGTGAGTTCCCATAATGAAATACATTTTCCAGTAAATTGAGTTACACCTGTTATCAGGAAAGATTTTAAGTGAGTTCATTACTTCCAGTGCAACCCAGATGAGTTTTCTGCCTTTTCTGTTTGCCATACATGGTAGTTCAAGATGGTGAGTGGCCTTTGAATAGCAACATCAGAAAAAGAATGGCATTTTCAGCTTTCTGTTGTGCCTCTAAGTAAAATGCTTGGTAATCTAGCTACAAAGGTATATGTGATAATGGTTTTTAGACCCCTTTGAAGATCAGATTTTGCCAAAGAAGCAATTTGTAAAAGTTGCACACATGCCAGTAGCATTGACAATCATAAGTGTCAACAAACTCCAATTTAAATTAATGAACATAATGAAATGATAGTATTATTTCCTTGTTAGGTTTTGGAAAATGTTGGGTAGGAAATGTATAAAAATGAAGGCTTTATAGTCTGGAATAACAATATACTGATTTGACAATATAATGAAATGATATTATTTCCTTGTGAGGTTTTGGAAAAAGGTGGGTAGGAAATGCATAAAAGTGAAGGCTTATAGGCTAGAATAACAATATATGAATTTGATACCATAAAATGTATTAACTAAAATTGTTATATCATCTTGCATTAATATTTCCCTGTACTTTAGGTTATGCCCACAATCAATGTTTAAGATCATCTTTGTCTTTTGAAGTGGAATCATGCCTGTGGTACACATTAGTCATATAAAAGATTAAACACTGAAAGTAAATTCAGCACTTAAAGACAATTTGTCTGATTTATTCAGCGGATTCTTCCAAAGATGTGATACCAAGGATTATTGCCTTTTGAATTGAAGTTACAAATCCTTTCAGAGTTACTTAGTTTTTCCTTCAACATCAATATCAATAAAGATAAAGAATAGTTACATATTAATTAAGAAGTACAGGCACATAATCCCAAACAATTTATAGCCCCCTAACAATCCCATTCTCTTTACAGAGCCATTACTGGTAGATGAACCAAGACAGAGCACATGATGTGTCATTCTTTCTAGATCCTACTGTTTTTAAACAGGAAGGAAAGAGCATAACCTTGAAGAGAAAAATAATGTACATGAGAATGGCCAATGGAGAAAATGAAGGAGAGATACTGCCACTTGTTTTCCATGAATGATGGTGTGGAATTTACAGCCAGATGGTCTGGAACAGGTGTGGCTATAATTTGAGGAGACCGCTTGCTCCTTTAGTTACTGAAAACACTGCAATTATTATTTTGGAAGCCCAACCACAGGACTTTATTGCCTCACTTGTCATAGCCTTTCCCTTTACCCTAATATCTATCTTTCTAAATCACTGATTGGCAGTCAACAAATTTATTCTCTTCCCTCCATGCAATCACAAAAATGGATGTATGTGCACATGTGCTCATGTACACGAATGTACACTATTGTGTGTCACAGTGCTTGAAAATATGAGCTCACAATGCACGCATGTAATGGCTATTGTGCCTTAAAGTTCTCTGTGAAATATCCTTCTGCAAGTTCCTATGTTTATTTTTATGAATAATTAATTTTAGTCAAATTAATAATTTCCTAAAAATCTAGGCAAAAACTAAAAAAGAAGTACATTTTTAAAAAAGATTAGGAAACTTGTTTTTTCCCCCTCACTTTATATCTTGATGAACAATGGATAGCTGGACTTTTTCTGAAGTCTTTGCTTGGCTGGAAGACCCAAATGCTACCCGGACTCTTTTCATGTGCTCACTTTGTGAGTATTCAGACTTATAAACTGTGAATTTCCCTTAATTTTTTATTAAACTGTTTAGAAGATGTGTGCTTGAACATTACTTAAGACTTTAAAAAATAGATCTATATGTATGGTTAATTTCCCTTTCTCCTGCTGTGTCCATTTAAGTTTCTTGAGTTTCTCAGAAAGCCCAGTTTCCCCCAAGAAATGATTTCTGGTAAAAGTCTGAAGGTCTGATCAAAGAAAAAAATACTCCGGCATAGCCAGTGAGTTAAGGACAAGAAGGTTTCCACTCATGTAGGACCTCAATCTCATACATTCAACCACCTTAAATAGTGTGCTGATGGCTGGGCATGATATGCCTGCTCGATAAAAAAAAAGAATATATAACCTACCCTACAGGAAGCTGTTTATAATTCCCTTGGAGGTTGTGATGTTTAACAGATAATTCCTTGGAGGAAAAGGGATACAATAACAGTATGATGTTTTTTTCCATTTTTAGCTCATTGTTGCTGAGTATACTTAGAGACGTTGGTGCCTGTGACTTAATCCCAGGAGTTTATGTGTGTGGAGAGCAGATTAACCCTTTTGGTACTTTCTCCTAAAACAAATCATTTTCATAGATCGTCTTCTTGATCTAGCTGCTTATCAAAACTAAGGGCAACGATTTTATCTTCATTAGCAATTTGATATAAAAATACTTAGGGCAAAGGGAATAATGAAGATATCCCATTATATGGCAAGACAAAAGACACTAGTGACATCAAAATCAGGGCCTGTCCATCTTATTTGCGGTTATATCCTCAGGGATTAGCACCTGACCCCTAGTTAGTACTCAATGTGAAGACACATGTTGGATGATGACTGATGGATAAATAATGAAAAAAGGTTAGTTTCTTGAGTTTCTCAGAAAGCCCAGTTTCCCCAAAGAAATGATTTCTGGTAAAAGTCTGAAGGTCTGATCAAAGAAAAAAACACTCCGGCATAAATTATTTTCCCTCCTTGCTTGCACTTTAATAACTTGGAAATGGCATTTAAACTCTATAGGTATGATTAACCCCGCCCCACATTTTGTTAAACCACTGGGAATCGTGTAGATGTGTGGGTGCACACATACATACGTACTTTGCTATCAACTAGTGTGCTGCCTTTGCAACCAATAAAAAAGAATTCTCAGCCCAAAACTTATTATAATCTAGACAAAAATAAGATAGGACAGTGATCCCAGCCATTGGTGAAAGTCACTTGGTAGAAAAGCTGTTTATTCTTGTGTATTAGAAAGCCAACACAGAACCCACATCTGCAAAAGTCTACAGCAGAAGCACCCATGAGAGGAAAGCCTGGACCTCAGACTACTGATAAAATAGACAGAATCTATCTAGTTTTAACCATTTACATATCATCCCATTACATTTAAGAATAGTACCTACATTAAATATACTGTTAAATGACTTGAATATAGATAGAAAATCCCTCTGACAAGCTTCTGTGCTGTATTACTTATAAAATGCAATTTTGAGATTAACTCTGTCATAAAGACAAAGTTAAGGGCAATTTCAGAATCCCTAGCTGCTAAAATTATCATTTATATTTTTCCATTTGTAAGTAGGACAGTCATAGTACTGCAGCTATCTCTGTAATCTGCTGTACTATCTATCTTCTGTACTCCCAAGAGGAACAAAATCCATTTTATTAAAGATAGAAATATAAAATTTAGCATGCTGTAGCTTTCACAAAATCAACTCTCTATTTATTTGAGGGGTTTTTTTCTTATGATGATTTTTTCTTTTGTTTTTTAACTATATCCAATGTTTATGAATTTGGTGAAGTCCTCTTATTGAAATGAAATCAATGAGTCATAGGAATGAAACTAATTTCTCAGAGAAACTTATTAATTTCTCCCTGAGTTGAAATTCAAGTAAATTGGCATGAAATTCATAATGAAAAAATTAGAAGGAATACTTACAGTAGGAGGTCAAAATGGTTATAAATGTTTATCTTGAAGTGGTCTACGATCAAAACAAACTATATGTATGTCCAAACAGAAATGCAACTTTTTAAATCATATTCTATGCCAGGCCATATAACAACTGGGCAATCTAATAAGTACATTAAAATAATTCTTATTTTCAACAGTTTCTTAAATCAACATGTATAAAAATAGAAAACTTATCTTTAACTCCAAGAAATGTGGGCAGTTATTAGTTAAGGAAAGTGTGTTGTTCTACTGGCCTAAACATCTTTATAAATAGCAGTCAGACTGGAAAACACCCCTGGACACTGAATGGACTTTCTATATATAGCCTTTCTTTTGTGTGAAGGCTTTTAGAAGAATGTGAACTTTTGTGAAAATTTGGCCTTTATAAAGGGCACAAAAACACAAAGGTCAGTGACTCATAGACCTTGTAAAGATTTTAAATATTTTCTTTAGTCTGGGAACCCACACTTCAGAGGCATGAAAACTGAAGCCCAATAGTTAAATATTATTTTTCCAGCATCAAATGACAAACAAGTGATAATGATGGCACTCAAACTTCTGTCTCATAAATTCCTTGAATGTGGCACATATGATAAATTGCAATAATTGCTTATTTATTTTGTCCAAAATACCACATTCCCATTATGTTTCATCCCTTTTTGCTTCTTTTTTTTTTATTTACTTTTTAAATACATTTGTCTCTGCCTCCCCCCCCTTTTTGCTTCTTTATGTGGGGTGATATTTATCTCTCATAAACTTTATCCATAATTAAAATTTTTAAATTTTGCTTTTTATAACTCATTTTAGAGATGCTATCTCTATCTTTAAAAAGTATAGAGGCATTTTCTTTCCTTTTTGAAATGACTCTGCCCTGCATTTATGATCTTTTACTATCAAACTATTGTATAACAACAAGCATAGTAACACATTTTAGTAGGGGCAACAAGGTTGGAGGAATAGTTCACATAAAGTTCACAGGCAGAGGGAAGAGAAGAGAAATTTGATTTATATGAAAAAATTAATGGCTAATTAGATAATGTTGGCTGTACCTAATACAATATAACCCTCCTCAATTTAAATTCCAGGTTAATTTTGATTGTTTGCATTGTCAGAGACTAGGGAATAAACAAAGCAACATGGTTTTTGTGTTTCACCATTTTGTATTGATTTCCTAAAGATTTCTTCAAGGTTTTTTTTTTAATAAATAAAAAAATACTTGTCTTTAAATTATTTTCCCTCCTTGCTTGCACTTTAATAACTTGGAAATGGCATTTAAACTCTATAGGTATGATTAACCCTGCTCCACATTTTGTTAAACCGCTGGGAATCGTGTAGCTGTGTGTGTGCACACAGACACACATACGTACTTTGCTATCAACTAGAGTACTGCCTTTGCAACCAATAAAAAAGAATTCTCAGCCCAAAACTTATTATAATCTAGACAAAAATAAGATATGACAGTGAGCCCAGCCATTGGTGAAAGTCACTTTAGATGATTTACACATGCAGCATGGTTGAAGGGCTCACTTCAGATGAAGCGCTTAAATAGATGTATAAATAAACATGGCACATTCCTTGATTAGACCATTGTACATGTATTAAGGACCCATGGACAAAGCCAAAGTGAGGAAGGATCGAGGGAGGGAGGTAAGAGGTGGGTGGGACAAGGGAAAGTGGTGGTGGCAAGGTGGAGACAAATGTATTTGAACAAAAATAAATAAATTAATTAATTAATTAATTAATAATTTTAAAAAATGAACATGGCACTAATTTCATACCTGAAAACTGTTTTATTTCATTTTTTTGCATGTACTTATTCTATATGTTTTTATTCTTTGGTTATGCTATAACAGTGTCAAAAGAGAGAATGGATTGATGAAGTGAAATGCAAAAATAACAGCCTAGAAAACAGGAGTACATGAGGTCTTCTAATTAGCATTCAAATAAACTTGCTTGACACAAATATCATGGGAATTAGAGAAAAATATTAATAATTCATACCATTAAAACTCTTTTAGTCATGTTCATACAAGAGAAATCATAATTGTTACCACAAGCTAATAAATTCAAGAATTTTTACTTGTTAAATATTTATTTAGTACTCTGTATTATGCATATAATCCTTTCTGAAATTTGAAGTGCAAACTAGAAAAATAGAATCTCTTCACACTCAAGTAGTTTTTTACTGCAGTTAATGAAAAGTTTATATTTGGAGGTATTTTACTTTCTTAGTTGATTGTTACTTTAGATAAGTTGTTTCTTTTATTTGTTAAAACTAGTGATCAGCACTTTAAATAGTTTCTTGAAGGTACTTGGTAATAAAATATAGTCATAATGATAATTTCCAATACTTAGAGTTGGTAGAAGAGATGATTTATATTGATAGTATAGTGATTTTGATAATCTACAAAATGTCATGATGTTTCCCAGTTAACTTGTCTCCTGGACTGAAATGTACTTATTAATCTCTCACTTCACAAAAATTTTTAAATTTTATTAATATAGTGACTTTACCACATCTTTTAATACATAGCTTTAGATACTTTGTTCAGTGGGTTATCTCATTTAAAACTATTTATTAATATATAAATAATGTACCAATTATACATTATGTAAATATTAATATATATATATTTCTTTTGAATTTTTTATTGTATTTTTTCCATCACCATTTATCCCCTTCTATAACCTCTTCTATCTCCACCCACCTCCCCTCTCTCTCACTGTTGTCTGTGTCCATGAGTTCTTTTTCTTTTTTGCTCAATCCCTCCACCCTCCAACCCCCCACCCCAGAGCTGTGCACCTGCTCTCTGAATCTGTCTCTATTTTGCTTCTTAGTTCAGTTTGTTCACTGGATTCCACAGATGAGTGAAATGATAGGGTACTTATCTTTCTCTGACTGGCTTATTTCACTTAGGATAATGTTCTCCAGGTCCACCCATGCTGTTGCAAAGAGTAACAAATTTTCTTCTTTTTTAAGGCCAAGTAATATTCCATTGTGTAAATATACTGTAGTTGTTTTATCCATTCATCTACTAATGGACACTTGAGCTGCTTCCAAATCTTGGCTATTGTAAATAACACTGCAATTTACATAAGAGTGTGTATATTCTTTTGAATTAGTGTTTTGGGTCTGTTCAGATAAATTCCCAGAAGTTTAATTGCTGAGTCATAAGGCAGTTCCTTTTTTCATATTTTGAAGTAACTTCATACTGCTTTCCACAGTGACTGTACCAATTCGCATTCCCACCAGCAGTGCACAAGTGTGCCCCTTTTTCCACAGCCTTGACAGCACTTGCCATTGTTGATTTATTGATAGCCATTCTTACATGTGTGAGATATCATCTTATTTTGGCTTTAATTTGCATTCCCCTGATGATTAGTGGCATTGAGCATCTTTTCATATGTCTATTGGCCATTTGTACGTCTCCTTTGGAGAAGTGTCTATTCAGGTCCCTTACCCATTTTTCAATTGGATTGTTCAGAGGTTTTTGTTTGTTTGTTTGTTTTTTGGTTTTGAGTCTTTTAAGTTCTCTTTAAACTTTGGATTTTAACCCCTTATCAGATGTATTAGCAAATATGTTCTCCCATTCGGTGTGTTGTCTGTCCATTCTGTTGATGGTTTCTTTTGCTGTGCAAAATTTTTTTAGTTTGGTGTAGTCTAATCTGTTTGTTTTTTTCTTTTGTTTCCCTTGCCTGAGGAGATACATCAGAAAAAATATTGCTAATGAGCAATGTCCAAGATTTTACTGCCTATGTTTTCTTCTAGCATTTTTATGGTTTTGAGTCTAACATTTAAGTCTCTAATCCATTTTGAGTTTACTCTTGTATGTGGCATAAGAAGATTTAAGAAGATGTGGATAAGTGGACACATATACCATGTTCATGGATAGGAAGAATTAACATCATTAAAATGTCCATATTACCCAAAGCAATCTACAGATTCAGTGCAATTCCTATCAAGATTCCAATTACATATTGGGTTGGCCAAAAGGTTTTTTTTTTCCCCATGAGATGACTCTAGTAGCACTTAGTTGTCTTGAACTTTATTCAAAACAATTTCATTAGGTTGTATTTTGACAGCTGTCATATCAGTGTGCATTAAAAAAATCAAAATTGTTGAATTTTATGTAGCCATTTTAATATTTAAGATAGAAGAAAATAACATTTTCAACATATTATACTTTATTATTTCAAGAAAGGTAAAAACACAAGTGAAACACAAGACAAAATATTTGTGCAGTATATGGAGGAGGTTTCTGTGACTGATCAAACGTCAAAAGTGGTTTGCAAAGTCTTGTGCTGGAGATTTCTCACTGGATGATGCTCCACAGTAGGGCAGACCAGTTAAAGTTGATAGTGATCAAACTGAGACACTAATTGAGAACAATGAGCATTATACCATGTGGGAGAGAGCCAACATAGTCAAAATATCCAAATCAAGCATTGAAAATCATTTGTATCTGATTTGTCATATTAATTGCTTTGCTGTTGGGTTCCACATAAATTAAGCAAAAAAAAAAAAAAAGAAAGAAAGAAAAAAGAAAAAACTTTCCTAACCTTATTTACACATGTGATTCCCTACTTAAAAGGAAGGAAAACATTCTGTTTTTAAAACGAATCATGATGGGCAATAAGAAGTGGCTACTTTGCAATAGTGTGCAATGGAAAAGATCTGGGCAAGTGAAAAGAACCACCACCAACCACTCTAAAGGCCAGTTTTCATCCAAAGTAGGTGACATTGGGTATAAAGTGGAATTGGGAGGGAGTCCTCTATAATGATTTCCTTCTGGAAAACAAAACAATTAATTCCAACAAGTACTTCTCCCATTAGATCAACTGAAGGCAGCACTCAGTGAAAAACATCTGGAATTATTCAACAAAAAATGCATAATCTTCCATCAATATAATGCAAAACCCCATCCTTCTTTGATGACCAGGAAACAAACTGTTATAGCTTGACTGGGCAGATTTTATTTATCTGCCATGTTCACCAGACATTGCATCTTAGATTTCCATTTATTTCTGTCTTTACAAAATTATCTTAATGGAAAAATTTCAATTCCCTAAAAGACTGCAAAAGACACCTGGGACAGTTCTTTGCTCAAAAAAATAAAAATATTTGGGAAGTTGGAATTATGAAGTTGCCTGAAAGATGGCAGAAGACAGAGGAACAAAACAGTGAATACATTATTAAATAAAGTTACTGGTGAAAATGAAAAATGTGTCTTTTATTTTTTACTCAAAAAACAAACAAACTTTTTGGCCAACCCATATTTCACAGATCTAGAACAAATATTCCAAAAAATTTTTTTGAGATTTCTTTTTAGATTTATTTATTTATTTGTTTGTTTATTTTTAGAGAGAAGAAAAGAGGAAGAAAGAGAGTAACACTAATGTGTGGTTGCATTTTGTGTGCCCCCTGCTGGGGACCTGGCCTGCAACCCAGGCATGTGCCCTACACTGGGAATCAAACCAGTGACCCTTTGGTTCGCAGGCCAGTGCTCAATGCACTGAGTCACACCAGCTAGGGCAAATATTCCAAAAATGTATACGGAACCACAAAGACCCCGAATAGCAACAGCAATCTTAAGAAAGAAGAACAAAATTGGAGGAATCATGCTACCTAATATTAGACTATACTATAAGGCCATAGTAATAAAAACAATATGGTCCTGGCCTAAAAGCAGATATACAAGTCAATGAAACAGAATGGAGAGCCCAGAAATAAACCATGGCTGTATAGTCAATTAATATTTGACAGAGGAGGCAAAAACATGCAGTGGGCTAAAGATAGTTTATTCAATAAATGGTGTTGGGAAAACTGGACAGATAACATACAAAAAATGAAAATAATATAATTCTTAATGGTTAGGTTAATACTTTCTTAATTACTTAAGTTGGTTTAATTCATATAGCTGTTCTTCAATATTCCCTTTTCTCTGTAGAGATTATCCTACTGACTCCAAAAGCTTGAAGAGTCTGAAAATCCCATTTAAAGCAAGTGTATGGAAAGTGCTTTAAATAACATAGTGATGGTACAGAAGATTATTAAACTTTATGCTTAAGGTCATCACATTAATAAAGAGATTAATAATTCTAACATTCAGACATATAAGTATGAAAATCTTAATTATAATACTGAGTGATGACATTTTCAAGAAAGGGAGATATTAAATACTATATAGGAAACTAGTATGCAAAGCAGATACATTGGCAATGATTATACATATATTTAAAATAGGTTCAAACACTGTCATAGCAACTGTTTTTTTTTCTGGATAAAAAGAGACATACTGGAGTCTGTAAGCACTATTTCAACTGGAAAAGATATTTAAACACTATGCAAAAAAAATGCTTGATTGCAGAAGAGCAGGTGTTAGCATGTGTGGGAATGTGTATGTTTAATCAATGCATTTTCACTCATTCACAAAGGAAAAGAAGGCTATATTTCCTTACATGTGGCATAGTGATAGGGGAAAGTGTAATTCTTATATTTTTGCTGCTGTTACTGTTTCTCTGGCATTCACCAAAGCATTCCATTCTATCACTCATCCAAGTGAGAAATCCAGGAGCCATCACAGGGGTCACATCATAAGGTCCCCTACCTTCATGCTCACCACTCAGTAAGTCATGAATTCCTGGCTTTCATGTACTAGACAGCTCTCTCCAACGTACACCTGTTCTCTTATTCTCCTGCTTGCAGCCTCCCTCTGAGGTCACTTCTGTGCCTCATTCCTAGGCAACAGCACTTTTGGAAGCTTTGCTCTGCATCTTATTAAATGTGTTAAAATGTTCCCAAATCATATATTTCATAAAAGTTATACATAACTATATGAGAGCTGAGTGATGCTGCAGTTGATGAAATGTACTCATATTAGTGATAAAATATTAAACAATCTTTATTGAAATTCTGCAGATTTTTTCCACTTTTTAGAACTATTTTTTCAGGTGTTAAGCAATTTTGTAACTCCTTTTCAAGCCCATAGTTCCTAGTGGGTATGCTTTGACTGTCACAAGGCAGCCCTGATAGCGAGGTATCTGAAGATGAGAAATATCACTTGGATGAGTAGACCAGATATGCGGGAGTTGGGATATAAAGTGTTTGTAGAACAAAGGTAGAAATCAAGGAAGAGATGGTGGTGTCACTTAATATTATGTGTATCAGCTGGTAGTATTAAAAGCTGGATTCTGTAGGGGTGTCAATAAAATATCACCTTATGGAGTAATGTTTCAAAAACAGTATGTGAACTGCTACATATTTAAAAAGAAATCTCAGTGGCAATCTGTCAACAGAAAATATAGTCTAGTGTGCTTTAAAACAAATGTTGAAAATGGCAACTGATTTAGTAAGGGTTAAAACAGTTCAGTTTCATGACTTAATGTTTCTAAACCTTTGTTATTTTATCTTTAAAACTGAGAGATAATGAGACTACTTGATAGAGTTGTTGAGAAATTTAAGTTATATAATTCACATAAATTTCTTAGTGTCATATCTGGCAAATATGTGATTTTTTCTTATACTGATAATGTACTAGTAAACAAAAGCTGTTTTGTTATTCTTAAGATCATTGTTACATCTTGGAAGAGACCCTCCCACCCTACCCCCCAAAAAATACTGGGCTTGATGTGGCCTCTCATTGTAATTTTAGAAAAGGAAATGTTAATAATGAGTTATTTTCAGAAGAAATGTGACAATGTTCTAACATACTTTTAGAAGCTAAATATTTATTTGATGTAAGAAAAGTAGAGTTCATTTAATGGAAAGATATATAGTTTAACAATATTTTTGCTCCTTGACTTCATAGAGCCAGAAAAGAAGAATATAAGACAATGATTTAGAAAGTACTGTATTATATAACAAAGAACAGCACCAGCCACAGGCTCTTGATGCTTTTGTGATTTTGATATGAATAACCCCAGGTTCCCAGTCTGACATCAGCGCTGCCACTGACTGTGTAAGACATGGTCCAATTGGTTAACCTCTCTCTCTTTAATTTCTTCATCTGTAATGTGCAAGTAATATTACTTGTCACTTGCCAACCCTCAGTACTTCAGCTAATTGACTGTCTCAGCAGGGATGCTGCCACAAGTAGCTGATAAATGATTTAAGAACCTTTTGTAATATTAAATAAATGATGTAAAAAGCCCTAACAAGACAACAGAAAAAAATAATTCCATTCATTAATTTGCTACTTTAGTCATATATATTTTGTTAAAAAAAAACAGCTTAAAAAGAGGTAGCAGCCCTCAATAAAGTGAAAATAGATTACTAGGAATCCTAGAGTGCTTTTAGTTGCTGTTAATTTTTGAAATCCTCTGTTATAATTAAGAATATACAGAAAAAAAGTGTGTATTAGTGGAAATGATTACAGTTCATCTCCTTAAATTAAAAGTATTACAAGACAGGAAAACAAGCTGAGTAGCAATAAGGAAACATGTTTTCTCAGCCTATTTTTACTACTGACAACGGTATAACTTTGACAAATGTAGTTAGCCCATAAGAACGTTAGGATAATTAAAAATAGATCTATGACACACTTTTTGTAGATGTAAGAACAACATACAAGATCCTGTGCCAAGCACTGAGGGGGAAACAAAAATCAAAGAGCCAGATCTCAAGGAAAATATGATAGAGAGAAAGTAGCATGAAAATAATTCCTGCACAGTGCTGAATTACATTAACACTGTAATAGAGTTATTCACTAGGGCAAGGTGGAGAAGAATAGGTCTAGATAAGTGAGTAGTTGGTCTACATTTACAATAGTCAAGAAAGAGATGACAAAGGTAATGTCAGAAAAAGAATGGAAATGAAGAATGCTAAGGTGACTGAATGGATAGAATTAAAACAATGAGGTTTACAAAATGAATATGAAGAATTAATGAGATGAAGTAACTGAAGACAATTCTAAGATCTCTATCATAGGCACTTGAGAAAATAGTGGTAATATACAAAATATGTTCAGAAAGTATCCAGCCATGCACTATGTGAAAAGAGACATTTGCTGAAGAAGACACAAGATAACAAGAAACATTGTACATAGGAAAATGATGCCTCACTCCCTTTCAAAGTAGGCACATTGGGACCTCACACAGTTCTCTTAATCACCATCAGCTACCCCCTCATATTTTCCTGAATCTCATCAACAGTCTGAAATCTCTTCTCTTTCATAAGTGATTTTAATTTTGAGAAAAGCCAGAAGTCACAGGAAGCCAAATCTCGGCTGTGGGGAAGCTGAGTCACCTGGGTGATTTGATATTTGTCCAAAAATCTCTGTATGTGATGCATGAGTGGCCACGTTGTCCTGATGAATCTGCTAATCACCAGTTGCCCATAGCTGCAGCCTTCTGAATCTTCCCAGTAGTTCTGCAGAGGAATGTTCAAGCTTAATGCAAAATTGGATATAGATTCATTGCTCTACTTTCCCGGCCATTATGAATGTGATGTACACTCAATGGCATCTAGTGCCTCCCACTCACTACAGTGAAGTTGTCATTGTTCATGCATGCACATTCCAGTACACTCTATTTGGTTGCCAGGTTACATTGATGTCATTCTTGTTATTATTAACAATGGTTGGAATTTTTCCAGACAGACCTTATACACTGCAATATGAGGAGAATGAATAATTTTGCAGATGAAGTTGCAATTGAAGCCAGGAGTTCCATTTTGAACTTACTAAATTTAAGTTTTCAAGGACATCAGTTGGTGGTATATCCAATAGGCAATAAAAATACTCAAAATATCAGGCCCTAAACATATAAATTTGATAATCACATATACACAGTTTGTGCTTAAGGATTTTAGAGTAAATGTGATTGCCAAACAGAACATAAAGAATAAAAAAGAGAAAAAAATGATTCTTCAAGAGGTAAGTGGAAGAAGGAGGGAGAAAAATGAGATGATTATGGGAGAAGCAAAAATACAGTATCTGTGGCAGCCAAGGGAGAAAAATATTTAAAGAGAATAATAACAATGTCAAATGCTGTGTACAATTTAATATAGATAATTATTGTGAAAAGCCAATTGAATTTTGTGATTAATCTCTAATAATCTTTCTTCAAGAGAACAATAATAGTAAATTGATAGCTATGTAAGTCAAAGGCAAAGGAATTACAAGTTAGGCAATCTAGAGGAAGCAGGAACAATTAGTATCCACCTTTATTCCTGTAAGTTTTGGATTAAATGAAAATAAAACAGGTAAATATATTAAAGAAAATACAGAGTTAAAAGAAGGAATTACTTAACAACAGGGAAAATGTAAGCCACTTTATAGGCATTGGAGTAATAACGGAAAAAAGACTGTGAAAGCACAAGGCACCATTGAGGACAAATAATGGGGAAGAAGATGGAATCAAGCACCAGTCAGGTGTTAATGATGGGCTAAAGAACTCTTGAATAAAGAGGGGGACAACTTTTGATGTGATAATAAAGGGAAATTGAGATTTGCTAGGATGACCTTGATATTCTCCATAAAGTCAGTAGGCAAGATTTTCTGTGAATAGGAAGAAAATAAAATATAAATAAAACTGCATATAGTCAAGGGACTGAGAAGTACACATTGGTAACAGAATACTCATGGGAACATAAAGTGCAACGTAGGAAATACAGTCGATAGCATTATGATAACTGTGTGTGGGGTCAGGTGGGTACTTAAAATATTGGGGTGGGCCACTCCATAATATAAGTGATTATTTAATTACTATGCTGTACATCTGAAACTGATACAGAACAATACTGAAAGCAAGCTGTAATTGAAAAAATTAAAAAAAAACTGAAGAAGCACAGAGAAATAAAGAAATTGCTGTTGTTAGCTATGGTAAAAGAGGTGAGCTAGAGATGAGCAACTGGATTTATGAGTAGCTTTAAAGTTACTTCTTGTTGCCTAAGTAGACAGAGAAACTACTCCCTCAAGGAAGACAGCCTAGGCCTCTGGCTTCATAAAATTTATAGGCTTAGATTTCTCATTATAAAGTTTTGATTTGTTAAGCATTGTGGAAATAAAAAACAAGATTTGAATCTTGGCTAAAGTTTCAAAATTACTGAGAAGAAATTAAGTAATGATACAATCGACTAAGTTATGAATTTATAAAACAATATATGAAGGTATAATGATCAAAATTATCATATCAGAAATAAATTGATGAATAGGAATAAAATTGAGGGGAATAATCTGTATCAAATATTGGAACTTTTTTGAATGATAATTTTTATTACACAGTAACAGTGAAGAGGTGAAAAACTTCCCCCAACTAAGAAGGTGGGATATTATCTCTAACAGTAATAGTCAAAAGCTTATTGTGAAAACCATTAAAAGACAAGTCTATTTTTTTCTCATATTAGGTCCATTTTATTCTAGCAATGTTTTGTGATAAAAGGTTCATTGCCTTGGTTTTAGAATAGAAATAAAAACCAATTTGCCTTCGCCTAGCTAATAGATGTTGGTATGCCTCTGTGATACAATTTAGTAGGTGAGATCACCTTTTTAAGTGTGGTTTTGATAGGACACTATCCAAACTTCTCTGAAGGGCAACACAGGCCCCTTTTATATCAAGTGATAGTCTAGAACATTCAAGCCATGATCGGGTGCAGGTATTATAACTATGCCTGAACAGAGGAGACTTTTGTGGACATTGTCCAATTAACTTCTATTTATAAGGTTGTGTTTCTTAATTTTTTCTCTTTGCTATAATTCACTCCAAAGTGTGACTTGACAATAGACCAATTCAAGGGAATAGGGAATTGAAGTAGCATCAAGTTTCAGAACCCTGTCCTGAGTTCCTAACACTTAGTTTGAAGCCCTCTGATTTGTGAGATTAAGAGGCTGTTTATGGAAATAAGCTATTAGATTGTTTTTAAGACAAGTAATATTAGACAAGTAATAGCCTTATACAGTATAAGAGAAAAAGATGGATAACATTTAGCATGGAAATGGATCAGCTGATACTTCCAGAATATTCCAGGAATTTTTTGCTTCAATTCTTTATAAAAGAGTTTCTTTCTCTAATCTGTAGTGTTTATCAGGTAGTTTCCTTTTACTGTGTACATGAATGGTTCTCAAAGTTTCGTCCCCAGATTCCTGCATGTCCTCTGAGCCCTTCCAATCATCCCCTGAGACACTGTCAATAGATCCACAAGTTCAAAATAATTTTTATAATAATCCTAAAGCTATCTTCCTTTTTTACTTGTCTGATATTTACACCACCGGTACAAAAGTATGGTGGGGAAATGCTGGCATCTCAGCACTAGTCAAGTCAATGGCACCAAACTCTACTAGTAACCCTGGTATTCCTCACCACTCCACACTCACAGTTAATATTTTATAAATGCAAGATTTAAATAAGAATGTGCTTGGTAAAGAAGTAAAAAATATTATTTTGTCAAATCTTGACTGCAAGTACAGATCTTTTTAATATTCTGTGTGGTGAAATGGGAAGTCATAAGGCACTCCTGCCATGTATCAAAGGGCATGGTTGTCCCAAGCAAAGCTCTGTGAATGCTTGGACTGAGCCAGAACTAGCAACATTTTTATGAATCACCATTGTTACTTGGAAGAACAACTGACTGGCAAACTGTGGTTTCTCAAAATTGGGTATTTGGCAGAGATTTTCTTTAAAATGAACAACGTGAGCTTGTCACTTCAAAGGATGCAAAATTTGACTGTATCTGTTGTCAATAATAAAACCTGATCTTTCAAACAAAAATTACAATTTTTGAGAATGTATTTTCTGTTCCTTTGAATTTGTCAGTTTCCCAATTCTTAAAGACTTTTTTGATAAGATAGGTACATATATTGACAAATGTAATATTGTATAATGAAATATGATAGAATCTGGAAATTTTATAAAACCCAGTAAACCAATATTTACCAAATGACCAATGCCTGATATTAAAAAAAAATCTGCATAGGCAAAATATGCATTTAAAGTTCTAGGTATACAATAGGTTTTATAAAACAGAATCTGAAAAGCATATTAACATGATTTTAGATTCCACATTCCAAAGTTTTTTAAATCCCACAATTATCTCAAAAGGCAATTAAAGCTCTCTTCACTTTTCCAACTCAAAAATCTGTGGGAGGCCAGATATTCTTCATATACTTCAACTAAAACAACGTATTGAGACAAATTGAATGTAGAGACGCATATGAGAAACCGAATGTCTTTTATTAAGCTAGACATTTTCAAAATGTAAAACAATGCCATCTTTGTCATTTTTATTGATTTGGAAAATAATTATTTCATTAAAAACATTAATGGAAACATTTAATAGTTTATTATCTATATTTTAAAGTAATTAATAAATATTTATTTTTCTGTTTTAATTTCTCATGTGGTAAGCATTGGCAGATATAATGACATAAACAAAAGCTCCCTGGAGTTCTCAATAATCTTTCAGAATGTAATGAAAATCTGAGACCAAAACACTTCAGAAACACAAATGTAGACTAATTCCTAAGCACATAGTAATTTACTCAAGGGATTTTAACACTTCCCATGATTTCATAAAATAACAGTTGAGAGTTATATAATGGCTTTTGTAATAATGGGACAGGAAAACTTTCTCTTTTAAACTTAAATCATGTAATTCACATTAGAAAGAAAGACGTCTTCAGTGCATGCTGATGGCATTCTCTCCATTCTTCCTTCCAAGTCTGTGAGTCTCATTTCATATGTCCCCATTTACAGGAGTAAAATTAGCATGTTATCCAGTCACCATTTGGCTCATGACTCAATGTCACTATAAAAATCATTTTAGCAGCTTCACAGGCCCAACTTCTAGGATACATCTATGTGGAACACTTCAATTTGTTTAATACAGGAAACGTAAGTACATACTTTTCCTAGACTCTTGAAATCTATCTAAATCTGTAAATTCTGCTAGAGTAAAAAATACTGGTTTATTTTCTCTAATAATTTGTGTGTATATTATATTTAAAAAGGTAAAGGGCATAAGCAAGGAAGAGACCAGAATGAATCATGAATCTCAGTTTGAAATCCATTATACAAAGGAAGAATCTTTAGAATACCAATATACTGCTTTTTTTTGTTAAAGAGTGAGAAAGGGGGGAGGCCTTTTAAAGGAGACATAAAAAATGAAAAAGCTTATTTGTTTGTTGTAGGTTTTTATGAATTTTTGGATATTAATATTTAGAGATTTATGTTTTAAAATTTAATTGCCCTTTAAATAATGCAGTACTTAAATAAGTTGTCTTTTTCCCTCTCTAATCAGTCTTTGAATATTAGTACAGTTGCCTCTTTTTTAAAAACTGGATATTAAAAAAACAGAATGTTATATTGTTTATACCCAATACTACCATTTTGTCATCTCCAGAAAATTCTAATTATGGTAACATAAATAGAGAAACTAGTGAATAAGCAAAGTCCACTCTTGGTAAATTTTCCAGATTTTATTCCAAGTTGTTTATTTTTATAAAGCTAGACTGTGTGCTAATTATTACTCTATTAAACCTTTAGCAGCTGATGACATTTATTAGAATTTTCTGGTAAATATCTGTAAGAAATCATCATTTGGCAACACTTTCCCCAGAGTTTCTAAGCAAATCTCCAACTGATTACACAGTGGTCTATCTGGTGTAATTAACTGAAAGGAAAAAATAATGTGCATGTAAAAATAACTATTTTTAAGTGCATAATCAGAATTCACTACAAGAACTAAAATCATGGAAAGAGAAAAAATATAGAGTTCATAGCATTTATATATTTTGTTTAAAAAATGTAATTTTATTCTTCCTTCATTCTCACATCCCTACATATGTTATTTGTCAGTTATTATTCTTTTTACTCAAAAATAAATCTATTGCCTGGAGAAAGAAAATGTAATAAAAAATAAAATGCTACTTGTACAATAATAACTATTATTATAATAATAATTATAATAGCTACCATAATTAAATTCCCAGTATTTAGTTTCTCTGCTACCTTTAAGGTTTAAAATTGTGTGCACATCAGTCTAGCAAATATATTTCATAAATGCTTAAGGGAAAGGGATATCTTGGCTCTTCTCATAGTCATCATTATTATCTTTTACTCTATCCAACTGAGTGGTTGAAGTTAAAGCAGCAAATGTGGTTCTTTGCAGATACCAGTAACACTGGTAATAGCTTTTTCTCTTTCACAAGAAATAAATATGAGTGACATCAAATAAAAACCAACATGACCTGGGTAAGTGATTAGACATGGATATCAAATGAGAGATATGAGTAAAAATATGCTCCAAGATAATGTATTCATAAGGCCAGTTTTCTCTGTTTGTGTGTTTTGTTGTTGTTTTCTTTTGTTTCATTGAATTTGAAATGCTAGTGCAAAACCAAGTGGAAATACCTATTCAATAGCAGTTTCATTCATGGATGAGAAGCTTGGGAGGACAGTACAAATAGAAGAGGCCCACTTCAGTGTTATCCATAGTTAGGAATTAGAAGCCTTGGGATTAGATGAATTATTCAAGTCGGGAAATAAAAAAGATCAAAGACTGGTCCTTAATTCCTACAAAATGTGCTCTTATTTTAACAGGTGACTCTAGGAAGAGAAATTTGTAAGACTACAAAGGTCAAAAAGGATAGAAGCAGGATAGTAAGATATCATGGAAGCTAAGAAAATGACAGCTGGTTTTTTATCAGCACCTCCCCTGTGTACCAAACATTGCCAAACATTGTGTTAGTCTCTTTGGAGGCATAATCCAAATAAATTCTCATAGCCACCTTGACTACCAAGTATATCTATCACTATTTATAGATAAAGAACTGAGTACAGAGAAATTAGACATAGCATAACAAGTTAATAGAAAGTCTAGATTCAAATACAGATAGATCTGATTCCTGTAATAGTAAACATGTCTCTTTAAGTTGCTTTTTGTGCTAAGGGAGAGTTTCAAGGAGAATGTAGCTGGTGGTGTCAAGCATTGTAGAGAGCTCAAACAGGATGGACACTCACAAGAAACTTTAGCACTAAGCTGTTACTTCATATTAACACAGATCACTGCAGTGATCTATAAGAAAGTAGCATACATAAAATATACTATATACAAGTCAATGGAATATAAAAATTCTAAAGGTTTATTCAGAGAAAGTAAAAATAAAAATAGCTGAAGGCTTCTGAAAACTTTAATGAAGGAAAAAGATTAGTCAGTGCAAATATGAGTGAAAATTGAAGAAAGGGTATTTTTTTAATAGTTCAATTTTTTTAGTAAAAGAAGACTTGAACATGCTTATAAACTTAAGGGGGAAATTTAGAGGAGAAAGAAAATTCAAGTTATTGAGAAAAACATCATGGATGAATTAAAGTCTTGCAGGAGGTGGTAGAAAATAGAATCAGCAGCATGATTCGAAAAGAAAGAGATTAGTTCATCTAGAAAAGAAAGAAGAGTGATTTACAGAGAAAAGTGTTGGAGAGAGGAGGAGATTTAAGGGAACTTGCAACAGATGTCCTGTATCTTTTCAGAAAAGAATATCTAAGTCATCTCTTAAATCAGGTAATGTCTAGTTGTGTGGACAGAAAAGAGTTTGGATCCTTCTCACAGAAAAGAGCAAAAGAAAGAGTCAACTAGAAGTGAAAAAAGAATTTCCCAGCAACTCAGAGTGTATACTAATAATAGTGTCAAAAATTTCTAGTTGAGCCAATTGGCACAATTTTGTGATTTTTTCTGGTAACACTAGCCACCCAGTAATGAGATCAGAGAAAGTGCACCGTGCTGTTTTCCCAGGTGAGACTTAGGAAGGTCGAGGTCACAGTAGATCAAAGAGACTTCCTGATGCTAACTAGAAGCTGAATGAAATGGTGGGCAATTGATTCAGACTGGATCTAGGAGAAAATAATATTAAAAGGGTTAAAAGAATGAAAGATATGACCAGATTCATTAAGAGTAAGAGCAAAAGAAAAAAATAGGTGGTTATGGTCACCGAAGGGAATTTCCAAGTATGAGATTTTAGATATGAAGTAGTTTTGAATGGTCATTGCTCTTAATGATAATGATAATGATAATGTTACCCTGCTGTCCCATTTTACATATTAAACAATGGAAGACCAGGTGGTCAAGTGACTTTCCGAAAGTCACTCCATGACCCAGTGGCAGAAGCAGGACTAAGCCCAGGATCTTTTGAAGAGTACTTGACATTTTAAAAAATTATAACAACCATTAAATCATATTCCCATAAAAAGAATGGTAGATATGGCCAAGGGAATGGAAACTGATGTTATCCATAGTACAGTCACAGTAAAACATGTAATATACAAATATTTCCTATTTCAAAGTTTGTATTACACTATAATTCCTCCCTCTTTCCTGTGTCAGCTTCTTTAAAGAAGAGAGAATATAACAAGTTTTCTGCAGGTTGAATTAGCAGCCCCCTCAATATGCACCAGGTGAAGAACTCAGCCCAAAGGAATGTGCTGCCAGCCTCAATTGCACTGTCAGCGGCATTAAGTTATTTCAGATTGCATGCTTCATGTCCCTGATGATGTATGGGTTCTACAATTCTAGCTTCCTCCATACTTCTTATGTTTTGAAAAGATTCCTCTCTCTTGATTAGTGGTATGACTTTTTAATCGTAAACTATAGTAAAATATAACAGGAACACTTGGGAATAGCAGGGAAATTGTGTTATTTTAAAAGTCTTGTTTAAACAAATTAACCCAACAAAAAGTCATTACTGCATCTTAGTAGCCATCCCTCTTTTGACCTTCAGCAAGGATATAAATTTAAAGATAGAAAAGTAAGTTAAATATTTGCATTTGGTGTTCCTTTGTTAATATACATCCCATATATTTTTCCTTGAAAATATTTTTCTTAATTATTTAATTAAGGATATGTATCATCAAGTTTGTTTGGAATAATTCACCTTGACCCTTTGTAAATCTGAAATTTTATTTCAAAGATTCAGTTAAGAAAGATGGTTATTCCTCTCAAGCAATGGCTTGCCAAGGGGGGGTTACATGGGAGCTGTCCTGAATTGGTAGCAGTATTTGATCTCTGACATGGTTTAGAATTGCTGGGTGTACTGTGATGATACAAAGAAAACTGAACTTTGGTCAGTTTCATAATCGTTCTTAGACTTTCTGCAGATAAAGTACTTCATTACTTCTTACTTCTAGGATAGACCACTTTCACCCTGCACTCAACCTCAGTATGCAACTGACCTCAAGTTCTCCTCTCTGGAGTAGTGGACTTACTAAAATGACATTAGAGAAGGAGAATTTTATAATCTAAACCAGGTGGCCACAGACTGTGGCATGTAGGCCAAATCTGGCCCTGTGAACATTTTTGTAAACACAGATTGTTTATTATTACAGTTGTTTAACATACTATCTTTGACTGCTTTTGCACTACAACCACAGAGTTGAGTGAGTAATTGAGACAGAGACCATATGCCCACCAATGCCTAAAATATTTACTACCAGGCCCATTACAAAAACATTCCTTGACTCTTGATCAAGAATCAAAGCATTATCTCACTTTGAAGCAAGACAATTATTTCACATTCATATTATAGGGCCATAATTTAACAAATCTCGGTTAAAATGTTTATCATTGACTAATGTTATATTTACCTGTTAATTTTTCTCTGTTTTTTTAGTCCCTGCTATGTGGATATTTGTTAGCAATGACTGATGTGGAAACTACATATGCAGATTTTATTGCTTCAGGAAGAACAGGTAGAAGAAATGCAATACATGATATCCTGGTTTCCTCTGCAAGTGGCAACAGCAATGAATTAGCCTTGAAATTAGCAGGTCTTGATATCAACAAGACAGGTGAGTTGTTTGACACACAGCTCTCTGTGAATAAGGAAGGATTTCCAGCATTCCACTAAGTAGGATTAAGGTGTGACAAACCACCTTCAAAGGTAGCCTATAGAGTTACAAACAGTGTAAGGCAGGATAAAAGTCAGTGACTTCTCTTTACAGGGTTTTCCACTCAAATGCTGTTCGATAATGACAGCCATATAATGACAAAATATCACTAGCTAAGAATTATGAGGGGCTTCTTTTGTAATTCTAGAGTGTTTCACCTTCTTTTTAGCTTAAACTAAACAATATTGCTATCCCATGTTTACCTTAGCTTGTTAACAACCACCTATTTGGCCATGGCTCAGTTTGTAGCATTATGCTAAACCCTGAGAAGTATGCCCAGAAAGTCTCTAGAAAAATCACCTAGGAAGTCCCAAGCACCATAAGAGTCAAATTCTTCATCCTGTATTTATACAGCAGTATCATCTTTAAGTAGTCTGCTGTCTTGCATATGCCCTAATCTGACTTTATTCCTTTTGTTACTGAGGGCTTCTTTTATTTATCAAGTTCTTGTTGCTGGCTCATCTACAATTCTTATTTTCAGGACATCTGCGCATCTTGGGAGCCTAGTCATTGCTCTAATGATGAAAGTGATGTATGAAAATGATATGTAATGCCTGGTCCCCTTGGTCCCCCTTTAGAATAGAATTTTTTTTAATGTAGAAGAATTACTTTCAATTTCCCTAAAGTATGGTTTCTAGTAAGGTGTTTTATATGTACTTGTTAAGTGTAAAGAACAAATCACTTGCAGGGGTGTCCAAACTTTTGGCATCTCTGAGCCACACTGGAAGAAGAAAAGTTGTCTTGGGCCACACATTAAATACATTGTGACACATAATCACAAAAAATATCATAATGTTTTAAATAAATTTATGATTTTGTGTTGGGCTGCATTCATAGTCATTCTGAGCCACACTCAGTCCGCAGGCCACAGGTTGCACACCCCTGAATGGACTAGCCCGCTTACCTCTAACCATTTGAATTATGATAACCAATTCTTAGCAAGCATTGTTCTAATTTACCTAACTGCAACATCACCAAAATATTTTGGCCTCTAAGCCATATTGGTTGCTTAGTAATAAATTAACACATGCAAAATATGAATCATTGAATCAAGGATTGCCTACAGCTTACACTCAGGTGAAGTGACTGAAAATGAAGAGAAAGCATTGTTTAATCTCAGTGTTTAGTCACTAGCTGAAAATGCTACAGAGGGTGCATTGATGAGGTGGTTTTATTGGAGTCGTGTGTAGGTTCCTGAAGGTCAGGGCAGAGGCCATTATTACTGTGTGACAAGGGACTGACCAGCTGCCATAATGTCCTTTCATCTTCTACTGTTGCTTTTCATTTAAACTAATTAAACCTCTGAGGAATCAGCTGGGTTATTATCAAGTGCTATAAATGATGTAAAATGCATTTTTAAAAAATTCTTAAAATAAGAAAGTGTGGAGTAAAAAGTGAAACTTGCTCCCCACTTCTGATTTCAGCTCAAAGACACTTGTGATTCCTGCAACCCATAAACCTTTTAAAAATGAGTGCCAGGACCTGGGCATGAGATTTCCTATTATTTATCAAAAGTGTAGATAATCACTAACCACTGTGAAAAATCAGTTACTGTTTTGTTTTTGAACCATGCTGTCCCAAGTTCACAGAACCAGAATTAGCTAGCCAATTTAAACTATTTTCGTGATGGGTAATTAATTATGAAAAAAACACGCTTTCTCTATTACAATTTCAGACTTGTGGAATATTTCTTCAATTTACAATGTGATGTACTGGGAGTGGGTAAATATTATCAATGGTTTTTATTTCACCCTTACTCTTTTTTCCACTGTCTTACAGAAGGTGAGGAAGATGCGCAACGAAGTTCGACAGAACAGACTGGGGAAGCTGAGGGGGAAGCAGCCAAATCTGAAAGCTAACAACCCACTTTTTTCTTCCTCAATCTGACCATGTCTCAGCTCTCCAGGCCTAGTTGGAATGCATTTGTGTACATGCGTGACAAGGGGAGAAAGAACATGGTTGTTCTACACGGCAGGAACCTGTTTGCTGTCGTGTTAAAAATGGGGGCAGAGGCTCTGGCTGCAAACAGACTCTTCTCTGCCCCTGTCATTAGCAATGGCTGAAGTCATGTGGCTTGTGTCTGGATGTCATTTTGTATGGATCCTTTCACTTGACCACATGATGAAATGCTTGTAGACAGTAGCAGTGAACTAGATGATGATTCTCTCTGTAGCATCTGGTCCCTCACAATGTCAGAGGATTTAATTGTGTCTAATTGCAAAGGTTTGGTTGAACCTCAGAGTTTAAGTATCTCTGGCCCAAGAATTCACCCAGTAAGAGTACCATCCAGGAAGCACTGTTTTTAGCATTTTGTGTCCATGTGTTCCTGCTGTGTTATTTACACTCTTTTGTATTGTATAATAGAGATGCTCAGCACTGCCCCCTTCTCTGATTGCTCATGAAAAACAAAAATAATGTATGTTACTGTGAATTTTTATACTACTCGTTTTTCAAAGGGCTGTCTTTCTTTCTTTTCCATAGTGTGGTGGTATACACAGGATAGAACACACTTTTTTTTTTTTTGACTTAATCTTTCCCCTTGATCCACTGCTGATGGATCAATTAAGTCTAACAGCTTCATTAAGACTCCTCTGTTTTTTATGCAGGCATTTGGAAATATCCATTAATGTGAATATTACCTGAACTCAGTTTGTTTGGTGTCTGTGCAAACCAGAATTTCATCTGCAATTTTTTTTATTCCCAGGTGGAACACTTTTCCCAACTGATATTTTTATCTTTAATTATGATGATTTTAGAGAATTGGGAAGGTGGGAAAGAGAAGCCAAGATAATAATAAGAAATAGAAATGTTTTGTTCTTCTTATGGAATCAAATTTCTCATAGTTCTGTATGCTACTATTTAAATTTGGAAGACAGCACAGGGAGATGAAAATAATGGAGAAAATGATCTCCTTGCAGTCATGTGGACACCAATCACAAAGCTAAAGCCCTCGTGTTGCGTTTTTCTTGTCTTTTTTCAGCCCTATCAGATCCAAATATTATTATGCACTTTGTAATGTTTGTAAACTTTTACTAATAATTAGTGTGAATTGAATTCTGGTGTAATAATCATCATCATTAGAAGTTAACAAAACTCTCATTAATACTGTTGATGGCCTCAGCTGTGTTTTGACATCATGGTTCTTATTTGGAAAGTTTCTGTGAGCTGCATAATCCCTCTGGTCAGTATTATGAAGTCATTTATGGGTGGTAATAAATAAGGACCCAGTAATATGCCATTGGCTCATGAATTACTGGACAACAGGAAGAACTCCACAATAAAAAACCCACTTAACTCTCTTCGCGGTCTTAGTATAGTCTCATGTGAAGTAGACTAAAGAGCATTTCAATAGGTGACTATATAAGGATGTACCATGAACTCATCCCTCCTTTGTACTTGCAAATGGGATGAAAGATAAGTCTGCCCTCATCCTCTCCCTTTACAGTACTTTTCAAGTGAGAGGGATAAGGGGACAAGGGTATTGTTTGGTCCTCAATCATTGATCCCTAGAAAAAAATGTCATAATGTGAGTCTCTCAGAAGATAAAAGAAAATGTCCAAGTAAATTTAAATAAATCTACCTATTAATAGACTTACAAGTGGGAAAAGAGTTTCCTGAGGCTATTTTAGACAATCTTGGGTAATCCATTTAAAATACCCAACCCATGAAATGATTTTTAATATCCTTATTTACTACACTCATAGCTTTCTTGTAAACCTCGGTTAAATTCTCTTCACCCTTAAAGTTGTGGAATTCCACTCTGATTTCATGTGGTTTTATAAAGTTTAGGACTACTGCTGAGTATATGTAGAGGGTTGATGCTCCTATGTGATATACTATGATTAATGCATGTGGTATCATGCTTGTCTTTGAATATATAATAGTGCTAAGCTGCAAAGTTGTATGGAGCTTTTGAATTATTTTGACCTCTTACTGCTACTTTGTCTGCTGTATTCAAACCCAGAGGCGTTCCCAAGCTGAAAGATAAAAATCTACTTTCCAAAACATATACTTTACAAATGTTACTCAGCAAAAGTTCACAGTATCTTCCAAATTTTATTGTGATATCTTTTACTTGCAAGTCAATAATATACGAGGAATTGAATTTTTAAGGAGAGAAGGAAAATAGAAACCTAGGGCATGGGTCGATACTGCACATTGAATGCCCATTAATGAACCCACATGTTAATCACTTCCCAGCACATATGCCCTTGTTTAATACTCAAAAAATTCATTTAAAAAGATAGTGTTATCCCATTTCACAGATTAGGAAATTAAGGCTGACTGAGGTGTAGCTTTTCCAAGATTAAAAGGTTAATAAATGATTAAATTAAGATTTGAACCCATCTTTGTCTTCAAGTAGGTTTCTATTGCACAGGCCATAAAACTAAAGCCAATAACAGAACATGTCTCTCTGGAAGGGAACAATTAGAGATGGGCGGGTTCGGCCTCCATATTTTAGAGTAGGAAACTGAGTCCAAGAAATGGGAATTGTCTTTCTCAAAGTTACCTATGTAAAGACACAGATGTGTATAAATCATAGAAAGTGGACTTTTTAAAAAATTCAATGAACATTTATTTTTTGTGTTATCCTTCCCAAAATTTATTTTTCTGGCATGTAGCCTATAAATTTAACATGGTTCAGATTTTTTTAATGCCCCATGCTTCCCATTTTGTTTAATTAGAAATAGGACAAATTCAGTTTTTCAACTTATTTGCGACAGGTGTGAACTTATCAAACTTGCATTTTATCAGTTGTAAGCATCTATGCCAGCATGTTATCATAAATTCATTGAAATTTTTTTCCAGTAGATAACAGGCAGCTTCCAATTTTTAGACAACACCACCCCAAGAGCTGTGCCCTGCAATGCCCTACCCTTGAGTTTTACTCAGACCCAGTGGAAATACATCCTTTTAGAAAATGAATGATATTGCTATTTATCTTCAGATAAATGATAAAGAAAAGTAACTGCCTGTGGGTAGCAAGGCTTTGTGAAACCTATAGTAACCTATAGGGAGAAATGCATAGTCATTAAGGGAAAACAAGAAAGGATCAATGATATGGTATCTCAAAAGGCCCTATATTATTCTTCAGTTAAAAGAGTGGCAGTCTCTGAAGTCATTTGTGAGCTTGTATGACTTTTGTATTTAGCAATGTTGCATGCTCACATAATTGATATTAAAAGTAATACATTTTCTGAAATGTACACAGTCTATTAAGAGTATTTATTGAATGCACTGTATATACTTGTTGCTTGAGAAAGTGCTGTGGGTGATAAAGGAGAGATGCAAAGCCTCAGCCAACCTGTGGTGGAAAGACCCAACATTCCAGACTCACCTTTTCCTGGCCTTTACTCCAATTGTTTCCACCTCCATTCCATGATGCGAGCCCAGTTCCTGGACTTTATCATCTACCACAGCCAACTCTTAAATCATAAACACGAATATCACTCTCCTGGTTCTTACTTGCTCACCTGCAGGGCAGTGATTTAGTATCAGAAGAAAGACAGGTGTTTATCAGAATCTCCTGGAAGTTTTTACAACATTCCCTCCTCTACCAACTCTCACAAAGATTCATTCACTCACAAACACTCTCTTCCCTTGAAAGTACTCCTATGCAACTTCAATATCTTTCTTCCTACCCTCACTCCCAGCAACTTGAGAACCAGAGAGCTAGAAGTGCAAGTTTTCCACATGCACCTGCCCATTTCACACCACCAAAAAGCTTTAAAATGAGTCAATAACAACATATAGTACTCACAGATACCTAGGATCTTGCTATATCAGGAATAACATCTGGTGTAGAGGAGCAAAGACAACTGAACTTCTTTCATCTTGCTGTTTCTATTTTTATCACATTTTTTTAAACCACATACAGGAAGTAAAGACCAAGCAAAAACTAAAGTGGGATTCTAGAGAAAGTAAGCATCATACAACTCAGCCTGGGTCCAGGGAAGGTCTTAAGCCAAAGGAGCAGAAGAGAACTGTAGATCTTTCTGTTCATCTAACTGGAGTCACAGGATAGAACACTACATGGGGATTTGGGACAGACTGCTAGGCAGTTTAGCAAGTTTGCATCACTGCTAGTGTCTCTTCTCCTGTATATTTTTTTGTCTGTCTGGTACAGGATATGGGGATTTTGGATCCTGGCCAACACTCATTGTTAAGTCAAAATGAACAAAACTATCTGACTATACCCTGTCCACAGGGAAGTTTCCCACTTCCTGTCTAAGATTTATTTCTTCATCTGAGGTTTTCAAATCATTTTCTCTCTGACTTAACAGGAGGTATATTAATTAAATGTTTCCCTTCACTGACTTGACTGTTTTCCACAAATAAACTCAAGTTCCAACTTTCCCTTTTTCTTTCACTACTTATGTTTCTCAAAATAGTAATCTATGCTTTCTATCTCCATGCTCTCCTTATTTTTTATCTGTTTGCATTTTGACTTCTAATTAAGTTTTTATTATTACAAATGATATCTTCAGAAGCTCCTAGACTCTCAGTAATTGTTACTGATGCTCTGGCCAATGTGAAAATTGAAAAGTGATAACATTACATAGGACTCAATCTTCATTGAAAATCAAGTTTAATGATTACATAATTTCAATTGATATCAGTGTGACATGATATGGCTGAATAATAAAGTCTTCTTAAGGAAGGAATCTACATATCCTAAGAAAAAGTCAATTTTCTCTTCCAAGTTCACATCTTCCAACAACTGTGGATGTGTCCTTTGTCTTTGACCCCATTCTACCCATGTTAGTTTTCTACGGTCTCAGATCCTGCAGTGCTCATTTCTTCATGGGGTTAGTTGCCATGTGTATAGGCTCCAACATGGATCCAAGACATCTAGAGATGGGCAGGGTTTTCTTGTGGTGTCTTTGAGTTCTGTATTCTATTAAACTCTGGATGACTGCCATTGATATGTCACTAGTTCCCCTCAACAGCAGCCACTTAAGCCACTTACATGCAAAAACATTCAATTCTTTGACCCCAGTCCTACTCCAGTTCTTTGAATGAGACCTAAACAAACATATCAATTCCAATGGCCAAATATAATAGATAATTTACATATGTTTAATTAGCCTACCCCAGTGGCATATAATCTGTTCACCATGGAATCTTTTTTGAGATGCTTCATTTGCTTTCCTATTTTTTATTTTTTTTTCCCCAGATGGTTTTATCTATTGTCCCTTTCTCCGTGGCAATTTCACACTCTCCTTGACTAGGTCCTTTTTTCTTACTCCCCATGAACTACTGTGGTTCCCTGGGATTCCTTCCTTATTCCTATTCTCCAATCCCAACCTTCAGATGATCTCTTCTCCTCCAACACCGTCAATTACCATAGTTACATGATTAATCCTGCATCTTCACTTCCAACCCAAAGCTCACTCCTGATCACCTGACCTATTGGTTAGATCAATGTGGATTTACCAAAATTATCTTAAAATTAAACATTCCGACATTAAATTCAGTATACCACGCCATTCCAAATTTGCTTTTCTTCATATGCTACAGTTTTAATTTAATGGTAACACTGCTTTCCCAGAAACCTTAAAATCAAAATTCTTAGAATTTTCATAGCTCTTCTTCCTCCACTTATTTTTTCAGTCCATCAGTTCCAATTCTTAGCTACTTCTTGAAATAGCACACTTCTTTTTGTCTGCACTTCAACCTTTTAATCATCACTTACCTAATAAAATGTACTGGCCTGCTAACCAGGACCTGCTTCATCTGGCACTCTTTCTATCCATCTTGCATCCAGATGTATCTTTCTAAGTCTGATGATTTCACTCCTCGAATTAAAAAAGTTTCTCATTTTAGCCACACAAAGCTTTTTGGTATAAGTGCCACATTTTATTTTTATATAACTTTTTGCTCTGTTAGCTATTTTCCTATTCTTAAGATCCCATTCTTTGTGATTATTGGCAAATTCTCATTGATTTCTTTTAGACTATTCCCCATTTTGCCTTTTTCTTTAGACCCTTTCTGAGTTGTATTCCCACTCCGAATTCCCACCATAAGAAATTAGCTGTTCTATATTCCTTACTTCCCTAACACTTAATCTGCCGATGTATCTCACTAGATGACAGCTATTTGTTTACACGTGTATTTTGCCAACTGGAATATGGGCTCTTTGAGGGAAGCAGTCTACTTTCATTCATCATTGTATCCTTGTTGTTTATTAATACCCAATAAATATTTTAAATGAATGTCCTGCCCTCCTGAAGCTCACAATAGCTGAGACAGAATTTACACACAATTGATTAGAATTCAGAGATAAAGTTGAAAGTTAAAAATGTATAATATTGCATCACAAAAGATAACGATTTCTATCACTTTTCTTCTAGTTTATGCAATAGTCATTATTTTTAAGTTTGATTTGCAAACTGTATGCTGCACATCTACACATATACACAGAGATTTGATATGACTTACATAGATGAGATGTCCAATAAGATAATGTGAGAAAATCAATGTAAACCTAGAAAAGGTATTTCTCAGTACTCTGTAGTGAGAATTTCCTTCAGTTTGCTGGAAGTGAGAATAGCCAAAATGAGGAGGTTGTACCTTAAATCTCCTGGTCTCAGCAAGGTACTAGTCAGAGAAGAAGATTCTGGGAAGATGTTTGTGGTCCTTGAACTAGAGGACTGCAGAGTTACTAAGAAAATTCTTTACAGAAATATACCTAATATACTGTAATGGCCTAAAGAAATGGAAGTTCAGATAGAATATGATGAACTTCAAAATTGCAAGGAATCTATAGAAAAAGGGGGAAAATAATACAAAGGGACTAAGAAATATATTTTTCTATACTCAAGAAAGAAAGGGCACTTACGTATATGTACAGAACCCAAAAGACTTTTTCTTGAATATTGTATCTTTAGGAAAACACAGAAAAATAGTGGTAATCAAAATCGTACTGGAAATCTAACAGGACTACAGAAGTGATGTATACATCCTGACTCTGAAACTGAAATAAGAATGGCCAAGGTAATAATGCAGATTTTCCTAATAGAACACATGTTTGCTCTTTGGCTGCCATGATTCATTTTACACAACGCACTGGAGTAGGACAGTTTGACTATTATGACTATCCTGTTGGATTTTTGTGTTTTCTTTCATTCCTTTGGAACACATAAAATAATACATAACCATGGATTTGAAGGGTGCATAACTAAGGAGTGACAACTTAAACAGAACTTGCCTTTGCAGATGGTCTTAAATAAAATATTTAGGAAATATTTAATGATTGTTTAGTAAGTTTAAGTCTCTATGTTAGTTGCAGTAAGGAGTGAAATATTAAAATAAAGTTCAAAAAAATCTTTGGCCAATCGGAACTGATATATGTGATACTGACATAGTATCTATCAGTATTCCTAGGTTTCCCCCCATACACCCCTCTTTTAAAGAATTTTTCTTTGATTCTAGTGTCTAATGAGAATTTACTTTTCATGCATCTTATTCCCAGTCCTTTGTAACATGAAACTGGGAGAATATATCTAGACACAGGTCAGATGATAAGAGTAAAACTATTTTTTCATGATGAATCAGTATGAGAGTTTTTCTTTGTTAGGAATAAACCAGGTAATGGTGGAAGCAGACAAGTTTTTTTCCAAGTGAAAATGTTTAAGTACATTTGCAAAATAAAGGGCTAAAAATTAGAGGGAGAATTAAAAAAGCAATGAAACAGGTTTCTCAAAGAAACTTTGGAAGGGTTGACAAGAGATTTCAATGAAAAAATAGTCAAAAATTGGGAAGGAGAGAAAAGGGTTTTTTATAGGTTGTGAACCAGACTTTCCCTAATATTCTTAAGAGATATATGTAAATATTGAGAGTACTTTTTAATTATTTCTGGTTTTTAGATGAGACTTTTTAAATGTGGCTCCATATAAAAACAGGGTCCCATAGAACCTAAGGTTTATTAGAATATATTAATTTAATAGTAGTGATAAGTACATACATATTGTGATAAATGTTGAATATGAGGAATAATAAATGAACATGGAACATGGCATTCAGGTTCTGAGAAAAAAATATCACTCAACAAGAAAGATCATGGAAAATGATACTTTGGAATGATTTCTTGAAATGGTTATTTAATTGGAAAAAGAAAGGTTACATTCTGAATAGAAAAAATGATATAATCTGAGGTATACAGGTAGAAAAACATGGGGTCACATATTTTTCACATAATCTAAGTATGCTAGACCACAGTATATGAGCACTAAGTCCAAGGAGAGACATTGGGGAAGGAGTGGAAACCTGAGACTCTAAGGAGAACCTGGAAGCCCAGACTCTGATGAAGGTCAAGGAGGACTCAAGGCTGTGCTTGATAGCCCAGCAGCAGTGGGCAGACCAGATCCAAGAGATTAATTCCAGGGAAGAGTATGAGCGTCTGGGAAAGTCCTGGCACAAATATGCTAGGACACATGAGGTCCCTGCCAAAGAGTCTAACATAGAAATAATTGTGAAAGTGAGAGAGAAGTTTTTGAAGATAGACTAAGGACTTTGAGATGAAAGGAGACATAGGACTTATTCCAAGCTTAAGAATCCAGCAGCTGAAAAAGCCCAACGTCAGAGAGAAAGTGAGAAGCAGCAGAGATTCATACAACTCAAAGGACAGGATCCTGCCATCAAAGCAGCTGCTGCTGTCCTTTACCCAACTTCCTACTCTTGCCCAGGCATACTCCACAGTTTTAAAGGCACCATATGTCTTGCTGATAATGTGGTGTGTGTATAAAAATATATATATCTTTTTATATAGCTCCATAGGAAGGTGGCAGAACACTCCTTGATCTTTTCTGAGGGTAATAACTGCCAGGTTCTGAACACAGTTTGGATGCTTGATTATATTACCTCCATTACTCACAATTACTCTGAAATATGAGTATACTTATCTTCTTATAAGTGACCAAGGTAAGGCTCAGAGAACTCAAGTGCTTGTCCAAGACCATGTAGTTTTTATGTGCAAAGTTAGAACTGAAACTGTTGTCCACCTTCTCAGATGACAATTCCCATGCTCTTTCAACGACACCACAGCTGTCCAATAGAACCATAATACAAGTCAAACATATAACTTTACATTTTATAGTAGCCACTTTGAAATAAAAAGAAAGCAGTGAAAAACCCAATGTGTGTAAGTGTGTATACATATATATATGAGTTATGTATATGTGTGTATATATACACATATGAGGTCATATGTGCATACATATATGTATATATACATATGGAGGTATGTCCAGAAAGTATCCAACCACAGCCATGCACAATAAGAGAGATTCATTGAAGAAGATACAAGAAGCCTTGTACACAAGATAATGACACCTCTGTCCCCTTCAAAGTAAGCACCTCAGGACCTCACACAGTTCTCTCAATCCCCATCAGTGCTCCACTGTATTTTTCTGAATCTCATCAACAGTCTGAAATCTCTCCCCTTTCAAAGGTGATTTTAGTTTAGTTTAGTTTAGTTTAGGTTTTTAGTTCAAAGCCAGGAGTTGTAGGGCACCAAATCTTGGCTGTAGAGGGGCTGAGTCACCTGGGTGATTTGATGTTTGGCCAAAAATCCCTGAATAAGATGTGATGCATGAGTGGGCACATTGTTGTGATGGAACTTTCAATTACCAGTTGCTGATAGCTGCAGCTTCTGAATCATCCAGATAGTTTCTGTGGCAGAATGTTCAAGCTTAGTGAAAAATTTGATGCAGATTTGTTGCTCTGCTCTCTCAGTCATTTTGAATGTAACAGCCACAGAGTACAAATGCTCACTCAATGGCATCTACCACCCTTACTGACTAGTACAGTGAAGTCATCATTGTTTGTGCATGCACATTCCAGTCCACTCTCCTTGGCTGCCAGGTTACACCAATGTAATGCAAATATTATATCAACAATGGCTGGATTTTTTCCAGACGGACCTTGTACAATATTATCATTTCATAAGTGATATAAACATTAAATATTTGGAAGGTATCAATTCTTCAAAATCCTGTGTTTATTTTATACATGCTTCATAATTCAGATTAGCTACATTTTAAGTGCTCTGGTTACCATATTGCACAGGGTTACCAAGTATTAGGCAAAGAAATTATTTATTTTTTGAGGATGGGGTACAGCATGTACATGTGAGTATATAATTCTTTCTCAGTGATTCTCAACTCTGGCTGCCTGTCAGGATCACTGGGAAAATTTTTTAAACATACTCTTAAGAACTGGGCCCCATCTCTATAGATTTTGATTTTATTGTAGAATGAAGTCTGGGCATCAGTATTTTTTAAACTTTGCTGAAGAATACATATATAACAAGTGCACATACGTGTGCAGTTTTATGGATTTTCATAAAATGAATATACTCAGATAATCAGTATCCAGATGTAGAATCATAATATCCCAACACCTAGAAGCCTCTGCCTGGTTCTTTTCTAGTCACCATCCCCTGCCAAAGGCTGCCTGGTAAAGTGGTAAATCGCTGTCTGTTCTTATAGAGCAGGCCCTGGAGGTCAGCCCAGAACTGACATTTAATGCCTTAATGCTCATTGCAGATTGCTCTTCTGCAGAGTTCTGTTCTCAAGTTTCTTAGGTCAACTTGTAATCCCAGAAATAATAAACACATGTCCATCCATCTGTCTTCCCCCAGATCTCTAAACAAGGAAACATATGTCCTTCAAACCCCTTTTACATCCTGGTCCATGCAGGGACAATTTCAGCCCAGGACTGACAAGCGGGCTATATGTCAGTTCAGCCCTTCTTGGCTGCATGATCCTAGGACTAAGGTCTTCTCTCTCCTTCCCTCAGCTATCTACCTATTTTCTCACCTAAATTTTACCTCCCTCAGTATCACCAGATAAAATAAACAACAAACTTGCAAAACCAGTAACACAGATTCCAGTTTCCTCCTGAATAGGCTTTAATATAAATCCCAGGCTTACATCTTTTTCCTTGGTACTTAATTTCCCAACGTTTTGTTTTGGCCGTTCCCATTGCCACATTGATCCTCTGATCCTATAAATTCAATTTTTTGGAAACAGCATTTGTTATTCCTGTTGATCATTTATCTTCCTCAGATTCAAGTGATTTAAAATACATTTCTAAGAAAATTCAAATTGATGTCTTCAACAGATGTCCCTTCATTGATTTACAAGGGAAAAAATCACCAAGTGAGACATTTCCTAACTTCAGCCAACCTGACTACAGAAAAGTGGACCGAATCTTTGAGCCTCATGCTACAATGAAGCCTGATGAGTAATGAATTTCTCCATGTATTAAATACCCAGCAATATTTGGCCTGCCATTTGTTAGAATTACAATTGCTTCACAGTGTTTTTTTCCCTGATGTAGGAACAATGTCTTGTTGTACATTCAGCCCTACCAGAATATTTGAATGAGTCTGACTTCACAGACAGCACTTGCAGTTGAAAGAAGGAAAACATGGTCATCTGTTCTCTCCCTTCATTTTTCAATGTGACAATGTCCTAACACAGCCATCTCCTCCTTGACTTCATCCTACTCACCCCCCTTGCCTCATCCCCATTTTCCACTTGAACATTTTCACTTCCATGGTGTCTCTCTACATTCCTCCCCTCCTGCTAAGTATCTCTACTTTCCTCCATTTGATTTCTTCATGATTATTATAACCCTCAAGAATACCCACTTAATTGTTTGCCATTCACCATCCTCCTGACTTCTTATTTCTCCCTCAGTCCCTCTACCTAGGATTCTCTGCACTCAGCTCAGCTACAACTTAACCTCATGTGGAAGAAAAAAAAGAAAAGAAAAGAAAGGAGCTGCATACCTAAGCTTCTGAAATCAATCTAAGGTTTTCAGGAAGTATGGAAATAAACCCTAGATTTTGGGGAAGAAGAGGGACATAAGGGAAAATGAAGAGAAAGAATGCATAAATAACCCAGGTGGCAAGAGTAATTCTCACCTCAATCACTATAGACTTCCATTAAGTCATGTATTAACTACAGAAGAGGGGGCAGAGGATAGCCAGTGCCACCAACAGTCACCACTACCAGAAGTCAGAAATACTACAAACTTCCCAAATGTCAGAGAGACACCCTGATTTTCCATATTTCCATTCACTGAAAGCCCAAATGACTGCTAATTTTAGGAAACATTTGGAAAACATACTTAAGAGAGACTGATTTTAGTAGCATGGGCTCAGAACCCAGACATCGTACTAATACATGAATTGCCAAATTGACTTAAACCACTCTGGGTTTCAGTTAATCTGTAAGAAGAAATGATAATATCTAATTGTAGGTAAGAGAATGTTAAAAGGTTGACACTAATACATATAAAGCATTCAGAACAGTGCCTGGCATTAGCCATAAATATTGGCTAGTAACATTATTGTGATTGTTGTGTCATTATATGATATGTATTTACAGTCTTAGATAACTCAGAGAACATAGTCAAGTAGCTCATATCTTTTAATTAGTAGTGCCTCTCAGCAGTACAGAGGTTTTATCTATTCACTTATGAACAAATATGAATGGTAAATTTAGGATGCTAACTGTACAATGAATGGCTTGACCAAAGGGGTGATCTCTGACCATGTGAAGTTCACAAACTACTAATGGCTAGTTTAGTTGGATCCTAGCAAATGATATACTTAGAGCATTTCCTTTAGCCTATTGTATGAAAGCCAAATTTTGAAGAGTGAATGAGAAGAGAGAGAAACTATTTCAGGACTCTCAGAGTAAATTAAAGTTCATCTTTAACTTTTTCTTACAACTGTTATCTTTGCACTTTCACAATGCCAGTAGACAGCAGCAGGGTACATAAGTTCACATAATGAATACAAAGCCTTTGGGATTGGCCCTGGAAGGACAGGGAGGATCATTGGACAGGCTCAGTCATTTGATGACTGATTTCCTCTGTCATTTCTTACTGGCACCTTTGAGAGCTGTTTCTTTGTAGTCTTGTGATTCAAGGGCCTACAAAAATCTCACTCTCTTACTACCCTTGGTAAAACTAAGACTAGGCAAAGACTCTGATAAACACCAAGGTGACCAAAAAGAGGAAAAATAGAGAACAGGTTTCTTGGCTGAGTACGGGAAGGTTTCTCCATTTAAATCTAGTTAACTACAGGCCAGGAGCTCCAGGCCTACCCAGGTCTCTCAGTAGACGTGAGGCATTATCCAGAAAATTCCTCCTTTTCTTCAATAGACTCATCACCTATCCTTTTCCACTAGTTAGATACATCATGAAAGTCACCTTTAAATAAGTATCAACTTCCAGCATACAATATTAATTATATGATTAATATAATGCTCACACATTATTCATACATACCAAAGAAGTGGGTTTTTAAAAACTAATTGTATTTTTTTCTGAGCTAAGTTCTTGTGGGGTTTTTTTTTTTTTAAGATTTTATTTATTTTATTTAGAGAGAGGGTAAAGTAGGGAGGAATAGAGGGAGAGAAGCATCAATGTGAGAGAGATACATTAATTGGTTGCTACTTGCATGCCCCAACTGGGGACCTAGCCGGCAACCCAGGCATGTGCCCTGACTGGGAATCAAACCAGTAACCTTTTAGTTCACAGGCCAGCACTCAATCCACTGAGCCACACCAGCCAGGGCAAGAAGTGTTTTCTTATTGATATATATTTTAAACTGTCCCTGAAGCCCTCATAATCTCAACCAGCACATATAGGGGTTACAATGTTTAATGTACTCACTGGAAAAGCCTACTTACTCACCGGAAAAGCTTTTAAAATTACTTATAATGATTTTAAAATAAAAAGCACTTTCCTCTTTTACTAAACAAGTACTATGTACCAGATTCTGGTCAATAAAATATTTACTATAATTTTCCTTGAATAAATATTTCTGTGTTAAATATAGCACATTTCTCAATCTGATAGGAAAACCAAGTCATTTACAAATAATTAAACCAGTTTTTTCATATATATATCAAGTGAAAAATAAAAATGTATCTTCATATTTTTCTGTGTTTCTATGTTTTTCTATATTTCTATTTCTAGCCTTCATTTCTGTAAATATTGATAAATAATAAGTAATAGACATCTGCCTCCTGGTGGCCATATGTAGTTCTAAAAAAAAAATACCCTGTGTCTCTTATAACACAACAAAGAGATTTTGTTTTAGAATTTTGTTTAGAAAGCTGCTCACTCTGAAAAGCAATGGTAGGTCAGTTTGGTACTGGGAAGGAAGAAGTCAGCAGTGGCAGCCAACATGAGTGCCTTCCAAGGACACTGTGCAGCACAACACACCACCTTTCACTCAATTGACCTATAAGCCATAAATATATGCACATAATCTCCAAAGAATCCTCAGACAAACCAGCTTAATAAAATTGAAATGTTTGCCTGGTAATTCTAATATATTTATTACAAATATTTCCTTAAACACCAAAGTCCTAAGAAGGCACAGTACACTTTGCCTTTACTACCTTTACCCAAATGGAATATTCTTCATATATATTCTCCTGATGTAAGGTCTCTGTGTCAGTCAGATATGTCAAACAAATGTATGCTTTTTTGTTTAAGTGCCTTTACTTAGCAATGGAATGAAATTGTTTGGGAAGTATCAAACATGCCTTGACAGGAGTAAAGCACTGCTTACTAAAACTATATGTCAGAAATGCAGGAAACTGTCAAAATAATAATTTACTGAGAAATTTTTAAAAGTATAATTTTAAAAAATGAGTCACTTTTTGAACTGATGCATCAGTAAAAATAATAGTAAACTATGTTGTATGTGATGTCACTAATAAATATTTAACTATAATACTTAAAAGCTTTACAATACAGAATAATTTTTAAATAGAAGGAACATATGTCAGTAGACAATCTCTGGGCAGCTAGGAGTAAATTGTAAAAATCTGTAATTTTGAAATGTTTAGATGAATCAACTTAAGACTACGTATTTAAATCACTTCAAATTGCAAAACTGGATTTAGTTGGGAAAGCGGTATGGAAAATATTTATGATTTATTCCATGTACCTCACATTATTTTGATAAGAGCTGGTCTGAGGAAGGAAAACGATTGAATGGCTGTTATTTTAATATAAGTAATAATCATAATAGACAAATTACCTGAATCCAAATTACCAAACATACCTGTGTGTAATTTTTTTTGTTAAATTGTATCAGAATATCTTTAACTATTGTTTTAAGAATATAAAAGAGTTGTATTATCATAAAAGAATGTTGTCTTAAACAATGTAGAAACAATGAGTTCATGAGAAGAAATAATATATTTGACTACCAAGGACAAAGATTCATTAACTCATGATAGTTCTTTAATATGAATTTTAACTTTAAACATTTATTAATAGAAAAAAATTTAACATATACCAACTAAAAAATAGTACAATGAACTATTTTCTAGTCATTATCCAGCTTAACATTATCAGTTCTTAGGAAATCTTGTCTCATCTGCATGTCCACAATCCCCAGAACAACTGGATTATTGTGAGAAAGGCCAAGACATCATATCATTTTACCTTTGAATATTTCAGTTTGTATCTCTAAAAGATAAAGACTGTCTTATACATTCTCACAAGTAAAGAAAAAGAATAATGTCCTAGTATCAAGTATTTAGTCACTATTCCAGTTTATGATAGTTTCACAAATGTCTCTACAGTTAGTTGGTTTATAGGTCTCTTAATGTTCTTTTTTAAATTAATAGACCTTATTTTTTAGAGCTGTCTTATATGTGCAGATTAATTGAGCAGATAATACAGAGTTCCCATGCACAACTCTTGCAGTTTCCCCTATTATCAATATCTTATTTTATTTGGTACATTTGTTAGAATTTATTTTTTAATATTGCATCTCCCTCACTTTACTATAACAAATCGCAGGTGGTTATGGTTTATTTTTGAATTTGATGACAGAGTCTATTTGCTAATATAGTTTTTGAAATTTTTGGATATATATTTGAGATTGGTCTGTTGTTAACCTCTTACTTTTTTGCCAGTCTGATAAGGATTTTATTGAATTTTACAAACTACATTTACCCATGAGTTAGCCTAAACAAGTTATCTGAGAGATATGTTGCTCTTTCTTCAGTTAGACCAAGGGCATATTTCAACAAAGAAGTGAAAAGTCTCCCTTCTTGATGTTGAGAAAGATTCCAGTATACAGACTTTGGTAACAGGAGGCCTCATTTTAAAAAATTAAAAATCCTATTTCAAACTCTAAAGAATATTGGTATTTTACACTTCACAAACATAAATAAGAATGAACTATCATTTAATATCAGAGGAAGGCAACCTTAAAAATGACTTAAAGCCCTGGCTGTTGTGGCTCAGTGAATTGAGTGCCGGCCTCCAAACCAAAGGGTCACTGGTTTGATTCCCGGTCTGGGCACATGAATGGATTGTGGGCAGGGTCCCTATGTGGGGGTATGAGAGGCAACCACACATGTCTCTCCCCTGCTCTTTCTCCTTCCCTTTCCTGCCTCTAAAAGTAAATAAATAAAATTTAAAAAAAAAACAAACTACAGCTATAAAAAAAAGTAAGACCTAAAGGAGAGACAGCTTCATAGCCTCACTGAAAAATTATCGCTCTTGACCCAAAAGCTGTGGGGGTGTGTGTGAAATTAAATATTTAACATGCAACATGCTTGAACCACATTACTCAATTTCCATTTATTTATTTTTCCTTCTTTAAAATTTTTTATTTTTAAGTCATGTTTACTCTATTACAGTTGTCTCAATTCTTCCCCCTTTGCCCTCCTTCACCCATCCCACCCCACTCCCTTCTCCCACAGTCAATTCCCACTCTATCTTTCATGTCCAAGGGTCATCCATACATGTTCTTTGTCTACTCCTTTCTCATTCTTTCCACCATTGTCCTCCTTCCCCATCCCCTTTGATCACTTTCAGTTGGCTCCATGTTTCCATGCCTGTGGTTTATTTTGTTCATTAGTTTATATTGTTCAATAGATTCTACTTATAGGTGAGATCATATGGTATTTGTCTTTTACTGACTGGCTTATTTCACTTAACATACTATTCTCCAGTTCCTTCCATGTTGTCGCAAAAGGTAGGAGTTCCTTCTTTCTTTTTTTCATTTTTTTAATACAGATGGATTTTATTTATTTTTTAAATGTCAAAATCCTTTATAAAATATTTAAAAAAATGAAACCATTATAAAGTCTCAGCAATTGAAACAACATGACACCAGCTCAGAAAAAATCAAGTAGATCAATAAAATATAAAGAACATTCTAGAAACAAATGTATATATCTCTCTGACAATGTAATATATGATTAAATTTATATTTCAGATCAATGGGGAAAAGAAGGCTTATTCAACACATAAGGTGCATGGATCACTATTACTTGAGATAAAACAAATATAGAGCCTTATTCCACACATTATACAAGAAATATTCAGGTGAGTTAAAAGTCAGTATGTAAAATCTAAGGAATTTTAGGAGAAAATACAAAATAATATTTTTCTTACCCTAAAGTAACATATTCAAACCCAGAAGTTATAAAGTAAAATATTGACAATATGACTATGTAAACATTTAAGACTATACAGTAATAGACATATTAAAAAGTTAAAAGACAAGTCATAGAATAGGAAAGTATTTGCAACACATCTAAAAATGGATTGTTTGTTTTTTAAGGGAAGAAATTCTACAAACCTTTTATCAAAAAATGGATAAAGAATACCAAAAAGTGATTTAAAGCTCTTTAAAAATAATAGAAATAGGCAAGAAATATACAAAAAAAGGTTTAGTTTGACAAATAACAAAGTAACACTCAAAATAACACATCATTGTCACAATCAGATTAATAAGTATTAAAAATATTGGTAATATCAAGTATTGGTGACACTGAAAGGAACTGGGTATTCATAGGCTTCTTTTATTCATTTTCTTAAAGCAGTCCCTATAGCATATTTTGCAATGTTGGTTTGATGGAGGTACAATCTTTTAGCCTTCTTTTGTCTGGGAAGCTCCTTATTTCACCTTCCATTTTAATTGAGAGTCTTGCTGGGGAGAACAGTCTTGGTTGCAGGCCTTTGCTTTTTGTTCCTTGGAATACTTCTTGCCAGCCTCTTTTGGCTTGTAGTGTTTCTGTTGAATAGGCAACTACTAGCAGTACCAGGGGTCCCTTAAATGTTACTATCTCTTTCTTCCTTGCTGCCTGTAGGATTCTCTGTTTGTCTTTGATATTTGCCATTTTAATGATGATGTGTCTTTGAGTGGGCCTCATTGGGTTCCTCTTAAATTATTGGAATTCCTTACCAGTTATGTTGTGCTAATAATGCTATTCTTCTGTCTGGTGGAGGTTATGAGGCTCCTCTCTCACTGTTGTTCAGTTGTTTGTTCCAGGTTACTTTTCTACAAGTTAGTTGTAATTCCACATTTGTCCTGGGAGGAGGTCAGTGTTACTTCCATTCATTCCTCTGCCACCTTAGTTCCTCTGAGTCTTTGTCTTTAAAATAACAAAAACAAAAAAAACCCTTAATTGTCATTTAAATAATGTCTCCCCAAAGTTAGAACTGTGTTTGTACTCTCAGCACTGAGAAAATTTTAGTATAAGAAACTACCACAGTAAAAATGTTTCTGCATTTTTATCTAACATCATAGTTGACAACATTGGGCAACATCCCTTATACATAGGCCTATAGAATAAACTCCTACTAAAGTTAATGGGTAGTTAGAAAAAAATGCATTTTATCAAGACTTTAATAATATCTGCTCCTTGGAAATTCTAGCCTGAAAGATAAGTCAGACATTTACAGTTGGGGCAAAAGCTGGTTTACAGTTGAGAGTATGTGAAATACAGAGTTTATTCTTGTATTATTATTTATTCATAATTATTATTAATTCTTTTATTATTTTCCATATGAATAATTATAAACCTATTTTTGCCCCACCCTGTGTGATATGAATAAAACAAAACAAAATGGCGACAAGAGCAACAGACCTTCAGGACATACAGAACCAAACAGATACATGGAAGTCAAGGGACCACTCTGACCACAAACAGCCTTCTGACTCCAACATTTAAACAACTTCTTCCTTAATAAAATTCTGGATGGATCGTTCTACTTAGTGACTACCATTCACCCTAACCTCTTAATCTTCAGTTATGCCCCCATTTTCTACTTGATTCTTCACTGGGCCACATTTGTGCCCATAGCAGCCAACAGAAATAGAACCCATGAGCATTTGAAAGATCAAACCACATCCACAGTCACAGACTTGGGACGGTTCACATTTGTGATAAACTAGTGAAACGTGAAGAATTTTAATCTGAGATTCATTTTATAATTTTAATACAAGAGATACTATTTCTTGATGTATATCCAATAAGTTTAATATGAGGAATAGTATTTCTTGATTTCTCTCATGTACCACAAAGTTTAAGAAATATAACAGCTAACCAACCATAATTTCTCACCTATGACACTGTGTCACTTATGTTACTGGGAGAGCAACAAATCCAGAGAGTCTCACATTTCTGAGTAGGATTATATTCTTTCTGTTAACATGAAAACGAACACTGTACCACTGAAATAGTTTCTTCTTTAATGTGCCAGGGTAAACTCTGGCTGACTCCAATATAGTGATCTGAATTTTCAAATATTACACAAGTCAGCATTCCACTGAAGAACAGAACAGAAAGGAGTTGTTCCTATTCACCCAAAGAATCCAAAGGCTTGAGCTAACTTGTCTGGTGTTCCTAACAAACCACAAATGGCGTTATACTGCTGAGAACCAAAATACTTCCTGCTATTCTTAACAGAATGTAAATTTGTCTCCTGGCTCTCCTGCAGTTGTCTTTGTTAAGCAAGCCACCACAGGGCCTTTTGTGTCCCAGTTTGCCTATTATAAGAGGCTATTTGCTTTTGGTACAGAAATCATCTTCATTTAAAGAATAACAGATTATTCTTTCCTAACTTTGGTTGGGAATGACCAGATTTATTTCATAAAAAAAAAACAAAAAAACTTATGATTGAGAATAATAGCATTTAGTACTGAAGTTTCTGTTACAAATTCACAGATAATGGTTCTCCTAGGAAATAAACCCTAAAATTACTTCAAAAGATTTACCATCCTAAGGATAAGGGGTAAAATAATATTTAAAGGTCTGAAGCAGTTATTTTGATTTCAAATATGGTTGAATGTGCCCTCACATTGCTCTGAAATACTGGAAAAATATTGTGCAAGTGTTGTAGACTCTAATACTTGACTATAAAGAGAGTAGTCCACTGAAGATTGCTAAATAAATTATGGAATATATTCTTTTTGTTAGCCCCTAATATTATGCAAATAAAATCAGGCTAATATGAAATATCAAGGACAACTTTAAGAAAATAAGTGTGTTACAAACAAAATAAAATAAGAATGTTAAAAGTGAGGAAGCAGGAGGGAGGCCAATCTCTTCTACACCTGGTCTTCAGAGCAGCCTCAAGTGTGGAATCTAAAAGAAGACTAAGGTATATAAAAAATTAGCTCTTTTTTCCAAAGCTATGAGCAAGGAATGGCACACTGAACATTCAAATTCAGTTCATTTCATTAGAAACATTCTTGTACATGCTCCACAGAAAGGAATTAAAAAGGTTATCCCTACCCTTTGTATAATAGTGGCATAAACATCAGGTGTATATCTGGTAACAACTGTTATTATCATTTCTTCAACTCAATCTCTTCTCTCTACCATGTTGCTATAGAAGACTCAGGTCCTTTAAGAAGGGATCCCCCGAGGACAGACCTAACAGAGCAATAATTATGGCAATAGGAAACTAGCATGATATCCAGTTTACAATCTAGTTCTTATTCATGAACAATTCATATTTTGTAGTAGATATATCTTGCTTTGGTAATCTAAAGCATAGTAGGAAAAAGACACCCCACCAAAACCCTCATCTTTTCCACCACTTATCACTGTAAAAACATGTTTATTCCTTTGTGCATTTGTGCATACATCCATCAAATTGTAAATTCCTCTGAGCGCAGAAACTGTAATATCTAATTTTGTATTTTTCTGCAGGGGGAAAAAAACCCTCTTAACGTAGGCTTGTCATATATGTGTATATAGATATACATATGTATGATATTTGTAATATTTACTAACTTAATTTTATTCAGCAAGGCTATATGAGTAGCCCTCTTTTAAAGAACTAATAGGGTTCAAAAAATAAATAAACAAAACTGAAACAAACTCAGACATAGAGAACAGACTGTTGGTTGCCAAAGGGGAGAAGAGGTTAGAGAACTGGGCAAACAAGGTAAAGGGATTGAGAAGTACAATTTGGTTGTTACAAAATAGTCATAGGAGTGTAAACTAGAGCACAGGGACTATAGCCAGTATTATTATAATAACTATGTATGGTGTGAAGTAGGTACTGGAAATATCAGAAGGAACACTATAAAGTTTATGATTGTCTAACAACTACGCTACATACCTGAAATTGACAGAAAATAATACTGAATGTAAACTGTAATTTAAAAGCAAAATAAAATAAAAGCTAATAGAGTTCAGTTGTTTCAATTTCTAGTGCTTTCAGCTTTATACATATGTTTTTGATGATAAACATAAGAGACTGAAGTAAAAAAACTACAATTTTAATATCCTCTCTTGTATCTGGCCAATGTTCTCTGGACAGAACAGTTGTCTGGACATCATGCTTGTTCTCAAGACCTGACAGAGAAAAGATGAGTCTTTTGGGGGTTGAAAATTAGAGTGCTCTTGTCAATCTAAACATACTTATCACTGGTGGTGCTTGTGTGAAAGGCAGAGTTGTGGTCAGCATTGAAAGAGACCATATTCTAAGAATGCAGTGATTTCAGCTGAAAGAGTTCAAGAGAAGACATGGTACTTAGTATATGTTATGAAATTAAAAACAGTAAATATAACATGAAGAGAAAATGAGTATGGTTCACATTTTCTGCATATTTTGATTACACTGTGGATTTGTAACATGATTAATAAAGCATAGTAGCACATTTTGGGAGAGATACTGTAAGACAATATTCACACATAGATTGAACAATGGATGATGCAGCAACATAAGTAATGATGTAGCAGAATTTTAAAATTGTGTTTGAAAACACATTGGCAAGAAAATAATTTTTAAGACAGTTTCCAAAGAGTCATGGCATTGTACTAACAACCACATTTTTATTGTCATGGTAGTTAGCATATTAACCAAGAATGGTATATTTGACAACAGAAATATGATGAGATGATTTGGTAACATGACCAAGAAGATATGGTGTCCAGATACTACAAAATAACATTCATGTGCACTGATTGTGCATTAAATAAGGGCCTCTTCACTACCTCATTCTAAATCTAGGTAAATCAATCTCTATTCATTATGTTGGTCCTAAATTTTGTTACATATTTTCAATGAAATTGTTAATATAGACCTCACTTTTGACCAACATGGAGCAACTGAACACAATTTGGAATTATTGACCTTATAATCTCTTATATGCTATATTGTATGTCCTTTTGCCTCAGTCAGCTGTTTGCAACATAGCCCTTGCCTTTGGTTTCTTTCTGTTGCTTAGGCTTTTCAGCATTGAACTCTCCCAGATCCACTCGAGTCTTCTGAAATGAATTAAAGTTCTTCAAACTATCCTCAGAGCCATGCTTACGGCATGTATGATTAAGAGAGAGAAAATATCAGCAGGGGGAAAAAAACTCTGAGTCATATTATACTAAAAGATGCTGCCTCCTGGTTTTCCTCAATGTGTTAGGAGAAAGGAATTATGAAAACATGCATAGGATTTTTATTTTTTAAATTTTAAAACAGAAACTTTACACACATAGAAAAGCAACTTTGCTTCCTAAATATGAATTTTACCAATAATTATAGTACTTCCTAGTAATTTACATTGACCACTTAGAACCATGAATTATCCCTAATAACAATCTCACATACAGGATCAGCTAGACACGTTTTTCTGAATCAAACAGTCTTTCTATTACAAAGGCAAGTTTGTCACATGGGATTTTTAAACACATAATCAAAAACCTTCACAGGTTCATTGGATATGGAAGGTGGGGGTTGGCAGGGCAGGAGAGAGGAATTGCAGCGGGAATGGGGACAGCTGTAATTGCAGAACAATAAAAAAAGGAAAAAATAAAACTTAAAAAAAAAAAACAAAACCTTTACAGAGTCCTGACTGGGGTGGCTCAATGGGTTGAGCATTGTTTTGCCTACAGAAATGTTGCCAATCTGATTCCCAGTCAGGGTATACATCAATGTTTCTCTTCCTCTTTTTCTCCCTCCCTTTTCCTCTTCCTAAAAATAATAAATAAAATGTTTTTAAAAACCCTTCACAGATTCAAATGTTTATTTTCAAAATAATTTTACCACAAAAAAGAAAAGAATAGATTGAAAGTGATTATATCCTCTAGTTCTGAAGAATGGAACTAATCACTGAGAGAAATTGGGGAAACTGAAGTGAGAAAACCTTTGGGAGACCTCAATGCATCCAATTTTATTGTTTAGGATCATGACAAGATATTCAAGACAAAAATGTCCTACAGGTCATCAGAAATAGGAATAAGTAGAGCTCTATGATTGGCATTATGATTACTAGACACATAACCCTGAGAACTGGCTATATGTAAAGTTTAAAGATTATGCATCTTAAACACCTCTGTACCATTAGCGCATTTCTATAGCAAATATAAGTATAGAAATACACTTCTCAGATCTATGGTCTTGTTGATGCCAGACTCTAACTTTCTTGCTTTAAAATAAACAATAATAGATAGAATAATGCTCTCATATAGCATCTACATTCATGTTTCTACTTCCTCTCCTTATTGCAAATATTGGCAAAAGTTACATACTATTTCTACCTCCCTGTCCTAACATCAGCAATCCTCTACTCTTGCTTCAAACACTTTTTTTTTTCCCAAATGGAATCTCGATTTCATATAAAGTTCTCAGATTTTGAAACAACAGAGTATTTTTAGAGACCTTGGAAACTAAGTCATAGCAGAACAACTAAAATCAAAGTTGTCAACTTTATGTGCATCCTTTATAATTTCTTCTGGGTGTAACTAAACAATAATAGTTAAAAATTAAGGAATTTGAAAGAACCTCTTTTCCTTAAAAAGAAACAACTTAAGCTCACGTTAAAATAGATAGAAATACATTCAGGAAAAAATATGATTTCTGAGAACTTAAGTAGAAAGTACTAGACCTTTATTATTTCTGCTTCTCAGTAGAGATATACTACATTCCTGTTTCACACATGACAACACAGACATAAAGAGATATAATCATTATTTGTCTCAAATCATATTGTTAACTAGCCAAAACAGGATTCAAAAATAAAACTTCTCTCTTAACTGCCAAACATAACTACTTACCAGAAATTATAATGTGATAGATAAATGTAAGCATTGCATATTACAAGATATGATAATTATAAGTACTCACATGTTCCAACCTATTAATTTTACTCCATTTTCTAAACCTAAAATTTTATTTCATGTTTATTTCATGTTTTATATCTTGATCAGAAATATGCAAAATGAAAAAAATGTATGAAATTCAAATTTTAAACATGTATAAAATTACACTAAAATTAATTAATTCATAAGAAAACAGCATGAAAAATCAGATTTGGTAAGTAATGACACTATCAACTCTGGTTACATTATTAAAATATAAACAATTTCTAACTATATTAATTGTTAACAAGAAAAGTAAAATAAATATCTTCTAGTAATTTTAAGTTTAGAGCAAAATTGTGCCATTTCCATGAGCAGCTGTTCAATGTTTTATCTTCCAAAAGGAAAATTTGAGTAACTTTTTGAGAAAATCTAAGGTCTTATTCTCTATTTCTACAGTGATTTACTAATCTTACAAGATGATGTAGATTTAATGTAATCAAACAGCCTTGATAACCTTACCCATTTTACATATACATTATTTACATATATGTTTACATCTACATGTAACTACATATACATGTATATGGTGTGTGTGTGTGGTTCCCATACTAGCGCAGCTACTTCTAGTTAATTCCTAATGAAAAACCACTAGGGGGTGACCAAGTATCATTTCTTTTTCTTATCTTGCTCTGGTTACTAATATTTAGATAATACTAACATTGTATAAATGTTTTACTGTAACTTAATTCTTTGCTATTCCCAATGATTTTCCAAGTTACTAGATATATTTGTACAAAATTGAATCCAATACAACGGAATCACAAAAGTTAAGTATTTCTAAATCCCACATTTTATTTAGTTTTAAAGCACTTGGTTAATCAGTTAAAATTGTCAAAATATGAATAAATGTCAAATGTGAACTATGAATTGTTTATTCAAGCAGAAGTGAATTATTTTATGCTGAGATTATATAATATTACATAAATTAACCATAAGTTTGAAAAATAAAATAATTAACCCAAAACAATGGGGTTTAGGAGCATTTCTTAGCACTTGAGAAATTATGTGCTAACATAAATAATATAAACTATAATAAACAGTAAGTATCTTTTGAGAAAATCAATTGCTTGGCATATAGATAATTTCTTGTTCTATTGTATTTTTCCTGAAGTTTATCTTGAGAAACATTAAAATATATTAGTAATCACAAATAAAAAATTATAATAGTCCATATTTTAAGAGCAATGTTTTAATAGTTTTAACTTTCAAAGGCCTGTGGATTAATAAGAAATTTGAAAAAATACAAATTAATTTATCTATTAACATTTCTAAAACCATAAGCAACTATGTAATAAAGTATTTTATTTACAAAAATGGAATGAATAGTTATTATTTGAATCGAGGTTAACAGACAGAGAAGAATTTTAGAAAGTTTGCCCGTCAATTCTCCCAGCCTTTGGACCATGAAGCAGGTTATTATAAATAAACAAGTCAACACGATGATCTTATTTTCCAAGCAGAATGAGCCTCTGGGGTCATTCTATTGAACTTTTAAATCAGGTCTGTAGTTTGCTAATTTTGTGGCCCTGAGAAAACTAGTTAACCTCGCTAAGCCACAGTTGGGAAAATAAGTAGTTCCTGTCTCATGAGATTGCTCAAGGATTTAGCTGATATACCATGTATAACACATTAAGCACAGAGCTCCTACTCAAAAAAACTCAGATATATTATTACATGACAAGCTCTCCATCTTGATGAGTGGGTTGAACACAATGCATCGTCTTCACGGTACTCTTACCACTGTTTCACAGACAGATTAGTGTTACATACCATTCCCTCCTCTCTTACCTTTCAAATTCTCTCTCGCAGGTACCTCAAAATATCCTATTTCATGGGTTTTAGATGTTTAATTCAACAAAAGCTTTTGGAATCGTAAAGCAGAAGTGTAATGATTATAAATCCATATTTACAGCCCAGCATTATGCTGGATTCGGTAAGAAACTGACATAAAATACAAAATTATGGTCTTTATCTTCTAAGATGCAAAGGAGCTAGAAAAGCAAAGGGGAAGGAATTAAATTTCTGTTGTTGTAAACCACCCAGTTTATGGTCATTTTTTACAGCAGCCCTAGAAAATTAATACAGAGGGAACTCCTTTCAAACCATCAGAGACACCAAGAAAAAAATATATAAATAATTATAGCTAGAAAACTGAAAGATTAATGTAAGAACTATGTACACTAAGTAATGAAAAAGTTGGCAGTTGGATAAAGATGCTTGCTTGAAGTATCAGTGATAGTTAAGTTTTCCAAAGTGCTCCTAGACTTCCTTTGGTTTTGTTTTTCTGTCCGCTGTGCTACAGAACAGATCGAACTGTAATTTAAGTTTCACGATTTAAAAGTTTGGTTTCTTCACTTGTTTTTTTCCTCATAGTTCCATCACATTGATGGCAAATAACATTTGCCCTTGCTCCTGCCTCCTTCAAATGTAGCAGTGGCAGTACCCATGCTTCCTGATAAACCTTTCATTCAATGGTTATCACTCTTTGGTACTGAAAATAGAGAGGGCTGTTCTGAGTTCTTGGTTAATTTCAAGAAAAATAGAAATTGGAATTTACATGAATCTAATAATAGCAAATTACCTTATGCCAGGCCATTCTGTTAGGTAAATCCATGTATTATTTTATGTAATCCACACAACAACATTTGAAAGAGCTGTTATTACCTTCACTTACAGAGAAACTGAAACCAATAAAGATGCTGGAAGTCAATAGAGATAGGAGATAGGATTATGATTATAACATGGATCTGTTCTTGTTCAGAGACTTAGCATTTAATCAACATAACCTTTTAAAGTAGACAATCTACTTTACTGGAACAGTTAGCTCAGAGTCAAAGAATTACTAATAATAGTAGAGATTGGTTCTATACTGACTGACGTAGCAACAAATCAAACAATGGATAGGTGAGCTTTAAACAAGATGATTTGGTTGAAGCAAACCCTTCCAAGAGCTGTTCCTTCCATAAATGGATACGGAATACTAGAGGATCACAAAATATTAGTGTTTTTATATAGAGTTAGTATTTTAAAAAATCCTGTTTTATGAAAGAAGAAACTAAAGGCAGAGATGTTCATTGATTTACTTAAAGATTATACGGCTAGTCAGTGACAGAACATAACTTGGACTAGAATAACAGAAAATGGGTTGTTGATGTTGAACTGCTTGTAAAACATTTTTTAAAAGTCAAGAACCAAAGTACTATTTAAAAAAAAATTGACTTTATAAAGAAATGCTTACTAAAACTTTTGTAAAATATTTGAATTATAGTTGAAAAGCATATGTACCAAGAGACCTCAAATGTAAGCACTAGAGAAAAACTTTTATTAAGTAGATTTTCACATGGTTTTGTTTCTTATTCAGATCTACTACAACCATTTAAAAAATGCATTCTTAATTCCAATATTTTGTCAAATAGTCTACCAACTGGGTCTTGTACTGCCCAAAGAAACAACAAGTTCATTGTAGACCTAATCTCTGCCTACTTCCTAGGTAGAGCTATTCTAATTAAGGTAGTAAATAAAGAAATCACAAACTGGCCTTTTGGTTAATTTTTAAAAATTTACATGTAGTCAAATTGTATGTGTGTGTTTGTGTATATGGTTCTTCAGGTTTTACACATGCATAGATTCACATAACCAGTACAGCAATCAGAGCACAGAAAATTTCCATCACCACAAAATACTCCCTTGTGCCATCTCTTTGTAGTCATTTACTCTCCCCCTGACACCCTTACTTACTCCCTAGCAACCAATAATCCATTCTCTGTACCTGTCAGCTTGCATTTTCTATGTCACATAAAATGTCATATAAAAAAATAATATGGAATATAACAGTTCATGACTAGCTTCTTTCACTTAGTATAATGACTTTGAGATTTATTCAGGTTGTTGAGTGGGTCAATATTTGTTTTTTATATTGTTGAGTAATATTCCATTGTATTGCTGTATCAGCAGTTTATCTATACAATGTTAAAGGACTTCTGAGTTATTTCCACTTTTTGGCAATTATGAATAAAACTGCTATAAAATTCACATGTAGTGTTTTGTGTGAACAAAAATTTTCATTTATTTAGGATAAACACTTCAGGTGGAATTGCCATGTCAAATGGTTAAATCTATATCTTTCTAAGAGAATGTCAAACTGATATTTTTGAGTGGATATAGTATTTTGCATTCACATCTACAAAATATGAGACCTCCAGTGTCTCTGTACCCATGCTGGCCTTTGGTATTGTCTGTTTCTGATCTGACAATTCTAAAAAATGTACAATACTGTGCGGTGGTATCTCATTGCAGTTGTCTTTTGCATTTGTCCCATAGGCTATTCAGAAATGCATTATTTAATTTCCAATTACAGGGGGATATAATATATGTATATCTTTTATTATTTCTAATTTAAGCTCACTATGGTAAGAGATATACTACAATGACATCAATATTTTTAGATTTCCTAATGTCATCTATCTTGGTGAATGCTTTATCTTCCTTGAAAAGAATTCATATTTTTCCTGTTGTTGAGTGAAGTATGCATAAATGTCAACTAGTTCCAGTTAATTGATTCAACTGATTGTTTAATATTTTTCAACATTTTTGGTGATTGTTTTGTCTAATTGCTCTATTAATTAACAGGAGAAAAAAAGCTGAAATCTCCAACTCTAATCTTGAACTTCTCTATTTCTTCCTTTTTACCATTAAGTCTCTGTTGCATATACTCAACTCTGACTTTGTAGCAGAAAAGCAGCCATTTGTACACAAATTTAGATGTTGTATTCCAATAAAAACTCATTTACAAAAACAGGCAAGTGGATCAAGCACTGCAGTTTGCCAACACCTCCTCCAGAAACCAAAAGTCTTAACTATTAGTTGGTACTACCTCTTTTCCCCACACAAATTCTTTTCTTCCCACCTGGCCCTATGAATTTGACCTCACTTTCCTTTATGGCAAATAACTAGAATCAGTTATACTTCCTTTATTATGTTATTAGAAATAAGTGTACTTGTTAAAGTTACGATGACTTTTTAAAATTTTGTATTTGTCAGTTTACTTCTTGTTTTCACCATTTATTTTAATTTCATCAACTCCTCTAATTTACTGGACAAGCTGAATTTTCAGCCAAACACCTCTGTAAAAATACAACCAGCCAGAAAATATTATCCAGAAATGGTCATTGATTCTACTACATTCTGAAATTTCCAGCAATGTTTCTTAACATCAGTACAGTTACATGGAAAACTGAGGTCAAGCAAGCAGCTACCATATTTTGCTATGTATAATGCACATTTTTTTGCCCAAATTTTTGAGGGGAAAATAAGGATGTGCATTTTACATGGGCAGTATTAATTCCATATCTATATCAATATTTTTAATTCTTTTATTTATGTGTATGTTAAAAGTGTAACTTTAGAAAGCAATAATCATGTCCATATGCAAAATAATACCCTGGAATATGATAATCAATTTTGTTTCTAAATATAAGTAAGTAAGTAAGCAAATAAATAAATATGAAAGATTTTTTTCTGAAAGTGTGGGCCAAAAACGTGGGTGTACATTATACATGGGAACACATTATACATAGCAAAATTTGGTAAATAGAATTGTTTTCTTGAGAAAATGAGAAATGATAAAGGGAACTGAGGGACTGGGAAATAGTAAAGACACTTTGAAGAAGAAAAGCAAAAGTGAATTCAATATATTCATGTTTCAGTTTACAATATACAAAAATAGTTAAAATACATTTGAGGTAAATATGTTATATTAAGAAATATTACTGTAAGAAATTGGCACTCAAAGAAAAATGCAAAAGTATTTACAACATGAAAATGCAAGACAGTGGAACTGGAAACTTTTTTTTTTAATTTATTTATTTTTCAAAATACATTTGTCTCTGCCTTCCCCCCACCACTTTCCCCTGTCCCCTCCCCCACACAGTCCTTCCCCACTTTGGTTTTGTCCATGAGTCCTTGCTATATGTTCCTTGACTTGCCCCTAACTCATTAAGCTCTATGGGGAGGCAGGACTTCTGTAACTAACATTTCTGCAACTAATAATGTTGTTGTCCTTAAATTTATCTAAATTAACTTGGCATCATGCCAGACAGGTACTTAAAACTATTAAAGTAAAATAAATATGAATCTAGTTATGACTATGTTTTAAGAACTAAAGTAAATATATCTTTAAAAAGAAATACATTTCATTTTCTGAAGGAATTGTAGCTACCAGTTTTATGCTGTTGAATTTATCAAAGCAGATTTCATGCTACACAATATTAGTACAGACGTTATTTAATATAAGTTCAGTTTTATAGTAACTGATAGGTTTTTAAAAATCATAAATATGTAATTATCAAAAATACTTTTCACAAAAAAAAGTTTTTATTGCCTACAAAAAACTGAATGGGTATATATTGTTTAGATAAAATGGTTAGATGAAAAAAGAATCACTGGAATTAAAATAGGATGAATTTGTGCAAATAACATGCCAAAAAGTCCATTTACTATTTTCCATAAAAATAGACAATTTTCATTTTCACCAATAACTTTATTGATTTGGATATTTAGACTATGTCAGCTATCTTCAACATGCCATAACATTGATTTTTCTCAATTAATATCTTGATTTGATGGCTATAAACTTAAACTGGTCTGCCCAACTACAGAACATTGCGCAGTGAGAAATCTCCAGCACAAAACTTCGCAAACCACTTTTGACACCTTAGATCAATCACAGCACCTTCTCCATATAGGGTACAAATCTTTTGTTTGGAGTTGGGCGGGGGGGAGTGTTCAGTTGTATTCTTGCCTTTATTGAAATAATAAAGCATAATATGCTAAACATGTTCTTTATTTTCTTCAATCTTCAATATTAAAATGGCTCCAAAACAATTCACCAATTTGATAAGTTTTTTTTAAATGCACGCTGTCATAATACATATTGTCATAATACAATATAACAAAATTGCTTTGAGTGAAGTTAAAGGCAGCTAAGAGCTACTAGAGCCACATTACAGGGAAAAAAAAAACGGACAAACTTTTTGGACTACCCAATATTAGGATAAAATTGTGTAATGATGGTAAAGGCTTTGATAATCAATAAAAATTAGCTTCAAAACTCCTATGCAGCATGACTCAATTTAAATGGAGCCTGGCCGGGACTAGTTTTTTGTGGGACACATGCAGTGTGATCCAGTTGTTTTCCATCATCTGATTGTGCTGACCTAGAAATACTGGGCATATCAAATATTACATTAAAAAATTACCACTCAGAGAGAGAATCAAGATAGCAGAGGAGTGAGTAGAAGTCACACTGACCTCCTTCCAGGACCAACTTCGAATTACAACTAAACTGTGGAGAAATCACCTGGAACAAACAACTGAATAGTGAGAGGGAGCCTTATAACCATGGAGATAGAAAATTCAGCTTTAGCACAATCTAACTGATAAGGAGTGCGGTATAGACTCAAGAAGGTGAGTGGGTGTCCACAGGTGGCAACACCAGTAAGATATTGAAATGGCCGGTTGGATCCCCCTGAGAAAAGTGGGGTCTAAACCAAAAGCGGGGATCTCTGGCCTGCAGCACCAGATCCTCAAAATTACACAGATAATAGCTAGCTGCGAAAAGCAGCAGGGTTGTGCTCTGCAAGGCGGCTAGAGATGCAAAGAGCTGTTTCAGGGGCCAAAGCATAAATTTGTATTTGCAGCCACTTACTCTGGCCTCTGGCAAAAGTAGGGGCAGAGTGGGCTAGCGACACCTGAGGAGAGACAGGAATGAGGCTTTGGGGAGAGAGCTGAGAGAGTAGTCTGCGGGATCCCGGTGCTGACTCATCTCCCATGCAGCAGCAGCCATCTTGCTCAGACAGGGACCAACCACTGAGTTGCAGCAGTGTGAGAGGGTGCAATAACTCCGCCCCCAGGAGGGACTCCTCCCTGCTCTGAGCTATCTAAGCCAGCCTGCTAAATGCAGAGTGACTAATTTAACAGCTGAAGGAGACTTCATTCACAGACAGTAGATTCCTGGAAGTCTTGAACAGACTGCCTAAGGTCAGGCAGGGTCAACATCTGACATCATCAGAAGCAGATGCAGAGAGAGAAAAAAAAAAAGCAGTCTTCTACCATAGAAGTTCACACACAAACTCAAGAAATCAAGACAGATCAATTTAAGAAGCAGAAGCAAAAAAGAAGACTCTCACAAATAATGGAAAGACAAAGAAATACCCCCCTGGTCAAAGGGAAAGGAGGAATCACTAGAAAGGGAACTAAGTGAAATAGAGGCAAGGAAACTCTCAGATATTGAGTTCAAAACACTGCTGCTAAGGAAGCTCAATGAGCTCAGTGAGCTCAGAGAGAATTACAAAAAATTACAGGGAAACTCTAAGGAACTTACTGCAACCTATATCAGCATGAAAAAGGACATAGAAACTATCAATAAGAGACAAGAGGAAATGAAGAACACAACTTCTGAATTGAAGAACAGAGTAGAAGGAATCAAAAGCAGGCTAGATGAAGCAGAGGATCGAATCAGTGAGCTGAAGGACAAGGGAGAAAAAAGCTCCCAGAAAGAGCAAGGAAATGAACAAAGACTCAAAAAGAATGAAGAGGCAAAACCTTAAGAGTAATAATATCCGTATAATAGGAATAACAGAAGGAGAAGAGGAGCAAGGAATAGAGAACCTGTTTGAAAAAGTAATGGTGGAAAACTTCCCTAATTGGAGGAGAGAAAAAGTCACACAGGTCCAGAGTCCCAGAGGATCTCATTCAAGAGGAACCCAATGAGGCCTACTCCAAGACACATCATCATAAAAATGACAAATATCAAAGACAAACAGAGAATCCTAAAGGCAGAAAGGGAAAAAGAGGTAGTAACATTTAAGGGAGTACCTCGGTATGGCTAGCAGCTGACTTCTCAAGAGAAAAATACAAGCCAGAAGAGGATGGCAAGAAGTATTCCAAGGAACAAAAAGCAAAGGCCTGCAACCAAGACTGTTCTTCCCAGCAAGACTCTCAATTAAAATGGAAGGTGAAATAAGGAGTTTTCTAGACAAAAGCTAAAAGATTACATCTCCACCAAAACAGCATTGCAAAATATGCTAAAGGGATTGTTTTAAGAAGATGAAGAAAAAGTGTCTATGAATACCCAGTTCCTTTCACAGTTGTCAATTCTTGATATTACCAATATTTTTAATACTTATTAATATGATTGTGACAATGATGTGTTATTTTTATTGTTCCTTTACTATTTCTTGAAACTAAATCTGTTTTTGTATATTTCTTGCCTATTTCTATTATTTTTAAAAAGTTTTAAATGACTTTTTGGTATTCTTTATCCAGGTTTTCATTAAAGGTTTGTAGAATTTTTTTCCCTTAAAAAAAAAACTACTAACCGATTTTTAGATGTGTGGCAAATACTTTCCCATTCTATTACTTGTTCTTTACATTTTTTATATGTATATTACTATATAGTCTTAAATATTTAACATAGTCATATTGTCAATATTTTACTTTATAGCTTCTGGGTTTGAATATATGTTACTTCAGGGTAAGAATAATATTATTTTGTATTTTCTCTTAAAACTCTTTAGATTCTACATATTGATTTTTAACTCACCTATTTCTTGTATAACATGTGAAATAGGGCTCTATATTTGTATTATTTCAAGTAATAATGGTCTATGTACCTGATTTGTTGAATAAGCCTTATTTTCTCCATTGATTTGAAATACCAATTTGATCACATATTACATTGTTAGACAGATATATACATTTGTTTCTAGAATGCTCATTATGTTTAATTGATCTACTTGATTATTTCTGTGCTGAATCATGTTGTTTTAATTGCTGAGCTTTATAATGGTTTTAAGTTTCTTAATATTTTATAATTGACTTTGACATTTAAAAAATAAATAAAATCAATCTGCATTTAAGAAAGAAAGAAAGAAAGATGGAACTCCTACCTTTTGCGACAACATGGATGGAACTGGAGAATATTATGCTATGTGAAATAAGACATTTGGTGAAAGACAAATACCATATGATCTCACCTAGAAGTGGAATCTATTCAATAAAATGAATTAACAAACAAAATAAACCACAGGCATGGAAACATGGAACCGACTGAAAGTGACCAGAGGGGATGGGGAAAGAGGACAATGGTTGAAAGAATGAGAAGGGACTAGACAAAGAAAATGTATGAATGACCCATGGACATGGACAACAGAGTGGGAATTTACTGTGGGAGCAGGGGTTGGGGGTGGGATGGTTGGAGGCGGGTAAAGGGGTAAAAATTGAGGCAACTGTAATAGAATAAACATGATTTAAAAATTAATAAATAAATAAATAAAAATTACCACTCTTAGAGTTCCTGTCATGATGGTGGCATAGGTAAACACAATACTTGCCTTCTTATACAACCAATTCAAAATAACAGCTACAGAACAACCATCATTCAGAACTGCCAGAAATCAAGCTTAAATGAAACCCTACAACGGTGGAATTAAAGAAGAACTACATAGATACTGGTAGGAAGATCAGAGTTGTGGAATGGGCTGGTTCCACATCCTCGTGTGGTGGAAATAATTAGGAGGGATATCTCAGGAATGAGGATTTTCAGCCCCACACCAGGCCTCACAGCCCAGGGTTCCAGTACCAGGAGGAGACGTTCTTATAATTTGTTTTAATTTTTTAGATTTATTTATCTATTTTTAGAGAGAGTGGAAGAGAGGGAGAAAAACATTAATTAGTTGCCTCTCACAAGCACTCCAACTGGGAACCATGTGCCCCTCCTGCAGACTGGACTCACAATCCAGGCACCAGACCAGGAATTGAAATGGCGATCTTTTGCTTTGTGGGATAACACTCAACCAACTGAGCCACACCAGTCAGGGCAGAAGTCCCTATAACTTCTGGCTGTAAAAACCAGCAGAGATTGAGGCTAAAGAAGATAGAAACTTCTGGAATGCCACGCAGTTTTTCTTAAAGGGCCTGTGCATGGACTTACTTAGACTTACTCCCTCTGAGGTCTAGTGTCAAGGCAGCAGCTTGAAAAGCACCAGAGACATTTAGGGAGGAACTGAATTGCTCCACATCAGGGTGAGAGCTAGGGGGCAGCTTTCTCCCATATAGAAATGCTGCAGAGGCCATTGTTCCTTTGATGAGCCCTCCCCACACAAAGCTGGCAGGGGTGCACCATATCTGAGATCCTCCAACCTGGCTCACACTGTTTGTCCTACCCTGGTGATTCCCTGAGTTCCTGCCCCACACAACATGTGGGCCCACCCAAGCTGTTTCTAGTGGCATTTCCATGCAAATAACTTGTCTCACCTCATGCTTTAGATTTTCCTAAATTCTCTCAAATAAGCAGCATCTTTCCTCAGCAAGCCCTGTACCACTCACTAAGTGGCCCCAGGCCCGGCACTAGCGACAGCCAGCCTTGGTTCACAGCTTGGCCTCATTTGGACATGTGTAAGCCCGGTAGAGATTTACAGGGAATCAACAGTAGAGCAGATGAAGCTGAGAATCAAATCAGTGATTTGGAATATTAAGGAAGTAAAAAGCATACAATCAGAAAATCAAGAAGAAAAAAAGAATCCAAAAAAATGAGGATAGTGCAAGGAACCTCTGGGACAACTTCCAGCATACCAACATTAGCATTATGGGGCTGCTGGAAGAAGAAGAGAGAGTATGAAATTGAAAACCTATTTGACATTATAATAACAGAAAACTTCCTTAACTTAGTGAAGGAAATAGACATATAAGTCCAGGGTGTCCAGAGAGTCCCAAACCAGATGAACCCAAAGAAGCTCACACCATGGTACATCATAATTGAAATACCAAAAGATAAAGGCAACAAGATAATCTTAAAAGTAATAAGAGCAAAGCAGTAAGTAACCTAAAAGGGAGTTCCCATAAGACTGTCAGCTAATTTCTCAGAAGAAACTTTGCAGGCCAGAAGGGACTGGCAATAAATATTCAAAGTGATGAAAGGCAAGGACCTATAACCAAGATCACTCTACCTAGCAAAGCTATCATTTTGAATTGAAAGACAGATTAAGAGCTTCCCAGACCAAAAAAAAAAAAAAAAAAAAAAAAAAAAGCTAAAGGAGTTCATCACCACCAAACCAGTATTATATGAAATGTTAAAGAGTCTTCTTTAAGAAGAAGATAAAAAATATAAATAATAAAATGGCAATAAATACATATCTATCAACAATTGAATCTAGAAAAATAAACAAAGAAGCAGAACAGAAACAGAATCATAGGTACAGAGAATGTTTTGATGGTTGCCAGATGGGAGAGGGTTTGGGGGAATGGATGAAAAAGGTGAAGGGATTAAGAAGTACACATTGGTTGTTACTGAATAGTCTTGGGGATGTAAAATACACCGTAGGGAATATAGTCAGTAATAGTCAAATAACTATGTATGGTGTCAAGTGGGTGCAAGATTTATTAGGAGAATCACTTATTAAATTATGTAATGTCTAATCCCTGAGATGTACACCTGAAACTAATGTATTAATGTATGTCAACTGTAATTGAAAAATTTTAAAAAATGAACACTTTTAATTAAAACTGCTTTCAAATGTTTATAGGAGTATGTGCTATGAAGTGATCTGAAATTTGTAATAATTTTGTCATAAATGATACTGCTCCTAATTATTGAAATGCAATAAAAACTGTTGTGGTGACTATTAAAAAATTGAATTCAACATTTCTTTCCCTAGCAAAAAATAAAAACAGCATGACACATTATTCGACTCAATTCTTCCTTTAGTTTTTCTAAATCCTATTATTTTCGTAATACGGCATTAATATCAAATTTTATAAATCTATAGATTTTTAGTGCCCTATTATATATAAAATACATTAAATTTTATCATATTAATCTGTCTTCTCCTGTGTTCACTCTCTTAGTTGGAAAACATGATATTAAATTTCATTCAAGTTTATACCCACATTCCTACAAGTTAGAGCAAATTGTCCTGGATAGATGGTGCTGCTATTTAACAGTGAGTCATTAGACTGAGCCATGAAAAGTCCTGCAAATCATTTGAACATTTTGAAAGTTATTTCTACCTGGAAATACCTAAAACAATAAAGGGGATATACAACACTTCTTGTTTTTTAAAATCTGATAGTGTGGTTTAATTTAAAATAGAAATTTCCAATGATTAAAAAATGCTATTGATTTATTATCTGACTCTGATACGTTTTTAATTTTACCTGTGAAGCAAGTTTGTTAAAAATTGTTATTTAAAACCAAAACTTTACAGCTGCTTTACATGCAAACTGAACAGTCTTGTAAAAGACTCTTCAAGTGTATATTTAATATTTTAGTTTTTAGTATCATGTTCAACATTTGTGATTTCAGTGTGTTATTCTTAAGACTAAGGTTTCAAAAATCTACTATCCATGCAGATGTTTATGGGAATGACATTTAGGGAATTAAAGAAAATAATCTCACTTCTACATCAGGGTCATTGACACCAACCACCTGGGTAAAGTTGATAATCCAGCAGGATTATGTCCTTGGAGTCAGATATGACCAAGAGAATAAAAAATCCATAAACTGGCAAAAATCTTAGACTTTCCAGAGAAAGAAGTGTTCAATTTAAATACATTTTCAAAAGATACATTTGCCTCAGATAGGTCAATTCTGTTCCAGAGTTGTATAAAAGCTGTGCTGATGTAGATTTGCAGCCAGACATTGCAGGAAAACGGGGCTCATTATTCATTTGGGGCACAAGAAGTAATTTTTTAATTTCTTTCTGTTGTCTGTAATTAAGAACTATAAAGTGCTTCTTACTAAGATGCTTCACCCTGCATAAATAAGACAAGTAAAATAAAATTCCAACAAAAACATAAAGTGTCTCTTTCCATTTTTCCATCTCTAAGGTTCATTTGTAAAGGATAAATCATTTAAACCTCATAAAGTTTATTTTATTTTACATTTCTTGGCTTTATTGGTACTAGTAGGATATCTTTGGAAATGATAATAGTAGAAGGAGTATATGAAATCTTTAACATTTAGATTTCATATGTGTATGTTATCCATCCAATACAAACCCACTCATGTTTACTTTTTTACTATGTTAAAAGAGAAATTACAAACCCCAGGGTCATTATTTCAACTCTGGATGCAAAAATATATCTGAAGCAAGAATCTACAAGCTCCAGTTAGGAACTTAAGGAAAAATCTTGAAAGAATGAAAAACTACAGCTACAAATATTTTTGAACAAATAGAGCCTTAAGCTAACCATTACATTATTGGATATTTATAATTTCCAACTTAAAAGTTGATGTTATATATATTTTAATCTGTATCTTTTTTGCCATTAAATTTAGTCTATTGATTTACCATTTGATCTTGTTCTGTTTTTTTAAGACAGTCAAGATGCTTTAAAAAAACTGAAAATTATATTTATAGTTCTAAGAAATTCTTACTTATGAACTTGAGGCAATGACTGATTTAGTAAACTACACCTGTTTTGGAAATGTTCATCTGTTCAGTTGATGTTGAATCTTTTGTTGTGAAAGTTGATTAAATTTACCCACCAATCTTGTGATTATTATCTCATTATCATTGTTTTGTAATATCCCACACACAGATGGTTTGACTTGTTAATCATTAAAACTTTTAGTTTTTCCTATCTTGCTACAGAAAAATCTGTTAAAAACATGACTTTAACAATTCATTTTTTAAAGATTGTATTTATTTATTTATATAGAGATGGGAAGGGAAGAAGAGAGGGAAACATCAATGTGTGGTTGCCTCTTGCATGACCCTTACCGGGGACCTGGTCTACAATCTAGGCATGTGCACTGACTGGGAATCAAACTGGTGACCTTTTGGTTTGCTGGCCAGCACTCAATCCACTGAGGCACACCAGCCAGGGCTAACAATTCATTTCTAAAGAGCAACATAATCCAAGTCTTTCTTTAACAAATCCATCTCATGTATTGTTGAAAATACCTACTTAGCTTTATTTTTCATTTAAAAAAATTTCTTACCAGTATAAATTACCAAATGTATATTTTTGTTTCAAATAACTTCTTTGTTAATTGCCCTCCTTCTCCAAATAGAATTTCCATTCTTTTACTGATCCAAGCAAGTCATCCCAATTTCCTAATTTGCCTTTAATTCTCAAGTCCCATGATAAATTGCTTTATAATTCAGTTTTAAGAGGAATTTTCCTAAAGAATCAGAATATTTCCTAATATCTGATAAAGAGACTTTGTAACTCAGTTTTCTTTTATTTTTTAAAAAATTGTTGTCCTAGTGCAGTTGTTAGTTTCTTTTTTCTCAATCGGGGTAACTAACTGCCAGAAAGTCATGGTATACTGACTAATCCTCAATTATAGCTATTTTATTCTGGTTTGGGTAAAACTGGCATATATTTATTCAACAAGTATCTATTGAGTATTTATTAAATATGGTTGATTAAACCTAGTTTTTATTACATTTTTATTTCTATATCTGTTGTTTTTTAATAGTGAGATTATATTTTAATGGTATTATTAGAAGTTGCCTTAAATATGTCTGGGGTAGATATTTGCATAAAGACAAAATGAAGAAAATATGCATCTGACCCATGGACAAGTCCTGTAAATTCCTACTTTGAAATATTTACTACACCTTTTTTGGTTAATATCTTATGGGAGGGCACACTCTGCCTCATTATGTCATCTGTGCACACACACTCTTTTTGGGTGACATTTAATAGTGAGAAGTCATTGTACAGTACAGTGCCATACACAGTGTATATCATCTTTTAATTCTTCAGTAGCACATCTAAATAAATTCTGCTATGGACTGAATTGCATCCCCTAATCCATATGGTCAAGCCCTAACCTTCCAGTGTGACTACATTGGGATATAGGGCCCTTAGGAAGTGTTTAAGGTTAAATGAAGTCATGGGGTTCTACTCCAACAGGGCTGTGACCTTGTAAGAAGAGAGAGAGACCTTTCTCTTTCTTCCATGTAAGAGCACAGCAAGAAGCTGGCCATCTACAAGCCATGAAGAGCATCTTCATCAGAGCTGGACTCTGCTGCCAGCCTGAGCTCAGACCTTCAGCCTCCAGAACTGCGGGAAAACAAACTTCTATTGTTTAAGTCTATGGTATTTTGTTATAGTGGCTTGAGCTGACTAATAGAATGTTTATGCTATGGAGTACCACCAAGCTTTATTATAGTTCTACAAGGCAGGCATTGAAAATTAGCCCAACTAATAATAAAGTGGAACTTTGTTTCACATTTTGCTACTATTTTAAATAGCTAATCTACTCAAGGTACCCCATTGGTGGTTGGAATAATTAGCAAAGGAAGATTTGTATACAGTTGACCCCTGAACAAGAGTTTAAACCATATGGGTCTACTTACATGCACATTTTAAAAAATAAATATAGAGTTTGCTCTCCACATCCATGGGTTTCACATCTGCAGACTCAACAAACCATGGGAATCTGTATATGGGAAAGGCCAATTTAAGTTATAAGCAGATTTTCTACTGCTCAGTGATCGGCACCCTTAAACACAAGGGGTAACTGTACTTGTGTCCTGGAGAGAATGATAATATCAAATCAGTAAGTCCTCACTTAACGTTGTTGATAAGTTCTGAAAAACTGGGATTTTAAGTGGAACAACATATAACAAAACTAATCAATACAAACAAAAATTAAGTTCCTTTGGCATATTTCTGGTCGCTAAAACATCAAACTTCCAAATAAAGATTCAACACATTTCTAATACTCAACATTGAAATAAATATGTTATACATACACTTTGAGAATAACAAAAACAAGATAACCCACTTATTCCAGTTAAAGGTCACTAGTGGCCAGATCCTCTCATGACAACTCAGAATACAAGGTGGGACCCACCCTGGAAAAGATGCCCTTCCATCCTTCACAGGGTCACTCACACACACCCACACTCATGCAGATTAGGACAATGTAGACTCCCTGATTCACCTTGAGATGTAAGAGAAAACGAGATGACCCAAGCAGACATGAGGAGAACATACAAAGGGCCCTGGGTGGAAATTTATTTTGTTTTCTTATCAGCATTATAATGAAATGACATTGAACAAAACAATGTTATTCAAGGACCTGCTGTATTATAAAACCACATCCTTGGATTTATCAAATGCTACCAACGATAGGTTAGACCATCATCATGTTAGGCCTGGGTCATTTCATATCTTTCTAAAAAGATCACTCTGCTCACTGTTCTCTATGAGATAGACATCTTAAATTGTACTTTTAAAAAACGTTTCACCCTGCAGAAAATCACTAACGCTGAAGATCTTTCATTGTCTATAAAATAAAATTTAATCTGAAAGATTAGTACTCGTGATCCTCTGTAACTGGGCCTATTTTAAATTTTTCACAGATAATAAATGCTTGGTAAATACTTGTAAAATTAATGTTCTGTCTTTGACATGTTCTCACTGTCCCCAAACTTTGTCATTATTATTCCTTCTTTTTTGACCTTGGTTCCTCCTGTGATTAACCCCCTACCCAAAATACTTGTCAAAATCCTACATATTCTAAAAGATAAATAAAAAATCCATTTTCTACAATAAACTTTCTCAACTCCAAATCACATGGACATTTTTTCCCTATAATTCATCTGCTTCTTTTGACCTGAGCTCTTCATTCTAGCATTGTGTGTATTGTGTATGTGACATGTATTCCAAGTTTTTTTTTTTACAAGTATATCTTATTACCCCATCTAGACTGCACACCTCTGTAGGGTTTCCATTGTCGGTACCCAGTCTTCTCTATTAATCCTTCCCTGGACACCCAGTCTCCAATAATCCTCTCTATTGTGAATATTTAGTACTTATTTCCTACAGCTTCCTTTTGCCCCTTAATTACACTATTTATTTGCTATCTATCATATATTCTATCTTCACATGTTCTTGCTCAGTTCACTAGATTTAAAGTCCCCTGAGGTCAAAGGCTTTTATTCTTACAATGTCTAGAGCTGAACTATGTAAAAACTTGCAAATAATGAGACACAATTACAGCCTGAAGGGCAAAGGGCCAATTTAAGTCCTGAGTTCTAGATCTTGGTCTAGCCAACCAACCACATGAAATTATATGGGAAACACTATGCATAGTAACATATTAATCATAACCATCACATGTTAAATAAAACCTCTCTGAGTACTTAAAAGAACTGTTAGAAGACTATATCATTCACTCATATCTATTCTGTCATTTAGCAAATATTTTTTGAACATCATTGACTATTAAACTAACTTTCTCAAAACTGACAACGCCTATGAAAATGTAGAGAATTATCAGAAAGCCCTGAATAAATAGTTGATATCCAATATAGTTATTATCAACTCAAGTACAGCTGGGCATAGAATGGAATAACATTTAATAACACCACAAGGTCATTAAATTGGCACTACTATCCATCTACAAAGTGGGCTTATGTCAGGTTCCCTAGAAGCAGAGACTGGAGAGGGGGATTCTTGTGAAAGTGGCTTTCAGAGATTGCTCCTCTTAGCAAAGGAAGCAGGTTAGGGCAGTAGAAAAGAAGAAAGGTAAGCAAGAAAGTGATCTTATCTGAAGTCTGGCTTCAACCTACCTTGAGTCATTTAACCCCCTTATACCCGCCCCCACTAATTGCCACACTGTTGTCCATGTCCATGAGTCCTTTTTCTTTTTTTGCTCCATCCCTCCACTCCCTAACCTCCCCCAATACTGCCATCTGCACTCTATCTATGAGCCTGTCTCTACTTTGCTTGTTAGTTCAGTTTGTTCATTAGATTCCACATATAAGTGAAATCATATGATATTTTTCTTTCTCTGACTGTCTTATTTCACTTGGCATAATGTTCTCCAGGTCCACCCATGCTGTCGCAAAGGGTAAAATTTTCTTTTATACAGCCAAGTAGTATTCCATTGTATAAATATCCCATTGTCGTTTTATCCACTTGTCCACTGATCAACATCAGGTCTGCTTCAAAAAGAAAAAAAATAAACAAATGGGACTACATCAAACTAAAAAGTTTTTGCACAGGAAAGGAGACTAACAACAAAATAAAAAGACAATTCATGGAATGGGAGAACATATTTGCCAACACATCTGATAAGGGGTGATTATCCAAAATTTATAAACAACTTATGAAACTCAATGCCAAAAAATAAACAACCCAATTTAAAAATGGACAAAGGACCTGAATAGACACATCTCCAGAGAAGACATACAGATGGCCAATAGACATATGAAAAGATGCTCAATGTCACTAGTCACCAGAGAAATGTAAATTAAAACCACAATGAGATATCACCTCACATCTGTCAGAATGGCCATCCTCAATAAATCAACAAACAAGTTTTGGCAAGGATGTGGAAAAAAGGGAGCCCTAGAGTACTGCTGGTGGAAATGCATATGGGTACAGCCACTGTGGAAAGCACTATGGAGTGACCTCAAAAAATTAAAAACGGATCTGCCTTTTGACTCAGTGATCCCACTTCTGGTAATATATTGGAAGGAAACCAAAACATGAATTCAAAAGAACATGAGCACCCCTATGTTCACTGCAGCATTATTTACAGTAGCCAAGATATGGATCCACTATAGTCTTTTATAGTATTCTTTGAAAACTAGTGTTTTTTGAATTATATGTAAGTTAAGTTTTTATGAATACTAATATTTTATCATCTGAGATTTCTCTTTCTTATAAAAATATAAACTTTATTATGTTTGAAAACAGAGCCAGAGCAGACTGATTTCTATTTTTTTGATTATCTGTTAGCTGCTCACAAACATAAATGTACATAGGCTTAAGCAACTCTATGTTTATTGGAAACAACAAGCAAACAATTGTTAGATTCATATGATAAGATTAGAAAGAAATATATGAAATTTATTATTTTGGTATATACCCTAAGAAGGAAGTAAATAGAAATGTGTACTCTCAATGTAAAACTGCAAACAAGGATCTTTTCTAGAAAGACAGGTGTACAAAAGTGGGCATTTGTGTAAATAGTTAATGGCAGATAATTCTAAATACATGTACATCCACAATAAAAATTAGAGCCTTAATTTTTCACTTCCCATTTGTTCTTAAGGCAAAACCAAGTAATCAATTATATTAGTAATTAGCATGTGTTCATAGGACACGTTCTCATATAGCCATTTCTGTTGGAAGATAACTGCCAAATGGATAGTACTTAATAATTGTTTTTACAAACAGAGCCATAAACCTTTTAAAATTATAAAAAAGTGCCAAGAGATTCACTTAGGTGATGTATAATGGGAGAATTTTTCTTCTTTGTCCTTAGCATAAATATCCTGACATCATCATGAACATTGTATAATACTTGCAATATTTGACAACATTTTAAAGGATACTCTTTTAAAGGTCCTAGGAAGCTGCTATGATTAATAATAAGGAGAAAGGGCAAAAAGGATTCTTGACTTTTTCTCTTTTTTTCTGCTTTTCTTTCTCCAGGTGGGAAAGAAGCACCTGAAAACATTTGGCTTTTCTCAATAAAACTAAAAATTCACAACTTCTCAAAAAGTTCTGGGCATTGGTTTCTATTTGAATTTTTTAGAATTATCCAATTATCATAAATAAAAATGATTTTATTGTGCTTTCTGGTCTGTATCTAAATTGTCTCTCTTTTCTGATGACCAGGTTTGGCTATAGTAATAGGAAAATGTGTTAGCAAATATCCTCATAATTTGGAAATGAAGACAAATTTAATAAAAACTCAAATAATCTTATTTTTCTTTGTTTTGTTGTCTTTTTAAAAAAATTCATTTTATTGTTCAAATACATTTGTCTCCATTTTCCCCCCACCACCTTTCAAATAAACTATTTTAAAGGAAAGTATATTGATGGACTTAATAGAATTAAAGTTAAGGATTTCTGTTTAATGAAAGGCATCATAAACAAGGTTATCAGATACTGAACTGGATAAATTTAAATAATCAAAATTACTTAAATTTTGCAAAATGTTAACACCTAGAATGTATAAGGAATTTACAAATCCATATAAAAAGAATCCCAATATAAAATATGGATAAAACTATGCAATTCACTGAAAGCCAAATCTCAATTAGCACGTATACAAAGAGATTCCCAACTCTTGACTTTCAACAGATGGCAAAAATTAGAGGTAAGCCAGCTATTAGTGAGATATAGGAAGATGGGCACTCTTGTACAATGTTGATGGGAATATACGCTAGCACAGCCATTGTGGAGAACAGTCTGGGCCTATTTACTGTAAATGAATGTGATCCAGTAATCCATTCCAGGGATACATCCCAGAGAAACTTGAGTCCAGGTTCATAAGGGGACAGGCACAAAGATGTTCACTGTGGTAGCAGGTTAGAGGCCACTGGGTGCCCATATCTGTGAAATAGGTAAATAAAACGTGGTATATGCATACAGTAAAATATTATCCAGCATTAAGAAGCAATAAAGTAGTATTAGAGCAGCATCAGTGATCTCTGAATGAATATTTATTTAAAAATTACAAACTGAATGAAGGTTATAGGAAAATGCTGTGTATATAAATTAAAAACAGATGCACATATAAAACAGTGCCATATATGTTTCAAAGAACCACATATATCCAGAGTTGTCTGTGAAGTTAGAGCTTAAGTGAAATATAGTGGTGCTTGCAGTGAGGAGACTGGTAAGACTTAAAATGAAGGATGAAGGAAAAAAATAATAAAATGGAAAAAAAGAGAGATGTGTTTGCATGGACAGTTAATGCATGTGCTGTACACTAGAAAATGTTATTAACTCAGAGTAACCTGCACCTGAGATTAAAAATATATAAATTATATAATCATATCTGTACAACATGAACAAAATATATATTAATACTTTCCTTATTTTTTTTTTACTGACTGTCCCAGAACTTGCCAGTCTTGCATTATTTTCTTAGGGAGACTTAGGCCATTCTCAGTGATATATACCTATCCATTGACACCATTCAAGACACAATTTTACTCTATAAAAACTTTAACAGTTTTCTACTCATGTAAATGTTTTCCTGAAACTGATTACTCTGTCTTAATAATATATTGAACACATTGTTCTGTATTGCTCTGTATTATGTCTTCTCTAGGGGCTTTCACTACTAGTTGTTAACTTTCTAGGAACCAGAGAGACTTCTTTGGAGCTTCCTGTAGTGCCTAGAACATTGTTTGCATACACAGGAGTATCTCAGTAAGTATTTAGGTTCAAAGATTTTCATTTGGGATTTGGAAGTGTGGTGGAAAGGTATGGATAGATGGGATCATAACTGAAGGTTGAAAAAAATGTATCATTTTGCGGCTGGGGATTAGTTTTGAAAGTGGAGGAGGATGGAGGTTCTTTCCGGAATTGGAGTTTCTTTTAAAAATAGAGGAGAAAGAGATAGGATAATTGATATTACACTGTGAGCAGAATAGCATTCCAATCAGTGAAGGAGATGAAATTTGCTTTAGGTTCCTTTATTTTTCTTTCTCTTGGTGTTTTTTGTATAGGACTATCACTAAATTTTCCTGGAACACTTAAAAATTTTTGTTTTTACTTCAATTTACAAAATAAAGCTAATAACAGCCAATTCAGGATGTGCTTCCTTAATCTAGAACACTGTTAAATAGCCTTTTCTCCCTACTTTTAAGGGAAAAATGCATCTTTTATTTTTGATGAAAACTATCATCTTATTATGATTATTAAATGTGTGAATTCATTTTTATATACTAAATTGTGATGGGTTTTTACTCTGTAAGCTGTGGAAGGAAGAAATACCCTACAGAGCAGAGTTGATACACTTCTGTTCCATTCTCACTGAGATTCAAAATCTCACTTGGTTGTGCTCTGCAAACAATTTGAATAAGAGCCAAAGGTTGTCTCTGAAAGGGAAATTGATCTTTGTGTGAGAACAACAGGAGGTTGGAACTTTGAAACAGAAGATATATGTAGTTTGCTCAGCTCTTTGGAAGGTGAAGAAAAGATGTGGATTGGTTCCAGGGAATGGTGACTGAATGGAAAGGAATGCAAAGTGGAAGGAACTGGGGATATAATGTAATAAGAAAAGGGTACAATATCTATTTCAACTATTTGCTAGTCTTGGGGCCTGAGTTGAGTCAGTAAACATTTCTGAACCTTTGCTTTCTTTTTTGTATAAGGAAGTGGGATGATCTCTAATGAGTATTCATCTACGAATGCTATCATCAGTTAAAAAGATAACCTGGCAGCTAAAAAATATGAACAGAAAAGAACATAAGAAACTGAGCTTCATTCATTTTAGTAACTGGCTAGTAATGAAAGGAGCCTGAAACATTATAAGTATTCAACAAATATTTGACATCAAAAAAATGGAGTGAATCATGGAGGAGGGAAAATGAGAAGACAGCACCAAGACTAGGGAGACTCTCAGACCAGGCACACAGGAGGCAGAGGAAGGAAGTTAGGACAGCAGGTAAGAAACTCTCCTCTTCAGCCAGGGGTCAGGACCAGAGGAAAGCTGCAGAAGCCAAGGTAGCTGTACCTTAGAAGTGCTGACAGCATAGTCCCTGTAGAGGAGATGAGCAGGCATGTTTTACAGAATTGAAATTGACAGTGGTAATGACTACCCAAATAATATTCCCTAAACAACATAACTGAACATTTAGCTTCATATTTGAGGTAGTTAGAAGGCAAGGTGAGGAATCCCATGAAATTGTCATAGGGTAGAATCAGACAGATCAGAGTTTAAATCCAGGCTACCATTCACTAGTAGTATAAATATTGGTGAAAAATACTATGGAATCTCTCTGAGACATCTAGAAAATGAAATTTGTAATTGTAAAAAATTAAAGAATCTATTTGTAGACTGTTTTTAATACTAAATAAGTATATGAAAAAAGACCTAAAACATGCCTAATTTTTAAAAGTTATTATTATTATTGCTTTATTATTACTCTAGTGTTTATGCTCAATTAGTTGTGTATCAGTCAACTTAAACTCTGTCCTGACTTCAGTTAAGAACTTGTAATTTGTAAATTGCCTCTTTATATTTAGGCTTTCTTCTACGTGTGCATTTTTCTTCTTTAGTGCTCTTTTTAAAGTTGTCCCTATGCCAATTCTAACTTTGTTTTAGCAGTACTGAGGAAAAAGGGACTTGCCACATTTAGTCCAGGAATGAGGGTAGGTTATGTGGCAAGCAAGACTGGGGTTTGGACAACAGGGCCAGGATCTCAGATCTCAGAGGAGCAGAAGAACCAGAGTAGAACCAAGGGCAGGGGTCCAGACAGGCATAGTGGAAGTTTTCCCTTATATGACTGCATGTAAGAGATGGACCATACTACATTTAGATGCACTTAGAGGACCTTCACAGTAAGAGCTGATGTGCCCCTCAAGTGTGTGTTAATAATACTTTCATCTGAATACAGAATAGGACTTTAGCTTCATAAAGGTTTGTAAAATACATACTTCTGACAGTAAACAAGTTGGATATAAAGTAAAAAGTTTGCAGTTGAACAGATTAATGAGAAAACTAATGTAAGATTTGTTAAGGAAATTACATTAAAACTTATAACTTAACAGTAGATATACAAAGTTACCAAACAATATGGTTTGTTTATCACTGCCACATCAAATTTTCAAAGAAATTTAGTCCTGGAGAAATGTGATAAACTGTCAATCAAAGGTTTCAGCTAGTTATGAAGTTACCTTTGTCAACGAAGGTTGCTGCCACTATGCCAATGCCAACAGATGTCCCCAACCTGGCATGCAGTGAAAGGAGAAACTTTATTCTCCTTTTTGATGAACAGTTTGCAAACTGAAGGAACACAGCTTCCACAACAGGAAATGAAGTTTGTCAACTATCCCGGGAAACCCAGCTTCAGTGCCCTGTCCCGCCCCCGGGCACAAATGGGACGCCGTTTTATAGAAAAAGTACCACTCCTGGTCCCTGATTGATCCTCTCTTATGCAGCCATATTTGCAGTTTGATTGGCCCAAGTAGCATTATCCTGATTGGTCAGAACCACACATCCTGACTCATGTTATGAAGCCACTCTGATTGGTCAGTAAAGGTGTAAGTGAGACTAAGACTATGAAGCAAGGATTAAAGATAAGGCTTTTCACTAATAGAAAGCCTGTGTGATAGGCTTCTGCAAACATTGTCAGATAAAGTCCTTCTCTGGTCGACACCTTCATTTCCAATTGATTATGCCCGAGAGAAACAAGCCTCATTTGGTCAGGTGTATATGGTATCTCCCTTTAACTTAGAGTAGAGGTTACCTCATTAGTGAGGAGGCCAGCAGGCTACCTGAGCTTAACAGCGATAAAGTGGAGGGCCATGATGGGCCAAGAGAAGATGCTGTTGAGGAAACTGTTTTCAGTGCCGCATACAATCTCAGTGCCGCGTCCCAGACAGAAAATGGGATATCTAGGGAAAGGTGGCTTAGTTCACAAAAACCGTGTGAGAGACACCGTTTAAGGGATGCTCTCAGATCAAGACTTGTGATCAAAGGGCATAAAATGGAGATGGTGCCACCTCCAGGACATGCGTCTGGTTTGCTTGTTGGCTTTAACAGAACTCAGGGAGGGACGGCCGGAACACAAAACTGCAAAGATGCTTGAGGGACGGGCGATAGGGAGCCCATGCAGTGCTGAGGTGGGCTGAACAGATAACTGTGAGGGTAACATGGCTGGAGTGGAACAAAGGCGCACTTGGGAAGCGGAAAGCCTAGAGAGGAGTAGGTTTACGGCGGAATTGTCAAAGCGCTAGCAGCCGGGAAACAGCGCTACAGCGACCGCCAGCGGCGCGCCTCTCCAGGCCCGGCCCCTTATAAGCCACGCCCGCCGACCAATGGGAGCCCGGGATGTTAGCGGGTGGGAGGTGCGGCCGCGTTGCTACAGTCGGAGCTGGGCTGTTGTGGGCGCTGCCTGAGGAGTGTCCCAGAGGAAGAGGCAGTGGAGCGATGGAGGGACTGGAAGGTGAGAGGGAGAAGGGATGCGGCCGGGCGGCCGAAACAGGCTCGGAGCAGTTGCAGGGCCCTGAACATGGGTACCGGGGAGGCGAGGGCAGGTCCTGAGCGGCGGACCTCTCGGGTACGTCCGGAGGCCCGGGCGGGAGGGCGGGAGCCCGACAGTCCCCGACGCCGTGTGGCCAATGACCCTAAGACACCCACCTCGGACGGTTTTCAGCTGAGGTACCGCACCCAGCGTCCGATCTGTCCCTGGCACAGGGCTCCAAGTCCCTTCCTACCGTTTTCTAGTCTTGCCTGACTCCCGCTGTCCTTTTGGTAATCACAGCCTCTGGCCAGATTGTATTTTCCTTGCAAAGTGGACCCTCCATGAATGTCTACAGCCTCCCCACCTCCAGCGTCTGCTGGGTCCCTGGGGTGTGTCTCCAGCCTCGAGCTTCTGACACTTTCCTTGGCCAGTTTTCCTAGGAAACCTTTTTGCCATTTCTACAGTGTCTTCTATGGGGAGGATGCCAAGAACATCTTCCAAGAAAGTGTCACTGGCCAGCTTTACAGCTGGGACAATAGATTAACCGAAGGATTTAAGTAAGGGCTCATTCACGATGACTCTGTAGGGAAGAGCCAGCATTGATTCCTTATCTTAGGGTATATCCTTGTGCTGTAACCATGACTCCTGATTTTGCTTTGTTCCCAGTTCTTTCCCTTTTTTCTCTACTCTCTTTACCTATTTTATCTTCTGTAATATAGCATTTGCCTAAAAACAACAAAGAAAGAAAACACCCAACTAGCATTGGCAGCAACAGTCTCAAGCTTCTTTTTCAAATTGTGGTTAATCTTTCCGATGAAGAATAAGCTTGTGGAATTGAAAGATCCTGTTGTCTGGTGTTAGCTCTTCCCCAACCCCCCCTCCCCCCCCCCCCCCCCGCCCACCCCTTTAATAGATTCAGGTGGAATTAAAGGTAAGTAGAGGCATTGAGCCTCTAAGCATTATTGCATGTTAAAGAATATGTTATTTCAAATTGTGTTTTCAAGTGAAAAATAATAACTGCAGTGACCTAAGCTCACAAAAAAGCAAATGTAATAGTGACCATGATCAATATTTCATGCTTTTGCTCTTAGGTGAATTTCTTATAGTAAACACCTTAAGGACAATAATGAAGAATTATGATACATGTCTATTTGCAGGCAGCTGTGGTATATTATAACAAATGAAGGTCTTGTTCTGAATTCATGTTAGGCAAGTCATTCAAGTTTCTATGAAATAGGAATTATAGTGATGGTACTTCTTACTTTCAAGATACTTTTGTTTAGAGGACATCTGGGGGCAGCTTTTTCTTTTTTTTCAGTGAACTTTAAAACGTGATAGTATTACAGCTTAGTAGGATCTTGGATTCTGGAATTCTCACAAGTTATCATAATATACATAAAGTGCTTTAGAATCGTTTCTCTAAAGGTTTTTAATTTATTCAACATTTATAATTAAGGCAAAGTGCTTCAGTCAGTTTTTCACTTATATATACAAAGCACCGAAAACAGTGTCTGATACAAAGCAGGTACTCAATAAATATTTGTTGTTAAATAAATGACTTTGTCTATGATGAGCATTATTGTTGGCCCTGGGATGAAGCCAAAAATAAAAAGGCAAAGCCCTGCTCTTATTGAGCCTACATTTTAGTGAACTTTGTATTTTATCAGTGCCAAGACATATTATTGAAATCTTACTAAGAATGCTTTTAAAAATCTAGTGAAAACTTATTATATTGTACTCAATTACATGAGTCAAGAAATACATGAATTCTGATAGAATATAGTATGTTATTATAGACATGTTTTATGGGCCCAGGTTGTGGTATCTCATCTTAAACAGTATTTGCTCCTCATTCTTTGTTTGATTTTGATTTTTTTTTTTTTTTGGTCCTTTTTGTAGGGCAAAAGTATTGAATAGTCATAATTGCAAATGGCTTAAACTAATAAAATAAAAACTGAGAGTTTTTTGTTAAAGTTAGGACAGTGCCTTTCTTTCTCTCTCTTTTTTTTTAAAGTCCCATTTTGCAAAAATCAAAACCTTTGTGTCTTAGGGTTACCCTTCAGTAATGCATCTATGTCTTCATTTAACAAATGTTGATATATGATAGATGATTTTTCTGCCCTATTGGAAGTTAAAGTCTAACATGTTGAAGTTGTCTAATAAACATCATATTGCTGTATCTAGTAGAAAATCTTCAGGAGTTTGTTTAACGTATCATAATAATTGAGCAAATATTACATTGTTTGGCATTAGACCCATGTTTCTGGTTTAAATCAGTTGCCAGGCTAATTTTGATTGTAAAACCAAGTATATGAATCCCTGAAAAATTCTGATATCATTCTCTTTCTTATAACTTTATTTGCATGTTCATCTTTTACCACTTATATTATTTTTGGTTTTCCTGGACCTGTATGTTTCGTAGATTGTCAAGAGATGAGCTATTAGGCTTACACTGTATTTCAAAATCAAGTATCAATGATTTCTCATGATTTTGTATAAACTGTATCCAAGCACTTTTGCCTGTGTGGGTTATTAGAGCAAAGCCTTTTAATGTCTTTTCATGTAAGTATTGTAACCTATAGGTATAAAGTATATCTAAAAGCAATAGAGGTAGTTCTAGACTTGGGAAGGTTCCAATCTCTCATAAGTTTTTCATCAGTAAAATGGAGAGATGATGAACTCTAAGCAGATTTTATACACATATTGTCATTCCTTTTGTAACACATTGATGAGAGGTTATTAACGGCTGTGATAGAGATCGATGAAACTACCCATCCTCTAAGAACTGCTATAGTTAGCAGATCTTAGTGTACTACCCCTAAAACCTGATGACAAGTCTGATTGCTCTTCTCCAGTGTAGCCCTTATCTATGAAATATAGCCATCCTGTCCCATTAGTTTCCTTTTTGTTTTGTTTCTCCCTAAACACATTAGTTTACTGAATAATTCTTCATCTTTTTTAATGTATCTAGCATTTATTGTATTGTATTTATGGTACTGAGCCAGACGCCAGGTATTTTGGTTCACAGGTTGGTGCTCAATCCACTGAGACACACCAGCCAGGGGCAGATGCCAGGATAACTGATGTGCTAGAGAGGATCCTTGCTTTGTTTCTTTTTAGTTCTATAATTTATGCAGTTAATCTGACCCTCGGTTAGCTATAAACAAATGGAGCAATTAAATACCAATCTGCCCGAAGTATATTAATTATTAAATGTTGTAATACAGAAAGCATTTAGCAAAGTGCCTAATACACAGGCCCCCTCAAATTCAAGAAATACGTTAGGAACTTAAGAGTGGTTCAGTATAGATAAAACAGAGTGCTTCTAAGGGATTGGAGGGCAATCCCACTAGATAATCATAGCAGCAGGATATCAGGAGAAGGGAGAGGCCGGAAATATATACGTAATGCAAATTTGAACAAAGGGGAAGGTAACAGGAATTGAAAAGGGGAGGATAGATTAGAAGACATTTCCGAACTGGAAAGATGAGATATGACTGCTGGATGTGAGAAGAAAAAGGAATAAAAGATAAAGCAGCTTTCTAGGTTGGACTGAGAGTTAATATCTTTAACCAAGAGGAAGGCCAAGTTTGGGAGATGATGTAATGAGTCTAGCATTTGAAATGTTGTGTTTGTGCAGTACTTCAGGGATATCTGGTAGAAAAGTCTCATAGGTACTTGGAAGTATCTCTGGAGTTTTTAGTTTAGTAGTCATCAGCATAGAATTGATGGCAAGTAAAAACATTCACCTGAAAGTTATATTTAACAAAATGAGGAAAGAAACTTGGGTAGAACTGATGCTGTAGGTTTGAAGGTGAAGAGAAATTAGAGTGTGTGTGTCCCGGGGTGGGAGGTGGGAAGAATATTTAAAGAGGTTTAACCCTTTAAATTGTCAAGAAAAAGCATTTGGGAAGAAACTAATATTTATTATGTGCCTGAAGAAAAGCCTATGGCCCCTGGTGTTCCTATAAGTCTAAGTACTAACCAGGTCAAACCCTGCTTAGCTGGAGATCTGAAAAACCAAGGCTTAGGAGAGGCATATATTGAAGACAAGTGAGAAAGGATTTTAAAGGTGGAAGGAATTGCTCAGCAGTGCCTCATGCTATAGAAAGGTCCAGTCGGACAAGGATTCAAAAGAGGCCTTTGAATTTGACAATTAGTACTTGGATGGTGTTTCTTAAGATCTCTACTCTAATGTCTGCTTATTAAAGAAGATTTCCCTGATCCTACCCTAGTCCTCAAATACAAACATACATAGCATTATGACTGTCCTCTCTTCCTTTACTTTGCTCTATTTTTCCACATTGTGCTTATTACCACCTGGCATTTTTTTTAGACCTAGTAAAAAGAGACTTTATTAAAGATTATTGCAAGGAAAATAAATAACTTTTTATAATTCAATATTTACATAAGTTTATTTTTTCATTGTGACACATAACAATTTTAATAATTCCTTAATATTCCCTAGTAGTTCTCTAATAGGAATACAGTTTTTTATATTCTTCTTCAATTATGTGCCCATTTTCCCCCCATTACCTTCCCCTCTCTCCCCACCCCTACCCACTCCACATTTTCTTTTTTTTTAATCCTCACACGAGGACATTTTTTCATTGCGATTGGTTGCCTCCTGCACACACCCAGGCCAGGGATCAAAGCCACAACATAGCTGTCTTCCCTGACGGGGGAATCCTACCTGCAACCTTTTGGTTACAGGATGATACCTCAGCCAGCTGAGCTACACCAACCAGGACCATTTTATATGTTTAATTGTTTTTTATTTATGTTTTTCCTATTAGAAGAGCAGAAGCTTCATATGATCTGGTTCTTTGTTTTTATCATCACTGTTTGCCTACCTCGTAGAACAATTCCTACCTCATAGGTGCTCAGTAAGTGTGTACTTGTTGAATCCACACATGGATCTATTTTAATACAGTGATAAGACCTAGTAAAGTTTGCCTGCAATTTAGATAGAGAGTGAATGAGAGGTGGTAGGGAGAAGCTAGTTAGTAAATGTATTTCCAAAAATGTGCTATTCAGGACATTCATCCTAAATACGTCAGTGAGGTGAGGGTCAGGGGTGAGGAACAGGGCAGAAAGGGTTTCTGTTGAGGAAATAACAGCATACTAAGTCTTTTTTTAAGACTGAGATAGTTCTGTTCTAAGAAAGCTCTTTTTTCCTTTTAGAATTTTCCATACATTTGACCATGAAGAAAGGGATATGAGGATGATTGGTCAGACATAGTAGAAATGACAAGTCAGGTTCAGAGTAGGTAGAAAGGGAAGTGCAGCCAGAGTTCAGTTATCAAGAACATGCAAGTCACCCTGAAATCAAGAAGAAACTTATGGAGAGGTGGAAGGGAGGAGTTTGTGATTGGAGAGGGAGCTTGAGTATTTTGAGAGTCCCAGAGGAAGACCCTTGCCCTTGGATGTTTTGCTGAACTAAAGTAGAGTGGAGGGTGAAGGTATTGTGTTGAGTAGTCTTAAGTGTGAATTTGAAATCTAGGATGAGCTGAAAAAGGGAAATCTTGTGACATGTTAAAGATCATTGAACTGAAAGTAATTTGATTTTTAAAGGGGCTGTAGTGAGAAAGGTGATAAAACAGATGCCATTTGCTTCAAAAGGGAGGCTTGTTGAATTTTAAAGGTTATATTCAGGTGGATAGGAAATAGACATGCTACACACAGAGGCCAGCTCAGTTCTTAATTTCCAGGATTTATTTTTCTCTTGAAAGTGTTCTCTCCTATTTTTTAAATTTATACATTTTTAGAATGTCATAACTATTTTAACAGCGTATTTTTTCATGTCACCTATGTAATAGTATTATATAAAATACCATTTCAAGCTTTATTATTATGCAGGTTTTCAAGTTGCTAAATACAGCAACTCCTGATAGAATTAATAATATGTGCAGGAAAAATTTTGTAAGGCAAGATTGACATCTGGTAGTTTTAGAATATTAAAGTATTTTATATACTTTGTTCAGTCCATCAGTTTGAGTGCTTCTTTCCACAGTTTGCTCTCTGCTATACTAATCACCTCTCTGAATATCATCTCTGTACTGTATTTTTATAAGCTGCAGAATTTGCCAGCTTTTTGCTCTTCTGGAGAGATAGTGGACTTTGTCTGCATGCCCTGGAGAGCAGTATCTTTTTTATATCATGGGTTATACGCATTTTTATATGTAACATCTCAGTTGAACCTCTTAAATTTTAAGGTAGATTAAGCTGATATTATAACCTCATTAAACTGAGACTACCTATATGATCAGTAGTAATACCTTATAAAGCTATGCCCTATGTACTACCAGCTAATGTGAGGAAATTATAAATTTATGTCTTTATTTATTTGAATGGAGTAATTAATTTTTTTCTTTTTTGAGGTAACTGTTTTTAAGTTCTTTTTCCTTAATGTTATACTTCTTTTTTTAGGTCTTTTAGTGATAATGATTTTCTTTTTCTTTAAAGACAATTTGAACATGTTTGATGATTTGTAGGAATTAATCCCAGAAGGTGCATTTTATTATATTGTAGTTTTCTAGTTGCTGTTAAATTTAAGTTTTTGAATTTAAAAAAAAAGGGGGGGGAGATGATTTTGTCCTTAGATATGTGAAGACATGAATCATGTAGACTGTTAGCTTTATGAGAGCAATGATTCTGTCATTCCACCCTTGTGTCACTGTTAACTTGATACATGCTTGGCAAATAGGTGCCTAAGTAGGCACTCACATTATTTTCATATGCTCAACTGATTTTTCTCAATAGTTAATTTTTATAAGATTTTGGTTTCTCTTCTATTTAACAGGGAGATACTGAAATGTACTTTGATGCAAGTAAAATATGTGATACTTTTTGACATTTTGGGTTCATGAATTTTTAAATCATTGCTTAGACTTTAAAGGAATAAATGAAAACTATAAATAAGCAAGCTTAATAGATTATGCAGTATGTGGCATCACTTTGACCATCATTGTAAAGACATTTTTATTTTAATGTACCTGATATATTTCATCCAGCAACTGGAGTTAAGTTATCCAAATAAATGGAGTTGCTCTCCCTAAATAACCTAGCCTCTGGTTTTGGGGAAGGATAAATCAGGCAAATCTTAGCTTTGCTTTTCTACTGTCCACTGCTTAACTCTTCCACAGATGTTGCCTCCATCTGAGGTGTCACATGGTCACTATCTGCTGTTAAAATAGGGCAGTGGAATTTTAGGAGAATGAGAGATCAAACAGTTCTTCTGTTACTATTTGATTGTATTCCCACAAATGTCTGTTTTGATTTTCCTGACTAGTTTTCTGTGAATGCCTTGGAACAAATTATATAAAGTCATAATTGTACTTCATATGTGGGTTTATTTATGTTACTTCTAAAAGAAAATGTTTTTCTATCTGTCTTTCATATGATAAGTGAATTGTAACAGTAAAATATTCAGCAGAAAATATGGTAAAGATACAGGTTCAAGTATTATTTTTAGAAAATTACAGGTATGGAAATAAATTTAGATTTGATATTTTGCTTGATAATAAAATGACAAATTGATTCAGTAATGTAGAATCCCAAAGAATGTAGTTTTTATCATTTCATAACAATTTGCATGAAAGTACATGACATGTATTAATTTTTTATTGAGTAGAAGTTGCAGCTACTTCTATCTTAATGAATTTGTGCCCATAAGGTCAGAATATCTCCATTTGCTGGACCATGAATTTTAATATAATGTATATAAAATAATGAACAATTCACATAATATGCCTGTTTGCATAGTAACTAGGTGATCTTTTCCTTAAAGTGCTATACTTCCTATTATATGATGTTAAATAGAACAAGATTCTTTTTATCTTAGATTATCTCCGGAAGCTGCCTCACTGATCACCAAGGTTATTTCTTAATGCTCTGAAGATTAATAATGTATAATATTAACCTTAAGGTAAATTTGGTTTTTAAAGTTAAGTAATTTACAATAGACATGTGCTATACATTAAGAGAATATGATAAGATTTGGTTGAAAGTACATAAGATTCTTCCAACAAATCAGTTTGATAATCTTTAAATCATGACTTCTGTATTTGACTTGGCCATTCTGACCACTGATAAATTCTGAGTCTGGTGCCCATTTTAATTGATAGTGTCACTTATTTCAAATGAAAGGCTTTTTTCACAAGAACTGACAACTTACATGCTGAAGTTAAAAGAAGATGTTAAATAAAACTTGGATGTTTCACAATTTGAACATAGAATTTATTGACTAAATTCTTTTCTGTTTTAGAAAATGGAAGTGTCCAAGTTGGAGAATTATTACCCTGCAAGATTTGTGGAAGAACATTTTTTCCAGTGGCATTAGTGAGTTCCCTTTTTCCTTTCGGTTTTGGTAGATCAGTAATTGTTCAGTTCTTTTGGACAACTCTCATGGAAAGATCCTCTGGAATAATTGGGAGAGATACTGGTTGATGTTCTCTGTTTAAGAATATAAGTTCCATGTATGTCTTTTTTCCATGATGGTCTTTTTCCCTTCAGAGTTTGATTGGTCTTCAAAATCTCTCTACTAAAGTGTTAAAGTGTTCCTTTCTTTTTAGGGATATTAACAAAAAAAAAAAAAGAAAAACTATTAGAAATGCATAATGTATTTAAAGATATGGAATTATATAACATCTGGGATTTGCTTTAAAGTACTTAAGGAAAAATGCCCTGGCTGGTGTTGCTCAGTGGGTAGATGGAGCACTGGCCTGTGAACCAAAAGGTCTCCGGTTTGATTCCCGGTCAGAGCACATGCCTGGGTTGCAGGTCAGGTCTCCAGTTGGAGGCGTGCAAAAGTCAACCAGTCGATGTATCCCTTGCATGTTAACGTTTTTTTCCCTCCTTTATCATCTCTCTAAAAGTAAATAAGTAAAATCTTTTAAAAAATGAAGTACCTCGGGAAAAACTGGGGTAGATGAAACAAGATTGCTAAAATGTTTATGATCATTGAAGCAGTGATGAATAACAGGGAGTTTATTACACTAAAATCTTAATAGTTGTATATGTTTGAAATAGTCCAAAGGAAAATTGTTTTCAATTAAAAGCACACCTGAAATATATTAAGCATTCTCTGGATACTTTTAGATACTTAGTATATATACTAAGTATAAATAAAGGCACTTTTAACTGATTTTAATGTAAAATACCCGTCTAAATAGAGAATAAGAAAAAATGCCTATGTACCTTACATATATTATTGTACCTTCAAATATAAATGGAAATCTATTAACATTTTGATGTAAGGACTTTTCTTTGAATATGGATCCTCTGATTAGAGTTCTGCCATATAGCATTTTTCATCCTCGTAATATTTCCAGTTTGTTTCTTTAAAGCAAAATGAGGAATTAATGATCCATAAATGTCAGTCTGACTACAGAGTCCTCTTTTTTAAATGATAATATTTTATTATTAAAAAAAAGCACCCCAAATATAGGATTTTGTAAACAGTGTTAGGTGAACATGTGCAACTTTAAATAAAAAGTAAAGAGGCAAAACTAAAGGCATTTTGCCTTTAAGAGAAAAAGTTCTGCAGAGGTGGTCCCACCCAGGTAGTTAATGTGTCTCCATCTCCCATGTAAGTATCAAGTTTGCTTTCAGAACTCATTATGCTCACTTTAACAATTTCAAAATGATGGCAAGAAGTGGCATTGAATAAATTACTCAAACCCCTTCTTTCTATTTTTACTCGATAAAAAAGGCTCCATATCACACTGACAGTTTGAACTAAAGCCTGTGTTCTGATTGTTTTTACTTACTCAAGGACCTGTTGGAACACTAGTTGCAAATATCCTTCCTTGGCTTATTTCTGTATACATTAGATAGCACACCATTCTCTTGGATTTTAGTTTAAAATAATATTGGCTATGAAGTAATATTTCGTATTGTACTTAGTAATCCAGCTACTTTCTAGCTTCCTTACCTTTTGCTGTCATTCTTTCAATACCTTTCCTTCACTTTGGAGAAATCATTAAGTCATGTCACCAGACACATTTTAACACTGTCTCATTCCTCACTGCTCTCCAAGTCCTCAATGGCAAATGTTCCCTACTCAACTATACGTGATATGATGCAGACACAAACTTGGATTTGAAACCTTAAATTCATGTTCATCTTGGCTTGCTGAGATACATCTGAGTAAGACAGCTGGGTAAGACCATTTCCTTATGAAAATGTTGCTATGTAACTGCCTGGCTTACTTATTTAGGCACTTAGAAAAAAAAAAAACAAAACACGAAACCCAAGTCCTTCTGTTTTTATTAAAACACTTCTTGTCCAAGTAGCCAGTAACTAACTCTGAAGGGAATGACTGCAACCTAGCCCCTGTCCCTGTGAGGGCTGAGAGGTCCTGCCATGGCAGAATGTCCTGGCCCTGGAAACAGAGCTGCTATGACTGAAAGGAGCCACCAAATTACAGTGATGCTGAGATCCAGGCTGGGAGAGTATGGGCTGAGGTTCCCTCTTAAGCAGGAACCTCAGTTACCGCCACTTGGTGACACTGGCAGATTTACCTCCACAGGTGTTCCATGGAGTTGGGGCTAAAAGCACATTAACCCAATTTGGGGAAAAAAAGATCTAGTTCTTGAAAGCCTGAGTAAATTAATCATGTACATAGAAAAAAGTGTTAAGTACATGCTATCCTTTCATACCTGGCTTTCTACCTAAGCAAGGACTAATTAAATTAGAATATTAACTGCAATGCGTTAACACTAAATGTTAAAAATACATTAGCTGTATAACAGGAGTCTTACGTATCACAGGCTACACAAATAGTCAGTGCAAATTTCCTTTGTGATGACATGGAAGTCAACTGAAAGTACAAAGAAAGCACCATTAAACAAGTACCGGGCTGGTCAACTGTTAGTGGGAATGAATGTATATCAGTAAGGTCACAGCCAAACCTGACCTCAAATATCAACCAGTATGTTTACAGAAATAAAACTACCCTCTGGCTACAAAGTAACCCTAGTTGTAAACCTTAAACCTGGCCATCAGCCTTACAAGTGGATGCCAATGGTAATCCGAACCCTACAGGTGGCAGATGGTTCAGTTTAACCCCTATTACTTTTTAGAGAATAAGGAACAGAACATTGATTTCCACTGTGATTCTGACCGCATGCACAGAGAACACACTTCTTAAGACATTCTTGTTCTTCAAGCCTGGAAAGTGCAGCTTTCAAGACGCACCTGACTACACCTTGGGAGACTATGACTAGTGCAGTCATAAAACAGAATCAAGTAGCTTGCCCTATAGTATCTTATAGGAATAGAATTTAAGAAAACTGGTCATGCTCTTATCTTAAAGAACTTGAAGGAAAACTATGTGCCTCTTCATAATTCGTGATGAGTTCTGTGTAGGTGATTGAAAGGCCAACCTGTACCACAAAATGGGAGATAATCCCATGATATATCTGGCTCTAGCCACATGGGCATCGGGGAAGGTGGTTCCATGCTGGGGAGAGTCATCTGGGTTGTCATACACTATGCATTAACAGGTAGCTGACAGATCAAACAGAGTTACTTGTCTAATTTCCCTTCAACCCATCCTTCCTTTGGGGATGACATTAGTATGGTTTTATTTAGTATGAGCAGCTGATAGGCTATTTAAAATATTCTGGTATCCAAAAAAATTCCATAAATATGAAAAGAAAAATCCTGTACTGGGGCCAATCCTGGACAGTGATATTTCTCCATCTGCTTTACCCCAAATGCCCCTTCCCTGGAGTTCTTATAAGTCTTCCTATTGAGAAACTGAGCCCTTGTGAGAAACTTCTGCCCATATATTGGAAGCCTTTAAATCACATCTAAGGTCTCCCAGCCATTCCAGTAGCAACACGCTGCTCTAGGGTAAAGACCTGAGGCTTCACACCAGATTCTAAGCCATGATAATCAAAGTGGCCTGATTTGGAGAGGTTCTTCTAGTTGAGTTGTGAGTTTGATTCAAAATGATAATCAGCTTAGGCTCAAACACCATGAAGCCAAGGTTTCATAAACATTGTTATGCCATTATCCTTCCTGTCACAGAATCTATGTGGTTTTGCATTGTTCTTTGAATTAATGAAAAAACAAAACTGAATTTTAAGCACCTAAGATTTTCCTTTTAGACATTTTGAATTAGAGTCTAGTTTTCCTGTGATGAAGTCTGGGCACAGATACCACAAAGAATGGCATCTTTATTAACCTCTAATGAGTATGCTCTAAGTGCCTATGTGTAGAAGATAGAGATGGTCTCCTTTTAAGTTTGGTCTCTTTGCTGCTAATGTTCTTGGTGTAAAACAAAACACACAAAAGCCAAAAACAAAGCATAAAGAATGAGAACTGCTTTGCTGAATATGAGGCAACAAATGTCTTGACTTTCTTTTCTGATTTTGCAGTTATGCAAAGATTCAGTGAACACTATCAGACCTAAATTGTTAAGTTACCAGGGCTGCTGCAAAGCTTGTACCTTAATTACCAGTAAGTGCTTTTTTATCCCATGTCAGAGGTGCAGATATACTGAAAAGGGTGCACATTAATTATGAAAGAAAGGGAAAGGATGGTGGAGAAGTATGTCTCTTACTGATGAGATTGGCTTTGGGCAGCCCAGACGGAGAAAAGCTTCGAAGAGGCATGAACCCATAGCTGACCCTAATCCTGAAAGTCGTTAGATGTCACCTGAGAAAATGGAGCATTTAGCCAGGCAAGTTTATCCACATATGGTAGATGATGCATTAATATCTTCTGGTCTTCCAAGACATCTTCTCCAGCAGCTACCAGGTTAGTGAGGGATTTGTTTCAAACATACTGGAAAGCAACGTGGCAATTCTTTTCCTTCTTTTCCCATGATATCTGGATAAAGAGGTGCTGCACATAATTATAGATTACTTCAGATCAGCCACTAGGTCTTCTGTTAATTTTTTTTTTTTTACAAACAGGGTAACTTTCAATTCCAATGCAGATGGTTTTCAGGCCCTGTTTTTGCAACATTCTGATTCTCAATATATTTGAAGACTCTGTAGAGCTTAAAGCCATAATTTGGGAATTTTCCTCTCATGGATGGGAGGTGGGTGGTCTTCATCCCAGTCCACAGAATCCTCATCCATCAGCACCACAGTGTGGCACTCTCTCTCCCCTTTCTTGGCACAGCTCACATGATGGACAGGATCAGTTCTTCAAGGTAGTGATCAAACTGCTTGAGAGCATTGTCATGAGAGAGTTAATTCAGTATACCACTCAGATCTTGGCACCAGATAGTGTTGAAGTGCTAATTAGGAGATAATCATCTCTATCCCAGACCTCAAAGGTATCTCTAAGGTCTGGGATAGAGATGCCATCAGGACTATTGATGCTACCAGTTTTGTAATACAGCAGAGTTTAAAAAACAGTTGCACTGATTCCTTCAGCAATCTCACTCCCCATTCTCATTGGGCTGTGTGATGTCATACTCTCTTCCTGGTCGAAATGTCCTTCCCAACATGGTATTCAGATGAGCAGTGAAAATTTGTGGATTCCCCACAAAACGTGTGCCATCTACAAGAAGTATCCCTTTCTTTGGTGCCTGAGAATGAATGTTACTGCCAAAGCCTGTTTCCAGATCATTCTCGAGCAATAAAGGGTTGGTTCATGGTTTGATTTATTTCCACTTTGGAAGAAGCAGGAGGCTTTGATATCTTTGGACAATGGCATTATGCGAGGGAACTGAAGAGTTGCTAGCTGAGAGGCATAGTCAAGTGAAAGATCATTATTCCTGAGACCCAGAGGATAAGATTTTGAAGACCAGAAATCAGGCTATTTGTTTCTTTTTCTTGGGCTGCTGAGGTTTCATCCATCAGGCTGGTCTTCTGCTGCAATAACCTGCCACTGTCACTGCCACAGTAAACATTCATCCTTGAACTGTATGCTGAACTTTCTTCTTGATCAGATAAAAATCCTGCCGTTCCCTGCCCTACTTTTGTGCCAGGGGTGAATCTGCCCAGGAGGCACACATACAGCACCCACAGAAGCTGCCTTGGGGATGGCAATGCCCAAGCAGCTCCAACTCCTCTTAAATGACAACTCTTTTCTTATTTTTTTCAAAAACAGCTTTCCCATACTTAATTCAATGATTTTTTAAAAAATCAATTCACTATTTGTCAAATCATTTTCAAAGAATTCAGCTGTATTTTCAGAGAAGAAAATCCCTTTTTTGCCCTCATTTGTTTATGTAATAGATTTAATTACATGATGTAATCATTGTAACAACTACAACTTGTGCAATATCTACTAGAATGTCACCTGCGAGCCACCCTTTTAATATTTAGAAGATTTTATTCTAATAGCTATAATTATAGTGCTTGTTTGTCAAAATGAAAACAAGTATGTAAAACAACTGATTACCGATTGTGTATTGAAAAATGAAAGAGGCTCCATGACACTGAACCAGCCAAGCCAGTTCTGAGGTTTCCCCTTGTCCCAAGTGAAGTTTAACAGTTCCAGCTTATTCAGTTAGTGTTTTTCAGAATACAAAAGAAAAAAGGTGCATTTAGTACACTGATGTCATCAGTCACCATATTTTGTTTAGCGGAGGGAGAAGTATTAGTTATTTGGTAGGTTAACTGGAGGTCAGTTAAGAGAGCTTCCATTGTAATGTTCTTAAAATGAATAAATAAGTAAATGATTGAATGAATGAGTTGTCAACCACGTTAAGAAAAATACTTGTAAGAGTGGAACACTAGATAGCTCAAGAAAAATCCTGGGTAAAGGATGGTAAAAAACTTGAATTCGAGAGGGAGGAAAGGTAGTAATTGTGGAGGAAGGACACAGGGATACAGATCTAACCACTTAGTCCTATTATTTTATGTTAACTTTACATTAACATAATCCTATTATGTTAACTTTAGTAATCCAAACTACTTCTATTAACTTTTGTAATCCTAACACAAATGCATTCTCCATATACATTAGTTTTTTAGTATTTTCAGGTATTTAATAATGAAAATAATGCTTTCCTGACTCAGCTTGACTTGCTGAAATGATTACACTTACTCTAAGTGAGAAACTAGAATATTAAATAACTCAATACAATTTTGAAAGAGTATTTATCTGTACTTTCTTGCTGTGAGGAATATAACTAATAGCATACATTATACATTTTAACAATTTTAGTCAAACCAAGGTATGCCTTATTTATTTATGTATTATTTATTGTTTATTTCACTTCAGGTTTTTAAACTGGTCTAAAATTCAGTTTAAAGTCTTCCCTTGTGTAGAAATGAAAATGATACATTGCTTTTCTTCATCTTAACAGAAAAAACATGGACCCATTTGCCAGAAAACTGCCACTAAAAAACGGAAGACTTTTGATTCAAGCAGACAAAGAGCTGAAGGAACTGATATTCCAACAGTAAAACCTCTTAAACCGAGGGTAATTGTATAACCTTTGAACAGTGTGAACCTTGCTTTTATATATATATTGAAAAAAGTTATAATTATCTGTTATGCTAAGATTGAAGAATAAGCAGGATTTTGTGTAATGTTCTGGGTTCAGCTGCAAAGGAGAAGCTTAACTACTGTCTCAAGCTCCCACTATTATTTTGAGGTTTTTGTAGCATTAGAGAATCACTTGCATAGCTGTAGGCTGGAAATAATTAGAAGTCCTCCTCACATGTTCCTTTTAAGTCATTGTTAATTACCTCAGATATAATTTAAGTATGTTAAAGTCTCTTTTACCAGTAGTGTAATAAGTATACATAAAAGTAAAGCTATTATTTATAGATATTTTAGCATAATAGATGTTGATTATCTTTGTTGATTGTCATTATTTGTGATCTTATTATGCTTTCTGCAGGCAAGTTTTATCAGTTGCTCAGCTGTCTACACATAGCCATTTTCAGCTTTTTTTCTTTCTTGTAATCAAAGCAATGAATCTCCTATAATAATGTCTCTTTAAAACCACTATGATGTGTTATATTGCTAAGAATAAGACAAGTAAATACTTGTCAAAGTTTTAAAGAGTTATTTCAGTGCAGTAGTCAAATTTGAGTACCTCATTGAGTAGGTTTTTGAAACAGATTCCTGCTTTCAGTGACAATAACTTCTCCTAGTAGTGCAGGAAAACCTTTCTCTGGGGGGGCAATTAATCTTACTAATAAAATCATCTGGTAAAAGGAAAATCATGTTCATTTTTGTATTTTCATCTATTTATCTAAAAGTACTGATAAAGTTTGAATAAGGTAAAACATTATTTCAGGTTTTTCTTAGTCACCTGCCAGATGTATGATTGTATTCACGTCAATTAGCTTAGAAGAAATACTGTTGAAATCTTTGGGAGCAGTATAACATAGTGGGTATAAACAAGGGCTGAAGATCAGACTGCCTGGTCTTAATTCTGACTCTGCTACTTACCATCTTGTGATGGGTGAGTTACTTAATCCATACTTTTACTTACCTGTAAAATGGTGATGGGGTGGTATCATCTATTTTGTGGGGTTATTATAGGGATTACATAAATTTATCCATGGCGATCTCTTAGTAAATGTTGTCCTATGTCTTTCTTATGAGTTTATATACTTAAAAAATTAATCTTCAGAAAAAAAATAAAAGCCATAGATTTACATTTAAGTAGTTTATATTTTTGCTACTTAAATGATGGTCCATAGAGTAATAATATCAGCACTATTTGGAAACTTGTTAGAAATGCAGAGTTGCAGGTCCCAACCAGACACACTCAATTAGATCCTACATTTTTAACCCCATCCTTATTTGAGTCATATGCATATTAAAGTTTGAGAAGCAGTATGTTAGAAGATATTGAACATCATAATGTAGTTCTCAGTACCTTTATCTGTATCAAGGAAATCCTATAAAATCACAAGCACAGTAGAACAAAGCAAATAACAAACTTCATTTTTGTAAAAAGCAAAGACAGGCATAATCCACAGAACACAAAATGTAGGGGCTGCCCAGAACAAGTGAGATCCAGGAGAAGTTACCCATAAAGGAAACGCTAGAGGTTGCTGGGGGGTTGGGGGGAGGGGTTATGACCAAGAATCTGGAAACTTGGGAATTTAGGTGAGAGGTCTTCTCAGCTTACAGGTGACTTTGATGGTGAGGGTCTTATCAGGAAGTATATCCCTTACTTACTACAACCAGGACTGGAACTGAAAAGAGCTGCAGGGGCTTGGATAGCCAGGAATCAGAATGAGCCTGGCTGAAATAGAACAAAGCTAAGAGGGAGGTGGTGAAGAGAGGAGGCATAGAGAGTTAAGTGGCTCAGCCAGTGACAGAGACTCTCAGAAAGCACTACCAAAAGGTAAATACCCTTTCTGATGGTGCGGGGCCCACTCTACAGGGCTATTTCTTTTTTGAGGTAAGTGTGGCTGGCAGTAGTAACCCTCTTGACCCATATTATTTTAGAGAAGCAGAAGGGGTGTGTCTAGTCACACAGAACAGCCTTATTTGCATCTGTATCTGATGCAACAGAGAAGAGAGCTATTGGTTTGCATTGCTTGGAAGGCTACACTGGGCCTCTCCTTCTCCCTAAAACCTCTTGTAAATAGCTGTACCAGGAAAACCTAATTCATTCAATGATGAGTAATCAAAAACCATTAGCTGAGCATTGATACAGATACTGTAAGAAAAAGGTAGAAGAGGGCAGCAAGACTGACCAGTAGATGACTAATACTCATTGTGGAGCAGGTGAATGTTGTGATCAGACATTTGACTATAAGGTAAAACTTCAAAATCTTAGTCATCTCAAACATGGAAATGTGCTTATACTTAGTTTAGATTTTTGCATCTATATGAATGAGGAGTGAGTCTATAAGACAGACCATTCTCCTGAGCCGCAGCAGCCTGAGAGGAAACAATAACTCCACCCCTAGGAGGGACTCTGCCCCACTCTGTAGTGTCTCTAAGGGGACATGCTGAGTGTAGAATGACTACATTAACAGCTAGAGGAAATAGTCAGAAACAGTAGATTCCTGGAAGTCTCAAACAGACTGCCTAAGGTCAGACAGGGTCAACATCTGACATTATCAGAGGCAGATACAGAAAGAAAAAAAACACCGGTCTCCTCCCGTAGAAGTTCACACCACAAAGTCAGGAAAGCAAGACAGATCAATTTAAGAAGAATAAGAAAAAAAGGAGAGTTTCGCAAATAATGGGAAGACAAAGAAGTATCCCTCACCCGAAGTGAACGAAAGAATCCCCAGAAAGAGAACCAAGTGAAACAGAGGCAAGTAAACTATCAGATATTGAGTACAAAACAATGGTTCCAAGGAAGCTCAGTGAGTTAAGAGAGAATTACCAAACACTGCAGGGAAAGTATGAGGAACTTACTGAAAACTATATCAGCATGAAAAAGGACATAGAAACTATCAATAAGAGGCAAGAAGAAATGAAGAAGACAATTTCTAAATTGAAGAACACAATAGAAGGAATCAAAAGCAGGCCAGATGAAGCAGAGGATCAAATCAGCAAGCTGGAGGATAAGGTAGAAAAAAGCTCCCAGAAAGAGTAAGAAAATGAAAAAAGACTCAAAAAGAATGAAGAGGCATTTAGAGACATGCAGGACAACCTGAAATATAATAATATCCATATAATATGGATACCAGAAAGAGAAGAGGAGCATGGGATAGAGAACCTGTTTGAAAAAGTCATGATGGAAAACTTCCCTAATTGGAGGAGAGAAAAAGTCACACAAGTCTAGGAAGCACAGAGGGTCCCATTCAAGAGGAACCCAATGAGGCCCACTCTAAGACACATCATCATTAAAATGGCAAATATCAAAGACAAACAGAATCCTAAAGCAAGCAGGGGAGAAGGAGATAGTAACATATAAGGTAGCCTCTGTATGGCTAGCAGCTGACTTCTCAACAGAAACACTACAAGCCAGAAGGGAATGGCAAGAAATATTCCAAGGAATGAAAAGCAAAGGCCTGTGGCCAAGACTGCTCTCCCCAGCAAGGCCCTCAATTAAAATGGAAGGCGAAATAAGGAGCTTCTCAGACAAAAGAAGGCTAAAAGAATACATCCCCACCAAAACAGCATTGCAAAATAGGCCAAAGGGACTGCTTCAAGAAGATGAAGAAAGAGTCTATGAATACCCAGTTCCTTTCACAGGCACCAATACTTGATAGTAGCTATATTTTTAATACTTGTTAATCTGATTGTGACAATGATGTGTTATTTTAATTGTTCCTTCATTATTTATTGAAACTAAACCTGTTTTTGAATAATCTTGCCTATTTATATTATTTTTAAAAAGCTTTAAGTGACTTTTTGGTATTCTTTATCCATTTTTTGATTAAATGTTTGTAGAATTTTTTCCCTAAATAAAAACTATTAACCCTTTTTTAGATGTGTTGCAAATAATTTTCTAGTCTATTACTTGCCCTTTAACTTTTTTTACATGAATATTACTCTAGTCTTAAATTTTTAATATATCCATATTGTCAGTATTTTACTTTATAGCTTCTAGGTTTGAATATGTTACTTCAGGGTAAGAAAAATATTATTTTGTATTTTCTCCTAAAACTTCTTAGATTTTATATTTTGATTTTTAACTCACCTGAATATTTTTTGTATAATGTGTTAAATAGGGCTCTATATTTGTTTTATTTCAAGTAACAGAGATCCATTCACCTTATTTGTTGAATAAGCCTTATTTTCCCCATTGATTTGAAATATAATCATATATTACATTGTTAGGAAGATATATACATTTGTTTCTAGAATGCTCATTTTATTTCATTTATCTACTTGGTTATTTCTGTAAGGGTGTCAGAATTGCTGAGACTTTATAATGGATTTAGTTTTTTATAGTGGATCTTGACATTTAAAAAAATAAACACATAAAATAAATCTGTATTTGAAAAAAAAAAAAGACAGAAGGAACTCCTGCCTTTTGCGACAACATGGTCGAACTGGAAAATACTGTGCTGAGTGAAATAGTCCAGTTGGTAAAAGACAAATACTGTATGATCTCACCTATAATGGAACCTATTCAACAAAATAAACTTAGTGAACAAAATAAACCACAGGCATGGAAACATGGAGCAGACTGAAAGTGACCAGAGGGGATGGGAAGGAGGACAATGGTGGAAAGAAGGAGAAGGTACTAAACAAAGAACATGTATGAATGACCCATGGACATGGACAACAGAATGGGAATTGACTGTGGGAGAAGGGAGTGGGGTGTGATGGGTCGAGGAGGGCAAAGGGGGAAAAAATTGAGACAACTGTAATAGAATAAACATGATTTAAAGATAGAATTAAAAATTTAAAAAAATCAATAACCTAACAGATAAGTTGACCAGGCATATAAACAGTTCACAGAAAAGTCAATACAAATGATTCATAATGGTATGAATAGATGCTCAGTCTTTCTCATTATAAGAGAAAAGGCAGTTAAAACCATAGAGAAAAGTATTTTTCACCTATAATCAGTTAACCCAAAAGTGTGATAACATACTTCAGTAGGAGAAACTATGGGAAAAGAGTGAAATACACTCTTAGTTGTAACTTAAGTTCATGTCATACCTACGAAAGTCAACTTAGCCATGTCTATCACAGTTAACAACTGCATTTTTAAAATTACATATAATATAGTTGCATAAAGTTCTTCTCTGTAATTGTAAAGTTGGGAAGAAGATCATTTTAGGACTCCTGGTGAGAGAATGTTTAAAGTAATATGGCATTTCTTCAAGTTTGACCTTAATTTATTGTTAAAAAAAAAAGTGTTTTAAAACTTTTTTCTTTTTTTTAATAGCCTGAACCTCCAAAGAAACCGTCTAATTGGAGAAGGAAACATGAGGAATTCATTGCCACCATAAGAGCCGCAAAAGGCCTTGATCAGGCCCGTAAGGAGGGTGGCAAGCTTCCTCCTCCTCCTCCACCTTCTTATGATCCAGGTATATGTACTGTTGTTGACAGTAATGTTCATGTGGGAAGAAAATAGTGATAGAATTTTTACAAATTTTAAGTTGCTAGTAAACTTGACTCATAGTAATGGAGCATAATGAAGCATAATCTTTAAAATGATGGTGATAATAAACATTTGGACTTACTAAGGCACATCAATGTTGAACAAAGAAATGCATTATCTTTTTATCTCAATTCTTTTATTTAAACATAAAGTATTATAATATTTTAAAAATTATTATAAGTACTATGAAATGTTAATATTCTTGGAAAGATTTTAATCTTGTTCACTGTGAATGGAAATATAGTCATTCAGTAAGATTTAAATATGTCGCCTAGTTCTTTGGAATTTTCTCATCTGGGAAGGAAAAAAATTCATAATATTGCTTCAAAAATGTACAGTTCATGAGAGGAAATTCCATATAAACTGACATACCTAAATTATGCCCTAAGCTCATGTTATTATATTTTCTTCATTGAGTGAGTAAAAGTTGCTTGTTACTGTTTACAGAAGCAAGGCAGGATGCTGGCAATTCCATTTTAGATATTAAGGTACTAAAATATTTAAAATAACACAGTCGACATTTTAACATTGGTTATTGGAGTAGCCTGAAGAGGTAGATATTTTAATGTGAAAATAACTACCATGAAAATTGTGTTAGTATTCTAGATTGGGATTTATTTGTTACTAAAAATAAATTTCTTTAGAAAATCTAGATATGATCAGTTTTAATGTGTCATTGTAGAGAAGAATTTAACAAACTCTAGGCTTTACAGGCCACAGGGTCTCTCTTTTGCAACTATTCAGCTATGTTGCCACTGTTACAAGAAATTAGCCACAGACAATATGTAAATAAATGGGTATGGTTTTGTTCTAATAATACTTTATTTATCAAAGCAGGCAGCAGACAGTCTGGATTTGGCCCAGAGGCCCTAGCTTGCCAACCTTTATACTAAAGTAATTAACTTTAAGGCTAGAAGCGTTCCTGGGGTGACCCAACTGGATTTGGATCTCTTCTAATTTTTCCACATTTTCCCCATGAATTTGAATTTTCTCTCTGTTTTGGAGGTATTTGTATATTGATTTGAGCTTTAGAAATGTTTTAATCTCTAAGTGTTCACAAAACAACTCATTTGTTATAAGAAATTTTAAACCTACTCTCTAATTAGTGGTACAAATTTCTGAGCTTCAGATAAATGTAAATTCTAAAGGGTACACTCCCTCTCAAAGATAAACATGTTGAAATAAATTGAGATTTTTTTGGACATTGTTAAATTTTTTTAAATTTATTTTTTCAAATACATTTGTCTCTGCCTACCCTCACCACTTTCCCTTGCCCCCTTCCTCCTTCCCTCCCATTGTTAAATTTTTATATCAATGTCTTCTCAGTGTTTTACTTGAGATCTTCTACAGTGTTACAGAATTTGGTTCATTTTGTGATAATTTGGAGATCTAATTTTAAAAGAAATTTTATTTATAGTGTTCCTTGCATTTTAGACTATTTTATCATGGAAGGGTTTACTGTTAATTTTGAATTAATTATGTTGATGAGGTATATTGTTTTCGCTTCTTTCATTTGTTGGGGTCTCCAAAAGAAAATAAAACTATAAAGTCAATTATTACATGAATTTTTTTCTAATAGAATTAAAAGATTTTAACAGATCTCAAATTTTAAAATATATTTTGAATTTAATGTGTTATTACTGCTCAACTCTTCTACCATATAAAAATATGTATATATGATGAAAATATGGCATTATAGTGGCAAAAAAGAAATAACATTTTTTTCTCTACTTACTCATTTTTTGTATCAAGGATTTATATTTTTCCCCCTCAAATTTGATTCTTTATTTTATTTTATTTTATTTTTTTAGTTTTGGTATCACTTTATTTTTTTTAATTAATTTATTTTTTCAAATACATTTGTCTCTGCCTTCCCCCCACCACTTTCCCTTGCCCCCCGCCTCAACTCTTCCCCTTAAGCTGGAAGAACATCGGAATTTGTCATATACTAGCAGACTTTGTGCTTAAATATCTTACTAAGTTTGGATAAGTCAGGTTCAGTGGTTATAAGGAAATGAGAGATTTTGTTCATCAAATGTTATTATTTATGCTTGTCTTTATATAAACTCATAATTTTTATGTCCAGTTTCAAGTATTATGTTATCAAGTTTCTTTTTCTTTTTGCTTTAGATTATATTCAGTGTCCATATTGCCAGAGGAGATTTAATGAAAATGCAGCTGATAGACATATAAATTTCTGTAAAGAACAGGCAGCACGTATTAGTAATAAAGGCAAATTTTCAACTGATGCCAAAGGAAAAGCTACTTCTCGGACCCAGGTGAAATGTGCTACGTAATCATTTCTACAAACAGATGAGAAAATGACTTTTTCAAGTTTACTGTTTTGTGTTTATGTTTTATAGAACATTTAAGTACAGTTTTCTCACCTGTTAAAATTTACGTATTACTGTTCAAGGATTTAATAAGTAATTTGAATGAAATTTAATAAGAAATTTGGCTAATTGAAAACAAATAATTAAAATTAATTAGTTTGAAATGGACTTGAGTTAGCAGAGACTTGAAAATATATATATTTTAAAGAGGTATTAGGGGAAAAGTAAGAATATAAGTAAAAATAGCTGCAGCAGTTTCACAGGAAACCAGAGGTGACAGAGGATAAGAAAATGGCAGTAAAATCGTGTTTTGAAAATTATGTAAGTATGGAATATTTCTATGCTATATATGAGGAATGCAAATGAGGAAATGAATGAATATAGGGTCAAATCCAAACTGCTACTTTGAACCTTTATGTCTTCATCTGTGAAGTGGTGATTAACATGAGTATCATGAGACACAAGTGAATAATGTCTGTGGAAGCACTTAGCACACCATTAACCATGTAGGGATTTTGTTACATGAAATTGATTTTTACAATACTGTTGTTTTTCTTAAAGTATGTTGTTACACAAAACACTGATCATGTCATACTTCAAGCAAATTTCATTTTTTACAAAGCTTTTATTTGTAAACAACTTTTAGTATTATAAACGTAGCAGACAGTAAATACATTTCTCTTATTATTAATAAAATATTGAATTAAAGGACTTCAATAAATTTGGGGCCTCCTTGAGAGAATATTTTCATTGAGTTTTTGTTAATATTATTGGAAATAGAGCACATCAGTAGCATCCTTGTGCGCAAAAAACAGTGATACCTTTCAAATAATTTCCAAAACAGATGTCAAACAACATATATCTTTTATATAAATAGTCAATAACAGTAATATGATTTTTTATTTTATTTTGTTTAAAGGACAGAGCAAAGGATATACAATAAAGTGTGCATATTCCAATAATTTGGTGACAAATGATTGATAAATGTAAAATACAGGTAGTTGATTTTCTCACTTTCAGTTGTTTCAGTGCTGATTCCATGTCCAGTCATATATGTTCATTTCAGTCTAACCCCATATTTTCTCATCTCTCTCCATTCAAGAAGTTTTTATTGAGCACCCTCTTTGAATCAGACACTGTCATAAGTACTGGGTCTATTAGTAAACTAAATACAGTACTTTTCTAAAGATGCTTAAATGCATCCTTGTTATATTTAGCAACTGTACTTTAACCAGCCCTCAGTATTATCAGTCCTGAGCATTCTTAGTGCTCAGCTGAATGGTTGGTTCAAATAGCAATTTCTGCCATTTTTTATAAGTGAATGGCCTCCATGTTCTTTAAACTTTTCCAATTTCAATAAAAGGTCTTGGTAAATATAAATATTTTACTAAGGAAATATTAGATTTGTGATCTTCATAAAAGTACATGAACTAATCGGCACCTAATAAGTACTTACTGAAAAGAAATATATGTTGACTATAATTGTATTAAAATTATTTTGTTATTCTGAATGAACTTAATATGAAATTGTTGATAGCTAAAGTCATCCTGAAAGACTTTATAATTCTGGTAAAATTTCAGCTAGATGTTTTAGAATAGATAAAATACAGCTTAGCAAGGAAGGAGCCAGAGTATCTAGGTCAGGGGAACAGTGACTTACTGAGAAGCAAGTGAATATGTTTTAAACAAAAGGCATTCATAGTATGAGAATTCAGAAAGGAAACTAATCTGACTAGTTCTTGTTGAAAGTAATAAGAAATATTGTAGGAGATAGAGAAGGTTGGGCTAGGTTCTAGGTACCTCAGAAAACCAGACAATGAAATTGAGTAAAATGGTAGGAGGTCTAATATACAAAGCAGAAAGACAAAGGACCTTTTGAAAGGAATATTCTGCTTTTTTCTATTCATAAGCCATTAACTTAATAGTAATAAATTCTAAAATGTATATAAAAATCTGTAGGTCCCTGATATATGCTGCTACTAGAGCCCTTTCTACCAGTGCTCAACCTAAACATTTGACCTCTCAATATATTATATGCCATCCTTCATTTATGCTGATCATTTTGCTCTTTTTTTGGTAGTTAGCAAAATATGAGTTGTCACCAGTTCTATTTTTTCAGTTTTATGGGCCTATTTTTAGTAGACATGTCTCTGATATGCTGACAAGTCTTTGTTAGGTCTTGTTTTCCACATTGTTGTTTATTTTATAATCTTTCCTTATGTTTTCATTCGTGTTTTAGTGGGAGAGACATACTAATAGATGTCCTTATGAACCAGAAACACCTGTTAGGTTTTTAAAGAGACTTATCCTATGGCTTATCTCCAAAGTCTTCTAGTCATTTGTTCATCTAACAGATAATTATTGAAATTTTCTATTTGCCACATGCTTAAGAAATTTCAATTTTTGGCATAATAGTTCCAAATGTGCATGTTATTTGAGTGTGTGTGTGAGAACTTGTATCAATATTTATTTTTAAAGGTCACATACTGAATTTCGAAGAGTTATAATGTTTGACTTTAAAATTTGTGTTTAGCTAGTAGTAGTTTTAGTACTAGTGCTACTATTGATTATTGGTTATGAAATATGATTTGGTTTTTGAAAATCAGGTTTAAAACTATTTTCACAAAGTCCTAAGCAGTCTAAATGCATTAGGCTGAATCTCAGGTATCTATGCAAGCACAGTAGTCTATGCAGCCTTATAGTTGAAGCATTGGGCTGGAACTGAGGTGGCATGAGTCTTAAAATCTGTTCATATGTTAAGTGGGGTGAAATCCTGGGCAGGTATATTTCTTTCTATCAGTGCAGGCGATAGATATTTTTGTGTTTAGTATATGAGCAAAATTTGGCTCATATAACACAATAATAAAATAAAATTAATAGTAATATCCCTCTAGAGAATGGAGCAAAAATAAAAATAAAATAAGGTGATGTACTCTATCTTTTCTCAGCCCATATCCCATTCATCTGACATGGTCTGGTGAGGTCAGTGAAGCCAAACTTGGCTTTGTCTCTTCACGTTGGGGATATCCAAAAGGCAGCTTCTGTAAAACTTGTCCTTACTGATATGTAATCTTAGAAATTTTTACCAGGAAATTTGACGGCATTACACATATGAAATGTAAAACTACACCAAGAACATGTAGAATCCTGACCTTAAAGCTGTACCACCTAATGAGCACCATGAGGTATCTTTAAGTTTTTCTGTTAGCACTCACTTGGCATTTAAAATCTAACACTGAGGAAATATTTTCCGCTAAGCCTTCCTCCTTCCTCCCCCTGCCCCCTGTGAACTGGGGAAAGCTGCTCTTTGTTTATTTTAGCAGTGGAACATCTGAGCCAAACTTTTAGTACACCAATTTTGAGAAGGAACATATTTTGGGGAACTTCTCTCTGAGGTAATCCTTTTTTAAAAAATTAATCCTCACCTGAGGATATGTTTTTTCTTGTTTTTTGTTTGTTTGTTTGTTTTTTGAGAGAAAGAGAAGAAGGGACAGAGAGTGGGAAGAAACAATTGGTTGCCTCCCATATGTACCTTGACCGAGAATCTAACCCAAAACCTTTTGGTGTATGTGATGATGCTCCAACTAATTGACCACCTAGCCAGGGCTGAACTGACACTTTTTAATCTATACTTCCTCACTTTGGATAACAGTAGCTAATACAAAGATTGCTCATTGAAGGGAATGAAATACTAGTTTTTAAATACTAGTTAACAATAGATATTCAAAACTGATGTTGATAAAAAAGTTTTATTTTCATTATTTTAGTATAAGCCGCCTGTTCTTAAAAAGTCAAATTCTCCTGGGACCATATCGTCAGGATCTTCACGATTACCACAGCCAAGTGGCACAAGCAAGACTGTTGTAGGTAATGAGATCTATGAAATAACTTGCTTTATTTTTGTTATTAACAGAATTGGTAGAAAAGGAAATGACGATAGTGTTCTGTTCTCGATTATTAAAATATATTTATAATTAACAAGATATAAGGAGGTTAAGTAATTATTTTTGGGTAAAAATAAACTTTCAATACTTTAGATATTTTATAGTCCCTTTTTTTTTTTTAGTTTCAGTGCGTACCCTTGATGTTGTTGATAAAGCATTTGTTCAGAATAGTCAACCAAGTGCTTTTCTTTATTCTTTGACCATTTTTCCTTCATTTCTACCTATACTGCTCTGAACTTGACAATTGTCCTTAATAGACAAATGTTTAATGGTTTGAAGAAGATATTGACTACTGAAGTGTACCTGTATTTGTATGTATATTATAAGAAATACAGAAATAAGAAATGAAGGATATTATATATGGAATTCTTAGTTGATAACTTGTTTAGATTTATTGCCACAAAGATTTATTGCCACTAAACCATTGTTTTCCTTGCCAGATGTTGTTTTACGTGATTTTTATTTTATAGCTTCATTAAAACTAATTCCTTTTTATTGTAAGGTGTACCTTCAGGTAAAGTCTCTTCAGTTAGTAGCTCTTTGGGAAACAAACTTCAGACCTTATCTCCCTCACATAAAGGCATAGCAGCCCCTCATGCAGGGTAAGTCTACATTGAGTTTAATTTATTAGTGATGTATACACACACACACACGTGTATGTATATATGTATATATATGCATAAATAATGCTAAGGCTTTATTTTGTTTAGATAATTGGCTTTCTAATTAACCTTAATTTTCCTTCTAAGTTCATTTGTCTTTTACTATTACTGGTCAGATCCACACTCACTGCCTTTGAGGATCTAAATTAGTATAACTGTATTGCGAAAATATCTAGTGGCATTAAGCAAGAGTCTTAAAACATTTATATTTTTGATTGAATAATTTTACTCTGGGAATCTAGCTAAGGAGATTATTTTAAGTACAAAATATTTTTGTAATAATTATTAAGCATTATGTGTCAGGGACTGTACTTGACATTTTACATATATTTTTATTAAAACCACCCATACCATATGAGGAGTGGGTCAGAGAAGCAAAGTAATTTGCTTAAAGCCACACAGCTCTTAAGAGTTGGAAAGAGAATACAAATCAGGGTCTCTTTAGCTCTAAACATGGGTTTCTTTTCATATGATTTTACTATAATGTATAAAATTACTGAAATATGTCTAGCTTTGAAGAACAAATACTGAAACTACAATGGGACTTTATGCAACCATAAAAATATATGTAAATTTTAATAAGCTAATTCTGCTATAACACGAATGGAATGTAGAATACAAACCCCATGTCTGCTATAATAGAAACAAGAAAAATAGGTGTAGACAAAAAAAAGACCAAATATGCTGAAATAGTAATAGTGGGTTATTTTTTCCTTTTATTTAATATTTTCTAAATCCTTTTTTTTTATAATTTTATATACATAGCTTTCAATAAAGTAGCATAATTAGCTTTCAACGGTTATGTTACAGTGGGAAAATTATTGATAACACTGGAGATTTTAATACTGGACACAGGAGGACTGGAGAAGTCCTCGTATTCCAGTAGAAACTCACTTTTTCTTCCATTTCGATGTTAGAAAATTAAGGATTACTACATCACCATTAGAATGAAGTCTATGTCTATATCTTTAGAAATACTGATAAAGTTGATACAGGAAATATAACACACATTACTTTCAGATACATGTTATCACTTTAGCTTTATATCAGAAATACATTTGAAGGTACCTATCAAATGAGAGTAATTGCTTTTTGTTTTTCTCATTTGGACTATTCAAAAGTACAAGAACTAAAAGGAACTTTATTTCTTTTTTGAAAAAAGAAAAATAATCAACTAACAAGATCTGATTAGTTTAAATGTTCTTTTTTTCCCTTTTTGTTGTGCTTCCAAAAAGAAAAGACAGGTTATCCTTAATAAAGAGAGAGGTTATCAGTTGAACCAGTGGTTGAAAAGTAAAAGGTTCTCATCTTCCAGTGGGAAAAACTGATTTGATTTTTTTTTTCTTCTCTACTGTTTTGAAATCTATTTTATTCTGTTTTGTTTTATTTTTATTTTTTATTTTCACCCAAGGACATGCTTATTGATTTTAGAGAGGGTGGAGGGAGGGAGAGAGTGGGAGAGAAATATCAATTAGTTGCCTTTCAAAGACACCCTGACCAGGGACCAAACCCACAACTTGGGCAAGTGCCCTGACTGGGAATTGAATCCACCACCTTTTGGTGTGCTTAATGATGCCCAACCAACCAAGCCACATGGACCAGGGGTCTGCTGATTTGACTTTAATAACTTAAGTGTACACTTAGTCACTTGTGTTTTAACTTACAAAGACTCTTAACCACATCACAAACAGTTGCCTTCCATGTTAGTCTATAGTATTTGTTTGTAGTGTTATTTATAGTTTCATTTGCAATTGATTATTAATTGAAAGCTAATATTTTTCAGTACTTCTCCTACCATGCTACTAATTTTATCAGTTGGCTATAGTGAGTTGCAATGACACCCAGTATTCTTAAATAGGGCATGTGAAGCTGGCTGGTATAATTGAAAGCAGCCCTTACTTTAAATTAGAAAACTAGACTTCAAGGCCCTATTTTGCCACTAAAAAGCTTTATGACTTCGACTTTGTGCTTGTCTCATTTCTCTATCTCACTCTGACAACATCTGTGATTCTGCTTAGACCTTGACAACTGACCTAAGAAACTTTAATCAACATTTACAGGATCCCTTGGAGAAAATATGTTTTCACTAACAAGCAAAGATTATGAGTACATAGTTTTATGTTATGTACTACTTACAATACGATGAGGAGTTAAAATTTCTGGTTCTCTCACATCATATTAAACTGTCAAACATCACTATTCAAACCCTGATTGTCTGTTTATAGGTGATCCTTATGTGGTAGCGAGGTGTTTTAGATACTGGTAAGACAGCAGTGGTGTTTGCTTCTGGCTAATATATTACTATATTAACTGGAACATTACTGTATTAAACAGAACCATTCATGGCTGTCTCTTCAGTGGCAGACTTCATTAGTTTTTTAGAATGATTGCAGTAATGATTGGTTTCCCTTGCTAGGTTATAAGATATGTGATCATAGAGCTCTGTGTGTCTTCCTTGCTTATCGATAGATATAACTACAAAATGTTGTATAATGCATAGCATATAGGCACTCAATAAATTTTTGACAAGTGAAAAAGAGTAATGAATTAATAAATTAAATCTCTCATTCATCAGTCTGTTGGCACATCACAGAATCATGATTCTGCACTGATGGAATAATTACATGAAATTTGTATAGCAACTATTATTTCCATTGACACAAGTGTCAGGAAGAGTAAAGGAGTTAAAACATCTGGTTAGCTGCAATGTTCAAGACATTGAGCATCTTCTGTGATTAGTAAAATGAAATAATTTCAGTGATTTGGAATTGTTTAAAACCTGTATGTACACAATCTGCATTGTGTTCAGCTTTAAGCATGCATGCCAATGATTCTGTAATATTTAGCATATATTGGAATCATACCACAGAAAAACTTATCTTTGTCCTTGGAAAAATTCTCATGTTTGTTAATTAACTTCTAGACAACATGTATGTCAACTGATTTTAACAATGTTTTTTAAGCGAAGCGAACACTCAATGGAAATTTTCCCCTTATTCTAAAAGATGGCTATCTTTAATCCTAGGAGATTTAGAAGTTTTATGAAACACAGCTTTTAAATAAATATTGCTACATTTTAATTCATCATGGAGTTCACAGTCGTGCCTTCAGAACTGTGTTTTCTTAATGGTTAATTACCAGCTTAAGTGGATGTTTCAGCTGATAATTTTCAATAGCTAAAATCAAATTTCAAAGCTTTACTTCTGTTCAGTTACTGTGAAAAACAGGAGTTTGGAGCAACAGGATGCATGTAAGAAACATTCTTAATATAAAAATTGAATTTGGTTCCTCCTACTTTATATTAACAGTAGTATAGATAACTGTCTGATTTTTAAGTACATTTTGTATTTAAATTGTTATGAACTGTTCTTTTTTATGGATCTAGAAATGCCTAAAACAACCTAGAATTGCAGAGTTTGGCTTCTTATGTGGACAACAATGATTGAGATTATTGGATTTGGAAAGATAACTTTGTCATGGAATTATATACCATATTATCTGTAATATTGATACATTGATATCAATATTACATATAAAATATATACATAATATTATTATGTATATACATGATATTAATATTACATATATAATATCAAATGTATCAATATTATGATTGATACATTTGGGATCAAAAATAGGGGGGCATATTTCAGAACATTGAATCCCTCAGTATTATAACAATGGAGTCCTCTAAAGATACAGAATACCACCTGGTGTTAAAAAATTTTTCCCACTATTAATCAGAAGTCATATTTTAATTATAACTTAATCTACTGTGCTTTCTGTAGTTTTACAAGACTGGTTTATTTCTTAAGAGAATTCACTTTCATAAAATCAACAGTAAACAAGGATCTCCTATAGGTTAAAATTTATTTTCAAATTAGAAATAGGTTGTTGATATCATTTCCAAATTTTTCTAAGACTGCTCATTCAGCTATAAATATTTCGAAAGCTTGCCAAAGTATCATTTCTTTCTAGATATACTGTTCATATCATGGCAGTTATATGCAACTAGAGATAGACATTTTAAATTTAAAAGATAGTCGATTTAAATTTAAAATGTAATAGACACTTCCTGGTTTCTATACTTATAATATTCACTTCCATAACTCATGGTTTGCAAGACCAAGGAAGACATGGAGAAGAAACTTCAATCAGAGAATGATCAGCTGGATTGATGCCTTTAAATTCCCTTTGAAAATATCACCACTTATGCAGAACTTTCAATTTCTTTTCAAATTTCCCTTCATCTTGTTGCTGCTTTAAATTATCTTTAGTGCTACTGGAGGTAGAGACTCAGAAGTAAGGGGTTTGATAGAAAAGAAGACATAAGCAAGGATGCGTCTATGATTACAAAAATAAATATGATGATGATACGTGAGAAAAGCTTATTACATCTCAGATCTGAGTAGCTTAGGGAAATATTTAAATATTTGAAAGTTCTTTCATAAATGAATATTTTAAAAATTTATTTAATTACCCCAACATTGGCTTTTATTATTTAAAAATATATGTGTAATTAAGATTTTATATATAAATTATATATAATTATTTATAATTGTTTATATATGTAAATTTTTAATTATATTGTTTAACTTTATAAATGAATTTTTGTATGGTTATACCTTGATATGAACATAATATAGGGTAGCAGATAATAACAGAACATAAATTTAAGTGATTTTTAGTTTAAGATTAACATTTACTTAGCCTAAGTAACATTTGAATTGTGTGTGTGTTTATATATATACACTTATATACATATATAGGTAGATAAATAGGTCAATTGAGTTGAATTTGTAACACAGGTATATGGCATGATGATAAATCATCATTGGAACCAGCCTTTCAATTAGGTTTTCAAAATCTGAAAATATTGGCAGTCCTCTCATATATGGAATATATAGAATATTTCCATTAGATAATTGCCTCTAGATTTTTATTGCATTTTACAGTCCTCTTTCCAAAGTTGAACTTTGCTGTATCATATGTAAAATCTGAATAGTTCTTACATTAGAGGAATCTGTCTCAAAAATGTAGTTTAAGATTTTCTAAATTTTAGTTTTTGTAACTTTTTTCTGAAAAAGAAAAATCTTTTATTCCTTATTCCAAATTCAGATTCATTTTGTTAAGCTCACAGTTGTTTTAAGCTAGAAATGTTTCAATAATTGTTAATTATAACTTAATTAAACATTATTAATTGTTAATTATAGCTTAATAAAACATTAAGCTAGCAATAATGTTTTCATAATTGTCAATTTGAAGAAAATTCTGATTTGTTAATTTAAATTCTAAATAGATAACTTTTTCAGTAAACTTTCACAAATAAAATACACCATCAAATTTAATCTCAAACATTTTAGAAATTGTTTCATATGTATTTAATGAAGCCATTTTTAAAAACTTTAAAATGTCTTAAAAATGTAAACATCACCTCCTGCAAATTATTAATATCAACCTGTTAATTATAGCTAAATGCCTGTTATGTATAGGATACTAAAAGAAATAAAAATGGATGAAATATGTTTCTCCTTATAGACCCTTGTAAGCTATAAAAATGAACAGATTCTTTTTAGACACTAAACTCCATAAGAACAAGCATCAATTCTCTCTTATTTATCAAGATATTCCCAGAATGTAGCACAGTGTCTGACACATAGTAGGTGCTCAGGATCTATATAGTCAGCAAATATTTGGACACATGAATGAGCAAACAGGCACCCTCTTAAAAGAGGTACTTTAAGTTAGCAAGCAGTGAGCTGTTACTCAGTAGACATTTAAGGTAATTCCTCTAATTTCATAATTTAATTTTTCCTGTTCCCTACTGTGAATGCATATTGGTTGGTGATAGTATATATGATTCAGTTATTTGGTTGATACAAACCAAAGAAACACCTGCAGACCATCAGCTCTATTATCCTTGAGATAGAGGAGATCCTTTATACTTTTGGCATGGCCACTTCAAATTTTACCTGTGATTTTTCACAATTACCATCCACATGTTTTCACATAGGGTTATTTTTACTTTTCTCTAAATTTCTAAAATAGTCATTCTTTGTTAGAAAGTGAAATTGGGTAGAGGTATAAATATTTGTTTATTTTATACTTGGAATTTTAAAATGCAGGAGAAATGAAAAAGAAAAATGTAAAGAAGAATAAAAAAAAGGTTGTATGAATTCAGGGAAGGGAAAATGCAAGATTATTTGGGAACAAGCATCACATCTGTCTTCTAGAATAACAACTTTCAGTTTGCTTCTAGCTTCACAAATTTTACTTGAAACAATTGTTATCTTAAGAGTCTTCATTGATTTCCATCTTAATAGTCTTCATTGACTCCCTTGCCTCGCTATACATAAATGAGACATTTCTTTGGCTAGTCATCAAAACTGTCTAGATGGCCTGCCTGGTCAGAATTTTTATACTTAATAAAGGACATTGTATGAACTTTCTGAAGATTCCTTTTGACATTACTCCTTACCCTGGCAGTGAGATAATAAGAGCTTGGGGTGTGCATTTCTGATAAACCAGAATAATGTCTTTAAAAAATTTTATATAAAGAAACAAATGTAGTAATCTCCTTATGGGTACACCTTTATATATTTTGATAGTAAAATGGACAAGTTAGGCCCTCCACTTCGAATTGGAAGATATGTGCAAAGGTTCTATGACAGTGGTACAAAGTCAGACAGTGCCATCAAAAGACATGAGTTGTTAGCCATTTACAAGTAAGTATTTGTAACTCAATTTGCTTAATCTTTTTCAGATATTTCCATAAAAGCTTTATGTACAAGAATACTATAAACTTGTACATTCCTATACTTTAAAAATCTCATTTTCATCATTTTTAAGCCAAGAAGTGCTAAATTATCTTCTTGGACTTAAAACAGCTTGATTTTTGCTGAACATTTCCATTGTCCTAAAGTATTTTTAGAGCATACCTTTTATTCCATTCAGTTTTAATTTTTAGAGAGTTGAAACATTTCACCTTCAATAATTGTTATTTTTAAGAAGCTCTTTTTTAGGAGTGATATTTTTTATTTTTTTATTTTATTTTTTTTAATTATATTTTAACTTATTTTTTCAAATACATTTGTCTCTGCCTACCCCCCCACCACTTTCCCTTGCCCCCTCCCTCCTTCCCTCCCTCAGCTCTTCCCCTTTGGTTTTGTTCATGAGTCCTTGCTATATGTTCTTTAACTTTCCCCTTCCCTTCCATTTCCCTGCCCCCCCTCCTTCCTTCCCTCTTCTCTCTCTTGATTTCTTTTCCTTTCACTGTTTCTGGTCTTATTTTCCATGCATCTTTGTATTGTTGGTTAGGTTCCACTTATAGGTGAGATCATATGGTATTTGTCTTTCGCCCCCTGGCTTATTTCGCTTAGCATAATGCTCTCCAGTTCCATCCACGCTGTCGCGAAGTTTAGTAGTAATTTTTTTCTTTCTGCTGCGTAGTATTCCATTGTGAAAATGTACCATAATTTTTTGATCCAGTCATCTACTGATGTGCATTTAGGTTGCTTCCAACACTTGGCTATTGTAAATTGTACTGCTATGAACATTGGGGTGCATAGGTTCTTTTATATTGGCATTTTGATGTTCTTTGGGTATAGTCCCAGCAAGGGGATCACTGAATCAAAAGGCAGTTCCATTTTCAGCTTTTTGAGGAAATTCCACACTGCTTTCCACAGTTGGCTGCACCAGTCTGCATTCCCACCAACAGTGTACTAGGGTTCCCTTTCCTCCACAGCCTCGCCAGCACCTGTTGTGTGTTGATCTGTTTATGATGGCCATTCTGACCGGTGAGAGGTGGTACCTCATGGTGGTTTTGATCTGTGTTTCTCTGATGGCTAGTGATGCTGAGCATCCTTTCAAATGCCTCTGGGCCCTCTGTATCTCCTCCTTGGAAAAGCGTCTGCCCAGGTCCTTTGCCCATTTTTGATTGGATCGTTTGTCTTCTTGGAGTGGAGTCGAGTGAGTTCTTTATATATCTTGGAGATCAAACCTCTATCTGATGTATCATTAGCGAATATATTTTCCCAAACGGTTGGCTCCCTTTTCATTTTGCTGATGTTTTCTTTAGCCATGCAGAAGCTTCTTATTTTGATGAGGTCATACTTGTTTATTCTTTCCTTTATGTCCCTTGCTTTAGGAGACATATCAGTGAAAAAATTGCTGCTTGGGATATCTGAGAGTTTCCTGCCAATGTTTTCCTCGAGGACTTTGATGGTGTTGGGAATTATATTTAAGTCTTTGATCCATATTGAGTTTATTTTTGTGTATGGTGTCAGCTGATGATCCAATTTCAATTTTTTGCATGTAGCCGTCCAGCTCTCCCAACACCATTTGTTGAAGAGCTTATTATTGCTCCAGTTTATGCTTCTGCCCCCTTTGTCAAATATGAGATGCCCATAGAGACCTGGGCTTATTTCTGGGCTTTCTATTCTTTTCCACTGGTCTATGGGTCTGTTCTTGTGCCAGTACCAGATTGTTTTGAGTATAGTGGCTTTGTAGTAGAGTTTGATGTCCGGAATTGTGATCCCTCCTACTTTGTGTTTCTTTCTCAGGGTTGTTGAGGCTATTTGGGGTTGTTTATGGTTCCATATAAATTTTTGAAATGTCTGTTCTATTTCTGTGAAATATGTCATTGGTATCTTGATAGGGATTGCGTTGAATCTCTAAATTTCTTTGTGTAGCGTGGACATTTAGATGCTATTAATTCTTCCAATCCATGAGCACAGTATATGCTTCCATTTATTTGTGTCTTCCTTAATTTCTTTCTTCAATGTTGTATAGTTTTCTGCATACAGGTCTTTTACATGTTTGGTTAAATTTATGCCTAGGTACTTTATTTTTCTTCTTGCTATATCGAATGGTATTTTTTTTCTGATTTCTTCTTCTTCTATTGCATTGCTGGTGTACAAAAATGCCTTTGATTTCTGAATGTTGACTGTATCCTACTGTTTTGCCAAATTCACTTATTAGGTTGAGGAGTTTTTTGGTAGCGTCTACAGGGTTCTCTATGTACACTATCATGTCATCTGCAAACACTGATAGCTTTACTTCCTCCTTTCCTATTTGGATGCCTTTTATCTCTTTCTCTTGTCTGACCTCTGTAGCTAGGACTTCCAATACGATGTTGAAAAGAAGCGGTGAGAGCGGACATCCTTGTCGTGTTCCCGATCTTAGTGGGAAAGCTTTCAGTTTTTGCCCGTTGACTGTGATATTGGCTGTAGGTTTTTCATATATGGCCTTTGTTACGTTGAGGAATGCTCTATTGATTCCCATTTTGCTGAGTGTTTTGATCATAAATGGGTGCTGTACCTTATCGAATGCTTTTTCTGCATCTATCGAGATGATCATGTGGTTTTTGTCTTGTCTTTTATTTATGTGATGTATCACGTTTACTGATTTGCGTATATTGAACCATCCCTGCATCCCTGGGATGAATCCCACTTGATCGTGGTGGATAATCTTTTGAATGTATTGCTGAATGCAGTTTGGGAATATTTTGTTGAGGATTTTAGCATCTATGTTCATCAGCGAAATTGGCCTGTAGCTTTCTTTCTTGGTAGGGTCTTTATCTGGTTTTGGGATCAGGGTGATGCTGGCCTCATAGAAAGAGTCTGGGAGTCTTCCCTCCTCTTGGAGTTTTTGGAATAGTCTGAGAAGGACAGGGGTTAGCTCTTCCTTAAATGTTTTGTAAAATTCTCCTGTGAAACCGTCTGGCCCTGGGCTTTTGTGTGCTGGGAGTTTCTTCATTACTGCTTCAGTTTCCCGAGCTGTTATCGGTCTGCTCAAGCTTTCTGTTTCTTCCTCCTTCAGTGTTGGAAGATTATACTTTTCTAAAAATTTGTCCATTTCATCAAGATTTTCAAATTTCTTGGCATGTAATTGTTCATAGTAGTTTCTGACGATCCTTTGTATTTCTGTGGTATCAGTTGTTATTTCTCCTCTTTCATTTCTGATATTATTAATTTGGGTCCTCTCCCTTTTTTTCTTAATGAGTCTGTTTAAAGGCTTGTCAATTTTATTTATCTTTTCAAAGGAACAGCTTCTGGCTTGGTTGATCCTGTGAAATGTTCTTTTTGTCTCTATGTCATTCAGTTGTGCTCTAATCTTGACTATTTCCTTCCTTCTACTTGCTCTGGAATTTATTTGTTGTTGTTTCTCCAGTTCTTGAAGTTGTAGTGTTAGGTCTTGTATTTGAAATGTTTCTATCTTTTTTAGGTAAGCCTGCATTGCTATGAACTTCCCTCTCAGGATCGCCTTTGCTGTGTACCTTAGGTTTTGGACTGTTGTCTGTTCATTTTCATTTGTTTCCAGAAATTTTCGGATTTCTTCTCTTATCTCATTATTGACCCATTCATTGTTTAATGTTCAGTCTCCATGAGTTTGCAAGTTTTTGAAGTTTCTCTTTGAGGTTGATTTCCAGTTTCAATCCCTTGTGGTCCGAGAAAAAGTTTGGCATTATTTCAGTTTCCCTGAATTTGCTGAGGTTTGCTTAGTGTCCTATCATGTAGTCTATCTTTGAAAAACTGCCATGAGCATTTGAAAAGAATGTGTATTTTTCTTCTTTGGGATGTAAGGTTCTATACATGTCAGTTAAGTCTCTTTGATTCAGTGTGTCATTCAGCGCCACAATATGTTTATTAATGTTTTGTTAGGAAGATTTGTCATTTTTGACAGTGTGGTGTTCAAATCTCCTACTATCAGTGTGTTGCTGTCTATATCTTTTTTGAAGTCATCCAACAATTTCCTTATAAACTTGGGGCTCCTATATTGGGAGCATATAAGTTTACAATGTTGATGTCTTCTTGATAGATTCTTCCTCTCAGTATTCTAAAGTGCCCCTCTGGGTCTCTCTTTATGGCCTTTGTTTTGAAATCTACTTTGTCTGATACAAGTACGGCAACCCTGGCCTTTTTCTCTTGCCCATTTGCTTGGAATATTTTTTTCCATCCCTTTACTTTCAATCTGTGTAGGTCTCTTGCTCTGAGGTGGGTCTCTTGTAGGCAGCATATGTGTGGGGGTATGTTTTCTTATCCATTCCGCTACCCTGTGTCTTTTGATTGGGGCATTCAGTCCATTCACATTGAGAGATATTACTGATAGAAACTTACTCATCTTTTCTCTTTGTACCTGTGTTCCTCTCTGTCTCATTCTTTTCCTTCATCTGCTTAAACCAATCCCCTTAGCATATCGTGGAGTCTGGTTTGGTAGAGATGTATTCTTTTAGTCTTGTCTTGTGCGGGAAATTCCGTATTTCCCCTTCTATTTTAATGGAGAGCCTAGCTGGGTAGAGCAGCCTTGGCTGTAGGCTCTTGCTTTTCATGGCTTGGAATATTTGTTGCCATTCCCTTCTGGCTTGCAGTGTTTCTGTTGAGAAGTCAGCTCCTAGGCATATCGGGGCCCCCTTGTATGTTACTTTCTCTTTCTCCCTTGCTGCTTTGAAGATTCTCTCTTTGTCTTTGACATTTGCCATTTTAATGATGATGTGTCTTGGAGTGGTCCTCTTTGAGCCCCTCTTGAGTGGGGTCCTCTGTGCCTCCTGGATCCATGAGACCCTTTCTCTCCTCAAATTAGGGAAATTTTCCATCATTGCTCTTTCGAGGAGGTTCTCTATCCCTTGCTCCTCTTCTTCTCCTTCTGGTATCCCTATTATACGGATATTACTGCGTTTCGGGTTGTCCTGCATTTCCCTAAATGCCTCTTTGTTTTTTTTTGAGGCTTTTTTCCATTTCTTGTTCTTTCTGGGAGCTTCTTTCTAACTTATCCTCCATGTCACTGATTCGATCCTGGGCTTCATCCAGCCTGCTTTGGATTCCTTCTACTCTGTTCTCCAATTCAGAAATGGTATTCTTCATATCCTCTTGTGCCTTCTTGAGTTTTTATGTCCTTTTCCAGGCTGATAAAGTTTGCTGTAAGATCCTGATAGTTTCTCTGCAGTTTCTCATAGTTATCTTTGAGCTGGCTGAGCTCATTGAGCTTCCTTAGAACCGTTGTTTTGAGTTCAGTATCTGATAGTTCCCTTGCCTCTATTTCATTTAGCTCTCTCTGTGGGGAGTCCCTTTTTCCACTCATTTGTGGGGAACTTCGTTTTCTTCCCATTTTTGTTTCTGTTAAGTATTTTTTTCCTTTACTTTTCTTTCTGAGCCTGCCTCTGATGATGGCAGTTGTTGACCCTATATGACCTTGGGTTGTTTGTTTGAGCCTTCCAGGAGTCTACTGTCTGTGTCTGACTCCTGCTTGGGGCAGCTCTGTGACCCCTTCGGTCAGGGCTGGGCTATTTTTTGGGATCTCTCTGCACTCTCACGCTGGCTCCTTGAGCGAGCTCTCGGCGCGGCAGTATCCCCTGCCTGCCTGGGCTCACATGTGCTTGCCCCAGACCAGGGGGCTTATTTGCCACCTCGCATACTCATCTGGCCCCCTTGACCAGCGAGCTCCCCGGCACTGGTCAGTTTAGGGTCTTCTCTTGTGTGTTTTCCCCGCTTTTGGCTGTTTGGGTGCGTTGCTTGCCCTCGCCAAATGGGGACTATGGAAATGGGAGGAAGTCAGCTCCGGGACTCTCCAGTTAATCCTGTCTCTGGTCTCTCCTCCAGGGGCTCTGGGCAGCTCTGTGACCCCTATGACTGTGGATCTACTAATTTTGTGGGCCGCTCCGCAATCGCGGGCTGGTGGGTCAATTTACGCTTGCCCTTGCAGCTCTGTGCACTCCCTCGCAGACCTTATGCGTGCCAATCTGTGGGAGGCCTTGCCGGCCAGTGCAACCGTTCACCAGCCTGCGCAGGTCACACACACGCTTGCCAACCCGCGCCGGTCACTCAGCGCAAGTGTGCGCTCCTGCTCTGGGTGTTTTGGGGGTGTCTCTGTGTGCTTTTTGGCTTTTGGCTCTTTGGAGGTGTGGCCTCTTCCCGCGCAATGGAGACTACGGCAAGGAGAAGGAGCCGGGACTCCCCGGTTCCTCCTCCCGTTCTTTCTCCAATGCCACCATTTCCAGACTCTCCTCAGGGGCCTCCGGACAGTTCCGTGACTCCTTTAGCCAAGGATCCACCCCCTGTGCGGCCTGCGTTTCAATAGCAGGCAGTCTGGTTCATGAGCGCCCCACTTCTGCCTCTTTGGGGTTGTGCCTTTCCAGCCCACAGTGGAGACAACAGAATGGGGAGGGAGTCGGGACTCCCTGGTTCCTCCTCCCGTTCTTTCCCCAATGCCTCCATCTCCAGTCTCTCCTCAAGGCTCTCCCAGCCAGTCTGCTCTCAGCTCCGCAGCTCACTTGTGTACAAGCTGTGTGCAGAGCGCACAAAAGGCAGGTTAATTGATTCCCTTATGCCTGAGCGAGATGGTAGCTGCAGAGTGGGAGGTGCGTTATCCCCCAGGCTCCACCGGCTGCCCTGTCAGTTCTCTTCACAAAGTTTTCTTCACCAGTCTTTTCCCAGGCACCAGCCCACCCTGCTGCCGCCTCTACCGAGAGATCAGGGAGGGTGGTTGCCACTGCAATTTTTGCGTTGGCCCTTTAAATGTCTCTTTGCATCCCCAGCCACCTGTCTCTGGCAGAGAGCGCCCCTAAGCTTTTCGGGGTTGCGTTTTGTCTGTATTTTCTTGGTTTTAGCTGCTGTAGTTTAGGGGTCCCTGTTTATGACTCAGACCCCGTTCTTCTCGGGGGAACCTAACTGGCCGTTTCAATGTCCCTCTGGTGCTAGTGCCCGTGGGCACCCAGCCCATCCTCTCGAGCCTCCACAGCACTTCTCACCCGTTGGGATGTGTGAGAGTTGAATCCACTGTAGGCGGCTCCAAGGCTCCTCTCCCACTATCGTTCCATTGTTTTCCAGGTGATTACTCCACTATTTAGTCGCAATTCCAGTTTGGTCTTGGGAGGTCAGCGTGACTCCCATTCACTCCTCCGCCATCTTCTCTCTCCCAGGAGTAACATTTTTTAAAAGAGTATAGGATATACTCTGCCATATACGCGTATTATGTAATATTGCTGGATCATCCTTTAATTAGGCAAGTGATGAATGGTTATAAAAAAGGCAGAAAACTGATTTTAGAAAACATTTAATCTAGGGATCCTCAGTCTTTTTGTGAGATGGTTATAAATTCGACCTAAAATAGGGAAAGGATATGAAAGTCACTTTGGAACTCTTCTACGTAAGTCTTCAAGGTTTGCTCGTTTGGGCTCCAATACAATTCTAGCCCTCTATTTAAGAATGATCAAATTAGGGCCTAATAAATTACTTATCAAAGTTGAAAAATATATTATTAGATAGAGTCCATTTAGGTACCTTTTAGACCTTGGTTTAACCCATCCATGCACTAAGGTGAAAGGTGATTCTTATCGAAGTTTAGCAATAATTTAAAGTAACTGTTCAAAGCAGCCTTTCTGGATGCCAATATTACATATTAAACATAAGATTTGTAATATGACCCACCTAAATCCAGTTTCAAGTACTCACCATGTAATAGCTTTGCAGATTACTTAATCTCTCTGAATATGAATGTTTCTTCAACTTTAAAATGGTAATAAATAATATTTTTGGAGATTTTTGTGAAGATTAAACAAAGTTATATATGTATCATATTTGACATATGTGGCATTTGAGAAATTGTAGATACTGTATTACCTATATTATTTTCAAGATAGCTGTTTGAAATTTTAGGAAATTCTTTCCAACTTTGCCACGTAAGTAGACAAAGCAGGATTTTAGCCAAAGTTTAAGAATTTTCAATCTAAAGGAAATTTAAAAAAGCATTCTGCTTTTTTACTACGTAATATTGCTTATCTCTGAAATGAAAAGATTCGAGTAAATCTGTAGAGACCTGGAGGGAACTAACACTTTACGGAACATGTAACCACTAGTTTAGTACCATACTGGCTGTGTCACCTTGGTAAGCTACTTAACCACTCTTCGCCTCACTTGCCACATCTGTAAAGTGGAGTTACTAATTCTACCTACTATGAGGATTAAATAAGTTTATATATGAAAGCAATTAGAAATGTAGTTATAACAAATATATTAAGCACTATTATATAAATTTGAACTTGTAGTAGGAGCAATAGTCATAGTAATAATAATAATATCAGCAGCATTGCTAAATATTCATATAAATTGCGATTTTTTTCTTATAACTTCCTTTATAAGTGAGGATAGCCACATTTTATAAATGAGGGAACTTTGTCTCAGAGGGGTTGACCACTATCACAAAGTTGGTACACAGCAGTTGCGATTTCAGTGCAGATTCATCTGGATTTCAAAGCCTGTACTTTCACTGTTAACTGTCATACAGCCATCTAGTTTTCCTTTGATTCCTGGGATTTCAGAAAGGGAATTAGTGATGACCCAGCTAAAACCTTCCCTCTACTGAGAGCGATAGCCAAGGCCATGCAGTTAGTGAAGCTATATCTTCAAAGGGAAAATTATACTAACCCATTTATTTGAGTTGAAATTTCTTGCAACAGACTTTCATGAATTGAATATTACTTTTTAAAGTGTCTAGATAATAAAGGGATTAGCTAACTTTTTACCACATCTCACACGCTTAACATGTTATTTAACTGTGATTTGTAGGCATTTAACACCACATTTTTGAGGGTACTATCAATTTTAAACTTTAAAAAACTTGAAACTTTTCAGAATGATTAATTTAAATATTTCATATGAAGCATGTATACATATTTTGAGTTTATGTTCCATCAAGATGTTAATGAATTCATAATGGTTTATCCTTAGTTTTAACTCCTCTTGTTTTCAGTTTTAAAATAATTATTTGGATTTTAATCTTTTGACTTAGCTCTCTACAGCTTCTAATTATTTTTCTAATCATGCAAGTAGCAATTTAAGAAATAAATTATTACTAGTCAATACTTTTTCGCTGCCACATCTTTCTCTCTCTAGAGCTAACATCAAACCTCGAAATTCCACACCACCTAGTTTGGCACGAAACCCTGCCTCAGGTGTTCTTACAACCAAAAGAAAAACATATGGTGAGAGCTACATAGTCAGGTATGTTTAGTTCTGATATTTTAATAACAATAATAAAAATGAATATATGTAGTTTCCCAAGGACCATATACAAAAATATGTATCAGGCTTTGATAGAAAATCTGATTTTTTCTTTGTTTCTTATTTAATCTGGCTTTTAATTTGTACACTAAAGAAATAGTTTGGACACAAATAATATTGTCCTCAACTTTGTAGTTAGAATTACAATACTGTTGTAAATGTTCACGAATAGTTTATTCAGTTCCATTAGATTAATATGTGTTTTTTATGTCTTTGTTTTTAATGACACATTGAATAATAGACTCTTTAAACCACTGCTATTGTCATTTTCAGCACCATTTTCATACATTTAAACTCCCTTGGTGAGGTTGTGATTATTCATGTACTTCTCTTTCTAAACTCTCACAATATTTGTATAACTTTGACATCCACTCTGTTTTTAAGCATATAATGAAATTGTCCCAGTTATAGATATTTTTTACATATATCTCAACTTAGTTTTAAGGCACGGTGCATAAATTCATGATGTACAGTGAGATATAATAATTTTTTAAATGAAAGTATTACAGAGGAACAATAAGAATTAACAGTGAAAAAAGGAATGAAGTTAGTCCATAAAATGTTCCAGAAAGTTTTATGGCAAAGTACCATAAGAGCAAGGTACTTAGTTCTCAGGAAAGAAGGGATATAAATGTAAAGGAAGCTAGAGGTCATATTGGTAAATTAACCCTGATACTGCAGCTCCATTGACATTTTGACTGATCTTCACCACTTAGAGGCTTGGGTTTTAATGTCATTATGGGAGGGAGGAGTTGACTTCTAGGACTTACACAAAGTGTAATAGTAGAGACTCAGCTTTCTTTTCCCTCCCTGTATGCCTCTTATCTAAGCCAGAACTTTTAAAATGCCCACTAAGGAGAATCTCAGGCTCAGCTAGAGCTGCTTACATGAAAATATGTTCACTTGGCATTCGAATAAATTACAGGAAATAAGGAATGATAGCAAGACAGCTTTAGGTGTTTCTCTGACCCAGTGACCCAAGTGACAGCTGAGATGTGAACAAGATCTCATATATGGGTGTACAGACAGTTTAATTAGACATTCTGTGTCCCCAAAGGAACAACATTTCTTGTAACAATCCCATATCCATGGATTCCAGGTTTTCAGTGGGTGATGTGTAAGCCCTGTTAACTGGGAAAACAGTTGGCATTTCATTCCATCTTTATTAGGTTTTCATTAAGCAGCCAGGAAGTTATTTCAAGATCAAATATGTCCACTGAAAATAAGAAAGTTCTGTTGTTAACCTTTCCTTACGATACTCAAAGGATAGATAGGGGGAAAAACAATTTCACCAACTAGAAAGAGGAGATCCCAAGGAAACTTGTCTGGCTCAGCCATGGTTCAGAGGAATGAGAGAGTTCCCACTGATTTTTCATAATCCTAGGCTTACCTTCACATGAGTTTAGGGTTTGCAAATACAATAGCAGTGTGTTCTAATAAGTTCTTAACTGGAAATATAGCTTAGTTTGGTTTAGTAGCTGCCTTTGTGGTTCTTACAGGTAAGCAAACATTAGCTCACAGTTCTGACTTAAGAGACACACAGGGAAATTCCAAACTATACAAAGAAACTAACAATCAGCCACCAGTGAAAACAAACAAACAAAAAACATAATTCTTAAGATATTGAAATCATCAAACATTGATTTATAAGTCTGTTTGAAGTATGTAAAGAAAGAAGAAAGGGAATTGGAATCATTAACAATGACAGTATACTGTCACAGAAAGATTTGAACACCTGTGCAAAAGAACCAAACAGAACTAAGACTTAAAAGATTATTTAAATTGTAGATTAGACACAGTGAAAGAAAAGAGAAGTGAACTGGAGGATAGATTTAAAGACATCATTTAGGAACAAATACAATGCTAAAAAAAACTTTTAGAATTTCAGTATTCATAAAGAGGTTTTTGTTTTCTTTTATTTTTCTTAATCTGAACTGGAAGAATATTAAGCATGAGATTAAGCAAGCTTCTATTCATGCATAATATTAGGCCCTGTTTCCAAGCATTATGGAGGGACTGAAAAAAACTAATGTGAACTTTTTTCTGTACTTCAGGTCAGATGGAGACTGTGCATCCACACTCAATGGTGGAAACATTAAAGGCATTGAAGGAAACTCATCTGGACACTTACCAAAATTCTGCCATGAGTGTGGAACTAAATACCCTGTAGAATGGGCAAAGTTCTGCTGTGAATGTGGCATTCGAAGAATGGTTCTGTGAACAAAACCCCAAGTGAGAAAGAGCAAAGTCCAGAGTTTTATGACTATTGCTGCTTCCAGCTAGAGCACTTCCCCTAGTTATTTTGTCCTAAAATTGTTACACTTTTTTTCAGGAATTTTTGGAGCAGAATTCCTCTGTCTGTATAATGTGTTAGGGTGCATGTGTATATATGTGTACATATACTGTATATAATAAATACCTGATACCCCAAACTGTGTCATTCAAGAAAATACTCATATGTTAGAAAACAATTTCAAGCAGAATCATTAACTTAGGTATTATATCCTTCTGTTGTTATTAAAACACATTAAGTATTCTACAGACCCTCAAACTCCAGTGCTTAGTCCTGCAAACTTTAGGGTGATCATTACTTTGAGTAAAAAATTAGAATAAGTGTTTTCTTATTGGTGCCTATTTTCAGATAGTATCTATGATGGTAGGGTAGGATGCTTGGAATTGAAGAGAATATTTTTAGTTAAATTGGGTCATTTTGCTATAGAGCTCTTCAACAACTAATTTTATAAATATTTTTTAGAAAGAATAAAAACCTTAGTTCTGTGTTACCCTTTACTTAGTGTATGATTAGTGATATAATTTAAATATTTTTACTCATTCTCTGAAAATATAATTATGCAGTTTTCTTTCCAGAGACACAGTGCTGAAAATACAAATGTATCTGTTCTTGTTATTATGGAATATTTTACCTTTCTGTTTATTAGTTGAAAGTATATTCTTTTTTACTTCTAGCTGCATCTTCAAATTTCACTTCTTTCTTTTCCATAACTTCATGTATAAAGAGTAGTTTTAATTTACTACTTCATTTTTACCAAGTTAGAAAATGTAATTAATATAAGTTGCAAAAATCTTCATCAAAATCTTTTATGTTTATTTCTATGTATCTGAATGTAGAAGAAATGAATGGATTTTAAAACCAACCACCTTACCTAATAAATAATAAATTTGATAAATAATTAGTAGTGGAGGACATACAGGTAAAAGTTTTGAATTTTAGCCCCTTATAGTTCGATGATGTTATGAGTAGGTTAAGAGAATATCTAATTTTTCCTACTTAAATTTTCTTTTCAGTTTTTCATGTTGAAATTCCATTCACATCACAATAAAAAGCCACAAAATGCATTGCTTTACTACATATCTGAAATACATAATTAAACATTCACAAAAAAATGTAATTATACTCTTTAACTTTGGCTAAAATACAGCATTTAATTATTTCACATTCAATATAACAGTATTTAATAGCATGTCTCTGCTTGTGTAACCATACTGAGTAGTAATTTCTGTTGAGTCAAACATAACAACTCTGTATTAATATAAAGGTACAGACATCTTCGCAATTTCTAGCTTTTTTATGATTCTGTTTAACTGTAAGGATTAATGTAGAAATTTGTGGCTGACAATTTTCTTTGAAATTCATTTATGCTTATATTTTATAATTTTATTCATTTTTTCCCATCTAGGCAAGAAATAGGAACTTAATGTATTTGGAATTCTAATTTTATTTACATTATAGTTTCTATCCTGACTTTATTAACTTGCTTCTGGTTGTCTTTATTTAGTTGTATTGATCAAAAAAGAGTTCACCAACTAGAATAAGCTGTAATATAGGAAGATCATGTGCAATTAGATTTCCATTTCAATAATTTATATTCTTCACTCCTGATGTTATAAATCATATGAAGAACTTCAACTCTTGCTTTATCTAGAGCTGGGCTCTGTTTCCTTTCAAGTAAATTTTATTGAATTTATTGGGGTGACATTAGTTAATAAAACTGTATTTTTCAGGTGTATAAGTCTATAATACATCATCTGTTTATTGTATTTTGTGTTTATCACCCCAAGTCAAGTCTCCCTCCATCACCATTTATCCCCTCCCTTTACCCTTTTCCACTCCCCCCTCCGCCCGCCACCTTCCTTTACCTCTGGTAACACCATGCCGTTGTCTGTATTTATGAAGTGTCTTTTTCTCTTAATCCCGTCACCTTTTCACCCAGCTCCCAACCTCGTGACTTCTGACTGTTGTCAGTCTGTTCTCTGAGTCTGTTTCTATTTTATTTTGTTCATTAGATTCCACATGTGAGTGGCATCATATGGTACCAACTTTTTGTCTGCCCGAGTAGAAAAATGAGCCCAAATAAAGTAGTACATGTTTGTTTTTGCACTGAATTTTATAGTAGCGAGTAAATGTTATATTGTTCCACATGGAAAATAAATTTGTAAGATATCATCCAGTCCCAGAGCACAAAGATTATTATAAGCAGTAATTGAAATATATTCATGAATTATGAAATATATTATGACAATGTATTTAAATGCATTTTTACATTATTTGCGTATATCGTTCTCACACTTGTTCAATAGTTCAGGTTTTAAGAAATTTTTCTAGATCTATGCATCATTTATTTTTTATTTTTTCTAGTTTTTTCCAGTGTGGTAGAGTTTAAGAGATTGTAAGCTTAAATTAAAATGTAAAAATTGCTTATATATTATCCTGAAAGTTATTAGCTTGAAAAAGCAAGATTATTATAACTGCTGTTGTCTCCTGTTCCATGTTTTTTTTTTAATTACAAATAAGTTTTCACTTTTGAACATATTCAATAAAGACATGAAGCAAAAAATTACCCATTGGTTTTCATTGATGTCATATTTTAGCAAAACATAGGTAGGAAGATAGGAAAAAACTGGACTATAAAGAAAATGTTTGAAAATAAAGATTTAAAATGAAATTGCCTTTTAATTGGGAGGCTTTGTGTGTGTGTGTGTGATCAGCTGTAAGAGAAATTACTATTTTATTGAAGTGTTTTTGACCTCAAAGTGTGGTAAATATGTTTTGTCACAGATTTTCCAGGCATAGAAACATAGTCTTCATAGCCAATAAAATGGAGCAATTGAAAACAGTGAAGTCAAGTTTGGTAAGAAACATGGGTATTTCTAATTAGATAATACACAGTTTAATGGCAAAAAGTATTCACTTGTGATGAATACTTAATGATTGAGACTATCATGTTTAAAATTTTAAACAGCAGTTATCTCTAGTGAAAATATCAGGTTAGCCATTTAATTTGTACTCACTGCTTCTTAGGCTAGAAGTGAACACTGCTATCATGAGTGCCAGAAGCCAATGGGAGTGCCCAGCCTTTTGTATGCTAATGTCGACCATATTTGCCTTTGTCCCTCTCCCAGTGCCATGTCCTGCAAGGGGGCAAAGTCTACAGTCCTGCGTGGGTCTCATCCCAGGGCAGGACATTTGGCCCCCACAGCTCCCACAGGTGCTACGCAGCCTGTTTTCAGCAGCCTGTTTTCAGAAGCTGTGTTGAATGTTTACAGTAGCCCCAAGGTATAGGAAGGCTGTCAAGGCCCAGGTCCTTTTTGTTTGTTTTGTTTTTTTGTTTTTTCCCCTGTTGCCGCCTCTCTGCCCCTTTCTGCTGGCTGCACTGTTCTGTTACCAGAGCAACACATCTTGGCTTGTTTACAGTTGCCTCTGGCAATCTCGCTTCTCCAGTGGCGGCTCCTTTGCATGGAGGGCAAACCTCTTCTGGACAACCCCTACCTGTTCCCCAGTGGTTTGGCCTGACCACCCTGTTACAGAAGTACACAGCTACAAAGAAAAGAGCTCTTGTGTTATTTGTGTTGCAGGTATAGGTATTTTATATGGTAAATATATATTTAGTAATGAAATAGGTTGAATTTTCCAACTGACTATATTATTGAAAGAACAGTGGAGAATCATTAAAATTAAGTTAGTGATAGCTACACTCATTTTTAGTCTCATTTAAATTTTTTTTCAGTTAAATGTTATGATCATGATACTCATTGATTACACATAAAAGTGTGTTATGTGAATTGCTTTTTGCCACTAGGGGGTGTTTTGGGATAATATTACCAGCCCTATAATTGTTTTAAAAGTCCTCTCAGCAATATAGGTATGATTTTTCTTTTAAACATGAAATTAGAGATTTATAAGAGGTAGGTTGTTTTAGTTTTGTTGTGATTTTACAACCCATATGTTGGTTCTTAGAAATCTAGCCAAGCTCATTTTGGGCACCAATGTGTTTATTATAATTGATAAATATTTAATATTTATCTCAGAGTATTTTGTTATCAATTATACATCTCTCACATATTACTCATGCACATTAACAAATATTCCCTGTTCTATTACATTAGTATTTCATTTTAGTGGTACAACAATTATAATCTTTTAACATAAGACTTTTCTTCAATCATCTAGCCTGACTTGACATCAATATGTGAGAGTGACATCTATTTAAGCAGAAGTTGAATAAATCGCTTAGACTAATTAGTGCTAACATGCATGAAGCTAAAGCTTTATATTTATAAACATTTTAAATATCCTATCTATGGTCTTCATTGTATGAAGTCTTAAAAATCAAGAATAATAATATGTAATTAGGTTTTTGCCCTAAAGTTGATATATTCAAAAACTTTTTTGAAGCTGATGTGTAAACAATGACAACTTAGGACAAAAAGGATTTATTTTAACAGAACTTTATTATAAAGGTACGAAGAAAATGATGCAGAAGTGTTGAAAATGGAGCTTATCACCGGTTACACAGCAGACCATTCCTTATTTTCTATTTTTCTTCCCTGTCCCAATGCTCAGGAGGAAACCGGGGGCATATGAGTAAGAGCTGCATTACCTTTTAGAGGAAAAAGCTAGTGGCCGTGGAAATGATGATGTATGTGCTGTGGGTCCGCCCGAGCTGTAAAATGTGGGCTACTTCCATTGTGCAGATGACCAAGAAAAAGCAATGTCAAGTGAAAGTTGCTGATACTTTCCTCCATTCAATCTTATCTCACATAACTCTTCACTTTTACTTTCCTTTCTTTCTCTCTTTGTCCAAGCGCCTCAGTTTCTATTCAATTTTGAATTTGCAACAATTAGGCTGGGAATAGGAGGAGGATGCTGGTAGTGCTGAGTACACTCAAAGGTGAAATGATTTGATTCATCGAATCAGCAATCTTAAATTATAATAAAACCGCAAATTGCCATGGGGCATGATGATGAAAGATCTACTGATAGTAGAAATATAAATAGATACATTTTTATAAGTTGACTAAATTTACTTTAAAAGCCTTTAAAATATGCCTCATAAACTAGTAATTTTACTTATAAGATGTACTTCTTGAGGGAATAATCAAGTATGGAAAAATATTTATGTAAAACACATTTAATAGTACTGGTATTGGTCTCATACATTCTTGGTAATAAGGTATTAAAGGTTATATATTCAATAAAAAAACAAATAATGGGGCAATATTAAAAATAATATCTTAAAAAATCCTGTCAGGTCACTAGTCATTAGGGAAGTGCAAATTTAAACCATGAAAATATATCACCGCATGCCTGTTAGAATGTCCATTATCAAAAAGACAAGAGGTAACAAATACTGGTTAGGATGTGGAGGAAAAGGAACACTTGTGCTCTGTTGGTGTTGAATATACTTTGGTTCAGCCACTACAGAGGAGCCTTAAAAAATTAAAAACAAGTATCATATGATGCAGAAATTCCACTTTTAGAAATATGTCCAAAAGAAACAGAAACAGTAACTCCAAAAGATAACTGCACCCCCTATCATAGTAGTATTATTTGCAATAGCCAAAGCAAGGAAAAAAATCTAAGTGTTCATTGATGAATAGATGAAGTTGTGAAAATATATATGTATATGTGTGTGTGTGTGTGTGTGTGTGTGTATCCAGAAGGTATCCAGCCATGTAATATGAGAAAGAGACATTTATTGAAGAGAAATGATACAAGAAACATTGTACATAGGACAATAACAGCTCAGTCCCCTTCAAAGTAGGCACCTTGGGACCTCATACAGTTCCAGTTGCCATCAGCTTCCCCATCATATTTCCCTGAATCTCATTGATAGTCTGAAATCTCTTCCCTTTCAAAGGTGATACTAGCTTTGGGAAAAACCAGGAATTGTAGTGTGCCAAATGTGGACTGTAGGGTGATTTGATGTTTTGTGAAAAAACTCTACATAAGACATGATGCATGAGCACGTACATCGTTGTGATGAAACAGCCAATCACCAGTTACCCACAGCTGCAGCCTTCTGAATCATCTGAATAGTTTCCATGGAGGAATGTTCAAGCTTAATACAAAATTTGATGAAGATTTGTTGCTCTACTCTCTGTCATTTTTAATGTGATGGCCACACAGTACACATGCTCACTCAATGGCATCTACCGCCCACACTGACCAGTACAGTGAAGTCATCATTGTGCACACACGTGCATTCCAGTCCCTTCTCCTTGGCTACCAGGTTACATCAATGTCACACAAACTGTTCTCATATTAACAATGGCTGGGCTTTTTCTGGACAGAATATATATAATTTAGCCATAAAAATGAGGAAATCTTACCATCTGTGACAACATGTATAGATTTTGAAAGCATTAGGTTAAGTAAAATAAATCAAAGACAAATACTGTATGATCTCATATGTGAAAACTAAAAAAGAAAAGCTCATAGAGAAAGAGATCAGACTGGTTACTAGACACAGAGGGTAAGCAGAGGTGGTAATTGGAAGCTGGTGGTCAAAAGGTACAAGCTTCCAGTTACCAGATAACTAAGTACGAAGGCTATAATGTACAAGATGATGAATATAGCTAACACTGCTATATGTTACATACAAAAGTTGTTGAGAGTAAATCCTGTATGTTCTCATCACAGAGGAAAAAATATTTTTCCTTTTTTTATTATATGAGAAGATGGATGTTAGCTGAACCTACTGTGGTAATCGTGTCACAATATACGTAAATCAAACCATCATGCCCTATGCCTTAAACGTATATAATGATGTATGTCAATTATTTCCCAATAAAACTGGGAAAAAATATCCTGTTGAGATTAAGTGAATCTGACAGTGTTAATACACAGGTTATTTATTAACAAAGGAGAAATGTTGTCCAAAGTAAACAATTTGTTTGTAATACTGTATGAAAATAGTTTAATATACAGATATAGTGTCAAAATTAAATATACACATTCCATTAATTAAAAGGCAAACATATATTATTCTTTTAAAAATATACTTCCCAAATTGCAAACTCATTTAGACGTTTTATTTATTACACATAAATGACAGAAGAAACTCAGTACGATGGTTTAGCATCCTTAGAACAGATGATTTCCTATTTTGTGAAATTATTCTTTATTTTCATTTTAAAACATTTGCTATGCCATTTACTAGAGGCACTGTGCAATACATTCATGTTTAATTACATGTCTTGATATCTTTCTTAAGCATCTTGGTGCTCCTTAGTGTTGCTTTAAGATAAACGACTTGTTCTCTTGGGCATTATCTATAGCTCACTGTTAACTCTGAAACACTTTGAACGCAGATGACAATTTCCACACTTACTGCAGTATACTGATGCATAGGAGGCCATAAAATATTTTAGTAATAAAGCAATGTTAATTGTGAATTCTTGTAACCTTTATACATGTCACAAATTTTACATTTCTTCTGAAATTTTTTAACATCTAAAAAAGTAATATTTTAGTTAATACCTTACCTTGATCATCTTACACAAATCAGCACAAAATTAACACCAGCTGATCTATGTCCCTATACATATAAAATAGTTCATTGATTGCAGCATTCAGTTTTCATTGTTTAAGTCCATCTTCTAGTACCACAGTATGTATTTCTCAACTGCTCTAGCCCATTCTTACCAGGATGTACTCAGTAATGTCTAGGAGGCATTCTTCCCCGAAAAATTGATCGATTCTTGAAGTATGCAACTAAACTTCACACATTTTCATATTGTCACGCCATACTTTCAATGTTCTTTAGTGCCTCTCAAAATTTTATTCCAACAAGTTTTTATCTTTTCTAGCAGTATATTTAGGAAACACATTTCATCCTGTTTTTTCTGTTCCCTTAAAGATTTTTTTTCTTCCTACAAAAATACATAAAAAAAAGTTTTAACTTCATACACACACACACACACACACACACACACCTTTTAAAATATTCAATCTTTAATTCTCATCATGTTAGGTTCTACTGAAAATTTGGCATCATGGAAAAGGAGAATCATGTACGATATTTTTAAACTATGATTGCTAATTCTAGTTGTGGTCGTGGTTTAAGATTTAGAATTCATTAAAGAGTTATTATGTTGGGTGGCAGCAACAGTGGGACAAGAATGTTGTTTCAACTTTTATGAGAACAACATTTGTTAATTACTAAAAAAGTTTTGTAATATGGAAAAAATATATTTTTTTTGTGGAAGGGATAGTTAACACTGAAAATATGCAGAGTATTTTGGCAAAGATTATTAATTAGATCTATCTGATTGAGCTTGTGCCCTAAGGTCCACCACAAGAGTCTGATCTTGACTAGAGTATGGAGGATACCTGCCTCATCTCCTGGTGAAAACCTTAAAGAGTGTTATTTATCTATACAACCTATAGAAAATGGAGAAAGAGATAACTCACATGGAAGAGACATACAGAGGAATAGCATTGCCCATACTCAATTATACTCCTGAGAGCACCTGGGAAGTGGGACTGGCACAGGGCAGGGGAATTCTTCATTGAGATAATATCCAATTATTATGTGTTTTCTAGGTGGGGTATTGTGCTCAGTGCTTCACATACATTATTTCATTTTTAGCTACTTCTCTAGGGCATTGCTGATTTTGCCCCCTTTCACAGATAAGAAAACTGAGCTGCAGAGAGGATAAATAAGCTGTCATGGTCACATGTCAAGTTAAGTATAATGACTGGGTCTTGAGCTCAGCTGTTCTATTTTAAGTCACAAGTTCCAATCTCTTTTAGGTATTTATTTATTAACACATTAACATTTGGCCTTTAAATAATCCATTTAAAAGATTAGACAACAGATTTTAAAGGCAAATAGGAAGAAGAATTTCTCATAGACTTCTTAATGAGGATCCCAGGACATATTTAAAAAGTACAAATTGAGGTTTATGTGACTAAGCAGATTTGAAATACATAGACGTGAAAATTTCATGATTTTTCCTCAGAGACCAAGATTGAACATTCATTAAAAAGACAAAAACAAAGAACCATGATTTTATTTCGGTAACCCTGAGAACACAGATGTCATCTCCCTTTTTTAACTTTCTTTCCAAATTTTTTTCTTTTTTCATTCTCATGTTCTTTATTTTTCTCTTTCTTTTCTTTTTTTTATTAAATTCATTGATGTGGCATTGGTTAACAGGATCATATAGGCTTCAAGTGTACATTTCTATGATACATGATCTGTATATTGCATTGTGTGCCCACCACTCAAATGTTTGTAGAAGCCCTCATTGTATTTATATTGCTTGTGTATTCATTTCAACTCTGCCACTTTGGGTGGAATTCCTAGGTTTCCTGAGTCCCAGGGTGAGCTAGCTCACCCTGCTTCTCTAAGACCAATAAGAAATTTCATGTTCCCATGTATTTATTGGTCAAGTGACCATAATAAACAGCAAAAATATGAAAGAAAAACTCACCACTCTTATGAACCAGGTGTGTTTATTTTTACATGTCCTTTCCTAGTTATTTATATCATTAATATTTAATCATATTTAATTATCACAAGTTTTTCATTCATAAATACTTTATATTGTTATATAATATACAATATTTACTGGTATAAATATTTAATATAAATATATGATATATAAACAGAATATTCATATATATGTATGTTGTATATTCTATACTGATAAAATAGGTATAAAATGGGTTATTCATTTTTAATTTATATTTCTTTAACAACAAACAAGAATGGCTTTTTTTCTCACATGCTTATTTTCTAGCTTATATTCTCCTATATAGTTTGTTCATGTCTTTTGCTTATTACCTAGACATTTTTAGTTTTGTTGCTTTTTAAAAAATCAATGCTTTATGCTAAGTGAAATAAGGCAGGGGGTGAAAGACAAATACCATATGAGCTCACCTATAAGTGGAACCTAACCAACAAAACAAACAAGCAAGGAACATATAACCAGCAACACTGAAAGAAAAAAAGAAACCAACAGAGTCAAGAGGGAAGGGGGATGGGCAGGGGAAGGGAAGGGAAGGGTCAAGTCAAGAAACATGTATAAAGGACACATGGACAGGACCAGGGTGGGGAGGGATTGAGGGAGAGAGGTGGGGGAGGGGCGCAGGGGAAAGTGGTAGTGGGAAGGTGGAGACAAATGTATTTGAACAAAAAATAAAAATTAAAAAAAAAAATCAATGTTTTTATAGTTCCCCTAGCTTCTTTTATTTTAAAATAGTGGGTATTTTTTTAAAGAAAGAGTTTAAAGGACTCCAATTTCTAAGAAGTATCTTCTTACTCCTTTTATTAACATTATAATGAATATTATCAAAACCAACCATAAAAAAGAAAATCAAAGAGAAAATGAAGTAATTAAGGTAAGTAAAAAGCTAATGAAGAAGAAATTATACAATTATTCTCACCAAATTCTTAGTGGGTTGGGCTTCACCCAGGGAAGGTTGTTTTTTTTCTTTATCCTTAAAAACAAAATTACATTTACAACATTGAATATCATTTTCTATTGTTTCTCCCATTAATGTAATTGCTAATTTTCATGTATTATTCTCAACTCATTTAATCTTTTTGAGGATTTACTTTAAATTATTTATTGTTAGTATGGCAGAATACTAATTTCATTTAGAAATAGAATACAGGCATACCTTGTTTTATTTTGCTTTGTTTTATTGTGTTTCACAGACATTGCTTTATTTACAAATAGAAGATTTGTGGCAACCTGGCACTGAGCCAGTCTACTGGTGCCATTTTTCTGACATTAGTTCGCTTCATGTCTCTGTGTCACATTTTGGTAATTCTCTCAATATTTAAAACTTTGCCATTATTATTATATTTGTTATAATATATCTGTGATGATCTGTGATCAGCGATCTTTCATGTTACTATTGCAATTGTTTTGGGGTTCCACAAACTACACCCATATAAGATGGTGAACTTAACTGATAAATGTTGTGTATGTTCTCACTGCTCCAGATCAGCCAATCCTGTGTCTCACTCCCTTTCCTTGGGCCTCCCGATTTCCTGTGACACAATAATACTGATTTAGGCCAATTAATAACCCAACAATGGCCTCTAAGTGTTAAGTGAAAGGAAAAGTTGCACTTCTCTCACTTTAAGTTGAAAGATACACATGGGTAAGCTTACTGAGGAAGGCATGTTGAAAGCCATGATGGGTTGAAAGCTAGTCCTCTTACACCAAAGTTAGCCATGTTGTGAAAGCAAAGGAAACATCCTTAAAGGAAATTTAAAAGAAACATCCTTAAAGGAAAGTGCTGCTACAGGGAATACATAAATGGTTAGAAAGCAAAACAGCCTTATTGCTCTTACGGAGAAAGATTTTGTGGCTTGAATAGATCAAACAAGCCACAAAATCTCTTTAAGCCAAAGCCTAATCATGAGCAAGACCCTAACTCTTCAATTCTATGAAGTCTGAGAGAGGTGAAAAGGCAGCAGAAGGGAAGTTTGAAGCTAGGAGAATTTGGTTCATAAGGTTTAAAGAAAGAAGTCCTCGCCATAACATGTAAGTACAAAGTGAAGCAGCACGTTCTTACGTAAAAGCTGTAGCAAGTTATCCAGAAGATTTAGCCCAGATGATGAAGGTACCTACACTGAACAACAGATTTTCAATGTAGATGCAATAGCCTTATATTGGAATATACCATCTAGGACTTTCATTTCTAGAGAGGAGAAGTCAATGCCTGGCTTCAGAGCTTCAAAGGACAGGATGACTTTCTTATCAGGGCTTAATGCACCTGGAGACTTTAAGTTGAAGCCAAGGCTCAATTTCCATTCTGAAAATCCAAGGTCCCTTAAGAATTATGCTAAATCTGCTCTGCTTGACTATATAAATGGATTAGGAAAAAAAGCCTGGATGACAGCACATCTGTTTACAACATGGTTTGCTGAATATTTTAAGCCCATTGTTAAGACTTACTGCTCAGGAAAAAAAAAATTCCTTTTAAAATATTACTGCTCATTGACAATGTACCTAGTCACTCAAGAGCTCTGATGGAGCTGGACAACAAGATTAATGTTGATTTCATATCTGTTAACACAACATGCATTCTTCAGTCCATGGTACAAGGAGTAATTTCAGCTTGCAAGTCTTACTCTTTTAAGAAATACGTGTCAAAAGGGTATGGGTTCATAGATAGTGATTCTTCTGATGAATCTAGAGAAAAGAAATTGAAAACCTGGAAGGGATTTACCATTCCAGAGGCCAGTAAGAATATTTGTTACATGGGAACAGGTCAAAATATCAACATTAACAGGAGTTTGGAAGTTGTTGGTGCCAACCCTCATGGATGAATTTGAGGAGTTCAATATTTCAGAGGACAAAGTAACTGCAGATGTGGTAGAAATGGCAATAGAACTAGAATTTGAAGGAGATCTTGAAATTGTGACTGAGGTACTGCAATCTTATAATGAAACTTTAATGAATGAGGAGTTGCTTCATATGGATAAGTAATAATGAAATCTACCCCTGGTGAAGATGCTGTGAAGATACAGAAATGTCAACAAAGGATTTATAATATTACACAAACTTAGTTGATAAAGCAAATTTTGAAAAGATTGATTCCAATTTTGAAAGCAGCTTTACTGTGGGTAAATGCTATCAAACAACATCACATACAACAGAGGAATGATTCATAAAAGGAAGAGTCAATCGATGTGGCAAACACCATTGTTGTCTTATTTTAAGAAATTGCCTCAGCCACCCCAGCCTCCAATAACCACACCCTGATCAGTCAGGAGCTGTCAACATCAAGGCAAGAACCTCCACCAGCCAAAAGATTATGACTCACTGAAGGTTCAGAAAATATTAGCATTTTTTAGCAATAAAGTGTTTTTAAATTACAGTATGTACATTTTTAGGCATAATGCCATTGGACTTTTAATAGTCTGCCGTATAGTGTAAATAAAACTTTCATATACACTAGAAAAAATGAAAATAATTGTGTGACTCGCTTTATTGTGGCAGTCTCAAACCAAACCCACTACCTCCAAGGTATGCCTGTATGAGGGAAAAGGAAGAAGCAAGAGAAGTTAGTCTTCCGAATACCCTGGATCCACAAGTTTGCAGGTATGCCCAGCACTGTGTTAAGGGCGGTGAGGTATGAAAAACTAACATAGAAGGGTATAGTAACAGGCAAAGCTAGAATTTTAATCAACATGAAAATAATCATATTGTTATATCCTAACCATAAATTTTATTATGCTTTAACCATCAGAAGTAAATGAAATAAACAATTGTAAGGGCTTGTAGCAGGCCTGACTCATGAAGAGAATTCAATGTCGCTGACCACATTTAACATCTTACCTTATTATTTTAAGAAAAAAATGGACTATATGAGGTTAGTTTTGTAACATAATTTTGTTTTCAATAATAAATTATTGGCATTTTCCTTTTTGACAATTAGTTGGTTTTGGAACACAGTAATCCATGCAAAGCTAAATGCATGAGAGAAGGAATTGCAAATATATAACATACCCATAATCCTTACCCCTTCTTTGTCAAGGGGTTATTATTAGTTTGTTCTACAGTTTTTCAGTTGAGCCCTGACTTGAGGCTGTACTCAACCCAGTGTTTCCAAGAGTCACTACCAAGCAATTGGATGTGTAAACAACAGAGAAGCTATTGGCCATTCCTGCATTACAGGGTAGTTTGAAATCACTATGAGTAAGGATTAAGAGCTGGTAGGCAAGACTATGAAGTCTTCATGAATCTTGAGCTTGGCCTTGAAGGATGTAGAAAACAGGACAGATCAGATTTATAGAAAAGAAAAGAGTAGAAATAACACATAAGGAACTAATATAAGTAAGGGGACAAAATGGGAAGTAGCCTTGGCAAATCCAAAGAGGAGACTGACTAGCACCGTGCAGACAATGCATGATAAATGAGCTGGCTTGATCTACATCATCTTTATCATCAGTGTCAGTAATGCTCAAAAACAGCCTCACCATTTTACCTTCTGTGGGCAACCACTAGAATTAAAAAAATAACACACAACCCTTTTTCTATCATAATTTTTTTGTTTTCTAAAAACTAATCATAAGAAATCTTTAAGAAGTTTTAGAGGTAAAAGTTTACCTGTCCCCACCTAACTTATCTCACTAGCATCCTTGAAAGTTATTATGGCAGTGAAGCATGCATTTTACTCCCCTTTTAAAATCTACTGATTTGCCCTAGCCAAGAGATGAATAGGTATTTTCCAAGTTGAGATTTTCCTCTTCGAGTTGAGTAAATATATTATTAACTTTAAGTTATAATAAGCACTTAGAATTCCATGATAATGGATCATTGGAGAATGATAACATCCTACCATGGGAGTAGTTAATAGTATTGTTCAAAGTAAACAGTCCTCAGCTTACCTTCCGGGTGCAGTTCAACAGTTTTAATGTGCCCTGTGAAACTACAGATAAGTGGTGCTTGAAATCTTCATGGATATTCATTTTAACAAATTGCTTCAACTTGCGAGCAGCAGTTTTTAAAAATGTAGCTTCCTATTACAGAGAAAAAAAAACAGAAGGGCTGTGATTCAAATAAAATATTAAGAAATGATAAGCATTCTTAAGGATCCTCAAGTGAAAACCCTATTTCTAAATAATGCCTTACCTCCATCCAGATTTCTATTCCAGTTAATCATGTGACTGACAAGTCATTAGACTGACACTGCTGAGCTCTCAGGTGACAGCCTGAAGTGCTTAGAACTTGGTTTAATGATTAGCTGACTTTTGAAACTCTCTTCCTCTGTTACATATTTGTGATCTTACCACTTATGGGTGAACACATAACAAATTTAATTTTAAACAAAATAATGAAAAGGGGAATGATCTGGAAGCGACAACAATGAAGGGTATGTGTGGCTTTTCTTACTGTTATGTTCGCACCTTTTAGCTATAAATGAGTAGCTGGTAATAGGACAATAAAGGGTCATACTCATCTAAAACAAGTTTTTTCAGACATTTAATGTAATTATAGAAATTAAAAAATAATTTTTAGATATGAACTATTAAATGCCATGAGATTAACTCACTATTATGAGTTTTAAAGAAAGACTGTTGAATAGCACATTGGCTTTTTTTGAAAGAAACCACACCAATTTTTGTAAATGTATCATTATACCAACCAGAAGTGGTAGTGATGTGAAGATTAGCAAATACTGAAAAAATTTTCTAAATGCCTACAACTAAACTATGCCCATAACTGATGTTCATGTGTGTGCAATCAATCACTCTAACAAGATTTTTAGTGCATAAAGATTTTAGAAATAACAGATACATGTCTTTGAATTCAGCAATTCTTCTAGCATTTTATAAGTGAAAAAGTAAATGTTAGAATAAAAAATATCAAATCAACACAGGAGGCTATAGTATGACTTAATATATCAGTGGGAATTGTCTGGTTAGAATCAAAGGAATGCATTGTTAATATAATCAATATAACTAACAAAAATACAAAAAAAAAATAAGCTTCTATGAAGTTAAGTTTGAATGAGATATAAACTACAAATAATTGTCATACCTTATCATCATCACATGAATGCCTTTTTAAAAAGTTAGGTTCATTATTAAGGCAATTACTAGCATTTTCTCTTATGCGTTCCTGTAATAAATAATATAAAATTAAATGATTAAAATGGGGAATTTTCTAATATGTGGTAATTATAAAAGTAACAATGAATTAAAATGGGGAATTTTCTAATATGTGGTAATTATAAAAGTAACAATGAACTTGGTAACTATATGTACATTTTAAGGAAAACAATTTTAGCTTGGTTTAGCTGACAAGGCATGAAGAATAGTTATCTACAGTTGAATAATAATCAAGTATATACACAAAGCCTCACAGGCTTAGAGTTCCCTCCAGGCTCCACATTTAACCCCAGAAATCACTGAAAGAATCTGGCTCATTTGGTAAAATAAAAGTACCTATTTCAAAAGTTATACTATATGTACAGAAAAATGCACTTAAGAGGTTATTTGGTGCAATTTTTTGTCACTATCAAACAGTAACAAAGCACAATTCACATTAGAATGAAGGGAAACCTCTTGAGAGTAAGAGTAAAGTTGAAAGTCATTCTGCAGCAATTTTTAACATTCCAGTTTGGAAAGTCTGAGGTAGAAATTTGCAAAAAAAAAATGGAATGGAGCATGTGTGTATTGTAACATAGGAGTGGGAAGGCAGACTGGTACACTCTCATACTTCATTTCCAAGGAATGTATTGTTTGAAGGTGCGGGTTGCCTGAATCAAGAATTTAATTGACATATTAAGGAGAATTTCCCAGGGATTTAGCTTCTCTGATGAACAGGTTGGACTAGGTCTGTCTGGCGAACTGGCAAGTCCATGCAGTCAGAGCTTCCAGGACTACAAGCCGTCTTAGTCTGTATTCTGTCAGCAAAAAAATAGGATAAGAAGTGGAGTAATGAGGATGGAGTCATGGGTTTTTTATCTTCCTTCATTTGACTCTCAGAAAATGCATTGCTCTTGCCACCTGTGAAAAACATAGGTGGTTTCTGGTCATCCTGACCCTAAATGAATATACTACCTGTTTTTCTTGCAGGAATTAGTGTCTGAAAACATTCACTTAACCATTCAACACTTACTATGGGCCAATGTGCAAGGTCCTCTACCAAACCCTATGGGGAAACAAGATAAGAAAACACTGTCCCAGTTTCTTGTGCCTTTTGATATAAAGGGTGGATGCTATATGCATTAGGCATTTTTATATCACTTTCTATCTTTGTATCATTTTATTTTTGTAAAAGTGTGTTTTTGGAAACAGCTTTGTTAGTGGCAACCACCCCAGCCATACTGCAGACATCTCTAGTGCAAACATATGTTCTTTATTACTATCCCCCAGGTTGCCCTTATACATGTTCCTGAAAAGGTCGTGGAGAATTAGTATTTGTCCATTAAGTTATTTTCTTATTGACTTCCATTTAACCCCAAACAGGAGAATAAATCACACATGTATTTCTCTTTGATAAAATATGTATTCATTTTTTTGTTATGCTATCCTTCTAAAAAAATAGACAAAGCTGGAGAAATCTCTGATATTCTCCAATTTGCCAAAAATATTGTATGAAAATATGTCACAGAATTAGAACAAATTTTGGGGGGCATTTTAACACACTACATAACTCATTAATATTTGAAAAGCCATACTGGTTAAACCACTGCTCTGGTATTTAATAATACTCATTTTAGGCAGATACAGAAAGGTAATGTTATACCAGCTGATCCATTTGCCAAGTGTTTTCTACAGTATATAAAGGCGATATTTTCTTGAAAGATTGACTTCTATACAAGTCACAATTATAATTGACTAGTTGACTTCAGTGCATTTTATGAATAAATTAAATATAAGTGTACACCTATACAGTTACATTTGCTTTCTAAAATTGTTTTCATATAAGCCCTATAAGGAGAATGACACAGACTAAGATTTACACTATCATGGAGTTGGAAAGAAGCTGCTACAAAGTCTGGCGCCAATAACACCCCCTTTTTATTACAAAATTATAAGCACATAATTCTATAACATAACTATCACACTCAAGCACATCATATGACATTTTAGGTGAAATGTTCAAATTAAAATTATAAATTATTACACCCATACTATTACCCTACCAACCACACTCAAGCAGGTCTTCCTTCTGCCAGGCCCTGTATATATAGCTTTTGATCTAACAGAGTAGAATTACTTTGCCAATAATAGTTTCTTACGTCATTTTAACATATTTGAAGATTACTTCGTATCTTTTAGGAATATGGAAAATCACAAGAGAAAAGCCAAGATCACACTGACTGAGAACTGAATTTTTTTCCAGTGTAAAATATTACTTTATATCATCTTTCATAAAACATGTCCTTTTACTTTTTAGAAGTACATAATTTTTATTTCAACAGTTTTATTCTATCTTTGATTTTTTTCTGTTGAAGTCTCTCCTTCAGAAACACTAATTATGTATATAATGTATTATTTATTTTACTTTTCCTGTTATATATTTGTCTTTTTTAAAATTTTGTGTGGTTTTTCTCCATCATGCCTTCCATATTCCTGTTCTAATAGGGCACTCATTTCTGGTTTTTGTTTTATTCTCCATTTCCCCCCTCAATGTCTAGAGAACTCACTTTTATTCTTTTTATCTGATATTATACTATTTTTAGCTCTTTTTAATTTGGCTTCTTAGTGTTAAGAAGAAAATTTTTGACATTTTCTACTGCTTTCATGGATAATTAATCTGTGGCTTGAATTCTTTATTTTCCTTACGTATTCATTTGATTATTTATGTGTTCATTCATTTGTTCATTTATTTTTGTAGTATCAGTACATAGTGCTTCTTTCTTGATTTTATGGTTATTTTGTGAAGGGATGCTATAATAGATTAGATTATTGTTCAGCCATATGAGCATAAATAGAAATCCTCTTAAATGATCTCCATTTAACTAATTTGCTGGGTTGATCAATTCTCTCTATTCCTTCTATAAAAATATATTGACTAATGGCCACAGCACACTAGACACTCTGAATTATAGCCTTGTATCTTTTTTGTATATTTTATTAATTTTCCTATTAAAGTTGTCACATTTTTTTCTCCCCTAGATCTTCCCTGCCCTGCACCCCTACTCCCTCCAGCATCCATGAGTCATATGTATAAGTTCTTTGGCTTCTCCATTTCCTATATTATTCCTAATCCTGCCCCATTTATTTTGTGCCTACCAATTATGCTTCTTATTCCCTGTACCTTTTTCCCCCATTCTCCTCCCTCCCCTTCTGCACTGATAACCCTCTGTGTGATCTCCATTTCTGTGATTCTGTTCTTGTTCTAGTTGTTTTCTTAGTTTGCTTTTGTTTTGTTTTTTAGGTTCAGTTGTTGATAGTTGTGAGTTTGCTGTCATTTTACTGTTCATAGTTTTGATCTTCTTTTTTTAGGTAAATCTCTTTAACATTTTATATAATGAGGGCTTAGATGATGAACTCCTTTAACTTGACCTTATATGGAAGCACTTTATCTGCCCTTCCATTCTAAATGATAGCTTTGCTGGATAGAGTAATCTAGGTTATAGGTACTTGCTTTTCATGACTTTGAATACTTATTTCCAGCCCCTTCTCGCCTGTAAGGTTTCTTTTGAGAAATCAGCTGATAGTTTTATGGGAACTCCTTTGTAAGTAACTGCCTCTTTTTCTTTGGTTGCTTTTAAGAATCTCCTCATTTTTAATCTTAAGTAATTTATTTATGATGTGTCTTGGTTTGCATCTCTTTGGATCCAATTTCTTTGGGACTCTCTGAGCTTCCCGGACTTGCATGTCTAGTTCCTTCACCAGATTGGGGAAGTTATCCTTCATTATTTTTTCAAATTCTTGCTCTTCTCCTTCTCCTTCTGCTACCCTATGATTCAGATGTTGGAACGTTTAAAGTTGTCCCCGATGTTCCTAACCCTCTCCTCATTTTTTTAAATTCTTGTTTCTTCATTCTCTTCTGATTGAATGTTTTTTATTCCATCTATTCCAAATCTTTGATTTGAGTCCTGGTTTCTTTCCCTTTACTGTTGGTTCCCTGTATATTTTTCTTTATTTCACTTTGCATAGCCTTCACATCTTCCTTTATTTTGCAACCATACTCAATCTTTTCTGTGAGGATCCTGATTACCAGTGTTTTAAACTCTGCATCTGATAGGTTGTCTATCACTGCATTGCTTAGTTCTTTTTCTGGAGTTTTGATCTTTTTCTAATATACTCATGTATTTTTATGCTCATGATTTGAATCACATGAAGTCAATTCCATAACACTGTTATACTATTTTATATATCAGTTAATAATTCTACATAAACCAGATAAATATTAGTATGAAGACAGAGTTTTGGGGGGACTTCTGGTTTCCAATCTGACAGGTAAGAAGCTTAGCAGTTGCCTTTCCGTTATAACAAGTCAAAAGTTAAACAGACTGAAGAATCAGCAACTCTTCTTATATGCATCAGAGTAATACAGTCATAGGGCAAACTGCTGCCCCAAATGTTGGAAAGACAGACAAGTGGATAAAATAATCACAATTTACAGGAGCTGAAAGCTCTATGGGAAACAGCACTGGGGTAGGGAAACCTCAACTGTTATTGATGAATTGTTGGAGTCTCAGAGTGGACAAGTCTGAGAGCTAAAAACTCAAGAAAACCTCATCATTTGGGGTGAGAAGCATGATTTTCTAGGTTTTACCTATATGTGTTCTATAAATTTCTCCCAGTGAATATCTGAAAAAAATCCCTTTGTGCTTCTGGCAGAGGGAGGGGAAAGGAACCATTCTGAATATGCTAGAGCCTGATGTTATTCACAAGGCTCACCACCAGGAGAAACTAGTTAAGCAGAAACTAACCTACATCTAAGGTACGGAAAATACTCAACTCAGCCCCTCTAGATATTCTGTCTTACCTCAAGGTGGAGGATACTGAGTAGCACTAGTCAATTGTACAGCCCAGAGGCACAAACTCATCAAAAGACTGACCCCTAATCACAGGACTATCCACTGCTTCCCTTCTCCCCATACCTGCCACTACATCACTACCACGCATATTTCTGCCCAGTACATCTTGTCCACATTTCAACAAAAAACAACAAGGCCTACTAAAAAGCAAAAAAAAAAAAAAAAAAAGCACAATTTGAAGACACAGAACATTTTTCAGAACCAGAGTTAGATATGGCAGAAATGTTGGAATCATCTGACTGGGGATTTTTAAAAACTACTATTAGTATGCTAAGGGCTTTAAAAGGAGAAATAGAAACATTCAAGGAAAATAATGTAAGCAAAGGGGTGGGAATTCTAAGAAAGAATCATAAAGAAATTCTACAGATTTTAAAAAGCTGTAATAGAATAATGGGCTCTTTATTAGACTAGACATAGCTGAGGAAAGAATCTTTGAACTTGAGGATATCACAATGGAAAAGATAAAGTGAAAAGCAAAAAGAAAAAATACTGGGGGGAAAAAAGAATAGCTAAGAACTGTGGGCACCTACAAGATGTGTAATATATGCACAGTGGGAATATCAGAATGAGAAGGAAAATTACAGAAGCAATATTTAAAGCAATAATGACAGAATTTTCTCCAAATTAATGCCACTCACCAAACCACAGAATGAGGAAGCTCCTAGATCACTAAGCAGATGAGTGCCCCAAACCCTATAGCTAGGTATATCATATTCAAACTTTAAAAAAATCAAAGATTATGAAAAATTCATGAAAAAAGCTATGGGGCAGGACCTTACTTATAGAGGAGCAATGAATTACATCCACCTGCTCCTCAGAACACATGCAAGCAAGAAAAGAGTAAAGTGACATATTTACAGTGTTGAGAGAGGAAAACCACCAATCTAGAATTCTGTACCCTGATAAATTATCCTTTAAAAGCTTTCCTAACATCAGGAACAAAACAAAGATGTCTCTCCCATCATTGCTTTTCAACAGCCCATTAGGAGTCCTGACTGGTTCAATAAAAAAAGAAAAGGGAATAAAAAGTATACAAACTAGGAAGGATGAAACAAAACTGTCTTTTTTACTATATGACATGATCAACTATATACACAATCCAAAATAATAAAAAAATAAATTCAAAATCTCCTGGAACTAATAAATGATTATAGCAAGGTTGCAGTATATAGGTTACTAGACAAAAGTTAATTGCTTTTCTATTTACCAGCAATGAACAAGTGGACTTTGAACTTAAATACACCATTTACAGTAGCACACCCAAAAATGAATTATACAGGTACAAATCTAACAAAATATGTACAAGATCTTTATGAGGAAAACTATAAAACTCTGAAGAAAGATCAAAGGAGAACTAAGTAAATGGAGAGACAATCCATGCTCATAAATAAGAAGACTCAATGTTGTCAAGATGTTAGTTCTTCCAAATTGATTTAGAGATTTATCACAATCTCAATAAAAATTCCAGCAACTTATTTGATGGATATCAACCAACTGATTGTAAAATGTATATGGAGAGGCAAAAGATCAAAAATAGCCAATTCAATATTGAAAGAGAAGATCAAGTCAGAGAACTGACACACCCCAACTCAAGACTTACTATAAAACTACAGTAATCAAGACTGTGAAAATGGCAAAATAGTAGACAAATACATAATAAAGCAGAAGAAAAACCCAGAAGTAAACCCATATGAATACAGTCAACTGATCTTGGACAAAGGAGCAAAAGTAACTCAATGGAGCAAAGACAGTCCCTTCAACAAATGGTATTGGAACAACTAGAAATATATATGCAAAAAAATGAATATAGTCACAGACCTTATACCCACCACAAAAAAATTTTAACATGGATCATAGTCCTAAATCCAAAGCACAAAACAAGGCTTCTAGAAGGAGATACAGGAGAAGACTTAGATGACCTTGGGTATGGTGATAGCTTTTTAAATAAAATCCCCCAAATACAACAGCATGATTTATAAAAGAAGTAATTGATAATTTGAACTTCATTAAAATCAAAATTTCAAAACACATACATATATACTTCCCCCTGATTATAGTACTTAAAGTAGCACTATCCTTATCCATACACACACACGTAGCTGAGATGTGTATGTGTGTAATATGCACTGTAATATAATATATTATATTATATATAATTTTTTATTTATATATTGTAACACTATCCATATCCATACTATATCATATTGTTTATCACTTATATATTATAGACACACACCTATCTCTTTGAAAACAAAATTTGCAAATTAAACTCTTTTTTGTACTTGCTTCCTAAGGTTGCTCACATAGGCAGGCAGAGAATCAACAGGTTAACATGCTGTCACCTAATTACTGCATCTGTGATTAGCCTTGCAGCCACAAAAACTGATTTCTTAAGAATCTAAGTGTTTTTAAATGTTAGCATTGCACCCAGAGGTGACTTTACCTAGACAAGATAGTATAACAGGTCCTTAAATAACATTGTTTCATTATAACACTGATGAGATGCCTTAGGACTGTGGAAGAAAATGGGCCACGCATTAATCTGACAAGCCCAAGGTAGGTCTGCAAGGCAGCCTTATAAAGTCATAGACCGAAAGCAATCACAAAGGATGGTCTGAAGTGGGGGACAGGGAGTGGGTAAAGGGATTGAGCAAAATGGATAAAAGGATCATGGACATGGACAACAGTGTGGTGATTGTGGGGTGGGGGAGTGAGGTGTACGGGGTTTAAATAGTAATCTAACAAATACAATTAAAAAACCTTAAAAAATACATTAAAAGCAGTTCATGGCAGGTAGTCATGCCCTAGGCCAGTATTTTACCATAACAAAGGTTAATCTGTACCTTACTAAGCTTATTTTCTTTTTGCATCTACGATAACAGAGCTCTGGATTGTCAAAGTAACTTCCTTTTTTTCCCCCAAAACCCTTGGGCACAAGTTGAGACCACAAATCCCCTTATTCTTATTGTTATCATATTGATTGTTGACTGTTAACTATAGTTTATCCACCTATGTAAAAAAAATAGGTTTATCATTTTACCTTTTATCCAATCCCAGAGGTTTCCCTGCTTTCTTTTCTCCCGCCTCCCTAATCTATCACTAAGGAATTTCTTGAAACTCCTTTTTGTCTCTTCCTTTGATTGTAATGTATAAAATAAGGTGTTAAACTGCCATTCTCTGGAGCATTTCTCAATCCATTCAGATTTTGTTTTCCAGCAATTGTCAGTTTGACTCAAACTCACCAAAAACTCTCTACAGGTTTGAACGTTTCTTACATTGGCATTACTAAACTCTTGTTTATATCAATTAGCTTATAATAAAATCAGTTTCCTTACAAGTCATTTCTCTGGAGTTGCAAAAACCTGTCACTGACATTAAGGGAGGACCTATTGTACCAAGATAGGAGTGTGTATCTGCCTGTATGTGTGCATACATATATTCATATAAACTTCTTTTATATTAATGCCTGCATTTCTTTAAAATTGACTCCCATAACTGAAATTTCCTGAAGAAAAATGTATATTTATTTTATAATTCACACTTCCACCAGCAAAATAGGGTGTCTATTTTGTCACATCTTTTCCACTACCAGATGTCATCGACCTTAAAATTTTTACCAATCCTGACATATGACAATTAGTGCCTCATTATCTGTTTAAATTTGCATTTCCATGACCCCTGGTAGATAAATATCATTTTGTGTTTAAATTTGCATTTTCTTTGTATGAATAGCCTGTTCTTATCCACTTTCATTGGTTGTCTCTTAATGATCAGTTTATACATTTTATATTAGAAAATTTTCAAAACTTTCCATGTTTTATATCCAGGTGCATCTCTCATATAACTCAAATTTTATACAGTTAGCCTTGCTTATTTTCATAGTTTCAAATAATCTGTCAGATATTCGTTATTATTTCTTAATTTTTTATTGATATTTTTAAGAGAGAGAGGAGAGAAAAAACATTTAGAAAGAGGAAAAAAAAATTTATTCATTTTTCCCCTTAATCATTCACTCATTGGTTGATTCTTGTAAGTGACATGACCTGGAATTGAATCCAAAACCTTGGTATATCAGGATGATGATATACCCAACTGAGCTACCTGGCCAGGGTTCATTATATCTTTATGTTCCTTTTCATTTGTTTTGCAATTTTGGCATAGAACTTTTAGTATATTAAAAAAATTCTTTTAGAAGTATTTTCCAAAAAAAAGTATAATTACATTCTCTCTCAATATAAATATAAGCATATCTAGTGGTCTTTTTGATGTAAGAAGTAGGCATATCATCTTTTTTTACTTTCTTTCAGTCATCTGTAGCCTATGTTTTGTTTGTTATTAATTCTTAGGTGAAACATTATTGTTTTATTCTTATATTTGCAATAACTATCCAGATATTACTAAATAATTCACTATTTAATAAGTCATCTTCATTCACCATTTATTTATTAATATATTGTTCAATTGGACCAATCTTAGAGTCAAGTTTTCATTACTGTTTTAGATAAGGAATCTGTATCTTTACTGAACTCCATGAATATTTATTTTCCTTGCACATTCAATGAAATTTGCCTAGGTCTAGGGTTTTGAATTTATGTTCTTTTTATGACAAACCTCAGTAGAAATTGGTCAATTGGGGGTAAAAATTGATGAAAAATTGGAAGGTAGCCTTTTTCATTTTCCTTTATTGGAAACCCTTCCTTCTTATTCTTCCAAAAAGGACTTGCTTGAAATCTTTCTCTTTGGTATATCCTAGTGTTTGTCTCTTGTTATTATTGTTGACTCATAATCAAAAAATTTTACATTTTCAAAATATAAAAATATATCTCTCTTCAATTCTGGAATTTAGGCTTCTGTTTCATTTATTAGTTTTTCTTCAGAATAAGTTATTATTCATAGACTATCTCTCTGGACTCTGCCTATAGTACCTTCTCTCAATTGTATTTATGTATACGCAGAATAGAAAGTATGTATATGTGTGTGTATGTATGTGAGAGAGAGATAGAGGAGAGATAGATGGGAAGAGACAGAGGTAAAAAGATATTTATGGTTCTGTAGTTACATTAAAGTCTTTGCTTTTCTGTGGAGGACTTTACATATGGGTCCATGATGGTTACACCACAATATCACTCTTTTTTTTTTATACACTCATTATAATGTCAGTGATTTTTAACCTTTTCATCTCGTGGCGCACATAAACTAATTGTTAAAATTATGTGGCACACCAAAAAAAATCTTTTGTTGATCTGAAAAAAATAGATATAATTTTGGTTGATGTACAAAAAATAATAATAGGAACTACCTATCCTTTTTTGCTCTAACGTGATTTTTCAAAAAATATCAGGTGTCTATACTTATATATAAGCAATTTTGGTATCAAGAATTAACCAATAAGATGCAACCTTATTATGTGTTATGACCAATAAGATGTAACTCTATTATATAACCTATATAGTTATGGTTCAAGAGAGGGCATTCACACTGGATGGTTATTGTTGTGTAGGCTGTTGTCATTTTTTTTATTTGACAATGTAAGGGAAAAGGGGTCAGTGCCCTGGACTAAATAGATATTGCATGTTTTAAAAATTCTTGTGGCATACCAGTTGAAAATTGCCATTATAAGCCTTTAACTTTCTACCCAATGGAACTAAACTTCTCTCAAAGTATTTTTGAAATTCCCCATGGTATTACTTAATGTGTGCTCTTTAATAAAATCAAATTCTCTGACTTGGTCTGCTCACCTTGCCATCAAAATCTGTCTCCAGAGATAATGAACTTCATGAAATGACCAGTTTCTTAGGTAAAGCTGTTTCTCTAGTGACAACCATTCATGTCCCCACTTTGGTTGTAGAGACGGATCATAGCCCTTATCAAGATCAAAGTACTTTTCTGGGCATTGGAGCTCCCAACACTCCCATTTGAAAGGACATTGTGGAATTCTTTTCCTCTCACTTATTCTCCTTCTCTCCATTATTTAGCAGTAAGGTATCTTATTTTTAAACTACAGTAATTCAATTCCCACCTGAGTTGGGCTTTTGGGTCTAATACTTAGGTACTAAGCAATAAGGATTATCTCATCTTCCCTGCCAGAGCAATTGGCTCAAATAACCAAGGTTTAAAGCAATCAGAGCCTTGGTGTTCCCCTGACATAGAGACTGTCTCATAGGTAATCCAGTAAGTATAGTTTGGATCTTGGTTGATTAGTTATAGGCAAGACAGTTGTCATTCTTCTGAATTTGAAAGAAAGAAAAAAAACTCTGGTTGCTACTAGAAAGCCAGAGCATGAAGCCAAGTGACAAATAGGGAAATGCAGAGTGAAAAAAAATTGTAAAGAAATAGAACTGAAGTTCTAACTGAGCCACAACTAAGAACACTCAGCTGCTGAACTTTTCAGTTATGTAAGCCAATAAGTACTCCATATGTTTAAATTCATTTGTGGTCAGTTTTCTACTACTTGTAAGTGAAAGCATACTAACTAATAAACCTTCTTGAGCCTGGAGGCTTTCATAACCCATACCCTGGATTCTGGCTTCTCTGAAAACAGCCTCAATTCTGATGAGCTACCTCCACCCATGAAAATCTATGGCTTGCTCCTGTTCAACTTTCATATGGTCAGAGAAGTCCACCTTTAGCATTAAAACAGCTCCTCTAGCCAGGCATGTGTGGCTTAGTTGGTTGGAGCATCATCCATAAACTGAAAGGTCATAGGCTCAATTCTGGGTCAGCCTGGGTTGTGGGTTTGGTCTCCCGATTGGTGCAAGTGCAGGAAGCAACTGAATGATGTTTCTCTCTCGCATCGATGTTTCTCTTCCTCTATTTCTCCCTCTCTTTCTTTCTCTCTAAAATCAATAGGCATGTCCTCAGATGAGGATTTTAAAAAAAAGAAAAAAGCTCCTCTCCTAACTGAGATTTTAAGAGCAACTTATTTACAGCTCCAAAGACAGGAGAGTGTTTCTCCTCCTTTAAAACAAAAATCTGTCACATTTCCTATCCTAGTAATATCTTCTTCCTGGAATGATTAAAGGTGCAAATAGTACTCAGCACAACAGTCATCACCACCATTACATTTTATAATCCCAGACAAAGCAGATTTGCAAAGAGGTTAAGCGGGAAAACCAATGATATGCACAGCTAATATACAAATAGGTTTTCCCAGTTACAAAATCCATGCATTTTCTATTACACCAATTTTGTCATCTAAGTAATGTGAACTTGGTTCAAAATTTTTTTAATAGAAGGTTTGAGGTTTTAAGTTCTAGACAAAAGAAAAATGAGAAAATATATTATTTTCTAAATCTTGAACCCTGTCCACAAGACATAGTTTACAATCCTTTTTCTTTGCTTATTCACTCTGTGTCTACTTAAGAAATTTATTGAATGTATGTGCACATTCATATTTTATGCATAAAATAGAGTGATAACTGACTTAATAATAAAGATAGAATGCTATAAAAGAAAGATCACTTTTGACCAGTCTAGGTATGAAAGTATAACCTGAGCTCAATCTTAAAGAGTACTTAAATGTGAGCATGTGAATATTTGGGAAGAAAGACAGAAGGAAAAAAAATCCCAAAATGAGAGAACATAGAGCAAAGGTATGGTGGTACAAAAATGGGGAGCTCATTTTGGAAATATTAAGTAGTCTAGTTCTGTTGTGATGGGGGACAGGCAGTCATGGGCAATGCAGAGTGGTAATTAGGCTAGAAATGCAGACTGGGAGCAGATTCTGCTTCCAAGATGCCCGGAAAAGGTATTAGCCATGCATTCAGCAGACAATGAATGGTAACCTATAGAAAGTTGCTGGGCAGGGATGTGGCATGATTTCAACTCTTCCTTATGATGATTAGTACATGCTGGGGAAGTGTTTACATTGCATGGTTGATCATGATGCTTATCTACTTTGCCTAGAGAATCAAAATAAGCGATAAGTAAATGTAAATTATGGAGAAATACAATGTGAGGAGGTAGGTATAAAGCTGTGAAAAATACAGAAGAATCAAAAGGAAGGCTGCTTGTAAGACTTTCTCTCTTGCTGGAAATATACATTTGGGGCAAGTTCCACTGAATAAAGGAACTGACTCCAATTTGGAGATACTTCATATATAAACAGGCTTCTTTATTTTGGAATAGTCACTGTGAAACAAATGATCAATTAATTAATTCCAAACTTACAATCATGTTCTAAATTTTTCACCAAAATATAGGAGAAAGAAAACACATACAAAACTTTTACACAAATATTTGTGTACTCAACTCTGCTTGCCCCAATATTCTGGATTCCTCTATTACTGAGAGTTCATCCTCAATAGACAGTTTTTGAGAAGATAACATGTTGCAAAGACAAAGACAGCACATCTTTATCAAAACCTGCATTCCTTGACTTTTCTTTGTCTCTTGCCCAACTTTGCAAGTTAACAAGAGTTTGGGTGGCGGGGGTGAGTAGGGAAAATCTTTTGGTGTTAGCATTTATTCTTTTTTATGACAATAAATACATATTAGTTATGCTTTGACACTTAAGAATCAGGAGATATTGAATACAGTAATTTAATAGCCAAAACGTGTTCCTTACTAAATTTTATGCTAAAATGCTAAGGTGACTATGTAGTACTATTAATTCACAACTGTAAATTAATTAATTAAAGTTCTGAGGCTACCAAAATGTAATTGTGTTAATTATCCACTTTTTCTTATGACCAGCAGTAGCCCAAGTAATTTTAATAAAATTTATTGTCATTTTGTTTCTTATTTAACTTACATTCATAAAATAGCATGTTTTATATTGCATGTCTTCATAGAAGATAAACAATAGCAGAAAGAGAAAGTTAAATGCTTCAATAAAATTGATGGTCATTCACTGTAGAGAACACTCCAGGAATAAAGCAAAGAACACAAGAAAAACTTGAAAATGACTATATTATCATATATGATGTTTTAAAATAATATTGTAAAAATGCACCCAAAATGCTTTTTTTATGCAGAAGAGTTGGAAAATAAAACTTATGAATGTGAGTTTTCACTTATGAAACTACCTCTCTAGAATTTCTTTGATGAAGTTTAAGAAAAGTGAAATCAGCACAAAGCATTAGAGACACTTACAGTGTTAAGAATATAGAACAAAGGAAGATACAAAATGTGATGAATAAATCTTAGTTAATCCCATTCTTTATCTTGTGTAAAGTTCCATATGCATTGGAGACTTTTCCTGGAGGTGAATATATATTTTCTATTCATGTGAGGTATTCCCAGCTTCACCAAAACACAGATATACAACTTGTTTTTTTATTCATTTGTATTAATCAAGGTGTGATTAGGTACACTTGGGGATAAGAAATGGTATTCCAGAAATACATGATTCAGCAATTGGCAGGTTTTCCTAAATATTAATGTTAGTGTCAAATACAGACACTAGAAATTAGAAATCTGGCAATATATTTACCTGTAGAGGATATAGTGCCACAGATGAAAGAGTAATGAATATCTTATTCTGGTGTAGAAGAATGCTGTTATGAGAGTTATATAGAAATTTAAAATGGGGTATACATTCTCTGTTTATTCTAAATAGACTGTAATCCTACATCTGTGCAATGGAAAGAACATTGAAACAAAGTGTGAATAGGTGCATCTTAATATTTCCACTAGTGGCATTAAGTAATTTTCCAGCAGGAATGGGCCTCTGAGATTATGCAAACCAATATTCTAATTTTATGAATTATGAATTGTAAGGCCCTACAGCATTTAATTAGCTTGCCTGAAGTTTCAAAGCCAAAGTGATAAAGCTGAGATTCTGACCCAAACATTTCCAGACCAGAAGACCTTCCTGTGGCACTGTGCTGATACGATGTTTCCTCTCCTTGAATTTCCTCACCAGTAAAATGAGTACAATAAACTTGAGCAGTGGTTTTCAGAAGGGCTGGTTAGAAATGGGCATAAGATGATAAGAGTAGTCAAGGCTGGAGGCCTCACTGCAGATCAGTGTGTGATTTATTTGGAAAAAATTCATGATAAAAATTTGAAAACTAGTCTTCGATGATCTAAGTTCTATAAATGCAAAATCATCTTGTATATGTTCAAGTTTTTAAAACATTTCACTTTCATAAATCAAGCAATTCAAAAATACTATGTTTTTATTTACTTTTGTTTTTTAAGGATGTAAAATAGTAAATTTATAAGGTATTTAAATACATATTTCCAACATGAAAAATACTGAGAGCCACCACTTCTTGAATGCTCATTAAGTTGTTTCATGAACTTTCCATACATTTGTTCATTTAATCCTAATAATATCCCCATTAAGTGTAGGTTCTAATTTTAACCCTATTTTAAAAATGCAGAAACTGAAGAGTAATAAGATTAGGCAATTTATTCAATGTCACATAGCTAAGCAAATGGCACATTCAGGTTGAACATGCTAACTTGGAAAAAGGGTCTTTTCGGGTATAATTAAGTTAGGTCACATTCACAGGTTCCAGGTGCACATATCATCTGGGGCACCACTATTCAACCCATGAGAGCACATTTCATTATTTTTGGAAGGGCGCTGTTTTTAGGAGATGCTGTTAACTATGTGGTTTTGTGAAAGATTTTTCTCACTCTTAGGCTGCCAGCTTTCAATGACTTGTTTTTGCAAAATGTCTCTTCCTTCGTTTGATTTTATATTTTATACTTTTGCAAGGCTTTAGTTCATTTTAATGTGCTTCCATCTGTCATCTTACTACTGCAGCACATTTTAAATCATGAATCACAGTGATACATGTACCTGTCGGCTCCATTGTGTCGTCATCTAACACAGTCTGTCAAAGTCCATTACAAAGCTTAGAACCTACATTATATCATTTCTATGTTGTAATGAGGTCATAGTAGTTTTCAAAACAGGTATGAATACTTCAGGAGATTGAAAGTACTCAAATGCCATGTCTTTTCAATTTTTCCAATTAAATTTGTTCTATCCTGAGTTACTAGATTAGCAGAAATATTTATTTTCAGGCTTCTGAATTCAGAATATAGAGAGTTTAATTAGTGTAAACAGGTGATGTTTCCTTCCATTTGCCACATAAAGGAAATGGGACAATCTGACCCATCCACAGACTTTGGCTTATGCTTTTTCTTTCTTCTTTTGAGGTCTATAACACTATGAAGCATGAACATAGAATACCTGTGCAACATGGTCTGATGATTTTGTTGGTCTAGGTATCTGTACCAGCTCCAACCATAGACAGGCCTCAGGGACAAAAAGTATAATTATTTAATTCATTTTTATATGCCCAACATTGTCTTCAAAGATATCTGCAATAGCAGGGTACTCAATCTGAAAGTGATGACAATCCTTATTTTTCTAGAGTAAAATTTCTCCAACAAATGTCTTCAAACTGGCGTGGAGTCCAGGTAACCAGTCATCATTCCTCTCTCTTATGATGAATTCCCTGTTAGTGGATAGCATCTAGGAACAATTCGGTCTTTCATAAAGAATTTAATATCATGGGACTCAAAAAATAAGAGGTTGTGTTTTTAATGTCATTCTTCGCTGGAAAACATCTACAGAAGTGTAATTATTTCCTCCCTAGCAACTAGTTGTGCATACCAAGGGATGTTGTATTTGGAGAATTTATGTGATCTTAACATAAGCACTTTAATTTTTTCATTAATTAATGTTGCTTTTAAAAATAGACTTTATTTTTTAAAACACTTGTAGGCTTACAGAAAAACCAGAAAAAAGTACAGAGAGTTCACAAGCCTTATCTCCTCTCCTTCCAGTCTCCCCTATTATTAATTTCTTTGCATTAATGTGTGATCTTTGTTATAAAACATGAATCAATATTGTTACATTATTAATAACTGAAGCTCATAGTTTACATTAGGGTTCACTCTTTGTGCTGTTAAGTTCTCTGTTTTGATCAACGTATGTGATCAATTCACCATTACAGTGTTGCACAGATAGTCTCATTGCTCTAAAATTACACTATGCACCATCCACTTATTCTCTCTTCTCTCCCTCCCTTCCCAATTCCTAGAAACCACTGATCTTTTTAATACCTCCATAGTTTTGTCATTTTCAGAAGGTCATATAGTTAGAATCATGTAGTATGTAGAGTTTTAAGACTGAATTCTTTCACATTATATGCATTTAAGATTCCTCCATATCCTTTGTGGTTTAGTAACTCATTTATTTTTATCATTGGTTATATTCCACTGAATAGAATGGTGTGGTGTCTGTCCAGGTATTTTGCCCATTTTCTATTAGATTATTTCTTTTGTTATTGTTGAGTTTTAATAGTTCTTTGGATATATTTAAAGCAATTCCTTTATCAGATATATCTTTTGCAAATATTTTCCCTCATTCTGTGGCTTGTCTTTTTATTCTTATAATAGATTTTTAATTTTAATGAAATCCAACTCATTTTTTTTCTCTCATGGTACTACTGGGTGTTGTGCATAATAAGTTACTACCAAGTCCAAGGTCACCTAGATGTTTTTTACTATGCAGTTTTCTATGAGTTTTATAGTTTTGTGTTTTACATTTAAGTCTAATATCCATTTTGAGTCCATTTTTATGAAAGACAGGTCTATTGTGTATGTGTGCGTGTGTGTATGTCCAGCTATTCCAACATTATTTGTTGAAAAGACTATTCTTTCTTCATTGAATTGACTTTGATCATTTGTCAAAGTCAGTTGACTATATTAATGTTGGTCTATTTTGGGATCCCAATTCTGTTCCATTGATTTATCTATTCTTTCACTAATATCACACTGTTTTGAGAACTCTAGTTTTATAATAAGTTTATAATGAAATTGGGTCATGTCAGTACTCTTTTTCTTTCTTTGCAATATTGTGCTGGTTATTGTGGATATTTTAGCATTCCATATAAATGTTAGAGTCACGTTTTTGATACCCATGGAACGACTTGTTGGATTTTTATTGAAATTGCATTGGTAATTGATGTCTTAACAATACTGAACCTTCCTGCCCACGGACATGGAATATTTCTATCTAGTTAGTTCTTCCTTGATTTCTGTACATCAGGCTTTTATAGGTTTCCTCATGTAAATATTGCATATATTTTGTTGTGTTTATACCTGAGTATTTCTATTTTTTGATGCTAATATGAATGGTGTTTTTTTAAAATTTCAAATGCTGATTGTTCAAAATCAATTGTCTTTTGTATATTATACTTGTATCTTGCAACCTTGCTATAATTGTTTTCAGATCCAGGAGTTCTTTCGTTGATTCTTCTGCATTTTTTATGAAGACAGTGATATCTTCTGTAAACAATAACCATTTTATTTCATTTGTATATATTTTACTTCCTTTTTTTTGTATTACTGGATTGATTAGCTAGGAGTGGTAAGAGGGTACATCATTAACTTATTCTTAAGATAAAGAGGCTTTAAAGTATTAAAGAATTTTTAAAATGAAAGAGGGTATCAGATTTGAATTTTGGAAAGATAATGCAAATGCTAGTGAAGAGGACAGATGTATATTGGAGACAATGAGATCAACCAGTCTGACAGCTGTGGAAGTTATTTCATTGATATTTGATGGCTACCTGAACTAAGACTACAAACAGTGAAAATCAATAGAATGAATGATTTACACAGGTGTTACTGGGGTAAATTAATCTATAGGATTTTATGATAAATGATATGAAAGAACAAGAGTATCAAGGATGATTCCAGGCTTTCAGGACTGAATGACTGGAGAAATGCAAATGCTGTTACCCAAGACAGAAAATGCAGAATCAGGAACAGGATAGAAGTGATGATAATTAACTCTCTATTGTGCATGATGTGTCGCAGTATATCTAGGTAAAAATGTGTAATTCATATTTGAATTAAATGGTTTCAAAGTTCATGGCATACCTGTGGCTATTTGAGAGCTATCTATGCAAGGACAGAAGTTGAATCTCTGAGGGCTTCTAGAATAGAGATAAAGATATTAGAAATTATAAAAGCCAAGTATAACTGCTTAGTCATTAAACGTTAAATTTCATAACTTAAAACAAAGGAGAGCCCTTCATGAACATGTGTGAGGCTGAGGCATTCCTAGAAAGTATTTGGCCTTCTCTAGCAGTCTTTAAATTTTAACCAGCCTGGAGTCTGGTGACTAAGAGTTACATTATTCAATGATATGAATCATGTTTAGGTAAAATAATTTTTTTGTGGATAAAATAATGTACAACATCCAAAACCAGTTCATACTGAATATTTAAAAAGTCCCTGACATTTGATTTATAAAAAATTTCCAAAGAAACAAATGTTCAAGAAAAAGGCTTCTTAGCCTATGTGAAACAAATTGTGGGTTCTCACTAACTTATGGTGTTGCTTCACAATTCATATATTATTTATCATATATCATTACAATTCACATTTTTATTTGTAAGAAAAACTAATAGGTGCAAGTACTGTGCTGAGCATTATGTAGGATACAAAGATGAATCAAACATAAACTTCCCTTGACAAACTTATAGGGTAGTATGTGAAATAAGATACAAACAGAGATAAGTATAGAAGGAGTACAGAGATAAGAATCACAAACAATTTTAAAATGAAATTAAGAAAGCAATCCCACTTACAATAGCATCAAAGACACATAAAATGCTTAGAAATAAATTTAACAAAAGCAGTTCAAAACTTACTGTCTGGAAACTACAAAACATTGTTGTTGAAAGAAATTAAAGAAGATCTAAACAATGGAAAAGCATACCATATTCATGGATTATAAGGACCACTATGCATTTAAAAAAAAACAATTCCCTACATTATCTACAGGTGAATAAAATTTCTATCAGAATCCCAACTCACTTCCTAGAAATTGATGAACTGATTCTAAAATTTATATGGAATTGAGAGGGACCTGAGATAGCCAAACAATCTTGGAAAAAACAAACTAGAAGAACTCACACTTCCTGATTTCAAAATTTACTTCAAATCAATGGCAATAAAGACAGAATGTACTAGCACAGAATACTAAACATATGTATGTGTTTGTGCATATTACTTTATATGTGTGTATATATAGAATAGTAAATATATATACATAAAAGTGAATAGTCCAGAAATAAACCCATAAATGTATGGTCAAAAGATGTCAGAACTGTTCAATGGAGTAAAAAATAGTCTTTTGTTCTCCAGGTATGGCTTATTTGTTGCTTTATAAGATAATATTTCTTAATAAATTTCAATCCAGTCCTTGATTATATGTTCACTGAAGACCACTTAATATTATTATTTGTAAGAATTTGGCATAGAGCATTATACACAGTAGGGGATTGATGAATATTTATGAAAGGAGGAAAATAAGACAAGCCATCAATGAAGGAAAGGAGGAAGGAAAAGAAGAAAAGAGGAAAATAAAACATTTTTTTCCCATGTCTCAAAAAATTTGAGCCCTCTGAGGGACCCCAGAGATAATTCAATTTCCACATTTTATATGGGACTGAAGAGTCCAAAGAGGTTAAATGAGGTATCCAAGATCACAGTACTTGCTAAGAACAAAGCTAGTAACAAATATGGTCTTCTGATCCTTTTCTCAGTGTCCCTCACACTGCACTGCAATGTGAGTTCACTGAACTTAGAGCGGGTTCTCCCCATATCAGCTAATACCCACAGAGTGTAATATATGGTTTTACAGAGCTGATGCAACAGAATTTAGGTATCAGACTAAAATCAGGGGACTATTGTATTTTTTTTTTTTTTTTACTTCATAACTTCTTTCAAAATAAGGGAGGGATATACATGAAATTATCCAGTAGGCCTCCCAGATCACCACCATTCCTCAAAACCAGGGATCTCTGGGGATGAGGACCAGCAACTTGCATCTTAACAAGCCTTTTGATTTATTCTGAAGTGACCAAAAATTGTGAACCACTACTTTGCAGAGGAGCAGTGGATTCCAGAGCTGCACACAGTAACATGCTCTTTCCCACTCCTCCACACCTGCCTCGGCCGCTCACCAGCTGTCAAAAATGGTGAAAAAACCCACTTACTATGATGTTTTGGGGGTCAAACCCAATGCCACCCAGGAAGAATTGAAAAAGGCTTACAGGGAGCTGGCCTTGAAGTACCACCCTGATAAGAATCCAAATGGAGAGAAGTTTAAACAGATTTCTCAAGGTTATGAAATGCTCTCTGATGCAAAGAAAAGGGAATTATATGATAAAGGAGGAGAACAGGCAATTAAAGAAGATGGAGCAGGTGGTGTTTTGGCTCCCCCATGGACATCTTTGATCTGTTTTTTGAGGAAGAGGAAGGATGCAGAGGAAAAGGAGAGGTAAAAATGTTGTGCATCAGCTCTCGGTAACCTTAGAAGATTTATATAATGGTGCAACAAGAAAACTAGCTCTAGAAAAGAATGTGACTTGTGACAAATGTGAAGGCTGAAGTGATAAGAAAGGAGCAGTAGAGTGCTGTCCCAATTGCCGAGGTACTGAGATGCAAATAAGAATGCATCAGCTAAAACCTGGAATGGTTCGGCAAATTCAGTCTGTGTGCATGGAGTACCAGGGCCATGGGGAATGGATCAGTCCTAAAGACAGATGCGAAAGTGGCAATGGAAGGAAAATAGTTTAAGAGAAGAAGATTTTAGACGTTCATATTGACAAAGGCATGAAAGATGGCCAGAAGATAACATTCCATGGTGAAGGAGACCGAGAACCAGGACTAGAGCCCGGAGATATTATCATTGTTGTAGATCATAAGGACCATACTGTTTTCACTCAGTGAGGAGAAGACCTTTTCATGTGTATGGACATACAGCTGGTTGAAGCATTGCATGGCTTCCAAAAGCCAACAGTTACTCTTGACAACAGAACCACAGTCATCACCTCTCATCCAGGTCAGATCAAGCATGGAGATATCAAGTGTGTGCTAAATGAAAGCACACCAATTTATCATAGACCATATGAAAAGGGTCACCTAATCATCGAATTTAAGGTACACTTTCCTGAGAATGGCTTTCTCTCTCCTGATAAACTCTCTTTGCTGGAAAAACTCCTAGCTGAAAGGAAGGAAGTAGAAGAGATTGATGAAATCAGCCAGGTAGAACTGGTGGACTTTGATCCAAATCAAGAAAGATGATGCTATTACAATGAAGAAGCATATGAGGGTGATGAACATCATCCTAGGGGTGGTGTTCAGCATCAGATCTCTTAATGAGGCCAGTGAATGACATTCACTGCTGACATTTTATATATAGTCATGAATGAGTGAAGGATTATAATCATAATATGCTCATAACTTGCTATTGTTTTTGTTTTAATATTCAACTATAGTAGTGTTTTAAAAGTTAAGTGAAGAATAAACTCAAAATACAAAAGCTCAAAAAAAGTTAATTGTAAATTGACTTTTATCTCAATGCAAAATAATTAAAAATACAAAATGAATAAATATTTAAAAAGGCAATGTCACAATAAATCAAAGAAATGTAAATCAAAACAGAAGTTTATTTTTCCATTGCCTTGACATATTTTATCAAAAAAAAAAAAGAATATTCAATGCTGATAAGAGTTTTTATTGCTGTAAGAACTATAAATTGATCAGTTATTTCTGGAAAATAATTTGGTTATATGTATTAAGAAACTTAAAAATGCTAAATCTATTTAACTTAGTTGTCCCAATTCTAGGAATCTAAATTCCATATTTGGCAGATCATATAAAATGAGTACCTTTATAATTTATTATGAACCTCCCTTCCCTGGACCCTATTTGGATTCTATGTAATAGTTTTCAGCATGTCTATTTTCTTACTTCTACAACTAGATTTCATCTCCCCAAGTAGATTTCATCTTCTTTCCCTGTAATTCATCCAGTCTGGTTACCATCTTAAAGTTCCTGATACTCTTTTGATGTTATTTATCATCACAACTCCCTAACCCATGTTTTTCCTCAAAAACTGGGGTTTGAGGGGTGCTATTCACTGATTTGCCTGGTAAGGGCATTTTCTAGAACCAAAATGCTTGCATTTGAATTCCAGCCTTGCTACTTGCCAGGCATGTTATCTGGGTCTCTGTATGTTTATTACATAGAGTTGTAGAAATTATAAAATTAATACATGGAAACTTCTCAGAGCAGCACTGGCAAATAGCAAAGCCTATTATTATTACATCACGATCACCTTACAGAGATATTGTGAAACTCAAATAAGATAATGTGCATGAAACTCTTTTATAATGCACTATTATCATTTTGTATTATGGTAACATGTGTCTCCATCATCCCCATACATTTTAGAAAAAGAAGGACTATCACTTATTTTAATGGCCCACTTTGCTCATAGCAAATGCTCAAAAATTTGTATTTTAATGAAATGTTACTTTATGATTAAATCACCATTAACTTTTAGTTACATTTAGAAGAAAGTCTAAATATGATTACATCAAGACTGCTCCCTATCTTGCCATATAATACATAGGACCACTCATGTCTTCTGCTATGTCCATGGTCTTCAAAAAGTGGAGTCCACAATGGATGGTCTACTGCAACAAGGAAGGGCAATTTCAAAAAATTCTATCACAATTTAGTTTTTATCTCATCTTGGTAAATTTTCATTTTTCTACATATCATTACTAATGAAAATACTATGAAAATGCTATAATACGTAAATAAATGTTAAATGTGTAATGGAAATACAGGCTCAAAAAAATTTTACCAAAGGGATATACTATCTACAAAATCTAGAGATCAGCACACCACTCCACAATGTGGTCTGTCTCCTTGCACCAAGATGACCTTATTCATCTCTTCCTAGCACACATTTATATCTTTCCAAATCTGGCTCACAACTTTTTAAGTTGCAACTTGAATTCTTCACCCAAGACCTAACTATCACCAAAAATAAGCTTCTTAAAAGCCGTGTCTACACCTGGTCCCTCATTGCCTTATCTCCAATCTTCTACCACCCCAACATGCCAAAGTGTTTTCCATAATAACATGTTCTAAATAAATGTCTGCTGAGTGAATAAACTAACACAGAGATTGCTACTGGGAGGCTGGAGAGGGTGCTGGTTACCGGCAGAAGCTCAGATCCTTCTAATACTTCATAGACTGAGCAGCCTGAACCTCAGATTTTCCTCTGTGAAACAAAGCTAGAAAAGTACCTGTCTGATAGGGTTGAGAGGGTTAAATCAGTTATAACCTGGAGCATAACCAGGCCTTGCGAGTGTCAGTATTTTTAGGATCTCCTTGAGATTTAAACACAGTCATGTCTGAAAAGTACCTGGTACACACCAAATGAGTGAGTCACTCAATCTTCTCTACCAATCACCTCATATTTACAACTTTCCTGAGGTTATCACAGCACTGTTCACTTGGGTTGATTACTTCACATACTTTTCCCTTTCTTGCAAATTAATCTCCTTAAGATAAGTAGCCATGCTTTGCTTTAATAGTATCATTGTTGCTACTGTGCACTTTAATAAGATTAGCTCCTCTGTTTTTCTGGGGTGGGGGAGCTGTGAATCTGGTGACTAAACTCTCCCTTTGAATTGTCACTAGCATTTTTATTTATTTTTTACTTTTTGCAGTTTCACATGAGTGTTGCAGAACTAATACTGGTTGATCCACTGCCCAGATCATAATATTAAATAAAAAAATTATCTTGACTTAGGAAGATTAATTTAGTAGTATTGTTTAGTCCAGAAAATGTCAAAAATTTATGAAACATACCATGAAAAATAGTATAGTCACTTTAGAAAACAGTTTGGCAGTTTTATTCAAACCTTAACATGGTCTTCTCATATAATCCACTCTCCTAGTTATTTATCCAAGTGAGTTGAAAACTAACTTTATATGTCCACACGAAACCCCACACATGAATGTTTATAGAATATTTACTAATAAGTGCCAAAAATTAGGAGGAACCAAGACATGTCTTTCTCCCATCCAAGTACTAATAGGCCCAACAATACATGTCTTTCTATCAGTGAATGGAGAAACAAACTGAGGAATAATAATTCAATGAAATTTTATTCAGCAAGAAAAATAGATGACGTATCAAGCCACAGTAAGTCATGGGGAAACCTTAACTACACAACTAGTCCAAAAAAGGTAAACTGCATGACTCCAACTATATGACATACCAGAAAGGCAAAACTAGAGATACCACAAACAGGTCAGTTGTTGCCATGGGTTCAAGGGGAGGAGAGGAGAGATGAATTGGTAGAGCACAGTTTTAAGGGTAGTGAAACCATTCTGTATGATACTATATTGACAGACACATGACACTAGTATTTGTCAAAACCTATAGAACTGTACAACACAAAGAGTGAAACTGATGTCAACTACAAACTTTAATAATGTATCAAGGTTGGTTCATCAATTGTAACAAATGTACCACAAAATTGCAAGATGTTAATAATAGAGGGAATTGTGCTGAGAGAGAATGGGCACCTGAAAGTTCTTTACATTCTGTGCAACCCTTTTGTAAACCTATACCTGCTCTAAAAATACAATCTATTATTAAAAAATGAGCGGTTCAAGATGGCAGAAGGATGAATGGAAGTCACATTGACCTCCTCCAAGAACCAATGTGGAATTACAACTAAATCGTATAGAAATCACCTGGAACAAACAACTGAACAATAACGAGAGAGGAGTTTTATAACCTTGGACAGACAGAGGAATCGGCTTTAGCACAACCTAACTGGTAAGGAGTGTGGTAGAAACTTGAGAAGGAGGGTGGGGAACCAACAGGTGGCAGTGCCAGAGGGATATTAAAATGGTGAACTGGATACCCCTGAGAAAAGTGGGGTCTGAACCATAGGTGGGGATCTCCAGACTACAGCATCAGAGTCCAAAGAGAACATAGATAATGGACAGCTGCAAAAAGCATCAGGGTTGCTCTCTGACAGAGATGTGTGACTAGAGACGTAAAGAGCCATTTCAAGGGCCAATGCATAAATTTTTGTTTGCAGCCACTTACCCTGGGCTCCAGAAAATGAAGGGGCAGAGTGGGCTGGAGACACCTGAGGAAAGACTGGGGAGGATGCTTTGGGGAGAGAACTGAGGGAGTAGCCAGCAGGATTCTGGTGCCGACTCATTCCCTCATATGGCAGCAGCCATCATGCTCAGGCAGACCACTCCCCTGAGCAGCAACAGTATGAGAGGAAACATTAGCACCACCCCTAAGGAGGCTCTGCCCTGGCCTGTTGGTGCTGTGCTAAAGCCTGACTGCTGAATACAGTGTAGCAGTCACAGATAGTAGATTCCTGGCTAAAGGGGGCACAGAGTAGACTACAGACAGTTGAGAAGAGAACTGAGAGAGCAGCAAGTGGGATCACAGTGCCAACTCCTCCCCCATATAGCATTAGACATCTTCCTGAGGCAGACCACTCGCCTTAGTGGCAGCAGCGCAAAAGTACACAAAAACCTCACCCACAGGAGGGACTCTGTCCTGCCCTGTGGTGACTAAGCCTGAATGTTGAGTGCAGAATGACTAGATTAACAACTGAAGGAGACAACCACAGACAGTAGATTCCTGGAAGTCTCAAACAGACTGCCTAATGTCAGAATGAGGTCAATATCTGACATCATTCGAGGCAGACCCAGAAAGAAAAAGCAGTGGTCTCCTACCATAGAAGTTTAAATCACAAAGTCAGGAAATCAAGCCAGAACAATTCCAGAGGGAAAAAAAAGAGTCTCACAAACAATGGCAAGACAAAGAAATACCTCCCAATCGAATGGAAAGGAGGAATCTCCAGAAAGAGAACTAAATGAAATAGAGGCAAGTAAACTATCAGATACTGAGTTCAAAACAATGGTTCTAAGGAAGCTCAGTGAGTTCAGTGAGCTCAAATAGACCTATGAAAAACTACAGGAAAACTATGAGGAACTTACTGCAAATTATATCAGCATAAGAAAGGATGTACAAATTATCAATAAGAGGCAGGAGGAAATGAAGAATACAGTTTCTGAATTGGAAAACAGGAGAAAGAATCGAAAGCAGGCTAGATGAAGCAGAGGATCAAATCACCTGGGCTTGAGGACATAGTAGAAAAAAAGCTCCCAGAAAGAGCAAGAAAATGAAAAAAGACTCAAAAAGAATGAAGAAACATTGATGGAAATGCAGGACAACCAAAGAGTAATAACATCCATATAACAGGGATACCAGTAGGAAAAGAGGAGGAGGAAAGGATAGAGATCTTTTGAAAAAGAAATTATGGAAAACTTTCCTAATCTGAGGAAAGAAAAAGTCACACAAGTCCAGGAAGCACAGAGGGTTCCATTTAAGAGGAACCCAATGAGGTCTACTCCAAGACACATCATCTTTAAAATGGCAAATAACAAAGACAAACAGATTCCTAAAGACAGCAAGGGAGAAAGAGGTAGCAACATATCAGGGAGCCCCAGGACCGCTAGCAGCTGTCTTCTCAACAGAACACTACAAGCCAGAAGGGAATGCCAAGAAATATTCCACGTAATGAAAAGCAAAGGCCTGCAACCAAGATTGTTCTCCCAAGCAAGGCTCTCAATTAAAATGGAAGGGGAAATAAGGAGTTTACCACACAAAATACACCTCCACCAAAGCAGCATGAAAAATATGCTAAAGGAACTACTTTAAGAAGATGAAGAAAAAGAGTCTATGAATACCCAATTCCTTTAACAGTCACCAATACATGATATACCAATATTTCTGATACTTATTAATCTGATTGTGACAATGATGTGTAATTTTAATTGTTTCTTTTTATTGTTGAAACTAAACCTGTTTTTGTATATTTATTGCCTATTTCTATTATTTTTAAAAAGCTTTAAATGACTTTTTGGTATTCTTTACCCATGTTTTGATTAAATGTTTGTTGAATTTTTTCCATTAAAAAAATAACTATTAACCCTTCCTTAGATGTGTTGCAAATACTTCGCTATTTTATTACTTGCCCTCTAAACTTTTTATATGTATGTTACTGTATAGTCTTAAATGTTTAATATAGTCATATTGTCAATACTTTCCTATACAGCTTCTGGAGTTGAATATGTTACTTCAGGGTAAGAAAAATATTATTATGTATTTTCTCCTAAAATTCCTCAGATTTTACATATTGATTTTTAACTCACCTGAATATTTTTGAATAATATGTGAAATGGGGCTCTATATTTGTCCTATTTCAAGTAATAGTGGTTCATTCACCTTATTTGTTGAATAAGCCTTAATTTCCCCATTGATTTGAAATACTAATTTGATCATATATTACATTGTTAGATATATACACTTGTTTCTAGAATGCTCATTTTATTTCTTTGGTCTACCTGGTTATTTCTGTGCTGGTATTATGTTTTAATTGCTGAGACTGTATAATGGATTAAATTTTTTAAATATTTTATAATGGATCTTGACATTTAAAAAAAATTAAAAAGAAAAAGTAATGATGGAAAACTTCCTTAATTGGAGGAGAGAAAAAGTCACACAAGTCCATGAAGCATAGAGGGTCCCATTTAAGAGGAACCCAATGAGGCCCACTCCAAGACACATCATCATTAAAATGGCAAATATCATAGACAAACAGAGAATCCTAAAGGCAGCAAGGGAGAAACAGGTAGTAACATACAAGATAGGCCCTGATATAGCTAGCTGCTGACTTCTTAACAGAAACACTACAAGCCGGAACGGAATGGCAAGAAAGATTTTAAGGAATGAAAAGCAAAGGCCTGCAACCAAGAGTGCTCTACCCATCAAGGCTCTCAATTAAAATGAAAGGTGAAATAAGGAATTTCCCAGACAAAAGAAGGCTAAAAGAATACAATTCCACCAAATCAGCACTGCAAAGTATGCTGAAGGGACTGTTTTAAGAAGATAAAGGAAAAGAGTGAGAAAGAGAAGAACACAGATACAACGGGAAAAAATGAATAAGTACCTATCAATAATTGCTTTAAATGTAAATGGATTAAATGCTCCAATCAAAAGACACAGGACAGCTGAATGGATAAGAAAACATTATCCACACATCCTGCTTACAAGAGACCCCACTTATAACAAAGGACCTACACAAACTGAAAGTAAAGGGATAGAAAAAATATTCCAAGGAAATGGACAGGAAAAAGAAAGCAGGGTAGCAATACTTATATCAGACCAAATAGATTTCAAAACAAAGGCCAAAGAAAGAGACCCAGAAGGACACTACATAATACTCAAAGGAAGAACCCATCAAGAAGACACACATTGTAAATCCATATCTACCCAACAGAGGAGAACCCAAATATATAAGGAAATTCTTGGAGGACTTCAAGAAAGATATACACAGCAACACGTGATAGTAGGGGATTTTAACACCCCATGGTCAACAATGAAGAGATCTTCCAAACAAAACATCAACAATGATATTATGGAACTGAATGACACATTAGATCAAGTGTACTTAACTGAATGTGTATATATATGCACACACACACACACATATATATATAACCTTTCATCCCAAAGAAGCAAAATACATGTTTTTTCAAACGCACATGGAATATTTTCAAAGATAGACCACATGATCGGACACAAAACAAGCCTCAGCAAACTCAAGAAAATTGAAATCATAACAAGCGTTTTCTCAGACCACAAGAGCTTGAAATTAGAAACCAACCTCAAAGAAAAAACTCAAAAACATTTAAAATCATGGAGACTGAATAGCATGCTATTAAACCTTGAATGGGTCAATGAAGATATCAAAGAAGAAAACAGAAAGTTTCTGGAAACAAATGAAAATGAACACACAACAAACAGTCCAAAACCTATGGGAGAGAGTGAAGGCAGTCCTGAGAAGGAAAGTCATAGCAATACAATCCTACCTTAAAAAGATAGAAACATTTCAAATAAATGACCTAAGTCTACATCTTCAAGAACTGGAGAAACAACAACAAACAAAGCCCAGAGCAAGTAGAAGGAAGGAAATCATAAAATCAGAGCAGAACTGAATGACATAGAGACTAAAAGAACAATTCAAAAGATCAACAAATCGAGGAGCTGGTTCTTTGAAAAGATAAACAAAATTGACAAGCCTTTAAGCAAACTCATCAAGAAGATGAGGGAAAGGACCCAAATAAATAATATCAGAAATGAATGTAACAACTGATACCATAGAAATACAAAGGATTGTTGTAAATTACTATTGTGCCATTGAACACCTGGGTGAAATAGAAAAACTTCTAGAAAATATAACCTTCCAATGCTGAATGAAAAAGAATCATAAAGCCTGAACAGGCCAATAACAGCTGGTGAAATGGAAGCAGTAATCAATAAACTCTTGGCACACAAAAGCCCTCAACCAGAGAGTTTCACAGGAGGATTTTACAAAGCATTTAAGGACGAACTAACCCCTGTCTTTCTCAGACTATTCCAAAAAAATCCAAGTAGAGGGAAGACTCCCAAACTCTTTTTATGAGGCCAGCATCATCCTGATCCTAAAACCAAATAAAGACACAACCAAGAAAGAAATCTACAGGCCAATATCATAGATGAACAGAGATGCTAAAATCCTCAACAAGATATTGGCAAACTGCATCCAGCAATACATTAAAAAGATCATACACCATGATCAAGTGGGATTCATCCCAGGGATGCAAGGATGGTTCAATATTTGCAAATCAATAAAAGTAATACAGAAGACAAAAACCACTTGATCATCTCAATAGATGAGGAAAAAGCATTTGATATGGTAGAGCACCCATTTATGATAAAAACACTTAGCAAAGTGTGAATAAAGGGGGCATACCTCAATATAATAAAGGCCATATATGAAAAACCTGTAGCTAGCATCATACTCAATGGGCTAAAACTAAAATCTTCCCCACTAAGATCAGGGACAAGACAAGGCTGTCCATTTTCACCACTTCTATTCAACATAGTATTGGAAGTCCTAGCCACAGCGATCAGACAAGAAAGAGATAAAAGGCATCCAAATTGGAAAGGAGGAAGTAAAACTGTCATTGTTTGCAGATGATATGATACTGTACATAGAAAACCCTATAGACTTCACAAGAAAACTACTTGACCTAATAAGTGAATTTGGCAAAACGGCAGGATACAAAGTCAATATTCAGAAGTCAAAGGCATTTTTGTACACTAACAATGAATTATCAGAATTAGAAATCAGGAAAATAATCCCCTTTGCTATAGCAACAAAAAAAATAAAATGTCTAAGAGTAAACCTAAACAAGGAGGTAAAAGACCTGTATGCAGAAAACTATTAAGGAAGATACAAATAAATGGAAGCATATGCCATGCTCATGGATTGGAAGAACTGACATCATCAAAATGTACATACTACCCAAAGCAATTTATAGATTCAACACAATCTCTATTAAATTACCAATTACACATTTCACAGATATAAAACAAACATTTCCAAAATTTATATGGAAACATAAATGACCCCGAGTAGCTGCAGCTATTTTGAGAAAGGAGAACAAAATAGGAGGGAACACGATACCTTACATCAAACTATATAACAAGGCTACTGTAATCAAAACAGTCTGGAGCTGGCATAAGAACACATAGATTAGTGGAACAGAATAGAGAGCCCAGAAATAAACCCATGTCCCTATGGTTAATTAATATTTGACAAAGGATGCAGAAGCATAAACTGGAGTAAAAATAACCTCTTCAACCAATGGTGTTGGGAGATCTGGACAGCTACATGCAAAAATTTGAAATTGGATCATCACCTGACATCATACACAAAAATAAACTCAAGATGGATAAAAGACTTAAATATAAGTCATGACATCATAAAAGTCCTGGAGGAGAACATTGGCAGGAAACTCTCAGATATCTCGTGCAGCAGTGTTTTCACTGTAATGTCCCCTAGAGCAAGGGACATAAAGGAAAAAATAGACATATGGGGCTTCATCAAAATAAAATATTCCTGCATGGCTAAAGAAAGCAACAGCAAAACAAAAAAGGAATCAACCATATGGGAAAATATATTTGCCAATGATACCTCAGACAGGGGTTTGATCCTCAAAATATATTACGAACTCACATGACTCCACTCCCAGAAGACAGACAATCCAATTAAAAATGGGTAAAAGACCTGAACAGACACTTCTCCAGAGAGGATATACACAGGGTTCAGAAGCATATGAAAGGATCTCAGCATCACTAACCATCAGAGAAATGCAAATTAAATCCACAATGAGGTACCACTTCACACCAGTCAGAATGGCCATCATAAACAAATCAATAAACAAGTGCTAGCAAGGTTGTGGAGAAAAGGGAACCTTAGCACACTGTTGGTGGGAATGCAGACTGGTATAGACCTTGCGGAAAACATTTTAGAATTTCTTCAAAAAGCTAAAAATGGAACTGCCTTTTGACCCAGTGATTCCACTTCTGGAATTATACCCTAAGAATCCCAAAACTCTAGTTCAAAAGAACGTATGCACCCCAATGTTCATAGCAGCACAATTTACAATAACCAACTGCTGGAAGCAACCTAAATGCCCATCAGTAAAGGAGTGGATCAAAAAACTATGGTACATTTATACAATGGAATAGTATGCAGCATAAAAAAGAAAGAGCAACTACCTTTTGCAACAGGATGGATGGAACTGGAGAGCATTATGCTAAGTGAAATAAGCCAGGGGGTGAAAGTGAAATACCATATGACCTCACCTATAAGTAGAACCTAATCAACAAAATGGACAAACAAGCAAAATATAACCAGCAACATTGAAAGAAAAAAAGACACACTGACAGTATCAAGAGGGAAGGTGGGAGGGCAGTAATGGGAAAAAGAAGGGGAAGGGTCAAAACAAGGAACATGTATAAAGGAACATGACAAAGCCAAAGTGGAGAAGGGTTGAGGGTGAGAGGTGGGGGTGGGTGAGGCAGGGGAAAGTGGTGGTGCAAAAATGGAGACAAATGTATATGAACAATAAATTTTTTTAAATTGACCAAAGTAAATAGAAAAATTAACTCATAACAAATTATATATGCATATGTATAAAAATATGTACATAACATATGCATGTACACATATTCAGATAAAATAAAATAACTATCTCTTTTCATGATAATTTTTAAATGTGATATTCTGTTATTTTCTCCCTCTTCGTATAATGCTTCTATAGAGACTAGCTGTTAATGGGAGGCAAGGAAATGCACACAGCTATGCTAAATTATGCTTGCAAGAAATTTGATAATGAACGACAGTACAGTTTAAATGGATGGTTGTGGGGGTCTGAAAGTCTAGGAAAGAAATATTTTTAAAGGATATAATGATGCTGGCTCTGAAAACACATAGTAGCTCAATGAATTTTATTCTTTAGTTATTTCACTTTCAAGAACTACAAATGGATACTAGAATAAATACTGCATAGTGACAGTATCTATCAAATGTTTCCAATGAATTAAAGTGTGAGAAAAGCAAAAGAAGTACATACCAACTCCTTGAAGCTGACCATTATAACATGCTGATATTCTTCACCATTTTTACCTTCAATCTCACAATCAGATGATGCTACTGGCAACAGAACAAGGATCAGGGGAGGAATTCCAAAGATATACCTAAAAGAAACTAAAGTCAACAGTAAGTAAGAATAAGCTAAATGTTATAAGTCATATTATCTAATTTGATAGTAGTGTTTCAGTGGGCTTGACCACGTATTTCTAATAATTGTAAACATGTGTCTTGCTTTTTTGATAGAGTGCGAAGAACTCTAAAATTCAATATTAAATAACAACCAAAGACAGAATTTTTTGTTTATGTTTCTTTCACTTTTTAGTTGAGAAATTAGTCTTTGAGAAAGTGCAGAAAAGGATGGATGTCAGCAGTCTCTTTGCTTCTGAGAAACATCCTAGTTTATAAATACAATTAATCTAATTTTGATTTATGTTGAATATCCCTAGAAGAAAAGGCATCCACAGGTGAATAGGCAAACTGATGACAGGTAAAATCGGTATTCATTTTTGAAATTTTATGACCTATGGCATGTATGTAAAACTCAACTCTTGTCCAACTGGATGCATTATAGGTTCATCTCCATGGTACTACTCTGTGATCATATGTATGTATGTATATATATATATGCACATATGGTTTTTACCCTTCCCAAGACTGTGAAAATTGACATTTATATTTTGACATTCATTATCTTTTCAGTATCTGTTATTTCTAAGTACCCAGAGACCCATATTCTCTTCAAACACTGCTCTGTTTACCTTCTTGGTATGTTAGAAAAACCCAGTAAATAAGTTCACACCCTGTTAACTAATGATTTTTATCTCTTTTTAATAAGCCTTCCTAATTAGGAGCAATTGTCTAATCAAAAGGAATGAAATCATAAGTGATATCATTTGGAGCAGTAATATTACATGGAATAGAAAGCCAGTTGTTCCCTGAGACATAAAAGTCTTGTTATATAGGGACTTAATTCTTCATAAGCTTGCCAGAGTATCTTCTCTACATCTTTCTGTAAACTCTTGGGTTGTATTGACAATATATTTTCTGTGAATTCCCCAACTGAACTTTAACTATACTTGTTGAGTGCAAGATATTTCACATGTGCACCTTCTCTGATTAAGATTACAAACAATACTCCTTAGAGCCCAAGGTACTAATGTTGTGCCAATGACCTAAAGACTATTACATATATTGCAAAGTTCTCAATAACATTGTCACCTATGATATTGGCATCTGTCATATAAAAATTGGCAGCAATTAATAAATTATGTGCTATTGATTACCCATATTTTACAAATAAAGCAGGGTGGGTAGCAGATACGGAAGCAAATATGAATCCTACATGAATCTCATCCTCATGTGTCACTGACACTTGGAAAGGCAGGAGAAACAAAATAAGACATGGAATCTACTCATTGCACTGCATGAAATATTTATACACATGAAAAGCAATAATTCACATAGGAGATTAATAATAATTATGACACTAGTTGCCTTTAACTGAATACATACAATGTGTCAAGCATTGTTAAGTGTTACATCCATATTATTTCTAAAGAACAAGAGTTCTGCAAGTTAATCTTTTCTGAAACATGGATAGTAGATGCCAGATATAGATTTTAACCTGAGCTTGCTGCCTTGCCAGGATTTGATCAGAAATTCCCATCACCTTTTGATAATATATAATCACTTTGGTCTTCTGAATGCAAACCACTTCCATGCAACATTATACAGCTCTGCCTGTCTCTTCCACTACTGTCCCTTCATCCTGAAGATTCTCAAATGTGAACAACTACTACTGATTTATCAGGTCCTAACTTTGTAATCAGATTTGTTTGGATTGTAGAGAAACGAACTTTTCTCTGTCCACATGGTGTACTCTGGGAGAGTAGATGATACAGGAAAAGTATCTGGCATCTAACTTGAAATGAGGTTTAAGGAAAATACAATAAAGTAATTAAATACTAGAGTGCAATAGAGGCAATTTTACTCGTATAAATAACTTATTTCAAAGGAACTCCTTTTATGATTTAATAAAGTAGGTTGTTTTATTTTTTATATACAGCACTAGTTGTTGTGTCTACTTCATTTCAACTTTTAATAATTTGTACTTCCAAATTCACATAAGCCTTTTTATTCATTGAAAGGCATTTTATCAATGTTTTTGAATGATAACTTGGTGGAAAATTCAGTCTTCTTTTTGTGTATTACAACTAGTTTCAGATTTTAAAACATAATTTGACTTGTCCTTAAGAAGTGTCCTTTGTTACCATTATTGTTAAATAATTTAACCCCAGAAAGACTAGGATAGTGCAGAGCATTGATGGTTTGCAGAGGGGAGATGGGATTTGTGCCTTGGTGTGATGATGGGTTGTGGACTGAATGAGTGGCAGAACATCTTTTAAGCTCCACTTCCCTGATTTGTAGAATGAAAACTTGAGGCTAAATGATTCCTTCATGTTACTCCCAATTCTCAAGCACCTTATTGCTCATAATGTGCCTGGCCATCCACATATAGTAACTCTTCAGATTTGAAATTGCTCATGGACAATGCTGCAAACACACCTAGGGCTTTGGACCCACATCTTACAGATTACCAGCTCTCTTGCTAATACCTTGCACTTTGGTCTGTAATTGAAATCCTTTCTCCACACCACATAGAGAGTAACATTAACATTGCCTGGTTTGAGCTTGTTTTAACACTGTCAAAATGGGAAAAGGACTCTTATTTTGTTTCAATTATATATCAATACCCACACTTCCCCCAACCCTGACCTTTTCATTAGGTAACAGAAAAGACAAACCATAAAGAATAATGCAAGGCAAACTTGGACTTGTGGAATTTTCTTTAGATCTCCTGAAGGGATTGAAACCGGAGAATTTGTTTTCAGTAGGGAATTTGGTTAAACCAAAATGATGGTTATCTAAAAAATTCCTGTTGGTTTTTAATTTAAGCCAAATAATACATTCAATCCTTAACTACTTAAGTTATGGGGTAAAAGTGAACATAAATAAATTAGTTTCTACAATCCATCAAATCCAATCTTTCATTGGCCTTTAAGACCGATAAGTGTTAATTGATTGTCCATTAAAAACATTACATAGACCTATTTTCACTGGAAATTTTCAAAAATGGTAAAAAGACAATCTGGATGGATTGGAAAACATCTGAATGTATAAGACTTGGCTTTAATATGATCAATTGGCACAAGCAAATGGGTGAATAAAGAAAATGTTAATGAAGAGTATAAAACAATCATATGTTGTATGGAAATCAGGCCTCTAAGGTTATTTATAAAAATGAATATGATGATGCCCACATAAAGAAATTTTATAATTGTCATAAGCATATTCAGAATGGATTGTAAATTCTATCCACAAATCCTATGATAAACAATATAGACATTTCTGAAGCCATCCTATGACACTGCATATATTTCATAACTATTTCATGAATTAAGAGCTGCCAATTACTAATATTTTTGCAGATAGAGACTCTGAAACCCAAAGATTACATATATATTTAGAAGCAAGTTTCAAATTCAAGTTATCAGGTTGAAGATTCTAGAAACAGCTTTTAACCACCAACCTACCCTGCTTCCTAAAAAAAATAAATTAATTAAAAACAACAATAACAACTGTGTGTTGTGCAGTCACAGAGAAGGTACAACAACACACTTTGCTTCACATGGACCTCACTACAATACTCCCTGGCCAAGTTCTGAAACACTGCCATCATATACCTTATCCCAGGAAAAAAGCCACTACCATTTGCTGTTATTACACTAGGATATATGTATCAGAGGAGAAACCAGAAAAAAAATCTCACATGTGATAAGACATGTAGGTTAGTCCTATGAAATGATCTTTTCCATTTTTGTTTAAGATATTTAAATGTTGATGTGGTATTGCATGTAATACTCTTCTATCCATGTTCAAGTTTTCTAATCTTTCTTAGCTCTCTGTTTTTATTATCATTCCATTTTTGGCCCTCAAATATCAGTAAATTATCTAAACTACGTAGCACAGTTGAGGACCATATAGTAGGCCCTCAATAGTTTCAACTCTCAAAAGAAGTAGCAAAGAAAAAGGATAAAGAGTAACTATCCTTAAGCTTCTAGTGAAGTGTATTGAAACAAAATGCAGAACGCCACTTCTAACCATTATTCCAAGTTTAGAATTCTAATATTGGCTTGCTGATAACAATTCATGGTACATGATTAATATAGATACATTTCAGAAAATAAAGACTCATTACTCTTAATGTACACTCTTGGCTTCGTTTTCTTATTTTTACCTTCCACTCCTGGTCAGAGGTGATGCAAGGATTAGATAGAACCAGGAACGATCCAGAAATAAGTAACTTCAGGAGACCCATGGACATTGAAAGGAAAACAAGAATATATCTAATTTCTAATTCTCCATAAACTTCTGGAGGATATCCATTATAAATCTTCCATAATTTCCTTCTATACTGTAACCCTTGGCCCTTTATTTTGTTACTGGTCTGTTAATTCCGGGCTATGTCAATTCTTGATTCTTTAATACCTATGAGATAGGAAATGGCTCTTGTGATCCCACGGTGGAGCCACGAAAGCCCACAGACCAAGCAACAAATTGACCAACGGGTTGCTCCCTATTCCAGCACTCTCCCCTACCCGGCTCCTTTTGCTTGAGGAAGTATGTACAGTAAAACATCCCAATTTCCCTCAGCAGATCTCTCCTCACATCTTTTTGCCTCACTCCTTCTTTCAGTTAACTTTTGGGCTCTTTACTTTGGCCACAATGGCTGCCAACGGAACCCAGCTCGCCCCTCTCTGCTCTTGTCCATTTCAGGTCTGTAATCCGTACAAATAAATTAGGAGAAACAGAAACCTGAAACTGGCCTCTCCCGGTGCCAGCCCGAGGACTCGGTTCCCGGCAAAAGGCACAAGGTACAGCCCCTGTCGGAAACTCCCAGCCTCGCTAAGGGAGGAAAACGGGGTTTTCCAGAGTCATATCCCCTTAGGGTTTAAAAGCACGTCTCGTGGGAGCCGCGCTTTCACTTCTTCTGGGAGTTGGGAGCTGTACGAGACCAGGTGATCCCCGACGCCGGGCGCCCGTGGGTAGTAATCTGGAGTCAGGGACGCCAGCTGGGTGTCTGGTCGAGGGGACCGAAGGCAGCGTTGCTGAGGACGACGAACAGAGCCCTCGTCTCCCTCAGAGACCCATCTGCTCCAGCTGACCCACGCAGAGGCTGCGACACTCGGTCCCGGGACAGAAAGCTGGAGTTGGGGACGGCTTCTCGCAACCTCCCCGGCGCAGCTGCCCCTGGTGCCAGTGGCTTTGGGCCAGGGGACTACGACGCAGCTGCCGGCTGCTTGTGGGAGAGCCAGTGTTCTCTGCAGGTCCAAAGTGCAAGGCCGGGCTGTTCCCGGACGCGCCTGGGCGCGGGGCCCGGCCGCGCGCCCCGGAGCCCCCAGCGTGCCGGGCACGCGAACTTGTGCGCCGGGAGCGGAGCGCTTACCATGGAACATGGTCTGCGGGAGGCGGGCGTGGTCATGATGACCGCAGCTGCAGCAGGAGCGGACTCTCACAGCCCATGGTCACTGCCAGGACCACGGTGTGCGCCGAGGTGCCGGGAGTCGGGCCGGGCTGCCGCCTCTGCGGCTGGTTCCTCTGCCCCACGCCGCGCCCGCTGCTTCATCCATCCCAGGGGAGGGGGTGGGGGGGAGCGACACACGCCACGGCCCGGCTGGGCCCTCTGCCTTTCCTAGAACTTCCGTAGGATCAGCCGCAGTGTACTTTCAGTTTCTACTTCGCGCTGGGTCTGCAGGTTCGAGCTTTGGGTTCATCAAGGGGCGCCTTCAGTGGCCCCTTCCCTCCGCGCACCTGTGTACTCCCCTGGCGTTTTTTGTGAACCTAGACCAGGGCTAGAGGAGGACTACGCAGGAGGACCGAGGGGGCGTTCTGAATTAGAGCGGTTCGAGGCAAGACGCTTTCCGGATGACCTCTAGCCGCTTGGCAGGGCTAGGTCACTGGAATAGGCAAGCATCGGTTGCCACTGTGTCACGGAAGCGACGAAAGTATAGGGCGAAAGCTGGGCTATTGCAAGTGGACGCCAGGGAGGGGGCGTAGCAGCTCTGGCCGTGGGTGTGGTGGCTGATGCCAAGCAGTCTTCTAAAGAAAGAAAGTACGAGGGATTGAGGCAGTCACACCCTCGGCCCCTTCAACCCCTATCATCCGTCTCTTTCTGCTCTTTGTAGATGCACCTGCTCAGGTGAGACCTTAGGGGAAAATAACCCTGTGGGTCCACCTACGCTGGTAAGTAGTATCTTTGGATCAGGAAATCAAAGCCCCAAAAAGGTGGAGAAAATGGAGTTTATCATAGTTAAATAACTGATTCTCACATTTATCTGAATTGTAGTCTGCAGAAGCTCTGCTTAAATGAAGGTGGGTAGTGTAAAGTAAAACCGGCTATAATAATGGCAGCTATTATGTATCTCTCGTTTGTTTTGTGGTAGTATTATGCTAAGTAAGCATTTTGCACATGTGGTTTCATACAGCATTTTCTGTGAGGTAGACAGTTTTCTTATTTGTACTTCACAGACGTGGGAACTGAGACTTCCTTAACTAACTTGGCAGAGTTCACCTAACTAGTTGGTGTGGGAGCTTATACACAATCCTGCTCCATTCTGGCTCCGGAGTCTGTGCATGGAACCCTGAGGTAGAAGTCCTTACAAATCAAGTAGAAACTAATGCCAGGTGGGGTACAGGGCCATGCATGGTGTAGATGCATCTTTGCCCCAATGTGGAGACCCTAGGAAAGGTTTCTGGAGGTTGTGGTTTCTGAATTGAGACCCCATTGGGAGTTCACCTGGGGATAGGAGCATTCCAGATTTTGTTCTGGGGAGAAGGAGGGAAGAAAGGAGATAGCAATGAAATAGAGAGCGAGACAGAGTTGATCAAGCCTGAAACATGGATCTTCTAATCATGTATTAGTCTCATGCCCTACATCCAATCCACAGTCCCACCATCTCTACCTCTTAAACATCCAAATCCAGCCTCCCAGCTCTGGGACTTGCCTGTGGTCCAACCATTAACACCCTGCAGTCCAGAATGGCCAGGTTTCACTCTTGCCCGCGACCCCTTCTCCTCATATCAGTCTGGCTACTTCCAATTGCACCAATTCTAAGGTCCTGGGTAACCTTAGGGGCTCTACTGCCCCTCTGACCCTCTGTGGCTCCAGCCACACTGTCCTGTTTCTCCCCTATCCCAGCTAAGTTTCATTCAACTTAGTACAGTATCTAGACTCTTGCATTCAGACAGGACTACTTAGGGACAGAGTAAGACCACAACAGAGTGAGAAGGCATGAATGGGAACATGCCTGAGAGAGAAAGGATGTGAGCGCAGAGGGAAATAGTGAAGAGAGAGAGGAGGATGCAAATGAGAGAAGGAGAGGGAATGGGTGGGCACAGCAGAGCACTTCCATATGACTGGAATCTAGAGTGCAGGTGAGCATGGACACACAGGAGGCTGCAGTGACTTTTAAAAGAGAATTCAGTACCTAAACACACTGAGGTTGGTTATTTATTATCCTTGACAGTGGCATTGAGGTATAGAAATTGCCCACATCCCCCCACCCCACCACGCTACTTTTCAGGGACAGATAAGAGAACATCTATCAATAGCTTCCTCGTGAGGAAATCTGTCTTTCTTTTTCATGCAATCACCATAAAACCTGGCACAATAAGGGCTTGTCCATAAGTAAACATTGGGGAAGCATGAGGAGAAAGTATTCAGAGCTCCAGGAGAAAGTTAAATTCCTCATTCTGACCCCAAAGGTAAAGAATCACTCTTCAGAAGATATTCATAAAGGATCTGGAATTTTTGTTGTGTGAAAGTGGATGCATTCTCACCATAAAGTTATTATTTTTCTATCAGAAGAAAATTCCAAAATAAAGTCTTAAATGAATTGCTGATATTTTGATAAACTGAACATTATTTTTTTTAAGACAGATGGACAATGACAAAATGTCTGTGAATTTTTATATGCTAATATTTTTGTGATTAGAGAAATGGAGTGATTATTATTATGTTTACTCATAGCTTCAGGGAATTGTGCAGAAAAGTCAACATGGAAACCCTATGTAAAGTTTATAAGTTACAACCAATAAATGCAACCAAGAAAGAAGACAACATTCTCAGGATTGGGTGGGCACAGCAGAGCACTTCCATATGAAAGTATATATAAATAAAGTAAATATAAATAAATTATATTTATTAATATAAAATATAATTTTATATTATGGTGGGCACAGCAGAGCACTTCCATATGAAAGTATATATAAATAAATTATATTTATTAATATAAAATATAATAAAAAAATGAAATAAGAGGATATAAAAGTCAACTTAAAAAGTGAGTTGTTAAAGGTTAATCAGTGTCTTTCTTAATGTTCTAGCAGGGATGTCCAAGCTTTTGGCATCTCTGGGCCACACTGGAAGAAGAAGTGTTGTCTTGGGCCACACATTAAATACAGTGCTACATACAATCACAAAGAAAAAAAAATTCATAATGTTTTAAGTAAATTTATGATTTTGTGTTAGGCCACACTCATGACCATCCAGAGCTGTGTATAGCCTGTGGGCCACAGGTTGGAGACCCCTGTGTAGAGCCTTCAATCAAAATAGTCAATTGTTGGTAATCTGAAAATATTTCCTTAATTATTGATCTATTTTTACCTAACTATAACTATTGTTGATAGTCTGAGATCTGAATGCTAGTTGTTGTTCTGTTTATAGATATTTTCCTAAATTCCTGTGACTTAATTGTACAGGCATAATATTCAACACATTTTGGACACACACACACACCCACACACACACACACACACACGAGTTTGACATTTTTAATGGGCATATGTTCTGTGTACTTGCCCAGGGGCTTGTGTGGTGCTTAGAAGGGCTCCATGCTTGGTTTAATGCTTTGCTGTCACTATCTTGTGATTCTTAATTATTTTTTGACAAAAGCACTCTCATTTTCACTTTGTAACTTGGCCTCACAAATTCTGTAACTGCTTGTGTACACACACATATTAAGGTACACATTGTGGAGAGCAATGCAAGTGTAGTGGGGAGATCAGAAGTTAAATGTGTAATTTCAAAGGTAAAAGAATATTATAAAAAAGACAAGATGTGTTGATATTTCAAACTGAGGATTTAGGGCAATCTAGGCAAACTCATTTTAAAAATTAGTGGAACTGCGGTCCAAAAACGGTTCATTTACCTGTCCAGTGGGAAAACAGCTATAATGGATAAGGTATAATTTAAATCAGATCTCTTTGTTTTTCAGGCATGAGCATGAGAATGAATTTTAAATTTTATCAAATGACTACTGAGCATCTATTTACATGGTTATGTTTTTTTCTTGTTTCATTTCTAAATAAACTACAAATTTACCATAATACTAAATTCAAGTTGCTAATATTTAACTTAGAATTTTGTAATTACATTCTTAATTGGTATATGTTTTTCCTCAGACTTAACTGAGCTTGGGCTAATTTTGTCAGGTTTTTTTTAGCTTCCTAAAGAGATTTGGAAATATTTTTGTTTTTTTAGGAACCGTATCTGCTTAAACATTATATAAACTATTTGTTTTTTTTGGATGGTTGACTATAGTTCAACAATAAAAATATGCTTAATTTAATAGGATGAAGCCCAGGAATAAGATGAGACTGCCAGTTTTGAGCATTATGAGGATGAAAATTAAAAGGTTTCTTTTGAAGGTTGAATCAAAGCCACATCAAAATATCAAGAACCCTGCTAGAAATGTGTATGTCAACATATTGTTGATTGCTTGAGCCATGGAAATGAGTGGAATTATCCAATGTATAAGTAAGAAGAAGGAAGAGACAGAGACCTAAGACTGGGAGGAAACTTGAGATATGAACACTAAAGGTAGGTGGAGAAAAGGGTGCCCACCAACTAAGTAACAAACAGTGGACAGCAGAGTGGGAGAGTCAGAAGTCGGTGTCCCAGAAAGCAAAGGAGGATAGAATTTCAAGTTAGATTAAATAGTCAGTATTTCCAAATGCCACAAAGAAATTGAACAAATGAAGTCTGAAAATTGGGTCCACTGACTTTGTCATAGGAGAGATTATCTAAGGTCCTCGTGACCACAGTTTGAGAAGAGCAATGTGATTAGAAGCAATATTCCCATTTGTGAGGTGTAGGCACAGATGCAAATAAAGAAAGAGACAACTCTTTAAAGATGTCTGGTAAAGATAAAAGGACTTGGGTAATGTTCTGAAAGGCATGCCCAGCATAATGGAGATTTCCATTTTCATGTATGAGAGGTACTAGAGCATATTTATATATTAATTGATAAAATGTGGTTCTTCTGAAGGAGTAGAAAAGGGTAGAACCAAGAAATCCAAGATGATTTATTTTTTCTTATGCTTCCTTCATTTATCTCTCCACTTATATTTCAGTCCTTAAATTCTCTAATTCTAAATCATAGGAACCAAGTGTAAATCTGATGCCTAATTTTATGTTCCTAATTGAAATTTTCTCTTTAATGCTCTCACATCTACTTCTTGATTGAGTATTGGCTAGTTGAAAAGAAAAATATTTCATAAATTGCCTTCAGAGGAAATAAGTGTAGCTTATGTAGTTGCATTATCCAATACTTTTGTACATTAATGGATGGGTTGTTGGTAATCAGAAGTATCTTTCATATACTAAATTTTGGAGAGATTATGCTTTTAACCACTGTCTTTATAGATGCCTAATTAGAGATGATTATGCCTATGACAGTTTTCTTTAGGCAAGTTATTTGAAGAAAATGGAAAAATATTGTCCTTAAAATCCTTGGACAGATTCACTTAATGTCATCCGATTACTATGTGAAGATGCTATGTTGTTCTTATGAGGTCTTAGACAATAGTGGCAGTGTCTTATTCAACCTGGGACTCTCCGAAGTCAACAGAATCCTATTCAATATGCAGATTCTACTCAAGAGTGACTTGTGGAAAATGTAGAAATCAATGCACAGGCCTTGACTTGTTATCACAGAGAACGAGTTCTTGGGGTGAAACTGTGACAACATCCAGGAATGTTATAACAACAATCACTGACTGACCCGGATATGCGTAAGGTTCTGGTAAGCATGTCAAAATTCTCATCCTTAACAGATTTAGACCTTTTCTAATATAGAGGGCTATGTAACCTATTAAAGTATTTTTTAATATTATGTTAGATAATTAATCCAATCTACCTCTCCTTCAGGCAAGCCAGGTTTGTCTTGCACATTGTTATTACCTTGGACTATGAGTGGATTCTCAGAGCGTCCATTAACTCATACTTGACATGGAATGATTACATATATTGTCACAGTAATGAAGTCAATAAACAGTAATCTGAGAAGATTTTGTACTTTCCTGAACTCTTAGGGTATTTGTCAATTAACTGACATCCTATAAACCTGAAACTATTATTAACATGCCCACCTAAATTGTTCATGTATTAGCTGGCAGTGACAAATACACTTCAATGAGAAGAACATAAAAATGGAAGTTTTCAAGAGATTAAAACAGTGAGACATCAACTTCGGTGTATCAATATTTTCTTCAAACAATGGAACAAAGTGGCATATGTTATTTGAGTGACATGCCCTATGAAATGGCAGCTAAAGGCTTTGATTTCCTTGTTTCTTTTACTATGCTGGCAATTTTCCCTAATGTTTAACTAACAAGTTTTCTAATCATGTCTTACTCATTAGGTCTATTTTTTTTCTGATAAAAGCTTTTTTTTCCTGATCTGTCCTAGGCAGTGATTTTCAACTTTTTTCATTCCATAGCTCACATAAACTAATTACTAACATTCTGCGGCACACCAAAAAATATATATATTTTTTGCTGATCTGATTAAAAAATAGGTATATTTTAAACTCATTCATACCAGGTGGCTATTGTTGTGTTGGCTGTTGTCATTTTTTTTTTTTTACTTGACAATGTAACGGAAAAGAGGTCAGTGCCCCTGACTAAATAGTCAGGTATTGCAGGTTTTAAAAATTTTTGTGTCACACTGGTTGAAAAATCTCTGATCTTAGCTAAGACATTGTTTTTACCAGTGAAGTGGAATGTTTTCTATTTCTTTTTATTTCCTTCCTTTCAAAGTGAGATACTGTGTCATTTCTATTCTCTGTGACCTCTGAGCTTTTATTCAGATTTTAAAAGTCATGCTCCTTTGATTCTGATGTCCAGATAACCCATTTTATAATTTTTTTATTTAAAAAATATGAAATTATTCCTGCTTACCAAATACAAATATATTCCTATGTATTAAGCTGTTTGAGTTTATTGTTAAGCTTGTAATATATATATGTATACATACACATTTATATATATTTAATATACAATAAGACCTAACCAAATAAAATAAAACAGGACAAAAACGAATATTGTGTGTACTTGTGCAATGATCATTTAAGAGTGATTCTATGAGACTAGATGTTTTTTCAGGCACTTTTGATTAAAATCTATATTTAAATAAATAACTTCAGAGTAAAATCCAAACACAATTGAAACAAAACAGCAAAATTGAGGACTTTCAGGAGCTAAAATGATCACTATCAAAAATTGATAAAGATTGAAGCCCCAAAGAAATCTCAGGAGGTTGAATCTAGAAAAGTGCTAGGAGATCTGGAATAGATCAAATTCATACTTTTCTGTTTCTATGTTATTACTATAGTTGTTTTTTCTTAATCTTGATTGAGACTACTATCTTCTTTTTGACTTTAGTTTTTTCTAGGTCTCTTGATGACTTTAATAAAGATTTATTTTGTTGACTTAAATTTGATTTAATGCAATTCCTTCTTTTTTATCTCCAGCTAAATCTTTATTGAATATTAAACTGTAAAAGGAAATAAATAAACCTCATGGCAAACCTTATTTTCAAGTAGATCCCTTTGGCAGTTCACATTGGTTCTTTTTCCACAGTATGAGTACAGCTAGTTCAGTATACCATATCAGTAAGTGAAATTAACTGGACCTTTGTTTTTTAGTGATACTAAGTACCAGCTTAATGTGTGTTTCTGAAATACACTAAGTCCTATTGCTAAGGCAATGAAGTGTTTTTTTTCCCCCTCCTGAAAAAGCACCAACAAAATTTTGTGTAGCTGTTTGTTCTGGTGATGACTTTTATATTACTAGAAATAAAGGCCAAATAGAAAGGACACACATGGTAATCAGTTCACTCTTTCATTGACCTGTAAGATGTTCTGAACAGCTTTTATGTACTTACTCTATACACTCTAGGAAAATACAAAGGAAATCTCATAAGGATTCTGTCATCCTGAAGTCTGAAGTTCATTAATTGAGTTTGTCTTTCTCTCTGGTTATAGTCAAGGTTGGCACATAAATGTGCTCAAATCTCTCCCAACCCTGAATAACCCTTCATTTAATTCTGTTCGTAGTCATCAAGTAACACTAAATGTCCATCCACTGTTCTAGGTGTCTGGGATATACCAGTGTACAAAACAAATAATTTCTGTTAAAGTGAGTTTACATTCCAGTGGAAACAATAGGCAATAAACAATAAAAAATATATATATAAAACATTAGAAATTTACTAAGGTCTATGGAAAAATGTAAGGTCAAGGTAGGGGATTTGTATATGTGGAAGGAAGTGATGGGGTGAAAAAGTGTTGTGATTATGAACAGGCTTCAGTGGGAAGGTGACAGCTGAACAAAGACTGAAATGAGGTGACTGAGTGAATCACATGGATGCCTGTAAGAAAGCACCTTTCTGATAGAGGAGAGAAAGCCAGTGCCAAAGCTCTATGGCAAAGAAAGCTTGCCTGGAGACTGGGGTGTCTGCTTTTAATTACTTTCCTTTGTACTTTCTTTCTTATGTGCCTGACTCATTCTGAGTAGTCCACACTTTTGGTGTCCACGCCTAGCCATTCTTCACCCCAGGGCACCCTGGCTTTTGTCCACCACATCCTAGGTCATCAGTGAACTAGTTGACAATTCTACTTCTCAAATTTCCTTTTCAAAATAAAAGCAGATCATTTTAAATATAAACATGTAATAAATTGAGACAAGCAAATTTGAAAAAATTAAAAGTCCATCTAACCATTTCATTTGTAATGCTTAAGGTGCTGTGAATACACACACATACACACATACACACACACACACATTTACTGCTTTTTTATTGTTTAATTACAATTGTCCTCATTTTTCCCCCATTGCTCTCTCCTGCCCTGCTCCCCTCAAAATAAAATCCTCCCCCCACATTGTGTTTGTCCATAGGTCCTTTATACATGCTCCTTGACTTGAATCTTCCCCTTATTTCCCCCCCGCTATGATCCTCCCCCCTCCCCTTATTTCCTTGTCTCTGGTTCTATTTTGCTCTCCTATTTGTTTTGTTGATTAGGTTCCACTTATAAGGGAGATCATATTTTATTTGTCTTTCACCTTCTGACTTATGTCCCTTTGCATAATACTCTCCACTTCTATCCATGCTGTTGTGAAGGGTAGGAGTTCCATCTTTCTTTCTACTTTGTAGTATTCCATAAATGCACCACAGTTTTTTGATCCACTCATTTACTAATGGGCACTTAAGCTGTTTCCAACACTTGGCTATTGTAAATAACACTGCTATGAACATTGGGGTGCATAGGTTCTTTTGAACTGGTGGTTTGGGATTCTTAGTGTAAAATCCCAGCAGTAGGATACTATACATATTGTTCTGCAACATGCTTTGTTTTCTCTGTCTCTACCTTTATATTTCAATAGATTCTTACCTAATAACTAGATATTCAAATTCCCAAAATTGTCCCCCAAAATTCCATTACATTGGAATTATGGTTTCTTTTAATGAATTATTGTATTAGTGACCACAGCCTGGGCACTAGAAGTACTTCTAGGACATTTTAGTGGTCTTAGCTGGAAAAATTGTGAGTTTTGTTGATCTTTCTAATTACATTTTAATAGTTCAGGTTTATTCAGTTAATTTTTAAAATTAGAATATCATCACTTTTCTTTTTCACTGGTAATATTGACTGACTCCTGAGATGATTAACTAAATTGCTTATTTTTAAACAATAGATACAAATAAAGTAGCTGCAAAATATTGATACAATTATTATATGAAACAATATAATTCCTAAGGGAATATTAAACCACCTTTATAGTTCTTTTTGTTACCTGAATGCCTCACTAAGCATGTATATAACAACAAAATGCTATATTCCAAAGTCACTTAAAATCAATCTTTTCTATTTATGATTATGTTACCAATTTAATATATGATAGGTTTCATTGTTTCCAATGGTATTTTTTTAAATCTAGCTATAAAGACAAACCTGCTGCAGAAATGCTGAGTGGGATAAGCACCTCTTTCCTCTTGTAGCTTTTTTTCCTTTCCCCAATAGGTAAATATTTTCCCCATACAAGGACACAGAGACTTTTTGTGACTTTTGAAATAGCTGCATTCCATACAAATGGCCCATAATTTTTTCCACCAGTTCTCTCTTGCTGGCCACTTAGGGCGATGCAGTTTTGTAAAAACACTTTGGGTACACTTCACCACGTAGTTGACTTGATATCTCAGGAGCATTGGACACTTACTCATTCTTTCTTGGACAGTTTTTTTCCCTCCTGTGTTTCTCTACTGACATCATTCTCCTAATTCTTACAGACTTGAACTCTTTACTTTTCATGCTCTGGACTTTTCCTCTGCCCGTGTATTGTGACATCTCTGTGCTGCACTCCCCTTCTAAGTCACTTCAGCCACTTGGATGGCTTCAACCACCAGTTTGTGCTTATTGCCCACATTTTATATTTCCAGCCTAGTCCTCCATGACTGTAAATTTTAGCCCTGTTAACAATAAAGCATGTATGGTGTGTCTGTGCCTGAGTTTCTCAAAGATATCTCAAATTCAACATGTACAAACACATTTATTTTCTACCTTATTCTTCTCACCCTATGTCTTTTCAGAAGGTATACTTTAATTGTATATTTTACCACCCAAGCTAGAAACATAGGAGTTATGGAATTAATTACTAAATCCCATTTGTTACCATTTGCTTGATATTAACTGTTCTTTGTCTGGCATTCCTACTGCCGTTAGGCTTTCCGTCTCTCTCTTCTCAACTACACAATCCCCTTACAAGACATTTTTGAAAAAATTGACTATGTGACTCTGTTTTTCAATGGCTTCCTGTTTCCTTCCTAGGGGTAGTGTCCATGCACCCTCTGAATAAAGGTGTCCACGATTTAGCACCACCGTCCCATCCTGCTATTCAATCACTTAGACGCCACAACTGGCATCCTGGACCCCAAAAATCACTCAGACCCTCAGGCTTCTTTACATCTTCAAATGCTTACATCTTCACAGCCTTCCTTCTTCACACAGTCCTTCCTGCCCAAAGTGCCTTGTCCACTCTGTCCTTCAGGATAAGCTCAGGTTTTATTTCCTGAGGGATGCTTTATCTAACATCACTTGTGTGGACTAGTTTCTTCCTTCATCAGGTGCTTCTCAGCTATATTGTAATTGTTGTGACGACTTTCTCCCTACAATGTGAGATCCTTGATGGCACAGACTTCTGTTTATTTATGATATCTTTGAGCCCAGCACTGTGGCTATCTAGCCTTAGGTGTTTGATGCAAGTTTGTTGAATGAATGGATGGTTACCTATGCTGTTGTACGTGCTACACCATTAAGCTGCGCCAGTTTCCTGAAGACAGACACCAATCTTGATTGCAGTTCTATTCACAATGTTTTGCACAGCCCTGGACATCACAAACACCTGATAGGTGTACAGTCAATGCCATTTTAGAGGTACATGCATGTACTCATGCTGGTATACTTACTCATCAACTAATAACTAGGATTTGATTAATTGGAGCACCTTAATCTTCAGAAATTTTAGATACAAATATATTTTACACATACTCAATTTGCCTTTTAGACATACTTAATTTTGTCATGTATTTGAACAACAAATCCATTACTGTTATTTCATTATACATATCTGATATCAAAAGTGATATTTAGAATATTTGGCTATGTTAAAAGTGTAATGTAAGGGACATCTCCTATAGGGACAATTCATTGTCCTCAAACCACATATAATTTGAATAAAAAAGCACTATAAAAATGAAACAAGACTTTCTTTTTAAAAATGGTCTCCAGATGGATTCAATGTCAACCAAATACATGTATTTGTGTGTGTTCTATAATTAAGAAATAGGTATAAGAAAATCACAAAGTGAAGAAGAGAATTGTGTTTAGAATAAAATAGTTTCTTATGTCAAACATTTCTTATTTAAACATTCAATTTACATATAGTCTAGTAAATTGAAAATGTAATTTTAGTTGTAAGCTCTACTTTAGTTATTTTTATCCTTCTCTTATTCCTTTCAAAACAAACAAACAAATAAACAAAAAAATTAAAATTGATGAGACTGGCTGTATAAATTATTCCAGAATCAGTTTTCTCTATTTGCAACATTTGATTTATGTGAATTCTTTGGTTACAGCAATATTTAGGATGACTAATTGTGGTATCCAGGCAGCATTGTAAATAGAATTTTGTAAGTATGTGTCTTGGCAGATGGAAGGTAATATTTCATAAACTCAGTCCATAAAATATGTTTTATAAACCAGTGTAGGTGTTGGTTTTGCTGTTGGTTTTTAAGTTTATTTGTATTTTGGAATTATGAATTAAAAAATGTTTTATCTGAATTGGATGATAATAACTTGATAACCTTTATGTTACATTCATTGATGAAAAAATATTTGCATTGATTTGTCATTAATTTGGTCAAATTCCTTCATATTGTCCTATACATATTAAATGCTTTCAACATATGAAATGCTACTTATTTTTCATGATATTTTAGTGCTGATAGTGTAATCATAAGAAAAACCTGTTTTTTAAAGCTTACAGTTAATGTTAAAATAGACACATTAAACAATATGAGTATCTGTATAATGTTATGTACCTGAATTACTAATATAAGGTATTATATGCATTTTAACATTCTGGAGATTTTATTTCCTGATGGGTTTTCTTTTCCTGTCAAAGTGAGTACCTTATTTGATACATCTGTTTTATATTTATGCTATCATTCTTCAGAATGTTTTTTGTAAGTCTCCATAGAGTAGGTTGCAGAACTTCTAATTATTATTTTTAAAGTTTTTTTTTGATGTGGGTTTAATTTTCATAAACAGTGAAACAGCAGTTTATAAACAAATTATGAAATTCTTTAAAAAAATTATTAATTAATTTTGGCAAGGTTACAAATTCAAAAGGCTACAGAGGGCAGGTAGGTTATGTAAGGTGAATTTAAATAGCCTGCTGAGAACCACAGTGTCTGACTGGAGAGCTGGCCTTGTCTAAAGGACTCTAGAATGCAGGGTTTGCAGTACCTGGTTTTCTGATCTTGCAGGCAAGGCTGAAAATGTGCATATTTACTGGACTTTCCCAATTTTTAAATGTTGGCTCAGTTCTTTTGAACACTTAATTTACAATTTCTCCTTTACAATGATACCTTTTCACCGTGCTTACACTCTATATAAGCTCTTCTAAAAGTTTTCATAAAATCAGCTTTCTTTTCCTAAATTCAACAGTTTTCCTCTCTCATTTATCAAGAGCATTATGATAGAGTGAAAGCAGAGAAGAAATATGCCATACAGTCTTATCAGTGAGGCTTCCTCATCTAAAGTAGTAATTTCTCCTCCTTACCTCATCCCTAGATACTCTTCTCCATATCATTTATCAACATTTGACAGATTGTATAGTAACTTCTTTGTTCATTGCATTTTTTCTCCACTATACCATAGCTCCATGGAGACACTTTTTGTTCACTGATATATATCTACTTCCTAGAACATTTATTGGCAGAGTAGGCCCTTAATAAATATCCATGGAATGAATGAATATTCCACAGACAATCGCCTATGTGGGGGAAATAAGTAAAGAATCAAAGACATTTAACCTTGACAAGAACAGACATAGTCAGGAATGCAGCCAACAGAGTGAAAATGCTGGCTCATATTGTCCTGTGAGGGCTGACTGCATGCATCACTTCTCAGCTGCGCGTTCAGTGGTCTCTCATTGATTGCTTGAAGCCAGCCATTTACATAACATGACTGGTCTCAAGAATTGTGAGAAACTGACAACAAAAGAAATCATTTTTACACATTTAGAACTATCCAACATTGAAATGGCCTAATTCATAGGCAGTACTCATGTCTATTTTAGAGGCTTACTTTTTCAGGATACACATTGTGAAACTTACTCAGGCTGGGTCTCAGCACTTGTTGCCCTTTTGAAAATCATGTCTGTTTTCCTACGGCTTTTAAAAAACTTTTCCTATGATCATTAATTTTTCTAAAGTTTTACCATGGTGTATGTAGATATATATTTCTTTTTATTTATCCTGCTTTAGGTTTATGTACTTCTCGAATCTGTGATTTGGTATCTTTTGTCAGTTCTAGAAAATTTCAGCTATTATTCTTTCAAATATTTTTTTTATGCCCCATTCTCTGTTTTCTACTTCTGAGATGTTAAAGTTTTTCATTGTAGCCTCAAAATCTCCATATTTTTATCACTTTATTTTTCAGTGCTTCATACTGTTTAGATTCTTCTAATCTTTCTTCCAGTTTAATAATTCTTTCTTTAGTTATGTCTAATCAAATGATACATCCCTTAGAAAGTTTTTTCAACAGTTATAATGTTCTTGATTTTTCATTTGGTCCTTTTGTAAACATGCTTCATAACTTTTTATAGTTTATAGTACTCTGGTAAAATATTTGAGCTTGATCTTTTATTTTTTATTGAATAAAGTATCCTATATGTTTTATAGTCTTCTTATACTTCCACTTATTTATGGTAAAGTATTTGTGGGTAACTTTTTATCCCCTATTATTTCTACTTGTTTCACACATTAGGGTCTTATTTCTTTGCGTGCCTGGTTATGGTCAAATCATATTGTGTGCTAGACATTGTTTCAGACCAAATTTGTAAGAATAATTGAAATGCTAAAATGGTAGACATCCTCCAGACAGGACTTGTGCTTGTTTTTGCTGGGTGACTTGAGGCATGTCCAGTCTGGGATCATCTTAATCAAGTTGAAGGTTTAAGGTCTCTTGGTCCATCCAAATGATGAAAAATCAGGCTGTAAGTCTATGAAAGGTGTTTACTTTACAGTACTTGCTTACAATGAGGGTATAACTTTTTGGTGCCTCAGTTTAAAACAGTGAGTGATTAATTGGCGTCTCTACTTTTTGGCTTATATTCTCTGATTCTTTCCCTTTTTTTTGTATAGAAGACTATTCTTGATTTGTGACTGCAATATTTTATTTTATGTTGAGAAAGAGAGGAAAATGTATATTTAAATATCCATCTTTTTTACCCACATTATGTTCACTTTTTTGAGTCTCTTCTTTTCTCTTTTTTTGCTTTGTTGGCTGTATCTGTTGTTAAAAACAGAGAATATTCTTCCTATATTATAGAAGGGAGAGTTGGCATAAACCGATGCCAGGGTGAAGTGAGGAGCCTGGAAACCTACCCTTCAGCATGCAGACTTCTCCTTCACCCCCTTTATCTTGTCTCTTCATCAATGTGTATGGATCCTGTAAAGAAATGAAACCATGTTTGCAACTTTTCCTACAGATAAGTACTAACATTATCCTCATTTTATAAGAAATTGGATTTTTAAATAATTAAAAAATTAAGTAACCAGCTCAGGGTCACGGACTAATTAGACAGTGGCACTAGTACTTGAATTCAGGCAGTCTAGCTTCAGTCTATGCTCTTAATTCCTATAATCTACTTTCTCTCAAGTGAGATTTTAAATTGGATGGAGGAATGATAGAGGAGAAAAGCAAATAATATCAAAAGGGTTTTGAAGAAACTCTATAAAGAGAAAAGAATGAACATGCCACATAGAAGAAAAAAGGTGTCCCCAAGAAGATGACTCTAAGGGTCCTCCTCCCTCTGTGAAATGAATAAAGGTTTGTATGTAGTATGTGGGTCTGGGAAAGAAAGGAGGCATGCTTTCAAAGGTAACTGGGTTCCTGGGGGCTGCAGCTTGTTGGAACCCATTTCATTTCAGTAACTTGAAGGAGATCACAGTATCGGAAAAAAAGTCAGTCACAAGGATTAAATCTTGGTGGTATGAACAATTGGGCAAATAGCTTTGCAAGTTCTTGTACCAGTTACAATATTAACTTGAAACTTTGTGATTTAGTTGCTTAAATTGGTTTATATGCTTAGTTTTTGTATGAACTTGACATGGGACTACAGTCTCCCCATTTTGATTTAATATGATTGTCATCCCTAAATGTGTTATGGAGCAGACATTCCCTTTTTAAAAAATTTGAACTCATTTATTTCTATATGTTTTAAAAATGTTTTATTGTATTTTTCCATTATCATTTAACCTCCTATACCCCCTCCTCACTGCAATCTGTCATAAACTGTTGTCTATGCCCAGGAGTCCTTTTTAATTTTTGCTCTATCCCTCTACCCTCTAATCTCCCCCCACCACCAGAGCTGTCATCCTGCTCTGTATCTATGAGTCTGTCTCTATTTTTCTTGTTCGTTCAGTTTGTTCATTAGATTCCAAATATAAATGAAATCATATTATGTTTGTCTTTCTCTGACTGGTTTATTTACTTAGCATAATGTTCTCCAGGTCCATCCATGCTTTTGCAAAAGGTAAAATTTTCTTCTTTTTAATGGCCAAGGAGTATTCCACTTTGTAAATGGCCCATAGTTCTTTTATCCACTCATCTGCTGATGGACACTTAGGCTGCTTCCATATCTTGGAGATTGTAACAAATGCTGCAACAACATAGGGGTGCTTATGTTCTTTCAAATTAGTGTTTTGTATTTCTTTGGATATATTCCCAAAAGAAGGATCACTGGGTCAAAAGGCAGATCCAGTTTTAATTTTTTAACCCAGAGAATGGGAGAACATATTTGCCAGTATACCTGGTATGGGGTTAATATGCAAAATTTATAAAGAACTTACAAAATTCAACACCAAAAATAATCCAATTAAAAAATGGTCAAAAAACCTGAATAGAATCTTCTTCAAAGAGCACATGCAAGTTGCCAATAGTACAAATGGAGAGATGGTCAACATCAGAAGAATGCAAATTAAAACCACAGTGAGATATCACCTCACATGGTCAAAATGACTATCATCAATAAATTGACAAACAACAAGTGCTGACGAGGTTGTGGAGAAAAGGGAACCCTAGTGCACTGTTGGTAGGAATGCAGACGGGTCGAGCAGTTCTTAATTTTTTGTTTATACTTTTATTACTCCTTACAACAGTGCTTTCCTTAATCTCTCAGGTTCCATTTTATTTATTTATTTTTTACAGCAGCCAGAGCAAATTTTCAAAATGTACATTTGATCATAGGACTCTTGTTTCAAAATCATCAGTAGTCCCCATTATCCTCAAAATGAAGCCTGAACTCATTTAAGGTGGCCTCTCCCTACCTTCCAATGTGTTTCTTACCAACCTTTGTCTCCTAGCTAAATATGTTGCAAAATTCCAAATGTGTCATGCAGCTTCATGTCTTTTTTGCTTTGCACATACTGTTTTTCTAACAAGACATATCTTGATCTATACAAGTTTTCTTTCTTTTTTTCTTTATCCTTGCCAATTTAAGGGGTTGGCAGAGAGAGCAATGCTAGAATTGGGAAGGCTTATGACTATTACCATCAAGGAAATTGTGAGAAGCGATGTGTTACTTCTGGGCCATGGCAGAGAAAATATTATGTGTGATTCTCTTCTTTCTTCTCTTACTTCATTTGCTAAGAAGCCACCAGTTTGGATGGAGTGGCTTCCTCAGGCAAGATCCCTAAGGTACTCCCTCCAATCTGTGCTAAACTTGTCACAATGAATGAGAAATCAATTTACTTGTGCTAAGTTACTGGGATCTGGGGCCACAGAATAACCAAGGCTATCATAAAAAAAATTATTGTCACACTATTCGTTTTAATTTCCATGTTTATTATTACTAGTAAAGTTGAACTTTCATATTTTATTGAAAATTTATACTTTATTTATGATCTTTAGTTCCTTAGTAAAATCCTTTTTCATGTCCTTTGCCTAGTTTTCTGTTAGACTATTCATATTGATTTATAAAACACCTTTACATATTAGGCTACATCAACTCTTTTATGCCATTTGTGCTGAAATATTTTTTCTAGTTTATTAATTGCCTTTTTAATGTTATGATGTATTTTCATGTTAAAAAGTTTAAAATAATAGAGTAACCTACAAATCTTTTAAAATTGTTTTTTCCCTGTTTTAGAATCAGAAAGGCCTCCTTATATTCTAGTTGTATTTTTTTTTATTTTTATGGAAATATAAGTGAGGTATTGGTTTTATGTGTAAAACATAATGAATTGATATATGTACATATTGCAAAATGATCACCACAATAAGTCTACCATGTGTAACCATAGTTATAGAAACTAATTTTTCTTGTGATGAGAACTTTTAAGATTTATTCTCTTAGCAACTCTCAAATTATGGAATACAGTAGTCTTGTTAACTATAATCACCATGCTGTACATTTACATCCACAGGACTTATTTATAATATAACTGGAAGTTGGTATCTTTTAATCATCCATACCTATTTCTCTAGTTCTATTAGTTTTTAAAGCATGAAATTCTTTAATCTACTGTGATTTATGCTGGCATATGCTATTAGGTAGGGATATGGCTTTATAATGAATCTTAAAACTTACCTGACTTTCTTCTAAACTAAAAAGAAAATTTTGGTGGTATGAGCATTCCTTAAGTAATATCTTCATGACGTTAAATATGCATTCAGTGCAGCCACATGACTTGGCCACACAGTGCTTTGCTGGAGGTCTGTCCAGTCCAGGGATACAGAGTGAATGAGGAGGGACAGGCAGGAAGCAGAGATGGGCCCATTCTCAGTGGGTGGGGGAGAGCAGGGGAAACACCTGATTCAGAGATGCAAGTGGGTGGGGACTGGACCAGGAAGCAGCTCTCTTTCTCAGTAGCTCTGAGCTGGTGCTTTGTTTCTTCACTTGGTCACTTAATCTTTTACATGGTAGTAAAATACAGATGGAAGACTGAGAAGCATTTTGCCAGGCTAATGAGAAACACATTTTTTTGTTTTGTTTTTGTTTTTTTGCAGTTAAGTGAAACAATCTAGCAATTAACAGTCATGGATATTTCCGCTATGCTTGGAGATAAACACAGTATAAATAGTGAAACATTGATTCACTATATTTTTCAGTTATGTGTCATGTATTGTTAGATTTACAGGAGAGTGTAATAATATTCAGTATTCTAGCCAAGCCCATGCAGATGCTCTTCCCTTAAGCAGGTCTGACGAGGTCCACAGGACCCACAAAAAGCCTACAAAACTGAGATTCTACGAATTGCCACCAGCAATGTGTCTGAGTGATGGTGGTGGGACAAGGGTGGTGAGAGAGATAGAGATACAGAGACAGATACAGAGACAGATAGAGAGGAGAGAGAGAGAGAGAGAGAGAGAGAGACCTAACCACATGTAGCCTGGTCAGAGGCAGGTTTATATGCCAGGTCCACAGCCATCTGTTTAGCAGCAGTTCTTTGTCATTCATGAAATGGAACCCCCACCCTGTCTTAGCCTAATTCACCTTGTGAAGAAGTTTTGGTGACTCCTGGCTACAATGGTTTTAGGAAAAAGAGATGAGCCTTCCTAGCAATGTCAACACAGACAGCAGCAGTCACAAGTACAGTTCTGGTTTTCTGCCTTTGTAAAATCATCAGGCTTAAATACTCTGGTCTTATGATTTCCCAAAAAATTGCAAACTCTACATAGAATTAGTCTTTTGGTTTGATTTTAGAGAGAACTAAGAAATACTAGCGTTTCTTTTATCACCTACTGTTTTTTTAAAATCCCTTGTACTTTAACTATGGAAAGGGGTGGAAATAAAACTCTCTTGCAATAACATTTTTGTGCTCTGAAGATAGGTATTCCAAATATCAGTGAGGTCACATTTCTAAATTTCTCAACAGATCACTTTTAAAAGTGACCTGCTCTTGTTTCTTCAATTTAGTATCTTTGAAGACAAGTTTATATACGCCACAAATCTGAAAGTCTTATCATCTTTTATCATAAATTGATACTTTTTAACATAAAAAGTTATTTGTAACATGTCTACTTGTAGTCAGTAGGCAGTCTAAATTCTTCCAGTGCTGTAAAATTTATATTCATAGCCTCCAGGTGCACCACCGGGCAGGTTATCTGTACCAGAGGTCAAAGAACAGATGGAATGACAGACTAAATCATGGTATCTTGAAATGGTTTTTCAATAAATTTATAATATACTCTGACAGTAGAGGGTAAGAGTGGGGTCAGTTAGCAAACAGTCTGAGGATATGAGACGAGTAGAATCAGAGCACCTGAGTCCCAGGATATCACAAACCGAGCATGGGGATCAACAAAGATTCAGATATTTGGAAATATCTTGTTGATTTTCTCAGATTTAAATTAGGTATTTGTTTCTCTAGAAAATCATTTTACTAACTGTAAGGATATAAAGACCCATAGAATAAACACTTTAAATAAACAATAAGAAAGGTGCTAAGCAATGTAAAACATCATTTTTTTAATATTAATAACTGGGTACTCTGGAAGCACACCATTCTTATGTAAATCCCATCATGGCAATGAGCCATTCAAGGAGAGCCACTCATTGACTCATTTATAATTATTTATTGATTTACTATGTGACAGGTGTAGTTATGAATGCTGTGGTTAAAGTGGTGAACAAAAGAGCAAATACCCCTCCCCTTACAAAGCTTCCATTGTGATAAGGGGAGGGAGACATAAAATAAAATAAATAATTAAGCTGTATGGTATGTAGTAAGGTCATATGTACTATGAAGAAAAATAACGCAAAGTAAGGGAATTGTGGAATACCCAGAGGGTTAGGGGTTGCCACAAGAGTAGGTCTCATTGCTAAGGAGAGGTCTGAGCAGAGTGAGCTCTGTAAATATTGGAGGGGGAGGGAGAAATACAAGAACATTTTTGTGTAAATATCAGATTCTAAAATTAATTTGAAGATAGAGATATCAGGGTTTGTTAACAGACTGAATGTAGACTTTGGAAAGAGCAAGCGTAAAAGTCCTGAGGTAAAGGACTCCTCATTTCTTCCAAGAACACTAGGGAATCCTCTGTGGCTGAAGCAGAAAGATCAAAGAGGGGAACAAAGCAACAGGAAGTCAGAGGTCATGGTGGGGCCAGATGTGCAAGGTTTTGGAGGCAATTTGAAGAATTTGGCTTTTGCTCTAAAGTGAGTAGTTATTTATTCATATGCAGGGTTTTTACATGTATATGTATTTCATTTACAGACTTTAATAAAAAGAGTAATAGGATGCAATTTTTAAATGATCACTCTGGCTGCCTGTTGAACATAGAGACTAGAGTGGGTTAAGAGAGAAAGCAGGAAAACCAGTTTGGAAGATGTTGCAACAAAGCAGGTGACAGCCCAGGGTGACAATAGTGAGGGTGGCAGGGAGCAGTTAGATCCTATATATAATCTGAACACTGACTCATCCAAATCTGTTAATAGGTTGAATATAGGGTGTGAAGAAAAGACAGGAGCTAAGTTAAGTCCAAGGGTTTCCATCTGAGTATCTGAATGGATCATAACTCAGTAAACTGAGATGGGGAAAGAGCAGCATTTGGGAGGGCAGAAAGGCTGTTTTGGATTTGTCGATCAAATTGTGTCACCTTTGATATATGAATATACAGTTCAGGGGAGAATTGTGAACTGCAGATATAAACATGCGTGTTGTCCGTGACAGGGTGATTTCAAAAGCCATAAATCAGGATAAAATCACCCCCACAGTGGAGGTAGAGGTGAGATTAAAATTTTGGGAGATGAAGAAAGGTGTAAAGGACACAGAGTAGGAACAACCAGTGAAGAGAGGAAAATCAGGAGCATGTCTTGAAAGCCAAGTAAAGAATCATAGTGATTTTAGTTGATCAAATAAGATGAAAATTGAGAATTGATCAGTGGTGTTGCAAGCAAGGGAACATCCCTGAGAGGAGTCTCTCACACACATTTGTTGTCCACAGTGGCAAGTTTAGTAAGGGAGACCTCCCCAATAGGCCAATAGAGTTGCAAGCACGTTACACACAGAGACGGGGAGCATAGGTGATAGAAACAAGAAGAGTAAGATGAGTATCAGGCACAAAATCTCTTCTGGTGACTGGCAGCATCTGCAGGTGAAAAGGTGGGCTTCAGTCTCAAGCCAGGGTGCTACAGCAGGGCTCCAAGCAGTGACCTGTGGTATAGCCAAGCTCAAACATCAGGTGGTCAGATCTCTGAGTTCTTACCCACCAGGGGTGGAGGTCCCACTCATATGAGTGTCCAGAAAAAGTCCTTATCCAAGTGTACAGACTTGTGATTTGGGGTGTTCTGGGCCCATCCTAAGGATTTTCCCGTTACCCCCATTACCTCATCCTGACACAGCATATGGCTGTCATGGCTGACAGTGACTCCATATTGGATTGTCAAAGGTGCAGAAAGTCTGCTTTGCTCTTGCTCTATACAAGTGGATTTAGTAATATAGGGTCACTGAAGACCTTGGTCTGAACATGGTCAATGGAAGAGGCAGGAAAAGTAAGGACACAAGGTATATATAAGGAGCAGAGCAATGGGGTGGAATCAAGGAGAAAGGGGGTCAGAGTTGAATGTGTGTTTTCTTTAATTTAGTAGGAAAAATAAAGTGATTTGAAGGCTGATGGAACTGATCTTGTATAGAGTGAGAAAGTGATGATAGAGGGAAAGAAGAGAGATTTGAGGAGTTGTGTCCTTCTACAGGCTAGGCTGCATGAGACCAAGTGCTTAGTTAAGGGGTCACCATAAATAAGGATGGAGGCAGTTCATCTGTAAAAACAGGAAAACAGAGACTAGGAAGGTAGTGACTACATGCAAGTATGATGGTGAGAGCCAGTGAGGAAGTCATCTGTCTGCTTCAGGCTTTTTAGCAAAGTAGGGAATTATAGCCACAAGTAGACAGTGATGTTAAGAAAGGTATTTGGAGGCATGGGGGAGAGACATTTATGAAAAGAGTCATTTTGAGGGTGGATTAGATCATCATAATGCACACGTGGGATGGGCAAGGTGTCCTAACCATCAGAGCACAGGCCAGTTCAGAACTCAGACTCCTACCCTTGCATCTGATTCTTGAGGAGCAGTCCCATAATTCCTCTCCCTTTCCTTGTCTCAAAAGCATTGCTTGCACTTGGGCGATTTATCCAGTGTCCTGGGTGCTAATTGTTTGCACTTGGTAACTTATTCACTATTGTATTAATATTTAATGTTAACCATGGTGTATGCTTGGCTAAACTAGAATTTAAGACTAGATGTAAAAGAAAGATCTCTTTGTTTCTGAATCACATTTGTGGATTGGAATCAGGAAACATGATTATAAATTAGTATAACCATTTTGTTATAAAATAATATCTAGCATCTGGCCATAAACCCTTTAATTCTGTTTAAATAGTTCATTAATGGTCAAGGAAGAGGTGTGTTTTTATAAATGGATATGCCAAATTTTTCTGTTTCTGTTATTAGATGGATAGGAAGGAGAGCAGGGGGCCAAGGAGCCACTGGAAAGGGGAACATTTTCCCATTTTCAGTTTAATCAATTTGGTAGAAAAGAACTACCTCCTGGCTGTGGCAGAGTGGTCAGTATCAGATGAGAAAAGACAGATGCAAGAATTTTTTATGCCAGGCTAGCTTGAATCTTTTAATCTCCACTGATGAATTCAACTAGGTCAAAGTTAGTGTGAGTTGTAAGTGTCTTATTAATACTCTCAAATCTATGTTGAATTAAACAAAGACCATTAATTTCTAAGATGTTATTAACAAAATGAATAGTGGAGAAGAGAAATTAGGTAAAAGTAAAGGAAATATGGATTCAAAATTAGAAGTCTTGGATTTTATTTTTTATTTTTTCAAATTAGAGAATTTGTATTCTTTTCAGGGCAGGGAAAGGGAAGGGAAGGGGAAAGTCAAGGAACATATAGCAAGGACTCATGGACAAAACCAAAGGGGAAGAGCTGAGGGAGGGAAGGCGGGAGGGGGCAAGGGAAAGAGGTGGGGGGGAGGCAGAGACAAATGTATTTAAAAAATAAATAAATTTAAAAAAAATACATAATGGAAAATAAAACTGAAAAAAAAAGGAAACAAATTTGTTAAAGCAATGTGAATTCAGAATGATTGGAGTGTCCTTATTTTCTTTAATTGGGGATAAGACACTATGAATTATTTCTTTAAAGCCTGGGAAAATACTTAATTTAATTTTTTGACATCTAGGAAGGCCCTTCTGACATGTAGTAAAATCCCATTTTTTTTTTTTTTAATAATTGAGATGCATCCAGTGGCTGAAAGCTAAGTAAAAGAGTATATTTGTGGTCCATTAACATCTTTTTTTTTTTAAGTTTAAGCAATATAAAATCACAAAGTCCAGTTTCTGATGTCAGCAATTTCACTGCAAATCACATTGAATGGGGTTTTCTAGTTAAAAAAAAATGTCATTTAACAGGTCATTACTTGGTTGTCTGCCTTCAGGCCAAGGGTAGTCCTGATGGAGTAATAAATTTTGATGGAAATTTGTCATATTAAAAGTCTCTGAATTATAAAAAAACAAACAAACAAACAAACAAATACTATACAAAAGAAAAATATGCAAACAGTGTGCATTTCTTGATTAATAGATACAGAAATAGTGATTCCAAATTAAACGTGCATTTTCCCTATTTCAATTGTTTCTTTGAGTCACTAAAATGATAATCCAGTGAATTCTACTCTCTTCCATCTATTACTATGGCATAAGAATTCTTGCTTTATTTCCCACAAACTCCATAAACCAAAGATATTCTTTTGTAAGAAGGGAATAATTTCAGGAGCTATTTTCATCTCTGATGCTTCTTGAATCCTTGAATATCTGAGAGTTTGCTCTCAAGTAGCTATTTTCTCAAAGTGTCAAACACAAAACACACAATACAGTGGCACTGTGAGTTCATAACTTTGAATCTTCCACAAAAATCATTTTGAATATTTCTAAATCCATATTTGCTTTTCTAAATTCATCCTCCCCCTACTTTTGACTGCTTCTTTTAAGAAACAACTTAATATGCAGTGGGTTAAACTATCTTTAAATTAAGTGTAGTGATTCTCTGATTTCTTCTTTCACACCCATCGCCGATACCCACAAACACCCATCCCACTTTCCACCCTTATTTCTGTCACTTCTCCCCATAAGATAAAGAGACTCGAGGATATCTTACTTAACCAAAAAAATTGTCACCTTACTCCATTTTGCCTTCTTGAAAAGACAGTAACAGCAGGATGACCAAAATATCATGATAAAAAATTGAAAGACTACATGTTTGGTTGAAATATGTAACTAACAGTTGTGCAGAGTAACCACAATATTTCTATTAAAACATTTCTATAGATTCACTTCTCTGCAACAATGCTTCTTCGACCCTTACCTTAAATCTTCCATAAGGAAACAATTTATATGTTAGTCTGATATCATGAAGCGATTACTTAAGGCAGAAAGCTTTTAAAAATGTCTTAAAAAAATAGACACCTGTTAATTATTTAATACAACACATTGTTTCCAGACCATTGGTCTCATAATAAATACTGAGTCCTGGCCTATAATCCTGGCTTTGTCATTGACTAGAAACCTTAAACAGACCCTATGAACTGTGCGGTCCTAAATATCCTAGTTGAAAATGAGGGATTGAGTTAGACATTTTCTAAAGACTCTTTTAGTACTAAAAATAGTAAATAAAATAAGCACTAATAAGCAATAAGATAAAAATAACTAAAAAATGTTCTATGAACTGAGTATTGATACAGCATCTATTAAAATATAATGGTAAAATTTGTTGATATGTTTTATTTTTTCAATTGTTAAAGGAAATAGACCTTTATGTATTGATAATAAAATTAATATGTGTTTTATTTAAGCAGTATAGGAACCTAAAAAAGAAATGGATAAAAGGCACAATCTATCCCATCTCTCACTACTGACATTTTGATGTCTGTAAAACTATTAAGTAACAATTGCTATTGCGAATGGAGAATGTTTATTTTCTTCTAAGTAGTTATTTACTAATATTGGGAAGCTACATTTAAAAACATAAATTTTGTATCTAGATGCCTTTGGAGAACTGTCTTATTTCAAGTTTTTTTAGTCAATATTTTTGTTTTCTTCATGTAAAAAACTGTTTCATTTGCAAATTTAAATTATTTAACAATTTTGAGCCCTTGTTATGTAAAAACTCCTCTCAGTTATTTGTACTTCACATTCTTAGAAACATTTTAAATAATTCCTTCATCATTATTAGAAAAATATTTAAAGCAATATGTCTAGAACAATGTTATTTCTAGAATAATATTAATAGTGGTGTTGACAGAAAAATATCTAGCTGTTAGGTATATTTTTTAAATAATGTTAAAGATTTTTATTAAGAAGTTAAGGGTAGGTGTTTGATAACTTTTTGGCACTAATGAATATACAAAGTATTTTTTCAAACAGAAATTATATTAACAAGCCTCCTAGCATTAAACTTATTCTCATATCCTGGAAAGAAGCAACAGTTGGTCATATAGTAGTAAGAATTTTAATTCAAAATGTGTTACAAATGTTAATATTTTAACAATTTTTGCTGTTAATATTGAGATGAGTCTGTGCTTACTTTATTTATTTTTTTTTTATTTTTTATTTTTTATTTTTATTTTTTAATTAATTTATTTACTTTTTAAATACATTTGTCTCTGCCTTCCCCCCCCTCTTTCCCTCGCCCCCTCCCACCTTCCCTCCCTCAGCTCTTCCCCTTTGGTTTTGTCCATGAGTCCTTGCTATATGTTCCTTGACTTTCCCCTTCCCTTCCCTTTCCCTGCCCGCCCCTTCCCTCTTGTCTCTATTCATTTCTTTTCCTTTCAGTGTTGCTGGTCATATTTGCCTTGCTTCTTTGCATTGTTGGTTAGGTTCCGCTTATAGGTGAGATCATATGGTATTTGTCTTTCGCCCCCTGGCTTATTTCGCTTAGCATGATGCTCTCCAGTTCCATCCATGCTGTTGCGAAGTTTAGTACTTCTTTTTTTCTTTCTGCTGCGTAGTATTCCATTGTGTATATGTACCATAATTTTTTGATCCAATCATCTACTGATGGGCATTTAGGTTGCTTCCAACACTTGGCTATTGTAAATTGTGCTGCTATGAACATTGGGGTGCATAGCTTCTTTTGTATTGGCGTTTTGGTGTTCTCAGGGTATAGTCCCAGCAGGGGAATCGCTGGATCAAAAGGCAGTTCCATTTTCAGCTTTCTGAGGAAATTCCACACTGCTTTCCATAGTGGCTGCACCAGTCTGCATTCCCACCAACAGTGGACTAGAGTTCCCTTTTCTCCACAGCCTCGCCAGCACCTGTTGTTTGTGGATCTGTTTATGATGGCCATTCTGACCGGTGTGAGGTGGTACCTCATGGTGGTTTTGATCTGCATTTCTCTAATGGCTAGTGATGCAGAGCATCCTTTCAAATGCCTCTGGGCCCTCTGTATCTCCTCCTTAGAAAAGCATCTGCCCAGGTCCTTTGCCCATTTTTTGATTGGATCGTTTGTCTTCTTGGAGTCAAGTCGAGTGAGTTCTTTGTATATCTTGGAGATCAAACCTCTATCTGATGTATCATTAGCAAATATATTTTCCCAAATGGTTGGCTCCCTTTTCATTTTGCTGATGTTTTCTTTAGCCGTGCAGAAGCTTCTTATTTTGATGAGGTCCCACTTGTTTATTCTTTCCTTTATGTCCCTTGCTTTAGGAGACATATCAGTGAAAAAATTGCTGCGTGGGATATCTGAGAGTTTCCTGCCAATGTTCTCCTCTAGGACTTTGATGGTGTTGCGACTTATATTTAAGTCTTTTATCCATCTTGAGTTTATTTTTGTGTATGGTGTCAGCTGATGATCCAATTTCAATTTTTTGCATGTAGCCATCCAGTTCTCCCAACACCATTTGTTGAAGAGGCTGTTATTGCTCCATTTTATGCTTCTGCCCCCTTTGTCAAATATTAGATGCCCATAGAGACCTGGGCTTATTTCTGGGCTTTCTATTCTGTTCCACTGGTCTATGGGTCTGTTCTTGTGCCAGTACCAGATTGTTTTGAGTATAGTGGCTTTGTAGTAGAGTTTGATGTCCGGTATTGTGATCCCTCCTACTTTGTGTTTCTTTCTCAAAATTGCTGCAGCTATTCGAGGTCGTTTATGGTTCCATATAAATTTTTGAAATGTCTGTTCTATTTCTGTGAAATACGTCATTGGTATCTTAATAGGGATTGCGTTGAATCTATAAATTGCTTTTGGTAGTATGGACATTTTAAGGATATTAATTCTTCCAATCCATGAGCACGGTATATGCTTCCATTTATTTGTGTCTTCCTTAATTTCTTTTTTCAATGTTGTATAGTTTTCTGCATACAGGTCTTTTGTGTCTTTGGTTAAATTTATCCCTAGGTACTTTATCTTTTTTCGTGCTATATCGAATGGTATATTTTTCCTGATTTCTTCTTCTTCTATTGCATTGCTGGTGTACAAAAACGCCTTTGATTTCTGAATGTTGACTTTGTATCCTGCTGTTTTGCCAAATTCACTTATTAGGTTGAGGAGTTTTTTGGTAGAGTCTACAGGGTTCTCTATGTACACTATCATGTCATCTGCAAACAATGATAGTTTTACTTCCTCCTTTCCTATTTGGATGCCTTTTATCTCTTTCTCTTGTCTGACCGCTGTGGCTAGGACTTCCAATACGATGTTGAAAAGAAGCGGTGAGAGCGGACATCCTTGTCGTGTTCCCGATCTTAGTGGGAAAGCTTTCAGTTTTTGCCCGTTGAGTATGATATTGGCTGTAGGTTTTTCATATATGGCCTTTATTACGTTGAGGAATGCCCCATTGATTCCCATTTTGCTGAGTGTTTTGATCATAAATGGGTGCTGTACCTTGTCAAATGCTTTTTCTGCATCTATCGAGATGATCATGTGGTTTTTGTCTTTTCTTTGATTTATGTGGTGTATCACGTTTACTGATTTGCGTATATTGAACCATCCCTGCATCCCTGGGATGAATCCCACTTGATCGTGATGGATAATCTTTTGAATGTATTGCTGGATGCGGTTTGCCAATATTTTGTTGAGGATTTTAGCATCTATGTTCATCAGCGAAATGGGCCTGTAGTTTTCTTTCTTTGTAGGGTCTTTATCTGGTTTTGGGATCAGGGTGATGCTGGCCTCATAGAAGGAGTCTGGCAGTCTTCCCTCCTCTTGGATTTTTTGGAATAGTCTGAGAAGGACAGGGGTTAGCTCTTCCTTAAATGTTTTGTAAAATTCTCCTGGGAAACCGTCTGGACCTGGACTTTTGTGTGCTGGGAGTTTCTTGATTACTGCTTCAATTTCCCCAACTGTTATCGGTCTGTTCAAGCTTTCTGTTTCTTCCTCCTTCAGTGTTGGAAGATTATACTTTTCTAAAAATTTGTCCATTTCATCAAGATTTTCAAATTTCTTGGCATATAATTGTTCATAATAGTTTCTGATAATCATTTGTATTTCTGTGGTATCAGTTGTTATTTCTCCTCTTTCATTTCTGATATTATTAATTTGGGTCCTCTCCCTTTTTTTCTTGATGAGTCTGCTTAAAGGTTTGTCCACTTTATGAATCTTTTCAAAGAACCAGCTTCTGGATTGGTTGATCCTCTGAATTGTTCTTTTTGTCTCTATGTCATTCAGTTCTGCTCTAATCTTGACTATTTCCTTCCTTCTACTTGCTCTGGGATTTATTTGTTGTTGTTTCTCCAGTTCTTGAAGTTGTAGTGTTAGGTCTTTTATTTGAAATGTTTCTATCTTTTTAAGGTAAGCCTGTATTGCTATGAACTTCCCTCTCAGGACCGCCTTTGCTGTGTCCCATAGGTTTTGGACTGTTGTCTGTTCATTTTCATTTGTTTCCAGAAATTTTTTGATCTCTTATCTCATTATTGACCCATTCATTGTTTAATAGTGTACTGTTCAGTCTCCTTGAGTTTCCAAGTTTTTGAAGTTTCTCTTTGAGTTTGATTTTGAGTTTCAAGGCCTTGTGGTCTGAGAAAAAGTTTGGTATTATTTCAATTTTCATGAATTTACTGAGGCTTGCTTTGTGTCCTATCATGTGGTCTATCTTTGAAAAACTGCCATGAGCATTTGAAAAGAATGTGTATTTTTCTTCTTTGGGATGTAAGATTCTATATATGTCAGTTAAGTCTCTTTGATTCAGTGTTTCATTCAGAGCCACGATATGTTTATTAATGTTTTGTTTGGAAGATCTGTCCATTTTGGACAGTGGGGTGTTGAAATCCCCTACTATCAGTGTGTTGCTGTCTATATCTTTTTTGAAGTCATCCAACAATTTCCTTATAAACTTGGGGGCTCCTATATTGGGAGCATATAAGTTTACAATGTTGATGTCTTCTTGATAGATTCTTCCTTTAAGTATGATAAAGTGCCCCTCTGGGTCTCTCTTTATGGCCTTTGCTTTGAAATCGACTTTGTCTGATACAAGTATGGCAACGCCAGCCTTTTTCTCATGTCCATTTGCTTGGAATATTTTTTTCCATCCCTTTACTTTCAATCTGTGTAGGTCTTTTGCTCTGAGGTGGGTCTCTTGTAGGCAGCATATGTGTGGGTCATGTTTTCTTATCCATTCAGCTACCCTGTGTCTTTTGATTGGGGCATTTAGTCCATTCACATTGAGAGATATTACTGATAGAAACTCACTCATCTTTTCTCTTTGTACCTGTGTTCCTCTCTGTCTCATTCTTTTCCTTCATCTGCTTAAACCAGTCCCCTTAGCATATCTTGGAGTGCTGGTTTGGTAGAGATGTATTCTTTTAGCTTTCTTTTGTCTGGGAAACTCCGTATTTCTCCTTCTATTTTAATGGAGAGCCTAGCTGGGTAGAGCAGCCTTGGCTGTAGGCCCTTGCTTTTCATGGCTTGGAATATTTGTTGCCATTCCCTTCTGGCTTGGAGTGTTTCTGTTGAGAAGTCAGCTCCTAGGCGTATCGGGGCCCCCTTGTATGTTACTTTCTCCTTCTCCCTTGCTGCCTTCAGGATTCTCTCTTTGTCTTTGACATTTGCCATTTTAATGATGATGTGTCTTGGAGTGGACCTCCTTGGGTCCTTCTTGAGTGGGGTCCTCTGTGCCTCCTGGATCCATGAGAGCCTTTCTCTCCTCAAATTAGGGAAATTTTCCATCATTACTTTTTCGAGGAGGTTCTCTATTCCTTGCTCCTCTTCTTCTCCTTCTGGTATCCCTATTATACGGATATTATTGCGTTTCAGGTTGTCCTGCATTTCCCTAAATGCTTCTTCATTCTTTTTGAGCCGTTTTTCCATTTCTTGCTCTTTCTGGGAGCTTTTTTCTACCTTATCCTCCATCTCACTGATTCGATCCTCAGCTTCATCCAGCCTGCTTTGGATTCCTTCTACTGTGTGCTTCAATTCAGAAATGGTATTCTTCATATCCTCTTGTGTCTTCTTGATAGTTTCTATGTCCTTTTCCAGGCTGATATAGTTTGCTGTAAGATCCTGATAGTTTCTCTGCAGTTTCTCATAGTTCTCTTTGAGCTGGCTGAGCTCATTGAGCTTCCTTAGAACCATTGTTTTAAATTCCATATCTGATAGTTCCCTTGCCTCTATTTCATTGAGCTCTCTCTGTGGGGAGTCCCCTTTTCCACTCATTTGGGGAGAACTTCTTTTTCTTCCCATTTTTGTGAGAGTCTGTTAAGTATTTTTGTCCTTTACTTTTCTTTCTGGGCTTGCCTCTGATGATGTCAGTTGTTGACCCTATAGGGCCTTGGGTTGTTTGTTTGAGCCTTTCAGGAGTCTAATGCCTGTGTCTGACTCCTGCTTGGAGCAGCTCTGTGACCCCTTCGGTCAGGGCTGGGCTATTTTTTGGGATCTCTCTGCGCTCTCACGAGAGCTCCTTGAGCGCGTTCCCAGGGCGGCAGGGTCCCCCACCTGCCTGGGCTCGCATGTGTTTGCCCCAGACCAGGGGGCTTATTCGCGACCTCCTGTGCTCATCTGACCTCCCTGGCACGCGAGCTTCGCGGCACTGGTCAGTTTAGAGTCTTCTATTGTGTGTTTTCCCCGCTTTTGGCTCTTTGGGTGCGTTGCTTGCCCTCGCCAAATGGGGACTACGGAAATGGGAGGAAATCAGCTCTCCGGTTAATCCTGTTTCTGGTCTCTCCTCCAGGGACTCTGGGCAGCTCTACTTATTTTGTGGGCTGCTCCGCAATCGCGGCGGGTAGGTCAATTTATGCCTGCCCTTGCCCCTCTGTGCAATCCCTTGCAGGCCGTGTGGGTGCCAGTCTGTGTGAGGCCTTGCCGGCAGGTGCAAGCGTTCGCCAGCCCGTGTGGGTCACACACACGCTCGCCAACCCTCGCCAGTCACTCGGCGCAAGTGTGCGCGCCTGCTCTGGGTGTTTTGGGGGTGTCTATGTTTGCTTTTCGGCTTTTGGCTCTTTGGGGGTGTGGCCTCTTCCCGCGCAATGGGGACTTCGGCAAGGAGAAGGAGTCAGGACTCCCCGGTTCCTCCTCCCGTTCTTTCCCCAATGCCTCCGTTTCTAGTCTCCCCTCAGGGGCCTCTGGGCAGTTCTGTGACCCCTTCGGCCGAGGATCCAACCCCTGTGCGGACTGCGTTTCAATCGCAGGCAGTCTGGTTCATGCGCGCCCCGCTTCTGCCTCTTTGAGGTCGCGCCTTTCCAGCCCACAATGGAGACTACCGAAGGGGGAGGGAGTCGGGAGTCCCCGGTTCCTCCTCCCGTTCTTTCCCCAACACCTCTGTCTCCAGTCTCTCCTCCAGGCTCTCCCAGACAGTCTGCACTCAGCCCCGCAGGTCACACGCGCACAAGCTGTGTGCGGAGCGCACAAAAGGCAGGTTAATTGATTCCCTTATGCCTGAGCGAGATGGTAGCTGCAGAGTGGGAAGTGCGTTATCACCCGGGCTCCACCTGCCGCAGAGTCAGTTCTCTTCACAAAGTTTTCCTCACCAGTCTTTTCCCAGGCACCAGCCCACCCTGCTGCCGCCTGTACCCAGCGATCAAGGAGGGTGGCTGCCGCTGCAACTTTTGCGTTTGCCCTTTAAATGTCTTTTTGCATCCCCAGCCACTTGTCTCTGGCAGAGAGCGCCCCTAAGCTTTTTGGGGTTGTGTTTTGTCTGTATTTTCTCGGCTTTAGCGGCTGTAGTTTAGGGGTTCCTGTTTATGATTCAGACCCCGTTCTTCCCGGGGGGACGCTAACTGGCCGTTTCAATGTCCCTCTGGTGCCAGTGCCCGTGCGCACCCAGCCCACCCTCTCGAGCCTCCACCGCAATTCTCACCCGTTGGGATGTGTGAGAGTCGAATCCGCTGTCCGCGGCACCAAGGCTCCTCTCCCACTATCGCTCCACTGCTTTCCAGGTGATTACTCCATTATTTAGTTGCAATTCCAGTTTGGTTTTGGGAGGAGGTCAGCGTGACTCCCTTTCACTCCTCCGCCATCTTTTTTGATCTGTGCTTACTTTATTTTAACTGTTTTGGTCAGGTTTTGTTTCAGAGTTACATTGACTTCATATAAAGTGAAGTGAAGTTTTCTTTTCCTCTCTGTGCTCACAGAAGTAACCTCTTCCTTGAAACCTGAAAGAACTGCTATAAGGCATTCTTTGTTGTTACACAATAGCTTGTCAGTGCTTTGTTTTATTGTTAATTTGTTTTGACACAATTTGGCTTACTTTTTTTCCAGGAAAAAAATGCCTTCATATAGCCTTTCAAATTTATAGGGTTGAATGCTTTATATAAATTTAATAATTTCCCTGGGAACTTGAAAAGAAAAATTGCCTGTAACAATAGTTTATGTTATTTCATATATTTATAATTGTCTTGACTCCAGTCAAGATAATTTTCAATTTTCTTCTCTTTTATGAAGTGAATTCATTCTGCAGAGAATATGCTTAATCTATGTTTTGCAATGCTATGCTTTCTGTCATATTTTTAAACTCTTTTACTCTAAAATAAAGCACCAATAAGGAAAAAATATAGAAATCAATGAATTATTATAAGGTAAATAATCCTTTTTTAAACCACTGTATTGGGGTATGATTGACATGTAAAAAGTTGTGCATAATTAATGTATACAATTCAATAAGTTTATTGATACACATACACCTGTGAAACCTCACCACCATCAAGGCTATGAACATATCCATTGTCCCTCAAAGTCTCCCCCTACTCCCTTTATTATGAGAGTAGTTTTCTTTGTGGAAAAAACACTCAACATAGGATCTACTCTCTTAATAAGTGTTAAGCATACAATGCTATAGAGACCTCAAGAACTTATCTATTTTTACATAACTGAAATAAAATAAATAATTGTATTTATTTTAGGTCAATAAATGGAAATTTTACAGCCACCTCAGAAGCCACTCCACTTTCCCATCTTTTGTTGTCGTTTTAGTTAAATTCTATTTTTTATTGAACATAATTTATATTAAACATTGCATTAGTTTTAGGTGTAATACATAATGATTTGATATGTATGTATATACATATATGTTGAGGTCTGTCCAGAAAGTATCCAGCCATGCACTACGAAAAGGACATTTACTGAAGAAGATACAAAATGCAAGAAGCACTGTACATAGGACAATGACACCTCAGTGCCCTTCAAAGCAGGCACCTTGTGACCTCACACCATTCTCCCAATAGCCATCAGCTGTCCCGCTGTATTTTCCTGAATTTCATTGACAGTCTGAAATCTTTTCCCTTTGCAAGATGATTTTAATTTTGGGAAAAGCCAGAAGTCACAGGTGCCCATTCTGGGCTATAGTCGGGCTGAGTCACCTGGGTGATTTGATGTTTTGCCAAAAAACTGCATGAGATGTGATGCATGACTGAGCGTGTTGTCATGATGAAGTTGCCAGTCACCAGTTGCCAATAGTTGCTGCCTTCTGAATCATCTCAATAGTTTTAGTGGAGGAATGTTCAAGCTTAATGCAAAATCTGCTGCAGATTCGTTGTTCTACTCAGTCATTTTGAATGCGACACAGTACACATGCTCACTCAGTGGTGTCTACTGAGGGGGGGGGTATACTGCCCCCACTGACTAGTACAGTGAAGTTGTCATTGTTCACTCATGTTCATTCCAGTCCACTCTCCTTGGCTGCCAGGTTACACTGATGTCATACAAACCATTCTCATTATATTAACAATGGCTGGACTTTTTCCAGAGAGACTGTGTGTGTGTGTGTGTGTGTGTGTGTGTGTGTGTGTGTGACCAAAATAAGTTTAGTTAACATTCATCACTACACATAGTTGTAAATGTTTTTCTTGTGTTGAGAATTTTTAAGGTCTACTATTACATCTTCGGGCTTATTTAGATTTTTCCCCAGAAGTATCCACTATCCTTACTTCCAAAAGAATCACTTCCTTGCTTTTCTTTATGATTTTAAAACCAGAGTGCGTGCCAAATTCTAAAAACTTTATATTACTTTTATTTTATATATATTTATTTATTTTTAATCCTTACCCAAGGATACATTCACTGAACCTAGAAAGGAAGGAAGGAAGAAGGAAAAGGAAAGGAATTCTGTATGTGTCTTTATTGAGGGTATGAAGATGTATCTCTCTTTGTCTGGATTGCTCAACTACTTAAGCCATCCAGGTGTTATGGATTGAATGTTTTTGTTCCCCTAAATTCATATGTTGAACTCCCAATGTAATGGTATTTGGAGGTGGCCCTTTGGGAAGTGATTAGGTTCAGATGCCGGAGTGAGAAGCAGACCAAGAAGAGGAGAAGAAAGCATCCACACCATGGAGAGGCCATGTGAACACACAGCAGGAAGATGGCCATCTGGAAGCCATGAAGACATCGCTCAGGATACCCACTCCACACTGATCTTGGACTTCCAGATTCCAGACTGTGAGAAATTAAATATCTGTTGTTTAAGCTTCTCAGTCTCTGATATTTTTTTGCAACAGACCAAGAAGATTAAGATAGAAGTGAGAAGTGAGGTTAGAAAAAGTTACAGGGTCTATGGGCTTTTAGCATAGTGAGGCCATGGGTTTTTTTTTTCCCCCTTCTCCCTGTTTCTTATATAACCACATTTGCATCTGTGGAAATAGCTCACTCTTGTTTCTAGAGGCTCTAGATTGTGACACCCTTTCTCACTGTCTTGTTAGAGAAAATGTGTCACTTTTCAGGAGATTGGCACCAGTAAGCAATAACAAACTGCAGTGGAGTGGTGGTTTATTTTCTGCATTTGCCTAGCCTTGGGCCGGATAGCCAGAGCAAAAGTCTGCTTTTCCTAAGTCCTCCTGTGCTTCTGGACCTGTTCTCCCTTTACTCACTATTAGTGAGAATTGCCTGAATTTGTTTTAGTTACTTCTCTGAAAACTTCACATTTTCAGGAAGGGAAGTTGCCCAGCAATTTTGATGTATTTTTTTTTCCACATGGATTCAAATTCATTGTATTTGGTAATAATCCCTGCCAAAGATTTGAGATATATTGTTGGCAGTATTTACTAGATTCAGAGCTGATAAACTTTTTCTTTCTCATTTTTCTTTTTTTATTTTTTTCTGTCAGTTTCCAGGAGGCCTTTATAAGGGGTTCTCATAAAATATTGCCCATTTTTTTCCTTTCAATAAAAACAGGTGAGTAAAACTCATATAGGGCACTTGTTCATTTGAACCATGAGACAGTTAACATCTCATGTATCAATTCTCAAAGTGTGGTCCTCAGAACCCAGTTCTACATCTTGTTAATACCAGTTATACAAGAAAAGGTTTCCATGGTCAACTAAATGTTAATGATACAAGCGAAACAAAATTAAACATGATTGTTTACTGAAGGGCTTTTCAGCACCTGGAATATGCAAGGTAAGTGTATGAGGCAGACATAAAGTATTTTCCAGAATTCATTTAAATTCAGCACTTTTCAATTTTCTATAAATCATCATAAATGAAAAATAAATTTGTAGAATAGATTCTGTAAAATGCTGGTACAATAGCACAATTTCCTAACTGTAGGTAGAAATGTTAGACATAAAGGAAAAGTCTTTAGAATATGAGCCTTGCAAACTTAATATGAAGACTTCCCTCCCTCCGGCTCCCCTTTCTGCTCCCTCTTTCCCTCCCTTTATGCCCCAAACGCTGAAATGCTCCCTTCTCACGTGAGAGTGGTACTATGTCCATTGCCCACTTCCTTAACCTTGTGAGAACTGAATGAAACAATGTGTGCAAGTACTACTATAAAAAGTCCCATCCCTAACAGTGAAACTCATGGATGGACAGTTTTCTTTTGTTTTTAATTTTATGTTTCAATTACAGTTGACATTCAGTATTATTTTGTATTAGTTCCAGGTGTACAGCATAGTGGTCGAGACAATCTTACACTTCACAGAGTGTTCCCCTGGTATTTCCTGTACCCACCTGGCACCATACATAGTTATTACAATATTACTGTCTACATTCCAAATGCTCTATTTTATATCCCCATGACTGTTTTGTAACTACCAATTTGTACTTCTCAATCCTTTTGCCTTTTTACCCAGTCTTCCACCCTCCTCTCCTCTGACAGCCATCAGTCTGTTTTCTGTATCTACGAGTCTGTTTCTGTTTGTTTGTTTATTTTGTTGCTTAAATTCCACATATACCAGTAAGTGAAATCATATAGTATTTTTCTTTCTTTGACTGATTTATTTCACTTAGGATAATACCCTCTAGATCCACCCATGCTGTCACAAATGATAAGATTTCATTCTTCTTTATAGCTGAGTAATATTCCATGTCATATATGTACCATGGCTTTTTTACCCACTCATCTATTGATGGGCATTTAAGTTGCTTCCATAATATGCTGTTTAACACACTGGTGTGTTAAGATTACCTATGAAATATGTTGCAAGTTCTTAATATTTGCAAGTCTGTGATATAATAAAATTTTCTTTTTAAAGACAAAATGTACTGTGTTCCAGGTTATACTTATAACAACATTTGCCACTCACTTGATTTCTGACATGATTTCTTAAGTGAAAGAGCAAGAGGACATTTCTAGTTAACCTTTGGAATATATCCCAGAGGTCTCTGTCATTGCTATGTGGCATATGAGAGTAGCATGACGTTGGGAGCAGACAGCAGACTCTGTGCCCTGGGAGAAAAGACAGTCATCATTTTGATGAAGCAAGAGTGCATGAGGCCATGACTTGAGGTAGGTGAGACATGGAGTTAATCCCATGTGCCAGTCCCATGAGGCTGCATCACAGGCAGTAAGTCACTTCATAGTGACTGAGCTTAATGGCTTTTGGTGAAAGATGATCAAGGAGAAAGTCTGAAGCTTATAAATCTTCCTGTGGACAACATGGGATGAAGGCCCTGGTTTGGTTACCACACCTTTGCTATGAGTAAAGTATCAACATTTTAAAGAGAATTTTATTAATTTTTATTTTAATTTATTTGTTCAAATTCATTTGTCTCTGTCTACCCCCCACCACTTTCCCTTGCCCACTCCCTCATTCCCTCCCTCAGCTCTTCCCCTTTGGTTTTGTCCATGAGTCCTTGCTATATGTTCCTTGACTTTCCCCTTCCCTTCCTTTTCCCCGCCCCCCTCCCTCCTTCCCTCTTGTCTCTGTTGATTTCTTTTCCTTTCAGTGTTGCTGGTCTTATTTTCCTTGCATCTTTGTATTGTTGGTTAGGTTCCACTTATAGGTGAGATCATATGGTATTTGTCTTTCGCCCCCTGGCTTATTTCGCTTAGCATAATGCTCTCCACTTCCATCCACGCTGTTGCGAAGTTTACTAGTAATTTTTTCTTTAGGCTGCGTAGTATTCCATTGTGTAAATGTATCATTATTTTTTGTTCCAGTCATCTACTGATGGGCATTTAGGTTGCTTCCAACACTTGGCTATTGTAAATTGTGCTGCTATGAACATTGGGGTGCATAGGTTCTTTTGTATTGGCGTTTTGGTGTTCTTAGGGTATAGTCCTACCCTATACCCTAAGCAGCAGGGGAATCACTGGATCAAAAGGCAGTTCCATTTTCAGCTTTTTGAGAAATTTCACACTGCTTTCCACAGTGGCTGCACCAGTCTGCATTCTCACCAACAGTGGACTAGGGTTCCCTTTTCTCCACAGCCTCGCCAGTACCTGTTGTTTGTGGATCTGTTTATGATGGCCCTTCTGACTGGGGTGAGGGGGTACCTCATGGTGGTTTTGATCTGCATTTCTCTGATGGCTAGTGATGCAGAGCATCCTTTCAAATGCCTCTGGGCCCTCTGTATCTCCTCCTTGGAAAAGCGTCTGCCCAGGTCCTTTGCCCATATTTTGATTGGATCGTTTGTCTTCTTGGAGTAGAGTCAAGTGAGTTCTTTATATATCTTGGAGATCAAACCTCTATCTGATGTATGATTAGCGAATATATTTTCCAAAATGGTTGGCTCCCTTTTCATTTTGCTGACGTTTTCTTTTGCCGTGTAGAAGCTTCTTATTTGGATGAGGTCCCACTTATTTATTCTTTCCTTTATGTCCCTTGCTTTAGGAGACATATCAGTGAAAAAATGGCTGCGTGGGATATCTGAGAGTTTCCTGCCAATGTTCTCCTCTAGGACTTTGATGGTGTTGTGACTTATATGTAAGTCTTTTATCCATCTTGAGTTTATTTTTGTGTATGGTGTCAGCTGATGATCCAATTTCAATTTTTTGCATGTAGCCGTCCAGCTCTCCCAACACCATTTGTTGAAGAGCTTATTATTGCTCCAGTTTATGCTTCTGCCCCCTTTGTCAAATATGAGATGCCCATAGAGACCTGGGCTTATTTCTGGGCTTTCTATTCTTTTCCACTGGTCTATGGGTCTGTTCTTGTGCCAGTACCAGATTGTTTTGAGTATAGTGGCTTTGTAGTAGAGTTTGATGTCCGGAATTGTGATCCCTCCTACTTTGTGTTTCTTTCTCAGAGTTGCTGAGGCTATTCGGGGTTGTTTATGGTTCCATATAAATTTTTGAAATGTCTGTTCTATTTCTGTGAAATATGTCATTGGTATCTTAATAGGGATTGCATTGATTCCATAAATTGCTTTGGGCAGTATGGACATTTTGACGATATTAATTCTTCCAATCCATGAGCATGGTATATACTTCCAATTATTTGTGTCTTCTTTAATTTCTTTTTTCAATGTTGTATAGTTTTCTGCATACAGGTCTTTTACGTCTTTGGTTAAATTTATACCTAGGTACTTTATTTTTCTTTTTGCTATATCGAATGGTATTTTTTTTTCTGATTTCTTCTTCTTCTATTTCATTGCTGGTGTATAAAAATGCCTTTGATATCTGAATGTTGACTTTGTATCCTGCTGTTTTGCCAAATTCACTTATTAGGTTGAGGAGTTTTTTGGTAGAGTCTACAGGGTTCTCTATGTACATTATCATGTCATCTGCACACAATGATAACTTTACTTCCTCCTTTCCTATTTGGATGCCTTTTATCTCTTTCTCTTGTCTGACCGCTGTGGCTAGGACTTCCAATATGATGTTGAAATGAAGCGGTGAGAGCGGACATCCTTATTGTGGTCCCGATCATAGTGGGAAAGCTTTCAGGTTTTGCCCATTGAGTATGATATTGGATGTAGGTTTTTCATATATGGCCTTTGTTACATTGAGGAATCCCCCATTTATTCCCATTTTGCTGAGTGTTTTGATCATAAATGGGTGCTGTACCTTGTCAAATGCTTTTTCTGCATCTATCAAGATGACCATGTGGATTTTGTCTTTTCTTTGATTTATGTGGTGTATCACGTTTACTGATTTGCGTATATTGAACCATCCCTGCATCCCTGGGATGAATCCCACTTGATCGTGATGGATAATCTTTTTAATGTATTGCTGAATGCAGTTTGCCAATATTTTGTTGAGGATTTTAGCATCTATGTTCATCAGCGAAATTGGCCTGTAGTTTTCTTTCTTTGTAGGGTCTTTATCTGGTTTTGGGATCAGGGTGATGCTGGCCTCATAGAAAGAGTCTGGGAGTCTTCCCTCCTTTTGGATTTTTTGGAATAGTCTGAGAAGGACAGGGATTAGCTCTTCCTTAAATGTTTTGTAAAATTCTCCTATGAAACCGTTCAGCCCAGGGCTTTTGTGTGCTCGGAGTTTCTTGATGACTGCTTCAGTTTCCCCAGCTGTTATTGGTCTGTTCAAGCTTCCTGTTTCTTCCTCCTTCAGTGTTGGAAGATTATACTTTTCTAAAAATTTGTCCATTTCATCAAGATTTTCAAATTTCTTGGCATATAATTGTTCATAGTAGTTTCTGACGATCCTTTGTATTTCTGGAGTATCAGTTGTTATTTCTCCTCTTTCATTTCTGATATTATTAATTTGGGTCCTCTCCCTTTTTATCCTGATGAGTCTGCTTAAAGGCTTGTCAATTTTATTTATCTTTTCAAAGAAACAGCTTCTGGATTGGTTGATCCTCTGAATTGTTCTTTTTGTCTCTATGTCATTCAGTTCTGCTCTAATCTTGACTATTTCCTTTCTTGTACTTGCTCTGGAATTTATTTGTTGTTGTTTCTCCAGTTCTTGAAGTTGTAGTGTTAGGTCTTTTATTTGAAATGTTTCTATCTTTTTAAGGTAAGCCTGTATTGCTATGAACTTCCCTCTCAGGACCGCCTTTGCTGTGTACCATAGCTTTTGGACTGATTTCTGTTCATTTTCATTTGTGTCCAGAAATTTTTTGATCTCTTATCTCATTATTGACCCATTCATTGTTTAATAGTGGACTGTTCAGTCTCTATGAGTTTTCAAGTTTTTGAAGTTTCTCGTTGAGGTTGATTTCCAGTTTCAATCTCTTGTGGTCCGAGAAAAAGTTTGGTATTATTTCAATTTTCCTGAATTTGCTGAGGTTTGCTTTGTGTCCAATCATGTGGTCTATCTTTGAAAAACTGCCATGAGCATTTGAAAAGAATGTGTATTTTTCTTCTTTGGGATGTAAGGTTCTACATATGTCAGTTAAGTCTCTTTGATTCAGTGTGTCATTCAGAGCCACAATATGTTTATTAATGTTTTGTTTGGAAGATCTGTCCATTTTTGACAATGGGGTGTTCAAATCTCCTACTATCAGTGTGTTGCTGTCTATATCTTTTTTGAAGTCATCCAACAAGTTTTATAAACTTGGGGGCTCCTATATTTGGAGCATATAAGTTTACAATGTTGAAGTCCTCTTCATAGATTCTTCCTTTAAGTATGATAAAGTGCCCCTCTGGGTCTCTCTTTATGGCCTTTGCTTTGAAATCTACTTTGTCTGATACAAGTACGGCAATCCCGGCCTTTTTCTCATGCCCATTTGCTTGGAATATTTTTTTCCATCCCTTTACTTTCAATCTGTGTAGGTCTCATGCTCTGAGGTGGGTCTCTTGTAGGCAGCATATGTGTGGGTCATGTTTTCTTATCCATTCAGCTACCCTGTGTCTTTTGATTGGGGTATTGAGTCCATTCACAATGAGAGATATTACTGATAGAAACTTACTCATCTTTTCTCTTTGTACCTGTGTTCCTCTCTGTCTCATTCTTTTCCTTCATCTGCTTAAACCAGTCCCTTTAGCATATCTTGGTGCTGGTTTCGTAGAGATGTATTCTTTTAGTCTTCTCTTGTCTGGGAAACTCTGTATTTCCCCTTCTATTTTAATGGAGAGCCTAGCTGGGTAGAGCAGCCTTGGCTGTAGGCCCTTGCTTTTCATGGCTTGGAATATTTGTTGCCATTCCCTTCTGGCTTGTAGTGTTTCTGTTGAGAAGTCAGCTCTAGGCATATCGGGGCTCCCTTGTATGTTACTTTCTCTTTCTCCCTTGCTGCCTTGAGGATTCTCTCTTTGTCTTTGACATTTGCCATTTTAATGATGATGTGTCTTGGAGTGGACCCTCTTTGTGTCTTTGAGTCCCTCTTGAGTGGGGTCCTCTGTGCCTCCTGGATCCATGAGAGCCTTTCTCTCCTCAAATTAGGGAAATTTTCCATCATTACTTTTTTAGGAGTTTCTAAAGAGAATTTTTATTTGCATAAGATGATGTTAACAGAGCCATCAAATCACTTTGCTACCTTAGATTTTTCTTTTTCAGGGTAAAGAATTTCATATAGGGGAAAAGTTATACACTGGCTGGAACTATGGCCAGTGCAGACGAATTCAAAACTGACCGGATAATAGATGTGACACACATGTCCAGTGAGGAGAGGCCCACTCTGCACTTACAGGAGAACTGGCACACTGAATCTTCTGCTTAGTTGCAATATGGCAGACTTTATGATTCAGGGTAGACTTGTTCTTCCCTCCTACTAACCTGAGGGCACCTAGCAATAAGAACAACTGCCTTGTGTCTGTGTGTTGCTGTTACATTTATGAATAGCTCTTAGGATTTTTCTCATATTGTTTAGCTAATAACTCAATGGTGCTCTTGGGGGAAGGAGAAATTGAGGTAATGTGACCTGGTAAGACAAATGTTCCTTCTTCCCTTTTTGCTGTGATTGCCTAGAGATGGCCTGGGCTACATAAAGATGAACATGTAAACAAATATATTCATGTAAATATATATGGTCTCAGAAGTTGGAGGTGGTAAGTTATCCCCACATAAGAGTGATGATTTCTGAAAATGTTCTACTTCTTAAAGCTGATCTTATAAACCTGAAAAAAATGACTTTGTTTTCCTGTATTTGAAACTATTTCTCTCTGAATATTTTTTTAGTTCTTAAATTATTGACAATAAAAATTTCAGTCAGGCCCTGAGGAGATGAATGTGACTTATTTTCTTTATTGTGCCCTTTAGGACACCATTTGGAATAAGGAGCACAAAGAATTTGGTGAAGGCTGGAATGATTGGGAGTAGGTGATGGTCTTCCCGTAAGAGGCACTTTCTGATTCTCTACTTCTAGAACACCCGCATGCCATCATGATTAATGCTATTTATGTCATCAGCCAAGAAAATATTGATAAATAACTCTTACAGTGCAGAAACGTCTAATGCCCCCTATAACTTCAGCACAAGGAATTTTTAGCCTCATCATGGTCTAAGCTGTGAGGATATTCACTCTATTCTCAGAAGGAAACTGATAACGTCAAACTCCATCATTGATCGGAGGAAAGGAGAGAGTGCCTTAGGAAGAGCTGAAAAACAAGCCCTGTTCTCTAATGAGAACTAGGAAAGAATGAGGGAGAAATAAATCCTTCTATCCAACAGACTTTCAAATCCTAACTTCTCTAGTAAAACAACTATAGTTTTGCTTTTGTGAATACAGACCAAAAAATTGGATAAAATAATAAAGTTGTTGAGAGCACATATTGGTAATTATAATAGAAATATTATTAGCATCTTTATTGTTGTGGAAGCTGCATTTCTTGATATTTAAGCACTTTGGAATTTTGGATATTGATTGTGAACCCCAGAATTTTTTTTAAAAATATTTTTATAATGCTTTCTGTAACCTTGTTTGTTTTTTAAGTCTGTGCTTTTTTTAAAAAAATGTGTAATTTGCTTTGCCTTCTCTGCTTATTTTTGACAGGTTGTCTTCATCTGTGATTGGGGCAATCAACGCAAGGCAGAGCTGAGTAGAATCTTTCTCCTTCTCCATCTACTCCTTTTTTTCCTTCATCATCATTACCAATGCTCTGATGGGCATCATATTTTAAAAATCAAAAAACTTTCATATTCTCCAGAAAGTTATTCTATGCAGATCTTAGCTTTTTATTTTTTTTGTTTGTTTAGTATGACTAACACAAAAATGATATTTTATTCAACCACCAGAGGGAGTCCCCTAATCTATGAATTCTAAAAGCCATCAATAAAAAATAAATTTCACAGACTTTATGTTTTACGATTGAAAATCAAAAATTCACTTAGCTGCGTGTCATGTTGTGGGGCTCCCATACCAGGTCTTTTGTACATAAAGTGCCTAAAATATTATTCTACTACTGGTGATACATCATTTTAATTAATAGGTATTAAATAATAGACTATGGGTTTTCTTTTTCTGCTGGGAGAAATAAGTGTTCCAAATATTTTTTCCACAAACATTATGTGGGTGTGAAATGGGAAAGAAAATTACCCAACTGTTTCCTTGCAAGCAGAGCTGGTCCTACCAGGCTGGTTCTCTCCAGCAATGAGGAGTCCTGGATATTCCAGAAAAAGTCCCCTTTCAAATGTCAAGCATCTTATAAGCAAGCCTCTGAGTTATATTTTCCTGTGGCTTGGAAGGTGTCTTCTATTAGGGCAATTCTTGGGAGCTCTCAACATTTCTCTATTTGCCTTTGGACCCAACTTTAAAGCTCTTCAAAAGTTTTCTCACCCAGTAACTCAATCAACCCTGTTTTGTGGCTGTGGAAATTGTTGTTCACAGAGGTTAAGCAAATTACCTAAGGACATGGAGCCAATAGTGAGACCTGGGAGTGGGGCCAGGACTCTCCATTGTTTCACAAGGCTGCAAGCTGGCCTGCTTCTCCCAAAACACTGACTTAAAATCAAGTATTTTAATTCCCATTTCTGAGTAGAAGTCAGTGGTTTTTCTCCACCATAGCAGAATGTTGTCTCAATAGAAAAGAAAACCATAGACACTTAATAGTGGTAGAATTTACTCATTTGAAATCAGCATTGATATATTTCCCTTTTTCATCTACTTTATACCCTATCAGGGGTGTTCAACCTGTGGCCCATGAGCTGCACTCAGCTCAGGATGGCTCTGAATGTGGCCCAACACAAAATTGTGTATTTACTTAAAATGTTATGAGATTTTCTTTTTGTGATTACATGTTGCAATATATTTAATGTGTGGCCCAAGACAACTCTTCTTCCAGTGTGGCCCATAGATGCCAAAAAGTTGGACACTCTGTGTCTCTAGGCTGCATACAGGTACACTCAATGTAACAACAACTTTTAAAGACACAGTCTGCATATTAGCATTTTGGATAAAAAAATCTATATGATGCTAGCATTACTCTACATTTTAACTAGGTCTAAATCTCTCTGTGTATTATTTCAAATGTATTTGTTAAAGTAAAATATTAGCTACAGGAAATTTCTACTTTGATACATTTTTTTCAGAAAGCGCAACCGCACCCTAACAAACATTCATTTAACAGATGGGTTGATTGGGGTCTTCTAGAAGCTCACCAAGATACCCTTTCCAAGCTTGAGATGCCTGAGCCACACTATGGTCTCCCAGACACCCAGAAAGCAGCAAGCCCTCAGCCACACTGTCATTTTTAGGCCATTGTTTCACAGCTGTTGCTGCAGATGCACAGGAAATACGTTATAGTCGGGCCATGCATAGTCTAGCTCTCTCAGAAGCACGGGCCATCTTGACTGTTCTTTTCCCTTTCCCTGTCCTCCACAGGCCCTGCCACAGCTCCTTATAAAGCCACAGAGCTGATTTTGTGCCAAAGTGCTGGGTTCTTCTCACACACATTCTCTGACTTGGACTAATATACACATATGACTGCTGCCTCCTCAGCCCACCATCACAAGGGGTAGATGCCCAGTGATAGTGTTCAAAGAAACATTTCTTGAAGGATAATCAGGGAGTTATGAAAAGAAAGAAGAAAGAAAAAAGGAAAGAAAGAAGAAAGGAAAGAAAGAAAGAAAGAAAGAAAGAAAGAAAGAAAGAAAGAAAGAAAGAAAGAAAGAAAGAAAGAAAAAGAAAAGAAAGGAAGGACGGAAGGAAGAAAAGGAAAGGAAAGGAAAGGAAAGGAAAGGAAGGAAAAGAAGGGAAGGAAGGAAGTTTAAAAACTTTAAAAAGTGTTTTCTGGTGCCACATTTTTTTTTATACAAAGCTGTGTTGGCTTTGGTGTTTTTATTTGACAATTAAAATTGTAAGCCTTTCAAAAACATAGATATGCACCATGAAATAACCAATAATTTTACTGCTGGCATTACAAATCTTTCTGATAGATATGAATGTAAATTAAATAACAGGAAAGTACCTATGCCTTTCAGCTATATTTTTAAATTATATTTTCTAATGGTATATAGAATAAATGATGATGAATCAAAAATGTAAAAATTAAAGTCCTAATGCCTTTACTTCCTTCAGCACTTTTTACTAAAGCCAAGAAAACATTCTTAGAAAACACCTTAAAGTAACGTCAGTTGTGTGTATGTTCTCCTTGTTTATACAAAAAAATGTTCTTTGAAATAGTTTTACTCAAACTTACCATCCCTTCTTTTGTGAGTGTCATTAGTGTTAGTGGTTTCCAAAGTTTAAGTCACCCTAAAAACAATGTCAACTTTAACTATGAGAGATGAATCATGATAAAATGAACTTTTTTAAAGTAGAACTATTGTAGAGCTAATGAAGTGTTGTGAAATGCCCTGTCTTGTTTCAGGAACTGTAACCCCACTGACAGGTAGGAGGGCCCCAAAGCTGGAAATAATCAGGGAGGTCTTGGAGAAACAGGCTCCTGAGGAGACATAACCTGCCCACCATGGTAAGGGCATAGACCCGGCCTCTCTGCTTGGCCCTGTGTTCGTCACTTGTTGAAGACAGGTAAGTTATCTCATGCAGAGATAACCTAGGACAGACATTGATTGGTATGGGAAGCAGACAAGAAATTAGGGGACACCGAGAAAGGGCAAAAAGGCCAGCACCTCTTGGCTCGGCTTGGACATGGCCGGAGTCCTCATTCTACCCGAAAAAAGTCTCCTTGTCTCTTGGCGGCTCCCTTTCCCCACCTGGCTCAGGCTCGAAACAATACCTGAGACTGTCCTAAACCAGATCTAGTGGTTCCCAGGGAAATCAGGCCTCAAAGTAAATTCTTTTTTTTTCACTTTTTTCCTTTTATTTATTTTTTTATTGTTCAAATACATTTGTCTCCACCTTCCCCCTACAACTTTCTCCTGCGCTTCTCTCCTCCCTCCCTCACACAATCCTTTCCCACTTTGGCTTTGTGCATGGGTCCTTTATACATGTTCCTTGACTTGACCTTTCCCGTCCCTTTCCCTGCCCCCGCTCCCTCCTTCCCTCTTGACTCTATTGGTTTCTTTTTTCTTCCAATGTTTCTGGTTATACTTTCCATGCTTGTTTGTTTTGTTGGTTAGGTTCCACTTATAGGTGAGATCATATGGTATCCGTCTTTCACCTCCTGGCTTATTTCCCTTAGCATAATGCTCTCCAGTTCCATACATGTTATTGCCAAGGGTAGTAGCTTTCTTTCTTTCTGCTGCATAGTATTCCATCGTGTAAATGTACCATAATTTTTTGATTCACTCATTTACTCATGGGCACTTAGGTTGCTTCCAGCACTTAGTTATTGTAAACTGTGCTGCTATGAACATTGGGGTGCATAGGTTCTTTTGAATTGGTGTTTTGGGATTCTTAGGGGATAGTCCCAGCAGTGAAATCACTGGGTTAAAAGACAGGGCAATTTTGAGCTTTTCGAGGAAATTCCACACTGTTTTCCACAGTGGCTGCACCAGTCTGCATTCCCACCAACAGTGTACTAGTGTTCCCTTTTCTCCACAACTTCTCCAGCACTCATTGTTTGTTGATCTGTTTATGATGGCCATTCTGACTGGTGTGAAGTGGTATCTCATTGTGGTTTTAATTTGCATTTCTCTGATGGCTAGTGATGCTGAGCATCCTTTCATATGTCTCTGGGCCCGCTGCATCTCTTCCTTGGAGAAGTGTCCGCCCAGGTCCTTTGCCCATTTTTCAGCCGGATTCTTTGTCTTCTTGGAGTGTAGTCATGTGAGTTCTTTATATATATTTGAGATCAAATCCTTGTCTGATGTATCATTGGCAAATATATTTTCCCATATGTTTGGTTTCTTTTTTCATTTTGCTGATGCTTTCTTTAGCTGTACAGAAGCTTCTTATTTTGATGAGGTCCCAATTGTTTATTCTTTCTTTTGTGTCCATTGTTTTAGGAGACATGTCTGTGAAAATATTCCTGCATGGGATATCTGAGAGTTTCCTGCCTATGTTCTCCTCTAGGACTTTTATTGTGTCACAACTTATATTTAAGTCTTTTATCCATCTTGAGTTTATTTTGTGTATAGTATCAATTGGTGGTCAAATTTCAATTTTTTGCATTTAGCTGTCCAGCTCTCCCAACAGCATTTGTTGAAGAGGCTATTTTTACTCCCATTTATGCTTCTGTCCCCTTTGTTAAATATTAATTGACCATAGACACATGGGTTTATTTCTGGGCTTTCTATTCTCTTCCACTGGTCTATGTGTCTGTTCTTATGCCACTACCAGCCTCTTTTGATTACAGTGGCTTTGTGATATAGTTTTATGTCTGGTATTGTGATCCTTCCTGCTTTGTTTTTCTTTCTCAAAATTGCTGCAGCTATTTTGGTTTATTTATGGCTCCATATAAATTTTTGAAATGTCTGTTCTATTTCTGTGAAATAAGTCAGTGGTATTTTAATAAGGATTGCATTGAATCTATAAATTGCATTGGGTAATATGGACATTTTGATGATGTTAATTCTTCCAATCCATGAGCACGGTATATGCTTCCATTTATTTGTGTCTTCCTTAATTTCTTTCTTCAGTGTTGTATAGTTTTCTGCGTACAGGCCTTTTACCTCCTTGGTTAAATTTATTCCTAGGTACTTTATTTTTCTTGTTGCTATAGCGAATGGGACTTTTTTCCTGATTTCTGCTTCTGATATTTCATTGCTGGTGCACAAAAATGCCTTCAATTTCTTAATATTGACTTTGTGTCTTGCTATTTTGCCAAATTTACTTTTTAGGTCAAGTAGTTTTCTTGTGGAGTCTATAGGATTTTCTATGTACACTATTATGTCATCTGCAAACAATGACAGTTTTACTTCCTCCTTTCCAATTTGGATACTTTTTGTTTCTTTTCTTGTCTGACCTCTATGGCTAAGACTTTCAATACTATATTGAATAGAAGTAGTAAAAACAGACATCCTTGTCTTGTTCCCTAGCTTAGTGGAAAATCTTAGTTTTTGCCTATTGAATATGATGTTGGCTGTAGGTTTTGCATATATGGACTATTATGTTGAGGTATGCTCCTTTTATTCCCATTTTGCTGGGTGTTTTGATCATAAGTGGGTGCTGTACCTTATCGAATGCTTTTTCTGCATCTATCAAGATGATCATGTGGTTTTTGTCTTTCCTTTTGTTTATGTGATGTATTACGTTTAGATTGCATATATTGAACCATCCCTGCATCCCTGGGATGAATCCCATTTGATCATGATGGATGATCTTGTTAATGTATTGCCAGATGTGGTTTGTCAATATTTTGTTGAGGATATTAGTGTGTTTGTTCATCAGCGATATTGCCCTGTAGTTTTCTTTCTTCTTTGTGTCTTTATCTGGTTTTGGGATTAGGATGATGCTGGCCTCATAAAAAGAGTTTGGGAGTCTTCCCTCATCTTGGATTTTTTGGAATAGTCTGACAAGGACAGGGGTTAGCTCTTCCTTAAATGATTTGTAAAATTCTCCTGTGAAACCGTCCAGCTCAGGGCTTTTGTATGCCGGGATTTTTTTTGATTACTGCTTCAATTTCCCCAGATGTTATTGATCTGTTCAGGCATTCTGCTGCTTCTTCATTCAGTCTTGGAAGGTTATACTTTTCTAGAAATTTGTCCATTTCATCAAGGTTTTCAAATTTCCTGGTATATAATTGCTCATAGTAATTTCTTACAAAAGAGAGGGTCCTCTCTCTTTTTTCCTTGATGAGTCTGCTTAAAGGCTTGTTGAATTTGTTTGTCTTTTCAAGGAACCAGCTCCTCGATTTGTTGATCCTCTGTATTATTCTTTTAGTGTCTTTGTCATTTAATTCTGCTCTTATCTTTATTATTTCCCTCCTTCTACTTGCTCTGATATTTGTTTGTTGTTGTTTCTCCAGTTCTTGAAGTTGTAAGGTTATGTCAATTATTTGAAACATTTCTCTCTTTTTTAGGTAGGCCTGTGCTGCTATGGTCTTCCCTCTTATGACATTCTTTGTTGTGTCCCATAGGTTTTGTACTGTTGTGTGTTCATTTTCATTTGTTTCCAGAAATTTTTTATTTCTTCTCTTATCTCATTATTGACTCATTCATTGTTTAATACTGTGCTATTCAGTCTCCATAAGTTTGAAAATTTTGGGGGTTTTACCTTGAGGTTCGTTTCCAGTTCCAAGCCCTTGTGGTTTGAGAAAATGATTTCAGTTTTCCTGAGTTTTTGAGGCTTGTTTTGTGTCGTATCATGTGGTCTATATTTGAAAATGTTCCGTGTGCATTTGAAAAGAATGTATATATTGCCTCTTTGGGACAAATGGTTCTATATATGCCAGTTAAGTCAATTCAGTTCCACAATATCCTTGTTTGTGTTTTGTTTGGAAGATCTATTCATTTTTGACAGTGGGGTGTTAAAACCCCCTACTAACAGTGTGTTGCTGTTTATATATTTCTTGAAGTCCTCCAAGATTTTCCTTATATATTTGTGTGCTCCTGTGTTGGGTCCATGTATGTTTACAATGTTTTTGTTTTCTTGAGGGATTCTTCCTTTGAGTATTATAAAGTGTCCTTCTGGTTCTCTTTTTATGGCCTTTGTTTTGAAATCTATTTTGTCTGATTAGTATTGCTACCCCCTGCTTTTTTCCTGTCCATTTGCTTGGAATATTTTTTCCCATCCCTTTACTTTCAGTGTGTGTAGGTCCTTTTTTCTGAGGTCGATCTCTTGTAGGCAGCATATCTGTGGGTCTTGTTTTCTTATTCATTCAGCTTCTTGTGTCTTTTGATTGGAACATTTAATCCATTTACATTTAGGGTTATTATTGTTAGGTACTTATTTATTTATTTTATTAGGTATTTATTTATTTTTTCCCGTTGTACCTATGTTCTTCTCTTTCTCACTTTTTTTCTTCATCTTCTTAAATCAGTCCCTTCAGCATATCTTGTAGTGCTGGTTTGGTGGAGATGTATTTTTTTAGCTTTCTTTTGTCTAGGAATCTCCTTATTTCACCTTCCACTTTAATTGAGAGCCTTGCTGGGGAGAGCAGTCTTGGTTGCAGGCCTTTGCTTTTCATTACGTGGAATATTTCTTGCCATTCCTTTCTGGCTTGTAGTGTTACTGTTGAGAAGTCAGCTGCTAGCTACATTGGGGCTCCCTTGCATGTTACTACCTGTTTCTCCCTTACTGCCTTTAGGATTCTCTGTTTGTCTTTGATATTTGTCATTTTAATGACGATGTGTCTTGGAGTGGGCTTCATTGGGCTCCTCTTGAATGGGGACCTCTGTGCTTCCTAGACTAGTGAGACTTTTTCTATCCTCTAATTAGAGAAGTTTTCCATCATTACTTTTTCAAAGAGGTTCTCTATCCCTTGTTCCTCTCTTTCTCCTTCTGGTATCCCTTTTATGAGGATATTATTATGTTTCAGGTTGCTCTTCATTTCCCTAAATGCCTCTTCATTCTTTCTGAGTCTTTTTTTTTATTTCTTACTATTTCTGGGAGCTTTTTTCTACCTTATCCTCCAGTTCCCTGATTTTATCCTCTGGTTCATCTAGCCTGTCTTTGATTTCTTCTACTGTGTTTTTCAATTCAGAAATTGTATTCTTCATTTCCTCTTGTCTCTTATTTATAGTTTCTATGTCCTTTTTCATGTTGATATAGTTTGCAGTAATTTCCTCATAGTTTCCCTGTAGTTTCTAATAATTATCTTTGAGTTATTGAGCTCATTGAGCTTCCTTAGAATCATTGTTTTGAATTCAATGTCTGATAGTTTACTTGCCTCTATTTCATTTAGTTCTCTCTTTGGGGATTCCTCCTTTCCCCCTTTTGGGGGGGTGTTTCTTTTCCTCCCCATTATTTGTGAGACTCTTCTTTTTTGCTTCTGCTTCTTAAATTGATCTTCCTTGATTTCCTGACTTACTGGTGTGAACTTCTATGGTAGTTGAGAGATAATTTTTTTTGTTTGTTTTCTTTCTAGGTCTGCCTCTGATGATGTAGATGTTGACCTCGTCTGACCTTCTGCAGTCTGTTTGAGACTTCCAGGAATCTACTGTCTGTGTCTGTCTTCTGCAATTGTTAATCTAGTCACTCTGCTCTCAGCCATTAGGGTTAGGCACCATAGTGCACAGCAGTGCCTCCTGAGGGCAGGGCTGTTGTGTACTTACAGGCTGCTTCCACTCAGGGGAGTGGTCTGCATGAGCAAGATGTAAGCTGCGGAGTGGGTGGTCAGTTATCACTGGTGCCCTGCTAGCCACTGTCTCAGTTCTCTCCCCAAAGCTTTCCTCACCAATCTTTCCTCACCAATCTTTCCTCACCAATCTTTCCTCAGGCTCCAGCCCACTCTGCCTTCTCCTCTGCTCAGAGACCAAGGAAGGTGGCTGCCACTGCAAATTTTTGTGTTGGCCCTTTTAATGTTTCTGCATCTCCAGCTGCCTGTCTATGGCAGAGAGCACCACTATGCTTTTCACAGCTGTCTTTTGTCTGTGTGTTTTTTTGTGCCATAGGCTAGAGGTCTCTGCTTATGATTCAGACCCTGTTCTTCTTAGGGGGCTCCAACTGGCCGTTTCAATATCCCTCTGGTGCTGGTACCTGTTGGGGCCCAGCACACCCTCTCAAGCCTCGAGCACATTTCTCATCCATTAGGTTGTGCAAAAGCTGATTCCACTGTCTGCCCAAGGCTCCAAGGTCCTCTCTCACTATCATTCCATTGTTGTCTAGGTGATTTCTCCACAACTTAGTTGCAATTCCAATTTGGTCCTGGAAGGGGTCAGTATGACTTCCACTCACTCCTCTGCCATATTCTCTCCACTCAGGTCGTTAAGTTAAAGAATATTTTGAAGCATCAAGTCTTTTTCCCACACATAAAATGGCTGTTTATTTTTTAAACTTCTTGGTTAAAGTGAAAAACAATTCTCATAATGTTAAAAGTTTTGTTAATAAGTGTCTACATAAGCAGTTTTACTTTAGAGCTAGATTTAGGAAGCATCAAGAATAATTTTTGTCCTAAAAGTAAATTTGTTAAAGTGTGCTTTGTTCTTCCCTCAGAAGCGATAGCCAGCTCATGCTCCTGGTGCCACCTTTAATAATGTATCCTATAAGATGGAGTTTTATTTTACTGTCTTAAAAATAAACCACTCTTCATTACTGTTGGAGATGTACAAACTTAGGTTTAAAGCGAGGGTGATGATATTTTTATGCGGAAAAACACTTCTGGATAGTGTTCTCTTTTTTACCCCTAAATTACAAATTTAATAATTCTATGACTATGTTTCACTCAAATGTTACATTCCTTCAAGTGAATAATATGTTCTTAGAAAATTTTCTTCCCAAGCCCATGAACAATTATTTTCCCTTGCCTTGCCATCCATTGATTTTCATTCTTTACTGTACTTTCTGAAAACCTGAATAGGCCCTGGCTAAGTAGATCAGTTGGTTAGAGTGTCATCCCAATAAGGTAAGGTTGTGGGTTCAATCCCTGGTTAGGACACATACAAGAATCAACCAATGAATGTGTAAATAAGTGGAACAATAAATCAATGTTTTTTTATCTCCCTTTTTCTCTTCCTTCATCTCTCTATTTCTAAAATATGTCAGTCAATAAAAGAAAATTTTTAAAAAACCTAAGCAAAGTTACATAAGCAGTTATTCTCAATGAGATGAGTTCCATGCAAAATTCAAAAATCTCAAATCTGTGGAATGCTCTATGAAAAAGTATTATCACTGGTGACTGCTCTGTGCAGACCTGTTTGTGCTGCTCTGGCCTTACTTTCCAGTGTGATGGCAAAGATCATGGACACTGAAGCCTGCCGGCCAGGATCTGAAATTTTGCTTCACTGCTTTCTGAGTTATCTTGAACAAGTTAGAATTTCTCTGTGCCTCAGTTTTCCCATTTGTACAATGGGGATAATAATAGTAGTTATCAGGTTGTTATAAAGATTAAAGGTTATCTTTTGTAAATTACAAGTATTTATTTAAAAACAAAACTGCTTGACAGTGGTATTTGTTTAAATAAAATATTAAATAAACACTTTTTTTTCACAACACTGCTATGCTCTGGTCAACATTTTCAAAATAATTGTTTAGTCTTTTTCCCTGTCCTTCCAGAATGTTTGCATCAGAAGTTTATTTGACTTTCAAAAAGGACTATTCAGAGAGAATGTCTGAAAAATTTAATCTTCTCTGAGTGTTATAGCTGTTTCTTAACTTAAATGAAATAAAAACTGCCAATATATTAATAATGAATTTTGAGTTATTGAAAAGGTGAAATATTGTTCAATTTTACCTAAATGCTGGCAAAACAAATGGAGACACTTGTGTGTTTCTCTCCTTTTTGTGCCACTCAGTGGTGGAGAAATAAGCGTTTATGGTTTCCCTTGTGAGGACAATTAGAGAAAAAATGAAAAGCATGTCTGACTACAGTTCACTTATTTATGTGCAAAAAGGAAGTATATTAGGTGGTGTGGAGTAGGCGCCATCTTAATTTGAATGAACCAGATTTTTGTACCAAATGACTGAGAATGTGCCCTAAAAACTCCTCTCATACATTGTGTCATATTCAGTAAGTCCCAGAGATTTGGCATGGAAAGCCTGTGAAGTGGTCAATTAGAAGGAAATGAGCAGGCTCTGTTGAAATGTACAGCCAATAACCAAGAGATACTTGGAGAACAGTGGGCTGAGAAATATTGAGTGGGAAGAGCTTTGTCAGGGCTGTCTATCTAGCACCAGGTAGTAGACATTCTTTTATTACAGGACTGGAGTTTAGGGATAGCACTTTAAAACCTAGGAGGCCTGGTGTTAGGCAGATTATAGGCCTGCTTGAAAAGATACAGCTTTGCTAGAGCAGAATTTAGTGAAGCTGGGCTCCTTGACAATAGTCTGACTTTAGAGATTAGGATATCCCATGAGAACAAGATTAAAAATTGCTCTGCTTACAGGAAAGGCTGGTTTTAAAAACCTGAATAATGGTTGGGCCTATAGGTGACAGCTTTACTGTGCAATGTAATTAACACTACTTCACCAATGTCCAACAGTGACTACATTTATGAGTGGCATAGGATGATCTCTTTTGATACCTTCCACAAAAGCAGATGGCATAGAACACCAGAGTGCCATTGAGTAGAAGTCAAAGCAGGTCCATTATTATTCCATGGATACATATGACCTGCTTTTATGCCAAAGAGTTTTTGTTTTATGCTGGTGGAACCAAGAGTGAATAGGGTGTGTCATACCTCTCATCTCAGGAAGAGCAAATACCAGATTCAGAAGTTGCATGGATTTGGAAAGATGGGGATGGGAAATATAATAAAATTATTTTTGTTACCTATGGGGGCAAAGTAAGCTTGTAGCCTGTGAGGGCCTTTACACTTGAATTGCTTTTCTCTGTTTTGAACACATGGTTTCAGGCCCCACCAGCAGAATTGGAGGCTGCAGGGCTTGCTCCTGGCATGCACAGGTCAGAAAGCGGGCTGACAGAGGGGAAGCTGGCTCCTGACATCGACGACCCCAGTGCTGTCATGTCTTCTTTCTAGTGTGGGCAGAGCTAGGTCGATGGTACACCATGTCCTGCAGGGCTGGCTTCTTCTGTAAGAGAAGACAACAGGGAAGAATTGGTGGGGGAGTAAACGCCCTGCTTGCATCATGCAGGGTTCTCAGAGCCTCACCATTTCACCTAGGACAGCTGCATCTCCGACCTTGTGTATCTTCTTAAATGACTGATATCAGGACATAAAAGTTGTCCCTTCATTGTGAAATGCCTGGAGAAAAAATGGAGAAATATTTTTTCTGAGAGAAAATGTCACTAAAAAACTCTATATTCAGCCAGATTATTGGTCATCTGTTTTGGCAACAGAAAGTTCTCTTCTCATATGCTAACTCTTTGAAAATACACTGCCCACATTTACTTCTGAAAAAAATTTTTTTTCACCAGTCAAAGAAGAGAATCATTAAAATAGAGATCACAAAAATGAGGAAGTTATGATATAAAATGACAGCCAGTAAGCACTGAAATTATTTGAATATTGTTTATTTCAATCAACAACTGTAACAAATTCATGTAAATATATGTAAAAATAATTATTTTAAAGAGATCGATAGCATCCATTAAAATACCAAATTTGACCTAAGAATCCAAATTATCTTTGATTAGAATAAGGCAGTGGGATGGGCTGGTGGCAAGAGGGAAGGAAGTGAAGCCAGCTACATTTCTCAGTTTTCATAGCAGGAAGTCAATGGTTACACTTTTGGCACTGATGTAAAAAAATTTAAATGTACATATTATGATATGTTTTTTAAATATTAATTTTTAACAAATCAGTAGAAACATAAAAACAGAGTGACTCCTAAATATCTACAGAAACTAAGCAAACAAAATGTCTGTATAGAGAAATACAAGTAAAAGGAAACAGAAAACACAAAATAGAGCATAAAACACAGAGCATAAGACTATTTCATATACAACCATAACTTTTAAAAAAGATTAGACTCACTGTTCAAACACAACGATTAAAAGCTGGCCACTCCAAAATATCTCAATAAGTATTATACACAAAAGATAACCCCAAATAATATAACAAAAATAAACCATAAAATAAAGGATGGGAAAGCAACAGATAAATAAAAGAGTGGGACCATGACTATCCATTGAAACATAATTCCAAAACAAAGACATTAAATAAAGGAAGATAAAATTTACTATTCACACTGAATTCATAATAGAACAAAATTCTAGATAGCCAATAGAATGATATTGACATAAATGGAGCAGAAACTGCTAAAGAAAAGGGGAAGTAAAGCAGTGGAATAGTTTTGGGACATATTTTCACTTTCAATTTTTGACAAGCAATTGGTTATAAAATAAGTAAGGACATAGAACACTTTAATTAATATATTTAATTACTGAAATTATAATTGACATTTCTTCTTTTAAAAAACTAATTTATCTTTTCTGTTTCCCTTAAAACATTTATTAAATTGATGATACCCTATACCACATTAGAAATTTCATTAAGTTGCCCAATTGGGGAAACTCACAGGTCATATTTTAGAATAACCCCTCAATAAATCTCAAAATTAAACAACAATACTCACAACTATTTAGAAATTAAAAATTACCCTCTAAGGAACTCTTGAATCAAAGATGAAGTTAAAATGAAAATTTTAAGATTTGTATTTCTGGTATTGATGCAGAATATATACCCAGGTAAGTTTCATTACAATGTACACTTCCACGTGGGTAAAATATAACAAATCACTTTTAATGTGTTCACTATACTGTAAGGGAGTCCCTAGAGGTAAAACAAAAACAAAGAGCTAGAAAAGTGATTGGGAAATAAAGCTGAAATCTATAAATCCCCTGCAGAATAATATCCAGAAAAACCAGGAGCCTTCCCAGGAGATCAGTCCTTGGACTCAAGTGAGGGGAAGGAAGTGAAAGTGAAGCTTCTCAACAAAGCTGAGACTCAAAAGGGCAACAATGTTAGTAAAAGAGTAGATATAAAATAAAACCAAAACAAACAAAACCAAAAACAATAACCAAGAAAAGTTTCCTGTGAACAAAGGTAGGAAACAAAGATTATTGTTTTAGGGAGTGCTTTCAGGGGGTGAGTAAACAACGGACAAAAAGTTTCTGCTGAGGTGTGTAACCACGTTGGTCTGGAGTTCAAATCTACTTTACTCTTGTAGTTTAGGGAACCACAGCTGAGAAATGAAGTTAACTTGATCCAAACAAAACAAAATATAAAATGCATAGCAAGAGGCAAGTATAATGAAACAAAAAGAACAAAATAAACAGCATGACCTAAGATGCTGCACATATGGAGTAAGAAAAACACGCATCCTCTAAAAAGGGATGCATTCTCGTCCAGGCCAAGTGAAAATTCCACAGAAAAAAGTCTGCTGACTATACACTCACAACTAAAATGAAAACACACTAGGACATTAGCCACAGTAAATGAGAGCAACTATAACATAGAAAATATGAGAAAGATACGTATTTTATAAAAAGAACAAACATTGTACAAGAAAAACTTGTAATGAAAACTATAAACAAATACATTTATCATGAAAAATTTAAGCAATCAAACCAACAGGGCTTTTTTAGAGAGAATTGAGACAATAAAGGAAAGAACCTATTTAAAGAGATAAACTTAAGATCTTTCCATAATTGATTAAAGACATGAATCCTTATATTCAAGAAACATAAATGAGTGTTAAGCAGATAAAAAGAAGATAAAATCAACATGTAAATGCATCATAGTTTCTTAGATAACCAAAGTAAGATCTTTAAAAAACCATAGAAAATAAATGTATACATGAATAAAACTGACAGATTTCTTAACAATGGAAGCCAGAAGAGAGTGGAAGACTATTTTCAAAAAGCTGAGAAGAAATAATTTGGCATTTTTGTTCTCTTTCCAGATTAAGAGAGAGTGTGAAAAAACTTGGGACAAATAAATACTGAGTTTATCTCCAACAGATACTCATTAAAGGAACTTCAAAAAGAAGGAAACTTATCCTAGAAAAGTGTGAGATGTAATGTTAAATGAGGAAAAATGATATTCACATGCTACACATTTAAGTCAACATAAAAAATAAATATTAAATATATAGAATAACAATGTCTACAATTTCAAATGAATAAACGAGACAGATATAAAATGTAGCACAATGATAGCATGAAAAATAGGATGGAGTTGATCAGTGTTCTAATGTTTTCTGTTGTTTGAAGAAAGACAACATAGAAAAAACTTTAACTTTGAAGTAATACAAATTTTTAAATAACCATTGGAAAAAAAGAAGATAGAAATTCTCAAAGAATAAAGAGAAATAAAATAAATTTAAATTTTGAGTATAATAACCTGAAAGAAGCATAATAAGAAAAGAGACCATAAAAACAGAACAAATAGCAAACATAAAATAGGATGGTAGAAAGAGTTCTAAATATGGTAATGATTACAATAAATATAAATGAATTGTTCTTATCAGTGAAAATAAATAGATTATACTTTAAAACATCAGCTATATGCAATTTAGACTCAACAACTTGAGGATACAGAAAGATAACAAAAAGAAAATCTACCTAGATATATTAACCAAAAAAAATTTGTTATTACTATGTTAATATCAGCAAATTATATTTCAAAAGAAAGAAGTTATAGTTATAAAGGACACACCTGAGGATTCAGTGCTGAATCAGATTACCATGTATCATTGGCTACTTCCCTGTAGTTGCTGTCTGTTCAGATACCTTTGCTTACTTTTCTTCTGTTATCAGTTTTTCTCTTATTAATTGTAGAATGTTTTATATTCTAGATATTAATAATTTGTAGTTCAATGCATTGCACATTGAACTACAGCCTGTGGTTCCCTGTCTGTGTTTGTCTTTTCAAACATTTATGTTGTTTTCAGGGATTGGTTCAGTTTTCTCTTTGAATTTAACTTGAATGCAGTGATGAGACTCTTGCCAAAAGGAATCCAAAATAATGAGATTCAAATAAGTGATGGCATCTGGTGGCATAGTGATTAACAACCTCATCATCCACAGCTGATGGTGATGAAATATCCAGGGAAGCAAGTGTTTGGAAAGCTGAAGTGGCTGCTGTGTTCCCTATATGGCTCCAATGATGACTACAAACATCGAGTGCTAGGGCTGCTCTTCAGTGCAATGAAGCAATTTCAAAAGAAAATAGTATCTCAGATCTTTAAACTCTCAAGCAGTAACTCAGTCAAGTCACATTTGGAGAACCAGAAAACATAAATGGAGAATCTAACCATCATCTTTCATTTCCTGAGTTCTATGATAATCTCTCTGAAAAATTAGAAACAAAATATACTTGTATAGATTACAGAAGGTGAATTCACAGCCTCATCGTCTCTTATGTGAAAGTCAGGGCACTCACTGAGAAGGTGTGGATCTTGAGATTTGGAGTAGGATATTGGAAAAGATTTGGAGGATGTTAAGAATGTTAGACCTCTGAACACTGAACTTTCTGTGCTAGTGGAAGCAGCTCTTCCTCCTGTATTCAAGGAAATTAGCCTTCTCTTATGATAAGTTTTATAATAACATTTCCTGGTGGAGTTGTCTTACCAGGACATGCCTCTGCATCTTCTCATTCACCTCAAGCATGTTATAACTAGCATCAATTCTCAGCATGCTCCAAGAGCTCATATACACAGTGACCTGGGAGGAAGTAGGTATACCCTCAAATGAATTGCAAAATGTGTATGAATAAGTAAGACCAAATTCATTGATACAGATGCAACTACCAACAAGTCTTAACATGATGTCTTATACTATTAGGAGGGGCTCTAACATTTTAGCTGTTTGGTTTAGTAAAAATTTGATTCAGCGGTAACTCAGTGTCATTGAGATACCAGGCTGTCTTGGTGAAATACAGAGGAAGAAATCCAAAAGCTTAAGGAAATTAGCAAGTTGGAATGAATTTATCATGTGCTAATTTATCCTACACTGCTTTTTCTGAGAGGATTGAGAGGTCACACCCTTTATTAAGTCATTGAGAAATTTTATAGGTGAAAGAAACATCTATAATCTTGAAATATGGAAATATCCTCGATAGAACATGTGTAATGTTGGGAGATGCCATCATTGACTTGGGCTTCTCTTGACAATAACAGCCAGAAGGTATACTAAGAAGGTATATTCATGTATTTTATATTAGAATTGAAATTTTGATCCAAAGAGATCTTCAGCAGGAGCTAATCAATTTCATGTCCCTAAAAATAAAATAAATATGTGGCCTACCAAAACATTACTTGATTTAGAACAAGAAAAAATCCAAGTAGTGGGCTGAATTCATGCTTTGTGTCACTACAATGGAGAATGATGTCCTCTCCATAATTCTAGACCCAAGTCAGTTCACTTGACCATATATGCATGGGTTTATTTCTGGACTCTTTATTCTCTTCCATTGATCTGTGTGTTTGTTTTGTGACACTACCATACTGTTGGGATTACTATACCTTTGTAATATGGTTTAAAATCAGGGAAGTAGTCTCTTGACTGAAGGACAGTTTTGGGTGTTCTGGAACATTGCCATGGGCATCTACCATTTATCTTCAAACCTTGTCAAAGGAGATCAGAGACCAACTACTGGGGTAATCGTGCATTGGAGATAATGAAATATCTAAACTCTTGGAGATTGCCCTGAATTCATGGGGACCCCAAATACCAATGCAGGATTTATAATCATCATATAATAAATAGAACTTTGTCCCAATTTTGAATCACCAAGTACCCAACAGGTTTGTGGACCCATCTTGCGGTTATTTCTCCAGTTCCTGGGTATGTAATTGGGATGGCCATACTAGTCATTGGGAAAAATCCCTGCAATAGCCCCGTGATCCAGGAAGTAAGGGTTATTATGGTAGGATGGCGAAGTGGAAACTGCTGAATTTCCCCTTCCTGCCAGGATATTAAGCTGAAAGTAGCCCTGCTTACCTGATGGGAACTGCAGAAATGGGTACTACCATGAAAGGCTGGAAAAGGCAGGCTGGTGATGCTGTTCACTTCCTATTTGTCTTGTCCTACTCGCCTGTAGAAAATGTAATAGGTTTTTGAAAATGCCTGTATTATTTTAAAGTTCATCAAGTGCTAATTCTAATTGCAGCTTCTGTTCCAGGTACGGATATTTTTCTTTTTTTCCCTGAGAAATTGAGAGGCCATCATTTTTTAAATTTAATTTTTTACACAGTTGGCACTCAGTATTATTTTGTATTGGTTTCAGGTGTACAGCACAGTAGTTAGGTAATCACATACCTTACAAAGTGTTCCTCCTGATATTTCACATACCACCTGGCACCATATGTAATTATTACACTATTATTAACTAAATTCCCTATGCTGTAATTTACATTCTCATGACTATTTTCAACTACAAATCTGTACTTCTCTATCCATACACCTTTTTCACCCAGTCCCCCATACCCCTCCCCTCTGGCAACCAACATTCTGTCCTCCGTATCTATGAATTTGTTTCTGTTTTGTTTGTTCATTTATTTTGGTCTATAGAGTTCACACTTAAGGGAAATCATATGGTATTTTTTTTCTCTGACTTATTTTACTGAGCCTAATACCTTCTAGATCCATCCATGTTGTTTCAAATGATGAGATGTCATTATTTTTTATGGCTGAGTAATATTCCATTGTATTTACACACCACTACTTTTTTAACCACTCGTCTATTGAAGGATACTTGAGTTAGACAAGCCATCATTTTGAAGGCTGTATTACAAGATGGAATGAATTTAATGTGTAATGGCAGTAGTCCTGAAAAATGCTAGGCTAGGACTAAAGTGAACAGTTTTGGTACTATGCCAAGATATTTTCAGACCCTTTTTATGTTGGTTTTATATGCCATCAGTTTAGTCTGTTTTTCTTCCAATAACCATCATTTGTGGCATTTTCTTTGTCTATTTGTTTGATTTTAGGTTGGTATCAAAACATTGATTAAGAAAATGCCATGGACTAATAGAAACAAAAAAGAATAAAAAATAAATAAAATCCGAGACAGTGGAGGAATAAGTGGAGGCTACATTAACCTCCTCCCAGGGCCAATCTGGAATTACAACTAAATTGTAGAGAAATCATCCAGAATAACCAACTTAAAAATAGCTGGAGAGAAGTCTTATAACTGCAGACAGACAGAAGAAAGTGCTTCAACACAATGTGTTTGGTACAGAGTGCAGAGGAGTTGCAAAAGGCTGGAAGTATAGGAGAGAAATAGCAGCAGCCAGGGAGTTCACTCTGAGAAGTGTGGGGCTTAACCCCAAGCTGGGCTCCCCAGTCAACAGCACCAGAGCTGGAAAGAAATCCAGCTGTGAAAAGCAAGGGGTTTCTGTCTGTCAGGGAGAGAGAGTTGGAGCCACAGATAGCTTCTTAAAAGGCCAATGTATAAAATTTCATTTGCAGTCACTTACCCTGTGCTCCGGCAAAGGGAGGCAGAGTGGACTAAAGACACTTGAGGAGAATTTGAGGTTGTGGCTTTGGTGAGAGAACTGAGAGAGTGGCCACCAGTGACTCTGTGCTGAGTCACTCCCCATACTGCAGGAGCCTCCTTGCTCATGCAGAGCAGTCTCCTCAAACTAGCATCAGCCTGAGGGGAAGCAAGAGCCCTGCCCACAGGAATTACTCTGCCCTCCCCTGCAGTGCTGAAGTATGACTGTTGATTACAGATTGACTAGAATAAAAACTGAAGCAGATAGCCATAGACTGTGGATCACTATAGTCTCAAACAGGCTGCCTAGGGACAGACTGGGACACCATCTGACCTCATTAGGGGAAGATACAGAAAGAGAAGACAGCGGCAAAAACTAGATACTACAAGGATGAATTCTACCATGGTCTTCATGATTTGTATTTACCTTCTCTCGTATAGCTTTTTAAAAATTAATTTCTTATCTTCCAATATTGTGCATATCAAATCACTAGTTTTTATAATATGGTTTATTTCAAATCTCATATTTCACTCCTCCTACACGTACTCTATTTTACCTTCTTTTTTCCTGTTCTTATTTTCATTTTAAATTTTATTTTCTTTCTTGCTATTATGTCTTTCTAATCAGCACTTTTTCTATTTTTCCCCCATCCAGAATATCAAAGCCATTTTTCTTTCATTAGTCACCTCACATTATTTTTCCCATTTTAATTTTTTTTTATTGTTGTTCAAGTACAGTTGTGTCCATCTTCCTGCCACCACATTCTCCCTCCGCACCCGCAACCACTTCCCCACCTCAATCCTATCCCTTTGTCTTTTTCCATGGGCCCTTTAAACATATTCCTTGATGATCCTTCCCCCTTTTACTTCCATGTCCCCCTCTCCTGCACCCCCCTGGTTATTGTCAGTTTGTTCTTTATTTCCATGTCTCTGGTTCTATTTTGCTTGTTTCTTTGCTTTTTTGGTTAGGTTCCACTTATAGGTGAGATCATATGGTATTTGTATTTCACCCCCTGGCTTATTTCACTTAGCATAATGGTCTCCAGTTCTATCCATGCTGTTTTGAAAAGTAGGAATTGCTTCTTTCTTTCTGATGTGTAATATTACATTGTGTAAATGTACCACTGTTTTTTGAACCACTCATTTACTGATGGACACCTAGGCTGTTTCTATCACTTAGCTATTGTAAATTGTGCTGCTATGAACATTGGGGTAAACAGGTTTTTTTGAATTGGTGTTTCAGATTCCTTAGAGTATAATTCCAGAGGTAGAATCAAAGGGTCAAATGGTAATTCTATTGTTAGTTCTTTGAGGAATTCTGTACTGTTTTCCACAGTGGATGGACCAGTCTGCATTGTCACCAACAGTTTACAAGGGTTCCCTTTTCTCCACAACCTCGCCGGGACCCATTGTTTGCTGATCTGTTTATGATGGCCGTTATGACTGACGCTTGAGCTCCAAAACATACAAAGAACTCATATGACTCCACTCGAAGAAGACAAAGAATCTGACTAAAAAATGAGCAAATGACCTGGACAGACACTTTTCCAAGAAAGAGATACAGAGAGCCCAGAGATATATGAAAGGATGTTCAGCATCACTAGCCATCAGAGAAATGCAAATTAAAACCACAATGAGATACCACTTCACCCCAGTCAGAATGGCCATCATAAACAGATCAACAAACAATGAGTGCTGGAGAAGTTGTGGAGAAAAGGGAACACTAGTACACTGTTGGTGGGAATGCAGACTGGTGCAGCCACTGTGGAATACAGTGTGGAATTTCCTCAAAAAGCTCAAAATTGCCCTGTCTTTTAACTCAGTGATTTCACTGCTGGGACTATCCCCTAAGAATCCCAAAACACCAATTCAAAAGAACCTATGCACCCCAATGTTCATAGCAGCACAATTTACAATAGCCAAGTTCTGGAAGCAACCTAAGTGCCCATGAGTAAATGAGTGGATCAAAAAAATATGGTACATTTACACAATGTAATACTATGCAGCAGAAAGAAAGAAAGAGCTACTGCCCTTAGCGATAACATGTATGGAACTGGAGAGCATTATGCTAAAGGAAATAAGCCAGGGGGTGAAAGACAGATACCATTTATCTCACCTGTAAGTAGAACCTAATCAACAAAACAAACAAGCATGGAAAGTGTAACCAGCAACATTGGAAGAAAAAAGAAACCAACAGAATCAAGAGGAAAGGAGGGGCAGAGGAAGGGAAGGGTCAAGTCAAGGAACATGTGTGGAGGATCCATGGACAAAGCCAAAGTGGGAAAGGTTTGAGGGAGGGAGGTTGGGGAGGGGACAGGGGAAAGTGGTGGCGGGAAGGTAGAGACAAATGAATTTGAACAATAAAAACTAAAAAATAAATAAGATATTTTTCTCAGCATCATGTGTCAGTTATCTTTGTATTTTCAACAGCCATTTCTGTATGATCAGTTCTCAGTATTTTTCTTTAAAAATAAAATGACAGTTATTTTTGTTCTTTTTCACCTACCTTATTTTCTATCATGTCCACTGTCATTGAACAGAGACTTATTGACTTATTAAAACATATAGCAAATATCAGATTTAAAATGTTTTGTTGAAAATATCTCTACTGGCTTCATCCAGATACACATGCAACATCACCATACAATATTTTCTTCTGTTCTATTATGTCATATGATTACCATGACTGTGGGTAGTTGAATGACCTTCAGGATGATCATGGACATTTGACCTATACCTACTATTTAGACCATCAATTGATGAAGTGTAACTGGTGTTGGTCCCAAGATAACATTAGATTTATTTATAAAATTTTAGTTCTTTCTTTAATAACATATTTCCCTAAATACAGCTCTGAACAAAAGCATGTCTTTTGCTTTTGAATAAATGTCTCTTATTCATGAGACATGCAACATGATTCTGGTCCAACATTATTTTTCTTTTGGCAAAATTATATTATAAGTGATATAAGGGATAACTAAAAGAAAATAAACCAAATACATCAAAATAAGCCTCTAATTAAGTAAGAAAAAATAACCAGAAAAACTAGCACCATAAAAAGATACAGAGCTTTTCCTAACCATGGAGGTATAAAGCAGCACTTTAAAAATTGCAAAAGGTAAGACTGACAGATTTTGCCTCTAAAAAAATGTAAAATCCCCAACTTCAAAAACTGCCAAACAGCCTAACAACAGAAGATGGACAGAATATTTTTGTGTCATATAAACAAAGGGCTGATTCACATACCATATAAAGAATTTATGCAACTATGTACGAAAACTCCAAGACCTCAAGCAGGCAAATGGTTGAAAACAGAAACAGACGATAAACACAGAAAATATAATAAATGAGCACAAAACGTTTAATTAATAACTAAATAAACAAAAACAAAACAGTTCCCTTTAAATTAGTATGATGACTTTAATGATGAAGTTTCCCTTTATTTGGTGATAAAAATGATATATTTTTTAAATTTACTTATTTATTTTTTCAAATACATTTGTCTCTGCCTCCCCCCCACCACTTTCCCTTGCCCCCTCCCTCCGTCCCTCAACTCTTCCCCTTTGGTTTTGTCCATGAGTCTTTGCTAACCCATATAAATCTTTGTGATTAAGTAATCTTCTTGAGAATTTGTGTTTAGGAAACTACAGAAGAAAATTATTTATACACAAAAATCATACTGTTAACAATGATTAGTTAGAAATAATTTATCCCCAACATAATGAAATGGGTAGTAAATTATCAAACACCATCACTTTGGAACATTATTCAGACTTTATAAATGGACATCAATATGGAAAAATGCTATAATTATATTACATAGTAAAAATATCCACAAATTTGTATATATGTTATAATAGAAATAAGTCAAAATAGGAATACTTGTGAATAGAAACTAGAAGAGAACATGAAGATATGAAAATGTCTTTTAGGGTGATGGATATATGAGTGTTTTTTTCCTCTTTAAAATTTTTTCTGATGTTATTTTTAACAATAAATAAAATTTCTTTTAAAAAATAAAATAAATAAAAATATTTGGATATCAGCTATGACATATTTTGGTCATTATTACTTTTGTTAATGTTCATTTTGTCCAAAATGTTAAAAATTCAATTACTTTTAATGCATTAAGAAGCTAATGTATTCTTTTAAAAAATAATGATAATGAAATTGCTGGAGAAAACTCTACTTGAACAACAATAAAATTTTTTTAAAATAATGATAATGATAACACTAACAATTTTTTTTAGTTCTCAGTTAACTATAAACATTGTACTTATTAGGACATATGATTCCTCCTTATGTGTGTGGTATGACAGTCATTTAAGTTGATTGAGACCAAGTGTTTTCCAATATCAACTTGTTATTTCTTCCATATAATTCAAGAAAATAATTTTATATCTAATAGCTAATTTTTCTATCCTTTCTAAAGATTATCCTGTTATAATCTGTGAGTAGGAGGACCAGAGAGATAGAAATCTCTGCATAGATGCGTTAAATAACATGTTCAGGGCCTTGTAGGTAGGTCCTGTATCTGTTCTCTTGATGAGGTCACCTTAATTGCAATGCTAGATTCCCTGGTAAATGAGAATTAACAGGGCTAAACAGAGCAAGAAAAATTAATGTTTTTCATTTTGTACAGTGGGAGGATTAGCAGTGAGTGTGATGATTGTGTATCTCTATTGATGAAAATGACTGACTGGTGAGGAGTGAACATTCTGGGAAGAAACAGAACATAGACACATAATTCACAAACCAGACAGTGAGAGAGAAACTTCAGAATAAAAATAAGCATAGACATTTGTGTGAATGGCAAAGTGTAGCCAGGGAGGCTGCTGCCCCTGTAGGAAGGATTGTGGCTGTCAGGCTCTGAGCACATTTCATCTGTGGATATTAAAGCCAACACAAAATGAGAATGTTTGGCTTTAGAAAAGGGATGGAATTGTTTCCAGGAAGAATAATTAAGAGAGAAATTTTGAAACAGGGAAATAAAGCTTTAGCTCCTCTTGTTCATATTTAATAAAATTTCAATTTATCTTGCATTCAATATGAATAACTCTTGAGAGATCATCTAATTCATGTGCATATGTATGACATTATACATATAAGAAAACTGAGGCCCAGAGAGTCTAAGTGGCTTTCCAAGGCCCTGAAGCTTGATGGTGGAAAAGCTGAAACTAATGTCAACACTTTACAGATGGCAGATTATGTACAAGTGGTTGTTCTCTGAATATTACTGTTCACTCTTCAATACAAATTGGAAATGCTTCAATTAGGAGATGGATTTATAATAATTGCTCTACTTTTGTGTTCTTTAATTCAGCTCAACATAAAGCATGTATTGCTTACCCAATATATGTGAGTACCATGTAAGGAAATACAAAATTGAAAGAGATATTGTCCCTGTGTTGAAGAACTTATAAAGTATCAAGATAATCTAATATAGAAGAACATCTAATATATCAATAATTTGTTTCCAATCTTTCCTGAGAATGAGATTTACCAATGACAAAATAAAAATGCAGATCACTGTGTCTCTGCCTTGAGGATTCAAGGTCTTAGTTCAATGCAGAGGCTCTTTTAATTACTTAGTAAATATTCCAAGAGATTCTTATGATCAGGTAGAATGGAGAAACACTACATATGTATTTCCTAACTTTGTAGGCACATTGGAAACATCGAGGGAACTTCAAAAATTACAAATTCTTCTGTCTCACCAGGATACTGTTATTTGGTTAAATGTTCTGGGGTGCACCCTGGGGTTTAGATGTTTAAAGATTCTCTAGGTGATTCTAATGTACAAATAAGTTGGGGAAATACTTCACTTTGTTAGTGGGATATGGCGCCCAAGGAAGATGTCATGAGGGAAATGCCATCCAACAACTTTCTAAGCTCATATCCATCAAAAATCTACCATATGTATAGCATCCCTTAATTATTAAAATAAACCCATCAGGTTAATACCATTATAATCTGTATTTTATAGACTAAAAATATAAAGTTTAGAGAACTTGCTCAAGCTAATGGAGTTTGAAAGTAAGTGAGTAGTTTTATAAAACTAGTCTGATCTGGAGACTAAGCTTTTGTCACTTTGCCAGACTGACTTTCAGATGCAGCTTGAAGGTTGGAGAAATTTTCAACTGACAGAAACTGGGTCAGAAAACAGTCCAAGGACAGCCAGCAATGTCTGTACAGGAAAACGTGTGATAAGTCAGGTTGGAAATTTTGGCTACAGATAATGGATGGCCCTGAATTCATAGATTGCTTGACTAATCATCGCATGATTGATGGGTTCATTTGTTGATTCATTCATTTATTCATTCATTCAATATATTGTTATTTTATCCATTACAAGTATTGAATATTAAAATGTAAAACAAAAACACTTTTGGACTAAATTTACATTAAAAGTTACCTGGACTTTTGAGGCTAAGCTTCATTCAATTTTTATTTATTTTTTGAAACTTGTGGCCAAGATGGAGGCCTAGGTAGATACACTTCGTTTCCTTGCACAACCAAAAGAAGTATAACAACTAATTAAAAAAAACAATCAGAACTTCCAGAAAATTGAACTTATGGAAATCTAGCAACCAAGGAGTTAAAGAAACATTCATCCAGATTGGTAGGACAGATGGAAACAGGAAGCAGGGAAGGAGGGTATCCACAACAAGGTGGCAGATGGCGGACTGGAATATCCCTTATTTGCATTTGGAAAAGCTGGAAGGAACAAGTGGAGAGGGAGACAGACCACACAACCCAGGATTCCAGTGCAGGAAACTAAAGCCTCAAAACCTCTGGCTATAAAAACCTGTGGTGGTTGCAGTGGTGGGAGAAATTCCCAGTCTCACAGGACAGTCTGTTGTAGATGCTCACAGGATGAGAGAACGTACACAGGCCCACTCACCCAGGTATCAGCAACTGAAAGGGTACAATCCATTTGTGGGAAGCAGGGGAAGTGACTGAAAGTGGGGCGAGAGCCAAGCAAGCAGCTTTGTTCTCTCTCTGACGCCTCCCCTACTTGCAAAATCACAACAAAGTGACATGGGTTGCCCCACCTTGGTAAATACCTAAAGCTCTGCCCCTTGCAACATCACAGTGTGCCAAGGCAAACAAATAAGGCTCAAATGAGAGAACAGATAAAAACTCTAGAAAAGGAACTAGGCAACAAGGAGATAGACAACTTATCAGATGCAGAGTTCAAAACACTGGTAATCAGGATGCTAACAGAAATAGTGGAGTATGGCCACAAAATAGAGGAAAAAGTGAAGACTATGCAAAGTGAAATAAAGAAAAATATACAGGGAACCAAAAGTGAAGGGAAGGAAACCAGGACTCAGATCAACAATTTGAAACAAAAGGAAGAAACATTCAGCCAGAAAAAGAATGAAGAAACAAGAATTCAAAAAACTGAATAGAGGCTTAGGAACTTTTGGGACAACTTTAAACATACCAACATCCAAATCATAGGGGTGCCAGAAGGAGAAGAGGAAGAGCAAGACATTGAAAACTTATTTGAAAAAAATAATGAATGAAACCTTCCCCAATCTGGTGAAGGAACTAGACATGCAAGTCCAGGAAGCTCAGAGAGTCTCAAAGAAGTTGGATCCAAGGAGAAACATACCAAGACACACCATAATTAAATTATTCAAGATTAAAGATAAGGAGACAATCTTAAAAGCAGCAAGAGAAAAGGAGTCAGTTACCTACAAAGGACTTCCCATAAGACTATCAGCTGATTTCTCAAAAGAAACCTTGCAGGCAAGAAGGGGCTGGAAAGGAGTATTCAAAATCATGAAAATCAAGGACCTACATCCAAGATTACTCTATCCAACAAAGCTATCATTTAGAATGGAAGGGCACATAAAGTGCTTCCCAGATAAGGTAAAGGTAAAGTAGTTCATCATCATTTATTATATGAAATGTTAAAGGGACTTATCTATGAAGATCAAAACTATAAACAGTAAATGACAACAAACTCACAACTATCAAGAACTGAACCTAAAAAAAAATAAATCAACTAAGTAAACAACTAGAACAGGAACAGCATCACAGAAATGGAGATCACATGGAGGGTTATCAGTGGGGAGGGGAGAGGAGGGGGGAGAATTGGGGGAAAAGGTACAGGGAATAAGAAGCATAATTGGTAGGCACAAAATTGACAGGGGGAGGTGAAGAATACTATAGGAAATAGAGAAGCCAAAGAACTTATATGTATGACCCATGGACAGGAACTAAAGGTGCGGAATGCCGGAGGGAGGAGGGGTACAGGGTGGAGGGGGATAAAGGGGAGGATAAAAATGGGACAACTGTAATAGCATAATCAAAATATACTTAAATAAAAAATTTTATTTCATTTTTTTGTTTCTGTTAACATATTATAGCAATTTATAACTTACACACTAAGGGCTAAGCCATCACTGCAGAGTGCTGAAAAGTGCTAAAAATTCACTTTTGCTTGGACTTTAAAAGACCAGACAAGTGGGAGTAGAAATAAAGTGTAGCATTCTTACATTATATATGTTACATATATGTTCATATATATGTATATCTATGAAGAGCATTATATTGCTATTCAACATTTTAATATATATTATATATTTTATATCAAATATATTATATGTAATATAAATATGTTTATATATTAAAATGTATATTAAATATATATTTATATTATATTTATATTATATAAATATATTATACACTATATATTTTATATTAATATATATTAACATATATTTAGTTTATATATATTATATATAAGCTAAAGTTAAAAATAAAAGAACTGGAGTGTATATATTAATCTGGGTCAGTCTTAAAAACAACATTAAGGGGAAAAAAAGTGTTCAAAATGTGTTTATATAGCATTTATATAAAGTTTTAAAACACATGAAACAATATATTTTTTATTTTTGCATGCATATTAATAACTTTTTAAATACATGGAAGTGTGAAATACTAAATTCAAAGTAGTAATACTTTGGTAGATTGTGTATTTCAATAATGATCATGATGATACTTCCCATCTAACATGTTCTTCTTACACTGTGACCTTGTCATTTCTCTCATTGACAGTGGGGTCTATGTCCCCTCATCATGAACCCAGGTGGACCCTGTTGATTCTCTCAACCACAGAGTATAGTAGAAGTGACTCTATTTGGCCTCTGAGGTAAGATCATAAAAGTGTCATGCACATGGCCTGATAGCTAAATTGGTTGCAGTGTTGTCCCTTACACCAAAAGGTTGCAGGTTCGATTCCCTGTCAAGACACATACCTAGGTTGAGATGCATGGGGGAGGAAACTGATTGATGTTTCTCTTTCATGTAATCTTTCTCTCTCTTTCTCTCTCTTCTTTCCTCTCTCTCAAAAATCAATAAACATATCAGGTGAGGGTTAAATTAAAAATAAAAAGAACAATAAAAGAAATAAACTGTCCTGCATTTCTGCCTGTGTTTTGAGGATACTTGCTCTTGCCACCCAGTCTCCATCTTGTAAAGGAGCCCAAATGGTTACTTAGAGAGACCTTGTGCATCATAAAGCCCCAGGTGAAGTCTCAGCTGACAGTCAGCATCAAGTCTCAGACACATGAACAAACAAGCCTTCAAATGATTCCAGCCTGCAGCCATCAAATCACCCCCAGGCTTCAGGTCTCCCCAACTGAAGCTCCAGAAATCATGAACAGAGTCAAGGCATCCTCACTGAGCCTTTTCCCAATGTCTGATACGAGAATCTATAAACAATATAAAATAGTGGTTCTTTTAAAAAAGAGAGCAAAGATAACACTGTTTAAAAAACACCCATGTATTTTTTACTTTTAAAAATAAAAAAAAATACATGGGTCTTTTTTAAACCATGATATCGAAAGTAGGACTCCTGAGGTTTTTAGACTAAACAAATGGTGTGGGCTCTGTCCTCAAGGAAAATATTTATAACATACAGATTCTTTCTATCCAGGGTCCCCTTTCTAAAGTACAATTTGAATTCTTCTGATTATGAAAGACAAAATGCAGTTGGGTATGGTTGTCTAAAAATAGCAAATTTTTCCTTTCACAGGAAGGGATTGTCATAGGATCTAAAGACTAAAATAGTTTATAGATGATGGAGAATTTTTAGTAGCAAAAGGAAGGAGATTTTAGAAATTCTGAATCTTGAATCTTTGAGAAGAGTTTCCTAGACACACAGAGTTATGTTTCCTCTGTTGATTATGAAGTTGCTGTTATTTTCATGAGTCACATGCATAGGGGGCTAGTATCTATCAACAAACAAGCAAGCAACATAGGACACCAGAAGGTGATTCCATAATATTATGTTGTTAATTTTTTTTCCATGTAAAGGAATGAAAAGTCAATGGTATAAAGATTTTAATGTTCAGTATGACATTTAGAATCTAGGATTTGGATTTTGTATGTTCATCCAATCATTGCTTAGTCATCAAACATATTTTAAATATCTATACTGTGCCAGGCAGAGGTATGCAGTGGGGATACAAGGGGAGCAGAAGAGAACATTCCCTGTTCTCAATGATCTCACAATATAGTGAGGAAGACAATCAACTAATCATGCCATATACAATTGATACATACTGAATGCTATTGATTACATTACACAATAAATACAATGGTGCATACATTTAGTAACAGCAATATATTGCAATTTTTAAAATAGAAATAAGAGTAGGCAGATAGATAAATGGTTCATAGTAAAGACCAAATTTAAATTCAAATCTATGTCGGAAACTTCACTTATAATAAGGGCAGAATTACAATCTAGTAGGGAAATACTGGTTTATTTACTAAATGTTTTTGCCACAATTGTCTGTTAAAATTTTATTTAAAATGTTAGAAAACTAGTCAGTGTAATATTTTTATAACCTTCTGTCAGTGGACAATGAGATAAAAAATACAGAAACTATGACAGAAAGGCTGATATTTGACTTCATAAAATGTCATAAGAAAAATAATAATATTTATAACGTAAACCAAAAAACCAAAGGTTTAATAGCTGTGTTATGCAGAAAGCTCCTAAAACTGAAGATAAAAATGCCATACCACCATGCAATTATCTGTTAGTCACAAATAATACATTGGAGAGAAAGAAGCACCATGCCATTTCTCATGGAACTTATGAATATCTAGTTTGTAATTTAACATTGATTTTTAAAAATTACAAAAATAAACATATCATTGCACATTGAGATAAGTACTCTGTAAAGAAAGACTTAATCTATGAATGTTTTTCACTCAGCTGCTCCAAGAGTGAATAAAATACAAACTGGGGTGGAGAGATTGAGCAAAATTAGTAATAACAATAATAATTAATGAACACAGATAAAAGTGTGACAAATTCTGGGAGGTGAGAGGGGAGGTAGAAGAGGGTATAGGGGTATAAATGGTGATAGAAGGAGACTTGACTTAGGGTGGTGAACACACAATACAGTACACATAAGATGTATTATGGAACTGTGTACCTGAGACCTCTACATAATTTTCTTAACCAGTGTCACCTCCAATAAATTCACAACTATCCTGTACCAGTTTTTAAATATCAAATTAGCAAAAATAAATAATGGCTAAAAATTTTGAGGAATTTTTATGTATGAGAAACAGTTTTAAGCATTTTCAAATATTTCATATAATTATTATGAAAATCCAATGGAGTACCTCTGCTAGTAGTCATCAGCATTTCTCAGCAGAAAACTGAACCCCAGAGCTGGTAAATGGTGGAGGTGAGCTTTGCATCAAGGCATTCTGACTCTAGGGCATGCATGCTCAGTTCAAAACTGATAAGAGGCAGTCTGGCATGGATGCTAGCCTGGCAGGTTCTCATACTGCTGGTGGATGTATATACTAATACATTTTTAAATAAAAATTAACACTCAGGATTTGTTAAGATGAATAGCTTATGCAAATATGTCAGTGTTTTGACCCAGCAATCTCACATTTAGAAAATTCTACTGAATCACTATAAATATCTTTTGGTAAGGTTCTATGTATAAGGATGTGTAGTGCAACCTAGGTAGTAATAGCAGAATACTATAACCATTCTGAATATCTATTAAGATAGCAACAACTGAGTAAGCTATGAAATATGCATTTTGAAATCTTATGTAGTTGTTTAAAAGAATTGATTACATCTAGAGGTTTTGTTTGACCTTGGAAGATGTTTTTTACATTTAAGCCAAACGGGGACAGCAAAATATATAAATAAGCAAGTTTTACAGGAAGGAAACAGTAGGGCCATAAGGACATATGAAAAGATGCTCAAACTCATTAACCATGAGAAGAGAATCCAAGAAATTAAGACATCCCCACTTACCTGGAAAGGCTGCTATGAACTATATGAACAAGCAAGATACCAGGCTATTTCTCCAAAGGCATTTTATTGGCTTCAAGGTCAACCTTTATTTATTAAAGCTTTTTGCTGACATCCAGAATCTGAGAAGGTCTCTCTCAGACATGACATTCCAGTCAAAGTCTTGACTAATAAATCCACAATTGGAAACTGGAAAAAATCAGATCCCTATTTAATTCATGCATACAAATATAGTGCCATGAAAATAATAATATTCACTCATTAAGAGTTTCCAAGTTCCAGAGGGATCAAGTTGGGAGAAAAATATAAATGCTTCAATATTGCTACAATTTACCAAATTGTTCTATGAAAACAAACAAGTATTTTTAAATCAGTAATATTTTTAATAAAGTCACAAGAACAATAACTATCCTCAGTTCATTCAGTCCCACAATCAATTCTTGTTTATCCTGATTATTTGTCATTGTCTTTATGAAACCAGTCATTCTGCAGAGCCTTACAAATCCCCATCTATTTCATAATATGACTTGTAAATGTATTCTCAGTAAGACAGGTTTTAGAATAAGTCAGAAGATGTAACACTTTTGTAAATGCATCAGAGTAAAACAGTGACCATCTCTAAATGGCTAAAAATAATACTTAAAATGACAGGGCTATTGATCACATCACAATACAATTGACAAAGTAATCTACTTTTTTTAACAATATTTTAAGATAATCAAAATTACAAATGAAATTATATCAGACTAAAAAAATCAATTAATTTGTTTTCCACTGTCAGTTTTATCTGGGATTTCAATTGGGAAGTAACAATTGGTCTTGGAAAATCAAAGGGAGCTTTTGTATTTTTCATTTGTCCATAAAATTATTACTTTACTTTATCATCTATCTATGTGCTTTTCTTTTTCTTTCTTATTCATTTTTTTATTTCCATTTCCTTTGTTGAGAATTCCTTCTTCAAATGTTATTCCTTTCAGTAATATGTATAACCATTTCTTTTATCCTTTCTCTTTTTTTCACTTTCTCAATTCCTTCTCTTTTTGCTTCTTCCATCTACAAATCCTTCTTCAAATTACACAAACCTTCTTCAATTTACACAGACCCTCTTCAACTTACTTAAACCTATGACTTACACAATTCTTCAATTTACACAAACCCTGTGCAACTTTCCTAGTCCCCAAAACCAACTTTAGCGTGACCAACTATCAATTCTATTTCCTTCAAAATATGTTGCCATAATTTACATCTTTCATTACCAAAACCATATATTTTCCCCAACTTAATTAGAATTTTCAATTTTTAATGACAACTGAAAGTAATTAGCATTCTTTAGATTGAAAATGTATAAATACATTTTACAATTTTCAGAAGCATTTTTTTCTGTTGACAAATACAAAATTTTTCTTGGTGATTACTGCATTCCTTTAGTGTGCTCAAAAGTGAGTTGTTTAATTATATCTAGTGTCCTTGACAACTTTTACAGAGACTGAGGAAGAAACTGGGGAGATATGAGCCTTGGCATGGCTTTAAGTCACTTAAGTTTAAGAATACATTTTTCCCTTTTCCTTTCTGAACTTTACTCTCTGAGAGGGTAGTGAGATCTTTTCCTTTCTTTAGACCATTAATTTAAATCCGTTTTCAGTAGAATCCTTATGATATAACAATGTGAAAGTTTGCATGTAAGAGATCTTATCCCATTTATCAGACCTTTGGCAAAACAATTCAAGATTAAGACTAAGCCTTTCTTTTCAAAACAGAAACAAGGACAAATACATAAAGCAAAGACAAAATTCAAACAGATGAGTACTCTCAAACTAAGTCTTCTAAAAGGAGGGACTGGGACTAGCCTTAGAATTTTATCTCATACCAGTACCATAAACAACCCTGACAAATTCTAAATGGCATGAAGTTCAAGACAGTGAAGACAGAGGATTCTTTTCTTTTTTTAACTTTATTTATTTAGTTTTTCAAATACATTTGTCTCTGCCTTCCCCCCACCACTTTCCCTTGCCCTTTCCCTCCCTCCTTCCCTCCCAGATTCTTGACATGTACAAAAAAGCAAAGATCAAACCAGGTCTCCAAAAGATGAGAAAGCGAGCAGAAAACTGTAAGCAAAGTTTTATTTCAGAGAGATGAGAGAAGCAGATGAGAGCCCTCAAACAGAAATAGATTTTTTCCTGAAGAAGAGCAGAGAAACAAAACCAATGGACAATAAAAAAGCAGTATGGAACAAGAAAAGTAAACGATACCCAAACCAAAATCAAAAGAGCACTCCAACCAAATTCCATACTGGAGAACTGGGATATTTTCTTTTCACTGAGCTGTCTCTACCGCCAAGTGGTGCCTATTGATTCCTCCAGAATCCTAAATGGCTCGAAGAACCCAATGGAGGGATGGGGCTCCTGATTGTGTACACCAGGAACTTATACAATCTGGGCTCATCAGCCCACCAACAATCTGTTTCCTTTCACCAATAAAGCATTTAAATGCAGCTGATGCCTTGAGAGGGAGAGCAGGAAAAGTCCCTGAAACAAAGAACTCTCAGCAGCTGCTGGGAAATTCCTGAAATCCTTGCCATGGGGTCAGCTTGCCACAAGCAGCTGGGATGCTCAGCCTGGGCCCTTTGGGCCTTATCAGGGTCCACATTGTCTCATCTGGAGTTGCCAAAATCTAACCAAAAACAGGTCTGGCTGCCTGCCACTATGACAGCCTATACTTGAGAGGCAGGTGCTGATGTAAACGAAAGTGGTTTATTTTCAGATGCTGGCCACCTGGAAGATGGAAGACTCATCACAAAGCCCTTTCCACCTCTCAGTAGAGGCAGAGGTTTTTATAAAGAGGGAAAGGGGTACAGAACAAAGAGATCAAGCGAGGGTGTTGAAAAGTTCTCTACATGCAGACTAGCACAGTCAGTTCTAATAAGGACAATGATGGTCTGGTGTGCATCATCCTGGTTGTCATCCTGGCTTCACAACATCCTGGTCATCTTGACTCCACAGTTGAAGGTCAGCAAATCTCTCAGAGCTGGGATGCCTGAAGGTTGGAGTCTGCATCGTTTAAAGCTAGTTCCTTGGATTCTTTTACAATCATGCTCTTCATCTACAAGATACATATTAGTCAGAGTTAGCACTTACAGAAACTATGTCAAAGGAATGGTGAGGTGGATTACAATTTCCCACTGATACAATTATGCACTGCTACACTAAGATTGTAAAAATTACAAAGAGTGATAACATCTTCTGAAGATAAATAAGAAGCTAAATAGGTATTGTTCAATTTTACATAAGTGGAAAAATATCTTTAAAATGATATTTTTGGCAGTATGCATCAAATGAATTGTGTATGTATTCCCCTTTTGGGTAATTTCACTTTTAGGTTATTACCTCTAATATTATTCATACATGTAAATATAGACATATATGCTACTGTTATTTGCAGCATTGTTTGTAATATTAGACTAACAAATGTCTATCAGTAAGGCAATGGCATAATAGATTATAATATTCATAAAAAGAAAGACTGTACAATACTGAATATGAATAAATTAGAGCTAAGTGTATCTATATAGACAAAACTCCAAAACAGCGTTATGAAAACAATAATTTGTTTTCATATACCATCTGGATATATAAAGTAAAAAATATACTTGTGTGTGAGAGTGTGTGTGTATTGCAGATATAATATGGCATCAGCAACAGTTTAGAGGCATGAAAGAACATGTCCAGGCAATAGTGAATAGTCTGGTATAGCAGGAATGTAGGAGGGTTGAATGGAAGGTGTAGGCGTAAGAATAAAAGACAGGGACCAGGATTTAAAAGTCATTGGCTACCCTGCAAAGGAGCCTGAAGTATATTGCTTAGACACTGGTGACCCCTGCAACACTTTGAGTAAAGAATGCCAGGATCATATTTTTATTTAAAAAAAAAAAACTTTGGTAAGTATACAGAAGTAAAGTTGAAACTAATTGAAGGCATGGTGACAAGACAAAACTAGAGGTACAGGCACCCTTGAGGCAGCTGTTGTACTGAGAAGAGAAAGGATTATCAATATTTTTTTAAAGGAAAGAACTGCTTTATTCATATATTAAGAAAATGAAAAACAAGTTCACAAAGATATATAAATATGCTTATTAGGTTGTCCAATAGTGGGAAACTGCATTTGTACATAATAAAATTTATTGTGACCATGACAAAAAAATTAAAAGTACATGTTTAAAATGTAAAAAAAAAGAAAGAAATTATAAAAGAAAAAATAAATTATAAATTGATTTGAAAAGAGAAGTTATGAAGAAGGGGAAATAAAATAACCCTGAGCTTCCTAATATAAAAAATCAAGGGCAAAATTTGCCATAACTTTAAAAAATAGTCCAGAATTTGAGAATAGAGCTGTAATGTACAAAGATTGGCTAAATACCTATTAGAAATGATCCACAGAATATAAATGAATCTAGAATATGCTATGTAGTACATGAACCACAAATTAATCTATGTTTTAGTATTTCATATAACATATGTATGGGAAATGTCAAGTCACTTATTTATACAAGGTAACATAAAGGGCTAACTTTTTAGCATATTTTCTAGCATAGGAGCCCCAAGAAACTATGTGTAGGAACAGAACTATGACAAAAAACTGTTTCATCAAATCTGTCAGTATCTCTAACAGAGAAGAATAATGAAAAATGTACAAAGAACTATTTTTGTAATGCTCACTCTAAGTTATTTTTAAGTGGCACTAGTGAGTCAGTCCATACTAAATGATTTTATTATTTACAAAGAACTGGAAAGAGTATTCTAAGGATGTGTGTTAGATCTGTAGTTTGTTAACTGAAAAAACACATAGAATGTAGTTATAATAAAAACCTCTTCAACCTAGACCATATGTATCCATCACTTGGAATCCAGTTAAGTTCAATGTATGGACCAGTGAAACTACATTTTATTTACCTGAAACTTGGCAAACACATTGTAGAAAACCACCTGTCAAAATCAAATCTTGTGGATTTAAAGGGACTCGACACAGCAACAAAAATCTCTCAGGCAAGTTTCATAATGTGAAGAGTTAACAGACCCAATAATTGCATTTCTATCCAGCATGGAGATGAGAGCTTCTGATGATCTAGTATTACACCAGTAAAAGCATGTCATGGGTCAGAAAGAGCAGTTAAATCAGATCAAGTAGAGGACCCGCAAGAGCTTGTGTATGTGTGTGTACAGGCACCGGCTTTATGAAGCTGAAATTCAATCCATGGCATTCACAAAGTCACCATCTAGCCCAAGCTAGAGTTAATGAGCAGTGACAATTCTATCTTAAAAGTAATTTAATATATTTTGATACATAGTAATGTAACAGGATCCTTCTAATTTCTTTAAATGGTAAAAAGATTCTTATTAATTGCTAAATTACTCAATTTTTACTAGGAAAAATGGCAAGATTTTGAGAAAGAAAGAAGGAAGCAATCAGAACATTAAAGCAAGTGGTACTATAAACTTAGGCTGAATTGAAGATGTCCTATTTCCTCCACCTTTTTAATGTATAATTGTCAAAGTAATAATACTTAAAATGACTCTATTATAAACTTCACCATTAGCTGATTTATATAGTCAGACTGTCTGAAATAAAATATGTGCAATGTTTCCTATTTTTTCATAGCAGAAAAAGATCATCCAGATTCCTTGACATTCTTTGGAGAACTCTCTAATTCAATGTTTTGGTTAATCCTGAAAACCTCACAACAAAACTGTAGAAAACTGAGGCATCATGGTTCCTCTGAAGATGAAGAAACTGGCAACCAGAAAATTAAGTGGCTCTCCTGAAACCAAAGAGTAATGTAAGTGGCCTGATTCTTCAAAATTTTTTTTTTTTTTTTTTTGGCAGGGGAGAGCGTGAATTAATTTATGTAACCTACAGAAAGATCATCTCCTAAAATAACTATTTTTGTTTTTCAGGGCCGCCATAACAAAGTACCACAAACTGAATGGCTTAAGCAACAAAAATTAATTGGTTCACTGAAGGCCAAAAGTCCAAAATCAAAGTGTTGACAGGGTTGGTTCATTCTGAGCTCTGAGCAGGGACAATCTGTTCTAGTTCCCTCCTTTCCTTGTAGTTGGCCAGCCATCTTCATGTTCACACAGTATTCTCTATGTCTTCACACCTTCTTCCCTCTGTGCATATCTGTGTCCAAATTTCTCCTTTTAATACAAACACCAGTCATATTGAATTAGGGCCCACACAAATGACTTCATTTTAACTTGATAACCTGTGCAAAAGTCCTATCTTCCCATAAGATCACATTCTGAAGTGCTAGGAGTTAGGACTGCAATATACAAATGTTGGTAGGACACAATTCAATCTATAACAATGACCTTTGGTCTTGTAGCCAAGAATGTGACATGGCTGGTTTCCTAATTGCTAGTTAAATAGATGTGAGATTGAAAGTCAAATATCTGCCAAGTCCACCTTTCTTCTAGGAGACCTGCACTGCTATTGAGGTCAACCCTTAGCAGTCACTTTGAGGTCTGATGAACCTGCCCATTGACCTTGGTTAATTTTTCCACAGGATATACTTGACTCAGCTAAGGTACTCAGGTTCTCTTAGGGATTTCAAATCGGTAGGTCAAGAGCAGCTGTTTTCTCTGGGCAGATTCCTGAACTGGAGACACTTGAATTCAGGAGCTCTGGGCAGTTCTTCAGTCTTTGCCCTACCAACTCCATGGCTATAGGCATTCTCCTTAGGGGTCTATGAAAACCTAGAATACTTTCAATAAATTCTCTCCCCCTCCCTCTCTCCTCTGATATTTGTGTGTGTGTCACTCCTGCAAGTATTTAAAGTTTATTTCTTTTCCTGATAGAAACAAAGCTTAGTTAAGAGATGTACAGCTCCATAGGTTTCTGGTTATCAAACATTGTTTTTAATGAACACCTCTCTTTGAATCCTAATATATGGAACAAATAAGCAGAGTTCGTTCTCATAGAAGAAGCTGGTTGTCTTTCCAGATCTACCCCCTTCATTTTTGCCTTACTCTCACCATCACCCCACAACTTGAGGGATCTCTCTGGAGCCCTGAGTCTTTATAAATTGAGGTTTAAAAACCATAACAGTAGGTTCCTTCCCTGCACATTTTTAGGGTTTTTCATTTTATTTTTTTATTTTTGGTATTTCTCTCTCTGTAGCCAAAATATTTGTTGCCTCTGTTAGAAAATAACTGAGTTTAAGAAAATTATTTCCTATCTGTCAAGTACCAAAAATATGGCCCTAAAAAGAAGCCAGGGAGAGCCAATGAATTTCAAATAGGTGACAATGTGACTTGAGGTGAGCTGTGCTTAGAAATTCAAGAGCAAAATTTCTCCCAAAGTCCTTAAGAGAAAAAGGTTTTCATATTTCTGATTGTACTCATTGTTTATTCAAATTTCCAGGAGCAATTTGTTGTTTTCAGTAATGCAGGGTTTGATAATTGAAGGAAAGTATATTTTAATTACAAATAATTGATCGCTAATATAACAGGAGCAGTTGTTTTTAAAATATGTGAATGCTGTTATTAATTCAGCATTATGTTAATAATTGTTAGTATCTTTCTATTACTTTTGTGATGATCCTGACTTGCTTCAGAGTCCTCTTTTCAATAGAAATGTGTCCTGTTTCACCTTTAACTGGTTATTCTTTGGGGAATTAAAAAAAAAAATCACTGGGTAGAAACCAGGAGGCCTAAACTGCCATTTCTAAAAAAAGTTTTTATTGAATCTACTGGGGTGACATTGTTTAATGAACTTGTATAGTTTTCAGATGTACACGGCTATATCATCTCTGCATTGTGCTGTGCGTTCACCACCCCAAGTCAAGTCTCCTTCCATCATCGTTTATCCCCTCTTTATCTTCTATCTCTTCCTACCCACCTTCCCTCTGATAAAACTGCCTTTTACCATCTAAATAAATTTACTGGTTCTTAGACTCCTTGCCTATAAAATAAAGGGACTAAATATAATATTGTATATTTCTACTAACTTGGGAAAGCAGAGTCTGTAAGTCAACTTCTAAGTGATGTCACACTGCACAACTGTAGAAGGCACTTGCCATGCTGCAGAGTATAGGAGAGCCCAGACTGGATGAGCCAATGATTTAATCAATTCTATCTTGTTCTCATTGCAATTAATTAGTATTGTGGCCAGATTTTACTAGGCATCCTGAGTTTAATTGACAGACACATAAATCACTGACAAATTCCTTTGACACTTACAATATAAGGTACAAAGCTTTCTCATTTTTATATACCATTTCTATTTTGAAAAATGAATTAGGCAGGAATCAAAATTTTTAAAAAGCATGTCAAATAAGGAAGAGAATGTTATAACAGCAATTCATACTCTAGACTAGGAAATATTTGTTTTTTTCCTCCCTGAAGGTGAACTATAAAGAACAAGCATAGGATTAAGAAAGCATGCTTCCTTCAGACCACCCCATTAGTTAGATCTTATTTTAAATGCCATCTTTTCTTAGTCAATCTATAGCAACCACCGGTTGCTTTTAATCTTATGATTGTAGTTTAATTCTCCTCAGTGAATGCATTACAAATCCTATGCTTTCAGGTTATTCATTTTTTAAGTATCTAAAATAAGATTCATGATTATGGGGACATTGCCCACCTTTCACCTCATTCTATCCTCAATGTTTAGAACAGTGCCTGCTATATAATATGCAGTTTGTGTACACACACACACACACACACACACACACACACACACACACATATATGTAAGCTCTGCCTGTCTCAAGAGAGTCATAGAGTGTAGTGATTAAAGATAAGTTCACCAGAAACCAACACTTCCAAACCTAAGCATGATCAGCTACAATATTTTTAGGGCACAATAAAAAATTAAAATGCACAGAACTTTGTTCAAAATGAATTAAGCATTTCAAGACAGGGACAATAGAACATTGAATCTTCTCTATATGGGAAGCAACTGTACAGGTTGCATGCCCATGAAGCTAAACTTGAGTGACCTGGGGCAACTGCTTAGCCTTTCTGTATCTTTTAACTCATACCTATTCTATTTCCTCATAGGGTTGTGACAATTAAGTCAACTGATATATGTAAACTTTTAGAAGTGTTTGTATACAATATACAGATATTAGCTTTTGTTATAACAAATATGAAACCATATGCATGTATAAGATCTGACATACAGAGGCATACCTGAAGCTTCAAAGAGTTTTTTTCCCTAAAAAAGTGGTTATTTATCTTAAATAATTAATAAATAGCAATGTAGTCTAGCTAGCTTTTTTTAAATCATCACATTATTAAAACAGGAAAAGACTTAATTGAGGATGATTAAGTCCATAATTTTGTAATAAAATTTTATTTACTTTACACAATTAATTTCAATATGCCAACACTTATATGAGCACATTGTTTACAATGACCAGAATTATGATAAGGTTCTGGTATTAATTTCTAATCACTTCCTGGTAAAGAATTAATGATTATTCTATCTGATGAAATTAAGGAAAATATTTGTCTTTATCTGGCCTTCTCTCACAATTTCTTTTATCTGGTCCTTTCCATGACACCAGCTTATTTTTTATTTAGTTATTTATTTCAGAATGAGAGAGAGAAACATCAATTTGTTGTCCCACTTATTTATGCACTCATCAGTTGATTCTTGTATGCGCCCTGACCAGAGATCAAACCCATGACCTTGACATATGAAGATGACACTCTAACCAACTGAGCTAACCAGCCAGAGCCCAGACCTACTTTTTAGAGTAGGCATTTTCTTGAATAAGGGGGTTTTATTTTTTTAATTATAAAGTACAGAAAAATTCCATGATGAGAATTATCACACATAAATTTATAATTTATCTAAAATTTTGGCACACTTGTTTTAGATTTTTAAAACTATGTATATAGATTCAGTAAATTTGGCCAATTTTGTTTTTTGAGCTTCTATTGTGTGCCAGGTGCTGTTCTAGTTATAAAAAGTGCAACAAAACAATGAAGCAATATCCCCACTCCCAGGAACTTATACTGGAATTATCCATACCATTATCAATTGATTTTAATTTTTTCAGTATTTTTTTTACTTCCCAGACTAAGTTGGAAATTATACTCATTGTTCACTGTGAATTCCTCTGATTTCTGCTGAGTTGGGCATTCTTTCATATGTTCATGAATATTCCATTGTCCTTTTCTATAAATTCTCTGTTCATATCCTTTGCTGATTTTTCTATTTGGTTATTTATAGTTTTACTATTAATTTATAAGAGCCCTTGCGCGAGCTCTCTCTCTATTTCCTTTTCTTCTGGATGTTCATTCTTGATTAGTTAGGTGGTTTCTAAATAATATGCCTGAGTATTTTGTTTCTTGTATTTGTTAAATAGCTTAAACAATAAAGAAAATTTACTTTCTTGTCTGCATGATTCCCAGGCTTGTTTTCTTAGGAACTGGTCATTTCAGTGGTTTTCATAATTATCAAAATCCAGGTTCTGTCCAGCTTTCATCTCTGATATGCTTAATGTTTCATTTTTATTCTTTGGCCTGTTCCTCTTCTTGTCACTGAGCAGCTGCCACATAGTCATCACATCTAGACATAGAAAAAACTACTAGAAAAATTGCTGGTATCATGTTTAAAGAGCAAGCAAATCTTTTGAAGGAGCACCCATCACATGTTCCACACATCATTGGCTTTCCTCAACCAATTATAAGTGAAGAGAATGGTAAACATCAACTGTTGACGTCAACCTTTTAGAATTTATTCCTGAGCTGGAAATGGTGTCCCCTTCTTTAACACAAAGAGTCTGACATCATTAGAGTTTTATCAGCCCAGAAACAGAAGTGAATGTCTACTTTGCAGACAACACAAAGTGGATGCTACACATATGTTAACAGTGTACAGATATTATAAATAGAATCTCTTGTCAACTGCATTTTAAAGCATTTATCACTGATTTATACTGAACCTAATGAGTCTTTCTTTATTTATTTACAAGAAACCATGCTGAATTCCTTTACTAGCTCAAATAGCATAATAGTCATTTGCTTGGAATTTTTTGAATGCTGGCATATTTTAAGGACAATTTTGTATCTTTTTAGTTATTTTTTTCACTCATTTATTTTCCCTTTTTTATTTTATTGGCTAAGATTTTTTTAATAGAGTGTTGAATAATAATAGGGATACCATTTTTGTTTCTTGCTTCTAATTTTAACAGTAATTAATTTTTTTCTGAATAGACTCATGCACTAGAACTAATCTCAATGTGTGTAGGCATTTCTAAGAGACATATGTAAGCCCCGGATACATCAAATGTTTAACAGCTGTGCATAGGAGAAATGGGCTATTTTGTGAGACTTCGAGATTCTCACTGGAAGAAGTTTCCAAGTAATTGCTTGTCAACTTCTTGGTGAGTGTATTGTAACAACAATAAGTCAATATTATCTCAAATACAGGACCCTGGGTTTTACTCAAAGCATTAGATATTTTGCTTGGTCCCTCAATTAAAATAAACAGGAATACATTTCTTGACAAATTCATTTACTCATTTTCTTCATTCAACAATTTTTTTAAATCACTAACTGTGAGCTGAAGCTTGGGAGCACATAATTTAAAGCGATGTAGACCTTGTCACTTTCTTTCAGTTTCCATATTCTATGTCAAAGATGAATATGTACATATATTAACTACAGAATTTCATAGTAATTGCTAAAAGAAATTACATACAAAGTTGCCCATAACAGAATGTTGAAAAAATAATCTAAGTATAAAATACAAGGAAAAAGAGGATGTGGCTCTGGAGTGGGTCCATTATTGAAAAGAGCCATGAATCACCAGCAGAGTCCACCATCACAAGGTTGGGCAGATGGGAAAATGGACCTCATGTTTTTCAGTAAAAGCTGGACCATTTGTATTCCATCCAGATCCTTAGGAAAACAAAGTCTTCTGGGAGTCTTAAGTCCAGCTCTGTCTCTTCCTGATGTTCAGTTACTGTGGCTGCTTTGCTACATTCAGGTTTCCAAGTTGATTTATGCTTCTTAGACAATGTGTGAGAGCAGTAGCAAAAAGAAAAGAAAACAAGATTGGGAATAATTGAGAAGAAGAGGTACTGTGTTTTTCTCCTCTTTCTCTTTGTGGTTCCCATGAGAACCACATGGACATGAGAGTCTGTGACAAACCGCTTTTATTAGCCCAGACTCCCAGTGCTTCCGTGACAGGGTGTGTCTTGCTGAGTAACTGGTAAAGTCCCCTCCTTATTCTAGCCTAAGGATTAAATCCAGTCTAAATTTTTTTTTTTTTAATTCTGGCTACCAAAAATCAGCTTTGAATCCTGATGCAGTGCACCAGTGATATCCTCTTACACACATAATTTACGCAGTGTTCACAATGCGTCCCATTCACAAATGCCCACAAAAGGAGGGTTAAGACTCAGGCCAAACTTGGTGCTTATAATGGAAAACCAGCAAGGGCTGCTTTCTGTAGTTTTGTCATCTTGTGCATCCAAGACGTCTGGGCCAAAAGATAAAGCTTTACACAGATCATCTAAATGACACACAAGGATTGCATTCTGGAATTGTCATTAGAAGGCTTTTAACAAGTTTGAAATGCTCAGTATCATTCAAAGATTGTTACTGCCTTGTGATTGTTCAGGAATGAAATTATAATCTGAGGACTTCAATAAACTATGGCGAAATTAGTTCTTTTGTTTTGCCTTAGTCTTGTCAAAAGCAAGATGAATGTGCAGCCCTCTGCACTCATTACAGCTTTTCTTACAGGAATTTGACGTATAAATCAAAATTCTATTTAGAGGCAAAGAAACTCACTAGTGTGTAATAATCTCGTTACCTTTCCTCCAGTTTCTCTCACTCTTATTTTTTCCCCAAGTAGTCAACCATTTTGTCCTGTTTCTCCATAACCTCCCTCCACACTCTCCCCAACCCTGAGATGTTGAATGCTCTCATCATGAATCTCGCTGCATAAGTGGGGCAAGGGTAAGAGTTCTGAGCAGGTGGAAACTCAGAGAAAACATCTGTAGGGTCATTTTACAAATGAAATCACTAAAAAAACAATGCTTCTTGCTGAATAATAGCACAGAACTTTTAAATCACAGAAATTAGAGACAGGAGAACTGTCAGATCACCTTGTCTATCTCCTATAGCAGCTTCATGTGTTTAGTGTGAAATGACATGAGCAGTGCAGCATTACTAGAGGCCCTGAGGAGTCCCACTCTCCAGTTATAATCTCCATGCTAAGAAAATGTTGCTGGGGGTCATTCAGCTTTTCTTTTGCCTAATTTCATATTGTTCTGATTGGTTATAGCCTTTTAAAATGTAATCATACTGTGTTGCTCCTCCTTCTTTAAAACTTATCACCTTGTAATAGTACATTATTATTGTCTTTCCTTATAATTATTTGAGCCAAGTTATTCAATTTCCTCTTAAAATATTGCCTTATAAATTAGTCCCCATTTGCCAAATCCATTACTTTTCTAAAGTGTTGTTGACTGCACTTCCATTAACTCTGACCAAAACTATGTTTCTTATAATTTCATTGTGTGTGTGTATGTGTGTGTGTTTATAGAATTAAGGAATTTTGCTCAGTCCTTATAGAAAATGAACATGGAATTCAAGCCAGTGACTGGAACTCACAGTTCCCCAAAATTCAGACAAATTTGCTACCAGGTTCTAAAGCCATGATTTATATTTCTCCAAGTCATCATAAAGTTAGTATCCCACAGGTCTTTCTGGGTTATCAGGCTGTTCACATATACCTGAATAAACATTGTCATTAAATACTTCTTGCTCTTGAATAAGGTACTTCTTCAACAGATATTTTATTTTTATTTTTTAGTCTACACCCAAGGGTATATTTTTATTGACTTTTGAGAGAGAGAGAGAAACATTGATGTAAGAGAGAAACATCCATTGCCTCCCATATGCACCCCAACCAAGGATTACATCTGCAATCCAGGTATGCGCCCTGACCTGGGATTGAACCCACAATCTTTTGATGTATGGGATGATGGTACAACTAACTGAGCAACCCAGGTTAGGACCATCTAAAGGTATTTTTTAAATTTCATGTATTACATGACCTTCTATAAAATAAAACTGCACATTTTGCAGTTACAAAATCCTCATGTCTCCTAGTTTGGAAATGGAAAGACAACCTTCACTCTAATTGTCTAGGGTGGGGAAAAAGTCAGTTGAATCTTAAAGATATGATTTCATTCTGCCCTGGAAGTTGGAGAGGCTCTTGTAATTATTTCCACTTCTTCTCCCACCAGCATCACCAACACCACCAGGCTGGCCCCAGGCAGCGAACTGTTTAACATCCCGACATCAGCATGGATATGGAGAGTTTCCTAAAATGGCAAGGCTACAATATTTCAACAACACTGTAGTAAAAGATTTGACGGACATCCATATAGAAAACCTGGCATATAGACTATAACCCGAGTCCCTAGAATTGTAGGTCTCATCCCATGTTAGCTCTTGACCTGTCTCTGTAACTGCAGAACCAGCTCAAAATGACCCTGTCCTGTTTAATGTAAGAGACTGGCTGAGTTGATTTTCAGAGAAAACAGTCAAAAACTGCAAGTCCTGTAGCTCAGGAATGTTGCAGAAGAGAATACATTTCCTCTAGCTGCACAGAAACCAGTCTTTCCTATTCCCCATGGAACCAAAGGAACAAACATAACCAGAAGTTGAACACCAGAATCTTTTCAGAAGAGAAGTGTCAGCTGTCCAGGAAGATCCACTGCTGACTCCCTTTACCATAAATGGCAAAGGACCAAGGCCCTCCAAGTAAAACTCACCCCAACAGCACTTTCACATACCTGCTCCCCCTAAAACTTTACAAACCCCTCACCTAGTGCAACCAGCAAGATTAATTTTTAGGCAACTTTTGGTCTCCTATCTTTTTGGTTGTCAAGTTCTCAATTGATAAACATTTTTTTTTTTTTACTCCAAACTCATGTTTCTTCAAACTCATCATCTTGGGTTCAATAAAATATTGACTTAGAGATTATCTATTTCATCCTGGTGTCCAAAATGTAGGTATTATGATACCTGAGACTTAAGACTCTTTTTACTGATGAAGAATGATGCTGGCAGAGAACAGTTACTTTCCCAGCCTTTCAGAGACTTGAGTGAGGTGGGATCTGGACTCTATTGCCCATACATGGCAGTTAAATAGTGATAATAAGTTTTATGACTTCTTCTCTGAGAGGATCAGAATACTTTTGGGTCAATTAAAAACAACATGAAAATCCCCCAAAACTTGTCTCAGTTCTCACAACTGTAAAAGAAGAGAGGGAGGAGGGATTGCTGGAGCAAAGGAAGGAGAGAAGATCAGGAAGAAATGGCTGGTGGGCCTGGAGAGGAAGGAAGAAGAGAATTATATGTAGAGTGCTTACCACGCTAGCACATACTTGGTGCACAAGATCTCATTTATTCATTACTGAAACAGTCTGACTTCTTAGCTCATGGCCTTCCAACAACACAAGACTCTGCTATTTCTCAAATATGTGAGATTAATGAGATGATAATGTTGATAAAGTGTTTCAATTTCCTTTGAGAAAAAGAGCCTTAAAATTTTATTGTTATTGTTACTCCTATTATTGAAGTGATGCCACTGATGTAACTAATATTACTCACTTATTTCATTTAACAAAATAAAGTCTAAAAACAAGAATGAGCATATTTATTGGGTTTTGAATTCAGCCATTTATCTAGTTCAGCTGCAAGCTTTTGTAGATCATGGTCTCGAGGACTAAATGTACAACCAAGATCAAAGAACTGTAACCCAGTAGGTCTTCATCCTAATGCTGGATTCTCCCGACGAAGTAGAAAAGGGTGGATTATGGTGAAAGACCTGAAATATGAAGTCTTCTCAGTCTATGATTATTGAAGAAACGATGTAGCCAAAATTCCTGTACTTGTTTATGGAAGTAACAATGGGCTCAATTGAGATAATTTGCTTCTCTGAGAGAACATTTTTTCCCTTTTCTATGAAAGAGAGTTGTCTTAGTTATAAAAAGCAAAATTATGTAAAGGATAGAAGGACATTGCAAAAATACATAGAGTTATGCACATATTCAGATACAAACAAGAACCTGGCATGACTTATTTTAGTTTTGCCTATTTTATTAGTCTTTATATGGGAAAATAATTCAATCCCCCTCAAAAAAAAAAAACAAAAAAACAAAAAGAAAAACCCTGCCCTTATGCTCAGTGATCACCAAATGAAACTGTAAACTGAGAATGGAAGAATGAAAATTTGACTTGAATTTTTAATGTGGTTATTATATGTTTAATTTTCATTTACTTAAATTGGACTTAAATATGTTCATATTTTCTTCAACATGCTCTGTATTTTTTTTTATTTAATAGAATTCTACACTTTGTTTAGATCCTGTGTGGACCTTAAGCAGAAAAGAATGTCCATATGTTCTTGTGTTTTTAATGAATAAAACTGAGTCCCCAAGAAAACAAATGTCTCAGCCAAGGTCTCTCAATTGGTCAGCAATGTCTGGAGTTTAATTTAAGTCCCCTTCAAAACAATATTCTTTCACAGCATTGACTTTAAATTTGGACAGAGAAGTCTTTTCATTTATTTTACCTTGAGTTTCTCTAATCTTCTTCCTAAATGGACAAAGCAAAAAAGAAGAGAGACATTCTCTGCTGAGTGTCATCAAGAATAGAGAAAATGGAAAGCACCCAGTGACCTTGGTTATTCTTTGTGTCCTTGTGTGCCCTCTTACCATGGAAAAGCAAAATTAAGCTCATGCATAGCATTGAGGTCCATGACTGTGACTATCAGATAGCCTGATTTACTTCTGGGGATAAAAACTCATTGATTATTTGAAAATGTGCAAGAGCAAATTATTCCTTTATTGTAAACCATAAGGCATTTTTCCACCCCTTCCCTCCAAAGTCCCTTTTTTATTTCTCAAATTTGCTACAGAAAGTGTACAGTACTAAGAACTGGCAGAAAAGAAGGAGGGGGAATACAAGAAGTAGCTAGGAGAAAGGAAGAATAGCAAATGACTTTGTACATGTATGAAAACCCTCTTGATATCTTGGTCTACAAATAAATTCATTGTCTTGGACTCACAGCATCTGCCTGCTATTTTTTGCTAGTCTTACTTCCACACTAGAAAAAAATTACTTTCTCTATCATTACCTCCTCTCACAATCTTATCACCTTCCCAGGAACCATGTTTGTTTGTTTTAATTTTTATTTATGGAGAGAGAGAGAGATTTTGAGATTTATTGTCCCACTTATCTGAGCATTTATTGGTTGCTTCTTTTATGTGCCTTGACACATACAAAAGATTGAATTCATAACTTTCGTATAGCAGGATGATGTACTAACAAACTGAGCAACTGAGCTACTTGGCCAGGGCATTACCCAACCAATTTTCTGTAGTTAAATGAAAATGAAAGGAAATCTCTTTGTTTTATAGTTGAGCAGCTATTTAGTTTACACAGGAGTGTATTTTATTGTTTCTAGCTAAAACTCTAATACAGTATTGAATAAAAACGTAGAAGCCAAAATATCTGTTGAGAGGATTGATTGAGTTTGATGATTAGTAGTCATTTTCTGAGCATCTATGACTGGTCAGGTTTTGTGGAAGGGGGAGGCCAACAATCCATGTGATTAAACAACTTACAGTAATTTAATGGAAGAGACATACAGGTATATAAATATTAAAATCAGTGCCACCCAATCAATGTCATTGAGATAAGAACAAACTTGGTAGAATCACTGAAGGGAGAATGACAACTTCCATAGGGGAGGCAGGAAAGGCTTGCAGAAGTATGAGCACTAAAGTTGATTCTTAAGGGATAACTGAGACTGAGGAACAGAGGTGGTAAAAGCTTTCGGGGTGAGTAAGGACTGAATGTTACAGGAACTTGGCATAAATGCTGAACCTTTAGAAGTTCAGTGGCAACAGCATTGAGGAAAGTGTCAGGAGACAGTATAAAGTAGGACAAGAGTTTGAAAAATCTTGTGCATCATACCAGGGAGTTTGGGACTTATTCTGTGGGCAGCAGTTAACAGAGGCTTTCAACCTGAAAAAAAAAATGAACAACCATCAACAATTTTTCTTTTCAGTGAAAGAAAACTAGGGATAATATGTATCAAAATCTTGACAGAGAAAGTAGTTGGGGAGCTATTTAAATATCCTGAGTGAGATGTGACAAGGGTCCTCAGTGGAAATGGAGATCAGACAGAGGCCCTGGAAGAATACACGCAGAATGATGAGTTGGGGGGAGGTTGACAGTGGGACTGAGGTTCCCATGGTGGTACTTCATTCAGTTAATCTGAGAACACTGAATGAAGGTAAGATTTTCATTTATTCAACACCCCTTTCATTGATCATCTTTCATGTTCCAGGAGCTGCTTAGGAACCTAGAATATGACTGAGAAATAGCTCCTACCATAACGAATCTCCGTGTTTAATGGGGAGGATGTGGGATTAAAAGCTTAAGTATGTTATGATAAATGCAATGATGACTAATGATGGCCAAATTTTAGAGTGATTACTACATATTAGACACTGTTTTAGTCCCTTCAGACTACTATAACAGAGAAACATAGACTGGGTAGCTCGAACAACAGAAATTTATTTCACACAATTCTGAAGGTTGGGAAGTCTATGATCAAGGTACTGGCAGATCCCATGTCTGGTGAGGACATGTTTCCTGGTTTGCAGATGACCATCTTCTCATTGGATTCTCACATGCTAGAGAGAAAATAGAAAGAAAGTAAACTCAGTAATATTTTCTTTTTATTAAATATATTGGAGTGACATTGGTTAATAGGATCATATAGGCTTCAAGTATACATTTATTTTTTAGGCTTTTTTATTTATTCATTTTTAGTTGATTAAGCTATTTCAGTAGTCCCAAATTTTCCCCTTTGCCCCACTCAACTCAGCACCCACCACTCCCTCTGGTGATCCACCCTCCTTTGTTCATATCCATGGGTCATACATATAAATTCTTTGGCAACTCCATTTCCTATACTTGCTCTTAACATCCTCCTGCTCTTCTGTAACTACCAATTTGTACTTCTGATTCCCAGTACCTGTTCCCCCATTCTCCCAGACACCCCTCCTATTGGCCACCATCCTAATGTTCTCCATATATATGATTCTGTTTCTGTCCTGCTTGTTTCCTTAGTTTGTTTTTTAGATTCAATTGTTAACAGTTCTATGTATTTATTGCCATTTTAGTATTCATAGTTTTGATCTTTTTCTTAAATACATCCTTTCAACATTTCATATAATAATGGTTTATTGATGATGAACTCCTTTAGCTTTACCTTATCTGGAAAGCATTTTAACTGCCCTTCAATTTTAAATGATAGCTTTGCTGAATAGAGTAATCTAGGTTGTAAGTCCTTGCTTTTCATCACTTTGAAAGCTTCTTGCCAATCCCTTCTAGCCTGCAAAGTTTCTTTTCAGAAATCAGCTGACAGTCTTATGGGAACTCCTTTGTAGGTAATTATCTGCTTCTCTCTTGCTGCTTTTAAAATTCTCTCTTTATCTTTAAACTTTGAAATTTTAATTTCGATGTGTCTTGGTGTGGTCCTCTTTACATACATCTTGTTTGGGATTCTCTGTTCTCCCTGAACTTGTATGTTTATTTCCTCCATCAAATTAGGGAAGTTTTATTTTATTATTTTTTCAAATAGTTTTCCAATTTCTTGCTCTTTCTCTACTCCTTCTGGAACCCTTATTATGCAAATGTTGGGATGTTTGAAGTTATCCCAGAGGCTCCTTAGACTACCCTCAATTTTTTTATTCTTTTTCTCTTCTTGCTGTACTGATTAGATATCTTTTTCTTCCTTATGCTCCAAATCATTGATTTGATTCTTGGCTTCATCCACTTCAATGCTGATTCCTTGTAAATTGTTCTTTATTTCAAATAGTGTATCCTTCATTTTTGCCTGAATTTCTTTTTTATGCTGTTGAAATACCCACTGAGTTCCTTGAGCATCCTTATAATCAATGTTTTGAACTCTGCATCTGATAGGTTGCATATCTCCACTTTGTTAGGCTCTTTTTCTGGAGTTTTGTTCTGTTCTTTAATTTGGGCCATATTTCTTTTTCTCCTCATTTTGGCAGCATCCCTATGTTTTTTTCTATGTATTAGGTAGAGCTGCTTTGATGTCATGTCTTGGTAGCATGGCTTGATGCAGTAGGTGTCCCGTAAGGTCCAGTGGCACAGCCTCCCCTATCTACCAAGCTGTGTACTTGAGATACTCCCTCCATGTGGACTGAGTACTCCCTCCTTTTGTAGATGAGTCCTGATTGCTGACAGCAGGTCTATGGGAGAGATTTACCCAGTCTAGATAGCTGGTAAGGCTGGCTGTGACCTCTGGCTAGCAACCACCTCCATTCATCGCTTGTGGAGGTGGTTGGGTGGTGCGCTGACATGGTCAGTAGCTTTCAGCTGGGTGCACAGGCTCTGGAGTTTCCCAGGTGGTGCAGGCCAATGTCAGCCTCTACCTATGTTCTGCCTGGGGCCCTTTGGTGTAAGATCTAAAGTGATCTGCTGTTGGCTACGGCTAGTGCCCGGCCTGGGACTACAAAGTGAGAGGTATGGGGTTTGATCTCAACTGTTGCTTGTTTGAACAGATTTAGGATGGTCTGAAGCCTGTGCCTACCCTGGCCCTTCATATGGAAGGGCCACTGTTACCAGGGTGGCAGGGTTGTTTGCGTGGGCCTGTAAATTGGATGGGGCAGACATTTAAGTAATCATCAGGGTGGGGCTTACTGTGTGAGCCAGGTTGATGGAGATTCAAATATGGTGCCACTACTGCAGTTCTGTGGGCAAAGGCTCATAAACATTACCATAACCAGTGTCTGTAATTCTGCCTGTGAGGAAGATGTCTTCCAGCTATTGCCTTGATACCAGACACACTAGTTCCTCCCCATATGCCACTGGTGCCCTTCAAGCTGTTGCCCTGATGTTGGAGCCCAGAGGGAACGAGCCTGCATAAGTATGTGTGTGTTGCAATGCAATTTAAGAAGAGAGGCCTGAACATCCCACAGTTTCTTCCACTGATCCAACCCCCACTGGGTTTTACAGCCCGCAGTTGGGGGCCTTCTCTTCCTGGCACTGGAGGCCTGGTCTGGATGGTCTGGTGTGGGGCCGTGATCCCTCATTCCCAAGATATACTTCTGTTTTATATCTACCACATGTGGAATTGGGACCTGTCTGGATGAATGAGGTTTTTTTTTAATTCCTTAGTTGTCAGACTTCCATACAGCTCAATTTGCTGATGGTTCTGAGTGATGTTTCTTCTATATTTCTGTTGTCATTTTGCTGAGGTTGTGTGAGGTGAGGCTTATGTCTCCATATTTGCTTATGTCTCCATCTTGTGTTTTCTTGGATATATCAGGCCCCTCCCAAAAGACAGAGAACCAAAGGCAGGGCTGCTGGGGCAGGACTGAGGATGAGCTGGGCGGGGAGGTGGGCTAATGGAGGTCAAGTATACTTCTCTATGACACAAGATCTGTGTATTGCACTGCGTGCTCACCACCCAAAGCCAAATCACCTTCCTTCACCATTTATTAAGTCCCCTTCAACCCAATCCCCACTCCACTCCCTTTCCTCTGGTAACCATCACACTGTTGTCTGTGTCCATAGGTTTCAATTTTATATACCACATATGAATGAAATCATATGGCTCTTAGCTTTATCTGACTGACTTATTTTACTTATAATATTCTCAAGTTTCATCTGTGTTATTGCAAGTGGCGTCGTCTTATGGCTAAGTAGCAGTATATATATATATATATATATATATATATATATATATACACACACATATATATACACACACACACACACACACACACACATACATACCGTATCTTCTTATCCAATTCTTCATTGAAGGACACTGTGATTTTATCCATCTCTTGGCTACCACTAATAGTGCTGCAATGAACATAGAGGTGCATACATTTTTGTGAATACATGTTTTTCAGTTTTGGGGTTAGATACCCAGGATAGGGATTGCTGGGTCATATGGTAACTCCATTCTTAATTTTTTGAGGAACTGCTAAACTGTTTTTCATAGTGGCTATATTAGTTTATCTTCCCACCAGCTGTGAATGAGGATTCCTTTTTCTCCACAACCTCTCTAACACTTGTTATTACTTGTATTAATGTATTAATTTTTTGAGTAGTCTTTTGTCCTCTATTTCATACGATTGTGCTTTAATTTTTATTTCTTCTGCTGATTTTTGGATTGCTTTTGTTTTTCTTTTTCTAGATCTTTAAAATGTAATGGTAGGTTGTTTACTTGGGATTTCTCTTGTTTCTTGAGACAGGCCTCTAATGACATAAACTGCCCTCTCATTACTCCTTTTGCTGTATCCCAGAAGTTTTCATATGTCATATTGTCGTTCTCATTTGTCTCTATATATCTTTTTTAAAAAATCCTCACCCAAGGACATGTTTATTAATTTTACAGAGGGAGAGAGAGACAGGCAGACAAACACTGATGTAAGAGAAAAACATTGTTCAGTTGCCTCCTGCACATACCCCAACCAGGGATTAAATTTACAACCTAGGTATGTGCCCTGACCAGAGATCAAATTGGCAACCTTTTGGTGTTTGGGGTGACACTTCAACCAACTGAGCCACCTGGCCAGGACTCTATACATCTTTTGATCTCATCTTTTATTTTCCCTTCTACACATTTTTTTTGTAGTATGTTTTTTCAATCTCCACATATTTGTGGGCTTTTTACTTCCCTTTTTTATAGTGTTTTCTAATTTCAAAGCTTTGTAGTCAGATAATATGCTTATTATGGTTTCAATCTGCTTAAATTTGTTGAGGCTAGTTTTGTGACCTAATATATGGTCTATCCTTGAGAATGTTTCATGTGCACTGAAGAAGAATGTATAATCTGATGTTCTGGGATGAAAGGCTCTGTAAATGTCAATTATGTTCATTTCTTCTAATGTTATTTAAGGTGTATATTTCTTTTATATATATTTAACCCCATTTTTAAATTTTTCTTTCTTCTTTTACCATTCAATGCCAGTTGTCCCCATTTTCTTTCCATTACTCTCCACTGCCTTACCCACCCCTACCTCCCACATTCAATCTCCCCCCTCATTGTCTTTGTCCATGGGTCCTTTATACATGTTCCCTGATGATCCTTCACTTTCTTTCCACTGTTATTACCCTCCCCCATCCCCTCTGGTTACTGTCAGTTTGTTCTTTATTTCCATGTCTCTGGTTCTATTTTGCTCATTTGTTTGTTTCGTTGATTAGGTTCAACTCATAGGTGAGATTATATAGTATTTGTCTTTCACAGCCTGGCTTGTTTCACTTAGCATAATGCTCTCTACTTCCATCCATGCTGTCGCGAAGGGTAGCAGTTCTTTTTTTCTTTCTGCTGCATGGTATTCCATTGTGTAAATGTACCATAGTTTTTTGATCCACTAATTTACTGATGAGTACTTAGGTTGTTTCTAGCACTTGGTTATAGTAAATTGTGCTGCTATGAACATTGGGGTGCATAAGTTCTTTTGAATTGGTGTTTCAGGATTCTTAGGGTATAATCCCAGCAGTAGAATTACCAGGTCAAAAGGCAGTTCCATTTTTAGTTTTTTGAGGAAATTCCACACTGTTTTCCACAGTGCTGCATCAGTATTCATTCTCACCAATAATATACAAGGAATCCCTTTTCTCCACAACCTTGCTAGAACTTATTGTTTGTTGATTTGTTTATGATGACCATTCTGATTGGTGTGAAGTGGTATCTCATTGTGATTTTAATTTACATCTCTCTGATTACTAGTGATGCTGAGCATCCTTTGGTGTGTTTCTGGGCCCTCTGTATGTCTTCCTTGGAGAAGTGTCTGTTAAGGTCCTTTGCCTATTTTTTAATTGGGTTATTTGTCTTCCTGGAGTGGAGTCATGTGAGCTCTTTATATATTTTGGAGATCAAACCCTTGCCTAAGGTGTCATTGGCAAATATATTTTCCCATATGAATTGTTCCTTTTTTGTTTTGCTGATGTTTTCTTTAGCCATGCAGAAACTTCTTATTTTGATGAGGTCCCATTTGTTTATTCTTTCCTCTACGACCCTTAATATAGAGGATATACCTATGAAAATATTGCTGTCTGGAATATCTGAAATTTTCCTGCCTATGTTCTCCTCTAGGACTTCTATGGTGTCACATCTTATATACAAATCTTTTATCCATCTTGAGTTTATTTTTGTGTATGGTGTAAGTTGGTGGTCGAGTTTCAATTTTTTTCATGTAGCTGTCCAACTCTCCCAACACCATTTGTTGAAGAGGCTATTTTTACTTCATTTTATGCTTCTGCTCCCTTTGTCAAATATTAATAGACCATAGAGACATGGGTTTATTTGAGAGTTTTTTATTTTTTTCCACTGATCTATGTGTCTGATCTTAAACCAATTCTAGACTGTTTTGATAACAGTGGCCTTGTAATACAGTTCAATGTCAGGTATTGTGATCTCTTCTACTTTGTTTATCTTTCTCAAGATTGCCGAAGCTATCCATGGTTGTTTTTGGTTCCATATACATTTTTGACATGTGTGTCCTATATCTGTGAAATATGTAATTGGTGTTTTAATAGAGATTCTGTTGAATCTATAGATTACTTTGGGTAGTATAGATATATTAATGATGTTAATTCTTCCAATCCATGAACATGGTAAATGCTTCTATTTATTTGTTACTACTTAAATTTCTTCTTCAGTGCTGTGTAGTTTTCTGAATACAGGTCTTTTACCTCCTTGTTTAGGTTTATTCCTAGGTAGTTTATTTTTCTTGTCACTATTGCAAATGGGATATTTTTTCTTGACAGCTGTGTTTTATGTTTTGTTGGTATTCAAAAATACCTTCAGTTTCTAAATATTGACTTTGTATCCCATTGTTTTGTGAAATTTATTTATTAAGTCTAGTAGATTTTTTGGTGGAGTCTATAGGGTTCTATAAGGTTCTATCATCTTCAAATAATGACAGTATTACTTCTTCCTTTCCAATATGGATGTCTTCATTTCTTTTCCTTGTCTGATCACTGTGGCTAGGACTTCCAATACTCTGTTGAATAGAAGTGGTGAAAGCGGACATAGACTTTGTTATGATGAGGTATGCTCCCTCTATTCCCACTTTGGTGAGTGCTTTTATCATAAATGAGTGCTGTACCTTATCAAATGCTTTTCTGCATCTATTGAAATGATCATGTGATTTTTGTCTTTCCTTTTGTTTATGTGATGTATTACATTTATTGATTTGTGAATATTGTTCCACCCTTGCTTTTCTGGGATGTATCCCACTTGATCATGATGTGTGATCTTTTTAATATATTGCTGGAGGCTGTTTGCCAATATTTTGTTGAGGATTTTAGCTTCTCTGTTCATCAATGATATTATCCTCGAGTTTTCTTCCTTTGCTGTGTCTTTGGTTTTGGAATTAGGATGATGCTGGCCTCATAAAAACAGTTTGGAGTCTTCCCTGTTCTTGTATTTTTTTGGAATATTTTGAAAAAGGCAGGTGTTAGCTCTTCCTTAAGTGTTTTGTAAAATTCTCTTGTGAAACGGTCTGGTCCAGGGTTTTGTGTGCTGGGAGTTTTTTGGTTACTGCATCAGTTTCACTAGTTGTTATCAGTCTGTTCAGGCTTTTTGCTTATTCTTGTTTCAGTTTCAGAAGACTATATGTTTCTAGAAATTTGTCTATTTCATCCAGGTTGCCAAATTTCTTTGCATATAGTTTTTCATTGTAATTTCTTACAATCCTTTGTGTTTTTGTGGTATCAGCTGTAATCTCCTTGTTCATTTCTGATTTTATTTATTTGGGTCCTCTCACTTTTTTTCTTGATCAGTTTAATTACAGATTTGTCAATTTTGTTTATATTTTCATAGAACCAGCTCTTGGGTTTACTGATCTTTTGAATTTTTCTTTAACTCTCTATGTCATTCAGTTCTGCTCTGATCTTGGTTATTTCTATTCTTCCATTCACTGTAGGTTTTGTTTGTTGTGTTCCTCCAGTTCTTGAAATTGTACATTTAGGCTGTTTATTTGAATAGGCCTCTCTTTTTCAGGTAGGCCTATATTGCTATAAACTTCCCTCTCAGCACTGTCTTTGCTGTGTCCCATAGGTTTTGCACTGTTGTGTGTTCATTATCATTTGTTTCCAGAAACATTTTGATTTCTTTTTGATCTCATTATTGATCCATTCATTTTTTAATAATATGCTATTCAGTCTCCATGGGTTTGAACGTTTTTGAGATTTTTCTTTGTGCTTGGTTTCTAGTTTCAAGCCCTTGTGGTCTGAGAAAATGTTTGTTATGATTTCAATTTTCTTGAATTTTTTGAAGCTTGTTTTGTTCTCTGTCATATGGTCTCTCTTTAAAATGTTCTACGTGTATTTGAAAAATATGTATTTTGTTTCTTTGGGATGAAAGGTTATATATATAATTAGTTGATTCCATTTGATATAATGTGTCATTCAGTTTCATAATATACTTGTTGATATTTTGTTTGGAAGATTTATCCATTATTGACAGTGGGGTGTTAAAGTCATTTACTATAAGTGTGTTACTGTCTATATCTTTCTTGAAGTCCTCTAAGATTTTTCTTGTATATTTGGGTGCTCTTATATTGGGTGCATATAGGTTTACAATATTTATGTCTTCTTGATGGATTCTTTGCTTGAGTATTATTAAATGTCTTTCTGTGTCTCTTTTTATGGCCTCTGTTTTGAAGTCTATTTTGTCTATGTATTGCTACCCCAGCTTTTGTTCCTGTCCATTTGATGGAATGTTTTTTCCCATCCCTTTACTTTCAATCTGTGTAGGTCTTTTGTTCTGAGGCAGGTCCCTTTTAGGCTCCATATGTGTGGGTCATGTTTTCTTATCCGTTCAATACCTTATGAATGGCCTATGTTCTTTACTGATTTTTTTTGTTTGGTTGATCTACCTATAGCTGTCAGTGGAGTATTAAAGTTCCCAACTATGATTGTATTATGGTCTGTTTCTCCCTTTGATTCTGTGAGTAGTTTTGGTGCTCTCTGATTGGGAGCATATATATTAAGAAATGTTTTGTCTTTATTATGTTGTGCCCCATTTATCACTATAAAATGATCATCTTCGTCTCTTGCTACCTTTGTTATCTTGAAATCTATTTTGTCAGATATAAATATGGCTACACCTTTTCTGTGGATGTTATTTGCTTGGAGAATCATTTTCTACTCTTTCACTTTGAATCTATTCTTGTCTTTATAGCTTAATGTGTCTTCTGAAGACAGAGTATGGTTAGTTTTGTTTTGTTTTGTTTTGTTTTTGATCCAATCTGCTACTCTCTGTCTCTTTATTGGTGAATTTTGTGCTTTACATTTAGGATAATTATTGATATATGAGGATTTCCTATAGTAACTTTATCTTTTGTTTTCTGGTAACCCTGTACCTCCATTGGTATTTTCCCTTTGTGTTTCTGTCCATTTTTTCTGTTTGGCAGTGTTCTATACTCCTTTCCTTTGCTTCCTTTTTTGTAAGCTATGTGTCCCAGTTGTGTGTATGTGCATGTGGTTTATGAAAAAAAAGTTATATATACAGTAGGTTTTTTTTTCCCATTTAGTGACTGTGATCTCCATCTTTGCAAATCAGACCTTTAACCACTCCCCTTTTATGTTTTTGTTCTCAAAAATTATCCTTGTTTATGCTGTAAGTTTGATGGTGATCTTACTCATAGTGTTGTGACCTTTTGTTTTTTTTGTTTCAGGTAAAATAATCCCTTTAAGTATTTCTAGTAATGGAGGCCTTCTAATGACAAATCCCTTCAGCTTCTGTATGTCTGGAAAAGCCTTTATTCTCCTTCATACTTACAGGATAACTTTGCTAGATATATTACTCTTTCTCTGTGCTCAAGTTTCTCTCTTCTTCCCTCTGCATCACTTCTACATTTCTATCTTTAATATCATGAATTCTTTCCTCTAACTGGTCAGCTCTTTTCCCCATGCTTGCTAGTTCATTCCTGATCTGATCTTTGTAATTAAATTATTTATGTTCAAGATTTCTGTTTGGTTTGTTTTTAGTTTCAATCTCTTTGGCAAAGTATTTGTTTTGTTCTTTGATTTGCTTTCTGGGTGTATTAAATTGCCTGTCTGTATTTTCTTGCATCTCATTGACCATTTTCAGAATGACAGTCTTGAATTCTCCATCATTTATATCACATATTTCCATATGTTCAAGTTTGTTTTCTTGAGAATATTCATTTTATGAGCTGTCTCACTACCTTTGTTATTCATGGTATTTAGTGGGTTCCTTCTCTGTCTAAGCATCTATGTATAAGTGGACAAAAAGAGATCTTACTATTATTTTCCAGAAGTGGTGATGAATCACAAGGTTTTTGTTTGTTTGTTTTTCTGTTTTGTGTGTTTGTTTTGTTTTGTTTTGTTTTGTTTTTGCTCTGTGAAATCCCAAAGCTGAACCCTGTAGCTTCTATCAGTGTAGTTGCAATGCTTGGGGGTCAGGTTGTCTGGGGGACCCTGGTCACCTTCTTTGTTTTGTCTTCATGGTAATGGCAACCTAAAACTTCCATGAGGGTTCCCCAGTTGTGTGCCTCTATCAGTGCTCAGCTACAGTGCACCCTGTTCTCTAAGATAGTGATTCTAAAGAAATAGTTCTTAGGTTTGCAGATATTATGTTCTGTATCTTTACATCAAAGGCATCAGGAAGAGAGTTTTGGACTCTGTCTTCAGCAGGGCTCCATGACTTTGGCTTTCTTTCTTCTTCTGTAATGAGAACTGCCTGACAGCCATGGAAGAACCTTTGTGCTGTGTCCTTACCCAGGTCTCTCAGCTCAGTTGCAATTCATGCTGCTCACTCCTGAAAGAATGCCCACTGAGCCTCTCATCTCCTCCCATCTAAAGAAGCACCAGCCACAGCTAGCTTCCTCCTCTTTCTTGGCTGAGCCCACTGTCAACTCCCAGCTGCAGGGTTGCATTCTTGGCCATCTTGAGCCCTCCTCACTCCTTGCTTCCTTATTTGTTCTACTTGCACAACTTTCGATGCTTCAATGCACAAATCTCTCAGGCATGACTGTATGTTGAGCAGGGAATCTTTTGTTGAGTTATAGCTGTTCAAATTGTTGAAATTTCAAGGGGAGAGACCAAGGGGATCTCTCACACTGCCATTCTTCTTACATCACTCCTGTAATGTCTTTTTTTTTTTAATGGACACATTCCATTTATAAGGGTTCTACCATTATGACTTAAAAACCTCTCAAAGGCTGGCTTCCTCACACCATCACATTGAGGGTTTAGGATTCTAACATATGAATTTAGGGAGACACAAACATTCTATCCACAACAACATTTTTCTAAATATTTTACATGAGTAATCTCTTTATATTTTTATAACAATATTTTTTAAAATGTGCTATTATTATTTACACTTTACATGTAAGAAAGTGAAACAGAGAGAGACTAGTCAGTTGTTCAAAGTCACAGAACTGGTAGTGAAGATTGTCACATTGTAAAAGGCGTGTGGTCCCAGAGTCCATCCTATTGACACTAGACACACTTCTTCTCTGATGTAGATTTATGCAGGATATTTTGTGTGTGGAGGCAAGTGTGTTAAGAATTTTGTCCTTGATGTTAATTTGGAGTAGTACAATGTCGAAGTTTATCTTCCTATGAGACAATTAGAAATTTAAATTGAAAGGCTGGAAATCAGATGAAAAGTAAAGATATAATTAAAATTTGTATATAAGTAAAGAAATAAGAGTGTATCTCCAGAGGAGAGTATTTGTCCCAGGATTAGAAGGCTCTAGTCTGGGGTCCCTGACACAGAATGAGTATACAAAAGGACAAACCAAGAGATAAAAGGGCAGGAACACCATAGATTAATAACCATTGGACAAAGTGGGATACAGATACCAAGGATAGAGTTTCTTCAAACAGAAATCATCAGTCACTCTTTGCATGACCTTTTGTTCTCATCCTTTCACAATGTGACTACCTTCACAACAATAAAAACTGTTCTTACAAAAACCAACAATAACCTCTCAACTGCTAAATTCAACCACCTCTTCTCAGTCCTACATAACTTCCCTGAGAACTTGTGATGGATAGATTCTCATTGGAGAAAGGAGTTTAAAGAACAAAGAAAGCTATAGTTTGTTAATGCCAGATGATCAGACAGCATTTGGGAAATAGTTTTGAGAGGGGAGGGAACAGAACAGATCATTGAAGCTACCATTCTTACAAGGGAACAATTTAGCCCACAGATTTGGGATGGTGAATCAGTGTCTATTACTTGTGCTCACGTCCGTCAGACTGCAACTTAGCGATGCATCCATAATACACTTAATCATTAACTCATTAATTTATTCATAAATATTATTAAGCACTTGTTAGTGCTACACATACAAACTATACGTACATGTTAGGGCTGGTATGTGTTCAGGGGGATGGGAGAAGAAATGATATTGAGAGGGAAACCTGACAAGGGAAGACTGCCAAGCATAGAGATCAACATTATAAAACCAGAGAGAGAAAAAGGATGCAGGCTGTTCCTTAAACTGTGTCAAGTGCGGTGTGGCTACAGTATATGGGGGTTGGTGAGACACAGTGTTATTACTGGCAGAAAATACAAAAGCCAAAATCAAGACTTGATGATAGAGGGCTAGTTTGAATCAGACTTTATTTTAAAATCATTAAAAACTATATATTTACTACATTTTAATATTAGTACTAGTAATACTGACATATGCTTCTCTCCCCCAAATATGCATAATCCTTGTATTTATGAATATGAAATACATATGCTATACAAAAATTATTTTATTAGCAAGTGTTCATGTTCTCAAGCTGATATTTCAACATTTTGTATCTTTATTCTTTCTCATTGGTGACATTTGTGTATGGTGCATGAAGATGGCATTGTGTCCCCTGCAAAGATGCTGATGAAGATGGTTTAAGGAACAGCAGATTTCTCCTTGGATGTTGCACAGTTCACATCTGTAACCACGTGGTAAACAAGCATACTGCTATGGGCTGGAAAAACAGCCTAAATGGCAGTTAACACTGCCTTCAACCTTTTGCGGCGATCGTTTTTCAGGGAGGAAAATTGAAAAAATAAAGGGAAAAATGTAAAAGAAGGAGAAGTGGAGGGAATGGGAAGTCAGAGAAGGAAGAGGAAAAGGAAGCAAACAGGAAGTTGTGGTACAGGAAGTTGTGGCAAACAGGATGACGACCTTCTTGCTACAACTGTTATCAGGATGGCATAATTGAATAAATATGGAGCTCTTATTTTGTTTTTTTCTTATTGTGGCTGATGGTACATGAAGAATGAGTATTTTTGTAGATTAAAACTTGAGACACCAAACATCTAGTATTGTTTTATTTTCTTGTGATGTCCCTTTCCCCCACAGGACAGAAAATAAAATTGTTCATTATTTGCTGTAGGACAACCAGCATGAACCAGAAGAAAACTAGTACAGAATGTTCATCTTCAAGTGTCAACTCTGTGTGTGTGTGTGTGTGTGTGTGTGTGTGTATGTGTGTGTGTATGGCTGAGTTACAAGAAGGATCCCTGAGAAATGTGGAGGAGAATGGAAATTGACATGCATTTGATGAGTGTCATTGTAGAAGCTGCTGAACACACCCCTTACCCCATTTGAAGATGGGGAGAAAGGTGTTTCAAGGTGTACCCCAAGCCTTGTGAGAACCTCACAGAGCATGGCACATGCCTCTGTGATTTCCCTGTGACCTGCTCCCAGATAACCTTTTCTTTTCTTGTTTACTTGTCTAATTCCACTTCCTCATATTCTGCTCAAATATGAAATGTCAAACACCTTCCTCCATGAAGCAAAGTACAACAATAACAAGAAAAGACACAGTCACACCACCACCAACATTTTAATTAGAAATTAAATTTAAGTGCTGCAAAGATTTTCAAGTGAATTTAATTAGTTTCTGTAGAAATTCAAAGTGAGAAGAGTGAGTGGGATTTCAGATTCCTGCCATCACCCAGGGCAGGCTTTTTAACCTGGAGAATTCTGACCATAATCTATGTTTCTGGCAAAGCGTGGGATATGACGGAAACAGGTATTGTTCTTACCATTGCAGGAAAAAGTATTTAATTATATTTTAGAAATATACAATAAAGACATAAAAGACTTCTAATTATGTTTTTGAATATCTTACTCATTTACATCCCTCAAATACTAAGATTTCCAAGTGGACAGGTATAAATGTTGTTTTAAAATAGTTTCTTTAAAAGGTAAAATCTACCTCACATTATAAGAGGCATTTGAAGTTTTCAGAGGTGAGTCTTATAAGAAAGATTTAAATTTATAAAAATGTATAGAAATCTAAATTGATTAGCAATTAAGTCGATCTCAGTGAAAAGCTATATTAATGAAGTGATATAAGCTGCTTAGATACTGAAAATGCCAAAGATTTTGAGCGGGGTCAATTTTTCATTCTTTAAGCTCACCTGTGCCTTAAATAGCACAGTGGAGTGACTGAGAACACAGATTCAGACACAGAGCTGTGTTACTTCAAATCACGGCTCAGTCATTCAACCTTTGTAGTATCTTGGGAAAGTTACTGAACAGCCCTATATCTCAATTTACTCATTTGTGTAAAAATGATAGTAGAATCTTGCAGGGTTGTTGTGAGGGCACAATAAATTAGGATACAAAGTGCTTAGAATACTGCCTGTCACATGAAACCAGTTAATAAGTTTAGTTGTTTTTGGTGACAGGTAAAATCAAGATGGAAAAAGAAGTCATTCTCATGACAATCTAAATCTCAGTGTCTTCTTTCACCTATTCAGATTTAAATGTTATTAAGTGAGATAATTCTGCAAGCGAGACACCATGAAAGGCAGTGGGCATGCAAAAATGAATACGAAATTGGCCTTGTCCTCAAATGACAAGCCGTACAGATTTAATGAACTATAGGCTGAACTATACCACTCAAGGCTGATGGGTTTGGAATTGTTTATAAAACCTCTATGAAGTTGTATCTGCTGACGTGAAAATAGCATTCTATTAATTTGATTATATTCTAATGTCTTTCCTTTCCAATTCATAGCAGTCAGGGCACTGAAAGAACTTGCACTTAGCACCTGCCTGCAGCATTGTTCTTTCTTTAATTCACATCTTCAGAATGAAAGGCACTTAGCTAGGACTCTGAATAATGACTTCAAAAGTGCCTATGAAATAGTCCTATCCTGAAATCAGCAATCCTGTCATTTCAGAGCAAAATAACGTTGTTTTTGCAAATTTCCAGATAAGCAGATTAGTAAACAGGTACTACATTATATGCAAAGCCACAGATCTTGCAGTTTAAATTTGGAAGGATTGGTATGTGCCATGCACTCCCATTTGGATGTTCTATAATTGACTATATTATATTTGAAAGAAGAGCCCAACCTGTTAATGATTATTTCAATTGTATTGAATGTGATGAACTTTTTTGTGGTGGCTCTTAGAATCTATCGAGCGGCTTTCTCTTGAGAGTACAGGAGTTAGGATTTGGTGCCCCAAGTCCAAGTCTTTGCATTTCAGTGGTGTGTGTTCTGTGACAGGCCATATCTTGAGAACTTTTTGTTTGAGTATGAACAAGGAACTTGGGGCTGTACTGCTGGTCAGGGACATGTTTTTACACATCAAACAGCTACTTGGCCAATATCATAATTCAGATACTGTGTGTTGAACCTGCTTTTTCCTAAATTTTATTTTCTACTCTCTACAACCCCAGAATTGTATTGTTTTGATACTCTGTGACATCGTGATTTTATTCAGTAACCTAATTGTTGTGCATTTCTGTGAATTTTAACTTGGTTCCTTTATAGAATAGGTATATAAGGAGCATTAAAGCAAAATACACTAAGGACATGCTAAATTTTCATTCACCCTCAAAAACAATATGTTCATACCTGAAGTCTCTATTAAAAAAAATCATTCAGCAGGACAGAAAAAGATACTGCATTTCAAACTTAACTACCTCTGAGAATAAGCTAAAAACTTTTCCTCAAACATATTAGGCTTACAGGCCTGTTGTGCTCCAGGAACTCACTTTAATTTGGATAATAACTGAGAGCTTGTCACATGCTAAGTCACTGGAACAATTTCCTATTCAATTCAGCAGGAAAGAAAACAGCACACTTTCTCCAAACCGCTTCTATTTTCCTTACCATGTCCCACCACCAAAAATATGCTATTGTATATCACACACAAAAAGTTTTGAGTATTTTAGGTCTCCTGTGATACTTTTTTTTTTTGCATTGTTTTAGTCCTGTCATTAGAGGCTTCTTTTGCTTTGTACTTTAATAATGGCTTTATACTAGATACATAATTCTGTTTCTCCCCCAAGAAAGCATAAAATTACTGTATTAATATTAATTTGCAAAGGAAAATAAGATACGAAGAAGAGACAAGGCCAGCATTACATGTGAATGTGTAGACAGATATGTGTCATCAGCTCCGTTGTAGATTTATTTCTCTTCTTATAAATTGTGGGGAATACTGGCTTAAAAATTACATACCTCCTCTTTCTTCCTGGAGCTGAAGATTAAGTAAGGACCCTAAAAACTCTCTGGTAGAAACAAACACACCAAACACCCAAACCTTGGTTACTAATATCATTCCTCAATATAAGGAACTGGAGCTCATTGAGAAATGACTGATTCTAGGGCTGGGGCAGGGACTAAGATGAATTTACTGATAGAACTTCCAATGACCAAAGTTGAAATTATTTGAACAAGATAAAAAGAGTAATATTAGATTATAACCTAAAGTATAAAATAAATTTCTATGAGGCCATAAGTGATTAAAAGAATAATAAATAAGGGAGAATAGACAAGTCTCCTGGGCAGAAGTATTTCAAATAATTTGCATAGATATTCTACCCTCAGTGAAGTGGGATATAGTTCTCCATGCCTTAAATAAGGATTTTGTATTGTGATTTCTTTTGAAATAGTATAGTGTTGAAAGGTGGAAAGGTGGAAAGCATAATTGTAAAATATCAAACATGACACACACTACTTCAGCCAGATGATCAAGGTTAATATCAACAGTAATGGGACATGTTGATAGTATGTACCCAATACATGATATGATAATAACAATACATCTATGTTTCTTTGCTAAGCCTACTGCCCCAGACTAACCTTGAGAAATATGTCAGACTAATCCCAATTGAGGAACATTCTACAAGCTACCTGACCAATATTCCACCAAACCCAAGGTCATTAAAGACAAGAAAAGTATGAGCTATTACACCCAAGAGGAGCCTAAGGAGACATGACAAGTAACGGTAATGTGATATCCTGGAAAAGGAAAAGGATATTAGGTAAAAACTAAAAAAATCTAACTTAATGGTGATCTTTAGTTAATAATTATATATCATTAGTTCATTAATTGTGACAAATGTATCATACTAATATTAGACATAAATAATAATAAAAACATAGTCCAAAATCTTCATACACAAATTTAAAATCCAAATGTCTAAAAAATGTTTTTAAGATTTAGAAGAATTTAAACCCCACAGGAGATTCTGATGTAATGCATCAAGGTCTCTCCTCATGGTGAACACCACTGACTTACTGGTTAAATAGGGAAAACTATCAAATACCCTGCAAGCTACAGAATTTCTGTGGTTGAGTTAGTAAATAACGAAGTTGAATGTCCCTCTTTGATTTAGGAATGGTTGATACCCCATCTTTACAAGAAGAATACGAGCCAGACTGAATCCTGAAGAGGCACTGAGTGATTTTCTGAAGAGACAGAAGACTGGCAGATTTGCAACTGCCAAAGAAACAGCCCTGCTGTGTGTGTATTTGGCTTCTAATGAATACACCTACATAACAGGTAATCTTGTCATCATCGATGGAGGCTGGAGCTTGTGATATAAGGATCTCCTTACTGGGAAGACAGACCCTTCCTGTCCACAGTGAACCTGGTTATGAAGAGAACTCACCATCATGTCCTTCTTGTTAATGGGGTAGGAATGAAAACAAGCCCTTTCTAATGATGTCATTCTTGAGAAGTCCGGTTCATTAAATATATTAATCTCTTTCTACTCTCTTCTACAATCATTGTAGGTGACATAAAAGATAATGAACTCATGTAAATGGATAGTTTTAAAAATGAACTTTAATATGTAAGCATATAAAATAAAATGTCAGTATGAAGAAAAAAGTCTATTTTTTTAAAAAAAAGAAAAGGTATTGCTTTCTATTTTACCCCTATTTCACAATATTCAAATATTTTTATACAACTCTGCATTGGTTTGTATAAGGGTACTAATTTTAAAATCTTACACCATTATAAATGAATACCAAAGATAGGAAGTAGTTTGGCTTCAATAACTTATATTAAAAGGAGTTTAGTCAGAACTATATGGCTGATCTATTACATAAAAGACATAATCAGCAGGTAGTTATACTTACTGGATGCCATCACTTATAATTAAGTATATTTTCTTAGTACTTAACTTCTTACTTTAACTAAAAAATCTTTATTAAAATAAGCAATGATATTTAACATTGGCCTAAATAAATAGAGTTAACTAACTTGGCAGTATTGTCAGTTTGGGGAATATTTCTTTAATTAAGTATAGATTTTCTTCATCAGATTTCAGGATAACAAAGAGGACATGGAATTTAGAAATAGTCTCTGGGTAAATAAATATAAGTGAACCATGTAACAGGAATAAATAAAGAAGAAAATAAAAATTTTAAGAAAACTTAAAGTAAATTTATGGATGATAATTCTGTAAGAGGTTATTAGAAAGAATTTTTTTTGTTCTTTCTGTTACAGTGTTTCAATTTTATTTTATTGTTACTACTTCAAAAGACCAAATGGTATGATACACATATATAGAAGCTACTCAATAAATGAGTGGTTATACTTAGCCTTTTCTCTTTAATTATTAACAAAGGAACTATTGAAATGGACAATGAACAGATAACATTTTATGTATAAAGAATTGATAGAAGTGAGTTAAAATTGACAGCAAAGGATATTTTGACTAGCATCCCCAAAGAGTCCATTGATTATAAGATTCAGTTTAGATTCTGGAGCAGGTATAACACTGCCAGTTCACAGATAGATTGGTTTGTGATCTAGACCAAGTAATTCAATTTATCTTGGATATTAGTTTTCCAATTTGTGAAATTAGAGAGTTGGGCCAAATGACCTGCATTTCTTGTGGGTAAATCATGACCAAAATGCTATAACATCTTATTAAGTGACAAATGGAACACTAAAGTGTATGTTATGAAGTACTTTACACTGTGAGCAAGTACAGATGTATATGTATAGCTATGAACAAATGAATTCTAAAAAAAATCGTCATGATTCAACAAAATGCATTCTAACTTTAACAAATGTTCCCTCATAGTTAGTTCTCTCAGAGCTAACTATATATAAACTATATAACATTATAAACAATAAAAGCAAAGCAAGATCTAAATAAAAAAATTTAGAAAAATTTTATTGGGTAGGAAAACATTACCTGCTTTTGTCTTCATTTGTCCCACTCTAGTGGGAAAATATTTATATATTTTAATTTTAAAATACTATTGTCTGATTTCAGTGTCCTGCTCTAAACCCCTCCAGTGGGGTTACAAAATATATGATCTATATATCATGTTGCCTTTCTAGAATACAAAACATTTGGAATTCCAAATTAATTTTTACCAAGGGTTTTGGTCAGTAACTGTGGATCTCTGGGGTTTATCCCATTGGGTTTTGTGAGAGTCATATAATTTACATGACAAACTTAACCCAGTGCCTGCCAAGATATACCCAATAATAATTTATAATTGTTATCATAGTTACATTTCCATCAGTCAAACAAATTTTCCTCTCTGTATCCTGAAATACTAACAGGTCTCAGCTAGTTGGACGAGTTGTAGGAGATATGGTATCCCAAACCAGGAAACATTTTTTTCCAATGAGGATCCCTGCCCACAAGTATGTATACCCTTATTGTGTGGCCATTGGAGAGATATTGGTTTGTGCCCTCACATTTATGCAACTATATTATTGATTGGATCTGTGCAAGAATGTGATCAATTAATCAATTAATTGCACTGAGCTGAGATGAAAGATGTCCTAATACTGGGGTTTAATTTCTATCTCACAAATTGTGCTTTTCTTGCAGATTTTAATGTGCCCTGACATATCCTAAATATGTCAGGTAAAATACATGTCAGGATGCTTTCTCTGATCTTGTTTTTAAGTGTTATAATTGTGCTCTAACAGCTTTTTTTCCCCCATAAGAGTTACAAGAGAACAGAAAGTGGAATGAATCCATCTCTAGGTCATCACCTATTCTGGTGGTGATCCAGGTGGCACCAGATTTATTTTCATTGAAAGATAACCATACACAGTGAGGACATAACACATTGCTCTCCCTTTTTGGAATTTGGCTCAGATGCTTCCTTTTCTTCTTGTTTGGAAGCCCTGTGGTCAGGAGGAACAGCTATTGACCTGGCATCCACAGTTATTGTTCACGGTCCAAGAGTGAGCTGACCAGAAACATAGTTTCCACATGTTTTTGACCAAATGTGGAAGCCCTGATGTGTGATTCTTCCTGCTCCAAAAACAAAATTCCTTTATTATGACTCTTCTTTCTTTTTTCCTTTGTGTCCATCACCTTTTCACTGTTTCAGCTGATCTTGCTACCTTGCCCTTGTTATAAAGTCACATTTTGATATTAGGGCTTCCTCCATTTGGGAACAAGCCATTGTTGTGTGATAGAAACAAACACACTGAACCAGCCTAGATATTTTCTTTTGTGCAACGAAGACTTCAAAGGCATAAGTGTTGTGCTGACCTTGCTTCTTGAGACTACTTAGAGAGACTCTAATTTTCCATATGGGAACCTTTGTTCTTCAGACCATTGCAAAAGAACTGTAAAAAAAAAGTTATTGAGATATAATTGATATATAACATTATATTAATTTTCAGTATACAACATAATGATTTGATATTTGTACATATTGCAATATGATCACCAAAATATGTCTAGTTACCATCTTTCACCATATACTTATAATTTTTTTTATGTGATAAGAACTTTTAAGGCCTACTCTCTTAGTACTTTCAAATAATCAATCAGCATTGTGAATTATAGTCACCATGCTATACATTACATCTTATGCCTTGTTTATTTTATAACAGGAAGTTTGTAATTTTTAACCTTTTCACCCATTTTGCCACCCCCTCTCCCACTCCACCAACCATCAGTCCATTCTTTGTACCTATGAGCTTGGTTTTTGCTTGCTTGTTTGTTTTGATTTCAGATTGCATTGGTCACAGGCATGCTTTATAGTGATACAGAGGTTATTTCCCTCAGAGACCATATCATGGCCACATCTATGATGGTTTCAGCTGTATATAGCTGCTAAGGTTTTAGATACTTATAATGGAAACAGAGGAAGAAACAAGTATATGGACTGATTTGAGTCTAATGCTCTCAACTCTCTTCCCTGGCTTGATGCCTTCTAAGCACCCCTCCATTTGATAGTTGGGAGCCTGAAATTTCATTCAGCAGAACTTATCTAAGGCTTTGGCCCCTGTTATGTTATTTATATTTAGTATCAATATGGGATCTGAAAGTAACGGTAGAAGGAAGAAAATGTAGAAGGCCATAGACACTTGAGGTAGGAAGAGGTATAATTACGAGGAGTGAGGGGACAAAATAACTATTGTTTATGGAAGGCACCATGTGAGTCTAAACTCCTCTTGAAATTACCTCTGTTATCAGGCAAATTTTACCCCTCTACACTTCCAGTTCAAAAAACAAAAACAAGTGTCTGTTAGCCATCCACCAAGTTCTATTTCTAAATGCACAGATGATCTCTTTTAAAGAAATAAAAAAAAAGACCGTTAGACATCTGGTCAAAATGGCAGTGTCGGCAGACATGGCTCACTTCTTTGCACAACTACATCAAAATTACAACTATAATATAGAACAACCATCACTCAGTACAGTCAGAAATCAAGCTGAATAGAAGACTGACAACTACATAATTAAAGAAATTATATCCATTGAGATTGGTAGGAGGGGTACAGATGCAAAACAAGCAGGTCCCTCACCCATGTGCAGTGGATAAAAATTTAAGAGGGATATATCAGGGGCAAGGAGTCCGATCCACACATCAGGACCCCTAGTCCAAGGTTCCAGAGCCACGAAGAAAAGTCCCAACAACTCCTGGGTGCAAAAATAAGCAGGGATTGAGTCAGTGGAGGAAAGTTCTGGAATCCCAAGAAGTTCCTCATAAAGAATCTACACATGAATTCACATACTCTGGCTCACTACCTCTCAGCTCCAGCACTGGGATAGCAGCTTGAAAGGCACCAGTGGAGTACAGGTATCTAGCATCAAGGTGAACAGAGGACATTGTCTCTTTTCTGAACCCTCCCACCACAGAGCTGGGAAGCTTATACCATATCTGAGTCTCCATCAATGTGGCTAACACTGTTTGACCCAATTTGGAGATCCCCAGAGGCTCTGCCCCACACAAAACTTAAGGTTCCACCAATGCGCCTTTTCCATATGAATGGCTGGTCTTGGCTTATGCTTCACAACTTCCTAAATCCTCTCAAACAAACAACAGCAGGCCTCAGTGAGTCCCAGGCCTGGCACTAGCAGAAGACAGCCTAGATTCACAGCTAGGCTTCACCCTAGAATCTCCAAACCCAGCACAAGTAGCAGCCATCCCAGATTGCTTTATAGATCAGGCAGGATGGCCCTGGGTAAAATACAGGTTGGGACTGACCTTAGCTTGTACCACCCAGGAAACCCCAGGGTCAACACACCCAATACAGACCATGTTGGAGCACCACCACACTGCCCCAGCACAGCTGACCCTCCACAGGGGGCTGAGGGTGGTGGTCAGTGATCATAGCCACTCCTTGCTGCCGAATGCTTTGGGTTAGTTCTGGATTTAAAAAAATATACAGAAAACTACACAATAAATGGAGTTTGATGGTTTAAAAACTTTGAAATGTTGCTGTGATAGACAGATTGCTTCATAGGGAGAGAAAATTTGGCTAAAGTAAGAAAGAGATTCTGTGAGTATCTTTTTGGGAGACGACCTTCTGTTCAGCTGATTTATTTTCTTCTTTTTAGATCTACAAAAAAATAACTATTTTTAAAGGGAGAGTTCTAAAGAGCTCTTAAAGATCTACATTTCTACCTATTTGTCCTATAACACTATTATTTTAAAAATCTGAATGACTTATGATATAATTGCTAAACAAAAATTCATTGTTGATTTTTAGAGACTCTGTTAATTTTTAAACAGGATTCAGAGTGGTCTACAGAAAGCATTTTCTGTTAATTACTGTGAAATGTGGGAATGCCAATACTAGCCCCCTTTGCTGCCACCTGTTGTCCAACCAAAGAAATGACTTGCAATACTTGTCCTTTTTCCATAAATTACGCATCAAAATCATTGGCTCCGAAGTTAAATTCGGATTATATTCATGACACTTTTTTCTTCAGGGAATATTTTTGTCTCTAACAGTTGGGGAGACAGGTTTTCAAGTACCCTTTGCATGAGCACATAGAGATTTAGATTTTCTTCCTGGCACATACTGTATATGTTTGAGAAGGTTGAAGAGACAAAAACAAAGAATTCCCAAACAAGCTCATAATCCCCCAAAGAGCTTTCTTGGAAGCTCATTTTTGTAAAGTAAAAAGATTTAACTTAATGACAACACTCTTAACCCCGTAAGTCAAATTTAAATTCAAGATTTCCCCTACCCCACAATTTCTATGTATTGAGCACACAGTTAAAAACTGAAAATACAGACATGAATGTTACATGGTCCCAGCCTTTGAACATTTAAGGATTTAAAAGAGAAGACAAATCACACCGAGAGAAAGAAGTGTCTTGTTCATGTTGATACAGCATGACTTGGTGCAGAATCAGGAAATTAGGATAGGAAGCTATGATCATAATCCTGCTGTGAGGTGACACCAGTGAAAAGGAGAATTGGTGATAGGACTGGAGAAGACACAGTGAAAGAGATAATCTAAGGATTCAGACTCAATGACTAAAATACAGGGAGGAGAAAAGATCATTTTAAGTTCAGAATGAAGGAAGTGGAAGGGGGTGTTGGTTGGCAGGAAAAAATTGTTTTATCTATCCCTGTATTCACTTACCAAGAGATCCATACAATTTGTGCAACTATTTGAAATGTAACCCCCCAAAACTAACCACAATAATAAACCAGTGACTAGAAATCACATGACCAACAGTTGAGTAGCTCCAAAATTGATAGGATAAGGAGATCTTAAATTAAGTCCCCATATTCTTTCCACATCAGATTATATGTCATTTTTATCCCTGGCTAAGATGTCATTAACTTTTATTTTAGAAATCATTTTAACTTACTTAAAATATTAATGCACGGTAGATGAGAAGCAGGAAATTAGGACAAGGAACAAGGTGGGGGAAACAATTTCCGGAGGCAGATACTATGGCAGCTGTAAGAGTCATGGTTGACTGTCCAACTTTTAAAATATTTAGGCTTCAAACTGTTAAAGTTTCACTTGACTTCATGTTTTAACCTTCTTGCCTTTCTCAGAACCTTTGCCATTCATCTTGGCCTTAGACTGACACTTGAGCCCGGAGAGTTTAGTGTGGGAATGCCTTGATGTGAGTTGATGGAGTCTCCTGCAGAGCAGCCTTCTGAGTCAGGATAGTGACTCAGTGCATGGCAGCAAACTACACGTTAACAACAGCAGCAACAACAAATAATGCACATGCTTCCATGGCACTGAGCCAAGCATTGTTCTGAGTGTTTTACATGTATTAGGTTATTGAGTCCTCTCCATTACCTGTGAGTTAAATGCTATCTCAATACCTGCTGTTGGGTAAAGAAAGCAGAGGTCACACAGGGAATGAAGGGACCTAGTATGCAAACCCAGAAAGTCTGAGGCTTCACGTGCACACTTACCCACTACTCCATGGCACACTGCATCTCTTTAGTGTTGACAGCTGATAAAGAGCCTTTCCAAAAGAAGTAGGAGTAGGTTAGTTTCCAAGTATTCAAAGTTTGCAGTTCTCTGATGGCTAGTGATGCTGAGCATCCTTTCAAATGTCTCTGTGTCCACTGTATCTCTTCCTTAGAAAAGTATCTGCCCAGGTCCTTTTGCTCATTTTTTGATTGGACCGTTTGTCTTCTTGGAGTGGAGTCATGTGAGTTCTTTACATATTTTGGAGATCAAACCTCTACCTGATATATTTTCCCATACAGTTGGCTCCCTTTTCATTTTGCTGATGTTTTCTTTAGCCATGCAGAAGCTTCTTATTTTGATGAGGTCCCACTAGTTTATTCTTTCCTTTGTGTCCCTTGCTTTAGGGGACATATCAGTGAAAATATTGCCATTGGAGAAATGCAAATTAAAACCACAATGAGATACCACTTCACACCAGTCAGAATGGTCATTATAAATAAATCAACAAACAACATGTGCTGGTGAGGTTGTGGAGAGAAGGGAACCCTGGTACACTGTTGGTGGGAATGCAGACTGGTGCAGCCATTGTGGGAACCAGTGTGGAATTTCCTCAAAAAGCTGAAAATAGAACTGCCTTTGATCCAGTGATTCCCCTGCTGGAACTATACACTAAGGACCCTAAAACACCAATTCAAAAGAACCTATGCACCTCAATGTTCATAGCAGCACAATTGATAATGGCCAACTGTTGGAAGCAACCTAAATGCCCATCAGTAGATGAGTGGATCAAAAATCTATGGTACATTTACACAATGGAATACTATGAAGCAGAAAGAAAAAAAAGAACTACTACACTTCGCAAACAGCATGGATGGAACTAGAGAGCGTTATGCTCAGCAAAATTAGCCAGGGGACGAAAGACAAATACCATATGATCTCACCTATAAGTGAAACCTAACCAACAAAACAAAGATGCAATGAAAATATGACCAGCAACATTGAAAGAAAAAAGAAACCAACAGAGTCAGGAGGGAAGGAGGGAAGGGTGGGTGGGGAAAGGAAAGGGAAGGGTCAAGTCAGGGAACATATATCAAGGACTCATGGACAAAGCCAAAGTGAGGAAGGATTGAGGGAGGGAGAAGGGGGAGGGCGGCAGAAGAAAGTGGTAGGGGGAAGGCAGAGACAAATGTATTTGAACAAAAAAATAAAAATAAAAATCCACATACAAAAAAAGCTTGCAATATGTGCACATATAAAGTTAAAGATATGTCCAAGCTGGCATTTTGTGTTTCAAACCATCCTTCATTCAAATAGTCTGCCATGGGTTATTTTCTCACAGTTGACTTCATAGGTAGATATATTAATTCAATGAATTGATGGACTACACATACATAAACTGGTACTATGTACTATTCTTGTCAAATGACTCTTCTCATCATTTTTAGGATTAATAAGCCATTTTATTGAGCACCCTCTGCTCCACAATTTCTGATTAACCTGTTACATTGATCTGGATGGATTTCTTACATACATTCTAGATATTTAATTATTCTTCATATATAGAGAATATCTTGTGAAGATTATTGGAATAAAAGGAATAAAACTTGGAACAACATATTTTTACACAACATAAATAAATTCATTTTTTCTTTAGTTTTTCCTACTTGATAATCTAAATTATAAAACTGGTAACTGCTCATTTTAAAAAGTAAATATATTTTTTTAAAAATGACAATCTTTCTATTCTTCAATCTCTACTTATCTGAGGTATCTATATTAATAGCCTGGCCTATGAAAAACAGGGAGAGAAGAGTGACAGGTAAAAATATAAAAACAAAAACACAGTCACAAATCAATCCAAACCAACACACACACACACACACACACACACACACACACACACACACAATCTTTCAAAATTTGACCAAACACTTATGATATATCCACTGAACTAAAATTGTGTATGTGACAGTAATCACGGGGCAGGGTGGTGGTGGGGAACTACATAAACACACAAATATGCTTGGATATATCACTTGTGTATATAACTTGTATATCAAAAATATCCCTGATTGATTATTTAATGAAAGAAAGCAAGCCACAAGTAGCATGTGTAGCATGATTCTATTTCAGTAAAAATAAGCAAATCATTATGTCTGTGATATGCTTGTATACAATTATATTTACATTTGTTCAAGCGAGGATACAGACTAGGGACAGTCACTGGGCTGTAAGCATTTGTTACCACAAGGGGCAGTATTGGAGAAAAGGGCTAGAGACATGGGATGGGAGTATAGCTATCTTTTTCTTTGTAAATTTTTGTACTACTTTGCTTCATTTGCCACAGTATGATTTTTTTTTACTTTTTAAAATTAAAAAATATAATGTAAAAGAAAGTTTAAAATGGGTAAATATCCAATGGCAACAAACACATAGCCTAATAGGTACATCTTTCTATACCTTTATTCATGTTCCCAGAAACAAACACATATAGGATTTATTTCATATAAAAGTAGAATCATAGTATATACTTTAATTTATAATTTGATATTTCCATTGAACAATACACATGTGCATCCTAACAGAACAAGACATAGCTCACACACATATTTTTAAGTAGTCACATAACATTTCATAGTTTTTCCATCAATAGACATGATACTAGGTTTTTGGCATTAAAGCCAGTGCTGAGCCATCCTACATCTTATATCTGTGGGATAAATCTCAAAGCAGGTTTCCCCAGGCACAAGTCATAGTACTTTAGTTTTAATAAATTTTGCCATTTTATTCCCAAAGGCCGGCAATCAGCATTTTAGTGACATTGGATGTTACTGTTTGTATTTTTTTAACTGTATGCAATTTAATGTGTAAAAAATGGTTTCTCACTATAGTTATAATTTGTATATTTCTGACCACTTGTGCAATTAAATATCTTTTTATTTGCTCATTTTCTATTTTAATTCCTGTCCTGTAAATAGTTTGTTAAATTCCGTATTCTATTGGATTACTTATCTTTTTATAAAATTGGTAAGAAATTAAGTAAAATACACTTTATCATTGTTGTAATTTTTTCTAAATCATTGGTACTTAACTTTATGTCATTTTCTGAAATGTGAGACATTTTAATTTTGGAGGCCAGGTTCGTTCTTTAATTTTTTTGAGGATTCTGGCATCCCTCACTTCTTGACCTCTTCTTGCATGCTAAGTCTATGTAAAAATTTCCCTGGATTTCATCATAATATTTTAGTTTAAAAAAAATTTAAGTTATTCACTCATTTGCCAATAAGAATAATTCAGCTTACTTTTGTGAATTTATACTATTAAAGCTTACTGTGTTGAAACTTTGTCTAGGAAGTCTAACATTATTTTGAATTTACAATAGCGAAAGATAATTTTTTCTTTTTCATAATTTAAAGGAAATGATTATAGTATTTCACCATTTGTTGTATTTGCTATTGATTTTGGGTGAACTTTAACATATTTAATTATTTTTTTATTTTTTAATTAAAAATAGTTTTCTTTTGTTGATCCCAGAGACAGGAGAAGGACAGGAGAAAGAGAAGGAGAGAAACACTGATATGAGAGAGAAACATTAATTGGTTGCCTCTTGCACGTGCCCTGACTGGGGACTGAACCCGCAACTCCAGACATGTGCCCTGACCAGGAATTGTACTCACCACCTTTTGGTTTGAGGGGCAACACACAACCAACTGAGCCACACAGACCACGGCATTTTAATTTTCTTTTTCAAATTAGAGTTTTTATTAGGAAATAGCTGGCATATATCATATGTTTTCTTATTGCTATTATCATGTACTTTACTCTCTAATTTAATGGTACAGTGAATTCTGTTGAAAGATTTTCTCCAGTTCAATCACACCAATAATTTTAGTAGAAACCTAAGTTATGATTCATTTAATATGGTACTGGATTTGCTTTACTAATGTTTAGAGTTTTGCATTAGTATTTGTGAGTGAAATTGGTCTATAGTTTTGTTTTTTTAATTATCTCTGCTAAATTGTAGTATCAAAATTTTCCCACCTGTGTAAAATGAATTAGAGAAATTATTATTTTTAAATTCCATGAAATGGTTTAAATATAGGAATTATCTGATCTTTAAAGGCAGGTAGAAGTGACCTTTTAGGGCTAGGCTTGTTGTCTTTTAACTTAGTAGATATTCAATTGTTTGATCTTTTGTATAAATAATGGACTACTCAGATTTTTTGAATGTCATATTTCAGGGGTAGTCATCATTTCTCTGTGCTGTCCCACACTCGATACAGTAGCCACTCACCATATGTGAGTAGGTACATGTAAATTAATTAATATTGAACACAATTAATAAAGTTAGTTCCCTGAACTTATGAGCCACATTTCAAATGCTCCACAGGCACATGTGACTAGTAGCTATGACATGAGACAGGGCAAAGAGAGAGCATGTTGGCCATTGCAGAAGGTGGCATCAACCTGCCCCATTGTAGCTGTTAGAATATGTTGCTATAAAGTGGTATGTCAAATTGTCTTGTAATTCTTTTAATTGCTTCCTTATATACAGTTACATTCTAGGTTTTCTATTTGTATTTCTATTGTTTTCTTAAGAGTTCTTATTTCTTTATTTAGGTTGTTTATTTCATTAGTCTTCTAAAAATTAAATTTTTGCTCTTATTATTTTTTCAATATTTCATTTGTGTCTATTTTAATTATTTTTTTACTACTTTAGCATTTGTTACTGGTTTCTTTTTATTTTCTTTTTTTTCTTAGGTTAAACCATTATTTACCTTCAATGTTTTTTCACATTTATTTTGATAACATAGCATTGATTTTATTCCTTATATTTTACTTTAATATTTTTATGGTACTTTTGTCCTCTTTTTATTTCACTCTTACTGTCGGGCTAGTTTCTCTTTCTTCCCTTTTATCTTTATTAATTGTAGAATTTTATTCTGATTTATTATTTTCCAGTATTTAACAATAAAAATTAAACATATTTTTCTAATATTTTAGGAGTGTTAAATATAACTAAACTCTTTTGCCAAGATATTTTACTTGCTCTCTCTTCTCCATTCCACAAATAGAGATAAAACCTTTAGAAAACATTTGTTTTCTACTTCCTTCCAAATCCTTACATTTGTTTTCTACTTCCTTCCAAATCCTTAGTTAAAACAATTCAGAATATCTAATCTCATTTTATTATGAGACCGTCTCTTAAATTATCTCTTTCTGCCCTGGCTGGTGTGGCTTAGTGGATTGAGCACCAGACTGCAAACCAAAGGGTTGTCAGTTTGATTCCTAGTCAGGGCACATGACTGGGGTGGGAGCTAGGTCCCCATTGCAGGGTGCATGAGAGGCAACTGCACATTGATGTTTCTCTCCCTCTCTTTATCCTTTCCTTCCCCTCTCTCTAACATAAATAAATTTTAATAATCTTTAAAAAATTATAACGTTTTTGTTTCAATAATTTTTTAAAATACATTTTGTAAAACTCCAGTCATACCATTGTAAATTTAGACTTAATCTTATTGAAAGATGTTTTAGAAAGTGTGTCTTCGTGTCTTTTGTAATTTTGTCTCTGAAAGTTGTGAGATTTTTCTCTTTCTCCTTGCATTTCAGGAATGTTGTCATGGCAGGGTGTGTATATGTGTGTGTGTTCACTAACTCTGCCTATGACATGATGAACACTTTTGACTGAAGACTTTACAATTCAGAGTAATTTTCTCTTATTTTGTGGGGAAATGCACAGCCTGGTTTCAGAAGCTGTAACTCTGCTGACATGCTGGAGGGCCCCAAGTCTGGAGATAATCAGGAGGCCTTGGAGAAACAGGCTCCTGAGGAGACTTGGCTTGTTTTCCCCTGGCAGGGGCATAGCCCCTGCCTCTCTGCTTTGCCATGGCTGGTCAATTAGCCCATGACGGGTAAGAGACCTCGTGCAGAGGTTTTCAACCTAAGACAAGCATTAGCCTGATTTTGGCAGCAGATGAGACATTGGGGGACAGGGAAAAGGGGCAAAAAGGCCCCCACACGCCTTGGCTTGGCTTGGACATGGCCGGGGTCCTCACTGCAGCCGAGAAGCAGTCTCTTATCTCTTGGTGGTTCCTTCCCCTACCTGGCTCAGGCTTGAAACAATGAGGGAAAAAAACAGCCCTAAATCAGGTCTGGTGGATCCCGGGTAATCAGGCCTGAAAATAAATTCTATAGAGTGTGCTCTGTTCCTCCCTCAGATCTGTGGTCAGCTCATGCTGCAAAGGACATTCACATTATTTACATCCCTTTCTTTGTCAAGACATTTGCTTTATTTACACCTTTTACCCTATATCTTTAAGACACCTTTAAGTCTACCTCCCCCTTATCGATAGTCTCTATTGTTGGTTCTTGTTCCCTCTCAGACCCATGTAAATCACTGATTTCCTGTCATGTGTTTTCCTAGAGGTATCTATTCTCTGTGAAACTTATCTTGCGAATGTAATGAGTATACATATGCTTTCCTGTTATACCCCACTGATAAGATTTTCAATAAAAGCCTTGGAAGAAGGGGCAATGGGGACTTTCCCATTAGGGGGATGTGCCACGCCTTCTCTGGTAGGAGAGAAATGCCCCCGTCTGCTCTCCCTGCAAACAGAGAAGCGTTTGTATGTTTGTGTTTGTCCCCCTCATCCGTGACAACCCCGGGACAGGCTCTGCAGGTTTCAGAGCCCTGCTCCCACCTTAGCTGGCCCCAAACAGTTTCCCTCAGGTTTCAGCGAGCACTACATTCTCTTCAGTGCTCCCCCGTGGCGGCGCGGCCCCTATAGCCAGCCACACAGTGTGACATTATTTTTTTCTAAATTTTTGTCTAATAATTCCTTCCCCCTGTACTCCCCTGCCCTGTGGAGTCCCCTATTACATGTTCTTTAGATCTCCTGGGCTGTCCTTCACATCTAACGTCTTCTCACTTACATATCCCAGCTCTGTGGAACTTAACTTTTTGTTGAGACATATCACTCTCTCTTAATCCTCAAGAATGCTAAAAAAGCTAATTAGCATACACCTTTCTTTTTTAATTTTTAAAACTTAACTTTTTAGAAAACAGAAACCATATTCATTAGTTCTAGGAAGTCTATTTGGAGCTCTCATTCTCTCTCTGTGGGGACCCTACTTCCTGCCTGAAGACTTTGCTCATTGCCTCTGGTAGCTCTATTTCAATAGAAGCTAAAAGCTTTCATTTTTCTAGCTTGATTTGCCTGCCTTAAATAAAGAAGTACCTTAAAGAAGTTTTCTTTTTCTTGTTTTGTTGTTTATTGTCGATATCTCTCCCTTTAGTATCATGGGTTAGGCTGGTGGCTTTTTTACAGGTGGGAAAATGTGGCTGTTTCTTTTCTGTGACTGATGGCAGGCAACAGGCAACATTGCCTCTCTGCAGACCATGGGGAGGGTCTGCCTGCATGAGTAGGGGCCAGACCAGGGGATCTTCCACCCACTAGCACATAACCCATCAATCAGTTCCTGCTACTCAAAAACCCACAGACAGAGAGTGGTCTGAAATATCAGGGGCAGGCCTTGATGAATTTTTCCCAGCATGTCACTATGGAATTCTAGAGAGAACTGAGAGAGACAAGAAGCCAGTGAAAGAAATGTTTTAAAATGTGAATTCTATATGGAAAACAAATAATTTTCACTGTTCAGTAAAAATATTTAACTATAAAAGTTGTTGATAGCTCCAAGTTGTATAGATTTCAAAGTTTATGAAACATGTAAAAGTACCATTTTACTCTGCATTAAAGCAATTTAACATTCAACAAATAAAAAGTTTGCTTCCTGGTGTGTGGAATAAGTCTGGAAAATTCTTAAAAAGAAGGGTTAGGAATTGACCTTTGAAGTGATTGTGTAAGAACATTCATAATTTAAGTTAGGTGCTATGCGTGATCATGAGATCTACCTTGGATGCAGCACATTCATTCACTATTTGTAGTCTCTCAATGTAACTTCATATTTTTAATCTAAAATATGCAAAATATTAACAGGATATTTGATGATTAAATCAGCTGACTCATGGCTTACATACAGGCTCTTGCCAAACAGCCTCAATTTTTTTTTTTTTTTTTTTTGCCTCAGCTACTCTAAAAATCACAATATCTCATGGTCCTTTGAAGTTTGGTTTTGTGAAGAATACCATGGAGGCTAACTCTGTGAATGTCAGGAGTCCAGCTTAAAGTGCTGACTTGTACAATATGCACAAAGAGGCCCATGTGAAAATGTGATACTAAGTGTTGGATCTTATCAATAAAAATTACCATAAGGTCAATACTGAGGCTTTGGGTGATTTATTGGAACTCCTTAAATTTCCTGCCAGCTGTTAAAGCTGAGTAGACTAAGAAGTTAACCGTATTCATTACATTTATTGCTTTTGTATCCAGTTGGAACACCTCTGTCTGGCACAGATGTTGGTATAGATGGCAGCAGGTAACAACCATGCAACTAAAAAGGAGAGAGAGAGAGAGAGAGTGTAGGAATGAGTGAGGTGAAAAGGTTAGACCCTTGTTGAACATCTTGTTAGGGATTTAGAAAACAATATACTTTAGCAATGATTGACATTTACAGGCAAATATTTTGATTTTGATTTTTCACGCACACACACAAAATAAAAATGGTACATTTCTCATTGCTCACCTTTGCATTTCTATCTTTCCCCTGTGAAGCTTATGTTTGCTGGCCCTTGACTTGTCCATTCCGTGAGAAGTAGGTGCTGCTATAGAATCTACACCTGCAGTCCCAGCCACATTAGGTATTTTCTGCTCAGCAGGGCCATCAGGAAATATGCTTCCTGGCAATTTCCCTCTAATGAGATGCTGTAGTACACACGGAGGAGTCACATCTGGCCTCTGACCTCTGCACTTAACCATGGGTCAGTCTTCTCCTCTCTTCATCGCTGCCTTTGGGAAAAAAAAAAAACAACACGAAAGTACTGTTTGCTTTGTGAGAATCAATATTTTTAAACATCAATTCCATTAACAACTTCCCATAATTATGTGCATCACCACAAGTCAACTTATTGCATCAAGCCACTTAGAACCTAGGGACTTTGTGTATCTGTCTCCTCCTCACACACACTGCCCACATGTACTCTTATTCCCAAGAAATCAGGTCTTTGTCTGTTGCCTGACAATTTAAATTTTATTTTGAAAGAAACCCTGGAAATTGGAACAGGATATTTCTCAGTGGGGATGTATTTATGTCTCTAAACATTGCATGTTCACTGCCAGTATTTCTATAGGTTGCTGGCACATCTGTGCTGGAAACAAAGATATTTGGTGTTATTCCTTTGTTAGTTTCTTATGTGTGATCATACCACTAACTTATTTCTTTACCTTGTAAATGTTTCAGTCCATGTACACCACAATTAATCAGCAATGATGTGTTAAGTCTTCTTTCAGCCCTTCTGATGAAATATGAGTTATGAAAAATATATCTTGGTAAATGAGTAAATATTGTGTTATATGTTGATTCTAGTCAGTACTGATTTATACTGAAGTCAGTACTGACAGCCTCTTGTTTTATAATTTTATTTATCACTTCCTTTGTCACACAGCCTCATGACAATCAGTTGAAAAGTGAAGTTCTTTTTGTCTTTTAATTACATTATTTACACAGGACTAAAATACCAGTTTAACTGCTAGTTTTGTCACAGTTAAATGATATAAATTTTAATAAGAATTTAACTTAGAGGCAGTAGCAGTGAACAACAAAGTTAACTCTTCTGATTAAGATAAAACATTTTGTAAATAAATATGTAGATCTGGTTTGCTACAACGATTGAAAGAAGGATGATGGCTTTTTCTAGAAATTTACAAAACATGCGACCATCTTTCTTGAAGTAGAGACAGCTTACGGTGTCTGGTATTGCAGTTGGAACCTGGATTTCACATTTTGCTCTGTCATGAGGCTGTGTGATGGCTGATTCTGAAAGAAACTATTATTTTTCATTTGTATGATCAATTTAAAGAAAACTATTTTCATCAGGTCCCTCTTATTTTTGGACAGATTGACTTGAAGCCATCTTCTATGACTAATAGTGTGAAAGGATTTATATCTAGACAGGAGTACTGGTTATGAAATATATTTTAGAGTGAACATGCTCCGATGAGCAGAGACATCTGGGAGCAATGCTTACATCTCACTCTGAACCACCTGCACATGCTAGCTTGGGGAAGGTCTCTCCTCCTTGCTGGAGAGGCTGTACCTTAACTGAACTTTCCACGAAATTTAAGAAAAGATTGTAATTCCACGGACTCCAGGTTCTTTCATGCTGGACAGAGATTTTCAAAGCCATCTCCCCTGGCAATGAATCCAAGATGATTGAAGATCAATTCTCTGCTCATCTTCCATTTACCAAGAAGGAAGAAAAACAAAGAGTCTGGGACTCCTCCACTCAAAGACATACCATGTGTCTGTCAGTGCCTAGGTCCAACTCTCCTTTTTATGGGTTGATGGAAAGAACAGGTGGCTGAGGCCTTCACTTGGAGACAGTAGTTTATAAACTTCCCTAGTAAAGTTTATTATTTAGTCCATACCATGTGACATAGTGGATCCACCTTCTTGCCCAATAGTAGGTCTTAATCTATTTCCTGACCTTCTTCCCCTCCCTTTGTATTTAACTCTTAGATACATGAAGAAGTTTGTGATGCTAGATAGGAAGGAAATTTCCAGGCCTTGCTGGAGGCTTTGAAACCAAGGATCCAAGCTGGTCCATTGCTGTGTTGCTGTGAACCAGCAAGGACAGAATTTTTCATTTTTCTCTCCATCTTTCTCCTCCAAACTCTACTCTTTCTTCATAGCAACAGTTGACACAAAATACTTTAAATAACAATGTGAAATATTATGGCATAAAGATGTAATAGACACATTTTTTTCCTATACTTGTCATTATCACTATCTAAAAATTCTGGAAATTATATATATAAAACAAACAGAAAATTATTAAAGATGGAGAGAGAAAGGCTGACCAACTAGAAACCATAATACCTGGGGAACGGCCTGGATGTAAATACCTGGGAATCATGTAGCCTAGCCAAGTGAGCACATCAAAACTTCCATCACGTATCACATCACAAACCTTCAACGTTATTGGAAGATGGGCTATATGTGGCCCATAAGTTATGACTTTTCTTCTGTTATAAAAAGTTTTGATTTTGTATCTTAAATAAATTCCCCCATATCTCCACATATCAATATATTTAAGTCAAGAGACCACAGCATGATCGAGTTGATCAATAGTAGAGTTATTATACCAACATTTCCTATGATGCTTGTTTGGTATTTTATATAGATAGATAGATAGATAGATAGATAGATAGATAGATAGATGATAGATAGATGATAGAGAGATAGATATAGATATAATCAGGTTTAAATAAAAAGTAGTTTACATATTAATACCCTTTTAAATTTATTATACTTTGTAAAAACATTTAAAATGTTTAGAATATACTGTTAAGTAAAACAAAGGATGCAAAGTACATTAAATATAGTCATGTTTGTGTATGAGGTAGATGTTTAAAGAGGCAGGATTTAAGGCTGTAAGTAATAACTATAGAGCTAATTTTAATGATTTTAGCCACTTACATTAATTATTTTCTTTATTCATGGACTTGTTAGCCATTCTGGTACCCACTGCTGGGGAGTGGGTTGAAACAAGATGATTTGTGGCCTGAAAAGTTGGCAATACCACTTGGTATAGGTCCTATTCCTGTGGGAAGTGAACCAATTTCCAGAGGCACATCTTGGAAGGAAAGAATAGTTCTGATGGATAGAGGTGTTCTCAATCAAGTCCCCTGGAAAGAAAGGACATCTAAGGCTCTAAAAGAGAAACTCTTCTTCAGGAAAGAGTCTCTCTGGATTGGTGAGCAGAGCTTAGCCTGAGGACCAGCGTGACCCCAGGCTGGCTTGTTCTGTCAAGAGGGTCTAGAAATCTCACAGAATGGATCCTCTGGCAGGTCTGTGAATGTTTACTGTAGCAGCTGTAGTCTTATATCCTTAGGGTTTGGCACCAGGATATTCTTTAAAAAACAATGTGGTTACACTCTATGCCAAAAATTCTCTCTTACTGCACTGATAGTTCTACGTAAGAGTTAGCCTTTGAACTGTGATAATTTTCAATGAGTGCAACATAACATGGAACATATATAATTGTAGATACACAGATAATCGTGTGAGTTTTGAGTACAATTAGCCCTCAAGGAAGTATCTTCATTGAAAGTAGCCTTCAGCACCTACTCCTTAATTCTCCAGCTCAGTCGCTGTTGTCATCAAAGAAACATATCATGCAATGCAATCACACTAAAAAGAAACCTATACACAGGAAAAAGAAAAAGACTGCAATAGTATATACCATATACTTAATTATGTTTGTGTTAGAGTACATGTTTTCCTCTTTTTGTCCTCTTTTCAAATTTTTATTAAATTATTCTTTATTATTTAACTATTGTATTAATATTAGTTTTAGAATAAACTGTTAGAAATTTGAAACATATTTTCTATTTTTTCAGTCCCTCTAGCTTACTCATCATTTATTTAGATATGCTTAAAATCTTGGATTACATCAACCCATTTTTGACATGTATGTAGCTCATCTAGAATTTTCGTTCAGATTTTGCCTGCAGCAATACTAAAATGAATTTAGTTAAAGTGACACACAATTTTTTCCTCATCAAGAGGCACTGGTCTGAAATACTGCTAGCTTTACACATATCTATATATTCACATGCAAGTTTTATGGATAATCAAATGATGACTTGGATACCTTCTGCATTGCCAATCCCACTGTGAACTGGGGAGGCTGCTCAATGTGTACACATCAGTGAGCCTCCTCCTCTATGACTTTCACTAAATTTCTCTGGACCAATGAGAGTTTCCAGGCAGGAAATAAGAAAGGTCTAATAAAAGTGATCTGGGGTATTTTTTACCCTTGTTTCATTCAAAGTACCCACAAGGCAATATGTTGAAAGCAGCTCTGTCTTTAGGTTCTAATAACAGTTCCCTCCCTAGACATCAAACTTCCTGTTAGTTCCTGATCTCAGTTCTCATTGTCCCTGGATTTCTGCACAAGTCCTTGATGTATTCAATCAATCCTGCCCATATTTCTGTATACAAGATAATTTATAAAATGATGCTCAAATTTCCTACAGAGTCGTATGTTTTGGAACCTCTGATAAAGTAACTGGTAGCAGGAATGGCTCTAGGAAGCAGACCCTCGAAGTTAGATTATGGATTGGTGGTGGTGATGTATTTGAGGAGTGTGTAGATAAATTTCTTGCTGAGAGGTGCAGAGTGGTAATTTATGTCAAGTGCCATCATCACAAATATTCAAACTAACACTGGTGGCAGCTGGAGATAATAAAGATGAATGATAAGTCAACAAGGGATCAAATGACTAATTTATTTGTTAGAGAAATAATAGTGATTATTAAACTTGTATAAATGCCAAAGGGGAAGAGCTGAGGGAGGGAAGGTGGGAGGGGGCAAGGGAAAGAGGTGGGGGGAAGGCAGAGACAAATGTATTTAAAAAGTAAATAAATTAATTTAAAAAATAAATAAATAAATAAATAAACTTGTATAAATGCCTGACAAAGCTTAAACAAAGAACTATAGGCTGTGAAATTCCAGCACAAAATATGAGTGGAAAATTATAAATTCTGATGGCAACTTTAAGGAAATTCCTCATCGCCTAAGATGCCAGAGCAAATAAGCTGAGGATCAATATTGGGACTGGATTGTGAAGTTGCTATTGCAATGGCAATAAGATACTCCACTTATTACGTTTTAGACATAACAAAGACACTGCTGGGGAAGGAGTGGGATTCCAGGAAATAGGATGATAGGGTTGTGGTACAGATGACAAGGCTGAGAACTTCAAATTCCCAAGTTTCTCAAAATCACCTTTCTCTGCCATCTCGTAGCTCTACAACTATACTCAGCACATTGTGTTATTTTTTGTTTGTTTGTTTTAATTGTAGTTTTCTTTTTAAAATTTGTTTTGGTGGATGATAAAAAGTAATGCATTCTTTAGCTGAGATTTGTAGAAGAAAGGCTCCGTGCATATGTATGTTGGATGATATTACTCACCATTGACAGTTGTATCCAGCAGCAACAAGCAACATGATTTTCTGTGACAATGGGGTAATTACAGTCTTGTATTAGTGAATAGCCCTTAATCACCACTGTGGCTGATTCTGTCATCAAGTTTGGTGTCATGTGGTTCCCAGGGGATCAACAATATTCTCTTCATCTTGTAATCTTAAATCAATTTTGCTGAATTAAATGAGCCACCTTGTCCCATGTATCAACTCAAGGATCTTGTACATATATATGTAAATCAGAATACTCTTAACTAGACCATAAAATAGTAATCGCTATAATCAACAAGGAATCAAGTTCTGTCTAGGCAAGCATAAAACTTGAATCAGGGGGATATGTTATACAAAGCAGAAAAATGTATCAATGAACAGAGTTGTAGAACATAGTTGTAGTTGTAATAGTAGACAACAGGCCATCAATAAAAGTCAGCCTTATGAAATTTTATCTGTACTATACAAGCGGGACCCCCCCAAAACTGGAACTATCTTCTGGAAGACAGGTCTCTGGCAGCACAGGTTTCCTCTGCTAGGTGAGTGTTCTAGGAACCCATCTTTATCAATGTACCAGCTGGCACTCTGAGAGGCTGTGTTTGGCTTCAGTGAATGTTTTTTGAAGACTCAACATGTTTGCCCATTTCATGATGGGTGATTTATAAGCACACCTGCCCACACTGCACTGACTGTTCAGGAATTTTGACCAAAAACAGGATGACCCATGTGTCCCACTCTCCCTATTCACATGATCTTGACCCAAGTGATTGAGGTTTTTTTTTTTTGTTTGTTTCCCAGATGAAAAAAGTCCTTAAAGGGAAATGTTTTACCAATGTGAAAGAAGTGAAACAAAAAAAAACAGTAGAAACACTAAAAGGCATCAAAACTGACAAGTTCAAAACTGGTTTGGGGAAATGCAAAAAACCACCTCAGTAAGTGTATTGCATCCAATGAAGAGTACTTCGAAGGTGGCTGAAGTTTAAATATCTAAGAATTAAATACACAATTTTTAAATAAATTTCAGGGTTTTTTAAAATTTATTTCCTTATTAAAAATACTCATAAAAAATACTAGGTTATACACTCAAACATTTCTCTAAATAAAGATTGTCCTTATACTTGGAATATAACCACTTAACTGCAAACATCATAAAATGTGTTCACAGATTTAAGCAGATTGATAATGATCAGTGGCAGTCAGGTGGGACCCCTAGAAATGTGTATGTGTGTTCCTGGGGAGACAACCTCATCCTCCTTCTTGCAATATTCACAACCTTATCCCTATTATCTGATTTGGGACCATGTGTAGTGATCTCATGTGACCCTTTATTCTTATTTTTATCTGTCTCTATAAGAAGGTACGAAGTCCCAGGACAGCCCTTTTCCCCTGGATTTGAATCACCAAATTACTTAAAAGAAAGTTTCCATAAATATGTATGAAAAATGTTCATTGTCTGTGTGAGGAGATGAGGCCATCTCCTGCAGTGTTTTGCACAATGTTCCCTGGAAGTTAAGCATAGAGTAAATTCCTTATGTCTTTAACCCATTCCTTGGAATATTTAATTTAATTCAGTGAATAGGGAAGAAAAAAGGTTGCAATAGTAGAAGAGGGTGGAAAGCTTGGCCAAGAAAAGGATTTTGGATTTTTTTTAGAATGCAAGCCCAGTTCTTTGATGTGGTTTCAATTTTTTTTAAAAAAATCACTCTGGCTGTGGTATGAGCTTTGGATAAAAAAAGATATGAGAGCAGCAAGGAGGCCATTTGTCAGTTTGTTGTTACGTCCAGGTAAAGAAGATGATACTTTGGACAAACAAGTTAGCAGCGGTCATGGATTCTAAACATAGTTTAATGGTAGAGCTATCATAATTTACTGAGTTTTGTTATTGTGGTAAAATAAAAATTAAAATTAAGGACAATTTCTATGGATTGATTCCTAGATGGATAAATAAATGAGTTAAGGAGATAGGGAAGATTTGGGAAAGAATAGGTCTGTGCAGTGAGTACAGCTGTGAAAAATGATGGCACTTTCGAGGTTAAGACACCTATATAATAACCCAGTATAGTATGGACTTTCAGGATTTAGAACTGAAAATACAAATAACTGACTGCCTTGTGTGTTTCACTATTAAAAATAAGAATAGTTAATAACTGTTATTATTATATTTGTAGAAAAATAGCTTTTTAATCATTTGTATCCCTTTTATTGTGCTGCTAATAGAAACATTAAGTTATTTCTAGATTTCTGAGTTATAGGATCTTCTTGAGCAAATAAGTACATTGGTTTAATTACAACACAAATGGCATTTATAAGCATAAGCCATGTGTCAAACAACAGGTATCAGAAGGTTAAGGAAGTTAATCAAGATATGAGGAAGATCTAAATTTCATATTCTTAAGCAAAGTACATGTTCCTTGAAGACACTTTTCCTTCTTTACCCTATTATCACCCTCTCCCCTCCCCTCTGGATACTGTCCGTTTGTTCTTTATTTCAATGCCTCTGGCTATATTTTGCTTGCTTGTTTCTTTTGTTGATTAAGTTCCACTTATAGGTGAGATTATATGATATTTGACTTTCACTGCTTGGCTTATTTTACTTAGCATAATGCTCTCCACTTTCATTTATGCTGTTGCGAAGGTACAAGCCCTTTATTTCTTTCCTCTATGTAGTCCTCTATTGTGAAAATGTACCACAGTTTTTTGATCCACTCATTCACTGATGGCCACTTAGCTATTATAAATTGTACTGCTATGAACATTGGGGTGCATAGGTTCTTTTGAATTGGTGTTTCAGGATTCTTAGATTATAATCCCAGCAGTGGAATTGCTGGGTCAAAAGGCAGTTCAATTTTTAGTTTTTTGAGGAAATTCCACACTGCTTTCCACAGTGGCTGCACCAGTCTGCATTCCCAACAACAATATATTAGGGTTCCCTTTTCTCCACAACCTTGCCAGCACTTGTTGTTTGTTGATTTGTTTATGATAGCCATTTTGACTGGTGTGAAGTGGTATCTCACTGTGGTTTTAATTTGCATCTCTCTGATGGCTAGTGATGCTGAGCATCTTTTCATATGTCTCTGGGTCCTGTGTATGTCCTCCTTGGAGAAGTGTCTGTTCAGGTCCTTTGCCCACTTTTTAATTGGATTGTTTGTCTTCCTGGAGAGGAGTTATGTGGGTTCTTTATATAGAGAAATAGTGTTTCTAAATAATTTTTAAAATATTTTTAAAGAAAATATCCTGATAGGATTGGAGATGGGGGACTTCAAGATGGAGGGAGAGTGAATGAAAGTCACACTAACTCCTCCCAGGACCAATCTGGAATTACAACTAAATCGTGGAGAAATAACCTGGAAAACAACTGAACAATAACAAGAGAGGAGCCTTAAAACATCAGACCCACAGAGGAATTGGCTTTAGCACAACTTAACTGGTAAGGAGTGCGGTAGCAGCTTGAGAAGGTGGAATAGGCACCCAGGGGTGGCAGCACCAGAGGGATACTGAAACAGCCAGTTAGATCCCCCTGAGAAGAGCAGAGTCTAAACCATAAGTGGGGATCTCCAGCCTACAGCACCAGAGCCCAAAAAGATACATAGATAACAGCCAGCTGCAAAAAGTGTCAGGGTTGCTCTCTGCCAGAGACAAGTGGCTGAAGATGCAAAGAGCCATTTAAAAGGCCAGCACAAAAATTTGTAGTGGCAGCCACTTTCACTGTGCTCCAGGAGAGATGGGGGTGGAATGCGCTGGAGTCACCTGAGAAGAGACTGGAGAAGGAAACTGGGGGGAAAGAACTGAGAAAGTAGACATCGGCGTCTGGGTGCTGACTCACACCCCATTCTGCAGCTTCCATCTTGCTCAGGAAGACCATGCCCCCTGAGCAGCAGAATGAAAGGACACAATAGCCATGGCCCCAGGAGGCTCGGCCCAGCCTGGTGTTGGGCAAGCCTGACTGCTGACTAGAGAGTGGTGGTCACAAGTAGTAGATCCCTGGCTAAAGGCAATGCAGAGTGGTCTACAGATGTTTGAGGAAAGGCTGGCATCGGAGGCATTGGGGATATAACTGAGGGAGTAGCTGGGGAGAACCTAGGGCTGACTCCTCCCCCATTTACAGCAGCCATATTCCTCAGGCAGACTACTCCCCTGAGTGGCAACAGTGTGAAAGCACACAATAGCCCCACCCAAAGGAGGGACTCTGCCACGCCCTGACTGCTGAGGGCAGAGCAACTAGATGAACAACAGGAGAAGAAAGACACAGGCAGTAGATTCCTGGAAGTCTCTTAAAGAGTAGAAGGAATCAAAAGCAGGCTAGATGAAGCTGAGAATCGAATAAGTGAGCTAGGGGCACAAGGTAGGAAAAAGCTCCCAGAAAGAGCAAGAAAATGAAAAAAGACGCAAAAGGAATGAAGAGGCATTGATAGAAATGCAGGACAATCTGAAATGTAATAACATCCATATTAATAGAGATACCAGAAGTAGAAGAGGAACAAGAGATAATCTGTTTGAAAAGGTAATAATGGAAAACTTCCTTAATATAAGGAGAAAAAAAGTCACACAAGTCCAGGAAGCACAGAGTGTCCCATTCAAGAGGAACCCAATGAGGCCCACTCCAAGAAATATCATAATTAAAATGGCAAACATCAAAGACAAACAGAGAATCCTAAAGGCAAAAGGAAGAAATAGGTAGTAACATACAAGGGAGCCCCAATATGGCTAGGAGGTGACTTCTCAACAGGAACACTATAAACCACAAGAGAATGACAAGAAATATTCCAAGAAATGAAAAGGAAGGGCCCGCAGCCAAAACTACTCTTCCCAAAAAGGCTCTCAATTAAAATGTAAGGAGAAATAAGGAGTTTCCCAGATAAAAGAAGGCTAAAAGAATACACCTCTACCAAACCAGCACTACAAGATATGTGAAAGGGACTGGTTTAAGAAGATGAAGAAAAAGAGTGAGAAAGAGAAGAACAGAGGTATAAAGGGAAAAAAATGAATAAGTACCTATCAATAATAACTTTAAATGTAAATGGATTAAATGCCCCAATCAAAAGACATAGGATAGCTGAATGGATAAGAAAACATGACCCACATATATGCTGCCTACAAGAGACTCACTTCAGAACAAAGGACCTACACAGACTGAAAGTAAAGGGATGGAAAAAAGTATTCCAAGCAAATGGACAGGGGAAAAAAAAAGCTAGGGTAGCAATACTTATATCAGACAAAATAGATTTCAAAACAGAGGCAATAAAAAGAGACACAGAAGGACGTTTCATAATACTCAAAAGAAGAATCCATCAAGAAGACATAAACATTGTACACTTATATTCACTCAACATAGGAGCACCCAAATATATAAGGAAAATCTTGGATGTCTTCAAGAAAGATATAGACAGCGACACACTGATAGTAGGGGATTTTAACATCCCACTGCCAAAAAAGGACAGATCTTCCAAACAAAACATCAACAAAGATTGTGAAACCAAATGACGCATTAGATCAAATGGACTTAACTGACATTTATAGAACCTTTTTCCAAAGAAGCAAAATACACATACTTTTCAAATGCACACAGAACATTTTCAAAGATACACCACATGATAGGACACAAAACAAGCCTCAACAAATTCAGGAAAACCCAAATCATAACAAACATTTTCTCAGACCACAAGGGCTTGAAACTAGAAACTAACCTCAAGGAAAAAACTCAAAAACATTCAAACTCATGGAGACTGAATAGTACACTAATAAACAACGAATGGGTCAATAATGACATCAAGAAAGAAATCAAAAGGTTTCTGGAAAAAAAATGAAAATGAACACACAACAGTCCAAATCCTATGGGACACAGTGAATACAGTCCTGAGAGGGAAGTTCATAGAAATACCGGCCTCCCAGCAATAAACTCCCAGCAACAAAAAGCCCTGGACTGGATGTTTTCACAGGAAAATTTTACAAAGCATTTAAGGAAGAGCTAACCTCTGTCCTTCTCAGATTATTCTAAAAAATGCAAGAGGAAGGAAGACTCTCAAACTCTCTTTATGAGGCCAGCATCATGCTAACCCCAAAACCAGAAAAAGACACAACCAAGAAAGAAAACTACATGCCAATATCACTGATGAATATAGATGCTAAAATCCTCAACAAAATATTGGCAAACTGTATCCAGCAATACATTAAAAAGATCATACGCCATGATCAAGTGGGATTCATCCCAGGGAGGCAAGGATAGTTCAATATATGCAAATCAAATAAAGATAATACATAACCTAAACAAAGTAAAGACAAAAACTATATGGTTATTTCAATAGATGCAGAAAAAGCATTTGATAAGGTACAGCAATCATTTATGATAAAGACACTCAGCAAAGTGTGAATAAAGGGGCATAACTCAACATTATAAAGGCCATATATGAAAAACCTACAGCCAACCTCATACACATGGGCAAAAACTAAAAGCTCTCCCACTAAGATCAGGAACAAGACAAGGATGTCCGCTTTTACCACTTTTAGTCAACATAGTATTGGAAGTCCTACTCAGAGCAATCAGACAAGAAAAAGAAATAATAGGCATCCAACTGGAAAGGAGAAAGTAAAACTATCATTGTTTGCAGATGACATGATAATGTACATGGAAAACCCCATAGACTTCTCAAAAAACTAATGTACCTTATGAATGAATTTGGCAAAACAGCAGGATAAAAGGCAATATTTAGAAATTGAAGGCATTTTTGTATACCAAAAATGGAACATCAGAATCAGAAATCAGGAAAAAAATCCCCTTTGCTATTGCAACAAGAAAAGTAAAGTAGCTAGGAATTAACTTAACTCAGGAGGTAAAAGACCTGTACACAGAAAACTATATAACACTGAAGAAAGAAATTAAAGAAGAAACAAATAAATGGAAGCATATAGCATGTTGATGGATTGGAAGAATTAACGTCATCAAAATGTCCTTACTATCCAATGCAATTTACATAGTCAATACAATCCCTATTAAAATACCAATGGGATATTTCACAGACATTGGAATAAATATTTGAAAAACTTATGTGGAACCATAAATGACCTTGAATAGGTGCAGCAATTTTGAGAAAGAAGAACAAAGTAGGAGGGGTCACAATATCTGACATCAAAATATATTACAAATCTTCTGTAATCCAAACAGTCTGGTGTGGCAGACACATAGATCAATGGAACAGAATAGAGAGCCCAGAAATAAACCCATGTCTCTATCATCAATTAATGTTTAACATAGGATGAAGAAGCATAAAATGGAGTAAAAATAGCCTCTTCAACAAATGGTGTTGGGAGATCTGGACATGACAGAAAATGAAATTTGACCACCAGCTGAAACCATGAACAAAAATAAACTCCAGATGGATAAAAAACTTAAATATAAGTCGTGACACCATAAAAGCCCTAGAGGAGAATATAGGCAGGAAACTCTCAAATATCCCATGCAGCAATATTTTCACCGATATGTTCCCTAGAGCAAGGGACATAAAGGAAAAAATAAACAAATGGGACTTTATCAAAATAAGAAGCTTCTGAACAGCTAAAGAAAACATCAGCAAAATGAAAAGAGAACCAACTGTATGGGAAAATACATTGGCCAATGATACATCAGACAGGAGTTTTATCTCCAAAATACATAAAGAACCCACAAGACTTCCAGTCCTGGAAGACAAAAAATCCAATTAAAAAGTGGACAAAGGACCTGAACAGACACTTCTCCAAGGTGGACATTTGGAGGGCCCAGAGACACATGAAAAGATATTCATCATCACTAGCTATCAGAGAGATGCCAATTAAAACCACAATGAGATACCACTTCACTCCAGTCAGAATGGCCATCATAAATAAATCAACAAACAATGGGTGCTGGCAAGGTTGTGAAGAAAAGGGAACCCTAGTAAACTGTTGGTGGGAATGCAGACTGATGCAGCCACTATGGGAAACAGTTTGGAATTTTCTCAAAAAACTAAAAATGGAACTCTCTTTTAACCCAGAGATTCCACTACTGGGATTATACCCTAAGAATCTCAAAACACTAATTCAAAAGAACCTCTGCACTCCAATGTTCATAGCAGCACAATTTACAATAGCCAAGTGCTGGAAGCAACCTAAATGCCCATGTGTAAATGAATGGATCAAAAAACTATGGTACAGTTACACAGTAGAATACTACGCAGTAGAATGAAAGAAAGAGCTACTCTACTTCGCAACAGCATGGATGGAAGAGGAGAGCATTATGCTAAGTGCAATTAACCAAGTGGTGAAACTCAAATACCATATGATCTCATGTGAAAGTGGAACCTAGCCAGCAAAGCAAGCAGGCAAGGAAAATATGACCAGCAACATTTAAGAAAGAAGAAACCAATGAGGACAAGAGGGAGGGAGGAAGGGGGTCTTGGGGAGGGGAAGGGGAAGGGTCAGATGTAGGAACAGGTGTGAAGGACACATGGACAAAGCCAAGGTGGGGAAGAATTGAGCGAAGGAGGTGGTGGTTGATGGGACAGGGGAAAGTGGTGATGTGTAAATTGAGACAAATGTATGTAAAAAATTAAAACAAAGGAAAATGTCCTGGTAATTTTCTTCTTTTTTATGAAATAACTCTGGTAAAAATCATTAATCTTTAATGGTTCCACATTTTGTCCCAGTTAAAAATAGTCAATAGCTAATTATATTTTTCTGGGTTTTTTTTTAATCTTCACTTGAGGACATGCTTATTGATTCTAGAGGGGAAGGAAAGGGGGATGAGAGAGAGAGAGAGAAACATTGATGTGAGAAATAACCATAGGTTGTCTCCTGTGTGCATCCCAACCATGGACTGAGCCTACAGCCCAGGCACATGCTCCAAGAACCAAACCCATGACCTTTCAGTTATTGAGACAATGCTCCAACAAACTGAGCCACACCAGCCAGGGCTGTTGTATTTTTCTTATGCAAATATTTCAAGCATTTAAACCTATAGACAATATATAATAGATACTTACATGTCTACTACTTGTAGAAATTTGTTAACTCTTACCATATTTTTATCAGATGTTTTTCACCCCAATAAATAAAAATGCAAAGGTGTAGGTTGTTTATATTTACATATGAGGTATAAGAGGTGTGTTTTTAATTTGGATATTTAATTCTCCCAATACTATGTATGCCTCCCAATACTCTGTATAGCTCCCAATACTATGTATGGCTGCCAGGTGCCAAGTTTATATATATATATTTTACATATATCTATTTCAGTATTCTCTGCTTCGTCCTATTAGTCAATTTGTTGACTCCTGTAACAATATCATACTTTTTAAATTGCCATAGCATTATAACAATTCTAGAACTATTCCTTAATTCTTTTCTCTAAAATAATTCTGTCTGTTCTTGGCCTTTAATAGTTCCATATGGACTTAAGAATCAGCTTAAGTTCCCTGATGAACTGTGTTGCATTTTGATGTAAATTGAATTTTTTTAAGAAAATAATTTAGAAACAACTGCTACTTTGGTAATATACTTCTCCTTCATTAACAAAATATTATTACTCCATTTATTCTGTTTTGTCTCTGAAGATCTTTTACATTTCTGTTGGATTTCTTTAGGAATGTTTTGTTGCTTTATTTTGTATTTCTAACATTTTAACTGTTTTCTGCAGGTTTTAAAACCCTATTAACTTCTGTATATACACTTTGGGTCAGCAATGTTGCTGGACTCTCTTAGTTCAGTAATTCATCTGTAAAGTCACTTGGACCTTCTATAGACACAATCATATGATCTCAAAATAATGAAAATATTGCTTCTCTTCTTCCAGACCTATCTAATTTACTCTATATTCTTGCATTTGTGCATTTACCACAACTCATTAGGCAATATCAAAATTTTTAATGATTAGAATGAGATTACTAAAGGAGAGAGGTATAAAAAGAGAGAACTGAAGACAAAAGCTTGGAAAATGCTTGTATTTAAGGAGTTCAACAATGAGCCAGAAATGATCAGAGCATAAAATAAATCCGGATATGAGTGTCACAGAACTGGAGGAAGACTTTGAAGAAAAAGCAGTTACAAGCAATTTCATGGTGGCAAAGAAGCAATCTTTTATGAGAAAATTTCACTGGATTTTTAATCCTTGCTGATCATTGGGGAGCCACTTTCAGACGAATGGCTATGGTGACATTAGCTTCCAGTAAGTAAAGTACTGAAAAATAGTCACAAGATGAGAGGGAAAACATTCTTTCAAACTGTCCAAAGGAAAAGGAAGAGATGAAATTAGGTAGCAGCTTAAAAAGGAAGAAATGGAATGAGGGTTATATGGTTGGGGAGGAATTTTCTGGTTTTAAAGAATAGGGAAAACAGAATCCATTGTAGTCATTCAGGATAAAATTATTTAAGTGCAAGGGCAAGTTCCAAAGGATAATAAATATAGATTTAAAACATAGGTCAAGGAGTTAAGTCTGACAAAAGAAGACAAAACTTCTCTCCCAAATACTGGTATGGAAGCAGAAAGGGAAAGTAAAAATAAAGAAACAGTAAGAGCAATTGATAAAGAACATTGAAAGACTGAAGAATGATTGTCAGGGATTAACGTATCTGAGAGCACTGTTTTCAAGACCATGCTCTATCAGGGGTGTCCAACCCGCGGTCTGTGGGCCATATGCAGCCCAGAATGGTTATGAATAACACCCAACATAAAAACATAAATTTACTTAAAACTTTTTTTTGGCTCATCAGTTTTCATTAGTGTTGTGTATTTAATGTGTGGCCCAAGACAACTTTTCTTCCAGTGTAGCCCAGAGACGCCAAAAGTTTGGACACTGCTGCACCTGTCCCCACTGTCTTATGTTCAAGGGAGGCTATACATAAAAGCTAGGTACTAAACAAAAACTCGGTTTCCTTAGCATCTCTCTCAAACCTTATGATCATGAGCTGACACTGGCGAGATCAGCAACAGAGGCCCAACATGTTTTAAAGCAAGATTTATGAACCCAAATGTCTGGTGTCAGGAAACAAATACATTAAAGGTGCATTTTCCTTATAAAAACATTCGAGTTCAACCATTTTAAAATATGTCACTAAAAAGCAACAAAAACAGAAGAAACAAAATGCTAAGCGAAATAAGCCAGGGGGCGAAAGACAAATACCATATGATCTCACCTATAAGCAGAACCTAACCAACAATACAAAGATGCAAGAAAAATAAGACCAGCAACACTGAAAGGAAAAGAAATCAACAGAGACAAGAGGGAAGGAGGGGGGGTGGGGAAAAGGAAGGGAAGGGGAAAGTCAAGGAACATATAGCAAGGACTCATGGACAAAACCAAAGGGGAAGAGCTGAGGGAGGGAAGGAGGGAGGGGGCAAGGGAAAGTGGTGGGGGGGAGGCAGAGACAAATGTATTTGAAAAAATAGATTAAAATAAAATTAAAAAAAATACAATACCACCAACAAATTTTTGACCTGGATTTAAGTGACCAATTTGTAGTCACTTTTTAAGAGAGAATGTTGATTGTGCCTCATCCTTGAAGCCTTAACAACATTCACAGCTAAAAACTACTGACTCAATTGATACTGACCTCTGAAATTTTAGACAAAAATTATAAATTTTTATAAAAATGTAATTTTAATTAGTATAACTGTCATTGAATATTTCTTACTAAAAAACATTAAAATAATTATTGTAAGCATCTTTTGTTGTTTTAAACAATTACATTTCTCCACTTTTTGGCCAGATTATAGCATTTTTGTTGTTTTGTTACTGGTATTAATAGTGTTGTTAGAGTATGTGTCCGTGTGTTTACTTAAAAAATATTTTTTTGCCTTGGCTGGGTTGATCAGTTGGTTGGAACATCATCTCATACTCCAAAGCTTCTAAGTCTGATCCTTGGTCAGGGCTAATACCTAGGTTGTGGGTTTAATCCCTTGTTGGGGTGCTTTTGGGAGGCATCAGATCCATGTTTCTCTCATATCAATGTTTCTCTCTCTCTTTCTTGCAAATCAGAAAAAAACAAAAACAAAAACATATCCTCTGGTGAGAATAAAAACATTTTTTTTTACTTTGTTTATTTGGTGATTTGGCATAGAGATGCCACAGCTGGAAAGAAAGGCCCTAAGAATAAAGTTAAAATGGTATCCAGATGGTGTTGTAGCAAGGAATAATTACATATTACCCTTTCTTTAGTTTTCTTTTTTCAAAAAACAGTTAGTGCACTTAAAAAATTTTTTATTGTTGTTCAAGTACAATTGTCTAAATTTTCCTGCCACTAGTTTCCCCCCATTCCACTCTACCCCACCTCCTACTCTCAATGCTTCCCCACTTTGGCTTTGTCCATGGGTGCTTTATACATGTTGGTTGACAACACTTCCCCTTATTTTTCCCCATTATTCCCCTCCCCTCTCCCCTCTAGTTACGGTCAGTTTGTTTTTTCTTTCAATGTTGCTGGTTATGTTTTACTTGCTTATTTGTTTTGTTGATTAGGTTCCACTTATAGATGAGATCATAAGGTATTTGTCTTTCACTGCCTCCCTTATTTAGCCTAGCATAATGCTCTCCAGTTCCATCCATGCTGTTGCAAAGGGTAGTAGGTCTTTCTTTCTTTCTGCTGCATAATAGTCCATTGTGTAAATGTACCATAGTTTTTTGATGCAGTCATTTACTCTTGGGCACTTAGGTTGCTTTCGATACTTAGCTACTGTAAATTGTGCTGCTGTGAACAATGGACCATCATAAACAAATCAACAAACAACTAATGCACTTTATTTTTTAAGCAGTTTTAGGTTCACAACAAAGGACTAACTGACTATATTTGAGTTGGTTTATTTCTGGACTATCTATACCAAATATCCTTTGAACATTTTTAATAATACCTGATGCTATCTTGATTATTACAGCTTTATAGTAAGTATTGAAATCAGGCACTGTCAGTCCCCTGACTTCAGTTCTTCATTACTGAATTAGTTATTCTTGGCCTTCTGTCTCCTCATGTAATATTTAGAATCAATTTTTCAGTATCCACAAAATAATTGCTGGCATTTTAATTGGGATCATGTTGAATCTACAGACCAACTTGGAAAGAACTGACAGGACCATTTTGAGTTCTATACATGAACACATAATATTTTTCAAATTATTTACCTTTTCTTCAATAACGCATAGAGTTATATAGTTTTCTTCACGCAGAACTATATAGTTTGTATCTATGTTCATGAGAGACAGTAGTGTGCAGTTTTTTTGTTCCCTGTAATATCTTTGACTCATTTTGGTATTGGGGTAATGCCAGTCCCATAAATTAGAAAGTATTCCCTCTGTCATTATCTGTTGGAGATTGTAGAGAATTGGTATAATTTCTTCCTTTCATTGTCTGGTAAAATTTACTGGTGAACCCATTTGGATCTGGTGCTTTCTATTTTAAGAGGTTGTTAATTATTGATTCAATTTATTTAATAAATACAGGCCTAGTCATATCCATTTCTCCCTTTGTGAGTTTTAGTAGGTTGTGTGTTTTGAGGAATCAGTCTATTTCTTCTAGATTATCAAATCTGTGGGCACAGAGTTGTTCATAGTGTTCCTTTTTCATCCCTTTAATGTCCCTGAATCTGTATACCTTTCACTACATTTTCTTCTCTTTCATTTCAAATATCAATAATTTGTATATTCTCTTTTTTTCCTTAGGCTAGCTAGAAGCTTATTGCTTTTATTGTTCTTTTAAAAGAACTAGCTTTTAGTTTCATTGATTTTTTAAATTTTCAACATTTAACATTTGGCTCAAACCTGTATTTTTCTTACTTCTTTTCAATCTTTTCTTGCTTGCTTTGGATTTAATTTGCTCTTCTCTAATTGGAAACTTAGATTACTAATTTTAGATCATTTCTCCTTTTTGATACATGTAATTAATGCTATCAATTCCCTCTAAACACTGCTTCACTGCATGCCACAAATTCTGATGTTTTATTTTCATTTATTTCAAAATATTTTTAAGTTTGCTTGAGAGTTCTACTTTGCCCTATGTGTTATTTAGGAGTGTATCATTCAGCCTCCAAGTATTTGAGCTTTCCCAGCTATCATTATGATATTTATTTCTAGTTTAATCCTATTGTGGATTGAGAGCAGATATTATATGATTTCTAATTTTTTTAAGGCTTTGTCCTAGAATGTAATCTATCTTGGTGAATATTTCACATGAGCTGAGAAGAATGTATATTCCACTGTTAATAGATGAATTAGTCTATAGAAGTGAATTACACCCATTTCACTGATAGTGCTATTGAGTTTCATAATGTCCTTAATGATTTTTCTGGTTGCTGGATATGTCCATTTCTGATAGATCGTCCTTACTTTTTAAAAACAATAGGAATAATTATATTTTTTATTTTGGGAAAATAAAATATGCTTATTTTTATGATATTCAGGTAAAGTTTATGAACAACTAGGGATTAATTCATGAGCAAAAACAGAAAAGTTCTTCGAACTGAAAGAGATATCTATGGTCAAATATGCAAGCAATAATGAATCTGTAACTAGAATCCACATCTGCTGATATTCAGTCCAGAGCTCTTCAAATTAAAAGCCTTCATGAACATTTAGTCAAGCTAGTTCTCTGAAAATAACGTGAATAATAACAGCCTCAAACTATACGGAATACTGACCATACTAGAAAATTTCTCAATAAATCCTTTATAGAAACTAGATCTCTTTAGGAAGAAATAGGCATTATTCTTCTCACCCCTCTCACTCCTCCTCCATGGTCTTTTCAGCATAGAAGTTTCTGGAATGTTAGTTCTATGGATTTTTATACAGCACAAGACACACTAAAATGTGTAAGTTCTCCTTCCTTCTTCCAAAATCTGTCAGGAGTAATGTGACCTGCTAAGTAGGACAAAAAGAACCTGCTCTTTCTTCATCTCATATTTGCTCTTTTTTTTAAATGGAAAACTTACCGTGCTCCATAGCTGAATGTTGCCTGCAACCCTAGAGAAAACAAGCATATTTTTTTACACACTCTTTAAAAGTCAGTTTTCATTTTCAGGTAAATGCAAGTTTCTTCTATTTTCACCTTCTACTTTGGCATTTGGAGTTCAGACTGTGGAAACTGCGTACTGCCTGATTAGCAGTATCAGGTTCTAAACCCTAGGGAAGAAGTGTATATGGGCCCTAAAGTTATTCTTGGGTATGCCTTTGAAGATGCAAACTTTCCATCCTTGCAAGAAAGGAGAGTCAGGGAGCTTGGGCTAGGTAGGTACTGTTTGTTATAATAGCTTAGCCTAACTGGTCCCCAGAAAATGAAAGGAAATCCACACACTGAAGTAAAAGAAATTTATGTGTAAGGGAAAAATTTGGAAGAAGGTGCTCACCAGTGAATCATCAGTTATGGCACCAGCTATGGAAAATGGAATTCCTCAGTCTCAGAAGCATCATACTTGTTTTGCAAACACCAGCCAAAGTGAGGGGTTAGGCAATAAAAAAAATCAGTAAAAGATTAGTTAAAGAAACCATCAAATTGTTTTGGAAAAACCAAAAAAAGTTAGGGGTTAGACAACGGACAAGTTAGTAATGTATTAGTTTTAAAGATGATTTCCACTTGCTAGTCATGTCAACAGTACAAATTTTAACATTATGCTTTTGTATTATTTTACATATTTTGACAAACAAAGTCAGTTAAGTTTTTTGCATTGTCCTAGTGAGTATTGTCATTAACAATTCAGTATAACAAAGACTTAAAAATTATGTCAGGCATACAGGACAATATTTTGTTCCCTATAAAGAAAGACCTTTGGAAAGACACACTAAGAAATGTCTAAATCATCTTCTCATTTTCCATCCCCAAGATAATGGTAGAACCCAGTTTCTCTCAGAAGCCATTTAAGATCATTATTCCTATTTTTTTCCTCAAGCCCATCTTGATTTATAGCCCCTAACAATACTACCCTTGAAGATAACAAGTGCCCCAAATTTTGACATATACTTAGTGAAACAGAATATGTTTTTATTGAGACAAATCTTTTGTCACTTAGATTTCAAAGTTACATCTAGATGATTTCATTATTCAAGAGTTTAGTAAATGAAGTCTGTGTTCACTTTCCCGAAGTCATTCAGAGTGTTTATATTTAGATGATTTCCCCCTCTTTTTCTCTTTCAAGACTTTCAATGGTGTAGGAAAATATAAACACCAATATTAAGTAAAATGTAAAATAATTCATCTTTTTGAAGGGGAAGGGGGATTAGCATTATCTACTAAAAAGTAACATGTACACAATAGCCATTGACCCCAAAATTGTAGCTCTGAGCATTTATCTTAGATAAATACTAATACATGTGGCTCAGGGACACATAGATACACTAAAGGATGCTCAGTATAACAAAGATCTCAAAACACAGTGTTAGGCAACTTTTTTTCCCCCATTATTCTTATTTTGCTATAATTGTTAACATTTAGGAAACAGTCCAACTAAATTAGAAATAAAATATGCAGTTGACATTTCTTCTCATAAAAGAAAAAATGTGAAAACCAGTATAATTACAGAGGGAAAAAAGACATAATGGTTTGGTTAATTTTTGTATTTTCTATGAAGAAATATCATATATGACAAAAACCTTTATAAATAGGTTAAAGTTGATTTTTTTTTGGTCAAAACTATTTTCTTAAACAATATTGCCAAGTTTGGATTTTTTTAAATTTTATTTTTCAATTTCAGTTGACATTCAACATTATTTTATATTAGTTTCAGTTTACAACATAGTGACTTGAATAATAAGAAAGAAAAAGTTGTCAAAAAAAGGTTTTGCAACTGAGTGGTGGGTCTTGAGGAGCCTGAGAATGCAGGTTTGTAGGACATTTTTATTAAAGCCTGGCAAAAGGTAGTCTATACCACATGAGAAAAATATAATTGTATATTATGAATTATGTCACTTAGAAAAGGTGATAGTAATGGATTCTTTTAGTTGCTGACTCAGTTAAGGGTTAATAGATAGCTCTGAAAGTGACAGTTAAGTGGTATCGTGTTTTGAGCTTGAAATTAAGAAGAGTTAATGGCAAGCTGTCCTATGTGCCAAGCACAAATTAAATATTAATTTTAAGTATAGAGTTGTCCAAAAACAATACTAAATGAGTTTTAGTTTCTAAAGTTGTCTGATGATTATTCACTAAGTACAATATAACCTAAAAAGTTTCAGACAGTGTAAAAATTAAGTGTAAGGTAAAAAACAAGGCAAGTTCTATAAAACAGCAAAATATACATATATATATGAGCATGTAAAATAAAGGAAATATGTGTGTATATTTATATTCATAATTTATGAAATCTTTGGAGATTAGGGCAGGGAATCAGGGAGACATTTTATATGTGTTTTTTTTTCTTTGAATTTGCTGAGGCTTATTTTGTGTCCTATAATGTAGTCTATCTTTGAAAATGTTCCATGTGTATTTGAAAAGGATGTGTATGTTGCTACTTTGGGATTAAAGGTTTATATATAAATAAAATCAGTTAAGTCCATTTGATCTAATGCATCATTCAGTTCCACAATAACCTTGTTGATATTTTGTTTAGAAAGTCTATCCATTGTTGACAGTGGGGGGTTAAAATCCTCTACTATCAGTGAGTTGCTGTCTATATCTTTGTTGAAGTCCTCCAAGATTTTCCTTATATATTTGGGTGCTTCCATGTTGGGTGTATATAGGTTTAAAATGTTTATGTCTTCTTGATGGATCCTTCCCTTCAGAATTATGAGGTGTCCTTCTCTGTCTCTTTTTGTGGCCTTTCTTTTGAAATCTATTTTGTCTAATATAAGTATTGCTACCCCAGCTCTTTTTTTCTGTCCATTCGCTTGGAATACTTTTTTTTTCCATCACTTTACTTTCAGACTGGGTAGGTGCTTTATTCTGAGGTGGGTCTCTTGTAGGCAGCATATGTGTGGGTCATGTTTTCTTACCCATTCAGCTATCCTATATCTTTTGATTGGAACATTTAATCCATTTACAGTTAAAGTTATTATTGATAGGTACTTACTATTTTTTCCCTTTGTACCTTTATTTTTCTCTCGCTCACTCTTTCTCTTCATCTTTTTTAACCAGTTCCTTTAGCATACCTTGCAATGCTGATTTGGTGGAGGTGTATTCTTTTAGCTTTCTCTCGTCTGGAAAATTCCTTATTTTGCCTTCCATATTAATTGAGGGCCTTGCAGGGTAGAGTAGTCTTGGTTGCATGTCTTTGCTTTTCAATTCTTGGAATATTTCTTGCCATTCCCTTCTGGCTTGTAGTGTTTCTGTTAAGAAGTCAGCTGCTGGATGTACTGGGGCTCTCTTGTATGTCGTTACCTGTTTCTCCCTTGCTTGCTTTAGGATTCTCTGTTTGTCTTTGATATTTGCCATTTTAATGGTGATGTGTCTTGGAGTGAGCCTCATTGGGTTCCTCTTGAATGAGACCCTCTGTGCTTCCTGGACTTGTGGGACTTCTTCTCTCCTCCAATTAGGCAAGTTTTCCATCATTACTTTTTCGAAGAAGTTTTCTATCCCTTCCTCCTCTTCTTCTCCTTCTGGTATCCCTATTATATGGATATTATTATGTTTCAGTTATCCTGCATTTCCATAAACATCTCTTTATTCTTTTTGAGTCTTTTTCATTTTCTTGCTCTCTCTGGGAGCTTTCTTGTACTTTATCCTCTAGCTCACTGATTTGATCTTCTGCTTCATCTAGCCTGCTTTTGATTCTTTCTACTGTGTTCTTCAATTCAGAAATTGTATTCTTCATTCCCTCTTTCATCTTGTTGATAGTTTCTATGTCCTTTTTCATGCTGATATAATTTGCAGTAAGTTCCTCATAGTTTCCCTGTAGTTTCTGGCAATTCTCTCTAAGCTCACTGAGCTCATTGAGCTTCCTTAGAACTGTTGTTTGGAACTCAGTATATGATAGTTTACTTGCCTCTATTTCATTTCATTCTCTTTCTGGGATTCCTCCTTTCCTTTGATTGGCCAAAGTGTTTCTTTGTCTTCCCATTATTTGAGAGATTAATTTTTTTTTTTTTTGCTTCTAGTTCTTAAATTGATCTGTCTTGACTTCCTGACTTTGTGATGTTAACTTCTATGGTAGGAGACCTGTGAGATTCAGTGATGTAATGTTCTTGATCTCCTGAACTTGATGCTCTTAGGATGTCTTTTATGTCATTTATGTTGACTCTCTGGAAGTAATTGAGTTTTGATGTTTGGTCATTTGTTGGTGGGTCCTACCCTCCAGCTGGTTGACAGAGGTCACTCTGACCACCATGTCTTGTGTGTTTTTACACAGATGATGTCAGAACAAAACCAGAAAGCCCAAGAAACAAACCCACATCCACAAAAATAACTACCCCCTGCAATTCCACTATCAACAGCAAATGAACCAGGATTAATAAACCTGCAAAGAGATAAAACTATTATAAGAAAGGAGAAAAATAAACTATTAGTATAAAATCTAATGACTTAATAAGCACAAACTTGATGGACCCGAAATAAATGTTAAAAAGCTATGTAGTAATGAAAACATAGCAAATCATGGAGAAGACCACAGTGGATTTTATCTCAGTAGCTTCTAGTATTTAGTGCTCTTTTTCTTTCTGGATCTGCTTCTGATGATGTCAGATGTAGGCCCTGTCTGACCTTAGGCAGTCTGTTCAAGACTTCCAGGAATCTACTCTCTGCGGCTGTCTTGTTCAGTTGTTTGTTAATCTATTTCACTCTGAATTCAGCAGTCAGGCTTAGGCACTGCAGATAGGGGCAGAGTCCCTCCGGGGAGCAGGGCTCTTGTTTCCTCTCAAGCTGCTGCCCCTCTGGTGAGTGGCCGCCTGAGCAAGATGGCTGCTGGGAATGAGTCAGCACCTGGCCCACTCTGCCCCAGCCTTTTGCCAGAGACCAGGATAAGTGGCTGCAAATAAAATTGTATGGGTTGACCCTTTAAATGGCTCTTTGCATCTCAGCTGCCCATCTCTGGCAGAGAACAACACTGGCACTTTTGGCAGCTGGCTGTTATCTGTGTACTTTTTGGGCTCTGATGCTGTAGGCCCTGGATCCCTGTTTATGGTTTAGACCCCACTCTTTTCAGGGGTATCTAACTCATCATTTAAATATCCTTTTTGTGCTGCTGCCTGTGGGTACTCATCCAGCCTTCTGGAGTTTCCACTGTACTCCTTATCAGTCAGGTTGTGCTAAACCTGATTCTTCTGTCTGAGGTTATAAGGCTTCTTTCTCACTATTGTTCAGTTGTTTATTCCAGTTGATTTCTCTACAATTTAGTTGTAATTCCAGATTGGTCCGGAAAGAGGTCAGTGTGCCTTCTATTCACTCCTCTGTAATCCTGAGCTCTGGCAAAGAAGGGGGCAGAGTGGGCTAGAGACAACTGAGGAGAAACTTGACATTTTACATGTTAAAGTTTTTCTTATATTTTTATTTTATTTTTTTAAATGCAAGTATTATTCTTAGAAATAGTATTGCATTTCATCAAATCTAATATCCTGGTTCTCTTTGATTCTATGAAAGAATATCAGCAAATGGTTTGTAATCAATGCTATCAGAATTGTCACCCACCCAACTGCACTTATGAAATGCCATTGACTGCCTGGTATATCCCAAGTTACTTTGATTGAAAAAAAAAAAAGTTAAAACATTGATATAAATTGTCAAGAAAGAACACTAAGAAATTATAAATTAAAATTATGCCAACAAATTTTCATTAAGTTGTACAACTGAAACTACTATAAGGTTTTGTACCTCAATGTTATACCTTAATAAATATAGTTATTGATCCATCTTAAATTCAACACAATTTACTAAGTCCATTAATTTTTCATGGACAAGTAAGTACCATGTAGCTATTTTTATTTCAAAGACTAAATCAATCATATCATATGCTGTAAATTTTCTACTAGATTATATACATTCTTTATTAGTTTAATTCTTTTCTTAAACAGTTTAATGTTAAAAGACTGTCTTTTGTGGTTTATAATTATTTAAACAAAGCAATATACAACAAAATTGTTTTATGTCAGTCTCACATTGCTTAATTTCTAAAAAAATATTTGATTCACAGAATCCAAACCTAATGAATCCCATTATATTGATATTCTATTATATTTTCATTGTTATCATTGTTCTATAATGAATACATATTGACACTTGATTGCCAATTTCTCCATGGACATTGGATTCCAATTCAACAGTTAACAGTGGTTCTTGGTTTAATGGTGAGATACAAAGTGTATACATCTTACTCATGTCTAGATCTAGAGATCCAAGTGCAATCATGGCATTGGGGTTTGCATGAGTTTTCATTTCCTTTAATCTGCTCTCTTCTTCCACAGATGGGGAAAAATAACTCCCAAGAGGTCAGACCAGAATGCAGGCTTCTTGACCCCACTTTATAGTCAACAACCATGCGGTTTGGCCAGACATCCTTGGTTGAGCTTCCCCAGTGCACATGTCAGGCTTGTGTGTATACATAACGAGAGCTGCAGACAATATCCTGGGCTGCTGGGCATTATCATGAACTCAATATTTACATTTAAACATAAAAGAAACAGCTCACCCATGATCCCACCTGAGATCTGCAAAGCCACTTTAAAAAAATCCAACCAGCAGTACAGTCTCTGAAAGGGCAGGCCCCTCCTGCCTTCAGCTGATACCAAACCAAAGACATGAAATTATAGTGACAGTCTCATTGTGTAAACAGTCCCATCCCCAGAAATGAGAAAACAATCATAAATGGAAAACAAACCAAATACCATCACATTTAGTTACTGAGGTTTAAAATCCTTGGCAATGACGGGGGCAGGGGAAGCATTCTTGGCATTTGCACACATACATACACACTAAAGAGTAAAAGAATCAATAATTCAATAATTTTGAAATCAATAATTTTAGAGTGGTGGATTTGGATTAAAATTTTTCCTTTGCAGTTGTTGGTATAGTGTACTAGGTCTATACAAAATTTATTAACACTTCCTTTATAATCTACTATTGTTGTGACTTTTGTGGATTCTATATAACTTCTGTTGAATATTCTTCTCTTGGTTTCCAAAAATTTCTCTGTGGCTTTGCCCAGTTTCGAGCTTTTGTTGTCTCATGCTGCTCTGTGAATCTGCATTTATGTACTTTTTCTCATGCATCAGAGCTTCATACTTTAGGAAATGTAAGGCTCAGAGCTAAAGAGCTGAATGGTAGTGGTCAGTCTCCCTGTCTATGACACAGATGGACCTCCCTGTCTTTATGGGTTTTGCCACTTGGTGTTTTCAACACTAAGCACAGCTGCACTTTACACTTTGGCCTCTCTTGTATCTTTGCACTTTCTTTTATTATTATTATATTTTATTGAGTTTATTGAGGTGATATTGGTTAATAAAATTATATGAGGGAGACCAAAAAAAAAACCCAAGAATTTATTTATAAAAAAATGTGTATTTATTCTTACATGTTTAGACTTCAGTCACCTTCAAAGTACTATCCATTTGATGCAAAACATCTACCAAGATGTTTTTTCCACTACTCTAAACAGCTTTTAAACTCAATGATTTTAATTCCTTTTAGTGCTTCTGTCATTTCTTTTGTTTCACCTCTTCCACATTAGCAAAATGTTTCTGTTCGAGGAATTTTTTCATCCGAGGAAACAAACAAAAAAATAGTTGCTTGAGGCTAGATGAGTGAAAAGGGAGGGTCGGGCACAAGGGTCATACTGTTATTAATTAAAACTGCTGAACCCTCAGCTCAGTGTGCAAATGAGTTAAAAGTCTTCAAAAAAGAAATTCACTGAAACCAAGCACAGCCTCTCACAACAATGCCAGCTGGCACACAGATACAGATGGATTCTTAGAACACTGGCCTAGCAGGGGAAGCTTGTACAGCAAGGGACCTCCCCTCCAGAAGATAAGTCCAGTTCTTTGGGGTCACCTCTCATATATGTTTCAAGTGTGCAATTCTATAATACATCATGTATACATTGTATTGTGTTCACCATCCAAAGTCAAACCTCCTTCCATCACTATTTATTCTCCCTTTACCCTCTTCTACATTCTCCACCCCTCTTTCTCTCTGGTAATCACCATATTGTGGTCTGTGTCTATGAGTTTGTTTTTGTGTGTATGTTTAATATCTGCACATTTTTCACCCAGTCCACTGACCCCTTTCCCCTTTAACAGCTGTTAGCCTGTTCTCTGTATCTGAGTCTGTTTCTATTTCATTTGTTTATTTTGTTCATTAGATTCCACATATCAATGAACTCATTGTCTGATGGACTCTAGGGTCTGTGTTCATGCCATCTCAATGTTGGTGTGTCTTTTATATAACAGAACTGGGGATTAGCTATCCTATACACTTTTAAAAAAAGGAATTTATGCCCTGGCCCATGTGGATCAGTTGGTTGGAGTGTTGTCCCCTAAACCAAAAGGTAATGGGTCTGATTCTTGGTAAGGGCACATACCTAGGTTGGGGGTTCAATCTCTGGTTGGGGTGTATACAGAAGACACCTGATCAATGTTTCTTTCTCACATCAATATTTCTCTCTCTCCGTCTTCCTTTCTCTCTCTATGGAATCAGTAAATATGTCCTCAGATGAGCATTAAAAAAAATTTTTTTTAAATATCTATCTCAATACATCATAACTTTAAGGCACCTGTGCCTTTGTGAATAGCAGGCTACTTTTCCGATTCTCTTCCAGGATCACTTTTTTTTAGTCCTCACCATAACAAGTTACCAAGAATCAAAACTAGCAAGGGCAGATTAAAATTGGAAGCCTATATCTATGATATTTTCATGTCTTTTCTTATTATTAAAGTTATCTGTGTAAAAACTTTGTTAGATGAGGTTATTAAACCCTAATATCCCACTTTCTAGAGATTACTGCAATTGATATATTCATGTATATCTCTCCAGAATTTTTACATGAATGTGTACATGTGGTTATATATATATGAGATTTGTTTAAATACTTAAGACAATAATGCATTTACTTTTTTTAAATCCTCACCTGAGGATATGTGTATTGGTTTAAGATAGAGAGAACCTCATTGGTTCTTCCTTTAGACATTTTTAATGTGGGGTTTTGTTCATGGTAAAACACTTTTGCATTATAGGTCTCAGTTTTTCTTTGAAAATTTAAAATAGCCTTGGTGTATGGCATCCATTTTGATTGCTTTATCTTCATTTATTTTTCAAATCAAATTAGAAAAGTTTCAGTGTTAATGACTATTTCATCTAGAACTACTAATCTCCTTATTTCAGGGAAGGACAGAAGAAATAAATCAGTGTTTATTGAATATCTCCTGGGAGTCCAATGTGTTCTAGGAATCTTGTATCCAAATTTTATTTAATTCTCAAGGCATTTAAGTTATTGTGTGGGTATTTCTATCTCTCATGAAACAACTGATCCTGAAGAGTAGTCACTTTGCTGCAGAGTAGCTCAGCCTAATTCAAACTTCAAGTTGCCTTGACTCTGAACCTCAAGTCCCTTCTCATATTGCACCACCTCCATACAATCTCCTCATAGTAGATGCATAAGGAAACGATGGTAGTACAAAACTCAATAAACCTGAAAGGTCACACCAGATCATTAATTGCACTGAGTATGACCCTACCTGTTCTCATGAACCATCAAGCATCAAAGAATGCTACCTGTTCAAATATTTATAGAATCTCTTTGTTATGTTTGAAGTAGTTCATAAAACATTCCACCAATATTTTTATTATTTACTTCTTCTTAATACCCCTTTCCCTTGTGCCCCAGTTTACTCTTGAGAGGCAGCTTCCAAAGCAAAAGATTCATTACCTTAGTCACCATCAACATCCAGAGCCAAGGACAACAGGATATTTCTAAAACCCTCCAGAATCATGTGACTGATTATAAAAACAAATATTATCTTTAAAAAATTGGTTTATGGAGTTTCACAATGCTTACCACAAAAAAATGTGCAAGATTAAAAGGAAGCAAATAGTCCAAATTAAATAAAAATATGTGAATATTAGAAAATATGCTTCAGTCAGTTGAAAAGTCTTTTTAATAAGAAACTGAAATTTGTCTTTGTTTCATAATCCTTGCTCATGAAATTTAAAACACTAAAGAAATTCACTACTAAGTGTATACTAAATGTTTTTACAAATGAGATTTTAATCCTTAGTATTTAAAAGTGAAGATGTTTACTTATGAACTCTTAATTATTAGTATAATTGTTGCATTATACTAGGATGGTTAAATTACTTGCCCAAGATCACATATGTTATTTGTTACAAATATGCTTAAATTCAATGATATAATATTTATACTATCTACAGCTAAAATATTATTTAGTTCAAAGAACACAAAATACTGTTATTCTCACTGTTATTTTATATAAAGCTTTTTATAACATAGAGCGGAATGTGCCTTATTTTCTTGACTCTTTTCAACAAATAGCTTGTGATTGCACTTTCTTTTGTCTCTTCTATGTTTTTAAATTTTATTTATGTTTGTTTTTATCTTTATTATTTCTTCTTTTTTCCAGATTTGGATTTATTTTGCTCTTCTTTGTCTAGTTTTTGAGGTAGAAGCTTCAATTATTTATTGTAGCATGCCTAAAGTAAATTTATATTCCTATAAATTTCCCTCAAGATATTACTTTAGTTGTATTTCACAATTTTTTAAAAATTTTATTTATTTATTTACTTGTTTATTTATTTATAGAGAGAGGGGAAGGAAGGGAGAAAGAAAGAAAGAGAAATATAGATGTGAGGAACATTTATCGGTTGCCACTTATACATACTCCATTTGGAAACTAAACCTGCAACCCAGGCATGTGCTCTGACCAGAATTAAACCTTTCGCTTTGAGGAATGACAGCCAACGAACTGAGCCACACTGGTCAGGGCAGCATCTCACAAATTTTTATATGTTCTACCCCTACTTTTCTTCAGTTTAAATTATTCTCTAACTCTCACTGTGACTCATTTAATTAGAAGTATGGTATTTAATTTACAAATGCATGTGGATTTTTTAGAAAACTGAAGACAGCCTCTCTGCCCCAGAGCCTAGTGAAATTATTCAGGCTAAGTAATCATAGACCTACTTATCACACTTCACCTGTTTCTTCCACAGAAACCACAATAAAAGCCTTTACCCCATGTTTCCCCTCAGCCATCTGTTTCCTGGCCAATCCTGGTGCTTCCCCCTATGTGGCCTTATAATGATGTGGAATGCCTCCTTCTCTTTGGAGCTATAGTGATAGTGTTGCATACAGTCTCCAGATAAACTACTGATGGTCATGATGAATATAACCGGTTTACTAAGCAGTAGGGTATTACCATGTAATGATTTTCTCTAATATTATTTCCAATCAAACTGTTGGTATGTTTTTGTGATCATATTTTCCAGAGATTTTTAAAGAATCATTTTTTATTTTAAGTATATTTTATTGATTATGCTGTTACAGTGTCCCAATTTTATTCCTTTGCCCCCATCTGCCAAGAACCCCCTTCCCCTCCAGCAATCCCCCCCTTAGTTTATGTCCATGATTTGTACGTGGGAGTTCTTTGCCTTCTCCCTTTCCTATACTATTCTTAATATCCCCCTGTTTATTTTGCTCCTACCAATTATGCTTCTTGACCCCTGCACCATTTCCACCTTTCTCCTTCTTCTTCTTCCCAAGTGATAACCCTCCAAGTGATCCACATACCTATGATTCTGTTCCTGTTCTCGTTGTTTGCTTAGCTTGATTTTTGTTTCTGTTTTTGTTTTTTAGATTCAGTTGTTGATAGTAGTGAGTTTGTTGTAATTTTAAAATTCATAGTTGTGATCTTTTTCTTAAATAAGTCCCTTCAACATTTCATGTAAGAATGGCTTGGTGATGATGAATTCCTTTAGCTTTACCTTGTCTGGGAAGCATTTAATCTGTCCTTCTGTTTTAAATGATAGCTTTGCTGGATAGAATAATCTTGTTGTAGGTTCTTGCTTTTCATCCCTTTGAATACTTCTTGCCAGCCCCTTTTGCCTGCAAAGTTTCTTTTAAGAAATCAGCTGACAGTCTTCTGGGAACTCCTTTGTAGGTAATTCTCTGCTTTTATAATGTAAATGTTGGACCTCTTGAAGTTTTCCCAGAAGCTGCTTATACTACCCTCATTTTTTTGGATTCTTTTTTTTCTTCTTGTTACTTTGATTGGTTGTTGTTGCTTCCTTATGTTCCAAATCATTGATTTAATTCATCCATGCTACTGTTGTTTCTCTGTGAATTGTTCTTTATTTCAGTTAGTGAATTCTTCATTTCTGACTGGATCTTTTTTATGCTGCCGAGGTCCTCACTAAATTCCTTGAGGATCCTTTTAACCAGTGTTTTGAATTCTTCATCTTACGCATTGCTTATCTCCATTTTGTTTAGTTCTTTTTCTAGAGTTTTGATCTGTTCTTTCATTTGGGCCATATTCCTTTGTCTCCTAGTTTTGGCAGCCTCCCTGTGTTTGTTTCTATGTATTAGGTAGAGCTGCTTTGACTCTGTGTCTTGGAAGTGTGGCCTAATGTAGTAGGTGTCTGTAGGGTCCAGTGGCACATCCTCCCCTATCACCCAAGCTGGGTATTCAAGGGGTGCCCTCTGTGTGGGCTGAGTACACCCTCCTCCTACAGTTCAGCCTTGGTTGCTCTTGGGAAATCTATGGGAGGGATTTACCCAGGCCTGTCAGCTGCAAGGATTGGCTGTGACCACTGACCACCACCAACTTCCACCCTCCATGGAGAATCAGTCGTGCAGGGGCAGGGTGATGGTGCTCCAATGTGGTCTGTAGCTGTCTACTGGGTGAGCTGGCCCTGGGGTTTCCTGGGTGATCAGCTCCCACTTGTGTTTTGCCTGGTGCTGCCCTTCCTGAGCTATAAAGCAATCTGAGAAGGCTACTACTTGTTCTGGGCTTAGAGATTTCAGGTGAGGCCAAGCTGTGAAACTAGTCTGGCTGCTGCTAGTGCCTCACCAGGAGATCACTGAGGCCAGCTGTTGCTTGTTTGATAGGATTTAGGAAGTTGTGATATTGGAGTCAAGACCAGCTATTCTTATAGAAAAGCTACTTGGGTGGACCCATAAGTTTTGGGTGGGGCAGTCGCTGGGGATCTCCAAGGCATGTCAAACAGTGTTCGCCAGGTTGATGGAGTTTCAAATGTGGCATCAGCCTGCCAGCTCTGTGGCTCTGTGTGGGGAGAGCTCAGAAAATGACAATGGCTTCTCCTTTCCCAAAAGCCAGACACTTCAGTGTCTCCCAGTATGCCACTGGTGCCCTTCAAGCAGTCACGCCAGCACTTGAGCCCAGGGGAGCGAGACTGAATAGGTGAGTCCATGTGTAGGTTCCTTATGAGGAACTGTTTGGGGCTCTTATAGTTTATTCCATTGACTCAATCCCCACTGATTCTTGCTGCCAGAAGTTGTGGGTACTTATCTTCCTGGTACTGGAACCCTGGGCTAAGGGGCCTGGTGTGGAGCTGGGTCTCCCTTGCTCCCAAGATATCCCTCCTGAATTTTTATCCACTACACATGGGTGAGAGACCAGCCCATTCCATGTCTGTGCTCCTCCTACCAGTCTTGCTGGATGTGGTTTCTTTAATTCCATAGTCAGACTTCCATTCAACTTGATTTCTGACAATTCTGAGTGATGGTTGCTCTATATTTTAGTTGTAATTTTTATGTGGTTATACAAAAAGGTGAACCATGCCTGCCTGTACCACCATCTTGACTAGAAGCCCCAGTATTTTTTTCCTGCTCCTTAACAGCAATCTCATCTGATATCGAAATACCATATTAGATGCATTTATGAAATATCTAGCCAATGTAATTTAAAATTTCAATCTAATATCCAATTCAATTTCCTTTTCCCCATTCACTCTGTCTCAGGAAAGGGGCGTTCCAGCTTCCTTCCCAGAAGTCTAGGCACTCAAGGGTCCACTTGCTAGTCCAGAGATCATCTTGAGGATGCCACATACTGCCTCCTCCTTTTCCCTCTGGACTCCTTTACACGGAGCCACTGAGGACCTCTTCTGAAAGCATGACATACTGAAATGCAGCATTTATTTTCTTTTTTCTCTTTCTTCTTCTTTCTTTTTCTTCTTTACTGTACAGTGTCTATTATCAATCAACTTTTATTGGATGCTAACTTTAAATATCACCAGGCAAGAAGAATGCCCCCAAACTGCAGAAGACATGTAAAACTCTTCCAAGAACTCTTTCATCATTCTCAGCTCTGCTCAATGTCAGTATGCACATGAGCCTCTATCTAGCATGCAGCTGGTTAATGAAATGTGTTTCCAGTTCTTGAGGTGCCCCCATTTCTATGAGTGACTGTCTTAAACTGCTCCTCTCTCACCTAGCTTTAAGTGTATTATATTAAATATGTCTCCTGGCTCTGGGCCTGTTACTCACATTTTCACTTATTTCACTGGTCACTGCACACACTCTATCTATAAGGTGCTGGATGCTTTTGATGTGAAGATGAATGAGCTATGGTCTTTCCCCTCAGGTGGCTTGTCTTCTGGCCAATATCCTAGAAAACTGAGTTTGTGGGTTACATTGTGAGCATGTAATTCACAGGGCCATAATCCCTTTGAAATATGTCAACTTCACTTAAATATCCAGATCTTTTTATTTTTCTCAACTTACAGTAGCAATTTAAATTAATGAGAAATTAAAACCTCTAAGCTACTGGATACGGTGCTATATTCTATGTTAGTTGTTTTAATCCAATAATATTTTGGACATATTTCTTCAGTTAGTCTAGGCAATCCTATGGTAACAAACTCCAAAATTGTAGTGCCTTTATGAACAAACAGTTTGTTTGTTTGTTTTTGTAGAGGAAAATGTTGGTGGGAATTCTCAACACTCAAGAGAAACTACCCTCCCTGTGATTATTCATCAGTCCAGACTGGGGTGATGTTTTTGCTAGGAAAATCAGAGAAAAGTCACAAATAGTCCTACTTTCAGCATTGGCACATGTGGACAAGTTAGAGCTTGCAAGGACATTTGGCAAAACAAGATACTTAGTTGCCAGAGTAGGAGAAGCATGTGGAAGTCTGCTGCCTCTGCACCTAGTCAGGGAGCCTGAGTTTGCCAGGGTTCTCAGCAGGCAGAAGGACAGATGGAGGGTGGAGAGTACAAACAAGCAGAAAGCTGTTGTCCCTATTCTATTAGTCTTTCACTATCTAGTCCCAAAGACCTTCAGATGGCAATCTGGCTTCTGGTTTCATACCTTGTGTGGATTGCCCTTTGAGGCAAGTCTAATTCAGAATCATACAGGGAAGGAAATGCTTAAAACATAGTTCCAGTTTAGTTAAATGAATATAGTCAAATCAAGCAAGACTTTCACCTCCCAGTTCATACATGAAATGGCCTGGAATTGACACATGTTTCTACTCATAACCCATTAGACAAAATCAGTGATGTGACCTTGTCTAACTTCAAGGGGCTGGGAAATGTGGGAAAACAAATGGTCATTGAGTCAGTGATCATTAAGTGTACCTACCATACTTACTCTGTCAGAAGGAAGCATTTATAGATGTCAGTGTCCAAAAAAATTGTGTAAGTGGTCAACTTGACCTCTAACAAAAAAATTGGGACAACTTTAATAGCATAATCAATGAAATATATTAAAAATGTTTCAGTGCATGTATTTGTTTTACTGAAATTTTTACAATGTTAGAACTATGGTCAGTCCAGCCAAAATTTTGTCTCTAAATCTGAAGATCCTGGTTGTCATTCTTATTTATTTTCATGGAAAGGCTCTCTGGACAGAAATTTTCATTTCCTTGACACCTCCCTTGTTTTCTTTCATAGTCTAAGTATTATTAAAGTAGTTCCTAACACTGAATTGTCCTCTCTGTAGTATTCAGCAGCCCTTGGAGTATAGTTTATATTTTCTTTGGTTGGTGGAGAGCAAGAAAGATACAATAATACAAAATATTAAAGAAACCTTGCAAATTAGAAAACTAATAGAGTGTTCTTGTATATAATATTGTGACAAATTTGATATTACCTGAAGTAGAATCATGAATATTTAAGGAAGCTATATTTCTACTGCATCTTAGAAATGCAAAAGTTAGTCATTTTATATCAATGGTATGAGTCATTCTGACATTAAGAAGAGTGCAGTGTATTTCTCAATGTAAGGCTCTTCCATTCAAAACTGTTATATAACAGCAATAATAGAAAGTCAACACAAACCCACTGCTGGTTTCCAGATGAAAGAAAGAAAGAATTAAAATTCTCTTTTTGTTAAAAAGAAAAAAAGACTTTCTAACATCAAGGCAAAGAAAATTTTTACAACTCTGTTGAGCTAGCCTAAAGTTATGTGACAACAAATTAATATAGGAATTTATCCATTTGAGATTAAAATTAAACATAATTAAATCATAAAATGGATGATATATAAAAATTACTCTTGATATTTGTATACACATATTCACAGCAGCATAATTCAAGATAATCAAAAGGTGTAAATGACCCATGTGTCCAACAATAGATGACTGGATGAATAATTTCTGGTATATACATACTGTGAAATATTACTTATATTTAAAAAGGAAGAAAATTCTGACCCAATGAGCAACATGAATGAACATTGAAGACATGAACAAATCCTGTATGATTCTATTTAGATGAGGTAACTAGAATAGCCAGATTCATAGAAACAGAAAGTAGAATTGTGGTTGAAAAAAAGCCAAGGAGAGGAGAAAATGGGAAGTCAGTGTTTAATAAACATGAAGTTTCAGTTGGGAAGATGAAAAAATTCTGGAGAAGGATGGTTGTGATAGTTGCACAATGTAAATATATTAATACCAATGAACTGTACACTTAAAAATGATTAAAATGCTGAATTATATGTTATGTACTTTTTCCCATGATAAAAAATTTAAAAAAGCCTGGCTTGCTGGCTTAGTTGGTTGGAGAGTCAATGCATACATCAAAAGGTTGCAGGTTCGATCCTGCTCCCCCCACACCTCTAGGCACACACCTAGGTTGAGGGTTTGATCCATGGTTGAGGTGTATACAGAAGGTACCTGCTCAATGTTTCTCTCTCACATCAATGTCTCTCTCTCTCTCCCCATACCTCTCTCTCTAAAATCAATAAACATATCCTCAGGTGAGGATTTTAAAAAATAATAATAAATATTAAAAAATTAAACAAACAAAATCTAACAGTTTAAGATTCCAAACTCTTAGAGACATGAAAGCATTAAATGTTAATTATGTCATTATAAACATATGGTAGATTCTGACTAATAGAAGATACTATATTTTGCAAAAAAGCACCCAGTTCTAAAGAATGTTGACCTTTAGTACTGCAGTCTTCAGATGATGGGGTGTCAAATAAGATCAGGGAATCCCACTGACACCTTCCATTGCTCTTTCTTTCAGTGGGATATTTGTGATGACATTGAGATGCATAAAGCATAATGTTAAGTATAAACATGTTAAATTTACTGTATGACTTACAAAGAGAGAACCCTAATCAAGATCAGATGGGTTCAAGTATTCATGCTAGAAAGGACAATTGCTTCTCAGTCCTCATCTAAAGACTTGCAATTTAATCTGTTTTATACCAACAGCTGACTCATCCATTGAAAAAGGTACATGCCACCTTGGGAACTTGAAATTGTTGGCTACTGTTAACAAATTCAACCTTTGGCAGTGGCAGCAGCAGTAGCAAACCTAGGAAGGGTTTTGTTCTTGCATAGCTTATCTCTAAGCTTGAAGGAACATAAGTTTGAAACCCCTAAGAAAACAGAAAGACCCCTGGATATGAAGTAATCAGTGTTGTAAGCACAGCTCTGCCACCGAAACCTATGGAGACCATTAGGAAATCACTCTCTCAGCTGAGTTTCCTCATCTATAAGTTGAGGTTGTTTTATGGCCAATTTCTTTTATTGCTAAATGCCCCTGATCACAACTGATCCACCCTCATGTATTAAGAAACTTGAAGTGATTCATGGGATATTGGCACTGAGTCAGCAAGGCTGATTCAGTTTGTCAAAATAGTAGTAATAAATCTATCCAAAATATCTCTAACTCTAGAAGAAAAATGTATTTGGTATAGAAACATTTAACCATAAACCAATGAATGCTAGTGATGACTCTTAATTTAGGGTCTTGAATACATGTATAAAAGCAGGTTTTACTTATATTATATTATGGGATTAATTTTTTTATCACAAATAAATACTGACCTCTTCTTTTTTGGTGCAATGATTGAATGACCTCATTGTGAAGGATGAGAATTTATTCTTCCCTTCTGTCCAAATGGGTGCAAACCTTGGCTCTTCTCAACTGATCCTTTACAATAAAAGATGCCCCCACTGTTTAGCTTCTTCAGGGCTCCTGAGCCTCCCTGCCCTGCCTTACATTCACAGCCCTGTACTCAGTTCTCACATTGTTGCCTTCCCATATTTGTGGGCAAGTCTCGCCCACATCCAAATAGCACTCAGGAAAACCAGGTTGACTTGGAGTCCACTCCATGTCCTCATGCAATCTGGGGCAAGTAGGAAGCTCTCTGTGTACTTTGTTTACCAGAACTTTCTTCTCCTCCTTGGTATGGCTGCAGGAAGAAAAAAAATTTTCTCCTGGATACTTTCTGTAATAACAACAGTATGTGTTATCAACAGTAGAGATTGTTGCACAAGGAAAAGTTTTTTCTTCTGTCCATTTAATTCCAGGTAATAGGGAACGACAGAATAGGCATCACATCCAGCAAAATTTACCATGATGAGACCTAGTTTTGGGCATATTTCAAAACTTGGGGAAGAATTTTAACCTGTTATCTACTATTTCTTCATCTTTTAAATGGGGAAGTCACTTGTTTTGATGACTAGAAAGCATGTATTAGAATTTTCTAGTGCAGTGTCTGAACCTGGGGAGACAGCCAACAGATCTAAATTCTCATTTATCCATAGATAATAAAAAACACTCTGGTTTGAGTTTGTGTTTTATTAATGGTTTATATTTTTCCTCCAAAAATTATTTTGATAGTCTATTTTGAGGCCTGATATTTATTATATCTGCTGCATAGTTGGGCAAATTGTTCTTTGCACCAGCCTAGAGTCTCACTTACATCACAGTTAGTATTATTTTGTACAGTTAGTGTGAAAAAATTTCCAACAAATGATAGTAATGAATGTGGGCAGTTCCTTAAGGATATCAGCCTTTTGACTGTTTTTTTAAAAAAAGCCTTGATCATATTTCTCCTTTTTTTTATGTCCAAATCATATGTGGAAGCTGAATTTTATTAAACATGTTTACACCCAGGGATCATCCAAAACAATCCTTGTGCCAGGGCCCACACCCTGGGAGGTTCTGATTCAGTGGCCACTCCAGGGTGGGGTTTGTGAGTTCATCATTTGAAAACACTTCAGAAGCAATTGTGATGTGCTTCTCTAATAAGAAAGGCAGGAGGAACACAGGTTACTACAGAACTCAGTAGGTTTGTCAGTGTCATTCTTGATTTTCAGAATCTTGTGCATGGTTCAAGGATGAGAATAGAATTTTAATTGAGGTTCTATTTCTACAACCCCAGAGCTCCTCCATATTCCTAGTCGCATATGTAGAAAAGTGTCCTGTGGTTTACTCCAGAGAACTGTGATGCAGTGAACACTGATGAAACCAACTTGCTGCTTTCCATTGCATGTAATACAATACAGCCTGCATATTTATATCAGTAGAGAGATGTATATCTGCACAAGATTTCCCTCTGCAGGGATTTTCCTCATAAACAGAAGTTTTAGAACTAATGGCCACCATTCTGATTTTAAAAAGAAATTAAAACATATGGTAAATAGTGATTTTTGCCTAAGGTCACAGAGCTGGATGATTTTTTCCCCTTTTTCCTATGTATTGTATATAATTTGCTCTTATTTTTCTTGTAGTATAGAAAAATGAATACATCTTATAAAAGCAGCAATAAGAAAAATTAATTGTAAAAGTACAATAGAACTGTCAACAAACTTCAAAGAATCCAAGATATTAATTATAATTCATCATACTTCTCTGATTCATTTATTATTCTACAAAGCCTCTGATTAAACCAACTGGCAACTTGTGAGGAATAAAGTATAATATAACACTGTTCTGCTTTCCTCTACTCATAAAGAACAACTTCTTATGAATCACCATCCAATCACAACAGAGTAGCAAGAGAAACTTAAAATTTTTTATTATTTTGTTTCTAAACAAGATGAGTAATCTGTAAAACACACATAAAGTCATAAATGGGACATTTGGTTTTAGAATCTGATTTGTTTTCATGTAGTCTTTCATAGATATTCTCACAAAGTACTGGTTGGAGAGTGAGTTGTGAACCAAACAGATATAAATGTCTCTTTCTATCTTGTTTTGTTTTTACTTAGTGCTAAGTATATTTAAAAATAGTTCATATACTATCTGTAGATATTAAAAAAACCATTCCCCACCCCAGCAAACATTTTTCTAGTTTCTTGCTATTAAAAGTATTGCTTCTCTAATCGGTGTTATCCATGTCATTTTATTGAGGGTCAGTTTACTAGGAGAAGAAATGCTGGTTCTTAGGACTAGCACATGTCCCTGACTAGACTCATGACTTTCTGGTCTCCATGACCTTCTAGTCAGCCTATGTGTGCATGTAAGTTTTCAAAAATCTAGCCATCATTTTAGTTGTTTTCAATGAAACAGGAAGTCTTTGGAAAATTGAAATCAATTATTTATAGAAAGGGAAATATTTGATGTCTTCAGAGAAATAAATGGGAAGAATGACTCCAGCAAAATATTTTATTAATAGAACTAGTGCATCAGATTATTGAGAACTTAAATATAACAGTGTTTTTTGAAGTAAAGAGATTTTTTTTAGGTAAAACCTGTCAAAAGCAATTATAAGAAGTTATGCTGACACAGAGCAGGTGTTGAATACTCATTAATTGGCTTTTATCACCAAGATTGCTACACATCCCAAATGACTCTATGTGGAAGCAAAATATAACATTGTAAAATTAGAGAAACAGGTAGTAACATACAAGGGAGTACCAATAGGGCTAGAAGCTGACATCCCAACAGAAACACTACAAGCAAGAAGAGAATGGCAACAAATATTCCAAGATATGAAAAGCAAAGGCCTGCAACCAAGACTGCTCTACCCACCAATGCTCTCAATTAAAATGGAAGACAAAATAAGGGATTCCGCTGACAAAAGAAGGCTAAAGGAATATGGCTCCACCAACCCAGCACTGCAAGATATGCTAAAGGGACTGCTTTACGAAAATGAAGAAAGAGAGTGAGAAAGAGAGGAATGCAGGTACAAAGGGAAAAAGTGAATAAGAACTTATCAATAATAACTTTAAATGTAAATGGATTAAATACCTCAATCAAAAGCCATAGAATAGCTGAATGGATAGGAAAACATGACCTGCGCATATGCTGCCTACAAGACACACTCCTCAGAACAAAGGACCAACACAGACTGAAAGCACAGGGATGAAAAAAAACATTCCAAGCAAATGGACAGGAAAAAAAGCTGGGGTAGCAATACTCATATCAGACAGAATAGATTTCAAAACAAAGGCCATAAAAAAAGACACAGAAGGACATTTCATAATACTCAGAGGAAGTATCCATCAAGAAGACACAAATATTATAACCTATATGCACCCAACATAGGAGCTCCCAAATATATAAGAAAAATCCTGGAGTAAGTCAAGAAAGATATAGACAGCAACACACTGACCGTAAGGGATTTTAGCACCCCACTATCAATAAAGGATAGACCTTCCCAACAAAATATCAAGAAGGCCATTGCTGAACTGAATGATGCATTAGATTAAATGGAATAAACATATATATATAATACATTACACACACACACACATATATATATATATACACACACACACACACACACACACACATACACTTTAATCCCAAAAAAGCAAAATACACATCTTTTTCAAATGCACATGGAACATTTTCAAAGACAGACCACATGATAGGACACAAGCAAGTCTCAACAAATTCAGGAAAATTGAAATCATAACAATCATTTTCTCAGAACACAAGGTCTTGAAACTAGACACCAGCCTCAAGGCAAAACCCCAAACACATTTAAACCCATGGAGACTGAATACCATGCTATTAAACAATGAATGGGTCAATAATGACATCAAAAAAGAAATCAAAAAGTTTTTGGAAAAAAATGAACATGAACACACAACAGTCCAAAACCTATGGGACAGAGTTAAGGTAGTGCTGAGAGGGAAGTTCATAACAACACAGACCTACCTAAGAAAGATAGAAACATTTTGAATGAATGACCTAACCCTACAGCTTCTGGAACTGGAGAAACAACAACAAACAAAGCCCAGAGCAAGTAGGAAAAAGGAAATAATCAAAGCAGAATTGAATTACATAGAAACTAAAAGAACAATTCAAAGGGTCAACAAATCAAGGAGATGGTTGTTTAAAAAGATAAACAAGATTTAGAGGAAGATGGCGGAGGAGTGAATGGGAGTCATGATGACCTCTTCCCAAGACCAAACTTGAATTGCAACGAAGTAGTGGAGTAATCACCTGGAAAGCAGTGGAGCGATAGTGGGCGAGGAGCCTTGGTGCAGCGGACAGTAGATTCGACTCTGACACATCCCAACGGGTGAGAAGTGCGGTGGAGGCTCGAGAGGGTGGGCTGGGTGCCCACGGGCAATGGCACCAGAGGGACATTGAAATGGCCAGTTAGCTTCCCCCAAGAAGAACAGGGTCTGAATCATAAACAGGGACCCCTAAACTTCAGCAGCTAAAACCAAGAAAATACAGACAAAACACAACCCCGAAAAGCTTAGGGGTGCTCTCTGCCAGAGACAGGTGGCTGGGGATGCAAAGAGACATTTAAAGAGCCAACGCAAAAGTTGCAGTGGCAGCCACCTGCCCTCTGATCTCTGGGTAGAGGCTGCAGCAGGGTAGGCTGGTGCCTGGGAAAAGACTGGTGAGGAAAACTTTGTGAAGAGAACTGACACAGCAGCCAGTGGAGCCCGGTGATGGTGCGCCTCCCACTCTGCAGCTACCATCTTGCTCAGGCATAAGGGAATCAATTAACCTGCCTTTTGTGCATTCTCCACACAGCTTGTACGTGTGTGAGCTGCAGGGCTGAGTGCAGACTGGCTGGGAGAGCCTTGAGGAGAGACTGGAGACAGAGGCGTTGGGGAAAGAATGGGAGGAGGAACCCGGGAGTCCCGACTCCTTCTCCTTGCCATAGTCTCCATTGCGCGGGAAGAGGCCACACCCCCAAAGAGCCAAAAGCCGAAAATCACGCATAGACAACCCAAAAACACCCAGCGCAGGCGCGCACACTTCCGCCAAGTGACCGGCGAGGGTTGGCGAGCGTGTGTGTGACCCGCGTGGGCTGGCGAATGCTTGTACCGGCCGGCAAGGCCTCCCACAGATTGGCACCCATATGGCCTGCAAGGGAGTGCACAGAGCGGCAAGGGCAGGCGTAAATTGACCCACTGCCGGGGATTGCGGAGCGGCCCACAAAATTAGTAGAGCTGCCCAGAGTCCCTGGAGGAGAGACCAGAGACAGGATTAACCAGAGAGTCCTGGAGCTGACTTCCTCCCATTTCCATAGTCCCCATTTGGTGAGGGCAAGCAACACACCAAAAGAGCCAAAAGCGGGGAAAACACACAACAGAAGACCCTAAACTGACCAGAGCCGCGGAGCTCGCTGGCCAGGGGGGCGAGATGAGTACATGAGGTTGTGAATAAGCCCCCTGGTTGAGGCAAACACATGTGACCCCAGGTAGATAGGGGATCCTGCCATGCCAGGAGCGGGCTCAAGGAGGCCGCGTGTGAGTGCAGAGAGATCCAAAAAAATAGCTCAGCCTTGACCGAAAGCGTCAGAGAGCTGCTCCAAGCAGGAGTCAGACACAGACAGTAGACTCCTGGAAGGCTCAAACAACCCAAGGTCATATAGCGTCAACAACTGACATCATCAGAGGCAGGCCCAGAAAGAAAAGTAAAGGACAAAAATACTTAACAGACTCTCACAAAATTGGGAAGAAAAAGAAGTTCCCCCAAATGAATGGAAAAGGGGACTCCCCACAGAGAGAGCTAAATGAAATAGAGGCAAGGGAACTATCAGATACTGAATTCCAAACAATGGTTCTAAGGAAGCTCAATGAGCTCAGCCAGCTCAAAGAAAACTATGAGAAACTGCAGAGAAACTATCAGGATCTTACAGCAAACTATATCAGCCTGGAAAAGGACATAGAAACTATCAAGAAGACACAAGAGGATATGAAGAATATAATTTCTGAATTGACGGACACAGCAGAAGGAATCCGAAGCAGGCTGGATGAAGCCAAGGATCAAATCAGTGAGATGGAGGACAGGTAGAAAGAAGCTCCCAGAAGGAACAAGAAATGGAAAAACGGCTCGAAAAGAATGAAGAGGCACTTAGGGAAATGCAGGACAACCTGAAACGCAATAATATCCATATAATAGGGATACCAGAAAGAGAAGAAGAGGAGCAAGGGATAGAGAACCTCCTCGAAAAAGTAATGATGAAAAATTTCCCTAATTTGAGGAGAGAAAGGCTCTCATGGATTCAGGAGGCACAGAGGACCCCACTCAAGAGGGACTCAAAGAGGTCCACGCAAAGACACCTCATCATTAAAATGACAAATGTCAAAGACAGAGAGAATCCTCAAGGCAGCAAGGGAGAAAGAGAAAGTAACATACAAGGGGGCCCTGATACGGCTAGGAGCTGACTTCTCAACAGAAACACTACAAGCCAGAAGGGAATGGCAACATATATTCCAAGCCATGAAAAGCAACGGCCTACAGCCAAGGCTGCTCTACCCAGCTAGGCTCTCCATTAAAATAGAAGGGGAAATACAGAGTTTCCCAGACAAGAGAAGACTAAAAGAATACATCTCTACCAAACCAACACTCCAAGAGGACTGCTGATCCTCTTGCTAAGCTATGCTAAGGGGACTGGTTTAAGCAGATGAAGGAAAAGAATGAGACAGAGAGGAACACAGGTACAAAGAGAAAAGATGAGTAAGTTTCTATCAGTAATATCTCTCAATGTGAATGGACTCAATGCCCCAATCAAAAGACACAAGGTAGCTGAATGGATAAGAAAACATCACCCACACATATGATGCCTCCAAGAGACCCACCTCAGAGCAAGAGACCTACACAGATGGAAAGTAAAGGGATGGAAAAAAATATTCCAAGCAAATGGGCAAGAGAAAAAGACCAGGGTTGCCATACTTGTATCAGACAAAGTAGATTTCAAAACAAAGGCCATAAAGATAGACCAAGAGGGGCACTTTAGAATACTTAAAGGAAGAATCTATCAAGAAGACATCAACATTGTAAACTTATATGCTCCCAATATAGGAGCCCCCAAGTTTATAAGGAAATTGTTGGATGACTTCAAAAAAGATATAGATAGCAACACCCTGATAGTAGGGGATTTCAACACCCCACTCTCAAAAATAGATAGATCTTCCAAACAAAACATTAATAAACATATTGTGGTGCTGAATGACACACTGAATCAAAGAGACTTAACTGACATATGTAGAACCTTACATCGCAAAAAAGAAAATACACATTCTTTCAAATGCTCATGGCAATTTTTCAAAGATAGACCACATGACAGGACACAAAGCAAAACTCAGAAAATTCAGGAAAACTGAAATAATGCCAAACTTTTTCTCAGACCACAAGGGATTGAAACTGGATATCAACCTCAACGAGAAACTTCAAAAACTTGCAGACTCATGGAGACTGAACAGTAGACTATTAACAATGAATGGGTCAATAATGAGACAAGAGAAAAAATCCAAAAATTTCTGGAAAAAATTGAAAATGAACAGACAACAGTCCAAAACCTATAGGACACAGCAAAGGCAGTCCTGAGAAGGAAGTTCATAGCAATACAGGCTTACCTAAAAAAGATAGAAACATTTCAAATAAAAGACCTAACACTACAACATCAAAAATCGGAGTAACAACAACAAATAAATTCCAGAGCAAGTACAAGAAAGGAAATAGTCAAGATTAGAGCAGAACTGAATGATGTAGAGACGAAAAGAACAATTCAGAGGATCAACCAATCCAGAAGCTGGTTCTTTGAAAAGATAAATAAAATTGACAAGACTTTAAGCAGACTCATCAGGAAAAAAAGGGAGAGGACCCGAATTAATAATATCAGAAATGAAAGAGGAGAAATAAGAACGGATACCCCAGAAATACAAGGGATCGTCAGAAACTACTATGAACAATTATATGCCAAGAAATTTGAAAATCTTGATGAAATGGACAAATTTTTAGAAAAGTATAATCTTCCAACACTAAAGTAGGAAGAAACAGGAAGCTTGAACAGACCAATAACAGCTGGGGAAATTGAAGCAGTAATCAAGAAACTCCCGGCACACAAAAGCCCAGGGCCGGACGGTTTCCAAGGAGAATTTTACAAAACATTTAAGGAAGAGCTAACCCCTGTCCTTCTCAGACTATTCCAAAAAATCAAAGACGAGGGAAGACTCCCAGACTCTTTCTATGAGGCCAGCATCACCCTGATCCCAAAACCAGATAAAGACCCTACTAAGAAAAAAAACTACAGGCCAATTTCGCTGATGAACATTAATGCTAAAATCCTCAACAAATTATTGGCAAACCGCATCCAGCAATACATTCAAAAGATTATCCACCATGATCAAGTGGGATTCATCCCAAGAATGCAGGGATGGTTCAATATACGCAAATCAGTAAATGTGATACATCAAATAAATAAAAGACAAAAACCACATGATCATCTCAATAGATGCAGAAAAAGCATTCGATAAGGAACAGCACCCATTTATGATCAAAACACTCAGCAAAATGGGAATAAATGGGGCATTCCTCAATGTAATAAAGGCCATATATAAAAAACCTACAGCCAATATCATACTCACAGGGCAAAAATGAAAGCTTTCCCACTGAGATCGGGAACACAACGAGGATGTCTGCTCTCACCGCTTCTTTTCAAATCGTATTGGAAGTTCTAGCCACAGCGGTCAGACAAGAGAAAGAGTTAAAATTCATCCAAATAGGAAAGCAGGAAGTAAAGCTATCATTGTTTGCAGATGACATGATAGTGTACATAGAGAACTCTGTAGACTCTACCAAAAAACTCCTCAACCTAATAAGTGAATTTGGCAAAACAGCAGGATACAAAGTCAACATTCAGAAATCAAAGGCATTTTTGTACACCAGCAATGCAATAGAAGAAGAAATCAGAAAAAAAAATACCATTGAATATAGCAAGAAGAAAAATAAAGTACCTAGGCATAAATTTAACCAAAGAGGTAAAAGACATGTATGCATAAAACTATACAACATTGAAAAAAGAAATTAAGGAAGACACAAATAAATGGAAGCATATACCGTGCTCATGGATTGGGAGAATTAATGTCATCAAAATGTCCATACTACCCAAAGAAATTCATAGATTCAACGCAATCCCTATTAAGATACCAATGACATATTTCAAAGAAATAGAACAGACATTTCAAAAATTTATTTGGAACCATAAACGACCCTGAATAGCCTCAGCAATTTTGAGAAAGAAACACAAAGTAGGAGGGATCACAATACCGGGCATCAAACTCTACTACAAAGCCACTATACTCAAAACAATCTGGTACTGGCACAAGAACAGACCCATAGACTGGTGGAAAAGAATAGAAAGCCCAGAAAAAAGCCCAGGTCTCTATGGGCATCTCATATTTGACAAAGGGGGCAGAAGCATAAAATAGAGCAATAACAGGCTCTTCAACAAATGGTGTTGGGAGAGCTGGATGGCCACATGCAAAAAATTGAAATTGGATCATCAGTTGACACCATACACAAAAATAAACTCAAGATGGATAAAAGAATTTAATAGAAGTCACAACACCGTAAAGGTCCTAGAGGAGAACATTGGCAGGAAACTCTCAGATATCGCAAGCAGCAATTGTTTCACTGATATGTCTCCTAAAGCAAGGGACGTAAAGGAAAGAATAAACAAGTGGGACCTCATCAAAATAAGAAGCTTCTGCATGGCAAAAGAAAACATCAGCAAAATGAAAAGGGAGCCAACCATATGGGAAAATATATTCGCTAATGATACATCAGATAGAGGTTTGATCTCCAAGATATATAAAGAACTCACTCGACTCCACTCCAAGAAGACAAACGATCCAATGAAAAAATGGTCAAAGGACCTGGGCAGATGCTTTTCCAAGGAGGAGATACAGAGGGCCCAGAGGCATTTGAAAGGATGCTCAGCATCACTAGCCATCACAGAAACGCAGATCAAAACCACCATGAGGTACCACCTCACACCGATCAGAATGGCCATCGTAAACAGATCAACAAACAACAGGTGTTGGCGAGGCTGTGGAGAAAAGGGAACCCTAGTACACTGTTGGTGGGAATGCAGACTGGTGCAGCCATTGTGGAAAGCTGTGTGGAATTTCCTCAACAAGCTGAAAATGGAACTGCCTTTTGATCCAGTGATTCCCTTGCTGGGACTATACCCTAAGAATCACCAAGATGCCAATTCAAAAGAACCTATGCACCCCAATGTTCATAGCAGCACACTTTACAATAGCCAAGTGTTGGACGCAACCTAAATGCCCATCATTAGATGATTGCATCAAAAAACTATGGTATATTTACACAATGGAATACTATGCAGCAGAAAGAAAAAAAGAACTACTACACTTCGCGACAGCATGGTTGGAACTAGAGAGCATTATGCTAAGTGAAATAAGCCAGAGGGTGAAAAACAAATACCATTTGATCTCACCTATAAGCGGAACCTAACCAACAATACAAAGATGCAAGGAAAATAAGACCAGCAACACTGAAAGAAAAGAAATCAACAGAGACAAGAGGGAAGGAGGGAGGCGGGGCGGGGAAAAGGAAGGGAAGGGGAAAGTCAAGGAACATATAGCAAGTACTCATTGACATAACCAATGGGGAAGAGCTGAGAGAGGGAATGAGGGAGGGGGCAAGGGAAAGTGGTGGGGACTAGGCAGAGACAAATGTATTTGAAAAAATAAATTAAAATAAAATTAAAAAAGAATTAGCCATGACGTATTTCACAGACATAGAATAGACATTTCAAAAATTTATATGGGACCATAAATGACCCCGAATAGCTGCAGAAATTTTGAGAAAGAAAAACAAAGCAGGAGGGATCACAATATCAGATATAAAACTATATTACAAGGCCACTGTAATCAAAAGAGCTTGGTAGTGGCGCAAGAACAGACACATAGATGACTGGAACAGAATAGAAAGTCCAGAAATAAACACATGTCTCCATGGTCAATTAATATATGACAAAGGGGGCAGAAGCACAAAATGGAGTTAAAATAGCCTCTTCAACAAATGCTGTTGGGAGATCTGGATAGCTACATGCATAAAATTGAAATTCAATGACTAACTTACACCATATACAAAAATAAACTCGAGATGGATAAAAGACTTAAGCATAACTCGCGACACCATAAAAATTCTAGAAGAGAACATAGGCAGGAAACTCTCAGATATCCCATGCAGTAATATTTTCACAGCTATGTCCCCTAGAGCAAGGGACATAAAGGAAAGAATAAACAAATGGGACTTCATCAAAATAAGAAGCTTCTGCATGGCTAAAGAAAACATCAGTAAAATGAAAAGGAAACCAAACATATGAGAAAATACATTGGCCAATGATACCTCAGACAGGGATTTGTTCTCCACAATATATAAAGAACTCACAAGACTCCACTCCAGGAAGATAAACAATCCAATTAAAAAATGGGCAAAGGGCCTGGACAGACACTTCTCCAAGGAGGACATACACAGAGCCCAGAGACATATGAAAAGATGCTCAGCATCACTATGCATCAGAGAAATGTAAATTAAAACCACAATGAGATACCACTTCACCTGTCAGAATGGCCATCATAAATAAATCAACAAACAATGAGTGCTGGAGAGGTTGTAGAGAAAAGGGAACCCCAGTACACTGTTGGTGGGAATTCAGACTAGTGCAGCCACTGTGGGAAACAGTTTGGAATTTCCTCAAAAAGCTAAAAATGGAACTGCCTTTTGACCCAGCAATTCCACTGCTGGCATTATACTCTGAAAATCCTGAAATACCAATTCAAAAGAACCTATGCACCCCAAAGCTCATAGCAGCATTATTTACAATAGTCAAGTGCCCATCAATAAATGAGTGGATCAAAAAACTATGGTACATTTACACAATGGAATACTATGCAGTAGAAAGAAAGAAATAGCTACTACCCTTCATGACAGCATGGATGGAAGTGGAGAGCATTACGTTAAGTGAAATTAACCCTGGGATGAAAGACAAATATCATATGATCTCAACTATAAGTGGAACCTAATCAACAAACAGAGAAGTAAGGAAAATATTACCAGCAACATTGAAAGAAAAAAGTAACTGGGAGTGCATGATGGAAGAAAGGAGGTGGGTAATGGGAAAAGAAAGGGGAAGGATCAAAGCAGGGGACATGTGTAAAGGACCCATGAACAAAACCAAAGCAGGGAAGGACTGAGGGAGGGTGGGTGAGACAGGGTAAAGTGGTGATGGGAAAATGGATATAAATGTATACATTTTTAATGTATTTAAACAATAAAAAAATTGTAAAATTAGTATATAAGGGAAGGTTAAAGATGTTCCTTGAACACTGTAGACATTTCTTAAATATGTAAGAGTTCCTTGCTAAATTTAAAAGGAAAATACAATGGGCTTTTGAGATCTAGAAAGAACCTTAGAAAAAGTCTGACCCCACTCTTTTATTGTATAGGAGAGAAAACTGAGTAACAAAGTTAAACTAAAATTATCCAAAGATATACAGCAGCTTAAAAACAAAGCTAAAGCTTTGAGCCCTGGTTGTCTACTCCTTCATTTGTTCCTGAGAGTATTCCCTCACATTTCCTTCATCATAGGATAAAAACTCTGGGTGACCTACATGTTTGCATAAATCCCAAGTTATGTCATGGAGAAAACAGAATTGTTTATTTTTAAAAAATTTACTCTAAGATTCCAAACCCATTGTAGGGAGCAGCCATGTCTTCGAATGAATATAGCCTTACTTCTATTTTCAAATATGGCTGCGTCTTCCCAAAATTCACAAGAAAAGTTATGAATCAGAACATGAAAAGCATCAATAGGGTGACTCTTTTAGAGACACCATGCAGAGGCTTTGGGACAAGATTATTTATTCATTACAAATGTATGTATCAAAAGGTAGATCTGAAGGCAGTATCATGATTAAGTTCAAGGTTACTTTTGAGAAGAAACTTTCATGATTCCACAGATCTGATGCCAGGAGGGACTCTGGAGACAGAAGGGTCATCCAGGCAATTCAATGCATAAAGAAGAAGTCAAACTACTTAGTGCAGTCATTTATTTGTGACATATTGTAGAACAACTTCCACTTTGTCTTTATTTTAATTTTTTTCGTGATAATGACTTAAACACTTTCTAAAGGACACTTGCACAGGCCAGGAGGCATCTGGCATAAAAAACATGGACAAGTGAAGAAATGCCTTAAAGTTCCTCTTTGGGTGTTGGGGATGAGCTTACTTAGGTAGGGAAGCAAAACTTGCCCCAACCCCACAGAGTCTGTCTCTCTTGTATAAGGATTATTTCATTTCTAAGAAACAACAGACTCAAGAAGAACCTTTGACCTTCCTAAAAACTGCCAAAAAGAATTTAATTAAGGGTCGTATATCAGGAAAAAGAGCTACCTATTACTAGAGCTAACCATAATAAAATCCATATACATGGTAAAGCGAAAGTAGGTTTACAATAATTACTAAATAATAATGCAAGAAAAACTCTGTTTCACATATTCACTATTGTAAACTTATTTTTTCCCACCTCTGTATGTAAACTGGTGTGGTAGACAAGGAAGAATCTAGCAAGGCCTCCTTGACCAAAGTTCTTGGTGTCCCATTGTTAAAGATGGCCCAGCAAGCACTTGTTCACCAAACATTTGCTCCCATTAATCTGCCTCATGTCAATGTAAGATTTAGCCAGAAGAACTAGAAGGATAGAGAAAAACTTCTTCCTCCCCAACACCATTCCTAAGTCCTTCTGGCCCAAGCACAGTGGCTGTCAGTGCAGGGCTGCTTTCTCTGCAAGCACTTCGCTCATAGCCTCATAGAGCTGTTTATATTTTAAGAGTTTAACCATGTTGTATCATATTTAGAGTCAACTAATTTTTACAGATTACCTACAATTTTCCAAGCACTCTGAGTGCTTTTATATATTCTATCATGTAGTTTTAATATCTTATAAGCATTTTCTCAATTAAAAAAAAAAGGAAAGAATAGAAATACTGAAAATTTTCCCAAGGTCAAGAGACAATAAAAGGCAGAAATGAAATTTGAATCTGGAGCTTTTTGCTCCAATATTTGTTTCTAACCATATGTCAAGCCACCTCTGAGAACTGGACTCCAGAAAGACCAATTGTTTTTTGTAACATTTTAGTTTCATCTTTCAGAAATTTTGAAAACATCACATTACAGATGACGAGCCAGTCTGTCTAACACTGCTGATGCCAAATACCATGCTGACTGAATGTAATGAAAAAAATTTATGGAATATTTGTGAAATGAGCCAACAGCTATTTATATCATTCTTTTCATATTGTTCCTAATATTATTACTCTAACAAAAATGCTATACAGTTCATATTTCAGACCAATGTGGAGTTTTCTCCAACTTTTTTATCATCCAAGCCTGGACACTTTCTCAATTGCTAAAACAAGTCGTAGACATAGACTAGGGTCATCCAGCTCTGAGAAAGGCAGGATTCAGAAATCAACATGAGGATTTATTTTCAATGACTAAAGATACAAATCAGTTTTTCTGCACTGAGATTTGGCAACAAAATGATAAATTGCTGAAAAGTTTTGTATTCCCATTGAATTTTGAGAATTTTGACTAATAAAAGTTGTTTATAAAGCTACAAATTGCTCATAAGTAGTTTTTTTAGAGGCATGTTTTTCCCCTAAAACACTTATATGTGTTAATTATTAAAACTGTTTTGTTCTTTCAGGCAAGGATTAAGTAACTGGTTCTTGACTAAGGAGAAAAATGTTTCAGTAGCTTTAATTTAGTAATATATATAAAACCTCAAATATATCATACATATATATATAATCTTATATATTTCTCTTTTTTCATTTTATTTTTTATTGTTGTTCTATTACAGTTGTTCCACCTTTTTCCCCATTGTTCTTCCCTACCCCCACTCTTAAAGTCATTCCCCTCCATTGTCCATGCCCATGAGCCCTCTATTCTTGTTACTTTGCTTGTCCCTTCCCTTCTTTCCTCCGTTATCCCCCTCCCTTTTCCCCACTAGTCACTGTCCATTTATTCTTTATTTCCAAATCTATGCTTCTATTTTGCTCATTTGTTTGTTTTGTTGATTATGGTCCACTCATAGGTGAGATCATATGATATTTGTCTTTTATCCCCTGGATTATTTCACTTAGCATAATGCTCTCCAGTTTCATCCATGCTGTTGGGAAGGATAGGAGTTCCTTCTTTCTTTCTGCTGCGTAGTATTCCATTGTATAAATATACCACAGTTTTTTGATTCACTCACTCACTGATGGGCACTTAGGCTGTTTCTAGCACTTGGCTATTGTAAATAATGTTGTGAACATTCAAGTGCATAGGTTCTTCTAAATTGGTGATTCAGAATTCTTAGGGGATAGTCCCAACAGTGATATTCCTGGATCAAAAGGCAGTTCCATTATTAGTTTTTGGAGGAAATTCCAAACTGTTTTCCGCAGTGGCTGCAAGAGTCTGCATTCCCACCAACAGTGTACTAGGGTTCCCTTTTCTCCACAACCCTATCAATACTTGTTGTTTGTTAATTTATTAATGATGGCCATTATAATATTTTTTTAATGTGGAAGGTGGGGGTGGGTAAGGCAGGGGAGAGTAATGGGGGAAAATGGGGACAACTGTAATTGTACAACAATAAAAAATAAAAATAAAAAATAAATTAAAAAATAAAAGAAAAAGGAAAACCAAATCAAATGAAATACTACTAGGTAACTATTAAGAGGTCTAAAATTTAAAGTCTGACCGTATCAGTGCTGACTTGGATGTGGAGCAACTGGATTTCTTATGCACTGTTGGTGAAAATGCAAAATGGCACAGCCACTGTGGAAAACACTTTGGTAGACTCACAATATTAATTATACAATTACTCTAACACCTTTTAATCTCATTACTAGGTATTAATACAAATGAAATGAAGTCCTTGCTCTCACAAAAATCTGTACACAAATATTTGTAGTGGTTGTATTCATAATTGCTCCAAACTTGAAACCATTCAAATGTCCTTTAGATGGAGAGTAAATAAACACATCTGGTATAACCATGCAAAGAAATAAAATTGCTACTCAGTAATATATGAACTAATGATACATACAACAGCATAGATGAAATATTAAATGCATTATACTAAGTAAAAGAATCTAGTAAGAAAAGTGTACATCCTGTGATTCCATATTTATGATATTCTTGAAAAGGCAAAACTTGTAAGGAGTTAAATAGATCAATGGTTGAAAAGAACTGGAGGCTGGTGGAAAGGTTGACTACAAAGGCTCATAGGAAAATTTTTTGGAGTGAAGGAACTGTCTTATATTTTGATTGTGATGGTAGTTCCTGATGCTATATTTGTTAAAACTTGCAGAATTACACATTACTAAAAAGAGTAAATTTTATTGTCAATTACCTTCGTTTTTTTTAGATGTAAAAATAAAGAACTACATGTGATGATCAGTTGCTTTCCTGATGAATGTAATTCTGAATATACAGGAGAACTATTTCACATGGATATAACTCTTTATTTTTACTTAATTTATTGGGAGTGACATAGATTAATAAAATTATATAGGGTTCAGATATACAATTCTATAATTCATTATGTGTAAAAATGTATTATTGTTTGATTCCAATTAGGTACTTGGTCATGCCCTGGACACAACTCTGCACAGTGCTGACTTATTTGTATTTGAGCATCTAATCCCTGCATTATGGCCTAACTTGGGACACTTTGAGAACATACTGAAGAGTGTGTGATACTTCACCTGGAGAGGTCCAATGGCAAAGCAAAGACAAAGAATGTTCCATCAGTGTGGCAGTGGCTTAGGTCATACACCAGAAAGAATGTCCCTACAGGGCAGTACCAGGGTGCTCTAGACAGGTTGCCCAGGAAACTGCAAGCATGTTCCCAGAACCCTAATGAAAGAATATGGGTATCTCACATACAAATTCTTTCATATATCACATAGTTATTGAATATTTCTTGAGCACCAGACATCAGCAGGATCCTATACACACTGATACTAAAGCTGAGTTCTGTACTCCATAAAGAAAGAGAAACTAGAGTATATAGTTGTGAAAAAAAGTCTGCACATAGATAACTCAAATTATTACTTTGAAGTGCCAGGCCAACACAGCCATCATTTGCAGAGATTCATTCCTCATAACAGAACAAAATGTTGTAAGTACTTTTCCATAAGTATGTATTCAGGAAGTGACAATATGACCCAAAACAGTGACTCAAGTCTGTGGTATAAGAAATACCCTAAAGCCCGGTATACAAACTGATTAGATGTAGAAATATATATTTAGTCCTTTTCATACAACCATCTATTTCTTTTAATTGCCTCTTTAATATAATAATTAACACAATTTAGCTGACAGTATATTACATTGCCTACATTCCTATAATTCACGTATAAAAAAATTCACATATTGACTTACAAATATAGGGCCTTGAGATTAAAATGTTCTGTAATATGCTGTGTTTCATGTAAAGATAGTTTATTTAATGCATTCCCTTGGAATATGTTTAATGTTCTGTTGAAATTATATTTTACATAAATATAAATCAATTGGTTAAGTCAATTAATGTAAAGTTTAAAGCAAAGAGTCTTAAACTAGTACTTATGACAGTGCTTTTCTACATCTATGACTAATTCTCAAAGCACAAGCTTGTAGAGCCATCACTTTGGGAATCTGGAAATGTTCTGGCATCTGCTGTAAAGAATGTGGTATCCACGTTTACAGGAAAGGTGTGAGCTGACTTCAAACAGATGAAAAACAAACCAGACAATCCAGTCTCACAGGACATATACCTAATGGCTGCCAGGGGGGCACCATTGTTATTTTCTCCCCACTGCGTTCCTCCTCCAAGTACTCAGGTTTATGCTGTTGACTTGGAAGCATAGGATGATGTATTGAGAAATGTTAATGTCCTAAATCTGTGGTTAACAAATAGCTGTACAACTAGGGATTCCTGGAAGGATAAGGTAGACAGGGTCGGGAAAGGAGAAAATGTGTCACCTACAATTTGCTGGTCATGATTCTAAGATGGTGATTTGATGTATCATTTACATTAATTATCACATTAAACCATAGAAATAGTTAACAATATCCTCATGTCATATGTGAGCTATCTGATTTAGCTGAAGTCTCCATGGTATTATCTGAAGGATATCAGCAGGAACTGGGAAGCCCTCCTCCCCAGAGCCCCTCTAATCCTAATCTGTCTTTCCAGCTCCTCTCCTGAGACTCTAATCAGCTCCATGGGTTCAGGCCATATTCTGCAGTGTTGTCTACTCAGACAATGTATGTCAGCATGACCAGGATGCTTGTAAAAAATGCACATTCCTGTGCCCCACTTGTTTTCAAATTGTTAGAATATAGGATTTGAGAATGAGAGACTGGATTTCCCGTAATCATAAACTATTCTGTATTTTTTCATAACATTTTATGTATGTGCTTTTATTTTATTTATTTTTTGTATGTGTTTTTAATAATAATGAGTGGTCATAATAATATATAATGAATCACTGTTTTGTGATGTGGTTATTCTAAAAACGTCAGTGTATAATTATTTATTATTATTCACCAATATATTGTGACAAGATTATATATTTCAATAACATGAAAAAATATTCCATACTTGATACAGACTTTGGGAACAGGAAATATTAAAATATGAGAACATTAACATGAAATTAATATATAAAATCATTAAAAATTGAAAGATAACACTACAAATATTAAATGTTTAAAAGTTGTCATTTTATTTTACACCATATGTATGTATCACTAATATAGAAATGGTATCATTCTCTGTTTATTCTTCCACAACTTAAATTTTTGTTCCACATTGTCATTGTAAAATTCATCTGTATCAATACAAGCACCTCTAGTTCATTTATTTTCACTATTGTGTAGATTTAAATTGACTGAATAATGCCACAAGTTGTTTATGCATTCTTTGTTAGAGAATGTTTGTCTTTTCCAAACATTTGCTTTTATAAATAATACTACTATGAAAAAAATAGAAATAAAAATTAAAAAGTCAAAAAATAATAAAAAAATAAAAGTCATTTTAAAATGAAATTTTAAAACATACAAAGCACTAATTTTCTTGTCTGGTAGTCTTGATTTTTATGTCTTGACAGATATTCCAGATGTAGAAATTTTTCTTTCATTCTGATTGAATAGTTAAGAGGTCACCCAAAAGCTTCTTCAAGTTGGGCATTTGGGTACATATGACTCATACAAGCCTCTTTTTTACCAGGAGAATACTTTGCTTGTCCTGATTTTATTTAGTTTTGGCTGAACTCTATATTACCTTCATTAATATATATTCACCTATTAGAAATATTCAAATGCCAGAAAATTCCAGGGAATGTTATTATGTAATATTTAAATGGCAAAAATATCTGGACTTCCTTATAAGATTAGCAACACAATGAATCATGTGTCAGAAAGGACTAATTTTGTTCCTAAATGTTATTTCTTGAGATACTACCCATAAAATTTATACAAGGCATATTATGCATCACCACTTACTGATATTTATATTAATCGTAAGAATGACTCACTCTTAGCAGCAGACAGGGCCATAAATACAAATTCAAAATATAACAACTATACTAAGCAAGACTAGCTGATGGAATCCTGACCACTGGGCTGGTTTTCTCTTATCTTCTCCATACTGCTTCTCAGAATCATTGACCTTGACTCTCAGCTCTAAATCTTTCCAGGTCTTGTTTGACTTAAGTCCGTGAATTTCTTTGAATCAAGGCAGACTCTATGTTCATTATTAAGCTTTAATTCTTATAGCAGAATTATAATACCTTTTACCTGCATTCCTGATTTTTTAAAATGATTTTTCTTGGTATTGGGAAAAACATACATACATCCTGAAAAACATCAGGAAGGAATTTCAGCAAGGAAATGCTATGTCCCACTTCAGAGGTTTCAATAGACTGAATTTTTTGCTCTATCTGAGAGTCTGCATTTTTAACAAGCATCCCAGATTTCTTATCACCAAGGCATAGTTATAAAAATATTTCAATAATATTGTAGTAACTTAGTATGGTGGCAGATGGTAACTGGACTTTCATGGGGATCTTTTCATAATGTGTATAGATATCAAATTACTATGATGTATACCTGAACACATCATAAGATATTGTAGGTCAATTGCATGTCACTGAAAAGAAAAAGAGCTACTGGATTGCCTTTTCCAGGTGTTTTTCATCAAAATATAAATATCTCTAGGTGGGGTAGTACAATAAGTTATTATCAATTCTATCACTTTAATGAGGATATATTACATAATTATTCCAGTTTACGTCATTAAGCTGAAGGATTTTGAAGCAGCTGGAATTCTAAAGGAGGTCTCAGAGGGGAAAGGATTATGAGACCAGGTCTAAGTGAGCATTTCTGTGCTCTGGACTCCTATGGAGAGAACAAAGCACAGTCAGTAAGAGGGAAGGTTTATGCGAGGGAGAAGGAAACAGTGATTGTTATATCAATTTAAGATACCTCACCATCATGCCCACACTTTGTTCTAAAACTGAGAGGCTGGGGATGAAGGAAGTTAAGGGTCTGGAATGGTAACAGCAGGTGGGGCAGGGAGCTGCCTGTGAGAACAGCTTCCATAGTCTGGGTGACCAGATGCATGCTTGGTGTGTAGGGGAAAACACCATGATGTGCTCATCAGCCTGGAAGTTAGAATTCAGAGCTATGGGTTCTACTGAAGATGAAACAGCTACTTAAAGGTAAGCAAGGTGAGCTTTTTAATGAAGAGGTTCTGGGGAATCTGGAGAAAGTGGTTGAATTAGCCAAATTCAGTCAGAAAAGCATGTTGGTTTGGATCCAAAAGCTCCTTTGAGAAGGTATTTCAAATCCTCTTTTTTTCTGCTGTAAACACATCTGTGCTAGGATGTGTCTGGTAATACCAGGAACTTACTTACTCTGAACAAGGGATACAAGTGACAAAATAGGTTCGGTTCTGAAGGAGCTGGCCATTTAGCCTTGACATTCAAAGCATGACCCATGAGCCAGCAGCTCTAGCATTGCTTGGGAGCTTTTTATACACACAGGCAGAGTCTCTGGTCCCATCCCAGACATACAGAATCAAAACCTGCATTTTACAAGGCATCCAGGTGATCACATGCTCATTACAGTTTGAGAAGCATTGAACTAGGGCAATTCTCAACATTAGCATGCTTTGAAAACAGCTGCAAGGCAAACTCAAGCACAAATGATGAGCCTCATTCCAAGAGTTTCTGGTCCAATTAATCTAGGGTAGGGACCAAGAATTTGCACTTCTAACAGGTTCTATAGAAATTGATGTTGATGTCTCTGGTACTGGGGCCAAGTATTAGGAATCAATAGTCTAACTAATAAAAACTCTGTTATGGCCTTCTGGTTTCATTATCCCTTTTGCTTAATTCTAATTTTTTTAAAGAAGTCTGTGTTTCAGTCATCTGGTTCTCATATTTTATTTCATTCCATATCATATACCATGCCAGCTAAAACTGACTCTCAGTAATATTTCTTTCTGCCTATTTTTAACTGAGATTCAGTTATTACATTAGGACAAACCCCAGGATGGATACACCACCCACAAGCCCTTATAAGGAGATCTCTATCTTTCCTAGATGCTTCTTTAACCACAGAGGTCTACACTGGATTTTATAGGTCCCTCTTTACCTATAGCTGATTGAATCAGGACAGATCAGAAGATGTATGGACAACCAGGATATATACCAAAAAGCAGCTAATGGAAATGTATTATAAGAAAACCTATCCAAATAATACAAATGGTGACTCATTGGAATTATTAAATTCTTTTGCTGGCTATGGAAAGAGAGAATGTTCAGGTTATAAAAAGACAAGTTAAAAGGCATACATTGGAAATGCAGCTAAGCAGAGTCAAAGAGGCAGTATGGGCTCTAAGACAGCTGAGTAATGAGAAAGAGATTGAGAATAGATCTTCAAAGACTTGGTTCACAGTTACAAACTTCAAACACAGATATAGAGATGATTGTCAGTGATACCCACACAAATGTGAACTCCATTCTCTACTCAGCAACTGAATTGGAGAATTGTCCTGTCAGTCCTGATCTTATTCCTATGCATGATGTGATACATTTCACTACTGTAGGGACATATTCTAAAAGTGATAGAATCATCCTGAAAAGTAATAACGGGGGCTTTGATGAAGAGAATATTCTAGTGGTTATTAGTGCTCTCAGATATTTATACCTCTCCACTTTCTGAACAGTTGGTATGATTGCACTTCCTGGCTCCCTATTAGCTGAGCAGTGGATCAGTCGGGATCCTGAAAGAAAAAAAATGAAACAGGCAAACAATATAATTGAGAGATGTTTAATTAAAAAGATGATTGTTAAGTTGTGGCAGAGTTTACAGAAACCAATAAATAACAGTGCAGAATCCTCAGTCTAGCAGTAGGATAACACTGTTATCCCCAGACCTAAGGGACAAGAGAGGCAGTGGTGTGTGTTTTCCAGAAGCCACAGAGGACAGATGGACAAAGAAGGTTTCCTGACTGGAAAAAGATAGAAGATGCGGACAGGGGTGATTAAATTACAGAGAAAAATAATAAATCTGAAAAAGTATGACTAGAAAATAACTGTGCACACATAGCTGACTTAAATAGGTAAAAAGTCTACAAAGTCTTAACGAGAACTGCATTGTCCAATACACCATATGCCTGGACTGAAAATCTGTGACTGTTGGGAGTATGATTGTAGTTATTCTGTCCTTTTATCACCACTGAATATTAGGGGTGAGGTTTGAGCCTGACCCCAACCCTTTATTTGATTCCCTGGGGAGAGGGTATCTCTTTTCTGAAGGAAGAGAAGAGATAAGTATTTAGACAGCATGTTGGATTGTAGTAGCCCTAGTATTGCTTTACAAAAATATTACTTTCTTCCTTCTAGGTGCTCAATAACATGTCAACATTAAAAATCCAGGCCCCGTAGTTGGATGGAGTCCTGTAACTACCTCTAGCCCGTGAGCTGTGAGGGAAAAATAAAGCATGAGAGTTCCTGGCTGGCAAATTTCATTGCTGACATGAGATGCTCCAAGTTCTTTACTTCTCTGTCCCTGATACCAGCAATATTCCAGAGTGTGGACCCTGTAGGTTAGATCCAGTATAAGGACAACCTAGAACCACCTTGATCATTGCAAAGATGTAATATGAGTGAAAAATTATCCTATATTTAAATTCTCTGAGATTTGAGAGATAGTCTCTGCTGTATAACTCTTTATATGTTATATAAATCTTTTTAGGTTATGACTCAATAGAATTTTAAACTAAAATTGGATGTTTTCATTTCCTGAGTGAATGGAGGATATTTGATAATTTTGTGAACAATGTTGTTTATAGAATTGATGCTACAAAAATGCGTATAACTGACAGTGGCTTTCATATTTCACTTTGCTATTTCAAAAGAATAATCACTATGTGACATGATGCCGTTAAGCTAGATCTGAATTTTCTTTTAAAGATACTCCCTATTTCAACATACAGTATGATCAATGTGGACACATGTATGGATGTCAGCACAGAATAAGTTGGACTCAAACTGTTTGCCTGCTTCCTTTGTAGAGTCTCTGTCCAAGAGATGTTGTTCCACACTGACAAAAAATAAAAGGATGGTTCAGAGTTGAAGCATTCATCCTCCTCTGCTAAAGTATGGATGAAGTAGATTTCTATTCCATATAAGTGCTGTCTGAAAGCTTTACTATTGCTTCATCTCTATTCATGAGAACTTTAAGAGACAGATTCTGGAAAGAAAATGTCTTACTTTATGTTGGCTTATTTAAAGCTCAAAGATGTGTTGGAATGAAGAAGATATAAACAGCATTTCAAATACTGTATCTGCAGATGAGGGGAGGAAAATGTGTTTTATTCACCTATGAGTTGTTGTAGAAGGAAGTGAAGCTTGCCAAAAACATCTGCTATGAAACTAGGACAGAAAAGATAAAAGAATACTTCCATTTTTCAGACTTTATCATTGTAATTCCTCCACGAAAGCTATTATACTGAGATATCTGCAGGAATGGCATAATTGGCTAATATATTTGAGGTGTACATAGCAACTTTTACAGAGCTTATTATGGTTAGTACTGTGAAATAATTTATCCATTGCCTACTTTTTTTCTTCTTTCAGTGTTTCTTAGCTCACAACAGACTCCTTAGAACCTGAGCAACCAGGGGAAAAGAATGTAAAATAACTACATGTTTAGAAATAAAATTTGGAAGGGATGAGCTGTGATTTATCCAAACACTTATCCTATTAATGATTTCTGGGATAAACAAAGAAAGGTAAGAAAACTTTTAACATTATCTGATAGATATTAGCATATTTGAAATAGGAAATTATAGTTAAATGATTTAAATATCAATATTTACTTAAGAATATTAAATATTTGTAAAAATTGTTTTAGACATTTGATAAAAAACATAAAGCAAAAGTATTTTTATTCTAACAATCATATCTTTCAAGCATTAGGTACTAATGATTTCATAGTTTTAATAGGTAACATAATACTTATTTAAAATATAATATGGAGTGAATGGAACTCACACTGACCTCTTCCCGGGACCAACCTGGAAAAATCACTTGGAACAAACAACTGAACAATAGCAAGAGAGGAGCTTATAACCTCAGACAGACAGAGGAATGGGCTTTAGCACAACCTGACTTGTAAGGAGTAAGGTAGAGACTCAGGAAAGAGGGCTGGGTGCCCAGGGGCAGCAGCGCCAGAGGGATATTTAAATGGCCAGTTGGATCCTACTGAGAGCAGTGGTGTCTGAACAATAGGTGGCAATCTCCAGCCTACAGCACCAGAGATTAAAAAGTGCATAGAAAACACCCAATGTGGAAAGCGGCAGGGTTGGGCTCTGCTAGAAATGGGCAGCTCGAAACAAAAAGACCTGTTAAAGAGCCAATGCATAAATTTTTATTTGCAGCAACTTACCCTGGCCTCCAGCAAAGGTGGGAGCAGAGTGGGCTGAGATGCCTGAGGAGAGACTGAAGAAGGTGCTTTGGGGAGAGAACTGAGGGAATAGCTGGGGGGATCACAGTGCTGACTCATCGCCATACAGCAGCAGCCATCTTGCTCAGGCAGACCATCCCCCTGAGCAGCAAAAGCGTAAAAGGAGAAAATAACCCTGCTGCCAGGACGGACTCTGACTTTCCGGTGGTGTCTAAGTCTGAATGCTGAGTGCAGAGTGATTGGATTAACAACTGAAGGAAACAGCCACAAACAGTAGATTCCTGGAAGTCTCAAAAAGACTGCCTAAAGTCAGAAGAGCGTCAGAGCTGACATCATCACAGGCAGATTAAGAAAGAAAAAACAGTGGTGTTCTACAATAGAAGTTCACACTAGAAAGTCAGGGAATCAAGATAGGTCAATTTAAGAAGCAGAAGCCAAAAAGAAGTCTCACAAAAAAAAAAAAAAATGGGAAGACAAAGAAACACCCCCCCACTCAGAGGGAAAGGAGGAATCTGCAGAAAGAGTGCTAAATGAAATAGAGTCAAGTAAACTATCAGATACTGAGTTCAAAATAATGCTTCTAAGGAAGCTCATTGAGCTCAGCGAGCTCAGAGAGAATTACCAAAAACTACAGGGAAACTATGAGAATCCTACTCAAATTATATCAGCATGAGAAAGGACATATAAACTATGACTAAGAGACAAGAGGAAATGAAGAATACAATTTCTAAACTGAAGAACACAGTAGAAGGAATTGAAAGCAGGCTAGATGAAGCAGAGGATCGAATCAGTGAGATGGAGGACAAGGTCAAAAAAAGCTCCCAGAAAGATCAAGAAAATGAAAAAAAAAAAAAAGACTCAAAAAGAATGAAGAGGCATTGAGGGAAATACAGGACAACCTGAAATGTAATAATATTTGTATAATAAGTATTCCAGAAGAAGAAGAGGATGAGGAAGGGATAGAGAACATTTTTGAAGAAGTAATGATGGAAAACTTCCCAAATTGGAGGAAAGAAAAAGTCCCACAAGTCCCAGAAGCACAGAGAGTCTCATTCAAGAGGAACCCAATGAGGCCCACTCCAAGACACATCATCATTAAAATGGCAAATAACAAAGACAAAAAGAGAATCCTAAAGGCAGCAAAGGAGAAAGAGGTAGTAGCATATAAGGGAGTGCTGATACAGCTAACTGCTGACTTCTCAGAAACTCTACAAGCCAGAAGGGAATGGCAAGAAACATTCCAAGTAATGAAAAGCAAAGGCCTGCAACCAAGACTGCTCTACCCAGCAAGGCTCTCAATCAACACAGAAGGCATAATAAGGAGTTTCCCAGACAAAAGAAGGCTAAAAGAATACACCTCCAACAAACCAGCACTGCAACATGCTAAAGGGACAGCTTTCAGAAAATGAAGAAAAAAAGTGAGAAACACAGGTACAAATGGAAAAAATGAATATGTCCCTATCAATAATAACTTTAAATGTAAATGGATTAACTGCTTCAATCAAAGACATAGGGTAGCTGAATGAGTAAGAAAACATGACCCACACATGCTGCCTACAAGAGACCCACTTCAGAACAAAAGACACAAACAGACTGAAAATAAAGGGGTGGAATAAATATTCCAAGCAAATGGACAGGGTAAAAAAAAGTCAGGGTGGCAGCACTTACAAAAGACAAAATAGATTTCAAAAGAAAGGCCATAAAAAGAGACACAGAACGACACTTCATAATACTCAAGGGAAGAATCCATTGAGAAGACATAAACATTATAAACCTATAGGCACCCAACATGAGAGCAATTAAAATATATAAAGAAAATCTTGGAGGGCTTCAAGAAGGATATAGACAATAATACACTGATAGTAGGGGATTTTAACACCCCATTGTCAACAATGAATAGACCTTCCAAACAAAATATCAACAAGGATATTGTGGAACTGAATGACGCATTAGATCAAATGGACTTAACCCATATATATAGAAACTTTCATCCCAATGAAGCAAAATACACATTCTTTTCAAATGCACATGGAACATTTCCAAAGAGAGACCACATGATAGAACACAAAACCAGCCTCATGTAATTCAGGAAGATTGAAAACATAACAAGCATTTTCTCGGGCCTCAAGGACTTGAAACTAGAAACCAACCTCAAGGAGAAATTCAAAACATTCAAACTCATGGAAAATGAATAGTGTGCTATTAAACAATGAATTGGTCAATGTAGAGATCAAAGATGAAATTAAAAAGTTTCTGGAATTAAATGATTATAAACACACAACAGGCAAAACCCATGGGACACAGCAAAGGCAGTGTCCTGAGAGAGAAGTTCATAGCAATACAGGTCTACCTAAAAAAGATAGAAACATTTCAAATAAATGACCTAACCTTACATCTTCAAGAACAGGAGAAACAACAACAAACAAAGCCCAGAGCAGGGAAAAAGAAGGAAATAATCAAGATCAGAGCAGAATCGAAGGACATAGAGACTAAAAGAACAGTTCAAAGGATCAACCAATCCAGAAGCTGGTTCTATGAAAAGATAAAATCAACAAGACTTTAAGCAGACTAATCAAGAAGAAAATAAAGAGGACCCAAATAACTAATATCAGTAATGAAAGAGGAGACATAACAACTCATACCACAGAAATACAAAGGATTGTAAAAAATTACTATGAGCAATTATATGCCCAGAAATTTGAAAACCTTGATGAAATGAACAAATTTCTAGAAAAACATAACCTTCCACATTGAAGAAGAGGCAGAAAAAGTGAAAACAACAACAGCTGGGGAAATTGAAGGAGTAATAAAAAACTCCTGGCACACAAAAGCCCTGGACTGGATGGTTTAACAGAAGAATTTTACAAAACATTTAAGGAACAGCTAACCCCTGTCCTTCTCAGACTATTCCAAAAAATCCAAGATGAGGGAGGACTCCCAAACTCTTTTTATGGGGCCAGCATCATCCTAATCCCAAAACTAGATAGATACAATGAAGAAAGAGAACTACAGGTCAATGTTGCTGATGAACATAGATGCCAAAATCCTCCACAAAATATTGGCAAACTGCATCCAGTAATACATTTACAAGATCATCCACCAATGTCAAGTGGTATTCATCCCAAGGATGCAGGTATGGTTCAATATTCTCAAATCAATAAACATAATACATCACACAAACAAGAGGAAAGACAAAAACCACATGAGAATATCAACAGATGCAGAAAAAGCATTGTATAAGGTACAGCACCCATTTATGATCAAAACACTCAGCAAAGTGGGAATAAAGAGGGCATACTTCAACAAAATAAAGGCCATAAATAAAAAACCTACAACCAACATCATACCTAATGGGCAAAAACTAAAAGCTTTCCCACTAAGATTGTGAACAAGACAAAGTTGTATGCATTCATCACTCTTATTCAATATAGTATTGTAAGTCCTAGTTATAGCAATCAGGAAAGAAAAAGAAATAAAAGGCATCCAAAATGGAAAGGAGGCAGTAAAACTGTCATTGTTTGCAGATGACATGATAGTGTACATAGAAAACCCCATAGACTCCACCAAGGTACTCCTTGACCTAATAAATGAATTTGGCAAAACAGTGGGATACAAAGTCAATATTCAGAAATCAAAGACATTTTTGTACACCAACAATGAAATATCAGAATCAGAAATCAGGAAAAATATCCCATTTGCTAGAGCAACAAGAAAAGTAAAGTACCTAGGAATAAACTTAACCCAGGAGGTAAAAGACCTTTTTCAGAAAACTATACAACCTTGAAGAAAGAAATTAAGGAAGACACAAATAAATGGAAGCATATCCCATGTTCATGGATTGGAAGAATAAACATCATAAAAATTGTCCCTACTACCCAAAGCAATTTATAGATTCAATGCAATCTCTATTAAAATAACAGTGATGTATTTTACAGACATAGAACAGACATTTCAAAAATTTATATGGGACCATAAATGACCCCGAATAGCTGCAGAAATTTTGAGAAAGAAAAACAAAGCAGGAGGGATCACAATACCATATATAAAACTATATTACAAGGCCACTGTAATCAAAAGAGCTTGGTAGTGGCACAAGAACAGACACATAGATGACTGGAACAGAATAGAAAGTCCAGAAATAAACACATGTCTCCATGGTCAATTAATATATGACAAAGGGGGCAGAAGCACAAAATGGAGTTAAAATAGCCTCTTCAACAAATGCTGTTGGGAGATCTGGATAGCTACATGCATAAAATTGAAATTCAATGACTAACTTACACCATATACAAAAATAAACTCGAGATGGATAAAAGACTTAAGCATAACTCGCGACACCATAAAAATTCTAGAAGAGAACATAGGCAGGAAACTCTCAGATATCCCATGCAGTAATATTTTCACAGCTATGTCCCCTAGAGCAAGGGACATAAAGGAAAGAATAAACAAATGGGACTTCATCAAAATAAGAAGCTTCTGCATGGCTAAAGAAAACATCAGCAAAATTAAAAGGAAACCAACCATATGGGAAAATATATTTGCCAGTGATACCTCAAACAGAGGTTTGATCTCCTAAATACATAAAGAACTTACAAGACTCCACTCCAGGAAGACAAACAATCCAATTAAAAAATGGTCAAATGACCTGAACAGACACTTCTCCAAGGAGGACATACACAGAGCCCAGAGACATATGAAAAGATGCTCAGCATCACTATGCATCAGAGAAATGTAAATTAAAACCACAATGAGATACTACTTCACACTGGTCAGAATGGCCATCATAAACAAATCAACAAACAACAAGTGCTGGTGAGGTTGTAGAGGAAAAGGTACCCTAGCACATTGTTGGTGGGAATGCAGACTGGTGCGGGTACTGTGGAAAACAGTTTGAAATTTCCTCAGAAAGCTAATAATGGAAATGCCTTTTGACCCAGCAATTCCACTGCTGGGATTATACCTTAAGAATCCTGAAACACCAATTCAAAAGAACCTATGCACCCCAATATTCATAACAGCATAGTTTACAATAGCCAAGTGCTGGAAACAACCCAAGTGCCCACCAGTAGATGAGTGGATCAAACAGCTATGGTACATTTACACAGTGGAGTACTATGCAGCAGAAAGAAACAAAGAGCTACTCTCCTTCACAACAGCATGGGTGGAGCTGGAGAGTATTATGCTAAGCCAAATGAGCCAGGGGGATAAAGACAAATACCATATGATCTCACCTGTAAGTGGAACCTAATCAATAAAACAAAGAAGTAAGGAAAATATAACCAGCAACATTGAAAGAAAAAAAATCCACAGTAACAAGAGGGTGAGCATAATGGGGAAAAGAAGGGGAAGTGTCAAATCAAGGAACACATATAAAAGACCCATGGACAAAGCCAAAGTGGCAAAGGATTGATTGTGGGATGTGAGGGTGGGTGGGACAGGGGAAAGTTGTGGGAGGAAAATGGGGACAAATGTATTTGAACAATAAAATAAAATTTTTAAAAATCCACTCTAGAAAAACAAAGAATCACCATTAGCTTTTATGCTGCCTTGAGGAAGAATTCCAGAATTCTTAACGCCTTTTCCACAGTTCCCTACATGGAACTTGCCACTAGTGTCACTTTTAATTTTCAAATGAATGTTATCTTGCAGACTTGGCTTGTATCATTTCTCACACCTGGAACCCTCTTTCCTTTCATGTGTTTAAATGCTACTGTTTTCAATGTACCAGTTCTACTTCTCTCTTCTCTCAATACTAGAAACTCTACTCCATAAGGGCAGGGATTTTTACTGCTCAAGAAACTGTCTGCTGAGTGATTGAATAAATGAATGAAATAAAAAAAATAAAATAAAATAGATTTTAAAATTTAAATATGCCTCTATATATATTATACTGGAGGAATTAAAGCCTTAAGTAAAAATTTAAAAACAAAGTTCAAGTTAATGGATATGGCATAATACAAATTTTGCAAATGTTATATAATTTATACATATATATATATAGAACTATATTTGAATACATGTATATATACTTTTATATGATATATGTTTATAGGTACAGGGATCAAAGTAGAGGTTATCCAAATCTGTGTGTACAAATTAGTAGCTTTTTAAAAATACTACTCCTCATGGTTTTACTTATTACTAAAAGCATGTAATACTTTGTAATTTAAGAAAATGTAATAAATAAAATATAAACAACTAAGAAACAGAGAGTATAAGCAAAAGGATAAAGTACATTCTACTATGTTTCTGTTCGATAAGATATGCCTATTTAATTTTTTTTGTCCTCATAGGTATAATTAAAATCATTACCTATAATGTCAACCTAAATACAATTTTCTGAATTAGTTTTTAATTTATTATTATTCAAAATGAATAAAATTAGCATTATTAGATAACTTTACTAAAGTTCTATGCATAATATTTCTACATTTTAAATCACTTAATGTTTAAAATAAGTTTAAAAATGGCCAATCATACAGAAAATAATCATCTTTGACCCTATAAGCTAAAATTTTTAATTCAACTTAGCTCCTCTGTAAACCATGATCAATTTTTATTTTTGTCCTTTAGAAAAGAAATTGTGTTATGAATATTTTATAAAATGCTTCAGCTATTTAAATGCTGTTAATGGATTTTCCTCAGTGATTTTGCCTTTTGGAATTTAATCAGGCTCTGAAGCACACTTAATTGGTGGATTAGAGCTTTTTGAATAACACGGTTACAGAGTGCTGTAGAAAATATTTGCAAGGCAAAGAACAAGAAGGCCAGCACAAATGGTCCAGGCCGTATCAGGGAAACAGATGGAATGGATATTTGATCAATTGCCAACAGGCTGCTTAAAGACCTGATCATGCATTTTCACATCCATCTCTCTGAGAAACATTTGTTGAATATCTATCGTGTTCATGCACTGACTGAACTAGACCCTGGCTTTATACTGATGAGCCAATGCAGGCATGTCACCACCTCATGGAGCTTTCAAGAAGAGATGAAATATAGTAGATGTTTTCTCACCTGACCTCCCCTAATTTTGCGATGCTCTCCATTATATAAAACTTACTGGTCGAGGCACTGGCACTGCTGAACACAAGTGAAGACATGGCTGCTCTCTATATCCTCACTTTTTTTGATTCCCAACCTTTCAATTGTATTCTCATTAACATCAGTTGAGTTTGTTCTTAAATCTGTTTATGCCAGCTGTACTTTTAATTATGTAATTCAGTTAACTATAGCTTGAAAAAACATAATATGAATGCAAATAGAAAATTATCTCTCCATTGTCTCTTCATTCTGCTTTCTGTTATTCTGTCTCCCAAAACTCTCCCACCATATTTACACACATCTGAGTTCAGGGATTGTGTTTGTCTTTGATGTATTTATTCTAAAAGCCATCGTCTTGTTTTCCAGCAGCATCTCCACCAACAGCATGTCCCCTTCATGGCTCCAGCTCTGGCTGGACAAGCCATTGATTCTGACTTTTACCATGTGACCCTGGTATCTGGGTTCATGAACCACATCCTGTAGCCCTGCAGTGGCAATGTCTTATTTCTGGGTTAATGAGCCCATAGGCTTTATACTACTTAAGCACCTAGTTTTCTTTATTAAAATCTGTCTATTTTAAATGCCTAACACAAGTTTCTGTTTTCCTTGGTAGACCTCGACAAATACAGTGATTAAGCACAGATGCTATTGAATTTATGCATGCTCACTGACTTTATCCTCTGCTTCCTAGCATTACTCTACTAATAGATTATAATTTGTTGAGTTGATAATCAGTGGCAACAGGTATGGGGCAGAAAGCATGTTGGGGTTTCAAAATGAGAATTGTACCTGGATTCCACATTAATGAGAATACTACCTAGGAGGAGGGAGCATGAATCCTTAGGCTAGTGACCCTATCAGCCAGTACCGAATCTATTGAATCACCAAAAAAATTTGTTCATGGTACTGTGGAAGCTGAAAGGGAAGTGATGGTATGTTAATGGGTGTTATTGTGAGCTCTTGCTTTACTGTAAAATCTGGACGAGACATTTAATGTATTAAATGTGTTGTCCTCCTCAACAGGGATTTCTTGAAGAAGTAACTATTCTTTTTTAGACTTCAAAGGATACTGTTGAAATAAGGAGGGTGAGAGATGATGGAGGAGTGAATGGGAGTCATGCAGACCTCCTCCCAAGACCAAACTGGAATTGTGACTAAGTAGTGGAGAAATCACCTGGAAAACAATGAAACGATACAGAGAGAGGAGACTTGGACTTGGAGCTGTGGACAGACAGTGGAATCAACTTTCACATATCCAAATGAGTGAGAAGTGTGGTGGAGGCTAGAGAGGGTGGGCTGGGCGCCCACGGGCATCAGCACCAGAGGGACATTGAAACGGCCAGTTGGATCCCCCTGAGAAGAACAGGGTCTGAATCATAGATTGGGACCCCTAGACTACAGCAGCTGAAACAAGGAAAACACACAGACAAAACACAACCCTGAAAAGCTTAGGGGCGCTCTCTGCCAGAGATAGGTGGCTGGGGATGTGAAGAGACATTTAAAGGGCCAACGCAAAAATTTGCAGTGGCAGCCACCCTCTTTGATCTCTGGGTAGAGGTGGCGGCAGAGTGGGCTGGTGTCTGGGAAAAGATTGGTGAGGAAAACTTTGTGAAGAGAACTGAGACGATGGGCAGAGGAGCCCCAGTCATAACTCACCTCCCAATCTGCAGCTACCACCTCGCCCAGGCATAAGAGAATCAATTAACCTGCCTTTTGTGCACTCCACACGCAGCTTGTGCATATGTGGGTTGGGGGCTGAGTGCAAACTGGCTGAAAGAAATAGAGGATCCCTGGCCAAAAGGGACACACAGCTGCATAGAGACCCTAGAGGAGAGACTGGAGACGGAGGGTTTGGGGTAAGAACTGGAGGATTAACCAAGATTCCTGGTGCATCACTAGCCATCAGAGAAATGCAGATCAAAACCACCATGAGGTACCACCTCACGCCAGTCAGAATGGCCATGATAAACAGATCAACAAACAACAGGTGCTGGCAAGGCTGTGGAGAAAAGGGAGCCCTAGCACACTGCTAGTGGGAATGCAGACTGGTGCAGCCATTGTGGAAAGCTGTGTGGAATTTCCTCAACAAGCTGAAAATGGAACTGCCTTTTGATCCAGTGATTCCCCTGCTGGGACTATACCCTAAGAATCCCAAGATGCCAATTCAAAAGAACCTATGCACCCCAATGTTCATAGCAGCACAATTTACAATAGCCAAGTTTTGGACGCAACCTAAATGCCCATCAGTAGATGATTGCATTAAAAAACTATGGTATATTTACACAATGGAATACTATGCAGCAGAAAGAAAAAAAGAACTACTACACTTCGCGACAGCATGGTTGGAACTAGAGAGCATTATGCTAAGTGAAATAAGCCAGAGGGTGAAAGACAAATACCATATGATCTCACCTATAAGCGGAACCTAACCAACAAAACAAAGATGCAAGGAAAACAAGACCAGCAACACTGAAAGAAAAAGAAACCAAGAGAGATAAGAGTGAAGGAGGGCGGGGTGGTTGAGGGGAAAGGAAGGGAAGGGGCAAGTCAAGGAACATATAGCAAGAACTCATGAACAAAACCAAATTTGGGAAGGATTGAGGGAGGTAGAGAGGGGTGGGATGCAGGGGAAAGTGGTGGGGGGAAGGCAGAGACAAATGTATTTGAAAAAATAAATTAATTTAAGAAAATAAAATATATAATTCAGTAGAAAAGAAAAAAAGAAAAAGAAATGACTAGAGAAAGAAGATAACAATAAAATGTGAATATTGTACAAGATTAGAACTGTACTAACAATGAACATGCTTAATAAGTTGGAAGGAGGGAGAGGGAACACTAAGAATGTGTAGTCAAGACATCTTGACTTCAGTTACAATCTATATGCCGTCATGACCAGTGGGCAAGAGGAAACAGCCAGGCCATCATTTTCTTTTTCATTTATTGTTTTATTGGTAGTAATAATGTCAGCAACATGGCTCAGAATATTAGAAACACTAAAAGCTATCATAATGTTAGTCTACCCAAATTTCTTTTAATCATATTCTCACAACTAAAGCATGATAAATAGATTTAATTTAATATTATGGAAAAGCAGTTTCAACAAAATATTTTCCATTTTGAAGCTCAGTTTTCTCATTAAATGCACACAAATAGAAGAAAAATTGCTCTTAGCACCACACCTAAACCAGCCTTTATTAATAATTTAGTGTCTTTTCTAAAAATAGTTATAATTTTTAAACATGTAATCCAGAGGTCCTTGACTTTATAATAGCAAGTGAGGTTGCAATTTTTCTTTCATTAAACTTTTTATTGAAATATGTGTAAAGTGAAAATAACTGTAAGATCAATGAATTTTCACTAATTGAGCATAACCTTAACCAGCAACCATATTAAAACACAGGATATTAACAAAACCTCAGAAGCCCCTTTTATTAGTTGTGCCTACAACCCCTTCTCCTGCAAGGAGAAACATTACTGTCATTTCTACAGCATGCATTTTTTTCAACTGTTACATTTTATGTGCATGAACTCACAGTAAATAACCTTGTGTTTGACTTTCTCATTCAGCAATGTGTTTGCTCGGTTTATTTATATATTTGCAAGTAATTGCAGATTATTTATCTCATTGCTATATTTAATTGTATGAAGATACAATAATCATTTATCTGTTCTTTATTTAATGGGGGTTTAGTGTTTGTAGATCTGGGCTATTTCATGTAGTGCTTTCATTTCAGTATACATCTTTCAGTGAATATGTACACACATTTAGATACTGCCAAACATTTCCAAAGTAATATACCAATTTACACCCTTGCCAGTGACATATGATAGTTTTAGTTTTGACATACAGTCAATATTTGGGGTTTTTTCTGTTTTTCCCTTTTAATTTGTTTTCTTTCAGCCATTCTAGTGTGTGTGTATTGGTATCATTTTGTAGTTTAAAATTGTACTTCTTTGACGATTAACAGAGAAAAACATATCACTATTTTATGATTTTTATTGGGCAGCTGGATATTTTCTTTTGTGAATAGTATAGTCAAATCTTTTGTACATTTTCTAAGTTACCATTTTGTATTGATTCATTGTGTTCCTTATATAGTTTAGAAATTATTCATTAGATAAGATCTAGCCCTACTATGCAGGTTGCCTTTCGGAATTTTTAGATATTTCATCTTATCTTTTTTATCTTTTGTAGATAATGATGTCTTGTCTCTATGTGTGTGTGTGTGTATTTATCCATATACACACATATGTGTGCATGTATTCCATTTGTTTTAACAGTATTTGCAGAATGAATAAAACATTGGTGAATAATGGTTATAATAGGTACTCTTGGGTTGTTCTACATTTTAAAGGAAGTAATGTCTCACCAGTAAGTATAATACTGACTCTTGATTTAAAATAGATACTCTATTTCATATTGAGATAGTATAATTCTATAAATAATTATTGAAAATTTGAAAGAATATAATAAATTTTGGGGTTAGATTTAATTAATGCTGTTTAGAGATATTGTTATTTCTTAATTTTCCTATACTAATAGTGTATTATAGGAAAAGATTTCCAAATATTGAACCAACTATCCTTTCTGGAGATAAACTGTGTTCTACCAATGGTACGTTATTCATTTAAAATTGTTATTAAATAATATTCATTAACATTATATTTAGGAATTAGTTTCAATAGAATAAGTGTACTTGAGCTTTTTTGCCTTTTTGTTTTGAGCACAAGAATATGACTCTGTTCTGAAAACACTTATATAGCATGTGAATTAACTACACTTTGAAAGTTTGAAAGAATTTATTGAATGTATTCTGCTTTACCAGAGTATATAATGTGTATATTTCTAATTCTAATTCAGTAAGTGCTATTTATTTTCTAGAAAATATGCTTCCAGGCCTTCAAATGTATTCATACGCCTTAGATTTTTAAAAATGTTTTAAAGTTTGTTAAACATAAAAACACCAGACAATGTGATGTTCAACTGATTGTTCTGATTTCCTTTGTACTTTTGTTCCTCCCCTGATATTTTCCACGGATTTTCAATTTTGTCATTTTGTATAAAGAACCATCTCTTAGATGTATGAATTTCATTTGTTTTTCATGAATTCCTGAATTTCTTTATGTTCTTATACTTTTTATATAACTTTTAGTTATTCTTTTTATATACTATAGATTTTAATGCTTTTCTCCTTTTAAATGCTGAACATACTTACACTTAGGCACTTTGTCCTCATTCCCTCTGTATAAATAAGATGCACAGTTTCACACTGAACTCATTCTTTCTTTTACCCTCAAGTGAATGATACAATTCAATTATATATTTTAGTTGTTACAATAACTAAGTGAATAAGTATAACTGTCCTTTTTATATATGGAAAAATTGAGGTTAAAAATATTAAATGACTTCTTTAAAGTCATTCATAGAGTAAGCCAGAATTTTTATGACATGTGTTTAAATATCGATATAGCTCAAAAAATAAAATTTTTCCAGGCTCAGTGTTTATGATAAATGCATTGTTACCAGATATTAAATATTTTGTACCCCAAACACTAACTAGTTTATATAGTTATATGTGAATTGTATATCTATTTATGAATTTGTTGGACTGAAACTATTTTAAGCAATTAAAAATTCACAAATAAGTAGAATGAAAAAATTTTCTGAGTCTCCAAATAAGGAAAAAATCATAGCCTGGGAGAACTAATTGCTTTTGAGAAATTCAACTGCCCTCTTTTTGGAATTACTAATATAAGGAAAACCATTAAGGAAACTTTAGGTAACTAATTTTCAAAAGTTAAAGAATAATTTAAATTAATGGAGGGACTTGATTTATCAAGATACTATCTGCTGTCCTAATGTCAAATATACGTGTACTTGGTTGACTGGAAGTACATGTAATATGACATCAGAAAGTTTTTGTAGGAGAATCAAGATGGTGGAGGAATGAGTGGAAGTCACACTGACCTCCTTACAGGACCAACCTGGAATTACTAAATTGTGGAGAAATCACCTGGAACAAACAAATGAACAATGGCAAGAGAGGAGCCTTGTAACCTCGGAGACAGAAGAATCAACTTTAGCGCAATCTAACTGGTAAGAAGTGCAGTACAGACCTGAGAAGGCGGGCGGGGCACCCACAGGAGGCATCACCAGAAGGATATAGAAACAGCCAGTTAGATCCCCCTGAGAACATCGGGGTCTAAACCAAAAGTGGGGATCTCTAGCCCACAGCACCAAGGCCCAAACAGTACACAGAAAACAGCCAGCTGCAAAAAGTGGCAGGGTTGCTCTCTGCCAGAGACAGGTGCCTGGAGACGCAAAGAACTGTTTAAAAGGCCAACGCATAAATTTTTATTTGCAGCCACTTACCCTGGTCTCTGACAGAGGCAGGGGAGAGTGGGATAGAGACTCCTGAGGAGAGACTGGGGAAGGAGGCTTTGGGGGGAGAACTGAGAGAGTAGCCGGCAGGATCTCGGTGCTGACTCAACCCCCATGTGGCAGCAGCCATTTTGGTCAGGCAGAGACCAATGTCCCTGAGTGACACCAGCATCAAAGGACCCAAACCCCACCCCCAAGTGGGATTCCACCCCACCCTGTGTTGTCTAAGCTGTCTGCTGAGTGCAGAGTGGCAGCCATAGACGCTAGATCCCTGGCTAAAGGGGGCGCAGAAACATCTGGCGACACTTGAGAAGAGACTGGGGATGGAGGCTTTGGGGAGAGAACAGAGAGAGGTACTGGTGGGATCCCAGTGCAGACTCCTCCCCCATACAGCAGCAGTAAGAGTGGACCCAATAACCCCACCCGCAGGAGGGACTCGGCTCCACCCTGAGCTGCCTAAGGCAGCCTGCTGAGTGCAGAGTGAATAGATAAACAGCTGAAGGAGACAGCCACAAACAGTATATTACTGGAAGTCTCAAACAGACTATCTAAGGTCAGATAGGGTCAACATCTGACATCATCAGAGGCAGATTCAGAAAGTAAAAACAGTGGTCTCCAACCACAGAAGTTAACACCACAAAGTAAAGAGATCAAGACAGATCAACTTAAGAAGCAGAAGCAAAAGAGAAGAGTCTCATAAATAATGGGAAAACAAAGAAATATGCCACATTTGAAAGGAAAGGAGGAATCCCCACAAAGAGAACTAAATGAAAAAGAGGCAAGTAAACTATCAGCTACTGAGTTCAAAACAATGGTTCTAAGGAAACTCAATGATCTCAGTGACCTCAGAGAGAATTACAAAAACTACAGGGAGACTACAAGGAACTTACTGCAAACAATATCAGCATGAAAAAGGACATAGAAACTATCAATAAAAGACAAGAGGAAATGAAGAATACAATTTCTGAATTGAAGAACACAATAGAAGGAATCAAAAGCAGGCTCGATGAAGCTGAGGACCAAATCAGCAAGCTGGAGAATAAGGTAGAAAAAAGCTCCCAGAAAGAGCAAGAAAATGAAAAAAGACTCAAAAAGAATGAAGAGGCATAGAGGGAAATGCAGGACAACCTGAAACATAATAATATCCGTATAATAGGGATACCAGAAGGAGAAGAGGATAAGGAAGGGATAGGGAACCTGTTTGAAAAAAGTCATGATGAAAAACTTCCCTAATTGGAGGAGAGAAAAAGTCCCACAAGTCCAGGAAGCACAGAGAGTCCCATTTAAGAGGAACCCAATGAGGCCCACTCCAAGACACATCATCATTACAATGGCAAATAACAAAGACAAACAGAGAATCCTAAAGGCAGCAAGGGAGAAGGAGGTAGTAATATATAAGGGAGCCCCAATACGGCTAGCAGCTGACTTCTCAACAGAAACCCTGAAAGCCAGAGGGAGTGGCAAGAAATATTCCAAGTAATGAAAAGCAAAGATCTGTAACCAAGACAGCTCTACCCAGCAAGGCTCTCAATTAAAATGGAAGGTGAAATTAGAAGTTTCCCAGAGAAAAGAAGGCTAAAAGAATACATCTCCACCATACCAGCACTGCACAATATGCTAAAGGGACTGCTTTAAGATGAAGAAAAAGTTTCTATGAATACCCAGTTCCTTTCAGAGTTGCCAATACTTGATATTACCAATATTTTTAATACCCATTAATCTGATTGTGACAATGATGTTATTTTAATTGTTCCTTTACTATTTGTTGAAACTAAACTTGTTTTAGTATATTTCTTGCCTATTTCTATTATTTAAAAAAAAGCTTTAAAAATAAAAAAGGAAAGTTTTTTTAAATAAATTTTCTGTTTATATCAATATTTCTTAATGTATATCATCAAGTAGAAATATAAAAGGTTTTTATGGGATAATATAATCATGCATGTTGACTTAAACCAAGAAAAATCTAAAAGCGACTGGTTAAATTTTAAATAATAAAATAATTGGTGAAATCCAACATATTAAACATGATTTTAAACTTACTTGAGATAACCAGCTAACATAGTGTTATCTATGTAACTATGAGAACTTCATTTTTATGTTAGACTAAGGATGTATCTAATTGTTTGCGTTACTCCTGCCTTTTTCTCTTTCCAATTTCATCCTTTCTTGCTCACACTGGAACTATTATAGGGGTCTTGGGACCATGTTTCCAGGAGATATTGTGGTTTGAAGGGAACCAAAAAGAATTGGAAAGTGTTGCTTGTCCAGAAAGGAGCCTCCTCCAAGCTTTTTCAGAGGAGGAATGAGAAAACAGAAAAGAAAATCTTTAATCTCCCCAACGCTAATGAGCAAAACATGTACCCTTGCCTACAAGGCCATGTGTGCTGGACTCTTCTCATTTGGAAATGCCACAGGACATTTCAATTTTATTTAAGCTGTTGAGGCAGCCTGGACAGCAACTAATGTCCACTGGACACTGTGTTTCTCCCCTGAGGGATACTTTTGGTCTTCAGAACAGGCTGAAGCCTTGAAGTGTCAACCAGCAGAATGGCCAAGGTCGGTCTTCAGGAGTTCCTCATACTTCTACTTGAAGTTAGAAGGGTTCACTACACTGAAATAAATATAGGAACTCCTGGTTTCTGCACATCCTGTATGTTAATCAAGCCCAGAGAAATGAGTGTGAGTATACAGCCTTCATCCTGCCTGGTGCCAGGAAAGAATGGTATAGAGCAGTGATTTTCAACCATTGTGCTGGAAGAATCTTTTCTTTTTTAAAGATTTTATTTATTTATGTTTAGAGAGAGAAGAAGAGAAGGAGAAAGAGGGGGAGAGAAACATTGATGTGTGAGAGAAATATCAAATGGCTGCCTCCTGCACACCCCCAACTGGGGACCAGGCCCATAACCCAGGGATGTGCCCTGACTGGGAATCGAACTGGTGACCTTTTGGTTCACAGGCCAGCCCTCAATCCACTGAGTCATACAAGCAAGGGCTGGGAGAATCTTTGAAACATGCAATACCTGATTATTTGGTTAGGGTTACTGTCCTCTTTACCCTTAGATTGTCAAAAAAAAAAAAAAAGAAAAGAAAAAGAAAATGACAACAGCTACCCCAACAATAGCCATCCAGTATGAATGAGTCAAAATTATACTTATTTCTTTGTTAAATTAAAAAATTATAATGTATTTTTGGCATGCTGCAGAATTTTAGTAATTAGTTTATGTGTGCCATGAGATGAAAAAAGTTTAAAACTGCTGGGCTAGAAGAAAAGACCCATAGGGCTGAATTAGAAATACACTGTCATCCTTCTGCTATGCTCTCTGTGGTTGCTTCTGTGGAAAGTAGTCATGGAAATAGGAAAGTCATAACAAATATTTTCCAATTTGAACTCTTCTCTTTTATATTGGGGAGAAGAGTGTTTCTGAGTCTTGCAGAAATTACATAATTCCCTCTGCAGAAGACAAAAGCCAAGAGGTGAAAGACCTAATCATTTTTGTTCATAGCGTCCAACAGACCCTCAACCCTCAATTCCTGGAAACTGGATTCTGCTACCTGTTAGCAATTTGCAAATCACTTTTAATGCAGCAAGGAGATGACTATTAATTAAGAGACAATTCTGAGAATCACACCTGGGCTTTACTCTAATCCTACCAATTTTCAGCCATGTGTCGTAACTTTTCTAATGAAAATTCTGTTATTGGGAAGATAAAATGAGATTTATAAACTTTGTTAATTCATGCATTCCACATTTATTTGTTAAGGCCCATTAAGAGCAAGGAATTGGGCTCAGAGATATAGCAGTGAACATCACTGTCTCAAACCATATCTGCATTGTAGCACAGTCCTTGGTATAAATCAAACCCATCTTAATCAAGACTCTTTCATTTGTAAGTGACAAGGCATCTACCTTTAACTAACTTATACAAAAAATGGGGAAATTCTTAGATCATTGTGCAGAGATAGCGGGGCTGTCTTACTGATGACCCCAGAAGTTCAGGGTGCCTGGCCATATGCAGGAGGGACTGTATTCAGATTCGTGTTTCCAGTGAGTGGAATTTATCTATAGCCCAAATTACATCTTCCTACAAAGCTACTAGGTGTTAGGAACTGACCTTCTCAGACCCTGGAAAGCTTACTTCTCCTAAGTTCAGTGCTAGACACCCCAGCCTTTCTATTTACTCTACACAGATGGCTGGCCCCATGCTCACAGGTCAAAATCCCTCTCCTGGAGCAGAGTCCAACACCACAGTCTCCACACACATTCCCCTGGACTAACAAGAGAACAAGGGTCATGTACCTCCTCTTACAAACTCCTTGCAAATTTTCCCAATTAGACATCTCCTGCATGAAGTTGGATTATTTTCTTTCATTCAGTTTATCATGTTCACATAACCCACCCCCAGAAAGGGCAGGGTTGTAGTCAGCCTCATATATGGCTGGAAATAGACACACTTTACTTTTTCCCATTTTTACATTATTTTCTGATCATCATTTCTCTCTCTCTCTTAGTTTCATTTAGGGCCCTAGTTCCCTGTGTGAGACTAAAATCTTGGCTGTAGGCAGGACCAAAATTATATCACTAGAGATTAATATAAGAGAGTCCTTTCTCAATAGTCCTGGTTATAATGAAAAATTGTGCAAAGTCACTGAGACCAAATTTAGTTTATGTGTCCATGCACGGATTAGTTACCATGCTCAGAGGCAAACACTGAGGTACTCTGCACCTATACTTCTTTAGGTGCTCATTCAACAGATAATAAGTGCCTATTATGAACCAGGCACTGTTCTGGGGCTTGGAGATATAAAGACAAATAATTAATTGTTGCTGTCCTCAACCCACTGTCTAGTTGGAAATAAATGATGCCATTTATTAAATATGAACAATATCTTGCTATCCTTAAAAATTACATAGAATAGCTTTATTATTACTTTTTGGTAAGAGTAAAAAAATTGAGGCTTTGAGTGTATCCACCATTGGTAACTACTTTTTTAGTAGGCATTATGTTCTAGGTAAGGTTCTCAGCTGTGGGGATCAGAGGTGAACAGAAAGATTCAAGAACTTATTTCAGTTGTTATGTTTAGTTCTTTTATCAATGGCCCTTGCTGGCACCATGATTTTGTATCATTTGGAACTGACATGACTCACCATTTTATCCAACATTAAAATGCAAGAAATGTGGAAACATTACAGCAAACTGCAGAGCCATGACTTGTTCCCTCATTTATTTGGTTCCGCCACACTATGGGTCCCTCCATCACAACCCAGAAGCTTTTATTAGAGCTGTCTGGAAAGGGGCTAATAAAAGTCACTCATAGTATGTACCTCACTGATAATTGCCTGATAACACCTTTGTAACACACCTTTAGGGCCATAGAAAGATTCAAGAAAAGAAACCTATTTTAACTGAAGACCTGGGATGATTTTTTTATATTATTATAGCCACTCTTATTACAATATATTAGCCCTTTTGTCTTACCTAATTCAAGATCAGTTTGATGCTGAGATAGAAATTCAGCTGCCTAGGATTTCATCTCTAAATCATAACAACCCCTGACAGCTCCATATACAGGGCTTGTAGCCTTGTTCCTGGTGCTCAAATATCTAATAGTGGCGAGAGGTCCAACTAAAAAGTAAGGACAGTTTTCTCCTCTTTTTTCAGGCAAAAAGGAATATCAAAACTACAGTCTTGATTAAAAGATTACAAAGAGATTTTCACAAAAGCGGAGCTTTACCATAGACTATAACATTGGGATAAGAATAAAGAAGCAGTCCACCTGTGGCCTTGACCAAGAAAAATTCATTTAATCACAGGTTCAACAAACATACCTTTTCAGAAGATGCGATTAAAAGTGATGGAAACATGCTCTGTATATCTGTCCAATTGTCGGGTAACAACTTTGAAAACTCAAGCTATCTTAATCACTTTTTGGAACAAAGGGTCAATATAAATGAATCAATCAGATATGGCATGAGAGTTCAAGAAGAGTTCCTTGGGAGGGGGTTGAGAAAACACAGAGCAGAAATTTTCTTCCCAGTTCATCTTCAATTTAAAAACAGCAGAGGACTGCACATTAATGTCATGCCCACAGTGTGCTCTTACACTGCCATTGAGTCTTCATATAGCTTCCAAAAATGAAAATACCAGAACTTTGCTGTTTCCATAGCAACTGGATTTTAAGAAGGTGAAGTTTCCAATATGATTGAGCTGAAAGGCTAATAACATCAGTTCCCAATAATACTGAAACCAGGGTGTCAGGATGAGTTGAGACAGTGCAGAGGGTTTGGCTTGACTGCGCCCAGCCTTCATTTTACTTCTGGAATAGGATTTAAAAAGCTAATAAAATAAATCATTAAAATGCTAATTATTAATCTATCATCCAATCCCATGTAATGTTAACACTGAACATAGGTGGTTTGAAATTCTAATCTTATGCCAATCTTGAGGAAATATTAGAATCAGAACCAAAATCCTTTACATAAGGGATTTCTTGACTCAGATCTCAATACAATATGATTGGTTAATAGCACCTTCCCCTCTGTGTTCCAAGATCCACAAAGACTTTTAAATAAATCTTGAATATGGAAAGAAAAGGAACCAGAAATATCCTCTAAAAGAGAAATATTCTCTGGTCCATGGGGGGAAAATAAGACCATTCCAACTGAGCACACTGCCTTTGTTGGCTAGGGCTGCTGTAACAAAACACCCAGATTAGTGGCTTAAACAACAAATAATTTATTGTCTCACAATTCTGGAGGTTAGAACCCCAAGATCAAAGAGTGAACAGTGTTAGTTCCTTCTGAAGGTAGTGACAGAGAATGTGTTTCATATTCCTCTTGTAGCTCCTTGTGCAATCATTTATATTCCTTGGCTTGTAGACACATCACCCTGATCACTTCCTTATGTTCACAAGGTGTCCTGTGTGTGTGGGGGGGGTGCACACGCACGCACCCAAATGTCTCTCTTTTACAGAGACACTAGTCATATTGGATGAAGATCCCATTCTACTTCAGCATGACCTCCTCCTAAGTAAGTACATCTGCAATGACCTTATTCCCAAATAAGGTAACATGCTGAGGTTTTGGAGACCAGAACTCCAATAAATGAATTTTTTGAGCATCTGGCATCTGTTACCTATTACCCAGAGTAGAAGTCAGGACACTTCTGCCCACTGCATCTTGGTTTTGGAGGGGTTATGGGAAACAGCACAGTTAAGCTGTGGCCAGAACAAGGCTCTACTCCCCATTGACATCATCTACTCAGCTTCAGTGATGGGTGTCTGCACACATTGCCAACTGGTATCTCTGGTAGCTGATGCAGAGCACCTGGACTGCACACGAGCTCTTATGCTTCCACAAGAGGATGTCTTCCTGCATCCCTAATCCCAGTCAGGGAACAGATACAGTAGTGAGATTAGCCAGATGCCACATGACTTAAGAAGAACAGAAAATTATACACTGAGTCTGAGACAGAGAAAAATAGATGGTCAGTCCAGCAGGGGCTATGCAAGCTCTTGTCTTTTATATGGTAGTGTCCTAAGTCCAAAGTCCATTCTTCATGGTCAAGAGGAGGTCAACAAGATTGTGTGCATGACTGCCTTTCTCATCAGGGTTCAACACATAGCACACAGATTATATTTCATCCCTGAGCTAAGTATACCACATTTATTATCTCATTAATTCTCATAATACTGTAATTACGAATAGAAGTATCATAAATTCTTCTGAAACTTTGTTTATGAATCACCTGGGTATTGTGTTAAAATGAAGATCTGATTAAGTAGGTATAGGTTGGGGTCTAAAGGCTTGTCATTCCACAGCATCCAGTTTCAAGCTCAAGACTAGTTTGCATAACACTTTGAGCAGTGTAGACTGAAACATGAATAAGCACCTGAACTGTGATTTTCCTAGCACCGTGTAATTATCCCAATGCTGTGAATATGACTAGGATAACATGCCTTACGTTTTTCTCTACTCCATATATTATAAACATAATGCTCCAAATTTGTATGGGGTAACTATTGCCAATTTAGTACTGTGTAACAAATACATACAAAACATCAGCAACGTAAAATAAAACGTACTCATTATTGTGGTTTCTGTCTGTCAGTGATTGGTTTAGCTGGTTTCTTTTTTTCATTTTTGGCTGATTTTGACTAGGTTTGTGCATTCATGTGGTGGTCAGTGGGAGGTGAGCTGTGTGGTGACCTGACCCATCTCTAGGTAATCTTGCACCCACCAGGATGCTAACCTAGTTTGTTTCATGGAAGACACAGAAGTTCTTCCAGAGATAAAATTTCATGGCCTCTTGAGACAGAAACTCAAAGTATGCACATGCCCACCTCAGCTGCATTCTTTTCACATAGAACCTGCAAGGGCTCAATGCAAAAACCATGTATAATATAGGCAAGAGTGGACAAGTGTGTCCATTTTTAACTGTAACATCTTCTAGGTTGTAGTCTTTGGGAATATATAAAATTTTCTGTTTATTTTTCCCCCTTATTTTATGTGTTACCTTTCTCAGCAACTCCTCATTGTGAAAATCGGAGTTTTGCTTTATTATTTCTACCACTAGTTTTTAAAAATACATTCAGAATGTGAATTAATTGCTTTTCTTGAGGGTTTACTTTGTTCACCTCTGAGGTTGATTTATATGAAAAGTTATCAATGTAGTATATGAATGGTGGGGGTGGGTAATTGAACACCAACAAATTTTTCCAAGAAGCATATTTTTAATATTGAAAAAATTTATTCTATTACATAGATGGGCAATATAGAAACATTTTGGAAACACAAATGAACAAAAAGAAGTAAGTTAAAATCACTATTTACATTTGTTCTTAATAATGGTATAATTTAGATTAGTACTACCTTTTAGATTAGTGCTATTGGAGTGAGTGTGTATGCACACATGTGTGTGTGTATTCTTGTGTGTATAAGTAGTTAAATAAAAATAGAATGACATAACGTAATATCTAGGGGATCCAAGATGATGGAGGAGTAGATAGAAGTTCCATTAACCTCCTCCAAGGATGAAACTGGAATTACAACTAAGTTGTAGAAAAAAATCATCCTGAATAACCAACTGAATACTAGCTGGAGAGAATCCTTAAAACCAAGGACTTACAGAAGAAATCACATCAGACAAGTAGATGTGGAGGTGTGAAAGGGCTAGATGGGATTCCATGGGTAGCTGCCAAAGTTCCAGAGGGATATTTCAGCAGCCAGGAGGGGTTCTTCTTTAGAAGCATGTATGCAGGTCCATCAGGGACAACTACAAACTGTGGATTGCTGATAGCTCCAAACAGGTGCCCAGGCCAGTCACATGCCATGTGTGATATAGGTCTGCACCAGAGTCTTTGCAGATCTGCCTAGTACATAGAAGCAAACAAAAAAGGCAGCCAAAGTGGGAAGACAAAAAAAATAGGCCCCCCCCCAAAAAAACAAGAGAATTCTCTAGAGGAAGAGCTAAATTAAAGACAGGTAAGCAATTTACAGATAGAATTCAAAGTAATGATTATTAGGATGCTCAACAGCATGAACAAAGACCTAGAAAGCATAAAAAAAAGACTGGGCAGAAATAAAGAATGCACTATCTGAAATAAATTATACACTAGAAGGAAAAAACAGTAGGTTAGATGAAGTAGAGGATCAAAGTTAGCAATTTGGATGACAGGGCTAAAAGCAATACCCAATTAGGCAGCAAAAAAAGAAAAATTAAAATGAGGATAGTTTAAGGGAACTTTGGGACAACATGAAGCACAACAACTATCTCATTATAGGGATATCAGAAGAAAGAGAGAGCAAGGGATTGAGAACTTACCTGAGGAAATAATGACCAAAAACTTCCCAAACCTGGTGAAGGAAAAAGGCACAAAAATCCAGGAAGCACAGAGAGTCCCAAACAAGATGAATGCAAACAAGCCCACACTAACACACAACATAATTAAAATAGCAAAGCTTAAAAACAAGGGGAGAATCTTAAAAGCCACAAGAAAAGAGCAGTTAGTTACCTACAAGGTAGCTCTCATAAGACTGGCATTGATTTCTCAACAAAATATTTCAGTCCAGAAAAGATGGGCATGAAATATTCAAAGTGATGAAAAGCAAGGACCTACAACCAGGACTACTCTACCAAACAAGTCTATTATTTAAAATTGAAGGAAAAAGAAAATCCCCATCAAGAAAAAGATAAAGGATTTTGCTACCAATTAGCCAGTATTGCAGCAAATTGTAAGAGACTTGCTGAAAGAAGAAGAAGAACAAGAATGAGAAGGAAGAAGAAAAGAGAAGAAGAAGGAGGAGGAGAAGGAGGAGGAGAAGAAGAAGAAGAAGAAGAAGAAGAAGAAGAAGAAGAAGAAGAAGAAGAAGAAGAAGAAGAAGAAGAAGAAGAAGAAGAAGAAGAAGAAGAAGAAGAAGAAGAAGAAGAAGAAGAAAGAAGGAAGAAGAGGAAGAAGAAGAAGAAGAAGAAGAAGAAGAAAGAAGGAAGATGAAAGAAGAAAAAGAAGAAGAAAAGAAGAGGGAGGAGGAGGGGGAGGAGGAGCGGGAGGAGGAAAGGAAGGAAGAGGGAGAGGAGAAGGAGAAGAAGAAGGAAGAAGATGAAAGAAGAAGAAAGAGGAGGAGGAAGAGGAAGAGGAGGAGGAAGAAGAAGAAGGAGGAGAAAGAGGAGGAGGAGGAGGAATAAAGACAAAGGTAGTTAACAAAATCACAATATATATGCATCCATCAATTATCACTTAAATGTAAATGCTTATATGCACAAATAAAAAAGACATTGGGTACCTGAATAGATAAGAGAACAAGATCCATATATTTGCTGACTTCAGGATAACGTCTTCCTAGTGAAATATATATATAGACTAAAAATAAAGGAATAGAAAACATAATTAATACAAACTGAAAAGAAAAAAAGCTGGGATAGCAATACTTATATCCAACAAAATAGACCTTAAAATATGAACTATAATAAGAGACAAAGAAGGACATCACATAATGATAAAGGAAACACTCCAACAAGAGGATATAACCCTAGTAAACATTTATGCATCCAGTATAGGGTCCATAAGCATGCTAAGCAAATCTTGATGGACATAAATAGAGAGACCAACAAAAACACAGTCATTATAGGGGATTTTAACACCCTATTGACTTCAGTGGCTACATCTTCCAGGCAGAAAATCAAAAAGGAAACAGTGACATTAAATGACACAGTAGATCAAAAGTATTTAATAGATATCTTAAGGACATTTCATCCTAAAGCTGCAGAATATACCATTCTTTTCAAGTACACATGGAACATTTTTCAAGATAGACAACATGGTAGGACACAAAACAAGTCTCAATCAGTTTAAGAAGATTGAAATCACATTAGACTCCTTCTCTGACCACAATGCTATGAAACTAGAAATCAATCACAAGAAGACAACTGAAAAATACACAAAGCCATGGAAGCTAAATAACATTTTCTTAAAATTAATAAGTCAAGAATAAGATCAAGAAGGAACTCAAAAGATACCTTAAACATATGAAAATGAGAACACAACTCATAATCTGTGAGACATAGGAAAGGCAGGCCTAAGAGGGAAATTCATAGCATTACAGGCCTATCTCAAAAACAAGAAAAAGGTCAAATAAACAATGTAGCTTTACACTTAAAGGAACTTGGAAAAAAACAACAAACAAAGCCCAAAATGAGTAGAAGGTAGGAAATAATAAAATCAAAGCAGAAATACATGAAATAAAGTCTTTAAAAATGCAAAAGATCTACTAATTTAAGAGCTGGTTCTTTTAAAAGATAAACAAGATTGACTAACCTTTAACCAGAATTATCAAGGAAAAAAAGAGAGAGGACTCAAATAAATAAAATCAGAAATGAAAGATGAGAAATAACAATTGACACCAAAGAAATACAAAGGATTGTGAGAAAATATTACTAACTACTATATGTCACTAAGTATACAAACTGGATGAGTTGGATAAATTCCTAGAAGTATACAAACTTCCAAAACTAAATCAAGAAGACTCAGAAAATATGAATAGACAATTATAACCAGTAAAACTGAGGCAGAAATAAAAAACTCCCAACAAACAAAAGTCCTGGACCAGTTGGCTTCACAGGTGAATTTTACCAAAAATTCCAAGAAGAACTAACACCTCTCCTTCACAAACTTTTCCAAAAAAAAAAAATCAAGAGGAGAGAAGACTCCCAAACTTATTTTACATGGCCAGCATTATCCTAATTCCAAAACCAGATAAAGACACTTTCCAAGAAAGAAGATTATAGGCCAATATCCCTGATGAACACAGATGCTAAAATTGCCAATAAAAATATTAGCAAACCAAATTCAATGATACATCAAAAAGATCATACACCATGATCAAGTGAGATTTATTCCAGGGATGCAAGGGTGGTACAGTATTTGCAAATCAATAAATGTGATACATCACCTAAACGAATGAAGAATAAAACTATAGAATCATGTCAATAGATGCAGAAAAATCATTTGACAAAATCCGGTGCCAATTTATGATAAAAACTCTCAGCAAAGTGGGAGTAGAGGAGACATACCTCAACATAGTGAAGGCCGTATATGACAAATTCACTGCCAGCATCATACTCAATGGGCAAAAACTACAACCATCCCCTTTAAGATTGGGAACAAGGCAGGGATGTTCTTTTCACCTCTCTTATTCAATATAGTACTGGAAGTCTTGTCCATAGCAGTCAGAGAAAAAAAGACACGAAAAGCATTCAAACTGGAAAGGAAAAAGTAAAACTACTAGAACTGATCAATGAATTCAGTAAGTTAAAGGATACAAATTCAATATCCAGAAATCAGTTGATGTTTTTATATGCCAATAATGAACTATGAGAAAGGAAAAATAAGAAAATAATCCCATTCACAATTGCTTCAAAAATAATCAAATATCTAGGAATAAATTTAGCCAAAGATGTAAAAGACCTATATTTGGAGCATTATCAGACACTGAAGAGTGAAACTGAAGAAGATATAAATAACTGAAAGCATATGCTGTGTTCACAGATAGAAAGAATTAACATCATTAAAATGTCCATACTACCCAAGGCACTCCATAGATTCAATGCAATGCCTAACAAGATACTAATGCTGTGTTTCACAGAAGTAGAATAAATTTTCCAAACTTTATATGGAGCATTCAAAGATCCTTAATTTCAGCAGTCATCTTGAAAAAGAAGGACAAAATTAAATGAATCATGCTACCTAATATCAAACTATACTATAAGGCCATAGTAAGCAAAACAGCATGGTATTGGCATATAAACAGATGCATAGATCAATGGAACAGAGTAGAGAGCCCAGAAATAAACCAATACTTTTATACTCAATAATATTTGACATAGGAATCAAGCATATACAATGGGTTAAAGATAGTTTATTCAAAAAATGGTTTTGGGAAAATTACACAAATACATGCAGAAAAATGAAACTAGACCACCTTCTTATGCCACACACAAGAATACATTCAAAAAGGATTAAAGACTTAAACGTCAGACCTGAAACCATAAAAATACCAGAAGAAAACATAAGCTGTAAAATATCAGAAATTGCTCATAGCAATGTTTTTACTGGTATAGCTCTTCAGGCAAGGGGAACAAAAGAAAAATAAACAAATAAACATCAAACTAAAAAGCTTTGCACAGCAAAGGAAACCCATAACAAAGTAAAAAGAAAACCCACTGAATGGGAGAACATATTTGCTGATACATCTGATAAGGGGTTAACCTTCAATATTTATAAAGAACTTATAAAACTCAACACCAAAAAAAAATTCAATTAAAAACTGAGCAAAGGATCTGAATAGACAGTTCTCCAAAGTGGAAATACAGATGGCCCATAAGCATATGAGAAGATTTTCGACATCATTTATAATCAGAAAATTGCAAATTAAAACCACAATGAGATGTCACCTCACATCTGTCAGAATGGCTATCATCAGTAAATCAACAACAACAAGTGCTAGTAAAGATGTGGAGAAAGGGAACCTGTGCACTGTTGGTGAGACTGCATATTGGTGCAACTGCTGTGGAAACCAGTATGGAGGTACCTCAAAAAAATAAAAATGGAACTGCCTTATGACTCAGAAATCCCACTTCTGGGAACTTATCCAAAGAAACCTGAAACACTAACTCAGAAGAACATAAGCACCCTTATGTTTGTTGTAGTGTTATTTACCGTAGCTAAGATTTGGCAGCAGCTCAAGTGTCCATGAGCAGATGAATGGGTAAAACAGAGATGGTACATTTACTCAGTGGAATACTACGTGGGCATAAAAAAGAAAATTTTACCCTTTACTACAGCATGAATGAACCTGGAGAACATTATGCTAAGTGAAATAAGCCAGTCAGAAAAAGACAAATACCATATGATTTCACCCATATGTGGATTTTAATGAACAAACTGAACCAAGAAGCAAAATAGAGACATACATATATAGCAGGCTGACAGCCCTCTGGAATGTTGGGGTCTATCATCAACCAAAAAAACAAAGGACACATGGACACAGGCAACAGTGTGATGATTATGGCAGGGAGGGGTGATGGGTGGAGGCAGAAGAGAGCATAGGGGGATAAATGGTAATGGAAAAAATACAATAAAAATAAACACTAAATATGTATATAATGTGTAGTAACAAATTTTACATCATGATTCTCTTTGTATAATATTAAGTATTTCTATGGCACTACATTATTAGCTATAAATTAAATACATAAAAATGTTTTCAACTAATCTCTACTTTTCGGCTATTTAAAATGTTCCCAATACTTTAAGGACATCCTTGTAGTTAATAATTTGCAAATATCCCTAATTAAAGTTTAAGGATAAATTACTACATGTGAAAATTATTTTATAAACCAAAGGTTTCTATAAAATGTAAATTTTCTTCCAAATTTGCATACTCACCAATGTTCTGAACTCTAGTTGACTGAGCATACTTTGTTCAGTTAATATGATTAAATGATTTTTAAAAAATCAAAAGCATATACATCTATCAGTTCAAAAAGTTCTATTTCTTTTCTTTTTATCTTTTTGGTTTGTGCATATGTGTAATTCTGCAAATTATTTATTTTGTAGACAATTTCTTATCTTCTATGAATTTTCAATTCATATCCTTTGCCCATTTTTATTGGTTTGTTTATCATTTTACTTATTAACTTTATCTCAATTTTATGATCAAGTAAAATATTTATTTTTATTATGTATATAATATTTTTCTAGTTTTTTGATTGAATTTAAATAAAAGTTCAAGCATACTAAAAATTTATGGTTGTCTTGGAACTAAACATTTTAATGGTTGAAAAGCTTATATAAGTTAGTTTTGCCTCTGTAAGACTATTTTGTCTTTTTTGCTAAAAGTAAAACCCTGTATCTGACTAAAAGATTCTGGTTATCAATAGAGACCTGGACTACTAAAAGTGAGCCTACTGTGGGTGTGCCCTGGATATTTGTCTTCACTCACTGCATTTTGTCAAATGTAAGGACTTGAGGGAAACATCTGCACAGTACCTAAGTTTTGCTTTTTTAAATAACATATTTCTACAATTTGAAACAGTTGTTCTTACCTATACATTTTTATTGTATTAGTAATACTTACAAAATAGATAATAGACACTGTGAGGAGATTTAAAAAGAAAACAAAAACACAATATTTGACAATAAAAAGGAATACATTTTTTAAAATACTGCTTAAATAAATGCTAATAATAAGACATTAATTTTACTAAATAGTTAAATATTGAATATATGCATGTTAAAATAAATATTTTGGCTGATTCTAACACAGAAAAATAAGTAAATTTAAGTGCACTTCTTTCATTTTTTATAATCTGTATCCATGCATAAGTAAAAAATGAATTTTTAATAAAACAAATTACTATAATCAGACATCATTGTTTTGACACCAGTAATCTAGGTTTTTTAACCCCATACTTGTTAAAGTAGCAAAATTTTTTATATTTTTGAAGCTATCTGAAAAGTTTATGTTATTATACATTGCTATCAATCAGATGGCAAAAGTCTAAAACTAATTACAGTTAAGACTGTCATGCCTAGTCATCTGATTGAGGCAATAAACTCTATGATTTATAACATTGCTCCTACTAAGCATTTGCTGTGATCAATTGTTCTCCAGGGCAAAGACCCATCTGTCTAAAGGTGAAATTTAATTTGGAAGAAAGAAACTCTGCTTGGAATTTAAATCTGGTGGAAAGTGACATGATTGAGCATTAGATGAATCTGTTTCACCTTCTATATTCTTCTTTACACAATGATTTATGGTTCCACATAAAAATTAATACTATTTTTTTGTTTTGTTGAGTAATTACAAATAACCAATTTTCTTAACTTCAGAAAGAAAATTTTATTTGAGTCAAATAGCCAGATCATCAAACTTAGATCCTATCCTAGAAACTGTGCAAGATCCATAATGTGGAAGAATGAGTTCACTAACATAGAGGAAAAAATAAAAATTATATGTACCTAATTAAAATGTAAATTAAATGCTTTTTAAAAGGAACAGTAGTTCAGCATAAAGTATTACTCTAAAAATGCTACTACCATTCTGAGAAAAAGGTCATTTAACTGTATACAAAATGGTTGTGGAATAAATGTTTCAATTATGAACAAAAGCAAAATTGTAATTTCATCTAATCCTAATGTATGATAAACCTTTATGTACAGTAACTGGGAAAAAAGATGACAGTGCAAATTAAATCATGATACTTTGATGGAGATTATTTGTGTAAAGAAAAGAAAAGAAGAAAAAATGGATCCTTTCAGGTAGGCTTTTCTTCCTCAGCAGGAATCATAGAAGTGCCCACTTCAAAACGACATTAAGAAATTTACATATTTGGTAAAATGTGCTGATGATTATTAGAGAGAATGGGATCCCTCAGAGACAGATGACAAGTGGTCCAACTGTCAGTTTCCTTTGGCTGTAGGGATACAGAACATGCAAAGGATCATCAGAGAAAAGGGACATCTTGCTACATCTAAAAATCTCATTATTTTTGCAATCTAATTAGAATTTAAATAATCTATCACTTAACTGAAAATATTACAGAAATCTAATAGAGTCTGCAAACCTCAGCCAAACAGCATTAAGTACAGTATGTCTTACCTGTGAAAATAAGGAAGATTCCCAGAAATTCCCACTAATGTCTTTACTTCACTGTCTGCTTCCCAGGAAACCTACTTCTCTGCAATGACTCACAATAATCTGACCTGACATCTCTTTATCTGGATGGTCCTCTGTGGAGCAGGCTCTGTCCTACAGAGTTCCCCTGGCCACCGCAGATGAAGAAATAAAGTGTACCAGACATGATTTGCCTGTCAGGAGAGGGGGTGGTAATTCCCTCTAGTGGAGAATGCCCTGAGCTCTTCTCTTGAAGCAGCTTTTATTGAGAATGATATGTGCAAGGATATGCAGCATGCATGCAAAGCTTATCAATCAATGCCTAAATGCTATATTTACAGAAAATAGAGATCATAGATAACAACTGAGGAACACAGAGCTTCGCTTCAGGTCAGTGTCTGGTAGACAGGGTGATAACCTATTCAGCCCTGAAACCTGGGAAAATAAACTCATCCCATGCTCAGACCCCAAACACCAGCACTCATTAACTTGAGGGCATTCTTAGCAAAGTAGGTTTCATAGGATTTAATGCATTCCTTTTCCAGGCCTGATTGTCCCTGGGAACCACCTGACCCAGATCCGGACTGTACCTGCCTCTAGTATTGCTTCAAGCCGGAGTCAGGTGTGTGGAACAGAACAGCCAAGAGATGAGGAGACTTCTTTCAAATAGAATGAGGACTCCGGCCATGACAAAACCTAGGGATGAGAGTCTTTTGCCCCTTGTCTGTGTCCCACAAGTCCTTCCCTGATGGCCCCCAAGCAACTGTGCCAGTCTTACGTTGCCCCTGTCATCGGGCGTCTTACCTGTCATTGAATAACCAGCAATCCTCTAGGGCCAAGCAGGGTGATATGAGGGAGGCAGGGGCTGCGCCCCTGCCAGGGAAACAGGTTTTGTCTCTTCAGTGGCCTATTTTCCCAAGGCCTCCTTGCTCAGCTCCAGTCTTAGGACCCTCTCACCTGTTAGCAAGGCTACAGTCCATAAAACCAGGCAGGACGTTTCCCAACAGTCCTGAGACAGAGTTTGTTAAAGACCCTGATCAAAGCTCCCTGAGGTCCACCCACACAGCCTTGATGGCAATCGAACATCCAGACAACACATATTACACACAGCTATCTCTTTGGTAATCCAGCAAACAATTGGCTCTTGTTAATATGTATGACTTTTCTCTCACCCATTTTATATAATTTGTCCTCCTCAAGCATCATTAAATATTTATAGCCTTTCATAGATAAAGCTCATTTTATTTGATCATAAGTATATTTGTTGTTATTGTTCATAATGTAGACAGTTTAACCATTAGAATTGGATCTTTCATCAACATGCTCAAAAAGCTTTGCTTTTTCCTTAGAAAATATTCTAGGCCCATGTTACTTTCTTATGTCACAAATATAGAATGACTTGCCCGCTAAAGAACAGATTCAGATGTCCAAATATTGAGGACAAGAATTAACTCATGTTTTCTCATCACTGGAGAAAGACAGGGTGACACAGAAAATTGTGGCTACTCTAATGAGAACGCAGAAAATAATTTTCTTTCTTTCTTTTTTTTAAAGTAGACTCTGAGTTCATGATCAGGTTTTCAACTTATTTTTATTTTTAATAAAAATGTTACCATGGTTTTAATATATGTGTAAGTGAATACATTTTTTCCACTATCTACTAAAATTGGGGATAACTTGATATATATTCTTATATCAAACTATGTGATAAAATTAAATATTTTCTCCAAATTTATGTCTCTCTTTCCTTTTCTTCTTTCAGCTCTTGGATCAAGCATCCTGGATTAAGATAAAGGTCAGAAAAGGTCTCTTTGACAGAATGACTGAAGAACAGGGCAGTCATAGATTTGCTGTTCAAACTGAGAGATTCTGAATGTGAAGGAGGCCTCTGTTAAAAGGATTCTGGAATAAAGAACATACTCTAAGGCTGCCCCCAGAAAACATAAACATGTGGCCACCCTTCTCAAGTGTCAATTAAATAATAGAAAGTAAATTCTCTTCCTGTGAAACCAAAGTATGACATATACAGGAATATAAAACCCTATATCAGATAGAATCCTATGCAACTACAGACAAGAAAACAGACAAATAAAAATCAAGAAAATTTGTCTAAAATTCTTTAACTCTTTATTTTTATGGGCAATAGAATCATTATTAACTTTTAACAGATCTTTAATATTGAACTCTAATTCCTCAATGTTTTATGTAGATAAATGTTTATTATCTCAGTATTTCTCATTCAAATTTTCAGAGGCCAATTCTGTCAAAATTTAAGAATAAATTGGTATCAAGAATTATGTTTAAAGTATACTTAACATTATATTTTAAAAACCAAACACTAACGAATTACATAAAATGTATATCCATATAATGTTCAAAATGTTAACTCACAAGAAAAACTCATGAATGGCAAACATACAATTAGATTGTGGCATAGCTCCGGTGCGATGTCATATACATATTACATTCACCTATCTCCCATTACCAATCTTGTTAATGGTATACTTTAGGGGTTTTCTTATTAAGGTAAGGAATTTTGTACAGTTATAGCCAAAGAAAATTTTAGTGCAACACTTTAAGTCTTTATGTGAATTATAATATTCCATATCCATAATCAACTTTTTATTCTGTAAAATCATCATAATCACCAAACATATGAGAATTAGTCTATCCTTTCTGGACGACTTGATGACTAGGCTTTAAAGAACTGTGTGGAATACAGTCTCCTTAAAATCCAACTTACATTGGCCTTCTGACATGGGTGGGGTCTTTGGTACATTTATTATTGTGGGGTCAATACATAGCTCACCCACCACCCATAAAAAAGGCTGGCCAGAGGGTCCCTGGCCAGGAAGAATGTCTATTATTTTGGGAATGGATTTTAACTCCTTCCTTATCTCCTTTTGGGAGTGCCTTCTTGTCCAGTGCTGCTGCTTGACCTTTTCCTTCTAAAAGTGCACACTGATGCAATGTAGCTCTGGGCCACATGTAGGTTTGTGCAACCTGGACCTTTGCTGCCTTTGTCTGGGACCCCTTATCATGAGCTTCAGACTGAAGGAGGTGCAGTCTCTCTCACACTAATTGGCTGCTATAGGTGCACTCCGCTGCAATGTGAGTAATAAACGGGGCATGTCCACATCTGCCAGTCCTTTGGGTGGATTTTTGGAATATCATGAACACTTAAGCAGCTCTCTAATTTGGGTTTGGAGCTCCTGCATTAAAGTTATAATCTATATCATCATCTCAGGCATTACATTATCTATTTGAGCTACCTTACACTTCGATTTAAAAATCAAAGAAACTGGCAAAAACTCCCTCAACTTGCAAGGAACTATGCTTTGGCGTATCTTGCCTTAAAGTTGGTGCTTTATTCATTGGATGTGACTCATCAGGGACAAGGGGCAGTGGATACATTCTGCACATAAAATTCACAACAAAAACTTCCTCCCACAACCTAATGAGTTCGTGCCATAGACTATCCTCTCCACTCTAGCACCTGAAGATCACTATTTCTTCCTAAACATCTTTCAGTAATAAACTATGATAATAGAAGATGAGAGGATCTTCCTGCCAATTTTACTTCTATTAGCAACTATTTCATGTGAGTTACTTATTGGTAGCAAGAGAGGTTCTGATTTATTTAATAACAATTTTTATTATCACAGGAGATAAATACTGCATATATATCAACTCACACATGTCACTTAAGAGTTCTTAATGCTAAGATGCTACGGAGATATTGGTATTGGCACAGGAAAGAAACCTCCTAGACCTAAAAAGCTTTAGTTTCATTGTGTCTTAGCCTTTTATTTTCAAAGCTTTTATCTTTATTCAGTAATAATTTAAACACATAGTTTATACCCTTAGGGAAAAATATTCACTGTGTTCTTGAGCCAACTCAGCCTTAGTAATTTCAAATTCTATTCCAGAGACAAAGCAGAATTTCTCACCTCCCAGTTTTCCTGAATAGTATCTCTTCCTCCAGTCTTTAGTGTCCTGGAAAGTCCATTTCCCAATAGAATTAATTTGGTTAAAGGCCTGCCAGATGAAACATTCATGCATTCTTTTCCAGAAGCTATTATTAAAGTCTGTGGTTCCCCAACATTTTTGGCACTAGAGACAGTTTTCATGGAAGACAATTTTTCCACAGACTGGGATGAGGAGGGTGAGGGGATGGTTTCAGGATGATTCAAGCCCTTTACATTCAAGCTCACCTCCTGCTGCGCAGCCCAGTTCCTAACAGGCCTAGAATGGTACTGGTCCATGGCGCATAAGTTGGAGACCCCTGAAAAGTGTTTCAGTGATAAGGCCTAGTAGTGCTGTAGGACTTCACAGCCATATGAACGTCTCTTTGGAAATCTATCTTTGGTGAAAAAGCGTCGGATAATTTTTTTTTTTAACCAATAGACCTTTACTCACTGGACAGCAGAGAAAACAAAAAAGCAATTTACTTCATTGAATTCAATTTTAAATTATAAGAAAGAACTAAAGAATGGTGTGGGTGTGATAGAAACCTTGGAGAAAAGTAATGGATCATGTTAGTTTCTAAATAGCCAAGGATGGAAATATTAGGCACATTCAGACTCATGTCTTATACTTCAGTTCCGGGCATATAATTTAAAAGTTAAGAAGAATGACAGCTAATATAATATTAAATGTCAACTGTGACTGAACATATTTAAAATTTTTTTATAAAAAGAATGGGAGCTATATGCTCTGACAAATGAGCCCCAAAATGTACCTTATTCCAAAAGAATAGTAAATTCTAAAATAAAATTACAAAGGAAATATGGGAGGAGATAAATAAATAGGCCAATATACCTACACAGGCAGTTGTTTTATGATCTTTTATTTTAAAACTGTAGTAATGGACACATAACTAAGAATAAAAGCAAAATAAAAGTATATTACAAAAAAACAGATCAAGAAGGCTAAAGCTCAGGCTTTAGAAAATCTTAACTATATTTTTTTTAACTATAAAGGAAATCTTAACTATTTTTTTTAACTATAAAGGAAAGTGAAAAATGCTATTTTAGCTCTGTTGGAACAAAAAAAAAATACAAGTAGGAAAGAAAACATAGTTTGGATAGTTGCAAATGAAAAGAAAGCAATATTGAATAAATATCTCTTACATATCCAATATTCACCAAAGAAGCCATACATAATCTTGACAGTAAAAAAAAAATCTTGGCACATATATACAATGGAATATTACTGGCCAATAAAAAGAATGAAATCTTACCATTTGTGAAAGCATAGATGGACCTAAAGGGTATTATGCTAAGTGAAATAAATCAGTCAGAGCCAAACAAATAACACATAATTTCACTTACATGTGCAATCTAAAGAACAATATAAATGAACAGACAAAACAGAAGCAGATGCATAGGTACAGAGAACAAAGTGATGGTAGCCAGGGGAGAGGTGCATTTGGGGGCTAGGTGAAAAAGGTGAAGGGATTGAAAAGTGCAGGTTGTTAGTTACAAAACAGAAATGGAAATATAAAGCATATATTCCAATATAACAAAAATATAGTTAATAATATTATAATAACTACATGGTGTCAGATGGGTACTGGAACTATCAGGGGGATCACTGTGTAAAATATATGATTGTCTAACCACTATGCTATATACCTGAAACTAATACAAAATGATACTGAATGTACACTGTAATTGAAAAAAATTAATTAAACAATTATTTATAGGGTTTTTATCCACATCAAAAAAAAAAAACTACCAAGACATGGTTATCAGTCCCATTTTACACAGACAACTGAAGATCAGAGAAGTTAAGCAATTCACAGACCAGTAAATGAGTTGTTGAAATCAGATCTTCCCAACTCCAAAAATAACAGGGAAATGTGGACTATCAACAACTGTTATACTTTCATTTTCTTACCAATAAAAATGGTCTTTAAACTGAAATGAATACAAAATTATAACTGAAAGGAAATGAAAATTAAAGTAAGATCATGAAAACCTACTTTCTTTGGAATAATCAATGGCTCAAATGGAATTACATCCCAGGCTAAGAAAGGACATAGTACTCTGTAGATACATCTACTATAAAATTTATCACATGTGATCCCATTTGGGGGGAGAAGCTTGATAATCATCATGGATTGCAAGTTCTTTATACGGTAAATACCAAACCCATACATTCATAGGGTTATCAATTAATGTGTATGTCATAATAGAACCATTGTAAGGAAATGAGGAAGAACTGGAGATTTGCTAGAAATTCTATAAAAGGAAATGTACTGATATTCAAAAACAGACAAGAATAAAACTAACAAGGTAAGTATCTTTACTTGAGTGCCTGTTGTGTGTCAGTTTCAGTGCAGTGCTTGGTACTTGACCTATATCATTTCATTTAAGCCTTGCAATTGTCTGCATGGAAGATTTTTACATATCAGAAAATCAAAGTTAAAACAATTTTAAAATTGTCATATCCAAAATAGCTGGAATATGCCAGCGGGGGGGCTGTTTTTCACACCTTTACCTGTTGTTGAAAGCACTTTCTGGAGTACTTACTTAATAAATGTATTAGAACAGGTTTCTTAATTGTTCTAAGCTTCACTTTTCTTTGATGTAAAATAGGGATAATGACAAGACCCAACTCAGAAACGTGGCCATTATGTCAAGAATTTCCCAATTTGCATGACAGTTAGCAAGCACTCAATAATATAAATAATGTTAACAATTCATAATAATGAAAATATTGCCATTAGGTAGAATGCTATCATGTACCATCACTCCATTAGCAATGTGGTACTTTTCCATTTGGTTGTTTTCCCATTTATACAGTTATTTCACAGGGACACATGAAATAAAGGTCCCCCCTCCATCTTAAGCTGTTATCATATAGGGGCCCAGTGAGGGTGAAATAAGCATTAAAACACCGGTGCTAAAACTTTTATTGTTTAGCAGATTCTCCTACACCAGATTGTATTAGAAAGTATAGATCTAACAGGAATCTATGTGCGGTCATATTGTACCTGCGCAGAGCTTAAAGGGGGAATCTACTGGGGACAGAGTTTTCTCCTTTGAGAAAGGGACTTTCTTGTCAATATTACTCTACAGAGAGACTGTCAGTTCCTGTAGGCAGTTTCCCACTAAGTACAGGTGATCTAGCCCTTAAGCACAGCGGCAGGCCAAGTGACAGGTCTGCTCTTATGGGCCTCAAGTGTGAAGTTTTTGGAATTTTATGTGATGACAGAAAAGATGAATGAATATTTACTTCTTATTTTCATTTATTTTTTTATTAACTGGGCTAAGGACTCATATCCAAGGTAAGCTTTTCTTGCTACAAAGAGAAAACAGCTTTTTGCTTCTATTGCTGTTAAATAACTAAACAGGTAGTTTATTTTTTAAAGATTTAATTAATTTACATTTTAGAGAGAGAAGAAGGGAGGGAGAAAGAAAGGAAGAGAAATATTGATTGGTTGCCTCTCATAGGCACCCCAACATAGGACCAAACCTCCAACACAGGTATATGCCCTGACCAGGAACTGAACCTGCACCCTTTCTCTTTATGGGATGATACCCAACCAACTGAGCCATACCCATTACGGCTGGGTATAGGTAATTTAAAATGAACTTGAATGCTGTGCTTCTGAGGTCTTTGTGGGCCGAACTCGGAGAATGTCAGCAACAGAATGTATCACAGAAAGTCTCAGATCACTGCAAGATTATTAGAGAGGCACTTGGCAGCAAAATTAAAGTCCTTTAAAACATTATTGAAATTCAAAATACATACAGTAAAATGCAAAAATATTAAGATCAATGAATTTTTACCCTTATATTATGGAGCAAAAGTAAGTTTGTAGTTGTTTATATGGAAAAAAATGCAATACTTCATAAATAATAATATGAGAGTAAACTATTTTGCATACGCACAACTGTAAACCTACTTTTGCCCCACTCAATATATGTATTTGTATCAACACCAACTATCAACAGGTGTAGAATGGCACTACATGCCCAGAAAGTTTCCTTGTGTTCTTCCTAGTCTATACCAATATCTGTAGACAGGCAACCACTATTCTGATTTCTGAACTACAGATTAATCCTGCTTGTTCTTATAATTCATATTTTGAAAGTAGAGACAGTAGGACTTCCCGATAAATTGAATGTGTGTTACCAGAGAAAAGAGAACTTAAGGATGACCCCAATAATTTTGCCTAAGCAATTGGAAGGATGAAGTTACTATCAACAGAGATCAGAAGATGTCATAAAGAAAGGGGCTTTTTTTTTTTTTCCTGAGGCAGGAGGGTGAGAGATATAGGAAGGGATGGCATAAAGATTTGAGCAAGCTCAATTTCAAATGTGGATTAGATATCCCATTGGTGCTGTTGAATAAGAAGTTGGAGATATAAATCTGGATTTCAGGAGAAATTTCTGAGCACAAGTTGTTAGCAAAAGATGACAAATAAAGCTAAAAGATAAAATGAAATCTCCCACGGAGTGGATGTAGGTGTAGGAGAGACCATAACCAAGGACTGAGCAGTGGATACTCAAAATTCAAAGTCTGAGCAGAAGAGAAGAAATGAACACAGGAAACTGTGATGGAGAGATTAGTGAGGCAGGAGGAAAACCAAAACAAATCAAAGTATTCCAAAAGGAAGTGATGAACTATGTCAAGTGCTCCTGGTAATTAAAGCAAATGAAAATTAATAACATATAACAAAACCAATTTCACCATAGATTAATTGATAGAAACAAGAGTTAAGTTCCTATGACAGATTTCTATATGTCAATTAGCCTATGGTAAAATTGGTTAAAGATTCAGTTCTCAAGAACGTACTGAGCCAGTTAAGTAAGGACTTAGTATTTCCTGAGAGACTGCCAGGTCAGAACAAGGAAGGCCAGACTTTGATGTTCTTAGAAGACTGCATGGGCAGAACTGAGAAATGTTCCAAAGGTACCCAGGAAGCCAGACAATACAAATCAGTGTGAGTAAATAAGCACCCCTTGTGAAAACTGGCTGGTGAAAAACAGCAGCGAGGAAGGAGCCAGCAAATAAGTTCCCTTTCCTCTGCATTCAGTTCACTTTTCCAAGTTCCAGTAGTCCATAGAAGGTTATTAGAAAGATTACCCTTTATAACAGTATGGATGGACCTGGAGAGCATTACACTAAGTGAAATAAGCCAGTCAGAGGAAGACAAGTACCATATGATTTCACTTGTATGTGAATCTAATGAACAAAATAAATTAACAAATAAAATAGAAGCAGATTCATACACATAGAGAATAGACTGACAGCTGTTGGGAGTGGGTCGGTTTGGGATACTGGGTGAAAAGGTAAAGAGATTAAGGAAAAATACATACATAAAATAAGTAACAAACTTAAAAAAGGAGAAACTTTAATATGGTCATGCTATCCAACTACATGTAATTTCTCTTATATTATTATTATAATAAATAAAATAATTCCTAATTTTTAAAAAGGTAACCGCTATGTAGAAATCAGTTGGAGTTTCATGCAAAGGTTGGACCAGGCTAGTAATACACTGATCACCTTACCTGCTCCCTTCTTTCCCCCAAGTCCCTCTTTTCCCTCACTCTTGTTATCCTGACATAAAATCTACCAGTAAAGACTTAACTAGAAGCCTTGCCTTGGCCTGGTTTCTATCAAAGGTAGGCTGTGCCAGCATTGCTCTGGGACCTTCCAAGTATGGCCCAACTTGTGACCAGGAGTGTACAAAAAGCATGGACCATTCCCAGCTTCCCTTGCCTAGGGTCCTGAAGTTGCACCCTCTGGGTTGATGTGTCATCAACCAAGCTTACATGCTGGTCTCCATTTGTTCATCTGCAGTTTCTTTTTGAACAGGTCCTAAAATCAGCAGGAAAAGATCTTTGAAAACCTTACAGTATAAGCCATTTCTCTGCCTGTTCTCCACTTTTAGATACAACCTACAACTCTTACTCTATGTAAAATTTCCTCTATATCATCAGCTGCCCAAAGTCAGTGGCCCTAATTTAGACACACAGGAATGCCTCATAATATCCAGAGCAGTCTACTGAAAATAACGTGTGTGCAATTATGTACTCAATAAGTTAAGTTGCTTCTCATCCCTCCGGAAGACTAAATCCTTCATTTTAATTAAATGACCTTTAAAATTTGGTACCCATTTAAGAAGACATTAAAGAACTGAAACAAAAAAGTAAGGTGAAAACAATAGACAATAAACATCATAATTTTTTAAAAATAAAACTCTGGCGCTGGAATCTTTAACAAGAAAATTGGGAACAAATATTGGAAATTAAATCCTCTGAGCATGATGTTTAATTAAAAGGCAGGACTTTTAAAAATAACTAAAATAACTACATTTCATAACATAGTTCCCAGTCACTAAACTTTATCTTTGCAATTATAGTAAGTTTGCATTAGATGATAAAGGAGGGTCCTGATTTAGGGGGGCGGAAAAACAACAGAGCTTGTAACCTGTGGTCACATCATTGTGCATTGGCAGTATCTATTCTTGGAAAACAAAACTTTGAGAAATACATTACTTGCAATTAGAACAATCTTCACTTGTGTAGGATGGATCGTAGCAAAACCAAATTTTCTGTGTGTGTCTGTGTGTGTGTGTGTGCATGTGTGTGACAGAGAGAGAGAGAGAGAGGGCGAGGGAGAGAGAGAGATAAAATGGCATTCTTCCAATTTATTGACTATATAGATAACAGACAATGCCACAGAGAAATAAAAAAGAGTCACAGTTATAACAAAGCATATTGGTTTTACCAAAACCAAGGGTATTGGTTTTATAATTCAGTTTAATAATTATTTTAGTAATGATAACCACCACTGCTACAGCAATAAAAGCTATCACTTTTAGAGCATACCTCTATTCCAACCATTAACCTAGGCATGTTTGCACACACAAAAACTTCAAAGCAAATATACAAGGCAGGGATTATGGCTTTCTCTATTTCATAGATAAGAAAACTGAGACACAAATAAGTTAAATATGCATTTAAATGCAAAATGCATGTTTTGCAAAATGCATAAATGCAAATAAATATGCATTTATCATCGTGTTAGAAACCTAAAATACCTATGAATAAATGTTACAAAACATTCACACTGAAACTACAAACATTGTTGATTGAAACTGAAGAAGATTCAAGGAGTTTTTTTCAAGATGGCGGAGGAGTGAATGCGATTCACGCTGACCTCCTCCTCCCAAGTTGAAACTGGAATTGCGACTAAATAGTGGAGTAATCACCTGGAAAACAATGGAACTATAGTGGGAGAGGAGCCTTGGAGCGGCGGACAGACAGTGGATTCAACTCTCACACATCCCAATGGGTAAGAAGTGTGGTGGAGGCTCAAGAGGGTGGGCTGGGTGCCCACAGGCACTAGCACCAGAGGGACATTGAAACGACCAGTTAGCTCCCCCAGAGAAGAGCGGGGTCTGAATCATAAACAGGGTCCTCTAAACTACAGCAGCTAAAACCAGGAAAATACAGACAAAATGAAAACCCGAAAAGCTTAGGGGCGCTCTCTGCCAGAGACAGGTGGCTGGGATGCAAAGAGACATTTAAAGGGCCAATGCAAAAATTGCAGGGGCAGCCACCCTCCTTGATCTCTGGGTAGAGGTGGCAGCAGGGTGGGCTGGTGGCTGGGAAAAGACTGGTGAGGAAAACTTTGTGAAGAGAACTGAGACGGCAGCCGGTGGAGTGATAACGCACCTCCCACTCTGCAGCTACCATCTCTCTCAGGAATAAAGGAATCAATTAACCTGACTTTTGTGCGCTCCGCACACAGCTTGTGCACGTGTGAGCTGGGGGGTTAAGCGCAGACTGTCTGGGAGAGCATTGAGGAGAGACTGGAGACGGAGGCATTGGGGAAAGAACCGGAGGAGAAACCAGGGAGTCCCAACTCCTTCTCCTTTCCGTAGTCTCCATTGTGTGGGAAAAGAGCCCCACAGCCCCAAAGAGCCAAAAGACGAAAAGCACACAATAGAGAGCCCAAAATCACCCAGTGCAGGCACGCACACTTGCAGCAAGTGGCCGGCGAGGATTGGCGAATGCGTGTGTAGACCCACGCAGGCTAGCAAGGCCTCCTACAGGTTGGGACCAATGGGGCCTGCGAAGGAGTGCACACATCAGTGAACGCAGGTGTAAATCAACCGGCACCGGCTGCGAGTACAGAGCAGGCCGCAGAAATAGTGGATCCTGGGCCGAAGAGGTCACAGATGCCCAGAGTCCCTGGAGGAGAGATTAACCGGAGAGTCCTGGAGCTGACTTCCTCCCATTTCTGTAGTCTCCATTTGGCGAGGGCAAGAAACGCATCCAAAGAGCCAAAAGCAGGGAAAGCACACAATAGAAGACCCTAAACAGACCAGTGCTGGGGTGCCTGCTGGCCTGGGGGCCCAGACAAGTACGGGAGGTCACGAAGAAGCCCCCTGGGCTGGGACAAGCTCGTGCGAGCCCAGACAGGAAGGGGATCCTGCCGGGTGGGGGAGCACGATCAAGGAGCATGCAGGAGAGTGCAGAGTGATCCAGAGAAATAGTGGATCCCTCGACAAAGAGGTCACACAGCTGCCCAAAGCAGAAGTCAGACACAGACAGTGGACTCCTGGCAGGCTCAAACAAACGACCCAAGACCATATAGGGTCAACAACTGACATCATCAGAGGCAGGCTCAGAAAGAAAAGTAAAGGAAAAAAATAAAAAAATAAAAAATAAATAAAAAGACCCGCCTACTACCATAGAAGTTTAATCCACAAACTCAGGAAATCTAGACAGCCCAATTGAAGCAAAAGCAAAAATAAATAAATAAATAAATAAATTACTTAACAGACTCTCACAAAAATGGGAAGAAAAAGAAGTTCCCCACAAATGAGTGGAAAAGGGAATCCCCACAGAGAGAGCTAAATGAAATAGAGACAAAGGAACTATCAGATATTGAATTCAAAACAATGGTTCTAAGGAAGCTCAATGAGCTCAGCCAGCTCAAAGATAACTATGAGAAACTGCAGAGAAACTATCAGGATCTTACAACAAACTATAGCAACCTGGAAAAGGACATAGAAACTATCAAGAAGACACAAGAGGATATGAAGAATACCATTTCTGAATTGAAGAACACAGCAGAAGGAATCCAAAGCAGGCTGGATGAAGCCGAGGACCAAATCAGTGAGATGGAAGATAAGATAGGAAAAAGCTCCCAGAAAGAAAAAGAAATGGAAAAAAAAAAGGACTCAAAAGAATGAAGAGGCATTTAGGGAAATGCAGGACAACCTGAAACGCAATAATATCCATATAATAGGGATACCAGAAGGAGAAGAAGAGGAGCAAGGGATAGAGAATATCTTTGAAAAAGTAATGATGGAAAATTTCCCTAATTTGAGGAGAAAAAGGCTCTCATGGATCCAGGAGGTACAGAGGACCCCACTCAAGAGGGACTCAAGGAGGTCTACTCCAAGACACATCATTATTAAAATGGCAACTATCAAACACAAGAAAGAATCTTCAAGGCAGCAAGGGAGAAGGAGAAAGTTACATACAAGGGGGCCCTGATACGGCTAGGAGCTGACTTCTCAACAGAAACACTACAAGCCAGAAGGGAATGGCAACAAATATTCCAAGTCATGAAAAGCAAGGGCCTACAGCCAAGGCTGCTCTACCCAGCAAGGCTCTCAATTAAAACAGAAGGGGAAATATGAGGTTTCCCTGACAAAAGAAGGCTAAAAGAATACATCTCTACCAAACTGGCACTCCAAGATATGCTCAAGGGACTGGTTTAAGAAGATGAAGGAAAAGAGTGACAAAGAGAAAAGCACAGATACAAAGAGAAAAAATGAATAGGTTTCTATCAGTAATAACTCTCAATGTAAATGGACTAAATGCCCCATTCAAGAGACACAGGGTAGCGGAATGGATAAGAAAACATGACCCACACATATGCTGCCTCCAAGAGACCCACCTCAGAGTCAAAGACCTACACAGATTGAAAGTAAAGGGATGGAAAAAAATATTCCAAGCAAATGGGCAAGAGAAAAAGGCCAGGGTTGCCATACTTATATCAGACAAAGTAGATTTCAAAACAAAGGTCATAAAAAGAGACCCAGAGGGGCACTTTATAATACTTAAAGGAAGAATCTATCAAGAAGACATCAACATTGTAAATTTATATGCTCCCAATATAGGAGCCCCCAAGTATATAAGGAAATTGTTGGACAACTTCAAAACAGATATAGATAGCAACACCCTGAGAGTAGGAGATTTCAACACCCCACTGTCAAAAATGGATAGATCTTCCAAAAAAACATTAATAAACACATTGTGCAGCTGAATGACACACTGAATCAAAGAGACTTAACTGACATATATAGAAACTTACATCCCAAAGAAGAAAAATACACATTCTTTTCAAATGCGCATGGCAGTTTTTCAAAGATAGGCCACATGATAGGACACAAAGCAAGCCTCAGCACATTCAGGAAAATTGAAATAATACCAAACTTTTTCTCAGATACAAGGGCCTGAAACTGGAAATCAACCTCAAAGAGAAACTTCAAAACCTTGCAAACTCATGGAGACTGAACAGTAGACTATTAAACAATGAATGGGTCTATAATGAGATAAGAGAAGAAATCAAAAAATTTCTGGAAACAGAAAATGAAAATGAACAGAAAACAGTCCAAAACCTATGGGACACAGCAAAGGTGGTCCTCAGAGGGAAGTTCATAGCAATACAGGCTTACATAAAAAAGATAGAAACATTTCAAATAAAAGACCTAACACTACAACTTCAAGAACTGGAGAAACAACAACAAATAAATCCCAGAGCAAGTACAAGAAAGGAAATAGTCAAGATTAGAGCACAACTGAATGACATAGAGACAAAAAGAACAATTCAAAGGATCAACCAAGCCAGAAGCTGGTTCTTTGAAAAGATAAATAAAATTGACAAGCCTTTAAGCAGACTCATCAAGAAAAAAAGGGAGAGGACCCAAATTAATAATATCAGATATGAAAGAGGAGAAATAACAACTGATACCACAGAAATACAAAGGATTGTCAGAAACTGCTATGGACAATTATATGCCAACAAATTTGAAAACCTGGATGAAATGCACAAATTTCTTGAAAAGTATAATCTTCCAACACTGAAGGAGGAAGAAACAGGAAGCTTGAACAGACCAATAACAGCTGGGGAAATGGAAGCAGTAATCAAGAAGCTCCTGGCACACAAAAGCCCAGGGCCGGACGGTTTCACAGGAGAATTTTACAAAACATTTCAGGAAGAGCTAACCCCTGTCCTTCTCAGACTATTCCAAAAAACCCAAGAGGAGAGAAGACTCCCAGACTCTTTTTATGAGGCTAGCTTCATCCTAATCCCAAAACCAGATAAAGACCTTACAAAGAAAGAAAAATACAGGCCAATTTTGCTGATGAACATTGATGCTAAAATCCTCAACAAAATATTGGCAAACTGCATCCAGGAATACATTAAAAAGATTATCCACCATGATCAAGTAGGATTCATCCCAGGGATGCAGGGATGGTTCAATATACACAAGTCAATAAATGTAATACATCACATAAATAAAAGAAAAGAGAAATACCACATGATTATCTCGATAGATGCAGAAAAAGCATTCGATAAAGTACAGCACCTATTTATGATCAAAACATTTAGCAAAGTGGGAATAAATGGGGCATTCTTCAATGTAATAAAGGCCATATATGAAAAACCTACAGTCAACATCGTACCCAATGGGCAAAAACTAAAAGCTTTCCCACTAAGATTGGGAACACGACAAGGATGTCTGCTTTCACTGTTTCTTTTCAACATCATTTTGGAAGTCCTAGCCACAGTGCTCAGACAAGAAAAAGAAATAAAAGACATCCATATAGGAAAGGAGGAAGTAAAACTATCATTGTGTGCAGATGACATGATAGTGTACATAGAGAACCCTGTAGACTCTACCAAAAACTCCTCAACCTAATAAGTGAATTTGGCAAAACAGCACGATACAAAGTCAATATTCAGAAATCAAAGGCATTTTTGTACACCGGCAATGAAAGAGAAGAAGAAGAAATCAGAAAAAAATACCATTCAATATAGCAACAAGAAAAATAAAGTGTCTAGGAATAAATTTAACCAAACAGGTAAAAGACATGTATGCAGAAAGTGTTAACCTTTGAAGAAAGAAATTAAGGAAGACACAAAGAAATGGAAGCATATACCATGCTCATGGATTGGAAGAATTAATATCATAAAATGTCCATACTACCCAAAGCAATTTATAGATTCAACACAATCCCTATTAAGATACCAATGATGTATTTCACAGAAATAGAAAAGACATTTCAAAAATTTATATGGAACCATAAATGACCCTGAACAGCCGCAGCAATTTTGAGAAAGAAAATCAAAGTAGGAGGGATCACAGTACCAGACATCAAACTATACTACAAAGTCACTAGACTCAAAACAATCTGGTACTGGCACAAGAACAGACCCATAGACCAGTGGAACAGAATAGAAAGCCCAGAAATAAGCCCAGGTCTACATGGGCATCTAATATTTGACAAAGGGGGCAGAAGCGTAAAATAGAGCAATAATAGGCTCTTCAACAAATGGTGTTGGGAGAGGTGGATGGCTACATGCAAAAAATTGAAATTGGATCATCAGCTGACACCATACACAAAACTAAACTCAAGATGGATAAAAGACTTAAATATAAGTCGCAACGCCATTGAAGTCCTAGAGGAGAACACTGACAGGAAACTCTCATATATCCCAGGCCGCAATTTTTTCACCAATATATTTCCAAAAACAAGGGACATTAAGGAAAGGATAAACAAGTGGGACCTCATCAATATAAGAAGCTTCTGCACCGCTAAAGAAAACATCATCAAAATGAAAAGAGAGCCGACTCTATTGGGAAATATATTTGCTAATGATACATCAGATAGAGGTTTGATCTCCAAGATATATAAAGAACTCACTCAACTCCACTTCTTGAAGACATACGATCCAATCAAAAAGTGGGCAAAGGACCTGGGCAGACACTTTTCCAAGGAGGAGATACAGAGGGCCCAGAGCCATTTGAAAGGATGCTTGGCATCTCTAGCCATCAGAGAAATGCAGATCAAAAACACCATGAGGTATCACCTCACACTAGTCAGAATGGCCATCATAAACAGATCAACAAACAACAGGTGCTGGCAAGGCTGTGGAGAAAAGGGAACACTAGTACACTGTTGGTGGGAATGCAGACTGGTGCAGCCATTGTGGAAAGCAGTGTAGAATTTCCTCAAAAAGCTGAAAATGGAACTGCCTTTTGATCCAGTTATTCCCCTGCTGGGACTATACCCTAAGAATCCCAAAACGCCAATTCAAAAGAACCTCTGCACCCCAATGTTCATAGCAGCACAATTTACAATAGCCAAGTGTTGGAAACAACCTAAATGCCCATCAGTAGATGATTGGATCAAAAATCTATGGTACATTTACACAATGGAATACTACGCAGCAGAAAGAAAGAAAGAACTACTAAACTTCGCGACAGCATGGATGGAACTGGAGAGCATTATGCTAAGCGAAATAAGCCAGGGTCGAAAGACAAATACCATATGATCTCACCTATAAGTGGAACCTAACCAACAATACAAAGATGCAAGGAAAATAAGACCAACAACACTGAAAGGAAAAGAAACCAACAGAGACAAGAGGGAAGGTGGGGGCGGGGTAAAAGGAAGGGAAGGGGAAAGTCAAGGAACATATAGTAAGGATTCATGGACAAAACCAAAGGGGAAGAGTTGAGGGAGGGAGGGACGCAAGGAGGGAGGGGGCTAGCGAAAGTGGTGGAGTTAGGCAGAGACAAATGTGTTTGAAAAAATTAATTAATTTAAAAAAGAAACAGAGGCATAGGCAGAGGGAACATACTGGCAGTTGTCAGAGGGTAGGGAGAGTTGGGGCACTGGATGAAAGAGAGTGAAGGAATTAAATACATATATATATATATACACACACACATATATAAACAAATATATACACATATACATATACACACACATACATATTTAAAAAAAGAAGATTCAAGTAAATGGATACAGATAACATGGTAATGAACTGCAAAATTCAATGTTGTTAAGACCATAACTGTCCCCAGATTAAATGCAATTCAATTTTTGTACCAATTTGACAAACTAATTCTAAAATTCAAGTTTAGACTTGTTCAAGTTTATGCAGCTGGTGAGTGACAGAGTGTAGGGTAAGTGAAGGCAGTCTGGCTTCCTCACCCAGGTGTCTGGGTAACTGACAGAAGCAGTTCCTCACAACCTTGAAGGCGTCTGATAAAGTAGTGTTCTCATAGCCTTGAGGCTGGGTCTCACAGCCTTGAGTCTGGGCCTGATAAACAGTTCCCATAACATGAACTTGGCTTTCACGCACAGCTCATGCAATGTTACTTAGCTTTTTGGCCTGAGGCTGGTTTTGTTCCTTCTAATACTTAAGAAGGTAGAGGATTCTTAGAGTGGATGCAGAAATAGACATGGACTTGTGGCCTGCATGGCTCCCTCGAATAAAGACATGTCAGACATCCCAATGGTTCCGTGAATATTCTTCTGCATGCATGAATCCCATGAATCTGTCCAGCCCTGAATGGTCTCAATGCAGGGAGCCAGACATACCAGGTACTCTGATTGTACCTTCACTATTCATCATTTGTTTAAAATTGTTCTGTCATAATAATTTATATGAAATGGACAGATATTTTGAAATTTCATTCAAGAAGAAATAGAAAATCTGAATACTCCTATGTCTATTAAAAAGTTAAGTTGGTTGTCTCAAACTTCAAACTTAATCATATATAATAGTAAAATACTATTTTTGTTTGCCCTGAAATCATGAATAAATCAAGATATCCACTTTCACCAATTTGGTTCAACATTGTAGGGAGGGTTCCAGCCATGGTAACCAGGCACTAATGAAAAAAAAAGGCAGAAATATCAGATAAACATAAAACTACTCTATTTACAGATGATATGATTGTTTTTTAGAATGCCAAGGAATCTAAAAAACTACTATTAGAACTGATTATAATGTATCAAGTTTTAGGGTACAATGTTAATATGAAAGTCAATTGGATCCTCACATATAGTGGCAAAAATTGAAAAGTAAAATTTCTAAGTATGCATTTATCATAGTGTCAAAACCTAAAATACCTATGAATAAATGTTACAAAACATTCACACTGAAACTACAAACATTGTTAATTGAAACTAAAGAAGATTCAAGTAAATGGATACAGATAACATGTTAATGAACTGCAAAATTCAATGTTGTTAAAACCATAACTGTCCCCAGATTAAATGCAATTCATTTTTTGTACCAATCTGACAAACTAATTCTAAAATTCATTTGGAAATTGAAACTAGAATAATCAAAGCAATTTTAAACATTGGTTTTATTATAAAGCTATAGAAATCAAAAGAGTTTCCTTATACAAAAGGGTAGGTATATAAATCAATGAAACAGAATACATAGTCTATCGATAGTCTAGAAATACATCGACACATGTTCAAATGACTTTCAACAAAGATGTTAAGACAATTCAATGGAAAAAGGGAAATCCTTTACTATATGGTGCTATATCAATATCATGTCTGTATAAGAAGAAAATGAACATAAGTCCTTATCACATATATATTCAAGGTTTGTCTTGAAAAAATCCAGCCATTGTTAATATAATGAGAACCATTTGCGCAACACTGAGGTAACTGGCAGCCGAAGAGAGTGGACTGGAATGCACATGCTTAAATAATGATGACTTCACTGTACTAGTCAGTGGGGGTGGTAGATGTCAATGAGTGAGCATGTGTACTGTGTAACTGCACAAAGAGACTGAGTGACTAGAGCAACAGATCTGCACCACATTTTGCATTAAGCTTGAACATTCTTCTGTGGAAGCTATTCAGATGATTCAGAAAGCCACTGATACAGACAACTGGTGACTGGCAGCTTCATCAAAGCAACATGTGTGCTCATGCATCATGTCTCACCCAGGTGACTCAGTCCCCCACGGCCCTGATTTGGTGCGCTGTGATTGCTGGCTTTTCCCAAAACTAAAATTACTTCTGAAAGGGAAGAGATTACAGACCATCAATGAAATTAAAGAAAATACAAGAGGGCAGCTGATGGGGACTGAGAGAACTGTGTGAGGTCCCAAGCTGCCTACTTTGAAGGGGACTAAGACATCATTGTCCTATGTACAATACTTCTTGTATCTTGTATCTTCAATAAATGTTTCTATTTTTCATATTACATGGCTGGATAAAATCTGGACAGACCTTGTACAAATAAGAAGCTATAAAGTTAAAATATATCTATCTAAAGTTAAATATAAAACTATAAAGCTAAAAGAAAAAAAGGAGAAAATATTTGCAATTTGGGGATATTCAAAATTTTAAAAATATCTAAAAAACTAAAAATATGTACAATATGAAAGAAAAAGAATGAAGGTATTGGTTTTCTCCAAATTAAAATATTTTGCTCCAGGAAAAACACCACAAACTGGAAGACAGTACCTGCAAAACATATATCAGACAAGGGACTTTTATCCAGAAATATAAAGAACTCTTACAACTCAAATAAGAAGATAATCCAATATTTGAAAATAAGGAGGAGATTTGAATATATATTTTACAAAAGAATATATATAAATGACTAGTAAACATATAGAAAGTCATCAGGCTTAGGCAAAATTGAAAATACAATTAAATTCCACCATGTAACTGTTATATTTGTTAAAATAATAATAGATTCTGATAATACTGAGCATTAACAAGGATTCAGGACAACTGTTACTCTCATAGATCACTGGTTGGAATACAAAATGGTACAACCACTTTGAATAACAGTTAAACAGTTTCTTTTAAAGTTAAACATGTATTTATCCTATGACTCTATCATCATTCTCCTTGGTATTTACCTAAGAGAAGTGAGAGTATATGTATCAACAAAGACTTGTGTATAAATGTTCATAGCAGCTTTATTTATAATAGTCCGAAACTAAAAATAAACCAAATATCCATTAACAAGTGAATGGAGAAACAAATTGTGGTAGAGTTGCTCATTGGAATACTATGCAGCAATAAAAAGGAAAGAAGAAACTATTAACACATACAGCAACATGAATAAATCTCAGAATCATTTTAATAAGTGAAAGAAGCCAGGCAAAAGAAAATTAATGTATGATGCCACCTATATGAAGTTCCTGAAAAGAAACTAATCTATAGTGACAGAATGCAGATTACTGATTTTCTGAGGACTGTTACGGAAAAATGAATGGTTTGCAAAAGTAGACAAGGAAACCTTGAAGGTGTCAGAAAGCTTCATCGTCTTGGTTACAATGATAGTTTCACAGGCATATGCACATATTTAAACTTAGTAAATTGTGTACTTTAAATATGGGTAGTTATTATATTTTAATAATATATCAATAAAGTTAGCAAAAGCAAATAAGAGGGAAAGGAAAATTATTCCCTTTAGTATGAAATTGTCACAGAGCGATATTTATCCCATTGCCTTCCAGAAATCTGCAAAGCTGAATATGGCATAACAATTCATAACTCTAAACAGTTTCAGGGGCAGTAAGCACATTCCTTCAGTCAGTAGTGTCAGTCAAAAGGGTTTAAAAAACCCCTTGGTTTCATTTTGCCTGTCAGTATTCTGTGCAACTTTATATAGGTATCCCTAAGAGGTGTTGTGGATTTGGTTCCAGACCACCACAATAAAGTGAGTATCACAATAAAGCCAGTTGTAATCTTTTTGCCAGTGGAGGGTCTTGCCTTAAATTTGTGAAAAACATATCTGTGAAAAGCAATAAAGCAAAGTGCAATAAAATGAGGTATGTCTGTACCCAGAAATTCATCATTCTCTTATTTGATGTCTGCTGACACAAAGGTTCTCAGACCTGTAAACACACTGGCCTGTATGAATAAAAGTGATTAATAACAACACAGCAACAACTGCCACCAAAGTTATTGACTTGTACTTCACAATTACCAACTTTTTCACATACTATACTCCAAATTAGCAATATATCCATTTTCTTTAACAGATAAATGATTTGGGAATAATTTCAACAGATTTTCTTCAATTTCTTTTCCTATTTCCTGTAGCTCTTTTAGCATAAGGTGCTTCTGTGTTCCTCCATCTACTAAAGTTGGATTAAACTTGACGAACTGGTGCTGAAAGCCAGTAAGTTATGATGTGCACTGAGTAGTGTCAACTTAGTTCCCTGTATTTGAAGTTTCACTTAATTAGCTCATATCTGGGGTTGTGGTAACATTTCTCTTGGACCACTAATCTATACTGTATAGAAACTTGGAGAAGATCAAGATGGCAGAGGAGTGAGTAGAAGTCACACTGACCTCCTCCCAGGACCAATACGGAATTACAACTAAATTATGGAGAAATCACCTAGAACAAACAACTGAACAATAGCAAGAGAGGAGTCTTATAACCTTGGGCAGACAGAATAATCAGCTTTAGCACAACCTAACTGGTAATGAGTGCAGTAGAGACTTGAGAAGGTGGGCAGAGCACCCACGGGCGGCAGCATCAGAAGGATATTGTAACAGCCAGTTGGATCCCCCAGAGATGAGTGGGGTCTAAACCATAAGCAGGGATCTCCAGCCTACAACACCAGAGCCCAAAAAGTACACAGATAACCACCAGCTATGAAAAGAAGCAGGGTTGCTCTCTACCAGAGACAGGCAACTGGAGACACAAGAGCCATTTAAAGGGCCAACATGTAAATTTTTATTTACAGCCACTTACCCTGGTCTCTGGCAAAGGCAGGCAGCAGAGTGGGCTAGAGACCCCTGAGTAGAGACTGGGGAAGGAGGGTTTGGGGAGAGAACTGAGAGAGTAGCTGGCAGAATCCCAGTACTGACTCATCCCACATATGGTAACAGCCATCTGGCTCAGGCAAACCACTCCCCTGAGCGGCAGCAGCATGAGAGGACACAATAGCCCCACCCCCATGAGGAACTAGGCCCTAGCCAGGTAGTGCTAAACCCTGATTGTTGAGTATAGAGTGGCAACCACAGATAGTAGATCCCTTGTTAAAGGGGTCGCTGAGTGGTCTAGAGACAATTGAGTAGAGGCTAAAGATGGAGGCTTTGGAGAGAGAATGGAGAGAGTAGCTGGCAGAATCCCAGTGCTGATTCCTCCCCCATATGGCAGCAGCCATCTGGCTCAGGAAGACCACTCCCTTAGGAGGCAGCAGTGTGAGAGGACTCAATAACCCTGCCCCCCAAGAGGGACTCTGCCCTACCCTGTGGTGTCTAAACTGGCTTGCTGAGTGCAGAGTGACTAGATTAACAGATGAAGCAGACAGCCACAGACAGCAGATTCCTGGAAGTCTCAAACAGACTGCCTAAGGTCAGACTAGGCCAAAATCTGACATCGTCAGAGGCAGATTAAGAAAGAAAAAACAGCAGTCTCCTACCATAGAAGTTCACACCACAGTTGAAGGGAAAGGAGAAATACCTAGAAAGAGAACTAAATGAAATAGAGACAAGTAAACTATCAGATACTGAGTTCAAAACAATGGTTCTAAGGAAACTCAATAGGCTCAGTGAGCTCAGAGAGAATTACAAAACTACAGGGAAACTACGAGGAACTTACTGCAAATTATATCAACATGAAAAAGGACATAGAAACTATCAACAAGAAGAAAGAGGAAATGAAGTATACAATTTCTGAACTGAAGAACACAGTAGAAGGCATAAAAAGCAGGCTAGATAAAGCAGAGGATCAAATCAGTGAGCTGGGTTATGAGGTAGAGAAAAGCTCCAAGAAAGAGCAAGAAAATGAAAAAAATAAAAATAAAAAAGACTGAAGAGACATTAAGGGAAATGCAGGACAACCTGAAACGTAATAATATCAGTATAATACGGTTACAAGAAGGAGAAGAGGATGAGGAAAGGATAGAGAACCTGTTTGAAAAGGTCATGATGGAAAACTTCCGTAATTGGAGGAGAGAAAAAGTCCCACAAGCCCAGGAAGCACAGAGGGTCCCATTCAAGAGGAACCCAATGAGGCCCACTCCAAGACACATCATCATTTAAATTGCAAATGCCAAAAACAAATAGAGAATCTTAAAGGCAGCAAGGGAGAAAGAGGTAGTAACATATAAGGGAGCCCCGGTATGGCTAGAAGCTGACATCGCAGCAGTAACACTACAAGCCAGGAAGGAAAGGCAAGAAATATTCCAAGTAATGAAAAGCAAAGGCCAGCAACCAAGACTGCTCTACCCAGCAAGGCTCACAATTAAAATGGAAGGCAAAATAAGGAGTTTCCCAAATAAAAGAAAGCTAAAAAGATACACCTCCACCAAACCAGCATTGCAAAATATGCTGAGAGGACTGCTTTAAGATGAAGAAAAAGAGTCTATGAATACCCAGTTCCTTTCACAGTCACCAATACTTGATATTACCAATATTTATTAACCTGATAATGACAATGATGTGTTATTTTAATTGTTTCTGTATTATTTGTTGAAACTAAACCTGTTTTTGTATATTTCTTGCTTATTTATTATTTTTGAAAAGCTTTAAATAACTTTTTGATATTCTTTATCCATTTTTGACTAAATGTTCATAGAATTTTTTCCTAAAAAAAAATTAACCTTTTTTATAGATGCGTTGCAAATACTTTCCAATTCTATTTCTTTCCTTTAACTTTATATATGTATATCTATACATATACATATATATAACTATATAGTTTTAAATGTTTAATGTAGTCATTTTGTCAATATTTTACTTTATAGCTTCTGGGTATGAATATTTTACTTCAGCATACGAAAAATATTAGTTTGTTTTTTCTCCTAAAACTCCTTAGATTTTACATATTGATTTTTAATTCACATGAATATTTTTTGTATAATGTGTGAAATAGGGCTCTATATTTGTTTTATTTCAAGTAACAGTGGTCCATGCTCTTTATTTGTTGAATAAACTTTATTTTCCCCATTGATCTGAAATATCAGTTTAATCATACCTTACATTGTTAGACAGATATACGTTTCTTTCTAGAATGCTCTCATTATTTCATTGATCTACTTGATTATTTCTGTGCTGGTGTCATATTGTTTTAATTGCTGAGACTTTGTAATGGATTTAAATTTTTTAATATTTTATAATGGATCTTGACATTTAAAAAATAAGTAAAATCAATCCACATTTAAAAAAAAAGAAGGAAGGAACTCCTACCTTTTGTGACAATGTGGATGGAACTGGAGAATATTATGCTAAGTGAAATAAGCCAGCTGGTGAATGACAAATACCATATGATCTCACCTATAAGTGGAACCTATTCAACAAAATAAAGTAGCAAACAAAACAAACCACAAGCATGGAAACATGGAGCAGGCTGAAAGCGACCAGAGGGGATGGATAAGGGGTAGGGGACAATGATGGAAAGAAGGAGAAGGGACTAGACAAAGAACATGTATGAAATGACCGACCCATGGACATGGACAACAGAGTAGGAATTGACTGTGAGAGCTGGAAGCAGGTTGGGATGGGTGGACAAGGGCAAATGGGGAAAAATTGAGACAGCTGTAATAGAATAAACATGATTTAAAAATTTAAAAAAAGAAACTGAATGGGTCATGTGTCTACAAGATTATCACTTCCTATGCGACAAATTTAGTTTAATTAATTGATTAATTACTTGGTATGAATTATAAAAGTCACTTCTGTTTTTATTGTATTTACTCTGGTAATAAACAGAAGGTTTTCATACTTAATGTTTATTCATTCTCTGGCAGCTTTCCTAAGTACCAAAACATAGTTGCATTTAAAGTGCCAAAGATTTCCTGGCAGTAGACGTCACCTACTTCCAGTAAAGGTCTTATATAACTTGGTTTTTCAAGTAATTACATATCATGGGAGACAACTGATTTTAGAGCTGAAAATGACTCCAAACACCACCTGATACAGCTGGTCCCAGGCAAGTAAACAGTAGCCCAGGTGAGTGGCAAGTTATTCAATTGACAGATATTTATTTGGTTATTCTTTTTATTCTGTTTGTAACATCTTACTTTATCATTTTATCTAATAATTTATTAAATTAGTACCACAAAAGAGCATAGTGAGTAACTTATTTTAAGATATGATACTTGTACTTTTTCCCAAGGAATAGAGATATATGATGACACAGAGTGAAAAATAATCATACTGTCACTGACAAGTACATTCCAATGTTATCAATAAAATAATTTTTCTACTTTCTCTACTGTTACCAAAGTAGATTCAGAATTTTAGTATCTTTAGTCTCCTGAAATCAAAGTCACTTGCCACATACATTACACCTTGCCCATTTCCTTGTTCAAGACTCCATAAAACACTAAGTGTAAGCCAATATCACTTCCTCTAAAATGTGAGCATTTAAGTTTTAGAAAGACTGCAGTCACTTCTGTTTAGGAAATAGATTGTAAGTGTGCCAAGAGTGGAAGTAAGGAAGTTAGGTATCTACTACTTTAATGAGCTGTGAAGGAGATAGGCTGGTGGCGAAGAAGTGGACATATCTGTATAGTATTTTGAATGTGAAGTTGACAGACTTGTAATGAGTAGTTAGATAAAGAGAGGAATTATGAATGGATTTTAGGTTTGAATCCTGGATGGCTGACTGGATGATGGGGTCATTTAATAAAATGGAGAATATTAGGGAGGGTAAAATAGTTAGATTTGGAGGATGGCAATATAAAGAATTAAAGAACTAAATATAAAGAATTAAATAATTTTATTTTGGAAATAAACTTAAGGTACAAATTGAATGAAAATAAACTAAATAGGTAGAAAATGCCAATGTTAAAAATAAAAATGTGACTATAATCAATATATAAACGCTGTTTTAATACATGGAACTAGAAGAAATCACCTGTGGAGAGAATATAGATAAAAACACAACACTGACACTTATAGTTTGGGTGGAAAAAGGATCAATCAGCTGTGAAACCAAGAAGGAGGAGCAGGCAAGGCAAGAGAAAGATTGGGGGGATTTGCTGTCACAAAAACAGTAAGAAAATGCATATTGAAACCACCATGAAATACCAGTTCACACCCACTAAGATGGCTATGATCAAAATGAAAGAAAATAAGTATTAATGATAAATGTGGAGAAATTGGAACCTTCATTAATTGCTTGTGAGAATGTCAAATGGTGCAGCCACTTTGGAAGAATCTGGCAGATTCTAAAAATGCTAAACATAAAGTTATCATGTGACTAAGCAATTTTTCTCTTATGTACCCAAGAAAAATGAAAGCATATGTCCATATGAAACTTATACATGGATGTTCATAGCAGTATTGCTTAAATAGCTCCAAACTTGAAGTGAACCAATGTCCATTAACTGTTGAATGAATTAATAAATGTTATACCTATACAATGGAATATTATACATCAATAAAAATAAATAAAATACTGATACACCCTATAACAAATGAACCTTGAAAACACTATACTCAGTGAAAGAAGGCAGTTACAAAAGACCACCTATTGTAATATTCCATTTATATGTAATATTCAAAATAAACAAGTCTATGGGGACAGAAAGTAGATTCATAAATGATTGCTTAACTGGTGGCAGGTGGTGGTGGGGAAGAGAGAAAGGAGGTGAAGAATGAAAAGTGCTTAGGGATGGGGTTTCTTTTAGGTATTATAAACTGTTCTAAAATTGCGGTGATATTCACACAACTCTGCGGAAATATTAAAAGCTATTGAATTATGTACATTAAATGGTTGGCTTGTATGGTATATGGATTATATCTTAATAAATTAAAGTTTTTAAAAAAGACAGTGTTTCATGAAGGCAGTGTTCAACTGTGCCGAATATAACCAAAAATGACAAATTGGCCATTATTTTCAGCATAAAGGTCAGTCATGACTTTGACAAAGGAGTTGAGTCTGAGAGGCCAATGGTTTGAAAAGAAAATGTAGAATAATTGGAAACAGTGAATCTTGGTAACACTTTAAAATATTTTGCTATGGAAGGGTTCAGAGAAATCAAGTCGTAGATAAAAGTCAGAGTATAGTTGTTGTCTTTAAGGTGTAAGATATTAAGCACATGTCAAAGTCAGTAAAGAAAAATCAATTTAGAATCAAACAGGAAGTAGTAATTGTGGAGATACCAGAGTTGCTAAGGTGGCATGGAATATTGAAGGTAGTGAAAAGGTAAGGTTTGACCTTTGATAAAAACAACTTCTTCACTTGACTAGAAGATCAGTAAAAAAAAAAAAATTCAGATTCAGATTAGTTGCTAGATTTGCTGATAGAAAGACGATAAATTTTCTCACTGACATCTTCTTATTATATTTAAATATATTGTTTCTAATATAAATATTAGGCTAGGGGATTAATGAAAGTATCAAGGAGGGAGAAGGGTTTCAGAGTGAGAAAGCATAAATATAAAAAATATTCATTATAGAGAATTATAAAAATCAATAAATGTACCTCATAGAATTTTCATATAAAAAACTTAAATTTCAACACATGTAAAAATTACTTCAATAATGTTTAATTGTTGTAATGCTTTGAGATAATAAGTATATAATTGGTTTTAAATATATTTGGGTTCTTTTTCTTTTTACATGTTTTCACAATGGAGGAAGTGAAGAGCAAGTAAACATCTGGTATTTAGTGATGATAGCTTTGGACTATAGCAGGTAAGGAGGAAAAAGAAGGCATGAGATACATTATAAGTAGTGAAAGAGTTATAGTTGATAGACACCTCACTGAGAAAAATGAAAAAATTTTTGGCATAAAATTATTTGAGAAAATGAATATATTAGGTTGTATATTCAAATAGTAATATGTTTTAAAGAAGATATCTGAGGTCCTGAGATATATATAATGGTAATTCTAGGGTAGCACCATGAAGGTATGTGACAGGTAGAATGGATAAAGTTGGTCATCGGTAGAGATCAAAAATGGAAAGGCCAAGGTGATGGGTAAGTCATCCACATAAAGACTGAAGTCACAAAAATTGATGTAAAAATAGAGTGGAGGAAAATAGTAAGTCAGTTTATTACCTAAAATCTTAAGGTAATAAAGAAAGAGTGACCTGAAGGTGGCTAGATGGTAGCAATAAGGAAATAGAGTAGGTGATATAATCTGATTACTTGTGCTACAAATAGCTTCCATCTTGTGGAAGTGAAGGTGGAGAGATTGTCTAGAAATGGCAATAGAAAACATAGGAAACTCTTTTTTTCTCTCTAGGGCCCCAGGCAGCAGTCCCCAACATATTGGCACCAGGGACATTTTTTCCATGGACCAAGCAGGCAAAAGGTTTCAGGATGATTCAAATGCATTACAATCAAGCTCAACTCCTGTTGTGTTGCCCAGTTCCAAAGCAGTCCAGACTGGTACTGGTCCACAGCTGGGAAGCTGGGGACCTCTAGGAAGGTTTCACAGAAATTTCCTAATGGTAGATCCTCATTTCCACAGAAATCAGAGAAAAGTTTGGGAAGGTACAGAATGTGTCATTAAATATTTAGAACCATGATTTGGGCGATGGTCAGTGATTTTGGAAACAAACTTTGGAACCAATGAATGAGGTAATGTGACACTATTCATACTTAGTTGACAGTTGGGCAACAGGTAAGGCTGTCATCCTCAGGATAGTGTTGTGAGTTAGGGACCTACTGTGTTCCTTTTCATTTCTGCAATAACAGAAACACCAAGCAAAGTTAGAGTCATCCCCATATACCCAAAAAATGAGAGCAAAGTCTATATAAAATCCAAGATTATTTTTATCTTAATCTTGATTAGATTCTGCAGTATAACTAGGTTCTATCACGATGCTAAGGAGAATCATTTTTTCATTAAAATGTACGATATTCCAAATTTATGTATCAATATAAGATCTTCTCAACTGTAGGATGTAATTCTTAGTTTTTATTTTTAAAAATATAAAAAACATTTTTAAAAACAATCTGAGAGAATCTTCTACCTGCTTTAAGGTACCTGCTGAAAATTCCCTGTAGGTTGTCTGCACCACTAAGACTTTAACAAATGATGGCACTTTGGGGTACATCCAAGATGGTGGTGGAGGAAGTGGAAGCTACACTAACCTCCTCTCAGGACCAAACTGGAGTTACAACTAAATTTTAGAAATATAATTGTAAATGACCAACTACACACTAACTGGAGAGAAGCCTTGTGACCAAAAACATACATAAGAAACCACATCACCACAAAGAGACTGGTATGAAATTTGGAGGTACAAGAGGGCTGGCTGGGCTCCCACAGGTGGCAGCTGAAGTTCTGGAGGGATATTTTAGTGACAAGGGGGATTCACCCTAAGAAGAGTGGGGTCAAAATCCCAAGATCAGCTCGCCAACCTAGAGCATCAGAACTGGGAAAGGAACACAAATAACATTTGGCTGTAAAGTGCAGCAAGGTTTCTTTCTGCCAAGGAAAGATGGCTAGTGATGCAGAGAGCTCATTAAAGGGACAAAACACAAAATTTAGTTTGCAGCCACCTTCCCTGGGCTCTAGCAGTGGGAGGACAGAGTGGACAAGAGCCAAGTAAGGGGAGTCTGGGTTTGGTGCCTCTGGAGAGAGATCTCAAAGGTCAGCTGCCAAGATGGGGAGTCATTCCCCCTACTGCAGAAGCAATTTTTCTCAGGCACAGCAGTCCCTTCCAAGTGCCATCAACCTGAGAAGAAGTAATAGCCCACCTGCAGGAATCCCTCTGGCCCCACCCTGTGGAGCTTAACCCAGGCTTCAAAGGAGTATAACTGAAGGCAATTTCCGTTTTAAGCTTAACAGAAAGCCTGCAGATGAAGGAGGATCTCTGGGAGATCTTAGACTTTAGCTGACCCTCTCCAAGTCTAGTTGTGGTAAAAGATGGCTGGTAAAAGATGGCCTTGGTGTGCAACCTAAGCTTGCTGCACACACCTAGGCCCAGCAGAGGGAGCCACAAGCTGTGGATCACTGATAGCTCTAAACAAGTTGCCAAAGGCCAGTCACGGTAAGTGCTGATCTACCTGACTTCTACTTAATACACAAAAACAAACATAAAGAGGCAGTCAAAATGGGAAGACAAAGAAACAGACACCAAATGAAAGAAAAAGGGAACTCTCCAGAAGAAGAACTAAATGAAATGGAGGCAAGCAAATTAACAGATATAAAGTAATAATTATAAGGATATTCAACAACATTAAAAAAACATTAAAAAAGTGATAGAGTGAAATATCCAAAATAAATAACACCGGAAGAAATAAATAGTAAGTTAGATAAAGAAGGGGCTTGAATCAGCAATTTGAAAGAAAAGAGACAAAAAAACACCCAAGCAGAGTAGCAAAAAGAAAAAATAATTTTAAAATGAGAAAACTTTAAGAAAACTTTGGGACACGAAAAACAGCAACAATGTCATGAGTATACCAGAAGGAGAAGAGAGCAAGCTAGGGATTGAGAACCTATTTGAAGATATAATTACCAAAAAGTTTCCTAACCTGTAGAAGGAAAAAGACACACAAGTCCAGAAAGCCACAGAGTTCCAATCAAGATGAACACAGAGGCCCACACCAAGAAATAACATAATTAAAATAGCAAAGCTCAAAGACAAGAAGAGAATCTTAAAAGCCACAAGAAAAGAGCAGTTAGTTATCTGCAAGGGAGCTCCAATTAGCCTCTCTTGTGATTTTCAAGGAAAGATGATTTTTCAACAGAAATACTTCAGGCCAGAAGGAATTGGAATCACATATTCAAGGTGATTAAAAGCAAAGGTCTACAACCAAAACTACTTTAATCAGCATGGCTATCAATTAAAACTACAGTTAAAAAACAAGAGAAAAAGCTTCCTAGACGAGAAAAAGCTTCCCAGACAAGAAAAAGCTAAAGAAGTTAATTAACACCAAACCATTACTGCAACAAATGTTAAAGACCTTGCTTCAGGAATAAAAAGAAGAAAATGAAAAAGAAAAAAACAGAAGGAAAACAAGTAAAAAATAAAATGGCAATAAATATGTATCTATAAATAATCACTTTATATGTAAATGGCTTAATTGCTTGAATCAAAAGACATAGAATAGCTGAATAGATAAGAGAATAATATATACTCATATGTTCTCTCTAAGAGACCCACATCAGATTGAAAGATGTACACAGACTAAAAGTAGAAGGATGGAAAAAAATATTTCATGTAAATAGAAAGAAAAAAAACTGGGATAACAATACTTATATTTGACAAAGTAGACTTTAAAATCAAGGCTATAGTTAGAGACAAAGGATACTCCATACTAATAAAGAAGACATTTTATCAAAAGGATATAACCCTAGTAAACACTTAGATTCCCAACATAGGAGCACCTCAACATGTAAAGAAAAGTGTGATTGACATAAAGGGAAAGATCCACAGAAGTACAGTCATAATAGGAAATTTTTACACCTCATTACAACAAAATAGATAAGTCCTCAAGATAAAAATAAACAAGGAGACAGCGACCTTAAATGACACAATAGATCAAATGGATATAATTAATATCGTAAGAGAATTTCATCCCAAAATAGCAGAACATATTTCAAGTGCACTCGGAAAATCTTCTAGGTTAAGCCCAAGCTAGTATACAAAACAAGTCTCAATAAATTTAAGCAGACTGAAATCACATCAAGCATCTTCTCTGACCACAATGCTATGAAACTAGAACTCAATAACAATAACACTGAAAAACACACAAAGACATGGAAGGAAAATAACAGTTATTAGACAATGAATGGGTCAACAATGAGATTAGGAAGAAATAAAAAGATAACTTGAAACAAATAAAATGAGAATACAACAATCCAAAATCTGTGGAGCACAAGGAAAATAATCTTAAGAGGGAAATTCATAGCATTACAGGCCTACCTCAAAAAATAGGAGAAAGCTCAAATAAACAATCTAACATTACATTTAAAGGAACTTGAAAAAGAACAACAAACAGAGCCCAAAGTGAGTAGAAGAAAGGAAATAATAAAGATCAGAGCAGAAATAAATAAAATAGAATCTAAAAAATGATACAGAAGATCAATGAATCCAAGAACCAGTTCTTTGAAAAGAGAAACAAGACTGACAAACCTTTAACCAGACTTATCAAGAAATAAAGATAGAGGACTCAAGTAAATAAAATCAGAAATGAAAGAGGAAAAATAACAACTGACACCAAAGAAATACAAAGAGTTGTAAGAAAATACTATGAACAAATACATGCCAACAAATTGAACCCAGAGAAAAACAATAAATTTCTAGAAACATACTCTTCCAAAAATAAATCAGGAAGAATCAGAGAATCTGAACAGAGAGATTACACCTAGTGAAATTGAAGCAGCAATCAAAAAATTCCCAACAAACAAATCCCCTGGACCAGATGTCTTCACAGTTGAATTTTGCCAAACATTCTGAGAAGAACTAACACTTGTCCTCAAACTATTTCAGAAAATTCAAGAGGAGGGGAAGCTCCCAAGCTCATTTTATGAGGTCAGCATTATCCTAATTCCAAAACCAGATAAGGACTCTACCAAAAGAGAAAATCACAGACCAGTATCCATGATGAACACAGATGCTAAAATCCTCAAAAAAAAAAAAAAAAAAAAAAACTAGCAAACTGAATACAGCAAGGCATAAAAACTGCCATACACCATGATCAAGTGCAAGTAATTCCAGGAATGCAAGGTTAGCACAACATTCACAAATCAGTAAATGTGATACACCATATAAAGAAAATGAACGATAAAAAACCCCATGATCATAAAAGTAGGTGCACAAAAACATTTGACAAAATCCAGCACCTATTTGATAAAAACTCTCAGCAAAGTGGGAATAGAGGGAACATACACAATAAAAGCAATGTATGACAAATCCACTGTCAGTATTACACTCAGTGAACAAAAAACCACACGTGTTCCCCTTAAGATCAGGAACAAACCAGTAATGTCCACTTTTACCTGTTCAACATGGTACTGAAAGTCCTAGCCAAGGCAATCAGGCAAGAAGAAGAAATAAAAGGCTTCCAAATTGGAAAGGATAAATGAATTCAGCAAAGTAGAGGGATACAAAATTAATATCCAGAAATCAGTTGCATTTTAATATGCCAATAATGAACTAACAGAGAAATTAAGAAAAGAATTTCATTTACAATTGCTTCAAAAGGAATAAAACACAAAGGAATAAATCTAGCCAAGAATATAAAAGACTTGTACTCAGAAAATTATAAGACACTAGAGAAAAAAAATAAAGAAAATATAAATAAGTGGAAGCATATACTGTGTTCATGAATAGGAAAAAATAACATGAAAATGCCCATGCTATGCAAAACAATCTAAAGATTTAATGCAATTTCTATCAAGATACCTGTTCTGTGTTTCACAGGACTAGAACAAATATTTCAAATATTTATATGAAACCACAAATTGTCTCACATAGCAATAGTGATCCTGAGAAAGAACAAAATTGGAAGAATCATGCAACCTAATATCAAACTATATTATAAGATCATAGTAAACAAAACAGCATGGTCCTGGCAGAAACACAGGCACATAGGTCAATGAAACAGAATAGAAAATCAAGATAAGTTCTTTTTTTAAAAAAACCTATTTGATAATATTTCTTTGGTACTTTTTCTAAAATCATATATCCACTCTGGAATTATTGAAAAATATAAATCTTCAATAAAATATTTAATGCCTTTTTATTGGCTTATATCTATTTCTAACCACCTTGACTCAAAAAATATGTGGACACTATACAGAGAGTAGAGTATAAGAAAATATGTTGAAATGAAATACAAATGGTCTTTTAGACTAATAACCTGAAACTCCCTAGCATCAGAGGAAAAAAGCTGAAGACTCATAATGAAATCATAGCTTTGACCCAAAGTAAGCATTTCTTATGGGCAATTAGAGAACCACTGGGTAGTCAGTACCCAAATTCAGTTCCTTGGTCCTAATTATAGCTGCCTCATTGGTTGGCTGCTGAGTATTGACAGCACAGTTATTTACAACAGAAGAAAATATCAGGATTGATTTTTGAAGTGGAAAAACAAAAGAAAATTTTTACTATTTTATTTTACTCATCTGAAAGACAAATGAAAAATGTTGATCTCTTAATTGAAAATATATTTTAGAAAGTTTTCAAATTGTTGAACAAAGAATCATTTTCCTTTAAAGCATAAGGAAATATTTTGTGTCTAATATAAAATGAGTTTGACTAAAACTAATTAATTTTCTTTTGTCTTACACATAACTGCACCTGTTTGCCCTTGTCTATTCCATTTTTACTTACTTTATAACATTGAGTATTTTATGATGTATTTTATGTAGAAATTATGATAGAATTATATAAACATAAAGGTTGTACCGGGTTTTATATATCTGTTTTATATTTCAAAATTGTCAGTAAAACTCTCCACGTATGATGAACAAATACTGTTATTAATACTGGCAGATGATTAATAGATACTGTTGACTGCAAAAAAAAATTGGAGGCTTTTAAATTTTTTTTATTTAATTATTAGGGTGACATCGGTTCACAAAATCATACCAGTTTCAAGTGTACAATTCAGTAAAACATCTGCACACTGCAACACGTGCCCCTCGCCCTCAGCAAAATTTCTTTTCATCCCTATTTCCCCTACTTTGTCCATCTACACCTTCCAATGCCCACCTTTCCCTCTCGCTATCACCACACTGTTGTCCTTATCTGTGTGTGTGTGTGTGTGTGTGTGTGTGTGTGTCTTAATGCCTTCACTTCTTTCATCCAGTATTCCATACTCTGACAGCTGTCAGTCTGTTACATGTATCCGTGCCTCTGTTTCTATTTTGTTCTACAGTTTATTTTGTTCATTAGATTCCACATTAGGTCATATGGTATTTATCTTTCTCTGACCAGCTTACTTCATTTAGCATAATATTCTCTCTCCAGATCCATCCATACTGTCCCAAAAAAGTAAGGTTTCCATTTATTATTTTCTTTTCTTAATGATTTTTATTGTATTTTTTCACCATTTAGTCCTGTTATACCCTCCTTCCCCCTGCATTGCCATTGCCACATTGTCATCCATTCCCGAGTCCTTTTTTCTTTTTGATCAATCCTTCCAACCCCTACCTTACCCTACTTAGCTGCCATCCAGTTCGCTCTGTGAGTCTGTCTCTATTTCTCTTGTTTGTTCAGTTTGTTCATTAGATTCCACATAGGTATGAAATCACTTGGTATTTATCTTTTTCTGACTAGCTTAATTCATTTAGTATAATGTTTTTTAGATCTGTCCATACTGGAGCATAAGGTAAAACTTTCTTCTTTTTTATGGCCAAGTAAGATTCCATTGTGTTAATGTCCCATAGGTGTTTTATCCACTCATCTATTGATGAACACTTGGGCTGCGTCTATATCTTGGTGATTGTAAATAATGCTGCAATGAACACAGGGGTGCTTATGTTCTTTCAAATTAGTGTTTTGGGTTCCTTTGGATATATTCCCATACGTGGGTCACTGGGTCAAAAGAAAGATCCATTTTTAATTTTTTTAGATTTTTCCATTCTGCTTTCCACAGTGCCTGCACCAGTCTGAATTCCCACCAACAGTGTGTTAGGGTTCCCCTTTCTTCACATCCTCACCAGAACTTGTTGTTTGTGATATATTGATGATAGCCACTCTACCAGCTGTGAAATGATATCTTATTGTGGTTTTATATGTATTTCTCTGATGATTAATGATGTTGAGTATCTTTTCATATGTCTATTTGTCATCTGTGTATGTCTTTTTTGGAGAAGAGCCTATTCAGTTCCTTTGCTCATGTTTTAATTGGGATGTTTGTTTTTTTGGTGTTGAGTTTTGTAAGTTCTTTGTAAGTTTGGGATATAACCACTTATCAGATGTATCAGTGAATATGTTCTCCCATTCTGTGGGATGTCTCTTTATTCTATTGATGTTTTCCTTTACTGGGAAAAAATTTTTTTGTTTGATGTAGTTCCATTTGTTTATTTTTTATGTTGTTTCTCTTGCCTGGGGAGATATATCAAATAAAATATTACTGTCAGCAATGTCCAATATTTTGTTGCCTGTGTTTTCCTCTAGGATTCTTATGGATTTGGTTCTAACATTTGTCTTTAATTCGTTTTCAATTTATTCTTGTGTGTGGTAAAGCAAGCTGGTTTAGTTTCTTTTTTTTTTTTTTTTTTTTTTTTTTTTTTTTTTTTTTTTCAATTTTCTGCATGTATCTGTCCAAATATCCCCACACCATTTATTGAATAAACTATTTTTAGCCCATTGTATGTACTTGCTATCTCTGTTGAATATATAATTGACTATAAAGGTATGAATTTATGTCTGGGCTCTCTATTCTGTTTCATTGACCTATGTGCCTGTGTTTCTGCCAGGACCATGCTGTTTTGTTTACTATGATCTTATAATATAGTTTGATATTAGGTTGCATGATTCTTCCAATTTTGTTCTTTCTCAGGATCACTATTGCTATGTGAGACAATTTGTGGTTTCATATAAATATTTGAAATATTTGTTCTAGTCCTGTGAAACACAGAACAGGTATCTTGATAGAAATTGCATTAAATCTTTAGATTGTTTTGCATAGCATGGGCATTTTCATGTTATTTTTTCCTATTCATGAACACAGTATATGCTTCCACTTATTTATATTTTCTTTATTTTTTTCTCTAGTGTCATAATTTTCTGAGTACATCTTTTATATTCTTGGCTAGATTATGTTCTTTTTTAAATAGTCTCAAATTAGAGCATGACATTTCAAGTATTGCCTGAAATTTCAGCATGTGTGTTCCACTAAAAACAATTAAACATAATATTTCTCAAAATAATCACGTAGCAATTGTCCAGTCTGATTTTGAGGTCAGGGACTGAGAAGCTGAAAATATTGTACTTTACTTCTCTGTCAAAACAAGAGCTCTAGTAAAAAAAAATTCCTTCAAAGATCAAGGTAATTATTTGGAGGAAGGAATAGGAGAAATATAACTACAGCCTTATAATTAGTTTTTTCCCCATCCATCTGCCTCTTTCATGTACCTATCCATATTTAAAGAAATGAAGTTCACATGGGTGGGTACATGTGGCAAAAGAAATAAAATACTAAATTCTGAAGGGGAAGATTTTTAGGCATTTAATACATTTCAGTTAATGCCTCCGATGTGTAAAAATGATCTATATTTATGTGGTTCACTCAGAGTTTATACTTTTCTATTATTCTGACATTTTATTAATCTCACCATCTTAGCAACAGTCATTATACCTTTTTGTAATGTTCTCGTGATAGATAACCATTCAATGTTAACAACTTATGTTTATCTTTAAATTAGGAACAAATAACTACCACCTATCATCTAAAATGGTTATGATAGTCAGATGAGAAGATGCAGATAAAGGCATTTTGTAAACTACCTAGTTAGAAAAATATGTCTTTATTAATGCTGACTTTTCAAAGATGCTTTGGAATAACTATCAAGCAGCCAGTATATGCATTGCTTGTCTAATGATTATTTTATTTTGATTTCCTCCCTAAAGTCCAGTTGAATTATTCTTTAAAATTCAATCCTCTGAAAAGCAGAAGAAAAATATGCTTTGGACACCATGTTCCAAAGCAAACAACCTTTAATGATACAGACATGTAATAAATGCTTCCTCCATAATTAATGTCTTTGGTTGCTATGTATCTACAACCAATGGCAGAATGCCTGAAATTCTTCTCTATATAATATGTACTTGATAGAAATATCTCTTTTACTTACTACTCATTTTTATGCATACCATTGAGAAACAGTTGTGTAATTTTTCAGTATCAAGGATGAAATGGTAAAGGATTTAATTCATTACTTTTCTTTGTAATATGTTTGTGTGTATGTGTGTGGTATGTACATATACACATAATGCTATTTAGATCATATATTTGAGACATGTTATAGTAGTATAAATGTAGACATAACTTTTCTAGACCTTTGTAGTATTTCTCTGGAGTCTATGTGATATCTCATATACGTATGTTACAAATATGGAATTATTTTGTGACTCCTGACAGATTTTGGAGCAAAGGTCTAGGGACATGGATTTTGGGGTCCATCTGAGGCCAAGTCTTCTGTAGACGATATTGCATATGTACTAGCCACTTCAGTTTCCAGTTTTACTTCATTTTCCGTCAAAACTCCCTGAGACAAACAGATTTGTCATTAACATGTTGGGTGCCTGACAGTGAATCACTATAGTCCTTTCCATATTTCCAATGTGAAGAATGGAAGATTGGGACCTGAATATAATACCTAAACTTTAGCATTTCATAATTTCTTATCAGGTGATGTTGAATTTCTCTCCAGTTGTCAATGAAAGTATTTGTAATATTCTCTAGTCCTAAAATATTCAGCAATGGCTTACCTATTGTACAATTTGTCTTCCAATTACTACATAGCATAGGCCATCCTGAAGTCCATAGACTTTCTCTGTGGTCCATGGATGAGCTATATGTCTGTAAATTTCTTGAAGTTGTGTTTCAAATGTTTTGCACTTGTGCTTTATTTTAGAGGAGAACACTTAGACATTTCATCAGATTTTAACTTGTGTGTGCAGGCATAGGTTCAGATTTTAGGGATCAAAACAGCCTGAACATAGTAGTTAATGCTGGTTGTACTGTCTGTAAATGACATCATGGCACATGCACAGAAGGCTTAAAAAAATGCAAGCCCATTTGGCATTGTCTTTGCTTCTAAACCACAGGACTCTGCTAATATGAGGTCATATTACATTAAGGATCTGTCTTTGCATAATTCTGCACAATAATATATTTATTTTTTCAGCCAGTAGCTATTGAGAATCTTATAGCAAAACATTCGTCTACATTGTGAGGAGTCAATATGAGGAAAAGAAAGACCAGTACAGCTGGTGAGCAAATAGTAGGGTGAGGGCAGATAGATGCACGATGAGGTCAGGGAATGAAGCAGAGGTTGGATTAGGTAAGAAATGGTGAGAAACTTGGATTTTATTTGATAGTCAGTAGAAAGCACTGGAGGGTTTTCATAAAGGAGATTATTTTCCCTTATTTATATTTTTAAGAGATTGCCTATTATGGAGAAAACATTTCATATGAGTAAATGTGGGAATGGAGAAAAAATTTAGGAAGCAAACAATAGTTCAGGGACAGATGTTTTATCTTGGACTAAGTAACCAGAAGAGGAGACAAAGAAACAATTATGGATGCTTCAGATCTGTTTCCAAAGTAAAATAAACAGAACTTGACGATTCCTTAAAGATTTGCACTTAACTGGAATAACAGGGCATTAACAGTATTTTTACTTGGCCTATGTAGATCACATAAAGATCACAGATTTTAACTCTAGAATAAGGAAAGTCAAAGTCAACTTTTTAAGCAACTTCTTCACAAAGTAGTGTAATCTGAAATAAGATTTGAGTTCCTCCAGCAATTATATAAAAGAAAAATTTTTCCATAACTTTATTAATCCCTGATGGTCCCTGAAATTCTTTCAGGGTGTCCATGAAGAAAAAATATTTTTATTATAATACTAAGATTTTTTTAAGACCAGACCTATGGCAAAGAGACTGAAGATGGAGAAAAGTAAAAGTAAAATTGTAAGGAATGGAAGATTGAGCAGACGTTGTCTTTTTTTTAAGATTTAATTTTTTTATTTTTAGACAGAGGGGAAGGGAGGGAGAAAGAGAGGGAGAGAAACATCAATGTGTGGTTGCCTCCTGCGTCTCCCCTGCTGGGGACCTGGCCCATAACCCAGGCATGTGCCCTGACTGGGAATCAAACCAGCGACCCTTTGGTTCACAGGCCCACGCCCAATCCACTGAACCACACCAGCCAGGGCCAGATATTAAGCTTTTAATATAATTAAAAGAAATTATAAAATTTGGATATTCCATTTTTCTAGCAACAAAATAATAAAACAACTCATTGTGATAAGATCTGTTGATGAATTATCAAGTAATTAATTAAATAATGTATGAAACTGTTTAACAAGGGATGATGTATTTTGCTCAGATAAATTTTCTAGTATTAACGCATTATGAAGATGATGGCTTCTCTGAGGGGAGCTATAATGGTCTCTGAAGATCTAGCTTAGAGAGATAGATACATAATATATTTATTGGGCTCAAAAAATGATGTTTTCAGAGACACCTTGGTAACTACCTCATTGCAATCAATTCCTGGCCTAGAGAGAAGTTAATCTCATTTATTGATTAAAGAAGGATTGTTCTGTTTTGCAAGAGCCAACATTGACCTTCTATTGTGTTAATAAAGGAGCCTGACTGGTAAGAGTCATGTTACCTTCACTTAATATGGAAAGGGGAGGTGTGCAAGATCAAAGTCAACATTTTTTTTCCCTAGAATGCTGAAATGCATGGTATTCCTCTCTCTGTCTGAATGAATTTTGCTCATCTTTGAGAATGAAAGATGGCACCTTTGAAAGAGACACCATCTTTCACAGGAAGTATTCCTTAATCAGAATATGTCTTTAGCTTGGATTAAGCACTCCTGCATTGTACATCTACAGTACAGAGTAGATGTCACAGCAAGTTACAATGATCTGCTTGTTTATGTATCTTCATCCCTAGATTGCTGAAGGTAAGTAATGTCTGATGCAATAGATCTTGTAAATGTCTAGACCTTGGATCACATTCAAACCACACCTTGCCCTTGGCAATCTTAGTTCCCCTTGCTCTAGTCCTTTTTCTACATAGCACTTGTCACCTTCCAACCTAATACATAATTTACTTTTATTGTATGTTCATTGTTTGTTTTCTGCCTCTACACATCAGAATGTAAACTTCTCAGAGGCAGAAATTCCTGTCTGTTTTATTTCACAGAACACAGTGCTTGGTGCACATTGCCGTCCAATAAGTATTTTTTACTTGAACAAATGATCAAAAGATTGTTTAACTATGTGAAGGTTAAGATCTTGATAAAAGGAGCTGCCATACCATTTAAAAATATTTAGTAAACAAATATGAGACATTATATTACTATATAATAGAAAATATAATGACAGTTTTTAACTATTTTTTTAATTTATAAATCATGTTTATTCAATTACATTTGTCTCAATTTTTCCCCTTTGCCCCCCTCCACCCATCACACCCCCACCCCCCCACTCCCATAGTCAATTCCCACTCTGTTGTCCATGTCCATGGGTCATTCATACATGTTCTTTGTCTAATACCTTCCCCTTTTTTCCACCATTGTCCTCTTTCTCCGTCCCCTCTGGTCACTTTCAGTCTGCTCCCTGTTTCCATGCCTGTGGTTTATTATGTTCATTACTGTATTTTGCTGAAGAGTCCACTTATATGTGATATCGTATGGTATTTGTCTTTCATCAACTGGCTTATTTCACTTAGCTTAATATTCTCTACTTCCATTCATGATGTTGCAAAAGGTAGGAGTTCCATTTCTCTCTCTTTCATTCTTTCTTAAATGCAGATTGATTTTATTTATTTTTTTGGATGTCAAAGTTAATTATAAAATGTTAAAAAAACTTAAAATCATTATTAAGTCTCAGCATTTAAATCAACATGACACCAGCACAGAAATAACTAAGTAGATCAATGAAATATAATGAACATTCTAGAGACAAACATATATATCTCTCTAACAATATAATATATGATTAAGTTTATATTTCAGATCAATGGGTAAAATAAGGGTTATTCAACAAATAAGGTGCATGGACCACTATTACTTGAAATAAAATAAATATAAAGCCCTATTTCACACATTATACAAGAAATATTGATTTCTTAAAAATCAATATGTAGAATCTAAAGAGTTTTAGAAGAAAATAGAACTAATATTTTTCATAACCTGAAGTAAAATATTCAACCCCAGAAGCTATAAAGTAAATATTGACAATATGACTATATTAAACATTTAACTATATAGTAATATACATATAAAAAAGTTAAAGAACCGGGAATAGAATAGAAAAGTATTTGCAACACATCTAAAACATGGTTAATAGGTTTTTTTTTTAGGAAAAAAAGTTCTACAAACCTTTAATCAATAAATGGATAAAGAATACCAAAAGTCATCTAAAGCTTGTTTTAAAAAGTAATATAAATACATGAGATATATACTAAAACAGGTTTAGTTTCAACTCATAGTAAAGGAACAATTAAAATAACATCATTGGCACAATCAGATTAATGAGTATTAAAAATATTGGCAATATCAAGCATTGGCAATTCTGAAAGGAACTGGGTTGTCATAGAAACTTTTTCTTCATCTTAAAGCAGTCTCTTTAGCATATTTTGCAGTGCTGGTTTGATGGAGGTGTATTCTTTTAGCTTTCTTTGTCTGAAAAATTCCTTATTTCGCTTTCCATTTTAATTGAGAGCCTTGCTGAGTAGAGCCATCTTGATTGCAGGCCTTTGCTTTTCATTACTTGGAATATTTCTTGCCATTCCCTTCTGGCTTGCAGTGTTTCTGTTGAGAAGTCAGATGCTAGCTGTACCAGGGCTCCCTTATATATTACTACCTCTTTCCCTTAAGCTTGCTTTAGGATTCTCTGTTTGTCTTTGTTATTTGCCATTGTAATGATGATGTGTCTTGGAGTGGGCCTCATTGGGTTCCTCTTGAATGGGACCCTCTGTGCTTCCTGGGCTTGTGGGACTTTTTCTCTCCTCCAGTTACGGAAGTTTTCCACCATGACCTTTTCAAACAGGTTCTCTATCCTTTCCTCATCTTCTTCTCTTTCTTGTAACCGTATTATACTGATATTATTATGTTTCAGGTTGTCCTGCATTTCCTTCAATGCCTCTTCACTCTTTTTGAGTCTTTTTTTTTTTCATTTTCTTGCTCTTTCTGGGAGCTTTTTTCTACCATTTCATCCAGATTGCTGATTCAGTGTTCAGCTTCATCTATCCTGTTTTTGATTCCTTCTACTGTGTTATTCAATTCAGAAATTGTATTCTTCATTTCTTCTGGTCTCTTATTAATGGTTTCTATGTCCTTTTTCATGCTGATATAGTTTGCAGTAAGTTCCTCATAGTTTCCCTGTAGATTTTGGTGATTCTCTCTGAGCTCACTGAGCTCATTGAGCTTCCTTAGAACCATTATTTGGAACTCAGTATCTGATAGTTTACTTGCCTCTATTTCATTTAGTTCTCTTTCTGGGTATTCCTCCTTTCCCTTTGAGTGGAATATATTTCTTTGTCTTCCCATTATTTGTGAGACTCTTTTCTTTTGCTTCTGCTTCTTAAGTTGATCTGTCTTGATCTCCTTACTTCGTGGTGTGAACGTCTATGGTTGGAGACCGCTGTTTTTACTTTCTGGATCTGCCTCTGATGATGTCAGATGTCATCCCTGTCTGACCTTAGGCAGTCTGTTCGAGACTTCCAGTAATCTACTGTTTGTGGCTGTCTCTTTCAGCTGTTAATCTATTAATCTATAATGACAATTTTGACACAAAATGTTTAATAAAGATATCTGTGCTAAAAGATTTTGTTTTTTGTTTTTGGGGGTTGGGTTTTTTTGTTTGTTTGTTTTTTGGGGTTTTTTTTTTTTTTTTTGCTTTTTTAGAGAGGGGAAAGGAGGGATGAGGAAAGGGAGCGAAAATTGATTCGTGAGAGAAAGATGCTCAAGAGAAACTTCATGCCCCTAAACTAGGGACCTGGCCTGCAACCCACACATGTGCCCTGAAAGGGAATTGAACTGGCGACCATTCAATTCACAGGCCAACACTCAATCCGCTGAGCCTCACCAGACAGGGCTATCTAAAGTTTAACCTGCTAGTATAAAAGTACACTACCAAAGTTACTATTTTAACAGATTCCCTACTGGATGAGACCACCTATATGAGTGCTGCCAGTGCTTTTATAAGTGAATAGCCTGGTGGGTCAATTACTAATATTCACTAAAATATTTCTATCAAACCTCAAATTTGAAGTGTTTTACTTTATAAATCTACACTTGTTATATAATTTCCCATTTATAATATCTCTCCTCTATTTTTGAAATATTTTCTCTATTTTCAGGGGTATACTTTTATTTTGGTAGAAATATTTTGGTCACTTAGAAACTCAGCCATCTCCTAGTCAGATGGCAATACATCCCTAAGTTAAGAATTAGACTTTACTGACACTGTGAACATTCCCTTTCCCAATTAGTCTCTTATGTGTAGACTTCTGAAACTCCCCTCTGCTGATTTCTCTTTTCTAGATTCTTACTTTGATAAGCCTCTATTTTTCTGCATCTCCCATAAATATCAGTGTGCCTCCAATTTTGTTTGGGCCCATCTTAGTTCAATGTATAGACTTTTACTGAGTAGTCTCAGCATTTTCCAGGACTCGACTATTCCGTTTGCTGATGACTCTCACAGATTTATTCACATGGTTTAGTCAACCACTTCTTGTACGTTCTCTTGAATATTAAGTACAAGATCTGCAAACTTAAGATACCAAAATCTGAGCTCATCTTTGCCTGAAAACCCATTCTTTCCCATATGTTTACCTAAGCCACATTTTATCCCCTTTCTCTCATCTCCACATTCAACCAATTGCTAAAGTTTATCAACTCCATCTCCTAAGAACATGAGGATCCATTTGTTCCCATCTCCTTGTCATCACCATCTAGGACACCATGATCTCATCCTTAGATCATTGCTTATTACTGCTTCTTTCTGCTTATTCTCATTATTATATTGCCCTTCTCAAATATACATATAGCTCATATTCTCATGGGGCTTATAATACAGTAGGGAAGACAGACATTAAATAATCATACAAAATTATATATTAGTACATATACTCTGATAAATGCTAGAAATGAAAATGCTAAACACCATGAATGCATGTTACTGGAGAATTAATTTAGTTCAGGAAGGTCCAGTTAAGATCTAAAGGGTGACTAGGACTGTCCCAGTAACATTCCAGGCAGAAGGAAAAGGCTGTGAATTGGTAAAACCATCATTCTGCCAAGAAGCTGAGAGATGGCCATCGTGGTTGGGGGTCCAGACAGTGATGGGAAAAAATATACATAAGATGTATAAGATGAAGAGGCAGAGATTGGCAGGAGCCATATCATTTATGACCATATTATAGGTTCATGTCTTTATCCTAATAATCATAGGAAGCCTTGAAGTGCTTAATACAAAAGTAGCACAAGGAAATATATTATGAGCAGACAGAATAGAGTACACAATTATTTCTAAAAATATTAAGCAATATATTTCTTTTTATATTTTCCATTCTGGAACTGTATTATTTATTTCTTAACTATTTTAATATAAGCCAATCATCGGGGAATTAAACAAACCATGTGGAAAAAGGCCATCATGAAAATATTTGTTGAACAAGTATGTTAACAAATACCAAATAATTCTGCGTCTGTAAAAAACACAGATGCTCGGATTTTTTTAAAAGAGAAAAACAGAAAGAGCTACTGCTACCATTTAGCTCATATCTGAAAGGAAGAAGGGAAAAATTCTTGTGCATTCATGAACTCTTATGACAAGTGTGTATGACTGAAGCTAACTGACACGCTAGACAATCTTATCTGGCAAGAATAAGTAATCTGGATATAGTGTCAGGACTGATTTAATATCACTTGCTTTTTAAAAAAGAGATCAGTTCAACCACATTGCACTATGACTCAAGCATTTTTGAAGCATTTTGGCGGGGGGATTATCAATTATTAAGCCACTTTGTGTTAACACATTGATCAGAAAACTAACACAGTCTATCAACTTTGTCTTAAAATTTAATGTTAATATTGTGAGATATTGCTTCTAGATGAACGGTCCTGCCCAGCCATGGCGGAGGTACTGGAGGTTAGAAGAGATATATCACTTAATGTTTTCCCCTAATATAATCTGAATTTTGTGCCAGTTGTATTTATTTTAAAGCAAGAAGACAGATCATCTCTTAGAATATAATCCCTGTTTATATTGAAACAGTAACAAAACCTTGAGGATATAAATGTGAAAGATAAATTTTGAAAAAAGAAAATATAAGGGGGGTCAAATAAATGGTGATGGAAAGAGGCTTGACTTTAGGTGGTGAGCACACAAAGCAATATACAAATGAGGTATAGTAGAACTGTACACTTGAGACCTATAAAATTTTATTAACCAATGTTACCCCAATAACTTTAATAAAAAAAATTTTAAGGGTTGATATCAAAGATATGATTTTGGGTAGAAAAGAGCTATATACACAGTGACTTATACCATATAATACTTATGGACATTAAAAAAAACACTAAACTGTGTTTTTGATTTAAGCACAAAGTACTTTTCATATAGATCTGTCTGTGGACAGGAAGGATACACTTGAAAAATAAAAAAAGAAACATAAACCTCTAGCCCTAGTGAATACTAGAGTATAATATGACATGTGGAAGTAAAAGATGTTTTTATTTTAAACATTTATAATTTAGGAGGTGCAATCTTGTCACAATTACATAATTGTATTCTTGGGGCCACAAACCACCTGGATTAAATGTTGTATTTCATAATACTAACAGTATCTTTACTACTAATAATAGCTGTCACATTTTTCATTTATCAAGTGCTTACTATACATTAGGAAATTTAGATATTATTTTTAATCCTTATAACAACTGTAACAAAGTAGACATTACAATGCTGTGTTGTAATTGAAGTCATCACAGATGCAAGAGATGGACTGGAATTTGAATACACAACCACATGATTTTCAAAAGTGTGTTTCTTGTACTTTCAGGAAAAGTCTGTGAGTGAAAAAGCTGCTCCTAAAGCAGAAGCAGACATTTCATACATTCCCACTTTATACAAGCCTGCCTCTACATATGTTCAGTGGAATGAATTGTGCCTGAGTGCAAAACATGGCCCAGTTCTTCACATCCCATAAGTCCATATGTTTTTGCAGTGCTTTCCCACTATGAACAAGGGAATGCACCCTGCCCCTTGACACTCAATCATGAGTTCAATGTATGCTGAGGGTTTTCACAGGCTTGCTCTTGGGGTATGCTTACTCTTGTGCTTCTGATATCAGTCTGACAAGAGCTCCAGTTCATCTGGGGAAGATGAAAGAAAACACAGGGAGCAGAGCTGAGTCACCTCAGTTGCTCCAGCTGACAGCCCGCCAATCCCACACATGTGAGTGAACACAGTCAAGGCCTGCCAAGCTGCCTAGCTAACCACCAAGAGACCAAGGACATGTGAGCAATAAATTCAGTACTGTGTGTCATTGAGGTTTTGGGGTTGTTTTTAATGCAGCATTATTCCGGCAATCAATAATTAAAACATCTAAAGTCAATTGGTGTATAAGATGGGTGATGTCCTTAGAAACCCTCAATAGCATCATTCCTACCTTTAGCTCTTTATACACATGATTTCCTTAAAGCTGCATCTCCTAGAATTATTGCTTTATATCTCCGGCACAAACATCTCTGAATTCCAGATGTGGGTGTCTCATTGGACAACTCTAACTTAACATGTTCAAATCAGAACACTTGGCCCACCCCCACCTGCCTGCAAAACCACTCTTCCACAATTTTATGCATTTCAGTAAATGGCACCATCATTGATCTGTTTACTCTGGATAATACCAATCACTTTCGATTCCTTTTGTTCACAACCTGTGCTCAAATCACCAGTAAGTCCCGCTGGCTCTGTCTTTCAGATGTTCTCTACATTCAACCCTCTTCTATGCTATCTTCTTTCCCTAAGTGACTACAGTACATTCTAACTGGCATTCTACTGTTGCCTTGATACAATTAATTATCCTCACCACAAATACAGCAATCTTTCCTAATCTGTAAATTAGATAACATTACTGCTCAAAGTCTTTTATGTTAAATGTCATTAGTATGATCTATGAGACATTATATAATCCCCAATCCCCATCCATCTTCTTATCTTCTTATCCATCTTCCACATCACTTACTTAAGCTGCCTGCTTGGTTACTAGGTGCTAGGATGCTGGCTTCTTGCTGTATGTCAAGTGTATACATATCAAACTTGTTCCCACTTCAGGGCATTTGCATTTGCAATTTCCTCTTCCTAGAAAGAACTGCACTCAAGTATGCCTGACTCATTCCCTTACTTCAATCAAGTCTCTACATAAATGCCCTTACTTAAGAGAATTGTCCCCTGATGACCTTAATTAAAATAACAACCTGTACCACATACTCACCTTCTGTATTACTTCCAGTTTCATTGTTTTGGTTTCCATATATATATTCTTGAAGTTAGGGATTTTGTCCTGTTCAAGCCCTCCAAGCCCTACAAAGTATATCTCTCAATACAGTTACTCAGTTAAATAAAAGCTGAATGAATGAATGGTAACTGTTATAAAAATTGCCTCAGTAGATGCTGTCCATAGCCAGTGCTCATATTCAAGAATAATCTGTGTTTTGGTTCATCATAATGGACTAATCTACCTCTTTTCTACCACAATAGTTAGAATTTATCCAAGGGATAAATAACAAATTAAAATTTAAAAAAAAATTGACTGGCCCCCAGGTTAACTGTATCTTCATGTTAGGGGCACTGAAGATTAGAGTAGGCTGTTACAGGGCACAAACCCACATACAATAGAAGTCAAAAAAAAATCATGTCTGTGGTTCTGCGTGTTTGAAGGTTTCCATGGAAACAGCATGATTCTGTGTTCTGTTTAAAAGCTTAAAATATGTAGTGGCAAGAAAGCACTGCTGTAACATACCACATGACGATAATTCAAAAGATGAAAGCCTAAAAAAATCAATGACTAGAGAAGAATTCAAACTAGTAAATCAACAACACATTATTAAAAACAGATGAAATATAATTGGCCACATCTGGTCACCCTATAATGAGACAGGAGTCATTATGTTCTTTAAGACAGCTATATACTTATACCTGCACCATGACTACTCCATGAAGGGAGTGACTGATATGCCAACAGCCTTACAGAAATGAAATTTTTCCCTTATAAATATTTTCCATAACATCTATTAGCTATTAAGAAAGCGGCTTAACAGGGAGGACAGGTACCTAAAATAAAACCACCCTAATGGATTACCACCCTCACATTTGCTTAAAAGTAGAAGAGGCTTTAGAAATTATAGACTCTATTGCTTCCCATCCTTTTGGCTAAGATCAAGTGTAGTATCTGTTCTTATCAGAAATTATAGGCTCCAGGCTATAGACCTTTAGGGGCCAGATAACAATTCAAATGAAATAAAATCATTTGAACTTCACAGAATTACTTCATCTTGTTAGGATTTCAAAAGAGAAAGAAAACAGCTTAGTCTCTTCTAGGTCCCTATGTGATTTGAAAAAGAAAATGATAACCTATAACCTAAAAATATCTTTTGTAAGAAATATTTATGTTTTCTGTAAGTTACTGCAATTTTCAAGACTTCTTGTAAAGATCAAAAAAGATACAGAGAGCCACAAAAATACTGTTATAAATCTTTTATTTGGCCAATACATTTACTGACCCAGAAAAGTTTACAACCTTTCTGAGACTAACCAATATTTCAGGACCAAAATATTGCTGATAGTAAAAAATAACAGATCTTTTTAAACTTTCTTTGACTTATCCAAAAATAGATTTTTCTATCATCCTTGGGGTAAGTAAACTGATGCTCATTTGCATGGTGGGGTTAAATAAAAGTAGCTGATAATCACTAAACACTGTCTTTAGTATACCACTATCTTTTTCTATGCACCTGCTTCACCCTCTTTTTGAATTCTTTTTTTGTTTGTTCTAGGCAACATGGTAGGCAATGGCAACCACCAACTCCTGAGTTTACAGATTGTAGTTTAGTTATTCAGAGATATTAAATTAATCTTAAGTGCAGTTCCAAATTCTGAAGGAGGCACTAGAGGGACAGTGCAGGTTTAGTACAAAGCTCTGAAATTGCTACTCTCTCTGCAAAATGGAGAAAAAATAATTTAAGGAAATGGGTTGGCTCTACCTTCGGGTTTTATATAGATTTTGCCCAATTCTTACCGCCTTCATTGTCATTTCCATGAGGATTAGAGCAATAGCCTCCTAACTGATCTTTATGCCTCCACAAGTGCCCTTTTATGCATGTTCTCAGCCAGTTACCAAGTAAGTTAAACCAAGTCACTCCTGTTTTTTAAACTCTCCATTGACTTTCCATCTTATTCTGCATAAAAGTTAAATTCTTGCAATTTCCTATAATCCAAGGAAATTCTCCCCAACAGTAGCCACCATCTCTTCCCTCCCTGATCCTGTTCCTAGTATCTGGCCTTCATCTTTTTCTGCTGCTCCCTTTTCTCATGACGCTGCTCCAGCCACTTTGTCCTTGCTATTTCTCAAATTTGCCAAAAACTGTCCCACTTCATAGTGTTGGTACTTGCTGTCCCCTTTATCTAGGATGCTGCCCCCTCAAGGAGCCTCCTAGCTGCCTCCCACAAGGATGCTTTCTCTCCATTCTATTTACAAGTTCAATGCTGTGACAGGTAGACTTTTCAGGTGGTTCCCCTGATCCCCATCCCTAGTGTTCACAATCTTATATAATCCCTTCCCCTTGAGTGTGGGAGAGACCTGTTATTTGCTTCTAACACATAGAGTATAGAAATAATGACAGCAAGTTATCATGATGTAATATAATATAATCATGACAGCAAAGAAATCACTGTCATGATTATATCACATAAAACACTGTCTTTCTAGCAATTCATTCTAGAATCTTTTTATTATTGACTTTGAAGCAGTGAGCTGTCACAAATCCTATGACACACAATGAAATTAATTCTGCCAAGAGCATAAGTAAGCTTGGAGGTAAATTTGAGCCTCCAGATGAACACGGACCTTTTAAAGACACCTCAGTTGCAGTCCTGAGAGACTGAAGCACAGAACTGAATTAAGCCATGCCTATAATTGTGACTCACAAAACTGTAATGAATGTATGTTGTATTAGGCCACTAAACGCAGTGTAGAAAGTGAATATTGCCTCACCAGCATTCTAGGAACTCCATATCTTCACATTCTGTTACATTTTGCCTCTATATTCTTATCACTATTTTATGTAACATGGAATAAAAACTTTATACTACTCTGACTTACCATGAAATGGAATTAGAATAAAATGTCCTAACAACCTCATAGATATATGTATTAAAATCTCCTTATAACTATGTATTTTGTAGACATCAGCAAATGCAGCTTCTGCTTAACCAAGGAATGACCCTGACCAGAAACTGGGTGAGCACCAGCAGCTCATATCAGAACTAGCAGAAATACTGCCTGCACATCCTGTTCCCAGATATCAGCAATGGCACTGCAGATGGAGCAATGAAACTACATGATGATGGATGCAGGAAATAACACTGAAACACCCAAGAGCAGAGCTGAAAAACCGTACATCGCCAGAAATTCTTTCATTCTCCTCTTCCCACATTCCCCTATATAAACTAGCCAGGATGCCTGAGATGCTAACATGGGCTTTGAGATGAGAGTCCCCCATCTTCCAGGTTGCCAGCAACTGAATAAAACCACTTTCCTTTACATCAGCACCTGTCTCTCCAGTACTCGCTTTCAAAGGGGTGGGCACCTGGACCTGCACTGAGTTACAGTTTTGGATGACCCAGATGAGATGAAGCAGGAATCCCCCAGTAAGTCCCTGGATTTGGAAGGGGTTCTTTGGGCTGCGTGTGGGCTGACCCCATAAGAGAACTTGGTAGTCCCTAGCAGCTGCTGAGTGATTTTACTCAGAAACTGACTTTTACTCTCTTCTGGCACTGGTCATCTGCTATGCCCAGCTGGAAGACAGGTTACTGGGGGACTAGGGGTCCAAACTGGATAAAATCCCTGGTGTGCACAACCAGGAGGCCCCAGCCCCACTACCTGCATTCTTTGAACTGTCTGGGATTCCGTAGGAATCAACAGGTGCCTCACAGTGGTAGACATGCCTCAGTGACTAAGAAAAATCCTTGTTCCCTGGTGTGGGATTTAGAGTGCACTTTTGGTGTTGTGGTTTATGGATTTCTGGGTTTTGAATACTTGTTCCCTGTGAAAGCTCTTATCTGTTTGTTCTCTTTGGGAGCTATATGAGAGCTCTTGCCTGTCTGAAGTGAAACTTTGGCTACAGTTGTTCTCTGCTTGCTTTCTTATCTTTTAAGGACTTAGTTTGCTCTTTGATGTTTTGTTTACACAGGGGATCCTCTTTTTGTCATCTGGGCTTTGAGCCATTTAAATCTTGTGAAGGTCATTCTTACTACTGTCTCAGTCCTTCCTTTTAGAACTAAGTTTAGAAAGGAGTTTAGGAATGAGTTTGAGAGTGCTCATTTGTTTCAGGATTGTCTTTGCTTCAGATATTGTTTTTGTTTCTGTTTTGAAATGGGTAGCTCAGACTTCCATCAGAGAGTCCATTACATTGTATTTTAGCTGAATGGTCAACTTGCAGTTATAAGTCAATGGCTAATTAAAATTGTTTTGCTAAAGTTCTGGTAAATGGAATAAGATCAATGTGCAAATTTTCATGTTGTTACATCATAAGGGTTCTACTCAGAAAGGATTTGAATTGATAGTTCTAAAAGGGCTAAAAGATCTTACTCCCCTCCCAGATTGTAAACTCAGAAAGAACAAAAAAATGAGGAGCTAAGTCTTTTAAACCGTCTGAATTCTCCTCCTAGAGGTCCAGGAGTATGCTAGTCTCAGGAACAATGGTCAACATCAAATCTTGTAGAAACAGCAGGGGTTACTGCCCCACCTCAATGTAAAGGAAAAAGGGGCACACCAGCCAAACTTGATATCTCCCCTACCTCTTCTTCAGCTTCCTTAAATTTGACAGGGACAAATTTTTTTAAATCTTATCTTCTCTATAATTACTAGTAATACTGTTTATGTGTATGGTAAAAATATAAGAACTATCTCAAATGTTTTTTTCAGGATCATGTGGTCTGGAAAAATATTTGATATTAAAGTTCATTTAAATTTAATAGATATCTTTAACAATTATTAACTAAATATATGTTTGTTTTCTTCGATTTGCAAAAATAAGTTATGTTATTTATTATTGTTACAAATTTGTCAAGAAAATTGCTTGGGCAAAAGTTGACTTTTAAATCTCATAAAGTTGTTAAGAACTACTAAATAGGTGTAACTAAAATGAAGAGTTTTTGATAAAATTTTTCAGTAATAATTATAAATATACAAAATATAGTTTGCCAAAGTCTTGGGTGACTTGGAACTTTAGCGATTTTCTGGATTAAATGATGAAAATTATTAAATATCTAGATATTTTGAAATAACAAGATACTAAAATATTAATAGATCTGAGTTTGCCTACTTTGGCTTCTTATTGCAGAGGAGCTAGAAAATGGATATGAATCTGTTTATGAATATATCTTGTACTTTATTTGAAATATGTCTCTTGAAAATGTGAATGTGTTTGCCAATGGAAAAGAATCATTTCTAAAAGTTATGAAATGTATTCATAAAAGCATCAGCTTAAAGAATGCTAATTACTTACTATTAGCTATCACTAAAAATCATGATTTCTAAGAATTAAAAATTCTAAATAGGTTGGAAAAAATGTGTAGTTAGGAATAGAAGGTATAAAGTATGAAAACACTGGAAAAAATAATTCTAAAGTTGGTTATTTCTAATGAATTTATAAAAAGCAAACTAAAATGGACTATGTAAATTGAATAAGTTGAAGGAAGATTATGTAAGTCACACAGAGCCTATGCAAATTTAAGAAGGTTTGTAAGGAAATCTTAAGAGTATATTATATAGCTAAGCTGAATAATGAATTTAATTAGGTAAATGAATCTAAATATCAAAAGTAAGCTAATACAGAATTTGTTTGGTACTTTTCAATCTGTTAAAAAGTAAAAAGTTTTTCCTGTATCTGCCTTAGACAGCAAAGACTGTATATTTTTTTAAATAATTACGTTTTGTATTGTGTTAATTTGGTGCTTGATTATTTAAAAACCCATTTTTTTAGATTTTTTTAATTTTTATTGTCTATCTTATTACAGGTGTCCCTATTTTGTCCCTTTTATCCCCCTCCACCCAACCTTACTAAAATGACATGATTTACTCAAATACATATAAATATAAATAAATGAATATTTAACTTGTTTTTTCCCTAAGTTTTCAATATGTATTTTTTACCTTCTTTGCTATTCCATCAGTACTTACTAAAGTTTCTGCCTGACAAAACGTGCCAAGTAATTGTGAGAAAAAGAAAGGGACAGAGGAAGTAAGTGAGGGAAGAGAGATGCGATTGTCATACAGCCCAAATTTTAGGAGTCATTTACTCCCTTTAATTCTCATTTCCTGTTATAGAAAACAAACAAGCAGGTCAGGAACTGCCCTTTGGATTTTCCAGTTGCTCACATTGTCCTCATGATAATGTGCCATATATTTTATGGACAAGGATAATATTACATATTTCATTTTATTGTCAGAATATATGCTGGGTTATGCAGCCACAACTTTTTGGATTCAGAAAAAATACAATTGTACTTACTCACAAGCAAGAGAATTATATTTACCAAGTAATAAATCTTAGCTGTCAGTAGAACCCACAAGTTTATGCATTTCAGGATGTGATAAAATCCCTCCTGTATTGTAAAGTGCTGGATTCTTGTAAGCAGTGACAGGCAAGCTGAAATCACTTGAGCTTAAAGAAGCAGTCAGAAGTATCTAAGTGCATGCTGTTAGCAATGCTGGAGGAAAATGTAGCTAATGGAGGGAAAAATGCTTGCTTTCAAATACAGTTTCTGAAAGAAGCTAAATTAAAGCATCAGATGAAATGACAAGAACCATTCTCCTTGGTTAAAAAATAATTGATAGCAACTATTCCAGTTATTAGCTAAGGTATTCTCTTTTTCATTGTCCTTCCTAGCCGGTATGGCTCAGTGGATTGAGTCCTGGCCTGTGAACCAAAGGGTCATCGCCCTTTATGTTCATCTGCTGGAACAGACAAGAAAGACAGTCTGATCTTCCTTTAAAAGTATCTTCAGTTCTCTGCACAAGAGGAATTTCTATTGGAAAGAATAGCTGTTCTTACACAATAACCTTTATTATTGTGTTAGTGTTTTTATTAATAAACACTAACTAACATCGTGGTCATAGTGAATATTTACGCTCACAATTGAAAAAAAACATTATACAAGTTGGAAAAATTGAATTTGAGTAATTAGTTTATAGGTTTTTCATATGCTTTCTGGTCCATCATTAACTGCAAATATTATAAGTAGAAATTGTAATGAAGCAAGTGCTTAAATGATTGGATCCAGGAGCTAGACTGCTTATGTTTAAAACCTAGCTCAACTATTGATAAGACTCTGTGCATGTCATGAATCTACTCTGCACCTGTTTCCCTGGCTTTAAGATAAGAATGAAAATTAAAGCACCTAATTAGTACTGTCATGGGGAAGGTTAAATAAATTAACAATGCAAAGATTTTTTAATATTGTCTAACACTAATAAGTACTAAATAGATTTAAATTGCTCTTCTTTTACTCTCTGATATATCTATAGTGACAAACATATGTATGCAATATACATAGACACATATACATAGTATGGATGCATATGTATATGTGTGTAAACAAGAAAAAACCTATATCATTTTGGAAAGATAGATCAGGAACGTTTTATAATTGCTTCTCTAAGCAATTATAAAAGCAATCTTGCTCCTCTAAGAGGAGTCTTAGAGGAGTGGCGAAATACAAACCTGCCCAAAGAGCTGGACAGGCCTAACTGGTTCAGTCTTGTGAAGTCGTCCTCATTATTCAATGCCTCCTAAAGAAGCCTGGAAGCAAATCAATGCAGTGATCTTCCTGTGGCCTTATTATACATGACTGACAACCACAGATTGATTGTTAAGTAGTGTGATCTCTGTATAGGTCCAATCCTTGGTTACACAACTTAGTAGATGCACAATCTTGAGTAAGTCATTTATCTGCCAGTGCTTCAGTTTGCTCATCTATAAAATAGAGATAATTAAAATTCCTCCTCATATGATTATTGTAAGAATTTAATTATTACATCGAATGAAGAGCTTATATTACTTGATGCATAACAAGAATAAAGTCATTATTTTTTAAATAAGTACTAGTTAACTTATCACAATATATGGCTTTCTGCTTATCACTAATTTGTACATTGGATGACTGATAATACCACCTGTAAATAAACCTGAAATATTAATAAATATTAACATCATATACAGCCTCCAATATCCTTGAAATAGGGTGGCAATTAAGTACTTTCCAATTTTTATGCTAAGAAAAAGAAAGCAAGTGTCCACCCAGCCTAAATGGCTCTTAATTTCATTTTCACAGCAAATGGTTTTTATTTTTAATTATATTTTACTGATTATGCTATTACAGTTTTCGCAATTTTCCCCCTTTGTATTCCTTCACCCAGCACCCCCCTAGTCCCTCAGGCATCCCTACAGCATTGTTCCTGACCATGGGACATGCCTAGGTTGTTTGGCTACTCTATTTCCTATACTGTCTTTACATCCCCATGGCTATTCTATAACTACATATTTGTACTTCTCTTTTTTTCATACTCACCTCTTCCTCCATCCTCCCATACCCTCCTCCCATTTGTCAACCATCAAAACATTCTTCGTATCCATGATTCTGTCTCTGTTCTTCTTGTTGGCTTAGTTTGTCTTTTAGATTCAACTGTTGACAGATATGTATTGCCATTTTATTGTTCACAGTTTTGATCTTATTTTTCTTAAATAAGTCCCTTTAACATTTCATATCACAATGGTTTGGTGATGATGAACTTCTTTAGTTTTCTCTTGTCTTGGAAGCTACTTATCTGCCTTTGGTTCTAAATGTGTCTTTGCTGGGGACAGAAATCTTGCCTGTAGGTTCCTGCTTTTCATGATGTTGAATATTTCTTGTTAATCCCTTCTAGCCTGTAAAGTTTCTTTTGAGAAATCAGCTGATAGTCTTATGGGAATTCCACTGTAGGTAACTAACTGCTTTTCTCTTCCTGCATTTAAGATCCTCTTTTTATCTTTAACATTTAGCATTCTAATTATGATGTATCTTGGAGGGGACTTCTTTGCATCCATCTTGTTTGCAACTCTCTGTGCTTGCTGGACTTGCATGTCTATTTCCTTCACCAGACTAGGGAATTTTCTTTCATTATTTTTTCAAATAGACATCCAATTTCTTTTTCTTTTTTTTTCACCTTCTGGCAACCCTATGATGCAAATGTTGGACCACTTCAAGCTGTCCCAGATGCTGCTTACATTATCCTCATTTTTTCATATTCTTTTTCCTTCTTGTTGTTCTGATTGGTTGTTTTGGGTTTTTTGGTTTTGTTGGTTTTGGGAGGTTTTTTTTTTTTGCTTCCTTATGTTTCAAATCATTGATCTCATTCAGCAAATGGTGTTTAAATATGCCATTAAGTATCATTTGCTGGTATTGTCCCCCGTCAACAGTGAAGCCATACCTATGCACATTAATGGCAAATTGAAATACAACCCATATTCATATACCCAACAGGAAGGGAAGATTTGGTCCTTGCTTTCCATAATCATCCCTTCCCTCTGGCATCCAAAGCATATCTCACATAAAACCATGTCATAGTAGCCAATCATATAGACCTCCCAGGGTTTCCGATTGTGTGCTCTGGAGATTTCAAGTTACTTATAATATTAAGGTAAGGATCTGAAATTATGTTTACTTCTTATCAAAATTGTGCAGTTTACAGATAGCAAAGAGGTAAACAAGAAGAGTTACCAATGGGTAAAATAAAATCAGAAAGAAGACTAATGGAGCCAATTCTACAGACTTCTCTTCTCCCTCACAGCCCCCTGACCAGTACCCCAATGAGAGATTTATCCTGATCTAAGAACAACATGAATGTTCAACATTTTGCTACAGCTTCTAGTTGCCAAGGATTTTTTTTCTTGAGGACAGAACAAAGGTGAGAAATACATTGATTTGTCTTACAGAATAGGAAGGGTTTCGATGAAGCTGCAACCTTTATGAGGAAAAAAATGAGTCAGTTTCATGATTTAGGTCAGTAAAATATAAACTGTCAAGACTGACATATGTGCTTAAAGTATGCTGACTGTCTTGCACATGTACTTAAAGAACCATGCACAAAATCTACATCTAGTATTAACCTTAGTCCTTTAGGTCCTGGTTAATGATTAGTTTGTCTCTAAATAACTTCTCTACAATCAGGAATATATGGGCAGGTTGAACAGGATAATTGAGCCAAATGGTTATTACATTCATCATAAATTAGCAGGATACAATGAAAGAACATTTCAAATATGCTTTTTTTAATATATTTGAAACAGTGACAGAGTGTTTTATTGTTAACTTAACAGAAAATGATGTTTATTCCTAAAAAGAAACATTGTTCCATGATGTTTAAGCACTAATGCATGTTTAAAATGACTGTCTTTGCTAGGTAAATTGAAGTCTGTGTTAAGTAGTAACTAACAGAGACAATGAAATGTTTTCAACCAGCCTGCAATTGTTTTGTGCAGTTCCATGCCCATTACTTCCCCCTTGGTGGATACTTCATAATAAAAGAGGTGAAAAAGTGTATGAGTAACAAACTAAACATTTTCATATTTAAAAAATTTTTAAGAATATCAAAAATTTTTCCCTGTGGGAAAATGCTGCTAAAATAATCTATATTCAAAAGACCAGTAATATACCTAATTTCCTATAGTAATACTTTCCTCAAGAACATTTTGTTCAGGCTAGAAAATAATTATCAACATTACAAATATTTTCCCTAGAAGAGAATATTTTAGAGGCCAGACTGATGGTAACTTTCAGAGAAACCAGGGAAAGCTAGTGTTACTGGGGTAACTTACTCCCCTGGTTCTCAGATCTGCCTGGTTGCAGCCTACAGAAGGACATTTTGCTGCTCACTGAAAAATCTGGGGAGAAGCAACTGTGGTAGACAAGAAGTCTAATCACGGCTCTGATAAACACTGGTTACAGTTTCAATGAATTCATATTCACAAATGGTGGTCACAGTCTTATTAGTAATCATACTGTTGATTTCAAATCCTAACATTAACCAATTATTATGCATTTATTGAAGCCCTTTAGGGTTGCAGATTTATGGCAAGAATATAGTGACTTGTCTGACTCACAGATCTTAGAATATTTATAATCTCAGAATATCTAGCAGGATCCCATGAGGAATAAACACACACACACACACACACACACACACACACAAATCTGACTCAAGGACATGTATCCTCACAATGATTTTTAAGTTCTATATTACAATATATTCCCCAACCTGCTTTCTGATTTCCTATCTGAAAGATATGATACTACCCATATTCATATACCCAACAGGAAGGGAAGATTTGGTCCTTGCTTTCCATAATCATCACTTCCCTCTGGCATCCAAAGCATATCTCACATAAAACCATGTCATAGTAGCCAATCATATAGACCTCCCAGGGTTTCCAATTGTGTGCTCTGGAGATTTCAAGTTACTTATAATATTAGGGTAAGGATCTGAAATTATGTTTACTTCTTTCTCTTTCTGTCTCTGTGTCAAGGTTATCAAAAATACATTTTTAATTTCATTTTTCAATTATAGTTTATATTCATTATTTTGTATTAGTTTCATCTGTAGCATAATGATTAGATAATCACATATTTTACAGTGTTTACCCCAATATTTTCAGTATCTATCTGACACATGACATAGCTGTTACAATATTATTGACTATATTCCCTATGCTGTACTTTACATCCCTGTGACTATTTTGTAACTACCAATTTATACTTCTCAATCCCTTCACTTTTTTACCCAGGACCTCCACCCCTCTTCTATCTGACAACCATCAGTCAACTCTCTGCAACTATGAATCTGTTTCTATTTTGTTAGTTTATTTTTTTCAGGTCTACCCATGTTGTCAAATTTTAAGATTTCATTCTTTTTAATGGCTAAGTATATTTCATTGTGTATAGGTACCAGAACCTTTTTATCCACTTGTCTAGTGATGGGCACTTAAGTTGTTTCCATATGTTAATTAATTATTGTAACTAATGTTAACCCTTCAAAATACCATGTATACTTTCCATTTCCTCTCCTTTTCTTACTGGGCAATCCTCAAAGCCAGAGTGTGTGTTATCGGAGTTACTACTTGGTCTTCCTGTATCAAGGTTTTCCTGCATCTACTCCATTCTTTATGCACTGATGCCAGATCAATCATTCTAGCCTATCACATTCAATATCCCACTTCACTATTAAAACACAAATGTAGCTTCATCCCCATCAGTTTTAAATCCCTTTGCTTGGCTTGGAAACCCACTATAACCTGTCCTTACCTTTGACACCGTACACAGACACACATACATCATCCTTTCCCAGTGTTCCCCTATTATATGTTCTATCTCATCCTAGATCTCTTTCTACTTACCCACAACATTTATTTTCATACTTAAATCTCCATGTCTTTTCTCTTTTTGTTTCTTTTATTTTCTTCTCTAAGCTTTCTATTTAACCATTCTTCTAATCTTTCTCTTTAACCATTCTTCTAATTTTTCTACTTAACCATTCTTCTTGTTCTTCTCCTTCTTTAATACCCAATTCCTCTGTGAAGACTTTTTCTTACTTCTTCAGTCCACACCATTCTCTCTTTTCTGTAGCAAGAATTAGCAGCACATAGGTTAGCATTTAATTATTCTCTATTTCGTTGGAATAAATGTATTTCCTTTAGCTTGGTTGAGAGGTCCTAAACTCATTCATTTAGTCATTCAACACTCGATGCCCAGCACTTTTAGGTATTTAAGGAGAAAAAACATCAGTTCCTGAAAGACTAATAGCTGAGATAGTCTAAACAAGGCAAGCCACCCTTTACTGGCACATATGTAGTAGACATTGCTAGTTGATCTTAATCCCTTTCTTCCTAAATTTGAAGATAGCTTCAGAATCTCAAACTAGTCATTCTCAATCAAAGGGACTGAGGAGTAAGTTGAAATCTATTTTATTTGCCTGACCTGTAATTTAAATGAGAATGAATGTGCATACATGTGTAAAAATCTTTCTCTATTCAGTTCTCTAAAGAGGCAGAATAATGTCTTATTTTTGAGTTGTATTTCCAGTATAATACCAGGAGAATTTCAATAGAGATGTGGGAATAACTTATTAAAATTTAAAACAAATTTTATGTTAATATTAGACCTCACAAACATTGTTTACCGCCAACTATGATTTACTCATATAAAGAAGAAAATAAGGACCAACAATATCACACTGACTTATCTCTTCAATCACACTCAGAGATAAGAGGCAAAAGAATTAGCAGCAGTATCTCAGACACAAAGCAAATCAATTCTTATGCATGGATACATATTTACTGGGAATCTTTTAGAATTTTCCACAATGCCTGGTTCAATAAAACGTACCTACAGTAGAGAAATGTGTTTCTTTTCATAATACATCTTGGTTTATACTGAAAATTCTGTAGACCCAAAAAACAGAATGACAAAAAACAGAAAATGCTATTTCAGTTCCATTAATTAGTAGAAGAAATTGCTAGTTCAATTCCCAAACATCAACCTTATAGAAGTGGTTTGTAAATATATGCTAGTTTGCATCAAAGAGAAAACTAAAAGAAAACATGAAGGAGAAAAAGAAACTGGCTGCAGACTAGGAGAAAGAAGTGACTAACTGGAGACAGTACTTTGGAGACATTACAGTACACAAATTCAAGGTTATTTTTAGCATGACTATTACAATTAGTAGGTGGTTGTGAAGAAAATATAAACTAAAAGAACTACTAAATAGATATGACTTTTTCCATAAACCCCTTTCATGATTTAAATGACAGAAGTTTCTTCTATAAAAAAGGTCAATAAGATGAAGTATATGGTTAGCTAGATTTAGTTCTACAAGTTGTTCTATGAGCTTTGAAGGAAAACTAATTTCTATTATTTACAAGCCTTCTGATGGATCTCTGCCTTCTCATCACTGTGAGGAGAGAGGGATACTCTGACTCTCAAGTGAATTGACTTTGACCATCAAGAGTGGACACCTCAAGTGAAAAAGGAAATTGCCTTCTTTAGCATTTATTTAAATTCGATGGGACTGCCTTGTCTTCCAGGTTTTTTCTATAATTTCTCATTTTGATGGCTAGCACAGGCCTAGATGCAGTCTTTCTCAGAATAAAAGAGCTGTTGTTTTCATCTGGATATGTGATAAACTCAGCTTTATTATAAATTTCAGTTGATACATGCATGCCCACATAGATCTAGGAAAGTGCTTTGGACCCAGTAGGAACTTAACATGGAAGGTAAAGGTAAATAGTCACTCCTTATCACCTTTCTTCAATATTGACATAAAAATATCATAAAAAATTCAACTTTATGTTTAAAATAAATATTATAATGTGACTATCCACAATAATATGGCCTCCTAGAACCATACAGATAACAAATTAGTTATATCTTGTAGTATAAACAAGAACTGTTTATTTATCACAAGTATATAGGTAAATAAATTTAAAAATGTATTTGAATTTATTTTTCTTTCCATCCTGGTATCTTGATGCTGTAAAAGAGGTTGGATAAAAGTGCAAAGAATCTTAAAAGTTACAATGAGAGGCAATTTTAATATCTTAGTTGTTTTTCCCTTACTATGGTATAAACTGACCTACTTTGAAGCATTTGAAATAGCAAATGCTCTTGCAGTGATAACCCAGATGCTGTGTGAGACAAAGTGATGGAGCCACGTTCTAATTGAAGGCACATCCTAACTTCTTGTTGACCTAGAGCTGCCCCAGTTCCAGGTAAGTCTCTCCATCATCTTTTCTTGGAGTCTTTCTAAGATAAAGGGAAGAAGGCTCTTACAAACAGATAGAACAGTGGAAAAAAATAATTATATTTTGAGCCTTTTTGGCATTTTGATACTTGGAGACAAAAAAGTTAGTGGGAATTTTTACTTTCAATGCAAAAATGCTTAGCAACTTGGCTTAAGATGGCAAAACCAATGGAACTGGCCTGAGTTCACCAGTCATATCTTAGGTAACCAAAGCTTGGGAGAACGGATAGTGGAACTCTGAATTCCATGTATAATAAAGAATTTAACTCAACAGGGAAAAGTGCATTTTTAAACAGTGTTTACCAATTTAAAATTTCAAATGCTATTTTGTGGTTTGGGGGGATATATTTTGAAAGAAGATATCCTTCAATTATCAGTCATTATAGAAAGGCATCAAACTAAAAATTTCTGGATTCCTATCTTGTTTCTGTCCTTTACAAACTATATAACCCTTGGGCAAACCACTTAAATAACTTCCAACTTCCAGGTCTAAGTAAAGGTAGAATGAAATAAAGTATGTGTAAACAATTTTAAAACATGGAAGCTATATTGAAGTATTGGCTAGATTTACATTATTTTATGGGTTATTATAAGCTTAACTAAAGGACAAACATTTGACTCTAACTTTAACTACAATATCATAATCTGTGATTTTGAAGATAGTCTTAAAGTTAGGTACATGAAAGAAAAAGAAAGCATGCCTAATATTCTGCAACAATATCCACCAGAAATATGTTGAGACCAACCTTTTGACATTTTCGAATTGAGACCAATTCTGATCTCACAGTAATACAAGGAGGAGGAATAGCTTATATTTACAGTCAATAAGAATATCATAACTGAGATTCTCTCCTACTTGGAAAACTAATACACCATGGTACAAGATGTGTCGAGAAAGTATCCAGCCATGTACTATGATAGAGACATTTATTGAAGAGGATACAAGATACAAGAAACATTGTACATAAGACAATGAAGACTCAGTCCTCCTCAAAGTTATGAACTCCTTGAGGAAATCTGGTTCATTGGTAGCGATTTGAATCAAGTCATTATCAACTGCAGCACAATGTTCCTCTTGCTCTGGCAGCAAAAGCTGCAGAACAAATTTTACCATGACAAGTTTCATGCCGAGATCCTGAATTAAAATCTTGGACACAATAGATTTTGGAATCTCCAGACTGGCTTCTAGTTCTTGCACTGTCAGCCATCAATCTTTGTTGATTGCAGCCTGTACATATTCAACATTCTCAGGTGTTCTGCTTATTGCAGATCTTCCAGAACACGGATCACTTTCAATAGATTCTCAACCATCTTAGAAGCATTTGTGCCACACTTTTATTTGCACTGTATTCATTGTAGTGTCCTCAAAAGCCTTCTGAATCATCTGAATAATTTCCATGGAGGAATGTTCAAGCTTAATGCAAAGTTTAACATGGATTGATTGCTCTACTCACTCAGTCATTTTGAATGTGATGGCCACACTGTATACATGCTCACTCAATGACATCTACCACCACCACTGACTGGTACAATGAAGTTGTCATTTTTCACAAATGCACATTCCAGTCCACTCTCCTTGGCTGTCAGGTTACATCGATGTCACGCAAACCATTCTCCTTATGTTGACAATGGCTGCAATTTTTCTGGACAGATCTTGTATGTCATGAGAGCTCTTATTTGCAAACAACATCACATTGTTGTGCAGATTATTCCTGCTCATAACCACCCCACTGGCTTGACCTTACACACATTTCAAAATGAGGATGAATCTGGCTGTCTCAAAAGTCAATGGGATTAAGAACATCTCTGCCAAATACTGTTGTCCCATATACTAGACTCTTCTGAGCACAAGGGCAAGAAGGAAAAAGAAAACAATGATTGGTGTGCAGAGAGGGGAGAGGAAGAAACTCCAACCAGAAAATGTTTCCTCAAACTGGGATAACATTTTTTTTTTGTTAGTTTTATCAGTGGGGAACTATAAAAAGAGTGTAGAGCTCTGTTTTTGTTCTCAGTGTTATTGCATCTTTGAGTTTGCTAGAAACTCATTGGAAACCTTTCTCAGCTGGAGCTCAAAATCTGCATACCCCACTTTCCTCTGTCCCCAGTATGGCTCTGCAGATTCTTTTGAAAATCTAAATTTCCTCATTAATATGATAATGAGTTATGTTACCTTTTAAAGTATTAATTTATATCTTTAAAAAGAGCCTTGATAAACAGTAAATAAAGGTTTAAAAGAAAATCTTCAGATAATATGACTCCTTATGAGGATATATGTAGGGATTTTCTTTTCCCAAATCAAATAAAGATGAAAATAGTACCCATTCATGTGGATGATTTAGTTCCAACAATATGGTCAAATTAGGGTCCAGCATTGGTGTTCACAGACTGGTAAATGCTGTTGAAGTATCTCTTGATGTCAAGATGACTACAGTGAGTATTTATTATAAAATATAGAGAAGTGAACAAAAATTATGATGTGCAATAATAATAAATTTGTAGCACCAAATCAAGTATGCATGCAACATCATATTTCTTCATTTATTTTTAATTGATTTGAGAGAGAGAAAAAAATATCAATTGTTTGTTCTCCTTATTCATGCATTCATTGGTTGTTTTTTCTATGTGCCCTGACTGTAGATCAAACCCAAAAACCTTAGCATATCGGGACTATCTATCAAACTGAGCTACACAGCTAAAGCCACATTTCTTCATTTTTAATAAAAAAATTAAATCTGCCACTAAACCAGAAATAGTAATATCAGGCATAATTATCCTTGAACTTTTTCCCCACCTCTCCTCCCATCTCAGGAGCCCAGCATACACTCACCAGTTCATGTGAGCTTTCAATCTTCATAAAACACATAAATGTAAGAGAGGTTTGTCAACATGTTTGGCCATGCTTGGTCATGACCATGAAGGAAAAATAGAGGAGGTCTAACTACAAAGTAAAATCTTAATATATTAATACTCACCAACATATTAAGTGTTCTCTTTCACCAACAACATGGAAGTTCTACCAACTTGATTATTAACTTTTCTCTTTTTATGGCTGAAAACTGCATCTCTAGCCCTTGGTAGTGATTAGAAATACATGTAATCTTTCTTAACTGGCACTAGTACACTTAGACCCACACAAGAGGCCCTTCCCAGGATTTCACGCTTTATCACAAACATACAAAATTCAATGAACAGAATATATAGTCATGGCACTAGCATATGATGGTCAGGCTGGCATAGTTGGACACAGTGCCCTAAAATTGCTTCTTTGACTCACACCAGGCAGGCCCAGAGAAGTTCCCTGTGTTCTTGAACAAAACGTGTCTCTGTCTGAATACTGTGAAGATTTTGAGTTGTTACACTGACACTGAAAATAGACATGGAACAGATTTCAATATCAGAAGCACTCAGGTAAGAGAAAAAACCTTGTCATATTCTTCCTTTTACAGAGTACAAATCCAATAGGTTATTTCATAATAAAACATCATTTCCCAGTATACTGAGCACCATTTTCTTCCTCTCACTTGTATTCCAAATCACAATTCCACAGACATCTGTGAATTAGCAGTCTTTGCAACAGTTAATGCAAGATGGCCTAGAAACATGTTCAATATCAATGTATACTACCCTCAAATTTATATATAGCTGCTCCTATGCCATTTATATATATCACATGGTTTGATGGAAGCCTGGTATTGATTCTTTAATGGGCAATTATAGTGAAAACTGGAATTTTAATTAGTACTGTTTTGATAAGAATATTTTAAAATTTACAAAATTATCTTAACAATTTATATTTGTTTAAATAAAATTACAATTGATATTCATTAATTATAATTGGTAATTTACGTTTACATTTAATAAAAATTTTGTATTTCTGAGAAAAAATAAACTTAAAAATACATGAATATCCTTATATTTTGTACATTTTTATATATCATCTTCAGTTTAATGTACTTTTAATAAAATCTCATTTTGTCATTTGATCTTTCATATCGTCACTGTCAAAAGATTATACGCATCTAGAAGTGAATGGAAATCACACTGACCTCCTCCCAGGACCAATGTGGAAGTACAACTAAATTTTGGAGAAATCACCTGGAACAAAAAACTGAACAATAGCAAGAAACGAGCCTTATAACTTTGGACAGACAAAAGAATCAGCTTTAGCACAACCTAATTGGTAAGGAGTATGGTACAAACATGAGAAGGGAGGTGGGGTGACAAGAGGCAGCAGCACTAGAGGGATATTGAAATGGCCAGAAGGATCTCCCTGAGAAGAATGGAGACTAAAGCATAAGCAAGGATCTCTGGACTACAGCACCAGACCCCAAAAAGTACACGGATAACAACCAGCTGCCAAATGTGGCAGGGTTGCTCTTTGCCAGAGACAGGCTGCTGGAGACACAAAGAGCCAATTAAAGGGCCAATGCATAAATTTTTATTTGTAGCCACTGACCCTGGGCTCCAGTGGAGGCAGGGGGAGAGTGGTCTAGGGATGCTTGTAGAGAGACTGGGGAAGGAGGTTTTGGGGAGAGAACTGAGAGACTAGGTGACAGTATCCAGGTGCTGACTCATCCCCCATATGGCAGCAGCCATCTTGCTCAAGCAGACCACTCCCCTGAGTGGCAGCAACATAAGAGGACCCAATGACCCCGCCCCCAGGAGAAACTCTGCCCTGCTCTGTGATGTCTAAGCCTGACTGCTGAGTGCAGAGTGACTCGATTAACAACTGAAGGAGTCAGCCACAGAGAGTAGATTCTTAGAAGTCTCAAACAGACTGCCTAAGGTAAGAGAGGGTCAACATCTGACATCATCAGAGGCAGATCCCAAAACAAAAAAAAAACACCAGTTTACTACCATAGAAGTTCACACCACAAAGTCAAGAAATCAAAACAGATCAAATTAAGAAGCAGAAGCCAAAAAGAAGAGTCCCACAAATAATGAGAAGACAAAGAAACATCCCCCAACTGAAAGGAAAGGAGGATTCTCCACAAAGAGAACTAAATAAAACAGAAGCAAGTAAACCATCAGTGACTGAGTCCAAAACAATGGTTCTAAGGAGACTCAATGAGCTCAGTGAGATCAGAGAGAATTACAAAAAATTACAGGGAAACTATGAGGAACTTATTACAAACTATGTCAGCATGGAAAAGAACACAGAATCTATCCATAAGAGACAAGAAGAAATGAAGAATACAATTTCTGAATTGAAGAATATACTAGAAGGAATCAAAATCAGGCTAGATGAAGCAGTGGATCAAATCAATGAGCTGGAGGATAAGGTAGGAAAAAGTTCCCAGAAAGAGCAAGAAATTGGAAAAAAACTCAAAACGAATGAAGAGGCATTAAGGGAAATACAGGACAACCTGAAACATAATAATATCTATATAGTAGGGATACCAGAAGGAGAAGAGGAGCAAGGGATAGAGAACCTGTTTGAAAAAGCAATGATGGAAAACATCCCTATTTTGAGGAAAGAAAAAGTCACACAAGCCCATGAAGCACAGATGGTCCCATTCAAGAGGAACCCAATGAGACCAACTCCAAGATACATCATCATTACAAGGCAAATATCAAAGACAAACAGAATCCTAAAGGCAGCAAAGGAGAAACAGGTAGTAACATGTAAGGGAGCCCCATTATGGCTAGCAGCTGACTATTCAACAGTAACACTACAAGCTAGAAGGGAATGGCAAGAAAGATTCCAAGCCATGAAAAGCAAAGGCCTGCAACCAAGACTGCTCTACCCAGCAAGGCTTTCAATTAAAATGGAAGGCAAAATAAGGAGTTTCCCAGACAAAAGAAGGCTAAGAGAATACACCTCCCCCAAATCAGCATTGCAAAATATGCTGAAAGGACTGCTTTAAGAAGATGAAGAAAAAGAATCTACAAATACCTAATTCCTTTCAGAGTCACCATTACTTGATAGTACCAATATTTTTAATACTTATTAATCTGATTTTGACAATGATATGTTATTTCAATTGTTTATTATTTGTTGAAACTAAACCTGTTTTTGTATATTTCTTACCCATTTCTGTTATTTTTAAAAAACTTTAAGTGACTTTTTGATATTTTTTATCTACTTTTTGACTAAATGTTTATAAAATTTTTCCCTAAAAAAAACAAAACTATTAACCCTTTCTTAGATGTGCTGCAGATACTTTCCTATTCTATTACTTGTCCTTTAACTTTTTTTATATGTATATTACTGTATAGTCTTAAATGTTTAATACAGTCATTTGTCAATATTTTACTTTATAGCTTTTAGGTTGGAATATTTTACTTCAGGGTAAGAAAAATATAATTTTGTGTTTTCTCTTAAAACTCCTTAGATACTACATATTGATTTTTAACTCACCTGAATGTGTTTTGTACAATGTGTGAAATAGGGCTCTATATTTGTTTTATTTTAAGTAATAGTGGTCCATGCATCTTATTTGTTGAATAAACCTTATTTTCCCCATTGATTTGAAATATAAATTTAATCATATATTACATTGTTAGACAGATATACAGATTTGTTTCTAGAATGCTTACTTTATTTCATTGATCTACTTGATTATTTCTGTGGTGGTGTCATGTTGTTTTAATCGTTGAGACTTTATAATGGATTTAAATTTTTTAAATTTTGTAATGGATTTTGACATTTAATACAATAAATAAATAAATAAAATCTGCATTTGAAAAGAAAGATATTTATAGATAGATGATAGATAGATGATGATAGATTAGAGAGAGATAGATAGATAGATAGATAGAAGAAAGAAAGTCCTTCCTTTTGCGACAACATGGATGGAACTGGAGAATATTATGTTAAGTGAATTAAGCCAGTTGGTGAAAGACAAATACCATCTGATCTAGCCTATAAGTGGACTCTATTTAACAAAATAAACTAGCGAACAAAATAAACCACAGGCACAGAAACATAGAGCAAACTGAAAGTGACCAGAGGGGATGGGGAAGGAGGACAATGGTGGAAAGAAGGAGAATGGACTAGACAAAGAACATGTATGAATGATCCATGGACATGGAAAACAGATTTGGAATTGACTGTGGGAGTGGGGGGCCAGGTGGGATGGGTGGAGGAGGGCAAAGGGAGAAAAATTGAGACAGCTGTAATAGAATAAACATGATTTAAAAATAAAAGTTAAAAATGGCTAAAAAATTTTAAAAATTAAAGCAAAATAATATAAGTACCTAAAAATATCTATTATAAAACCATAATGTTATGACAAAAACAAACATAAAATAAGTACATAGTAATTTATAAATCAAGGATATCTTTGTTTATTTATAAGTTAAACATTGTAGTTTCATTAACAGAATCCCGAGAGAAGTACAATATAAATTACAATCAATCAGAATTTATATCTTGCCTACTTTTTATCTTACAAAAACAGCTTTTCATGTTTATTTTCATCTTTTATTAGGATTGTATATTGTTCAACAAGAAGGTAAAACATTTTATTTAACACTTTGGTTGTTTAATATAGAAGGTCTGTGCAGAAGGTATCCAACCAAGTTATATGAAAAGTAGAGACATTTATTGAAGAAGATACAAGATACAAGAAACATTGCCCATAGGACAATGATGCCTCAGTCCCCTTCAAAGTAGGCACCTTGGGAAAATTACACAGTTCTCTCAATCACCATCAGCTACCCCATCATATTTTCCTGAATCTCATCAACAGTCCGAAATCTCTTCCCTTTCAAAGGTGATTTTAGTTCTGGAAGAAGCCAGAAGTCACAGGGTGCCAAATCCAAATCTGGGCTGTAGAGGGGCTGAATCACCTGGGTGATTTGATATTTCACTAAGAAACTCTGCATGAGATGGGATGCATGAGTGTGTGTGTTGTTGTGATGAAGCCGCCAATCACCTATTGCCTATAGCTGTGACCTTCAGAATAATCTGGGTAGTTTCTGCAGAGGAATGTTCAAGCTTAATGCAAAATTTGATGCAAAGTAATTGCTCTACTCTTTCAGTCATTTTGAAATCAATGGCCGCACAGTACACATACTCACTCCACAGTGTCTACTGCACCCCACTGATTAGTACAGTGAAGTTGGCATTGTTCATGCCTGTGCATTCCAGTCCACTCTCCTTGGCTGCCAGGTTACACTGATGTCAAGCAAACCATTCTCATTATATTAACAAAGGATGGACTTTTTCCTGACAGACCTTGTCATAAAGCTTTCAGACATTTAAACTTCTTATGTATTGCCTCTATTTGTACTCTGGTACTGGGCCTCTCAAATATTAGGAGCAAGCTTATAAACTGGAATATTAAAAGAAATATGAACACATCCATTTTCCTGATCCTGACTGCAAACCTATACATGACTGATGTCCTGGCCTCTAAAGGTAAGCTAACTATTGGTATTACAGGTAAATTTCCAGGCCCATGATTCTGTCTCCTTCTTGCTTCATTTAAATATTTAAATTCTACCCTTCTTCAGTCATTAACTCTTAGTTCTTCTGACCCCAACTTAATTCTCCTCCTCTAGCCTATAAGTTTGTGCATTCTCCATTGTGCTTGGCCTTTAGTTTTTTATAGTGTAAGCCCTGATAGTTGTTTTTTGGGGTTTTTGTTTGTTTGTTTGTTTGTTTCCTTGCTTGTTTGGATAACTCAAGTGCCTGAATTAATCTTTGATTGAAGAGGCATCTGCTATAAAGATACATCCACTCCCAATCTATCTCAGATAAACAAATTGCTGGTCACAGGACTAGCTGGAGAGCCTGCCCTGGAATTCCGTCCTGAGGCTCCTTTGTTCTAGAGACCTTGGTTCATTTCTATAACTATCCAATTGGGCTGCTTATTGTTTCTTTTCCTGAGCTTTAAATTCCCTCTCATATTTTAAATTCACCAATGCAGAGTGACCCTGTGAAACCCTGGGCTCCAATTCTAAGCCCAATAATAGCAGAACCCCAGACTTCTATTCTTTCTTTCTCTGTCTATGACTTCACTTTGTGCTCCCAAGCATGCCATAAAATTTCTCAAAGTTTCTTGGTGGTTTTTATCTTTTTCTTCCTTTTTTAAAATAAAATATAGTTGTATGTTAGTATTTTAATTTCAGGGGTACAACATAGTTATTAAACATTTATAGGCCCTCACTACTCAAGCCATTGGGGAAGCTGGAAACTACAAGGAGGAATCAGAGTCTGAGCTCAAAATTGTTTTTTGTTGGTCTCAGTCTGTCGGTACCAAAGATTGTGACTGAACTGGTCCTATCAGTATCTTTCAGTCATAGTAAGAACTACAAGGGCCAGTCCAGACACAACATTGGTTGTTAAAGAGAAAACCACTCACCCCTAATGGTGTCACTTGCACTAAAACCCAGGATACCAAACACAAATTTAATACTGACCCATTGTTTCAACCATTCCCAGAAACATAATCTTAACCAGTCTGGAAATTTCAAATCAAGCCCCAGTAAAATAAACTGTCACATGGGCCCTCTCCATGCTTATCTCCACTAAAGAAGAGGCCATCTGCATGATAAAAACAAACAAAAAGAAACCCTTTGCTGTCCCCTTATCCCCAAATATTATGTCCTGGTCTAAAAATAATCCTCTGTTTTCTTTTGTTAGTAGCTTCTTTGCCCTACCTTTCTTCCAAAAAACCTTCATTTTGTACAACCTCTTAGGTGCCTTTCTAAACAAGATGGTGCCTGATTCAAGAAGCACTTAATAAAGCTAATTAGATCTTTAAATTTACCAGTTTGAATTTTGTTTTTTAAGTGTGTATTAAAAAATCTACATATTCAAAGTACTAACAAAAATTTTAAATATGTCATCTATACTTATAAATGTGTAAGCCTCCCTGTGGAATTTCCTATCTCTGAAGTCGAAATGAGAAATACTGTCACATATATTTTTGTAACTTCTCTTATTAAATTTTAATGTTTGATTACTTGGTAAAAGAGCACTGAATAAATCAGCGCAAATAAGTATCATCATCTAAAATTTCATGTCTTGCATACATTATCTGTCACCTCACCATTGCTTTCTATACTTTAGAGAAATAACAAATAGCTCAATCATCAAAATATACATGAGAAAACCAAGATAGCAACTAAGTACCACATTGTTGGTGAACACATCATTTTGGCTTTTCCAGATATAATCCCTGCACTGTAGCTTTCAAATTATTTCTGTGTGCAGGCTCAGTCAGAGTTAGTGTTATTCTGGTACCAGAAGCTCCTGGATATACACTCCCTGAACCTCCTCCTGTCATGCAACCAAGAGTGATCCAAGGTCATTTGGTGAAATGGTATTAAATGGAGTTATGACATGGAGCCAGGGATGCATAACATGAAGGATAATTTGAGGCAAGAGCTGATTACCAGCAGCTGAGTACCAGCATGGCTCTACTGCATTTTCAGCTGGAAGCCATCCTGATGGTTTGGTGCTTGTGCTCTACACAGACAAGTGTAGTCTGCAAGCCACCCACCCTGGTTTAGAGATAATTAATTGCAGGGATAGTGATGCATGCTGCTAGACTACCCCAGTGGTTTGTGTGTTTTTCCTGCCTCTTTGCCTCTAGAGCTCCATGGACCTGTCTGTCTACCTAAGCCCTGTCATGAATATCTTATCACCTAGGTTTCCACTTGTCCTGTGCCATTTTGCCTGAGACAGATTTGGTTTACTTTGCTTGCAACTAATATCTCTGAGCTATACTACTATAATACAATGTCTCAGAGAAATGTATTTATAGAAAATGTTATAATAAATAATTGAAGCTGATCCACACTCAAGAATAATCTAGAATAATGACAAAATTTATGTAAAAAATAATTCCCCAATAATCATCTTAATAAATAATAATGAAATACACTTATTTGGAGTGTTTCAGAGTGTTTTTACATCTATTACTTGCTTTAATAATGACAACAAGCGAGACCAGAAGGATAGGACACGATATCCCACTTTTATACATAGACAAAATAGGATTGAAAACCAAAGTCGAAAAGTCTTGTCCTGATTCAGAGATAAACATAGGCCTCACTCTAGACTCTACTTTCAGACTGGATGTTTGACAACTCTTGAATAAAAACAATAGGTTCAGGTGACTTCAGTCAAGGTGGAGGTGTAGGTAGATACACTTTTCCTCCTTGCACAACCAAAAGAAGGAAAACAACAAATTTAAAAACAAAAAATAAACAGAACTGCCAGAAAATCAAACTGAATGGAAGTCTGACAACTAAGGCGCTAAAGAAGAAACATTCATCCAGACTGATACATCTTTAGATGGAGATGGGCAGCCGGGGCAGAGAGGACATGTGGCAAGGCTGCAGCTTAAGGACCGGGCAGGTGAGGCAGTGGCTGACGGACCAAGCAGTCCTACATTTGCATGCAGATAATCTGGGACGAACAGCTGGGGAGCAGGGCAGACAGCACAATCCAGGGTTCCAGTGCAGGAAAAGAAAGCCTCAAAACTTCTAGAGGTACAAACCTCTGTGGGTTGCAGCAGAGAGAAACTCAAAGCCTCACAGGAGAGTCCGTTGGAGACATTCACAGGATCCTAGAACAAACACAAACCCACTCACCTGGGAATCAGCACTAGAAGGGCCTGATTTGCTTGTGGGTATCAGGGGAAGTGACTGAAAGTCGGCTGAGAGCCGAGCAAATGCCATTGTTTCCTCTCGGACCCCTCCACCACAGATAGCGTCACAATGCAGCCAGCTGTGTTGCCCCTCCCTGGTGAATACCTAAGGCTCCACCTCTTCCAAAGATTTCCAAGGCCATGAAGACAAAAAAGTATGACCCAGGTTAAAGGACAGATCAAAGCTCCAAAAATAGAACTTAGTGATGAAGAGAGAGCCAACCTATCAGATGCACAGTTCAAAACACTGGTAATCTGGATGCTCACTGAATGGGTTGAGTATGGTCACAAAATGGAGGAAAAAATGAAGGCTATGCAAAGTGAAATAGAGAAAAATACAGGAGAAACCAACAGCAAAGGGAAGGAAACTGGGACTCAAATCAACAATTTGAAGCAGAAGGAAGAGGTCAACATTCCACCAGAACAGAAAGAAGAAACAAGAATTCAAAATAATGAGGAGAGGCTTAGGACCCTCTGGGACAACTTTAAATGATCCAACATCCGAATCATAGAGGCGCCAGAAGGAGAAGAGGAAGAGCAAGAAATTGAAAACTTATTTGAAAAAATAATGAAAGAGAACTTTCCCAAAGAGAACTGGCCAAAGAAATAGACTTCCAGGAGAACCAGGAAGCTCAGAGAGTCCCAAAGAAGTTGGACCCAAGGAAGCACACACCAAGGCACATCATAATTACATTATGTAAGATTAAAGATAAGGAGAGAATCTTAAAAGCAGCAAGAGAAAAGGAGTCAGCTACCTACAAAGGAGTTCCCTTAAGACTCTCAGCTGATTTCTCCAAAGAAACCTTGCAGGCAAGAAGGAGCTGGCAAGAAGTTTTCAAAGTCATGAAAAGCAAGGACCTACATCCAAGATGACTCTATCCAGCAAAGCTATCATTTAGAATGGAAGGGCAGATACAGTGCTTCCCAGATAAGATCAAGTTAAAGGAGCTCATCATCACCAAGCCCTTATTATATGAAATGTTAAAGGGACTTACCTAAGAAAAAGATCAAAAACTATGAACAGGAAAACAGAGGGGAGGGGGGAGGGGAAGAATGTGGGAAAAGGTACCGGGAATAAGCACCATAAATAGTAGGTGCAAAATAGGCAGAAGATGGTTAAGAATAGTTTAGGAAATGGAGAAGCCAAAGAACTTATATGCACAACCCATGTACATGAAATAAGCAGGGGGGGAACACTAGGGAGTGGAGTGGTGTAGGGTAGAGGGGAATAAAGAGGAGAAAAAAATGGGTAACTGTAATAGCATAATCAATAAAATATTAAAAATTACTTATATTTGCATAAATACAGGGGACAGGCATAACTAGGTTTACAGTTGTTCATATGGAAGAATATATAGTACAAGAATAAATAAGAATAAACTTGGGTTTCACATACAATTATAAATCTACTCCTCCTCCCCCCATATTCCTATATGATACGTGATTTTGCACACTCAAATATTTTATATAAATACTGTGATATAGAACAAAAAGAAAGAAAGGAAAACAATAGGTTCAATTTCCTACATGCAACGCCTAAAGGCATGAGCAACATTATCACTCACTATTTTTATTCGATGTGGAAGCAAGGTAAGCAGCCTCCCTATGCATCGAATCATTTCCTAATGGTTCTGAGTTTCTGTTCCACTGGACCAACAAACATCCAGCAGCCACCTGCAATGATGTGCCCATTACCTGGTTAGAATTACTGCATCATCTGTTATGGAATTTCAAACATCAGTCATTTTATGCATTTATCTATGTAGCTGGAAACTTGTTTTCAAACAGAGCTTCAAGAAGAATCTCAATATGGAAATTACTTAAGGCCTCTCTGTAACCCAGGGCTCCTCATAAAAGAGTTTAAACACTATTGATATAGCCCTTTCCTTGTTTACAAGTGGAAATATCCCAGCAAATATAATTATGTGATTTTTTTCCAAGCCTAACACCATATAGGAATTTTGTGGAAGCCCTGGAGTCCTGAAAAGTGTTTCTTTTTTTTCAAATTCAAGGGAATACCTGTATTTCCACTCCATTTTCTAAAACTCTCCATCAAAGGAAAACTCTGTGCAGTGTCTGAGGGATGAACACAATCAGCCAGAGCCGTTATACTGAGGTCTATCTTCCTCACCTGACTTGTGTGCTTCCTGGGGGTGGGACCTATACTCTCAGATATATCTATTCTCCATTGCTAGATAGGCCACATACTTATGTGCCAAACAAAACTACTTCTGAGAGTGAAAGTCTCCCCTCTGTATCCCCCTGTACCCTGTACCCCTAAACGGACCACAGGACCCTGAGACACTCTGCCAGGGCCCACCGTAGGATGCTTACTGAGAAATGAGGGTCTGGAAGAATTCCCAACCACTAGAAGGGGTGGAGGCATACCTAAAGGAATTTGGGGGGCAAAGTGTGTCCCAGAGTAAAGCTGTGTATACCAATTTACAGACTCTGTCTGAGAACGTGGCTTTGGGGCACCAAGAGGGAGGGGCAGCAACCAAGAAAGTCAGCTTCTCTACTGAAGTCCCCTGGGTCCCCCAGCATGCATTCCAGGCCTTCTTCCTCATCTTTAATAGTGATTAAAGCCATCCCCAAACCATCCAGGCTTAAAGCAGCCAGAGGGTCTTCCCAACATGCAGTTGTGACCCCCCTCAAAAAATAATATTCATTTATAATTACACCTGAAGAGCAAGCCAGGAAAAGAAGAGTATATGAATATCCTATCCACAGTGTCTAATATTATGTTTTATATAAAAGCAATTACCCTGTTTAAAAAAAAAGGTATTCCACATTCAATAGTCTTCATCTTGCCTTTAATTGTTCAAAATGTAAAAATAAATTCTTCATCACTTAGAGACTGAAACAGTATCTGCCTCCGAAGAAGCAATTCAGGCACACTCTTGGCAACATACTATTTCCTGCCTGATCTGCTGGGAGGGCACACTCCTGGACATACCACACAAGGAGAGGCCAGAAAGTAAAGGGATTTCATTCTGAAATAAAATTAGTGAATACAAAAATAAAATCAATGTCCAATGAGTTGTTTTCTTGAGAAGTTTCAGTGCTGGAGTCCTGGTTACTCCTAACCACAACATAGTTTCCACTCTGGCCTTGCTCACTGGCAGTCATTCTGGAGGTGGCCAAAGGCCAGTATCAGGCTCTTTCTCAGCCTTTACCAGTGCAGTTTTGTTTGATACTTTTATAGGATGCCCCTGCCCCCTCCATCACCTGTCTATTCTCCTTAGTTATAACACAATCAACTTTCTGACCTGCTAACTCTGGGCCTTGGATCTGAAATAATTACTTTCTATTTTCACCTGAGTGATTGGGGCTCGCACTTTGAAATTTGATACCAACCACTCCAGCTCTACCTAACACCGCACAATTTTCATTTCAAGAGAAAGGAGTGATTGTTCACATGGTCAGTGTGTGCTTTCTTGATTTCTATATTCTTTGCATTGCAAGTTTGGTAATGATATTGCAGAGATAGGAGAGAACCATACAGAGAACACTGCTAGACTTTCACCTTCTTCACCATTTCTTGGCAGTATATAAAACTTATGATCAGGAAATGACCATTACACTATGTATGAGGACATATATAAATTGACGCTTAACACTGACAAATTTTGTACACTTTTGTGTTGTTTATTATATTTCACAATAAAGGAAGAAAAACTTAAAAACTAAAGTATGATGGAATTAATTTTCCATTAGAAAACATTCCATTCTTTTAAAACTATTCATTTCTACTTTTTATACTTCTTATGCTTGATATATTTCTAACTGGAATCCAAATTATTATTGGGTTCCCAGCCAATGGGAACTTCTGGCCATGGAATACATACTACTGACTCTCCCAGGCATGGAAGCAGCTCTGCCCTGCTGCTGAGTGTGACACCCAGTCCCACCCATCCGGAAGCCTGGCCAGAGAACCTGACAGCTGTGGACCTCATCCAGAAGCTCTGCTCTGGGAGCTGAGCCAGCAGCTCTGCCCAGCTGCTGAGAAGAGCCTCTGGCCCTACATCACCAGGGAGTCTAAACATTGTTTCTGGGTGGCTCAGAGCCCAGCCTACCATACCACCAAGCTGAAGAGCCCAGCCCGCAAGCCCTTCTAGTCTACTGCCCTGTCCAGCTGCAGTACACAGCCTGAAGCCATGCCCAATCAGGGACCCCACTCATTGCAGAGCACATTCTCCAGAACCATGCATTGGCCTACAGCAGGACACAGCTGGAGACCTACTGCACTCTGTACAGAAATAGAAAAAAAAATACTTAAATATACTTAAATTAATATAGAAGCACAAAAGACCTTGAGTAGCCAAAACAATCCTGAGAAAGAAAAACAAAGCTGAAAGCATCATATTTTCTAATTTTAAGCTATACTACAAAGTTATAGTAATAAAAACAGTATGATAATGGCATAAAAAGAGACTCATAGACCAATGGAACAGAATTTACAACCCATATATAAACCTATGTACATATGGTCAATTAATATTTTACAGTGGATCCAAGAATATGCAATGGGAAAAAAAACAATCTCCAATAAATGGTGTTGGAAGAAGTGAATATTCAAATGCAAAAGAATAAAACTGAACCTCTGTTTTATACCATACACCAAAATCAACTCAAAATGAATTACAGACTTAAATGTAAGACCTAAATTCATTAAACTTTTAAAAGGAACCATAGGGAAAAAAGCTTCATGACATTTGTCTTGGCAGTGTTTTTGTGCATATGACAAATCTCCCCACAACAAAAGAAAATATCAACAGAGTGCAGTGGTAACCTACAGAATGAAAGAAAATATTTGCAAACCACATATAAGTTAAGATGTTAATATCTAAAATATATAAGGAACTCATAAAACTCAGTAGCAAAAATAATAATATAATAATAATAGTAATAATTAAAATAGACAAAGGACCTGAGTAGTCAATTTCCAAAAAAAGATATTTAAATGGCTAACAGGAACACAAACAGGTGCTCAAAATCACTTATCAAAGAAATGCAAGTCAAAATCATAATGCGATATCACCTCACACCTGTACAATGGTTGTCATCAAAAAGAAAAGAGATAAGAGCAGGGAGGATATGGTGAAAAGGGAATCTTCAAGTACTGTTGGTAAGATTGTGAAATGGTGCAGCCATTGTGGAAAACAATATGAAGGGTCCTCAAAAATTTAAAAATAGAGCTGTCATGTGATCCAAAAATTCCACTTCGGGGTATATATCTCTAAAAACAAAACCACTGTTTTGAATAGATATCTGCACTCTTATGTTCACTGCAGCATTATTTACAATAGCCAAGACATACAAACAACCAGTGTATCCACTGATAGATGAATAAAGAAAATGTCTATGATGAGGAATGAGATAATAAAATTAGGAAAATTAGTAAATGGCCAGGAAAAGGGAGGAAAACTCAACCCAAAATGAGAGAAAAGTGCAGAAGTAAAATGATAAAAGAAGATGCAGGCAATAAAATTGTGGTCCATGTTCTATGGCCATCTTCATGTTCACATCATGTTTCTCCTTTTATCCATGTCTCTGTGTTTAAATATCCTCTTCTTATAAACCAGTCACATTGGATTAGAGCTCACCCTAACAATTGCATTTTAACTTGGTTATCTCTGTAAAGACCCTTTCTCCACATAAAATTACATTCTGATGTACTGGAGATTAGAACACAATCTCACCGATAACACCTATTGCACTTACATTTCTATCATTGTACTTCTCCTATTGTATTACAATAGTTTGCCCATCTTTCTTCATAATTAGACTTTGGGACAATTTAGACACACAGTAGTCACTCAGTAAATGTCAAGGTTTAATGTGAATGTATTCTGTAAGGAAAGGTTATAGATCCTAAGATCCAACTTCAGCTTTCTCCATAGTGCTTCTGAAAAGTAAGTAGATAGCCTCTGCTTCAAACCTCCATCCAGATTTAAGCACCTTTTTTCTGGGTTTTTCCTACTTTTTACCATATTGTAGTGAATTTATGAATGAATGCAACTGAAGTCCTTACTAACGCTGCAAAGAAAAAGGACCCTGACTTTATATTCATCTTCCTACTCCCAGTACCTAGTGCCATGCCAGAATCATTGTAAATATTTGACGTTTATTGAAATAACCAAAAAAACAGGACTATGATTCAGACCAAAGAAGAACGAACAAAAAACATTTCCATATGGACATCTTAGGAATGGCTACACTCTTCATGACTATATAGGGCACATGGGTTTTCCAGTGTTGCCCATTTATTAAAAGCTGATGTCAGTGTAACCTCCAGATTGCATCTGCCTCCTATCACTATGTCCCATGAGAAGTGAAACCAAATTATATTCATAGTGAAGTGAAAGTTCTTCAAGGTCTTGCCTCTGTTGTCAGTTTTCAGGAAAGGAAAAAACATCATATTTCACCGTCTCTCTATTAGGACAACAGTAAGAAATAATTCCCTTAATGAGAAGTGATATTCAGAGCCAAAGGCTGCAGGGGCATTTTGTGGGAAGATGCATTTTTAAGAGAGTTTTGCAGGAAAAGGAGTGCTGCAATCCAGTCTTAATGTCATCTTGGCATTGTCTTAATTCCCAGTCCAGATGTCCTACTAGGAGGGCTGACAGTGAGGGTATCTTCTTGCTGTTGACACTTTTTCCCCTTGGAAATTCAGCAAATACCATAGCTGTGTGTAGTTTGTCCTCACCTCCAGAGACATGGGCTAAAAGAAATGCTTCGCTTGGCACAAATTCAAGGCCATTCATTATACTAAGAAACATTATGCATCACAATTAAAGGAAATGTTATATTTCACTTAATACCATCCACTCATCTTAAGATATATTTTTATTTTAGACTCCCTCTGTGAACGCCACATTCTTGGAGGATCCATGAACAGAGATAATAGTATGGATATGTGCCAGGCAGTAAAATCTTACTTAAAATAATCAGTAACAGTGAACTTTGTAAAGCTGAAATAGCTAGGCCATTCGCTCACCCCAATGTTGAATTGATTAAGAGTGTGCTGAGTCCTAAGCAATCTTTCAATCTGTTATGAAATAATCAAGTCTGGTTTTCTTTTTTCTTTTTTTTTCTTATTTATTTATTTTTTCAAATACATTTGTCTCTGCCCTTCCCCCACCATTTTCCCTTGCCCCCTTCTCCCTTCCCTCCCTCAAACCTTCCCCTTTGGTTTTGTCCATGAGTCCTTGCTATAAGTTTTTTGACTTACCCCTTCCCTTCCTTCTCCCCCTGCCCCACCTCCCTCCTTCCCTCTTGTCTCTGTTGGTTTCTTTTCCTTTCAATGTTGCTGGTCTTATTTTCCTTGCATCTTTGTATTGTTGGTTAGGTTCCACTTATAGGTAAGATCATATGGTATTTGTCTTTTCAATAAAATTTAACTACCTAGCATGACATTAAAGTTATTCCCTTCAAATTTCTATTGTTTCATTCTTGATTTTATGCTGTGGTATGTCCTTCTATGTGAATCTGTAATTTGAAAATAAAAATTTTTTAACATGTTGATAGCTAAGTCTTTATGGAGACAGTTCTGTCAATTCTTTCCTGTACTTTGAATTTGCCTCTTTAGTAGGTCCCGAAAGTTTTTGACCCAAGATATTTTCTACAGATGTGTCTCTGCAATTTAGGTCTGCGTTTATATATGTTTCTATTTATATTTGAGGCAACCACTAACTTGGAAATATATTTATTAATCTTATTTCAAAAGATGAAAGCTTAATTGGTAGGAAGAGATTGGCTCTGTTTGAGTGTATTTGTTAACATAAAACCTTAGTAGAGATCATTAGGTCCTAACTGGGAAAAAGAATTGGTCTTCCTGCTGTTACCTGGAACTGACTCTGCTTATCATTAGAGTAGTGGTAGGGCGGTGCTTAGGTATAAAGCTTACCTGGATTTCATAGGATCACATGGGGGTTAGATGACCAATGGGAGGCCATTGCTAGAGAGAGATTGCAACATCTGCTAACTAAATCAGGGTTGATATAAGGGCAGTGCTGTAGGGAAAGAAAATTCTATTTGTGCATCTCTTCTCTCTGCCTCTCTACTTTTAGGATTAGCTACTCTCTCTCTTTCTAATGATAGCATTATTATTTTTACCTTTTGTTTACCCCAACCTGTTTCTTTCTTTCCCTCCCTGTCTTATTAAACTTCAGCCATGCTTTTCCTAGCTGCTCCATAATGTTCTCTCTCTAGAAACCAAATTGTCTTTTCTCAGTTTGTCATGAATAAATTGATAAGTGATTCAGTTAATAAGAAATTGAAAACCATAATAACATGTTTCACCAAATATGAAAGGTTCAAGGTGATAGGGGTATGGTGGTCTAAGTCAGGGAAATAGGCCACAGAAAAAGTCTGACCAGGATCCCAAGAACTGAAATGCCTGGTATCATGTCTGCCCCCAGGGTGACTTGTGCAGAATTCTACTTCATGGGAATCAGCAGAAACTCCGAAAATGTGCCAAGTTATGCAACACTCTCAAAATAACACAGTGTCTGTTGCTCAACAATTATTTGTTGACTATAAATAAATAGGAATCAGTCTTTGTTCTTCTGGGAAAATAATATATAGTGTGGGTCCTTTATGCAGTTCAAGAATGGGTAAGGGGAATCATAATTTAAAATTATTTTCATGATACAAAAAAAAAAAAGTCTGTGTCATTTCCCCTACTTTCCTGACTGTGCCTTGAGTAACCTTTTAAATGCTTGCTATGTGTTTGTAATAACACATCAGATAATCCAAAAAATATGAATTCACGATTTTATTGCTATTTACTTTAAATTAATTCCAATTCTAAGCCAAGAGACTAGAATAACACAAATAAAACAGTTTATTGCTAATGATAAGGTCAGAGGAGTTTTGTCTGCTATTCCACTGGCTTGCTAGATACCTTTGTCTTTCCAGTCAATGGTTCTGATCCTGGAGCACACTTAGGAAGAGCTACTGAGATGGCTACACTTTCTTGAGCCAGAAGGGCCTGGGACAGGCTAATTTTCAACCCTATTAAAACCATTTTCTCACTTATTACATATTCTCCCTTTTTTTCTGTCTCAGGATGTAGAAGTCTCATTCTGGGTAGCTTAACAGGAGCCAAGTCAACCATTAAATGTTACCTGGCTCAGAGTGAGTACCCACGATACAGGAGCATCAGTCCTCAAAGACAAGCAGATCTATGCTTATCATCTTTTCTGAGAGGTGATTTCACATTCTATTTACCAGACTTTTGGCTCTGCATTTGGCTCTGAGCTGCCCTGGAAGTGTGTGGAATGTTTGTGAAATGCCTGATATGTTTGTAATTTGCATTTGCCAACTCTATTTGGAAATCAATACAGAAACAAAAAAAACTAAAGGCAACTATTATGTTGCCCAATGTGTAATTACTATTTCCCATAGTTCATTCTTTTCCTTGGAAATGACTGTTTTGATACCAAGTAATGTGATGTATTTACGGGAAAATAAGAACCATCTTTGCTCCAGGGCTTACTTCCTAGGGTATGTGCAACCAATGATTCCTCTCATTGTCAAGCTTTTGCCACTGTTCATTATTCCCAAAAATCTCAGGGCCTTACATTTTATTTTTATGACATGGTCTAGTGTTTCTTTATGGGCCAGAAAATGTGCCACCATTTCTGAATGCCCTCCATGCCTGGCTCCACACTGTGGTCTCAAGTCTTTTTCTCTCACTTCTAGCTATTCCCTAACTTATGTTATCCTTTCTCCTTTAGTTGTTGCCCTCATCCAAATTCTTTCCATCTTCAATACCCATATCAATTCTTTTCTATTCTTATAAACATTGCCTTGGACTTCTGCTTACATTAACCCCTCTCTGAATTTATGTGTATGTGTAATTGTTACAATTTTAGATTACAAGTCCCTCAAAAGTGATGGGCATCTCATGTTTGTTGTAGTTCCCTGATGTCCTGCACAGCCCTGAGCACAATGCAGACTCATATATATTCACACTGCTTGTAAGCCATATATATGCATGTTGTGTATAAGCCCCCCACTTATTGCTGCCATCTGCTGGGCACTGTGATGATGAGGAAAGAGCACCTCTTCTCTTCCTATCTAATGGACATTTATGCTCCAAGATAAATATAATAATGAAATAACTATTATCTTTGTCATTATTATTTCAGGTATTGTGTGCCTGTTATATGAGTTAAGCTCCGCATATTCATACCATATTTTTCTGTGTATAATGAGCACCCGCATTTTTGGCCCAAACTTTCAGGAAGAAATATCTTTTGTTTTAATTTTTGAATTCCATTTTTAACTTATTTATATTTAGATACTTGATTTTGTATTATAAAGGTTATTATTTTGCATACAGATATCATTATTGCTTTCTAGAGTTACACATTTAACACATAAGCATAAATGAAAGAATTAAAAGTATTTATATAGATATGGAATTACCACTATCCATGTATAATGCACATCTCTCAAAAACTTGGGCAAAAAAGTGTGCATTATACACAGCAAAATACCATACATCATTTCATTTGATCCTTAGGACATTCTAGCAAGAGGTGTGTTGGCATTGCAGTTTTAGAGGAGAAGACACTGAGGCTCAGAGAAGTTAAATGATTTCCCTAGGGTCGCAAAGACCATAAATGATAAAGGTGAACTGGGTCTAGGTTATGTTTCTCTTAAACCAACCATAGGAATGTGTTTTTTTATCTTGTTCTGTGATGACATTTTAGGGAGTGGGAGTGAGGGGTGCCGCCAACAACTCTCCTTCCCTCTCCCCAGGTACCTGCAGCTCCAGGCCCACCCCAGGGTGCCCCAGGGCTCCTTTGCAGTGCTCACAAAGGGCCTTCCCATTCTTAGGGAAAATTATCCCTTCTTATATTCTCTAACTCAATATTTCTCTTCCCACTCTCAGTGCCTTCATGAAAACAGAGACTTGTCTCTTGCTTACGGCTATGGAGCCAAGGCTTCCCACAGTGCCCAGCAGAGTAGGCTCCCAGGGGACACTTAGTGAATTAGTCAATGAAATTAGCATTATCAAAGCAAGTATTTCTAAGGATAATAGTGAAAACTAATATTTATTGAACTAACTATATGCCAGGTATTCCAATAAGACTTTGCACACATTAATTTAATATTGAGAATACCTTTCAATACCTATTTTATTGATGAAGAAACTGAGGCACCAAAATGTTATGTAGTTTACCTAGTCAAGCAGCTCATCAGTTTTGGATCTGGGATATTAAACCAAACCAGGTCCAAAGGATATTAAACTTAACTGCTAAGAAAATTATTCATAAATCCAATTCTCCAACAAAATTGTACCCGCTACCACAACTAAGAAAGGCTGAGAAAAGTGATCCATTTGGGATCACGTTATGTCATGTACTTTTGTACAGATCACACTGTATTATATAATTTGTTTATGTTTGTCTTTGGCATTCTTAAATGAAATAAGTGGGTTGAAAAACAAAATTATGTAAAAAATTAAAGCAAAACAAAAATATAGAATTAAAACTGGATATTTTATGCCTGAGAAATTGATTTGATTATCATATAAATGACATAGCTCTGTGTTGATTAAGATAAAAAATAAACACTACCATGCACCAGAGCCCAATTATTTTCATCTTATGTTAGTTTTTATGATGTGAATTTGCTGAGCAATAACATCTTATTCTCTTTGTACCTCCAATTTCATCTTACACATTACTATCCAGGTTAAACTAGATATTGTTTATAACAGGTGTAATTGAATTGGCTCTCTATTTTGCTGTTGTGCCTTAGGTGCTCATTATCCCTCAGAGTTACCTGGTAAGTACTGACATCTTTGTCTTGGGGAAATATGTCCTATGAGTTAGTACTCTGAGTTATGGAAATGCAGAGAGCAAGCCATATGGTTTGTTGAGTGAGGTCAGAGATTGAGAGGTCCCCGATGACTTTAGTATGCAAGTGTGTTGCTAAGAGACCATATTGATCCTTCTTAGCATCTTGGCCAGTGACCTCCTCTTTTTTCCAGTGATTGATTGCTATCACTTACAGTATCAGGTAGATAGAATCTTTGTCTTGTTTTCAAAATTTATAAAGTTAAAAAGTCTAATCATTTAAGCCTAAAATGGTTCATGGAATTTTTTAACACCTGTAGCAGCCAATCATTAGGAATACCTGCTCATTTAGTGTGCCCAAGTTCAAATACAGTAAAGTAGATTATTCCTCCCTTCATATAAGATGGCGATAAAAATTGGTTTATTATTAAAAAAGTCAATTTGCTTTTTAACAATCAGAACCAATTTGTTTTGTGTCTGCCTTGCTCACCTTTGTCTTAAGCACAAAGTTCCAACTAGAATATATCAAGATGATTCCGCTTCAATCACTGACACATTCTAGTTAGAGAAAATATCAGAAGACTTCATCAAACCTCAGTGCTTTGATGTCTGGTTCCTAATGGTCAGGTTGTACAGTGTAGTCAATAACTCAATAACCAGTCCACTGACACTTTCTCCGACTTCGTGGTCCCAGGGCAGGGGTTCACTGAATCAGAAGACTGCTCTCACTAATGACAGTGGAATCGTACACACAGTCAGGTTTTTGTTCATAGCTCTCAGTGATTAAACAGTTTATATACATAGAGTTTTGTCTAATATGTTAGAATAGATGAAAAGAATCAGACGGAAACAGGCTTCAAGACAATACCTTTTTATTGGATCTGTGGCAGATTTCATTTAAAACATTACCTCAACATTATTTTGCCCAGCCTGCCTTAGCTGAGAGAGGGAGTTAAAGACCCTGTAATCCTATAAACCTTGACTTCTCTGAGATTCCCCAGAAAAATGGAGATTTTATGGGAGTTTTCATAAGTAATGATAGATTCTAAGTGCTTATTTTGTGACAAACATCACTGATCAGAGAGAGAGAAACAGAGAGATTTAACTGTTATTTTTCTTATCCATCAAAACTACCCTATAGGTAGGTATTATTATTTTTTATTGGTTAAATATTTTAAAAGTAATTAATTTATTTTTCTCAAATACATTTGTCTCTGCCTTTACCCCACCATTTTCCCTTGCCCCCTTCTCCCCTCCCTCCCTCAAACCTTCCCCTTTGGTTTTGTCCATGACTCCTTGCTATATGTTCCTTGATTTGTCCCTTCCCTTCCTTTTCCCCCTGCCTCTGCCCCCTCCATCCCTCTTGTCTCTGTTGGTTTCCTTACCTTTCAGTGTTGCTGGTCTTATTTACCTTGCATCTTTGTATTGTTGGTTAGGTTCTGCTTATAGGTGAGATCATATGGTATTTGTCTTTGGCCCCCTGGCTTATTTCGCTTAGCATAATGCTCTCCAGTTCCATCCATGCTCTCATGAAGTTTAGTAGTTCTTTACTTCTTCCTGCTGCATAGTATTCCATTGTGTAAATGTGCCATAGTTCTTTGATCCAATCATCTACTTATGGGCATTTAGGTTGCTTCCAACACTTGCCTATTGTAAAGTGTGCTGTTATGAACATTGGGGTGCAGAGGTTCTTTTGTATTGGAATTTTGGTGTTCTTAGGGTATAGTCCAAGCAAGGGAATCACTGGATCAAAAGGCAGTTCCATTTTCAGCTTTTTGAGGAAACTGCTTTCAACAATGGCTGCACCAGTCTGCATTCCCACCAACAGTGGACTAGGGTTCCCTTTTCTCCACAGCCTCGCCAGCACCTGTTGTTTATTGATCTGTTTATGATGACCATTCTGACCAGTGTGAGGTGATACCTCATTGTGGTTTCGATCTGCATTTCCCTGATAGCTAGTGATGCCGAGCATCCTTTCAAATGTCTGTGGGCCCTGTGTATCTCTTCCTTGGAAAAGCATCTTCCCAGGTCCTTTGCCCATTTTTGATTGGATCATTTGTCTTCTTGGAGTGGAGTCAAGTGAGTTCTTTATATATCTTGGAGATCAAACCTCTATATGATGTATCATTAGCAAATATATTTTCCAATAGAGTTGGCTCCCTTTTCACTTTGATGATGTTTTCTTTAGCTGTGCAGAAGCTTCTTATTTTGATGAGGTCCCACTTGTTTATCCTTTCCTTAATGTCCCTTGCTTTAGGAGATATATTGGTGAAAAATTTACTACATGGGATATATGAGAGTTTCCTGTCAGTGTTCTCCTCTAGGACTTTTATGGTGTTGTGACTTATATATAAGTCTTTTATCCATCTTGAGTTTATTTTTGTGTATGATCTCACCTGATGATCCAATTTCAATTTTTTGCAAGTAGCCATCCACCTCTCCCAACACCATTTGTTGAAGAGCCTATTATTGCTCCATTTTATGCTTCTTCCCGCTTTGTCAAATATTATTTGCCCATATACACCTGGGCTTATTTCTGGGCTTTCTATTCTGTTCCACTGGTCTATGGGTCTGTTCTTGTGCCAGTACCAGATTGCTTTGAGTATAGTGGCTTTGTAGTTTAATTTGATGTCCAGTACTGTGATCCCTCCTACTTTGTTTTTCTTTCTCAAAATTGCTGCAGCTATTCGGGGTTGTTTATGGTTCCATGTAAATTTTTGAAATGTCTGTTCTATTTCTGTAAAATATGTCATTGGTATCTTAATAAGAATTGTGTTGAATCTATAAATTGCTTTGGGTAGTATGGACATTTTGATGACATTAATTCTTCCAATCCAAGAGCACAGTATATGCTTCCATTTATTTGTGTCTTCCTTATTTTCTTTCTTCAATGTCGTATAGCTTTCTGTGTACAGGTCTTTTACCTCCTTGGTTAAATTTATTCCTAGGTACTTAATTTTTCTTCTTGCTATATCAAATGGTATTATTTATTCTTATTTCTTCTTCTTCTCTTTCATTGCTGGTGTACAAAAATGCCTTTGATTTCTGAATATTGACTTTGTATCCTGCTGTTTTGCCAAATCCACTTATTAGGTTGAGTAGTATATTGGTAGAGTCTACAGGGTTTTCTATGTACACTACCATGTGATCTGCAAAGAATGTTAGCTTTACTTCCTCCTTTCCTATTTGGATGCCTTTTATTTCTTTTTCTTGTCTGACTGCTGTGGCTAGGACTTCAAATACGATGTTGAATACAAGTGGTGAAAGTGGACATCCTTGTCGTGTTCCTGATCTTAATGGGAAAGCTTTCAGTTTATGCCTGTTGAGTGTGATGTTGGCTGTAGGTTTTTCATATAAGGTCTTTATTATGTTGAGGAATGCCCCAGTTATTCCCATTTTGCTGAGTGTTTTCATCATAAATGGGTGCTGTACCTTATAGAATGCTTTTTCTACATCTATCGAGATGATCATGTGGTTTTTGTCTTTTATTTATGTGATGCATCACGTTTATTGACTTGCGTATATTGAACCATCCCTGAATACCTGGGATGAATCCCACTTGATCATGGTGGATAATCTTTTTAATGTATTGTTGAATGCGGTTTGCCAATATTTTGTTGAGGATTTTAGCATCTATGTTCATCAGTGAAATTGGCCTGTAGTTTCCTTTCTTTGTAGGGTCTTTATCTGGTTTTGGGATTAGGGCGATGCTGGCCTCATAAAAAGAGTCTGGGAGTCTTCCCTCCTCTTGGATTTTTTGGAATAGTCTGAGGACAGGGGTTAGCTCTTCCTTAAATGTTTTGTAAAATTCTCCTGTGAAACCGTCCGGCCCTGGGCTTTTGTGTGCCGAGAGTTTCTTGATTACTGCTTCCATTTCTCCAGCTGTTATCGGTCTGTTCAAGCTTTCTGTTTCTTCCTCCTTCAGTGTTGGAAGATTATACTTTTCTAAAAATTTGTCCATTTCATCCAGGTTTTCAAATTTCTTGGCATGCAATTGTTCATTGACAATCCTTTATATGTCTGTGGTATCAGTTGTTATTTCTCCTCTTTCATTTCTGATATTATTAATTTGGGTCCTCTCCCTTTTTTTCTGGGTGAGTCTGCTTAAAGGCTTGTCAATTTTATTTATCTTTTCAAAGAACCAGCTTCTGGCTTGGTTGATCCTTTGAATTGTTCTTTTCATCTCCATGTCGTTCAGTTCTGCTCTAATCTTGTCTATTTCCTTCCTACTACTTGCTCTGGGATTTATTTGTTGTTGTTTCTCCAGTTCTTGAAGTTGTAGTGTTAGGTCTTTTATTTGAAATGTTTCTATCTTTCTAAGGTAAGTCTGTATTGCTATGAACTTCCCTCTCAGGACAGCCTTTGCTGTGTCTCAGAGGTTGTGGACTGCTGTATGTTCATTTTCATTTGTTTCTAGAATTTTTTTTATTTCTTCTCTTATCTCATAATTGATCCATTCATTGTTTAATAGTCTAAAATTCAGTCTCCATGAGTTTACAGGTTATTGAAGTTTCTCTTTGAGGTTGATTTCCAGTTTCAAGGCCTCGTGGTCTGAGAAAAAGTTTGGTATTATTTCCATTCTCCTGAATTTGCTGAGGTTTGCTTTGTGTCCCGTCATGTGGTCTATCCTTGAAAAACTCCAATGAGCATTTGAAGAATGTGTATTTTGCTTCTTTGGGATGCAAGGTTCTATATATGTCACTTAAGTCTATTTGATTCAGTGCATCATTCAGCTCCACAATATCCTTATTGATGTTTTGTTTGGAAGATCTGTCCATTTTTGACAGTGGGGTGTTGAAATCCCCTACTATCAGTGTGTTGCTGTCTATATCTTTTTTGAAGTCGTCCAAGATTTTCCTTATATACCTGGGTGCCCCCTATGTTGGGCACATATAAGTTTACAATGTTGATGTCTTCTTGACAGATTCTTCCTTTAAGTATTATAAAGTGTCCCTCTGGGTTTCTTTCTATGACCTTTGTTTTGAAATCAATTTTGTGATATAAGTACTGCAACTCCTGCATTCTTCTCTTGCCTGTTTGCTTGGAATATTTTTTTCCATCTGTTTACTTTCAATCTGTGTAGGTCTTTTGCTCTGAGGTGGGTCTCTTGTAGGCAGCATATGTGTGGGTCATGTTTTCTTATCCAGTCAGCTACCCTGTGTCTCTTGATTGGGGCATTTAGTCCATTTACATTGAGAGTTATTACCGATAGAAACCTATTCATTTTTTTCTCTTTGTACCTGTGTTTTTCCATTTCTCACTCTTTTCCTTCATCTTCTTAAACCAGTCCCTTGAGCATATCTTCGATGCTGGTTTGGTAGAGATGTATTCTTTTAGCCTTCTTTTTTCTTGGAAGTTCATTTCCCCTTCTATTTTAATTGAGAGCCTTGCTGGGTAGAGCAGCCTTGCTTGCAGGCACTTGCTTTTCATGACTTGGAGTATTTGTTGCCAGTCCCTTCTGGCTTGTAGTGTTTCTGCTGAGAAGTCAGCTCCTAGCCATATTGGGGCCCCCTTGTATGTTACTTTCTCCTTTCCCTTGCTGCCTTGAGCATTCTCTCTTTGTCTTTGATAGTTGCCAATTTAATGATGATGTCTCTTGGAGTGGACCTCCTTGGGTCCCTCTTGAGTGGGGCCCTCTGTTCCTCCTGGATCCATGAGACCTTTTCTCTCCTCAAATTAAGGAAATTTCCCATCATTACTCTTTCGAGGAGGTTCTCTATTCCTTGCTCCTCTTCTTCTCCTTCTGGTACCCCTATTATGCGGATATTATTGCATTTCAGGTTGTCCTGCATTTCCCTAAATGCCTCTTCATTCTTTTTGAGCTGTTTTTCCCATTCCTTGTTCTTTCTGGGAGCTTTTTTCTACCTTGTCCTCCCTCTCACTGATTCGACCCTCGGCTTCATCCAGCCTGCTTTAGATTCCTTCTACTGTGTTCTTCAATTCAGAAATGCTATTCTTCATACCCTCTTGTGTCTTCTTGATAGTTTCTATGTCCTTTTTTTCAGGCTGATATGGTTTGCTGTAAGATCCTGATAGTTTCTCTGCAGTATCTCATACTTATCTTTGAGCTGGCTAAGCTCATTGAGCTTCCTTAGAACCATTGTTTTGTATTCAAGATCTGATAGTTCCCTTGCCTCTATTTCATTTAGCTCTCTCTCTGGGGATTCCCCTTTTCACTCATTTGGGGGGAACTTCTTTTTCTTCCCATTTTGTGAGAGTCTCTTAAGTAATTTATGTATGTATGTATGTATGTATGCTTCTGCTTCTGTTGATCCATCTAGATTTCCTGACTTTGTTAATTAAATTTCTATGGTAGTAAGCAGGTCTTTTAATTAATTAATTAATTTGTTTGTTTGTTTGCTTGTTTGTTTTTTCTTTAATTTTCTTTCTGGGCCTGCCTCTGATGATGTCAGTTGTTGACTCTATATGACCTCCTTGGGTCGTTTGTTTGAGCTTTCCAGGAGTCTATCGTCTGTGTCTGATTCCTGCTTTGGGCAGCTCTGTGACCCTTTCAATCAGGGATCCACTATTTGTTCGGATTGCTTTGCACTCTCACGCTGGCTCCTGGAACGCGCTCCCTCTCCAGACCGGAACCTGGGCCAACATGATCTCCAGCCCACCTGGGCACTTATTCGCCTAACCTCAGGCACTTGTCTGGCACCCGCTCCCGGTGGGTGCCCCTGAACTGGTCAGGTTAGGGTCTTCTATTGTGTGCTTTCCCTGCTTTTGGCTGTTTGGAGGCATCGCCTGCCCTCGCCAAATGGAGACTAGGGAAACGGGAGGAAGTCAGCTCCAGGACTCTCTGGTTAACCCTATCTCCAGTCTCTACTCCAGGGACTCTGGGCAGCTCTGTGACACCTTTGGCCTGGGATCCACCATTTCTGCAGACCGCTCTGCACTTGCGGGCCCACAAGGGCTGGTTTACGCCTCCCCTGGCCAATGTGTCCACTCCCTCACAGGCCCCGTGTGCGCCAACCTGAAGGAGCCCTCGCCAGCCTGCCGAGGTCCACACACATGCTCGCCAATCCTCGCTGGCCACTTGGCGGGTGTGCGCGCCTGCACTGGGTGGTTTTGGGCTGTCTATTGTGTGCTTTTCAGCTTTTGGCTCTTTGGGGGTGTGGCCTGTTCTTGCACAATGAAGACTACAGAAAGGAGAAGGAGTCAGGACTCCCTGGTTCCTCCTCCCGTTCTTTCCCCAACACCTCAGTCTCCAGTCTCTCCTCAGGGTCTCCGGGCAGTTCTGTGATCCCTTCCGCCAGGGATCCACTATTTCTTTTGACTGTGTTATAATTGCGGGCTGTCTGGCTCATCTGCGCCATGCTTCTGCCTTTGGGGGTGCTTCCTCCCAGCTCAAGATGGAGATTACCAAATGGGGAAGGAGTTGGGTCTCCCTGGTTCCTCTTCCCGTTCTTTCCCCAATGCCTCGGTCTCTAGTCTCTCCTCAAGGCTCTCTATGCAGCTGTGTGACCCCTTCAGCCAGGGATCCTCTATTTCTTCCAGCCAGTGTGCACTTAGCCCCCAAGCTCACATGTGCACAAGCTGTGTGCAGAGCGCACAAAAGGCAGGTTAATTGATTCCATTATGCCTGAGCGAGATGGTAGCTGCAGAGTGGGAGATGAGTTATCACCGGGGCTCCGCAGGCTGCCATCTCAGTTCTCTTCACAAAGTTTTCCTTGCCAATCTTTTCCCAGGCACCAGCCCACTCTGCTGCTGCCTCTACCCAGAGATCAAGGAGGATGACTGCCACTGCTAATTTTTGGGTTGGCCCTTTAAATGTCTCTCTTGATCCCCAGCCGCCTGTCTCTGGTAAAGAGTGCCCCTAAGCTTTTCGGGGTTGCATTTTGTCTGTGTGTTTTCTTGGTTTTAGCTGCTGTAGTCTAGAGGTCCCTGTTTATGGTTCAGACCCTGTTCTTCTCAGGGGGATCCAACTTGCAGTTTCAATGTCCCTCTGGTGCTGGTGCCTGAGGGCTCCCAGTCCACCTTCTCGAGCCTCCACCGCACTTCTCAACCACTGGGATGTGTGAGAGTTGAATCCACTGTCTGTCTGCGGCTCCAAGGCTCCTCTCCATCTATCATTCCACTGTTTTCAAGGTGATTTCTCCACTATTTAGTTGCAATTCCAGTTTTGTCTTAGGAGGAGGTCAGCGTGACTCCCATTCACTCCTCCGCTATCTTCCTCCTTTAGGTATTATTATTTTAAATATGATAAATATATTGAGGCACAGATATTCCAAATGATTAGCTAAGGTCTACACAGCAAGGACTAGACAGATGGGGCCAGGGTCAAGCCCAGGCATTTTAAAGGGCAGGCCAGAACTCCTATCCAACACTATCATGCTGTGCCCTGTAGGAATGGTGACTCATGCATGCCTGGACCTGACCCAAGAGCACAGAATATTTTCAGCAATGCTCCTGTATAATCATCAGAAAATTCCAATACCTCTCATCACTTCCCTCATGATCCTTTGCGACAGCAGCCTGAATCAAATATTTTGCTAACCCAGAACAAGGTCTCCCCAACAGGCCCCCCAGGAAGATGTGGGAACAGGTTTTTGACTCATTATTGAATACATAGCAGGGTTGTCATCCCCACACCTGCGTGACCAATGACTATGACTATGTTGTCCTACATTTCCACATTCCCATTACCTCATACATTTTAATATAGTTACAGTCATCTCACCTTCCTAAATGCCCCTTAATCTTCCCCCATTAAAAATAGAGATGATTAATATCTGCAAAGCACTAACAGAAATGCTGGGAATTAGATACATCCCATGTTTGGAGATTGGACCGGATTGGAGAGGCACACTCCTAAGGATTTAATCATTGTCAAATGTTATCCGTGTAATTTCTACTCAATAAAAGCTAATTCACAGGGGGTTGAAGACAATGTTTTATTCTTTTTCAAGCTTCTGAAAACACTGATTTATCAAAACTCATGGAATTGAAATAATTCTAAATATTTTTAGGTTTATTTTTTCTTTTGATCTCCTTTTATGCTGAAAACAGTATCTTGCAGAATTTTAACTTTGGTCATAAATAAACTCTAGGTTATATGTAAGCATAATGCAATAAAAAGGGACAGTGTGGACATCTCAATGGATCCATTACTAAATTGTAGTTATACTTGTTAGCACACACTGAGAGCTTAGTCTATGCCAGGTACTATTCTAAACACTTTACATTCATTATCTCATTTAATATCGACAACCACCATGTAAGGTAGGTACTATTTTAGCTTCTTTTAACAGAACAGAAAACAGATACAATACAGAGGTTCAGTAACACACCTTATGATACACAGTAATTTATTGGCAGAGATAAGATTTTATCCTGGCACTTAAGGCTGAAGAGCCCATATTTTTTAAATATATTTTTCATTATATTCTTCCCATTACTATTTACCCTCCTTCCCTCTGCAATCACCACACTGTTGCCTATGTCCATGTGTCCCTTTTCTCTTTTGCTCGATCCCTTCACCTCTAACCTCCCCACCCCTTAGCTGTCATCCTGCTCTCAGGATGTTGATTGTTCTCAGTTAATGTCTCAATTTGATCGTTATCGACTTCATCTGGTCTGCCCACCCATGAAGCATCATCCAGTGAGAAATCTCTAGCACTTCTCAAACCATTTTTGACTAGTTCAATCAATCACATCATCCTCTTCATACACTGCACAAATTTTTTTTTGCATTTCAATTGCCCTTTTACCTTTCCTGAAATAATAAAGCATAGTATGTCAAAAATGTTGCATTATTTTTACCATCTTCAATATTAAAATGGCTAGACAAAAATTCATCAATTTTCATAAGTTTTTTAAAATGCACCCTGATATGACAGCTATTACAATACAATCTAACAAAATTGTTTTGAATGAAGTTAAGGACAACTAAGCACTACTAAAGTCATCTTAAGGAAGGAAACAAAGATATCTATAGTTATGCACAGTTTTTATACAGTTATATAGTTACATTTATGCACACAGATTAGAGAGATGATGATAGATTAGTAAAATAGATAGATGATAGATAGATAGATAGATAGATAGATAGATAGATAGATAGATAGATAGATAGATAATCTACAGGTGCCATGTGTCATAAGAAAGATTGAGGATTGGGCCCCTCCTCAGGCCCAGAGTCTAAATCTTAGCTGCCTAAACAAATCATAGAAACTACATTTCTTTTGCTAATACTTAGTTTACAAATGGCATTTTGCACAATTGTAGTCAATAGGACATATTGAGAAGTCAGATGGCTGGTCTTGTAAAAAGCTTTTCTTTTTTAATTGTTCAGTTACAGTTGTCCCAATTTCTCCCCCACTACTCTCCCCTGCCCATCCAACCTCCCCATTATTCTCGAAGATAATCACTACCCCACTGCCCTTGTCCATGAGTCCTTTATATATGTTCCCTGACCTTTCTCCTTCTTTCCCCCATTATGTCCCTCCTTCCTCCCCTCTAGTCACTGCCAGTTTGTTCTTTATTTCCATGTCTCTGGTTCTTTTTTGCTCATTTGTTTGTTTTGTTGATTAGATTCCACTTATAGGTGACATCTTACGGTATTTGCCTTTCACTGCCGGGCTTATTTCAGTTAGCATAATACTCTGTAGCTCTATCCATGTTGTCTCGAAGGGTGAGAGTTCTTTCTTTCTTTCTGCTGCATAGTATTCCAATGTGTAACTGTAGCACAGTTTTTTGATCCACTCATTTACTGATTGGCACGTACACTGTCTCTAGCACTTGGCTATTATAAATAACACTACTGTAAACATAGGAGTGCATAGGTTCTTTTGAATTGGTATTTTATGGTTCTTAGGGTATAATCCCAGCAGTTGAATCACTGGGTCAATAAGAAATCCCATTAAGAGTTTTTTGAGGAAATTCCAAACTGTTTTCCACAGTGGCTATACCAATTTGAATTCCCACCAACAGTGTTCTAGGGTTTCCTTTTCCCCACAATTTCACCAGCACTTTTTGTTTGTTGATTTGTTTATGATGGCCATTCTGACTGGTGTGAATTGGTATCTCATTGAGGTTTTAATTTGCATGTCTCTGATGGCTAGTGATGCTGAGCATCCTTTCATATGTGTAGGGGCCCTCTGTATGTCCTCCTTGGAGAAGTGTCTGTTCAGGTCCTTCGCCCATTTTATAATTGGACTGTTTGTCTTCCTGCAGTGGAGTCATGTGAGTTCTTCATATATTTTGGAGATCAAATCCTTGTCCAAGGAATCATTGGCAAATACATTTTCCCATACAGTTTGTTCCATTTTCATTTTGCTGATGTTTTCTTTAGCTGTGCAAAAGCTTCTTATTTTGATGAAGTCCCATTTGTTTATTCCTTCCTTTATGTCCCTTGTTCTAGGGGACATACATAGTTTTCTGAATACAGGTCTTTTACCTCCTTGGTTAAGTTTATTCCTAGGTACATTATTTTTCTCGTTGCAATAGAAAGTGGGATTTTTTCCTGATTTCTGTTTCTGATATTTCATTGTTGGTGTACAAAAATGCTTTCAATTTCAGAATATTGACTTTGTATCCCAGGTTTGCCAAATTCACTTATTAGATTGAGTAGATTTTTTTGGTGGAATCTACTGAGTTTTCTACGTACACTATCGTATCTTCTGCAAACAACGACAGTTTTACTTCTTCCTTTCCAATTTGGATGCCTTTTATTTCTTTTTCTTGTCCAATCAATTTGGCTAAAACTTCCAATAATATGTTGAATAAAAGTGGTGAAAGCAGATGCTCTTATATTCTGCCTGACCTTATGAGGAAAGATTTTAATTTTTGTTCATTGAGTATGACATTGGCTGTGGGTTTCTCATATATGGCCTTTATTATGTTGCAGTATGCCCTCTTTATTCCAATTTTGCTGTGTGTTTTATCATAAATGGGTACTGTCCCTTATCAATTGCTTTCTCAGCATCTATTGATGTGATCGTGTGGTTTTTGTCTTTACTTTTGTTTATATGATGTAGTATGTTTATTGACTTAAGAATATTGAACTATCCTTGCATCCCTGGGATGAATCCCACTTGATCATGGTATATGTTCTCTTTAATGTATTGCTAGATCCAGTTTGCCAATATTTTGTTGAGGATTTTAGCATCTATGATCATCAGTAATATTGACTTGAAGTTTTATTTCTTTGTTGTGTCTTTATCTGGTTTTGGGGTTAGGATGATGCTAACCTCATAAAAAGAGTTTGGGAGTCTTCCCTCTTCTTAGGTTGTTTTGGAATAGTTTGAGCATATACAGGTTAGTTCTTCCCTAAATGTTTGGTAAAATTCTTGAAGCCATCTGGTCCAGAGCTTTTGTGTGCTGGGAGTGTTTTGATTATTGCTTCAATTTCATTAGCTGTTATCAGTCTATTCAGGCTTCCTGCTTCTTCTTGATTCAGTTTTGGAAAGTTATATGTTTCTAGCAATATGTCCATTTTTCCCAGGTTTTCAAATTTCTTGGCATATATTTGTTCATAGTAATTTCTTACAGTCTTTTTTATTTCTGTGGTATTGGTTGTAATTTCTCCTCTTTCTTTTTGTATTTTATTTATTTGGGTCCTCTCTCTTTTTTATTTATGTGTCTGGTTAAAGGTTTATCAACTTCGTTTTTCTTTTCAAAGAACCAGCTCATGTATTTATTGATCCTTTGAATTCTTTTTTTAGTCTCTATGCTATTTAATTCTGTTCTGATCTTGATTATTTCCTTCCTTCTACTCTCCTAGGGCTTTGTTTGCTGTTGTTTCTCCAATTGTTATAGTTGTAATATTAGATTGTTTATTTGAAATGTTTCTATCTTTTTTAGATAGGCCTGTATGCTAGGAACTTCCCTCTCAGGACTGCCTTCCTTGTGTCCCATAGGTTTTGGGTTGTGGGGTGTTCATTTTCATTTTTTTTCCAGACACTTTCTGATTTCTTCCTTGATCTCATTGTTTACCCATTCATTGTTTAGTATCATATTATTCAGTCTCCATGACTTTGACAGCTTTTGAATTTTTTCCTTTAGGTTGGTTTGCAATTTCAAGCCATTTTGATCTGAGAAGAAGCTTGATAGGAATTATATCAATTTTCTTGAATTTGTTGAGGCTTGTTTTGTGTCCTATCATGTGATCTATCTTTGAGAATGTTCTATGTGCATTTGAAAAGAATACATATTTTATTTTTGGGGGGTGAAAAGTTCTGTATATGTTAGTTAAGTCCATTTGTTCTAGCATGTTATTCAGTGCCGCAATATCCTTCTTGATTGTTTGGAAGATCTGTCTATTGTTGACTGTGGTGTGTTAAAGTCCCCTACAGTAAGTGTGCAGCTGTCTCTATCTTTCTTGAAGTCTCCCAAGATTTTCCTTATGTATTTAGGGGTTCCTATGTTGGGTATATATAGGTTTACAATGTTTATGTCTTCTTGATGGATTCTTCCTTTGAGTGTTAAGAAGTGTCCTTCTCTTCTTCTTTTATGGCCTTTGTTTTGAAATCTATTTTGTATGATATAAGTATTGCTACTCCATATTCTTTTTTCTGTTCATTTGCTTGTAATATCTCCTTCTGACACTTCACTATCAGTCTATTTAGGTCTTTTTTTCTGAGGTGGATCTTGTAGGCAGCATGTTTTCTTATCCATTCAGCTACCTTATGGTTTTTGATTTGGAGCATTTAAGTCATTTATATTTAAGATTATTATTATAGGTACTTTATTCATTGTCTTTTTTTTATTTGTACCTGTGTTCCTCTCTCCCTCTATTTTTCTTCACCTTCTTAAATCAATCCCTTTAGCATGTCTTGCAATGCTGGTTTAGTGGAAGTATATTCTTTTAGCCTTCTTTTGTCTGGGAAACTCCTTGTTTCATCTTCTATTTTAAATGAGAGCCTTGCTGGGTAGAATATTTTTGGTTGCAGGCTTTTGCTTTTCATTACTTGGAATATTTCTTGCCATTCCCTTCTGGCTTGTAGTGTTTCTGTTGAGAAGTCAGCTGCTAGATTTATTGGGGCACCCTTGTATGTTATTTTTTTTCTCTCTTGCTGCCTTCAGGATTCTCTCTTTGTCTTTGAATTTTTCCATTTTAACTATGATGCTGTCTTATAATGGGCCTCTTTGGGTTCATCTTGATTGGACCCTCTGCACTTCCTGTCCTTGCATGACTTTTTCTCTCATCAAAGGGAAGTTTTCTGTCATTATTTTTTAAAATAGGTTTTCTATCTCCTGCTCCTCTTTTTCTCCTTCTGGTATCCCTATTATATGGATATTATTATGTTTCATGTTGTCCTGCACTTCCCTTAACTCCTCTTCATTCTTTTTTAAACATTTTTCATTGTTTTTCCCTGTCTGGGAATTTTTTTCTACCTTTTCCTTCAGCCCACTGATTCAATCCACTGCTTCATCTAACAGGCTTTTAACTCTTTCTAGTGTGTTCTTCTTTTCAGATATTGTATTTTTCATTTCCTCTTGCCTCATTGATAGCTTCTATGTCCTTTTCCATGGTGGTATAGTTTGCAGTAAGTTCCTTGAAGCTTCCCTGGAGTTCTTTAAAGTTCTCACTTAGCTCCTTGAGCATTCTTATAAACATTATTTTGAACTCAGTGTCTGATAGCTTCATTTCCCCAAATTCATTTAACAATCTTTATGTGGATTCCTCCTTTTCCTTCAATTAGGGGCTGTTCCTTTATCTCCCCATTTTAGATGACTCTTCTTGTTTTTTTTCTGCTTGGTAGATTTATCTGTTTTGACTCCCTGCCTTTGTGGTATGATCTTCTGTGGTAGGGCACCTGTGGGACTCAGTGGTTCAATTTCCTTGATCACATGTACTTGATGTTCTTATGCTGCCCTTTACACCTTTTATGTGGTTGTAATTGGGTTTTGTTTGTTGTTGGGTCATTCTTTGGTAGGTTCTTCCCTCTGACTGACTGACTACAAGTCACTCCACCATCTATATCTTGTGTACTCATATAAAAGTGCTGCCAGAATAAAAACCAAACAGCCCAGGAAACGGACCCACACCTGCAAAGATATCTCCCCCTGACAATTACACTATCAACAGCCAATGTGCCAATATTAATAAAGGTGTAAAGAGATTAAGACTATTATAAGAAAGGAAAAATAAATATGAGATGACTAACTGAAAAAAGAGATTTTGCCAAGGGAGAAGAAGGGTGCAATGATAAGAGTAAAGTATAGAGACAAAGCAAAGTGGGAAAGAAAATAAAATTTACTTCATACTGAAAAAAGGAGAGAAGGTGGAATGGAGTAAGGGAGAAGAAGCATGTAGTATTAGGTTAAAACCAAAGAAAATATATATATTTGTATATACATAGTGAGAAATAAAACAGACAACTGCAACAAAATATATATAAATAATATGGGCTTAATTTCAAAAATAATCTCCATCACAGAGATATCAGCAACCAATCAGTTAAGATATAGGTAGGATGGGGATAAAAGGGTAAAAGGAAAGAAAGAAAGAGCTAAAGAGATGTATAGGGGAAAGAAAAGTTATTTTGAACAGATAGAGTGAGAAGGAATACTAAGAATGCAATGAGAAAACCACCTAAGACAAGAAAAAAATATCATTTAAAACAAAAAAAAAGGGAAGGGCACAAGGAGGGCAAAATAGAGTAGGAGAGGGGAACAGTGAAATTTGAGATTTGAAACACAGAAATAGTCACTACCTAGAAATAAGATTGAAGAACTATAACAACAATCACCTTTTCCACTACCTGTGAGCAAAGATTGATAAAAGTGGAGAGAGAATAAGGATATTTTAAGAATCGGAGAAAGAATGTAAGATGACTAATGATAATCACAGATGGTCTTAAGAGGCTGGAGTGGGAAGAAATAACAATGATGCAGAAAAGAAACAAGTCATAAAAATGGAATTTAAAACAAAAATACAAAGGGGAAGGAAGGATATAGTATGGAGTGAGAGAAGGGAAGAGCAACATATGAGATTTGAAATAAACTATATGGTAAAACCTGGTGCCATGTTATGCCCAAACTTGCAGGATATGAAATGAACGTTAAACAGCTTTGTGAGAGAGAAGATAGCATTTTTTCCCACCTGTCTCTATTTTCTATGCCCTGCTAGGTTTAGTAAATAAGGGCCCAGGGAACTGTGTAGCATGTAGTGCCTGGCAGAGAGACCTATAGTACTTTTTCCTCTTTCCCCTAAAAAAGTATATGCAGCAGGAAACTCCTGGGCCTGACCTCACAGTTTTGCCAAGCCTATAATATTACTGGTGAAGGTGGATTCACCTGTCTGTGAAAGGCTCAGGCTGACTGGGGAAAATCTCAGGCAATCAACTACTGCCTTCCAGACCTGACCCTACTACTCACTCACAGTAGGGTCAGCCTGAATTCTCCACTATGCTCTGTGCTCTGCTTATGAGCCATACTGGGATGGGTCCTTTTGTTCCTGTAGTATATTACCTGCCTCAGAGTTTTTAGTTAGCAAAGCTGCTGTGTCCTGCCCATGCACAGGATATCATCTATCTATATCTATATCGTCTATCTAAAACAAGGGTACCTAATTTAAATGGTGGGTCGAGAAAAGCCTTTCTAGGCAATGACACTTAAGTGGAAATACAAATCATGAGTAGGATAAGACTAGAACTGCTAGATTGGCAAAGAGAGAATGAGAGAAAGAAAAAGAGGGACAGAGAGAGGAAAGGAGATGTAAAAAATTGCCTGAAATTAAGAAATTAAGTTGCATTTCTCTGAGCTTAATTAAACTTTACATAGTTTTCTCCTGACTATAGGCCACTGGTCTTCCTTTCCCTGGGGGCCCCTGCTTAACTCCACATACAGAGGACCTCCTCAGAGGGATTAAAGGCCTAAATGTCAAATATAAAACTACAAACTTAGAAGGAAATATGAAGAAATATTTTTGTGATCTAAGGTATAGAACTTCTAAATATTGTAGAAGCCCAAAACATAAGACAATAAATTGATGAGTGTGATTATATCGAGATCAAAGATTTCTCTCCAATAAAGGACCCCTTGAACAAAGTTGAGAAATGGGAGACAACATTGAAGATGTTAGTTTTATCTAAACACATGGGAGATTAGTAGTGAGACAATCTTGTAAATCACCAAGAAAAGGATAGCAAATCAATAGTAAAATGAGTGAAGGACATGAGGTTTATAAAAGAGGAAACCTAAAAGACTAACAGCCATATGAACAGACACTCAAATCTAGCAATAACCAGAAAAGCAGATTAAAACAGAAGGATACCTTGGCTGGTGTGGCTCAGTAGATTGAGCACTGGCCTGTGGACTGAGAGGTCGCCAGTTCATTCTCCAGTCAGGGCACATGCCTGGGTTGCAGGCCAGGCTCCCAGTCGGGGGTGTGTGAGAGGCAGTCAATCGACATTTCTCTCACACATGGATGTTTCTTTCCCTCTCTTTCTCCCTCCCTTCCCTTCTCTCTAAAAATAAATTAAAAAAAAAAAAAAAACCTTGTTAATGGTAATTATTTTTTGGTCCTTTGAAATTTAAATCATTTTACAATGCAGGTATAGCTTTCTCAAGGACCTGAGACTCATCTCTTTGAAACATAATCATTGAAGGGGAAAGCACCCCAAGAGTCCCACTCTCTATACAGGATAGGAGCCTAATTTCAAAAAGGGAGAATTAGCAAACAGAGATAGCCTAATCACATTGACCAACCTTCCCCCTAATGTCCTTCAGTACATTTTCATTATCCCATCCCACAGTTTAAATATTTCCCTGCCTTTTATTTCAGTAGACTTGAGTTCAAAACTTCTACTCTATTGCAATAGTCTTGAATAAGATTTTTCTTGCCTATTTCAGTAGTCTGTTACAAGTCAATATTACCTCAAATAAGTGAAAAAATTGTTTAAAAATCTATTCAAAGGCAACATAGAGTTGGAAAGCCCATGAAGACTTGAGAGGCCAAGACCCCAAGAAAAAAGGGAGCCAACAACAGATACCACTTTTGCCTTCCATCCATTTGGGTAATCTACAGAGGGTCTGAGTGGCAGAGAAGCTGAGTAGAATTTTCAGAACTTTCATCTGATGCAACTGGCCCAAATATTTCTGCTCCTCTCTATGAATACACAAGGACCTTATCTCTCCTCCTCTGGAATCTGGGCTACAATTAACTACTTTGAACAATGGAATGCAGATCTGGTGCTCTGAAATTTCCAAGCTCAGATGTTAAGAATGTCTAGCTATTCAATTCTTCTCTTGGGACACAGCCACCGTGTTGTGAGGAATCTCAAAGGCCACATGAAAAGGGCCCTGTGGAAGACACATGTAAAAGAGTGGTCCCAGTGGCACTATTTGTGGTGTCTATATCTGAAGCAGCCCAAATGTCTGTCAACATTAGAATGGATGAATAGGTTGTGATATGTTCATACAACAGAACACTAGAGAGAATGAAAATAAACTACTGCTACACACAACAACATGTGTGACTCACAAAAACACAAAAACAAAAGAATTAGTTAAAAATAAGTAAGCCTAATCTATGGCCTGTTAAGAGTGAGTGCATATACTTGGAGTGGATCATGGGGATACTGGAATGGGAGGTTCCCCTGGCAAGTTCTTCTCTAACACTAGCAATGTTATATTTCTTTATCAGGGTGTTCTTTATATGGGTGTGTTCACTTTGTAACAATTCACTGAGCTGCTCTAAAACCTCACATTTTTTACAAAAATTATTTCAGATTGAACAAAAACAAAGGACCTTTCCTTAGCCATAGCTAACAGTTTCTAGCAAGACTTTAGAGAACAGGTAAAGAAACTAAAAATTTATGAAAGAAATAAGAAGTTCTAACAGTATGTTATAATATATATATAATAGAAATGGATCTATTTTAAAAAGTATATTGTGTAATCTAATTGGTGTTGGTATAAAAAATTTGCCCCCTTTCCTGCTGTTTTGGTCATTTCCTTTGGTCATTTCCTTGGAGCCCATGTTTCCAGGAGGACAGATTATTTTTTTATCTTTTTGGAAAGACTACAGCTCCTTTTTCTTGTCACTCACTGATCTCATTCTTAAATGATCTCTTCAGTAAATGGATTGTCTATGGACTGAAGCAGTTCAGATGGAAATGTTCAATTGTCTTATCCTTCAGCATATTTGTTTTCTAATTATGTTTCTCCATCAACTTTATGTCTTTAAATGTCACACTCTAAACTGATGACTTTCTTTGTGAGGTAGGAAGTTTCTCAGCCTTTGCAGAAGAAACAACCTTGTCTGCTTACTAAGCAGGAGGCATTGGAAAGAAATGTGTCTTTTTATGAAGCTATTTCAAACAGTTCCAGAGTTTGTTCCCACCTCCTCACTTAGTGTCATTAAACTTGATAGCTTCCAGTCCTCAGGTGATTCCTATGGTGTAAAAAGTCCAAATGTATATTATGTTATTTACTAAATTATAATGGTTGCTTGTATGTTTCCTCGCCATAGAGATCCTGGGTAGCTCCTTCTCAATAATAATTGTACATTTTTTAAATCTATTTTCCACTGAGCTACTAGGTACATTTCTGTACCATTTGTTGCCATTTTTTAAAAATTACATGTTATTGAGCTTTTTGCTCTTGGCTTTTATAATATAGCAGATTATTACTACACTATACTAAAATGCTAAAGCACAAATATATTTGGCAAAAAAAGAAAACCTACATAATCACAGAGCACCATTATTTCATTTAAAAACTTTCATTTTGGTGTTTTCTTTAGGAAGAGCTATACAAAGCATCCTTATAATAGTTTGGAGCCATGACACAGACATACAACCCCTTATAGGGATAAAATAGGAAATATATCAGAATTCTCAGACTAAGTGACCTTAAAGATCCAGCTCAAACCTGCAAGTTTATATCTAGGTCAACTGACGTCTAGAATAAAAGGCTGCCCAGGCCTTCCTGTCAGTGAGGAAGGACAGTCTGTCCCAAAATGCTGTACACCACACTACATTCACATTCACAAAAAAAGTGCTAAACTGCAACAATAAAACCAGTCCTAAAACTCAGGTAATTTTCATAATCTACTCCATTTGATATCCATTGAAACAATTCTGCCATAGTGTCATTTTGCTCAGTTATGCAGCAACCTCCATTTTCCTCAACAAATGATATTAACTATCTAGCCATCACTTTATAATGAAACACCAGGATGACCTTCTGAGTACTAAATCCCTGAAAATAAATGTTCTCTATAAATATCTTATATGAAAACTTATTTTAAAATGTTTGAAAATAACAAAGGTCAAATTGTTCCAAATGGAAATAAATTAGTTAGAAAGATGCCAAGTTGGAAAAACTGTGATATGGCCAGAAAAGGAAAAGTAGAAAAGAAAGGAGAACATAAAAGATAATATAAAATGAAAGAAAAGGAAGATCAATGGATAGTGTAACATAAAAGAAAAAAGAGAAAAGGAAAAGAAAATAAAATCCAAATAGTCACTTTTTAATTGTTGACACTATTACAGATGTCCCCCATTTTCTTCCCCTTTTCCTACCACCATCCAGCCCCTGCCCTTCTCCCTTTGCCTTCACTACAAAAAAATAAAAAATAAAAATTAAAAATAATTCAAAAAAACAGCAGGAAGACCTCCTATTATTGTCCAAGGGATCGCTGATGATTATGATATAAAGAAATTAGTGAAGGCATTTAAGAAGAAATTTGCCTGCAATGGTACTGTAATTGACCATCCAGATTATGGAGAAGTAATTCAGTTACAGAGTGACTAGTGAAAGAACATATGCCAGTTCCTTGTAGAGAATGGACTGGCTAAGGACAACCACCTGAATGTTCATTGGTTTTTAGAGCTTTTGGCTCAATGAAGCTTAGTGAGAATTTCCTTGCAATGCATAGAATTTCCCTTCAGTCCCTTATCACATATTATTTTTTACTTATTCTTTAAATAATTTTCATTTTCAATTACAGTTGACATACATTATTAGTTTCCAGGGTGCGTCCGAATGATTAGACATTACCTAACATAGTAAGTAATCATCCCAATAAATCTTGCACCAATTTATCACCACTCATAGTTACTAGACTGTTATTGACTATATTTATATTCTCTATGCTATAATTTTCATCCCCATGACTATTCTCTAGTAACCAATTTTACTTCTTTTTGTATCTTTTTTTAATATTTTTTTAGATTAACCATGTAAAAGTTTATTTTTAATCAATTTGTCAAACAGTTTTTTGTGATTGTATCTTGTGGAAAAATATACAACTATTTCTCTTCTTTTTCTTTTAATAACTTAATTAATTTATTTTTTCAAATACATTTGTCTCCGCTTACCCCCCACCACTTTCCCCTGCCCCCTTTCCCCTTCTCCCTCCCTCAATCCTTCCCCACTTTGGCTTTGTCCGTGAGTCCTTGCTACAGGTTCCCTGACTTGATCCTTCCCTTCCTTTTCCCCCACCCACCCCTCCCTCCTTCCCTCTTGTCTCCATTGGTTTCTTCTTTCTTTCAGTGTTGCTGGTGATATTTTCTTTGAATCTTTGTTTTGCTGGTTAGATTCCACTTATAGGTGAGATCATATGGTATTTGCCTTTCACCCCTTGGCTTATTTCGCTTAGCATAATGCTCTCTATTTCCAGCCATGCTGTCACAAAGTGTAGTACTTCCTCTTTTCTTCCTGCTGTGTGGTATTCCATTGTATAAATATACCATAATTTTTTGATCCAATCATCTACAGATGGGTATTTAGGTTGCTTCCAGCACTTGGCTATTGTAAACTGTGCTGCTATGAACATTGGGGTGCATAGGTTTTTTTGAATTGGCATTTTGGGATTCTTAGGGTATATTCTGAACAGGGGAATCACTGGATCAAAAAGCAGTTCCATTTTCAGCTTTTTGAGGAAATTCCACACTGCTTTCCACAATGGCTACACCAGTCTACATTCCCACCAATAGTGTACCAGCGTTTCCTTTTCTCCACAGCCTCGCCAGCACCTGTTGTTTGTTCTGTTTATGATGGCCATTCTGACCTGTGTGAGGTGGTATCTCATTGTGGTTTTGATCTGAATTTCTCTGATAGCTAGTGATGCCGAGCATCCTTTCAAATATCTCTGTGCCCTTTGTATCTCTTCCTTGGAAAAGTGTCTGCCCAGATCCTTTGTCTATTTTTTAATTGGGTCTTTTGTCTTCTTGGAGTGGAGTTGTGTGAGTTCTCTTTTTATCTTGGAGATCAAACCCCTATCTGATGTATCATTGAAAAATATATTTTCCCATATGGTTGGCTCCATTTTCATTTTACTAATGTTTTCTTTAGCCATGCAGAAGCTACTTATTTTGATGAGGTCCCACTTGTTTATTGTTTCCTTTAAGTCCCTTGCTTTAGGGCACATATCGGTGAAAATATGGCTGCGTGGGATATCTGAGAGTTTCCTGCCAATGTTCTCCTCACGACTTTTATGGTGTTGCCAATTATATTTAAGTCTTTTATCCATCTAGAGTATTTTTGTGTATGCTGTCAGCTGATGATCAAATTTTAATTTTTTGCAATTTGTATGTAGCTGTCCAGCTCTCCCAACACCATTTGTTGAAGAGGATATTTTTACTCCACTTTATGCTTCTGCCCCCTTTGTCAAATATTAGTTACCCATATACACCTGGGCTTATTTCTGGGGTTTCTATTCTGTTCCACTGGTCTATGGGTCTGCTTTTGTGCCAGTACCAGACTGTTTTGTGTATAGTGGCTCTGTAATATAGTTTGATGTCCAGTATTGTGATCCCTCCTACTTTGTTTTTCTTTCTCAAAATTGCTGCACCTATTTGGGGTCATTTATGGTTCCATATAAATTTTCAAAATGTTTGTTTTATTTCTGTGATATATTTCATTGGTATTTTAATGAGGATTGCATTGAATCTATAAATTGCTTTGTGAAGTATGGACATTTTGATGATAATAATTATTTCAATCCATGAGCACGGTGTATGCTTCCATTTATGTGTGTCTTCCTTATTTTCTTTCTTCAATGTTGCATAGTTTTCTGTATACAGGTCTTTTACCTCCTTGGATAAACTTATTCCTAGGTACTTAATTTTTCTTCTTGCTATACCAAAGGGTATTTTTTTCTGATTTCTTCTACTTCCATTTCATTGTTGGTGTACAAAAATGCCTTTGATTTCTGAATATTGACTTTGTACCTCACTGCTTCGCCAAATTCACTTATTAGGTTGAGAAGTTTTTTGGTGGAGTCTACAGGGTTTTCTATGTACACTATCATGTCATCTGCAAACAATGATAGTTTTACTTCCTTCTTTCCTATTTGGATGCCTTTTATTTATTTTTCTTGTCTGAGCACTGTGGCTAGGACTTTCAATACTATTTTGAATAGATTTGGTGAAAGCAGACATCCTGGTCATGTTCCCAATATTAGGGGGAAAGCTTTTAGTTTTTGCCCATTTAGTATGATGCTGGCTGTAGGTTTTTCATATAAATCCTTTATTATATTGAGGAATGCCCCGTTTATTCCCATTTTGCTGAGTGTTTTGATCATAAATGGGTGCTGTACCTTATAGAATGCTTTTTCTGCATCTATCAAGATGATCATGTTGTTTTTCACTTTGCATTTATTTATGTGATGTATTAGGTTTATTGATTTGCATGTATTGAACCATTCCTACATCCCTGGAATGAATCCCACTTGATCATGGTGGATAATCTTTTTAATGTGTTACTGGATGCAGTTTGCCAATATTTTGTTGAGGATTTTAGCGTCTATGTTCATCGGCGAAATTGGCCTGTAGTTTTCTTTCTTTGTAGGGTCTTTATCTGGTTTTGGGATTAGGATTATGTCGGCCTCATAAAAAGAGTTTGGGAGCCTTCCTTCATCTTGGATTATTTGAAATACTCTGAGAAAGACAGGATTAATTCTTCCTTAAATGTTTTGCCAAATTCTCCTATGAAACCATCAAGTCCAGGGCTTTTGTGTGCCAGGATTTTTTTTTTTTTTTTGATTACTGCTTCAATTTAACCAGCTGTTATTGGTCTGTTCAGACTTTCTGCTTCTTCTTCATTCAGTGTTGGAAGATTATACTTTTCTAAAAATTTGTTCACTTCATTGAGGTTTTCAAATTTCTTGGCATATAATTGTTCATAGTAATTTCTTACCATCCTTTGTATTTCTGTGGTATCAGTTGTTATTTCTCCTCTTTCATTTCTGATATTATTTATTTGGGTCCTCTCCCTTTTTTTCTTGATGTGTCTGCTTAAAGGCTTGTCAATTTTGTTTATCTTTTCAAAGAACCAGCTTCTGGATTGATTGATCCTTTGAATTGTTCTTTCAGTTGCTATGTCATTCAACTCTGCTTTGATCTTGATTATTTCCTTTCTTCTACTGGCTCTGGGATTTTGACAAAGAAAATCAAGGCAGGAGGGATCAAAATACCGGACATAAAACTGTATTACAAAGCCACTGTAATCAAAACAGTCTGGTACTGGCACAAGAACAGACATATAGAGCAGTGGAAGACAATAGAAAGCCTAGAAATAAACCCATGTCTCTATGGTCAATTAATATTTGACAAAGGAAGCAGAAGCATAAATTGGAGTAAAAATAACCTCTTCAACAAAGGAGCAGGACAACTACATTAAAAAAATTGAAATTTGATCATAAGCTGACACCATACACAAAAATAAACTTAAGATGGATAAGAGACTTAAATATAAGTCATGACACTGTAAAAGTCCTACAGGATAACATAAGCAGGAAACTCTCAGATATCCCACGCAGCAACATTTTCATCAATATGTCCTCTAAAGCAAGGGACATAAAGGAAAAAATAAACAAGTGGGACTTCATCAACATAAGAAGCTTCTGCAGGGGTAAAAAAACATTCAAAATGAAAAGGGAAAGAACCGTATGGGAAAATACACTTACCAATTACACATCAGATAAGGGTTTGATCTCTAAAATATATAAAGAACTCACATGACTCCACTCCAAGAAGACAAACAATCCAATTAAAAAATAGGCAAAGAACCTGGACAGAACTTCTCCAAGGAAGATATACACAGAGCCCAGAGATATATGAAAGGATGCTCAGCATCACTAGCCATCAGAGAAATGCAAATTAAAACCACAATGAGATACCACTTCACACCAGTCAGAATGGCCATCATAAACAGATCAACAAACAACAGGTGTCAGCGAGGCTGTGGAGAAAAGGGAACCCTAGTACACTGTTGGTGGGAATGCAGACTGGTGCAGCCACTGTGGAAAACAGTTTGGAATTTCCTCAAAAAGCTAAAAATGGAACTGCTTTTTGACCCAGTGAATCCACTGCTGGGATTACACCCTAAGAATCCCAAAACACCAATTCAAAAGAATGTATGTACCCCAATGTTCATAGCAGCACAATTTACAACAACCAAGTGCTGGAAGCAACCTAAGTGCCCATCAGTAGATGAGTGGATCAAAAAGCTATGGTACATTTACACAATGCAGCAGAAAGAAAGAAAGAGCTACTACCTTTTGCAACAGCATGTATGGAACTGGAGAGCATTATGCTAAGTGAAAGAAGCCAGGGGTTGAAAGACAAATACCATATGATCTCCCCTATGAGCGGAACTTAACCAACAAAACAAACAAGCAAGGAAAATAACACCAGCAACATTGAAAGAAAGAAGTAACCAACAGGGAGGGGAGGGAGGGTGAGAGGGAAGGGGATATTGGGGAGGGGAAGGGGAAGGGTCAGATCAAGGAACAGGTGTTAAGGACACATGGATGAAGCCAAGGTGGGGAAGGATTGAGGTGGGGAGGTGGAGGTGGGTGGGGCAGGGGAAAGTGGTGGTGGGTAAATGGAGACAAATATATGTGAAAAAAATTTTTTAAAGAAATAAATAAATTTTAAAGGTAGAAATACCAGTAATAACCATTTTAATGATTTTGATAATTTTATGAAAATAATTTGGATCTCTTATTGGACTCTGAAAAAAGATGGTAAGTAGGCAGTTATTATTTATTTTCAAGTTTTAAATAGAGAAATTGAGACTCAATGATGAGGAAATAGCAATAATATTCTAGTTCCATGAGAAACCAAAACTTGGAATTAAAAAAAGTGTAATAAAAGTAGCCCCAAATGCAAAATAAACAGTGTGGGAGGGTCATAGCATAAAATGTCAGCATTAGGATAAAGACTGTAAACAAACCAAAAGGAATGGATGTTAATCAAACTTTTCTGAGTATTGACTTAATTATTTGGCAAAATGGACCAGTAGTCTGAGTCATGGGGCAAGTTTAGTTCGAGGGAGTGTGGCGCCTGCAGGTTACTACTTTTTTCCCATCAGGCACAGAATCTCATAATCATCTCAGTTTTGTCTACTAGGCCCTGAAATACACTGAAGCAAAGAGAGAGAAACCAGGGTGACTGCCTTTTCCTCAGAGCAAGGAGATATGCAAATAACTCATATGCAAACCTCATGTTTTATTCATCATTGTTCAACTGATAAAATAAATGTTAAGGGAAGTGTTAAGTCAGATAGAAGATTTTGAAAGTCTTGGTTATTTATGCTGTCAATATATCACCAGGTTCCCTGGACAACAGCATCTAACCTTCAAATTCTGCTTCTTTACAGTGGAAATAAAAAAAGGAAAAAATCTAAAATTTTTTCCTCACTAGGACTTATAAGAGAAATAATACAAACAATTGAAAAGAGCTTTTCAAGAATGATGTATTATTTAATACTTACATCATATATTCAATCCCCAGACACTAAGATTCAGATCGCAAAGAAACACGAAGATGAGAATTTAAGACAAAAGATGAGAATTTAAGACAAATGAGAACTACTAAGATCAGGAAGCAAATTAGACCAAGAGAGAATAGGGCTATCTGCCTTCTGTCATCTTGGCCCATGAGAAATCACATGCCCTGATGAGATTAGAACCTTTTGGTTGAGCATGGAAACCTTCCCAGAAGTTACTCATTCTGCTGCCTGATTCTGAATTATTACAGATAAGCGGGGAAAGGCCTCATTCTGAACACCATCCAGAAACAGAAAGCCTTAAGTGCAGTAAATGGCAAATCTGTATAAATACAGTTACCATACTTGAAATTATACCGAAATGAATAGATGTTATAAAAATAATGCAATAAGCCCTGGTTGGGTAGCTCAGTTAACTAGTGTTGTCCCAATTCACCAAGTTTGCAGGTTCAATCCCAGGTCAGCACTCAGTAATACAGCATACAGGAAGCACTCAGTAAATGCATAAATGAGTGAAAGAACAAACCAAGCCCTCTCTGTCTCTCTCTCTCTAAAATAAAAATTTTTCAATGTAATAAAAAATAACGTTATTCAAGAAAATAGGAAAAAAAGAGGGATTCTTGGCAGTCTGAAGGGGAACGAAAGCTATCAGATAGCTTTTTTATTCCCCATTATTTTCTTTTGTTTAATCTCCATTGTGTTTTTTCCATTACCATTTAGTCCCCTTATATCACCCTCCCCTCCAATCACCGCACTGTTGTTCATGTCCATGAGTCCTTTTTCCTTTTAGCTCAGTCCTTCCACCCACTCACCACACTCACCCCCGCTAGGTGTCATCCTGCTCTCCATCTATGAGTCTGTCCCCATTTTCCTTGTTAATTAGATTTGTTCACTAGATTCCACATGTGAGAAAAATCATATGTTATTTGTCTTTCTCTGACTGGCTTATTTCACCTAGCATAACTTTCTCCAAGTTCACCCATACTGTCACAAGTGGTAAAACTTGCTTGTTTTTTATGGCCAAGTAGTATTCTATTGTGTAAATATCCCATAGTTGTTTTATCCACTTGTACTGATGGACACTTGGGCTGCTTCTATATCTTGGCAATGGTAAATAGTGTTGCAGTGAACATAGGGGCACTTATGTTCTTTTGAATGAATGTTTTGGGTTCCTTCAGATATATTCCCAGAAATGGGAATGCTAGGTCAAAAGGCAGATCTATTTTTAATTTTTTGAGGTATGTCCATACTGCTTTCCACAGTGGCTGCATCAATCTGCATTCCCACCAACAGTGAAAAAGGGTTCTCCTTTCTCCACATCCTCACCAGCACTTGCTGTTTGATTATAACCATTGATGATAGCCATTCTGACAGGCATGATATAACATCTCATTGTGGTTTTAATTTGCATTTTTCTGATGATTAGTGACGTTAAGCATCTTTTAATATGTCTATTCACCATCTGTATGTCCTCCTTGAAGAAGTATCTGCTCAAGTCCTTTGTCCATTCTTTAATTGGGTTGTATGTTGTTTTGGTGTTGAGTTTTGTAAGTTCTTTATAAATTTTGGTTATTAACTCCTTATCAGATGTATCAACAAATATGTGCTCCCATTCTGTGGGTTGTCTTTCTATTTTGTCAATGATTTCCTATGTTGAGCAAGCTTTTTAGTTTGATGTAGTTCCATTTGTTTATTTTTTTTTCTTTTGTTTCCTTTGCCTGGGGAGATATATCCAATAAAATATTTCTATGAGCAATGTCCAAGATTTTGCTGCCTATATTTTCTTCTAGGATTTTTATGGTTTCGGGTCTAACATTTAGGCCTGTGATCCATTTTGAATTTCTATTTATGTGTGGTGTAGGAAAATGGTCTAGTTTCATTTTTATGCACACATCTGTCCAACTTTCCCAACACCATTTATTGAATACACTATCTTTAGCCCATTGCTTGCTTCATCTGTCAAATATTAATTGACTATAAGAGTCTGGGTTTATTTCTAGGTTCTCTATTCTGTTCAGTAGTTCTGTATGTCTATTTTTATGCCAGTACCAGGTTGTTTTGATTACCATGGCCTTGTATTATTGTTTCATATTGGGTAGTGTGTTTCCTCAAACTATGTTCTTCTTTTTCAGGAACTCTGTTGCTATGTGGGGCTTTTAGCAGTTCCATATAAATCTGAGAAATATTTGTTCTAATTCTATGAAATACATCATTGGAATCTTGATGGGAATTTCACTGAATCTATAGATTGCTTTTGGTAATATAAACATTGTAATGATGTTAATTCTTCCTATCCATGAACATGGTATGTGTTTCCACTTATTTGTATCTTTCTCAATTTATTTCTTCAGTGTTTTAAAATTTTACATGTACACGTCTTTTACATCCTTGGTTAAGTTTATTCCTAGATATTTTATTCTTTTTAAAGCAATTGTGACTGGGTTTGTTTCCTTAATTTCCTTTTCTCTTAGTTCATTATTGACACACAAAAAAAGCAACTGATTTCTGGATATTAATTTTGTATCCAGCTACTTTGCTGAATTCATTTATCAGTTCAAGTAGTTTCTTGGTGGAATCTTTAGGATTCTCTATGTACAATATTATGTCACCTGCAAATAATGACAGTTTACTTCTTCCTTTCCAATTTGGATGCCTTTTATTTCTTATTCTTGTTTTATTGCTGTGGCTAGGACTTCCAGTACTATCTTGAATAAGAGAGGTAAAAGCAGACATCTCTGTCTTATTCCTGGTCTTCAGGGGAATGCCTGTCATTTTTTCCTGTTGAGTACGATGCTGGCAGTGGGTTTGTCATATATGACCTTTATTATGTTTAGGTATGTACACTCTATTCCCATTCTGCTAAAAGTTTTTATCAAATGAGTGCTGGATTTTATCAAATGCTTTTACTGCATCTATTGATATAATCATGTGGTTTTTATTTCTCATTTTGTAATGTGGTGAATCACATTTATTGATTTGCAAAAGTTGTACCCACCTTTCATTCCCAAAATAAATCCCTCTTTATCATGGTGTGTGACCTTTCGATGCATTGTTGTGTTTTGTTTGTTAATATTTGTTGAGCATTTCAGTGTCTATGTTCACTGGGAATATTGACCTATACTCTTTTTCATTGTAGTGTCTTTATCTGGTTTTGAAATTAGGATAATTGTGGCCTCATAAAATGAGTTTGGGAGCCTTCTTTCCTCTTGAAGTTTTTGAAATAGTTTGAGAAGGAGAGGTGTTAGTTCTTCTCAGAATGTTTGGTAAAACTCGCCTGTGAAGTCATCTGGTCCAGAGCTTTTGTTTGCTGGTAACTTTTTGATCACTGCTTCAATTTCACGAAGGGTAATCTGTCTACTTAGATTCTCTAATTCTTCCTGATTTAGTTTTGGAAGATTATATGTTTCTAAGAATGTATCTATTTTGTCCAGGTTGTCCCGTTTGGGGCATATAGTTGTTCAAAATATTTTTGTTTGTTATTCTTTTCAAGTTCCTTTAAGTGTGAAGTTATATTGTTTATGTGAGCTTTTTCTTGTTTTGTTTATTTGTTTGTTTGAGATAGGCCTGTAATGCTGTGAATTTGCCTCTTAGGATTGCTTTTCCAGTGTGCCACAGACTTTGGATTGCTGTGTTTTTGTCTCATTAGTTTCAAGGTATCTTTTGATTTCTTCCTTGATCTTGTTGTTTATCCATTCATTGTTTAATAACATGTTATTCAGTTTCCATGTCTTTGCATGTTTTTCAGTGTTCTTCTTGTGATTAATTTCTAGTCTCATAGCATTGTGTTCAGAGAAGATGCTTGATATGCTATATCAAGCTTCTTAAATTTCTTGCTTTTTCTCCTAGTTTGTGGTCTATCTTAGAAAATGTTCCATATGTACTTGAAAAGTATACATATTCTGATACTTTGAGTTGAAATGCTCTGAGGATATCAATTAAACCCATCTGACCTAGTGGGTCATTTAAGGCTATTATCTCTGTTGATTTTCTGCCTGGAAGATCTATCTATTGAAGTAAATGTGATGTTAAAATCCCTAGCTATGACTGTATTTCTGTCAATCTCTCCTTTTATGTCCATCAATATCTGCTTGACATATTTAGGTGCTCCTATATTGGGTACCTAAATGTTTACTAGGGTTATACCCTCTTGTTGGATTTTTTCCTTTATCATTATGTGGTGTCTTCCTTTGTCTCTTACCATAGCTTTGATTTTAAAGTCTCTTTTGTCAGACATAACTGCTGCTACCTCAGCTTTTTTTCTTTTCCATTTGCATGAAATATATTTTTCTACCTCTTTACTTTTAGTTTGTGTGTATCTTTCAATCTCAGATGGGTCTCTCAGAGGTAGCATAGATATGGGTCTTGTTTTCTTATCCTCTCAGCTACTTTATGTCTTGTTCAGAGTACTTAAGCCATTTATATTTAAGGTGATTATTGATAGTCACATATGTAATGACATTTTATTGTTAGGTTGTTTTCGTCCTTTTTTTCTTTCTTTTTTCGTCTTCTTATTTTTCTTTTTCTTCTTAAAGCAAGCTCTTTAACATTTGTTGCATTACTGGTTTGGTGTTAACAAACTCCTTTAGCTTTTTATTGTCTGGGAAGCTCCTTATCTCTCCTTCAATTTTAAATGATAGCCTTGTTGGGTAAAGTAGCCTTGGTTGTAGGTCCTTGCTTTTCATCACCTTGAAATATTTTACACCACTGTACTTCTGGCTTGAAATGTTTCTATTGAGTAATTTGATGCCAATCTAATTGGTGCTCCCTTGTGGGTAACTACCTACTTTTCTCTTGGAACTTTTAGGATTCTCTCCTTGTCTTTAAGCCTTGTCATTTTAATAATGTTATGTCTTGGGGTAGGTCTTTTTGGGTCCAACTTGTCTGGGACTCTCTGAGCTTCCTGGACTTGTGTGACTTTTCCCTTCACCGGATTAAAGAAGTTTTCAGACATTATTTCTTCAAATATGTTCGTTGTCCCTTACTCACTCTTTTCTCTTTCTGGTATTCCCATGATGTGGATATTGTTATGCTTCATGTTGTCCAAAATTTATCTTAAGCCTTTCCCATATTTTTAATTATTTTTTCTTTTTTTCTGCTCTACTTGGGTGTTTTTTCCTACCTTGTCTTCCAAAACAAAACACTGATTCAATCCTCTCCTTGATCTAACCTACTGTTTATTCCTTCCAGTGTATTATTTATCTCAGATATTGCATTCTTTATTTCTGAGTGGTCCTTTTTTTACTGCTTCTATGTCTTTTTTCATGTTGTTGATTATCCTTATAATAATTAAAATTGCCTGCTTCCATTTCACCTAGTTCTTTTGGAGAATTCTTTTGTTCTTTCATCTGTGGTCTATTTTTCTTCTCATTTTGACTGCTTCTTTGTATTTTTTACCTTGGATGTTAAATTAATTAGTCATTAAAATAATCAGGTGATAATATAATCAAGCTGTAATTAGCAGTCTGGCTTAAGCACCACAGGGTGGAGCACAGTAATTCTTAAAGGTGGGGTTATTGCTTCCCCTTAGGCTGATGCCACTTGGATAAGAGTGTTCTGCTTGAGAAAGATGTCTTCTGATGTATGAGGAATGACTCAGCACAGGGATCCTGGTAGCTACTCTTTCAGTTCTTTCTCTAGAGTGATCAGACGCAGACTCTCCTCAAATGTCTCTGGTCCATTCTGTCCTCCTTCTGCAGGATCCCAAGGTAAGTGGCTACAAACAAAATTTTGTGTGTTGGCCCTTTAAGAGGCCCTCTGAGTCTCCAGTTCTTTCTCTCTTGCAGACAGAACCCCTGTTGCTTTTCACAGCTGGATTTTATCTGGGTTCCTTTCTGGATCTGGTGCTTTAGCTGGGAAGCCCAGCTTGGGTTTAGACTCCACACTTCTCAGGGGGTATCCCCCGGATGCTGAAATATCCCTCCATAACTTTAGCTGCTGCCCTTGGGTGTCCAGCCAGCCTTCTTACATCTTCTCTGCACTCCCTTCCAGTTACATTGGCTGAAATGATTTCTTCTGTCCCCCTCGGTTGCTAGGCTTCTCTCCAGCTAGTGTTCAGATGTTTTTTCTGGATGATTTCTCTACAATTTAGTTGTAATTCCAAATGGGTACTGGGAAGAGGCTAGTGTAGCTTCCACTTAACCCTTTGCTATCTTAGATCTCTAGAGGACTAGAGTTTCTTTCTGCCCTTGGAATTACTTTCACTAACCTCATGCAAGTATATAACCCTTTGTTGCCCTCCATCACTATTATATTCTTCTTCTTTTCAATCTATTATAAAGCTTTATGTCTAGCCTGGCATTTTTGGCCATTGAGTGTTTAAAGTGTAAAATAATTTTAAAAATTATTTTTCAAGAGGTTCAAAGTTTGAAGACTACTATCATCTTGATGCAAAGCATATTTTAAATGTTAAAATCTGAGGGAGGGGAGGAGGGAGTGCACAAGGGAAAGTGGTGGGGGGTTGGCAGAGACAAATGTATTTGAAAAAATAAATTAAAATAAAATTTAAAAAAATAAAAAATAAAAAATAAATAAATGTTAAAATCTTTTGTAGCATTCTTTCCAGACAAGAAATTACAGTCTCAGAGTACTCTGACTCCATAGGCACACTTGGATAACAGTCAGGCGCTTGGATAGACAAAAGAGACTGTACTTCAACAATTTTTAAATATCCTCCATTACATTTGTAAGAATAATCCCTGGATATGTTAGACATTCAATGAATCATACTTTTTGCTATTTTTAAAATAATAACTATTTGTACAAGTAACATTTAATAATAATAATACCAATATCATACTCATCAGTGAATGAGCATATATATTTTGGAATTGTGATATAGCTAGGTATCTTTCCTTGCAAATTAATAAATAAACTGTTGTTCTTTGTTAATTTTATTTAGATCACAACATCTTGAGCCTTATCTGCCTCGTCTATACTAACAAAATTAGTGTCAGTGGACTCTGACACTGAAGACAGAAGACAGAGAAGCCAAAATAGACCCTGGAGCCAGTGACTCCAGGTCAGGCTCTCCAGGAAGCACTTAGCCAAGGTCAACACTGCTGCGGATCAGTCAAGGGCTATCCTCTGCTGTGGTCTGACATATCTGTTGAATGTCAGACAAAGTTTTAGAACTCTCAAGGTTGTTGGGAAAGCCAAGATGAATCCAAAATTACCTTAGAGATAGTTCCCCAAGTGCCCCATGAAGATTGTTGCAAAGAGATGATTACTGGAAAAAAAGTTTATGTTCTAGAGACATCTATCCCCTGGGGTCTCCTGTTTCCAGAGAGCATATGTTTTTGATGTTTTATGAAAACAGAAGTCCTGATGATGGAAAGAAATGATCTCATGAGGAAACTTCCCTTGGGCATGTGTAAATCTGAGCTCTGAGCTCAAAGTGATGTTGCAGCCCTGTGGCAAGGTGTGCAACACTGGGAATTCCAGTGCTGCTGCATTCATGAGCCATGCAGCAAATGCAATTCCCTCTCCTTCATGTGTGTAAATGGGTCAAGAGAGCCCAGAGTGGGTTTCCCAGTACCCTGGTTCAATGTTCGTGCCTGGTACTCCAGAACAAAAAAAAAAAAAATGTGTCATTACAATGAGCACTTCCACTGGCAATTTATTAGTCTCTACTTGGATTAACTGTGGTTGTAAGAAAGGCTTCACCCTGCTGATCATCAGTATCAAAAAGAAAAACAACCCACAATGCTGTCTACACTATTATTGCTTGTCTCATTAGTTCACTCACTTTTCAGCTCGATCTGAGACAAACCAAATGGGTTATTATGGAGCAGACATTTCTGGGAAGTCCACCACAGTTTTGATGTTACTGAGTAAAGTGTTAGGTACAGGGCAATCTGTATCATATCATACAGTGCACTGTGATTTTCTTGCTATATTTTTCTCCTTTGGGTCATCTGCCTGGGTGGAAGTGATTATGGACAGAAGAGGAATCAGATATGAAGAGGAAATGCATTTCAAATCTTTGCCTCTGTGAACACATCAGTGAATCGCAGCTGCAGAGGGCCTGGCCTTCTCATACCACTTTCCCAAATTAATGTTTATACTCCTTTTAAAAAATAAATCCTAAAGTAAAATCTAACTAAACTTACCAATTTAGTTGTAAATTATGAAGAATAAGCAACTCACACTTATAAAATAAAACAAACCTGAAAATCTCCCATTGACAAAGTGTGAAGTGTTGAAGATGGGCTCTCCCCAAGGAAAGTGCCGAAAGAGGCTGAGCTTTGTATAAAATGCCTATTTGAGAAGAAGGTACTTGAATCTCATTGGGTATGTTTTGAACAGGGTTTCTCAAACTTTAGTTTGCATTAAATCTCCTCAAAGTTTCCTCAAATTGCAGAATTCTGGACTCAACCCACAAGTTTTTGATAAGGCAGATGTTGGGGACCCAGGAGCTGAAAATTTTAATAATCACAAGGGAATACTGAGGCTGCTGGTCTGGGGACAACTACAACTGTAAGCAACTCCTGGCTATGTTTACAGCCTATTTCTCACTCCCAAACACAGATTGACCATTGGGGGAAAATGAAGGAACAGTTTCAGTTCTACTGTTCCTAGTTTTTCTTTGAGCTTAGGAGGGCAGGCTCAGACTTTTGAAGAAAGTCTCGCAATGTCCAATGTCCATTAGAGAACTGTCAAAACATACTTTTCAAAGTTAAAAATAGGAGTCTACTGCAAATATACAGTAAACATAAATCAAAAATTTATTCAAGATAATAATGATGGAAATTAATAATTGGCACAGCTGGTTCAAGAGTATAGATGGAAGTATTTAAAGCATATGAAAGACAGAATCCTGAAATAAGATTGCAGAGTAAAATACAAAAGCAGTCAATGTCCTACAGTGCAAGGAAACATATTCATGGTTATCTTCTTTACTGGTTAGAAACTATTACATCTATTTTGAAAAAAAATTGTTCATAACATATAGATCCATAAATCAATATTTCACTTCACAGAAGCTGTCATCATGGTAAATAGTAAATCAAACAAAACTACATTCTTTTAGAGTGAGTGTTGGCAAACAATAGCCAGTGGGCAAAGACCCTTAAGGAAGAACCCTATTTCATAATGGCAGTTTCTAAGACAGTTCTTCTAGGCTTCCCCAAAGAGGAATGCAGTCTGTACCAGGGTTGTCATGAATTTCATATAAGTAAATAATCATACCTTTGAAGGACAGCTGACTTGAAGCTGAAATTAATTTCTGGAGACCAAAAATTTCACTGTGGTGTACCAGTCATAGTAAGGGTTAATGGAGGTCTGAGATCAATGAAGTTTTGGCTTGGCTCTCTCTCACAGTGAAACAGTGAGTCTTCAAACTCACCCTGTGGGTAATTTCCCAAATTCCAGAATGCATGATTACAATAGACATTCTCAAAAACTGGCAGAATTCCAACTTTGGTTTCCTAACTTGTGGAGTAAAGGTTATCATGTGGAAGCCACTAGAACTGCCCAGCTAGTAGACCAAGAACAGTATTGCCTTCCTAAAGGAAGTGGAGAGGGATGGTAATTGTACCACATCCCACTTAGCTTGTCTATTTGGCCTCTGTGGAAGACAGATGGATTTTGGAAAATGACAGTGGGTTTCCATAAACTTGACCAGATGGTGACTCCAATTACAGTTGCTCTTTCAAATGTGGTTTTGTTACTAGAGCAAGTCAACATATCCCCTGGCATATGGTATGGGGCTATTGATCTGGCAAATGCTCTTTGCTCCATACCTGTTGGTAACAACAATCGGAAGTAGTCTCCTTTGAGCTGGCTGAGATGACAATACATCATTACAATCCTACCTCGAGGCTATGTCAAGTCTCCAGCCTTATGTCACAATCCAGTCTGCAGGGACTTTAATTGACTCTTTATTCTTCAGAGAGGGTATCATCATAATCCATTTTATTTGTAATATTTAGCCAATTAGGAAATATGTTAAAATAATAACAGCAACTCTAGGTATTGTTTAGAAATAGCTAAGTCAGTGGATAGGAAATATATTTCACAAAACTTTAGTGTCTGACCACCTCATGAAATTTCTGAGAATGCGGTGACCCAGAGCATGTGAAGATATTCCTTCCAAAATGAAGGTCAAATTGTTATATCTGACCCTCCCCACCACTAAAAAGAGAGCATTGATTGTACCCCTTTGAATGGTGGATGCAAAATAAATCTCATCTGGATATGTTAATCTAACCTATTTACCTAAAACTGAAAAAACTTTTTTATTTTGATGGAGGTCTGGGACAAGAGAAGACCCTTCAGTGTGTACATGATGCCAAGCAAGGTGTTTCACCATTTGGGTTATGCAACCCATGAGAAATGACAGTACTTAGAGTATATCTGAAATTCAGAATATAGTTATCTTAACCACTTTTTCTCCTCTTCTATTTTTATCAGCTAACATGAGGAAAAATAACTTTCAATAACAATTAACTTTAAATATAAAAGAAATGTTATTCTTCCAGAAGACAGAGAATTTATGAGGAAGAGTGTTTTCAGTTGTAGAATGGACAGCTATATCATGTTATACAGAAGCTATATTTTGTTATTGCCTTAATTTATAAGTTATATCAAGAATGGTTAAAAGAAGGATACACAAATGCCAACTTGCAGGGGGCGGAGTACCGTGGATTTGTTTCGTGCCAATCTACCTGAGCTGTAGGCACATTTTTCAGGACTCCCTTATCTCCATGGTTCCTGGTTAGTGTGGGCCCTAAAGACATTATGCATCAGGTTTCAAAACTTTTATGCTCAGACCAATGCTGGCAGTCATTGCTTCTGATCTGGCTCACCTCGTTGGTGAGGAGTAGGAGCCAGGTTCACATCTTCTCTGTCTCCTACTGGATCTTTTATGCTTCTCTAAACCCTAACCAGGTGCATGTTTAACTTGGTAATGAAGAGAGTTATCCTAGAGGTTGGAAGCTTGCTGGTGGTAAGAGACCTATGTGGGTTCTCACTTGTTCTCAAGGGTTCCATTATCCTGGTTTCCAAGGCCATCTGTCCTGCTTCTCTGCCTGCTCTGTCCACTCCATTCTCAGGATGAGATTTGGGAACAACTGTACATAAAGTGTTTAACCAACTCCCACAGTTGTGCAAGGTCAATAATAAATAAGAAATCCCATATCTGTATTATTTCCAGTGGCTCTGTTTTTCTGGCCAAATCCCAAAGAGCCAGAAATGTGCAGAAAACCTAATTTTGGAGATTGATTTTAAGCTGAAATTTGACAGGAATAATTTACACAGGACAAGTTGAGACATTCCTACATGAGAGGGAAAATACTACATATACTTTGGGGTTAAGAACAGTGAGTTTTCTCCCTGGACAGGTTGCTCAGTGTGCCTGAAGCATTGCCCCTTACATCAAAATGTTGCAGGTTTGATCCTGGTCAGGGGACATACCTAGGTTGCAGGTTTGATCCTCACTCGGGGCAGGTACAGAAGGCAACCAATTCATATTTCTCTCTCACATCAGTGTTTCTCTTCCTGTCTTTCTCTATTCCCCTCTCTCTAAAACCAATAAGCTTGTCCTTTGGTGAGGAAAAAAATTTTTTGAAAAAGAACTAATGATTTGAAAGCATGTAGCATAATAAATGACACATAATAGCCTCACTATTTAATATATTACTATCATAAACTAATGAGCAAAATCAAATTTAGATAAAGCATTCTCTAAAGATGATGGTATGATTCAACATGTATGTGTACAGTGTTAAAAATTTCTTCTGTGTATGTGTAAATGGTATTTCTATGATTTAAAAGTTTTATATTTTAATTTATACAAATAAAAATGATAAAGAAAATTCAGTCTAACTTACTACACACCATTTTAATGCCATGTAAACATAAGGATTACCATGCTGGATCCCTGCCTTATGTTATCCAGACTCATTGCAGCAAAGTCAATGAATCAAATGAAATTTAGATTGGCTCAAACAGAAACAGCTGAAGGCTGTTTGTGCACATGAAGCAGAACAAACATTATAGACCATAATTTCTGCTCAGAACAGTCAGTCTCAGTCATTCTTCTTGGCAAGCAATTGGTCTGACTAAAATGAGTCTGTGTGAATCATTCTTTAATGGTGGAGAAAGCACAACCTTTAACCTGTAATAAAGTAGACTTGGTACATTCTTCTTAACTCAGTAGAGGATGATCATCAGGCCTGTAGCTATAACATCTCTACATCTTCCTGAGCCTCTAAGAAAGTCAACAAAATGCTACATCCTGAAAGCCATGAGGGGTCCTTTGTTTTTGTTCTGGAAATTATCTTGAAGACCCATTAAAGACACTAGGGAGTGGCAAGAGAATATATATTCACCACCCCCTCCCCCAGTTCCTACTAATATTTGGACTTTGACCCTGGTGATAGGAGAGTCTTATGTTCTAATGAGATGACTCTGGGTGAGCTCCTGGATGGATGAGACACACAAAGACCAACCCATGATTAGAAGCTTGAAACTTTCCAGAGACAAGAGGGAAGGAGGGAGGAGGGGCGGGGACAAGGAAGGGAAGGGGAAAGTCAAGGAACATATAGCAAGGACTCATGGACAAAACCAAAGGGGAAGAGCTGAGGGAGGGAAGGATGGAGGGAGCAAGGGAAAGTGGTGGGGGGTTGTCAGAGACAAATGTATTTGAAAAAATAAATTAAAATTTAGAAAAAAATGATAATTATGTAACAATTATGTTAGAAGTGCTATTCATTGTTACAATGGCAATCATATTAAAATACATAAATATCAAATGGATTCATGTTAAATACCTTAAATTTATACCATGTTGTATTTCAAATATGTTATAATGAAAAATAAATTTATCCTCAGTCTTTAAAAAAAAAAATAAGCTTGAAACTTTCAGTCCCACTTTCATTCACTGGAGGAAGAAGAGGAGCTGAAAACTCAGTTAAAAACTGATCATGCCTACATGATGATTCCTCCATAGAAATCTGAAAATTTCAAGGTTTAGGGAGCTTCTGGGTTGGTGAAAACATTCATGTATTGGGAAGGTGACACTGTTCAATTCCAGGGGACAGAGCTGCTGTGCTCAGGATCATGCCAGAACTCATCCAATGTGTCTCTTCATCTCTCTATTCATCTGTATCTTTTGTCCTAAACTTCATTAAATAATAAACTGGTAATCATAATTGAGATGTGTTAGCAGATTATTGAACCTGAGGAGAGGGCCCTGGGACCTTGATTTATATCTGCTCAATCAGAAGTACAGGACAACCTGGGACTTGTGTTTGGCATCTGACGTGGGGCAGTCTTGTAGGATTTCCCCTTTAACTTGTGGGATTTGGTACTATCTCCAGGTAGATAGGGCCAAAACTGAACTAAGTTGTAGGACCATCATTTTAACCAGCTGGTGTTAAAGAATTGGTGGCTTTGGGAAAGTGACAGAAGTGAGAGTGTGAGAGTAAAAAAAAAAATTTTTTAAGTGAGTTTTTTCCACAGATATGCTACGAGAGTATGCTAGAAAGTCAAAGCTTTTCTTATTGCCTTCCAGCTTTTCTAGGGCAGACGTCACATCATAGTCATGGTTGTGCATTTAGTGTATGCCTGAATGTTTCCTTTCACAACTATATAATGAATACCAGACAAGTACCAGGTGTTTCAAAAAACTGATAATGCAGGGGTGAATAACGCAGACAATGGCACTTTCCTTTTGGAGTTTATATGTTCATGGGAGTACACACACACACATATGCCATCATTTTGGCCAGGGGTAATGATTTAAAGCCAGACACTACTCCCTTCTGAGAGTTTTATTTCTAACCATGATGAATGTTTTGTGTCATTTTTCTATAATTCTTTTGCCCTCTCAGCTCTGCTTTATATTTATGATACCCTCTAAGACAGTGAGCCGTGGAGAGTGGGCCATGTTCAGTGGTTGTCTGCTTCTCCCTAGCTTATTTACATTGCTTGTCCTCCATCAAAGTCACAGAAAACACTGGCTATGACAATGTGCATATGAAGAGCCAAGAGTTTTGTGCCCAAGTTGCAAGTCCACAGTTGGTGTCCTGGATCACAGCATGAAATTCTATTCTCAAAAAGAACGTAGGGCAAGACGGCAATGAATACAGGTTTAGGGGAAATTTTCTTTCTTTAGGAGGCCAGAGGCTCATCAAGATGACCAATATGAACTAAAGGACAAGAATGAAAGAAAAAGAGTCACTCATTAGAATGAACTAAAGTGAAAGGGCATAATGGACTACAAGATAGTCATAAATTCTTCCCATCCTTAGGTGCACACTTCCTTTATTGTGTGACTCATGTTTCTCTGTACTCATAAACATAGTCTTGGTCATGAACACTTCTCTAGTTCATTTAGCAATGGCAAATTTTCCAAAAGATAAAATTTGAAAAATTCATTTGCAGTGGGCTTGCCTTTTCATGCTGCCTTTGGGAAACCAGCAATCATCTGCTGACTGATGACAGTCACTTGATCATTCATCTTGCTGAGCATATACACATGAGTGAGTTGAGACCAGAGTAACAGAATAACCACCCAACTGACGCCAGACTCAATTGCTAGCCCATAGAATGATTATCTAGTAAATGAATATTGTTTTAAGCCACTATATTTTGAGGTAGTTTATTATTTAGCAAAAGGTGATTGCTATAGAACCTGTTACCTAGAAATGGGACCTTTCTTTATCAAACATGTGTGTATCATTGGATTTGGAATTAGACTACAAGAAAAATGTTAACAAAGCATGAAAAAGTGATAATAAAATGGAGAGGTTGAAAAAATGGTGAGGAGATTGCTAAGAGCATCTTGAAAAAATGAGGATTCACATTAGGCAGTTATGAAACAATTAAAAAAACTATTGCCTATAACCAAGGGAAGGGAAGGGGAAAGTCAAGGAACATATAGCAAGAACTCATGGACAAAACCAAAGGGGAAGAGCTGAGGGAGGGAAGGAGGGAGGGGGCAAGGGAAAGTGGTGGGGGGAGGCAGAGACAAGTGTATTTAAAAATAAATAAAGAAAAAAACTATAACATTTATAAAAAAAAATAAAAATAAATGGAAAATTTGCACTTAATAAAATTTGAATGTTGCTGAGATCTCCAAGCAGAATAAACAAAGTGTTTTTTAGTTGGCACTCTTCAGATGCAATCAGTTAAGATAGGAGAATGCAGAGGTAAGCTAGAGAGCTGTTTAGATTGCAAGAAGAATTAAGAAATAGAGAGGAGCCAAGACTTGGACTGGAAAATAAAGCTTTTCTCACCTCCAATATCTCCAGAATAGTTAGAGATTAGTGACTCTTATATGCCTCCCATCCCTCCCCTTTTTGAATGGAAATGTTGATTTTTCTGATACTGTCCCCATATCATTACTGTATGCTGGGAGATTTTTTTTAATCGCAATTCTCTGGATCTGTAGAAACCACATCCAAAAAACTGCATTTGGACATGTAGAAAATGACAAAACCATGGACTTTCAAGCTTAATGTCATAATATGAATAGTTAAAACCAATGTGACTGGAGGACTGAATGTGGAAAAATATTTAAAAAGCTGTAAACTCTTTTCCTGCCTATATCTGCATTCTTGCAAGATAACATCACAGATTCTGCCATCAAGAAGTAAGTTTGTATTTCTACACCTTGAATCTGAGCTGGCTGTGTGGCCATTTTGACTCTGGGAATATTAACAATTATGATACATGCAGAGTCTTTAAAAAATATATGTGCATTGGAGCTTGCTGTTTTGCTGAACTTGTAGCCCTAAGACAATCACACACATTAGCATACTGGAGAGTGAGAGACCAATTGGAAGAGAATTTAGGAATCCATTTAATGGCAACCATGCCTCAACCATGCAGCAGTCAGCTGCCAGGTGTGTGAATAAGCCCAACAACTGCCCGATGCAGACACATCAGTGAGGCCAGATGAGCCCAGCAGATCGTGATTTGGCTTAATCTAAGCCCAGGGATCAAAGTACAGAGTCAGAAGTTAATACATAGTTGTTTTAAACCACTAAGTTTAAGACTAATTTGTCTTACAGCAACATCTAATTGATACAGTAAAGAAGAAAGATGTTGCCCCAGCAACACTGGTTCCAAGGTTGGTCCTTGGATCCCACATATTTTTGACAAGAAAGAGATTCTGAAGCATTGGCAAGTTAACAATTGTAAGCCTTATCTGTGGTAGATCACAAGTGATCTGATTGTTTCCTATTTCAGGATGTTCTTATCAACAGGAACAGAATGAAGGTTACTGAACTTTCAGATCCAAGAAACTGGGGAACACTGGCTCAAAGGATCAAAGTGGGTGGATAATGTTCCTGAAATTTAGAGAAGCTCATTTTATTGCAGCAAATGAGATAATCTGATTGGGAAGCCCAAAATTAAAATTTAAATGTTCAGTGTGGCTAGGAATCACTGAGATAGAAAATAATATGTGGCTTCAGCACTTTTCCCAAATTAAGGATGTTTTAATATTTTAAATGGAGTTTAGATAATTAAATTATCTGCTGAGCTTTCTCTGGAGTGACAGTGGGTAGTGACTTTGAACTGGGATCTACACGGAAGATCATAACAGCGTGCTTTGCTGGGTTATTTGATGTGCCAGTTTGTGGCCGTGTTGCTCTTTGTCAGTATCCACCTTCTGACCGCTGCACCAGTGCCTTTGTCTGGCCAAGCCATGCACCATTCCCTGACAGCTTATGGTTACCACACCCCATTTTTAGAGTCTGTGAGTAACTCCGGGCTCACCATGGACTTCCAACTAATCAGAAAGGGACCTTCAAGCCCATTATACCTGTTTATCTCAATAACAGAAGATATATAATGATTAGTTTTTTGATTTCCATAGTCTCAATTATTTTGGATCATTATATTAGCAGAATCTAGTGGAAAGCATAAGGAACCAAGAGCCTGGGTTCAAACTCTGGGTCCACCACTCAGTAAATGACTGCCCTTAAGAAACCCTGCAAAACATGTTGTGCTTGTTTCTTCTTCTACAATTGAGTAAAATAACACTTGTTTTATCTACCTAGTGGAGTTGTTATTAAGTCAAAATATTAGCCACACAGTACACACACACATACATATATATGTATGTATGTATATATGTGTATATATGTGTGTTATTTTAATATTTCAATAAACGTTAATCTTGATTGCTACTGTTCTTTGCAAGCCCTTAAACTCTGGCAATCTGGACTAAGATGGTAGAATACCTTTGCAGCTCAGTGTTCTATGTCTTTAGCTAGGTATTCTGGTCCTCAAATTTAGGGTGAAGTGGATTTGTGTGGCAAAAGTGAAATGAATCCAAATGAGTGTTACTGTTGTTATTGGGTGAAGCAGGGAGATTCTCAGATATAAACAGAAGTCAGGGAGGTGGATGGTGTTGATTTTACTCTGAAATAGTGAATAGATTCCTGTTTTTCTTAATTGCCTGCCTTTTCAATTTGGATGATTCATTGTAAAATTAACCCAGAGTCTCTATCCTGTACAGAAAAATTTGTCTGTAGTATTTCCAAGGATGGAATTACAATGCAGTTATCTTGGCAAACTGGTATAATAGGTAACACAAAGCCAAGCCCCTGGATGGCATTTCTTTCCCAAGACTTGATGCCAATAGAGAAAACTTCTCTAAGAGAAAGAAATAATTTCTGTTTGTAATAATAAGTAAAAGCAAAGATAATTATTTACTCTTTTCCCAAAAAATGTTGATATTTTATTCCTTTCAAGGACCTCTGCCATCTCCACTTAAATATATTTGGTAAGTGCTTTTGGTTTTAATGTATTTTGAAACATATTTCATTTTTTTCTATGCCTCTGGTATCACACTTTATACAACATCTAGAATGTGCACCTGTTGTGTTCATTCATTGTACAAATAGTTGTTGGCTGGGCGATATATCAGGCATGGGGCCACAAAGCAGGGAGGCAGAGCTGTGTAGGTGGTACAGTTCCCAAACTTCTGGGCTCCATGCTTCTGCTGCTGTTCAAGGCTTTTGTTGCCCCACTCCACAGCTCTTACATCCACAGCACCCTTCCTAGGGGTTTCCCTTTTCCCTGAGCCTTTGTACAAGTGAAAATTGTAATAATAAAACTGTAACATTGGGCCCTAGCTGGTGTGGCTCAGTGGATTGAGCACCAGCCTGTGAACCAAAGGGTTGCTGGTTCGATTCTCAGTGTAGGGAACATGCTGGGGTTGCAGGCCAGGTCCCCAGCACAGAGCTCACAAGATGCAACCACACATTGATGTTTCTCTCTCTCTTCCTCCCTCCCTTCCTCTCTCTAAAAATAAATAAATAAAATCTTTTTTAAATACTGTAAAAAATACTGTAACAGTGGGGAATTTTAACAGTAAGGAATTGTAACCCACCCCACCATTCTTTCGACATCATTTCTGTAAAGGCTGACTCTGACTAATATGTAGCTTGTAGATAAACAGTATGTTTTATAAGAATCATAGGAACTAACTGCAAAAGATACAGACTCTAACCTTCAGTCATCCCAGCTCTGGGAGATTTGCTGGCCTTCAGCTGTAAAACCAGAATGACAAAAACTAGTATGTACCAGAGCATCACTTGACCAGTTTTGAGGTCCTTATTGGAGTGGGCTATGCTGCTCTGCACATAGTGAACTTTTCAAGCCACTTTCCTTGATCTCTTTGTTCTGCTTTTCCTTTCCCTTCTTATAAAAACCTCTTCCTGCACTAAGATGTTAAGATGGGCATTGAGACAAGTTTCCCATCTTCTTGGGTTGTTGGCATCTGAATAAACCACTTTACTCCTCACCAGCACCTGTATCACAAGTTTGACTTTTGTTGTGGCAGACAGCCAGACCTGCATTTGATTACAAAACCAGTTCATTTCTACAGCATGCTCATTGTATTGACATGGACTACTGAGTACTTTACATTAATTATTTCATTTAATCTTCTTAGCAACCTCACAAGTTTCATTCTATAATTATCCCAACTTTGAGGTAAAAAATACTAAACTGTATGTGGGAGAGTCAGTATTTTAAACTTAGGTTTATCTGGCTCCAATGTTTTTTATACATTACTAAGTATTACCATCAGACTTTACTGTGAATGATCCACCTTCTAAAAATGGATTTACAGACCTCTGAGGAAATCAACATAGTTTTCATTCAGATTACTTGATCCACTTTACATACATTATCCAATTAATTCTCATAAATCTTTATAAAGCAGACAAGTTAATCTCATCACAGCAATGAGGAAACTGAAGATAAACACAGTTAAGAAATATGTCCACGAACTCAGCTAATTCATGGTAAAACCATCATTCAAATCAACACCTTAAGTCTAAAATCCATGTTCCTAGGCTGCTTCAGAATTTGAAGAATTGATTACAAATTTTAAAAATAGATTGTCCTTGGAGATAAATACACTTCAACAAGAAAAAATTTCAGTATAAGAATGACATTAAGGGCATAGGAGTAGGCGGAGAAAAAATACATGGAACTCCATTCCTGCTGTTAGCATCCCAGGATAGCAACATTTATTAAGGGTGTTCATGACTAATTTTCCTTTCCATCTGCTTGAAAATGATAACAGAAATCTAGCAAAAAGTGAGGCATATTTCTATGTAAATATGGTAAAGATCATTCAATTACAGTATGGAGAATATGACCTTAGATTTATTTATCTCACATTCTAAGCATGATAATTAATTCCATTAAGCCAAAGAGCAAAGTGTAATCTTTTTTAAAAAATGGAGCATTATGCTAAGCGAAATAAGCCAGTGGGCAAAAGACAAATACCATATGATCTCACCTATAAGCAGAACCTAACCAACAATACAAAGATGCAAAGAAAAGAAGACCAGCAACACTGAAAGGAAAAGAAATCAACAGAGACAAGAGGGAAGGAGGGAGGGGGGGCAGGGAAAAGGGAGGGAAGGGGCAAGTCAAGGAACATATAGCAAGGACTCATGGACAAAACCAAAGGGGAAGAGCTGAGGGAGGGAAGAAGAGAGGGGGCAAGGGAAAGTGGGGGGGGGGGGGAAGACAGAGACAAATGTATTTGAAAAAATAAATTAAAATAAAAATTTTTAAAAAATGGCTAACAATATTGAGTTTTTCATGGTTCTTTTTCACTAAAGGAAGCTGATGGACAGTGTCCTGGCCTTGAACTCAGAAAGCCAACCCAGATCCTAGATTTAGCATGTTTTACTTCTGCAAAATTTGGTTAATTTTGGTTAATTTGGTTAATTAAAAATTGGTTAAAGTCTCAAAGTTGCTATTATAGTAGCCAGAGTAGACTAAGGTAAACACACACACACACACACACACACACACACACACACACACCCCTAAAGGAAGAAGAAAGAAGGAAATCTAAAGCAAGCAGAGAGAATTCTTTTGAAATGTTGTCTAAGAATGTGACAGAATATAAGTGCTGAAATTTATGATACCAGAAGATTCCAAACCCACATTAAAATCATATAGAACATTCTTTAAAAATCTAGTTTCCACACCCAAAATTTTGGAAAAATAGGTTTCTAGAATATTGTGGCCAACTCTATATTTTAAAAAGCCTTCTAGATCATTTTGAGAAGCAATCAGATTGAAGAACCAGGTCAATCATTTAATTCAATAGGTATTCAGAAAAAGGATAAATGTGATTTATCACTACTTGTTTAAGATGCTATTATCTGTTCACATGTCTTCCTTCCTTGCTCTTGCTATAGTTTTTCTAAGAGCAGAGCATGCTTACTGACCCTATTGATTTTTGGACATCAGGTGACTTGGACCAATGGCATGAGCAGCAGTGACACTGCGGACATTCTGAGAAGAGACCATAAGGTCCTGCAGTGTCCACTAGAACTCCTGTGCTCCTGGCCTGTGCTGTGAAAGGTGTCACCCACACAAGCCACTCCAGAATGAGAACACAGGTGCAAAGAGCTAACTAACCCAACTCATGGTCTGGCAGCAAACACAGCCAAAGAATGCAAATGCTATAAACCCACAAAGAACAAAAGATGATAGTAAAAAAAGAAATAAAGAGTAGAAAAAAGAAAAAAAAGAGATAAAGTAGGTGAGAGATTTCCACAAAACCTGGAAAAATGGGCAGCTGTGCTCTTTTGATGAGGGGCTATTTCCTTACTAGTTTTATGTAGGATAATTAGATTACATGGACTTTTTTTTAATTGCATGAAAAGATGGTGTGTGTGTGTGTGTGTCTGTGTGTGTGTGTGTTGGTTAGACAAAGAAGTGAATGGTAGTGGAAAACTTTATTTTATTTTTAATACTCTGAATATTATGACTCAATAAAAAAATTAATAATAAAACCCGCAGAAACTTAAGAGCTGTATCATTAGACATGTTATTTTTTGCACCATGAAACCTAGTTTAATAATGTTTTTCTAAATTTGCCTGAGAAGACAGATATCTGTACAAAGTTTTGGCAATGTTAATGTGCATGTTACATATAATGTAATAAAAGAGGTAATGAATTTGGAATCGTTTCCACAGAATAAGCCATTTGATATTTTTCTACTTTTTATGGCAGATTAATTTGGCTCATAGTAGAATATCATATTCTTTCTGAGTCATTAAGAACTACTACTGATGTGTACCAAACTGTATTTTGAAGCACTGTCATTGTGTTTAAAACATATAATTTATAAATAAAAGTAAAAAAGCATGAGGTTTGTCAAATTATTATTTCATATCAAAAAAGTCAGAATTTTTCTTTCACTTCAATGTTGAATTATTATGAAGTAGTCAGTGGAAAATTGATACTTAATAAAATAAGTGTTACCTCAATATTTGCAAGGAACTCATGGTAAAGTTTACTAATGCTTTTCATAGCTGATTTTTCTCCATTGCTGGAATATTATATGCTATACCCAATAAACTACTCAATCTCTTTAGTTCTTTCTATACACAGTGTGATTGGTATGTGTATTTGAAAACTTGATGGATATCACCAGATTGCATGCCAAAAATACTACCAATTCACCTCATTCATTCTTAAATTAGACTTTATATTTTTATTATTTTTTTTCAAATACATTTGTTTCTGCCTTCCCCCTACCACTTTCCCCTGGCCCCTTCCCCGACCTCCCCTCAATCTTTCCCCTTTGGTTTTGTCCATGAGTCCTTGCTACATGATCTCCGACCTTCTCCAACCTTTGTTTTTACCCGTCACCGCCTCCCTCCATCTCTCTTGTCTCTGTTGGTTTCTTTCCATTTCAGTGTTGTGGGTCTTATTTTCCTTGCATCTTTGTATTGTTGGTTAGGTTCCACTTACAGGTGGGATCATATGGCATTTGTCTTTTGCCCCCTGGCTTATTTCACTTAGCATAATGCCCTCCAGTTCCATACATGTTGTCGTGAAGTTTAGTAGTTCTTTTCTTCTTTCTGCTGCGTAGTATTCCACTGTGTAAATGTACCATAGTACTTTGACACAATCATCTACTGATGGGCATTTAGGTTGCTTCCAACACTTGCCTGTTGTAAAGTGTGCTGCTATGAACATTGGGGTGCAGAGGTTCTTTTGTATTGGCATTTTGGGATTCTTAGGGTATAGTCCTAGCAGGGGAATCACTGGATCAAAAGGCAGTTCCATTTTCAGCTTTTTGAGAAAATTCCACACTGCTTTCCACAATGGCTGCACCAGTCTGCATTTCCACCAAAAATGTACTAGTGTTCCCTTTTCTCCACAGACTCGCCAGCACCTGTTGTTTGTTGATCTGTATATGATGGCCATTCTGACCAGTATGAGCTGGTACCTCATTGTGGTTTTGACCTGCATTTCTCTGATGGCTAGAGATGCCAAGCAGTTTTTCAAATATCTCTGGGCCTTGTGTATCTCTTCCTTGGAAAAACATCTTCCCAGGTCCTTTGCCCATTTTTGATTGGATCATTTGTCTTCCTGGAGTGGAGTCATGTGAGTTCTTTACATATTTTGGAAATCAAACCTCTATCTGATGTATCATTAGTGAATATATTTTCCCATATGGTTGGCTCCCTTTTCATTTTGCTGATGTTTTCTTTAGCCATGCAGAAGCCTCTTATTTGGATGAAGTCCCACTTGTTTATGCTTTCCTTAATGTCCCTTGCTTTAGGAAATATATTGGTGAAAAAATTGCAGCGTGGGATATAAGAGAGTTTCCTGCCAGTGTTCTCAAGGACTTTAATGGTGTTGCGACTTATATTTAAGTCTTTCATCCATCATGAGTTTATTTTTGTGTATGGTGTCACCTGATGATCCAATTTCAATTTTTTGCATGTCTCTATTTCATTTAGCTCTCTCTCTGGGGATTCCCCTTTTCACTCATTTGGGGGGAACTTCTTTTTCTTCCCATTTTGTGAGAGTCTCTTAAGTAATTTATGTATGTATGTATGTATGTATGCTTCTGCTTCTGTTGATCCATCTAGATTTCCTGACTTTGTTAATTAAATTTCTATGGTAGTAAGCAGGTCTTTTAATTAATTAATTAATTAATTAGTTTGTTTGCTTGTTTGTTTTTTCTTTAATTTTCTTTCTGGGCCTGCCTCTGATGATGTCAGTTGTTGACTCTATATGACCTCCTTGGGTCGTTTGTTTGAGCTTTCCAGGAGTCTATCGTCTGTGTCTGATTCCTGCTTTGGGCAGCTCTGTGACCCTTTCAATCAGGGATCCACTATTTGTTCGGATTGCTTTGCACTCTCACGCTGGCTCCTGGAACGTGCTCCCTCTCCAGACCGGAACCTGGGCCAACATGATCTCCAGCCCACCTGGGCACTTATTCGCCTAACCTCAGGCACTTGTCTGGCACCCGCTCCCGGTGGGTGCCCCTGAACTGGTCAGGTTAGGGTCTTCTATTGTGTGCTTTCCCTGCTTTTGGCTGTTTGGAGGCATCGCCTGCCCTCGCCAAATGGAGACTAGGGAAACGGGAGGAAGTCAGCTCCAGGACTCTCTGGTTAACCCTATCTCCAGTCTCTACTCCAGGGACTCTGGGCAGCTCTGTGACACCTTTGGCCTGGGATCCACCATTTCTGCAGACCGCTCTGCACTTGCGGGCCCACAAGGGCTGGTTTACGCCTCCCCCTGGCCAATGTGTCCACTCCCTCACAGGCCCCGTGTGCGCCAACCTGAAGGAGCCCTCGCCAGCCTGCCGAGGTCCACACACATGCTCGCCAATCCTCGCTGGCCACTTGGCGGGTGTGCGCGCCTGCACTGGGTGGTTTTGGGCTGTCTATTGTGTGCTTTTCAGCTTTTGGCTCTTTGGGGGTGTGGCCTGTTCTTGCACAATGAAGACTACAGAAAGGAGAAGGAGTCAGGACTCCCTGGTTCCTCCTCCCGTTCTTTCCCCAACACCTCAGTCTCCAGTCTCTCCTCAGGGTCTCCGGGCAGTTCTGTGATCCCTTCCGCCAGGGATCCTCTATTTCTTCCAGCTCGTCTGCACTTAGCCTCCCAGCTCGTAGTTGTACAAGCTGTGTGCGGAGCGCACAAAAGGCAGGTTAATTGATTCCCTTATGCCTGAGGGAGATGGTAGGTGCAAAGTGGGAGGTGCATTATCATTGGGGCTCCACTGGCCACTGTCTCAGTTCTCATCACAAAGTTTTCCTTGCCAATCTTTTCCCAGGCACCAGCCCACTCTGCTGCTGCCTCTACCCAGAGATCAAGGAGGGTGGCTGCCACTACAAATTTTTGGGTTGGCCTTTTACATGTCTCTGCATCCCCAGCCACCTGCCTCTGGCAGAAAGTGCCCCTAAGCTTTTCGGGGTTGTGTTTTGCCTGTGTGTTTCCTGGTTTTAGCTGCTATAGTCTAGAAGTCCCTGTTTATGGTTCAGACCCTGTTCTTCTCAGGGGGATCCAACTGGCCATTTCAATGTCCCTCCAGTGTTGGTGCCCATGGGCACTCAGCCCACCCTCTGGAGCCTCCACCACACTTCTCACCCATTGGGATGTGTAAGTTGAATCCACTGTCTGTCCGAGGCTCTAAGACTCCTTTACCTCTATCATTCCATTGTTTTTCAGGTGATTTCTCCACTATTTAGTCACAATACCAGTTTTGTCTTGGGAGGAGGTCAGCGTCACTCCCATTCATTCCTCCACCATCTTCCTAGCTCTAAATTAGACTTTAAATTTCATTGATTAAATACTAATCTCAGGTCTTCCCTTTCCTCTTCAGCCCAAATGATTTAACTAAACAGAAGCAAAAACAAAGATACAAAAACTTCTCAGAAACTTTGATTCACTGTCATTCTAGGAGTGTTGGCATTTTTCACTCTCTTTCTCGTCTCCTCAAAGCCAAGGAATTCCTCCACACCTCCCATAGATTAGCTGCCCATGGACACATAGACTCACAGGATAGACTGACAGTTGACAGGAAAGAAGAGAGGACAGAGTCATAAAAGTGAAAGGAGTGAGGAGTACAGATTGGTAGTTTGAGAATAGTAATGGAGATGCAAATTACAGCATAGGGTACATCATCAATAATAATGTAAGAACTATATATGGAGCCAGGTGGGTTGTGGAGGAATCACTCTGTGAAGTACATGATTCTCTAACCACTATCCTCTATGTCTGAAATGAATACAGAATAATATTAAATGTAAACTTTATTTGAAAATTTAAAAAATAAAAAGTTAAAAAATTAGCTACCTATCTCTATGTCTGCATCAGCCATAAGACATTCACCATACAGACAGATTGGTTGGATAAAATCTAATAAGAACCAAACAATGCCACAGCCAGAGTACTCTCACCTGTGATGTCTGAGAGTAATACCAAGGGATACTCTCAACATCTGGAAGGGTTGAGAGTCTCACAGATGAGTTCACCAGGAAAAGTAGTGTCTCCTTCACAATTTTTCCTGGGCCATATTTTTGGATCATCACAGTTATTGATTAAGATCATGAATATCATAGAAAATTTAGGAGAAAATCAAGATGATGGAGGAGAGAGTAGAAGTCACACTGACCTCCTCCCAGGATCAATCTGGAATTACAACTAAATTGTGAAGAAATCACTGGGAACAAAAAAACTGACCAGTAGTGAGAAAGGAGCCTTATAACCTCAGACAGACAGAAGAATCAGCTTTAACACAACCTAACTGGTAAGGAGTGTGGCAGAGACTAGGGAAGGAGAGCAGGGCACCCACGGGAGGCAGTACAAGAAGGACACTGAAATGGCCCATGAGATCCCCCTGAGCAGGGTCTAAACCATGAGCAGGGATATCTAGACTACAGCACTAGATCCCAAAAAGTACACAGATAACGGCCAGCTGCAAAAAGTGACAGGGTTGCTCTCTGCCAGGGACAGGAAGCTGGAGATGAAGGGAGCCATTTAAAAGGCCAATGCATAATTTTTATTTGCAGCCATTTACCCTGTCTTCCAGCAAAGGCAGGGGCAGAGTGGACTAAAGATGCCTGAAGAGAGATTGGGGAAGGAGGCTTTGGGGAGAGAACTGAGAGAGTGGCGGGCAGAATCCCAGTGCTTACTCATCCCCCATGAGGCAGCAGCCATCTGTCACAGGCAGATCAACCCCCTGAGTGGCAGCAACGTGAAAGGACACAATAGCCCCTCTCACAGGAGGCTCAGCCTGGCCCAGTACTAGGCAAGCCTGACTGCTGAGTACAGAGCGGCAATCAAAAATAGTAGATCCTTGGCTAAAGGGGATACAGAGTGATCTAGAGAGGCTTGAGGAGAGTCTGGGAAGGGAGGCTTTAAGGAGAGAACAGAGAAAGTGGCCAGTGGGGATCTGGTGCTAATTCAACTCCCATTCCTCAGCTTCCATCTTGCTCAGGCAGAACACTTCCCTGAGTGGCAACAGCTTGATAGGACCCAAAAACCCCACCCTCAGGAGGGCCTCTGCCCCACCCTGTATAAGCTAGCTTGCTGAGTGCAGTGACTAGATTAACAGCTGAAGGAGACAGATGCAGACAGAAGATTCCTGGAAGTCTCAAACAGATTGCCGAAGGCCAGACAGGGTCAACATCTGACATCAGAGGCAGATCCAGAAAGAAAAAACAGCAGTATCCTACCAAAGAAGTTCACACCATAGAGTCAGGAAATCAAGACAGATCTATTTAAGAAGCAGAAGCAAAAAAGAAGAGTCTCACAAATAATGGGAAGACAAAGAAACATCTTCCAGTTGAAGGGAAAGGTGGAATCTCCAGGAAGAGAACTAAATGAAATGGAGGCAAGGAAACTATTAGACATTGAGTTCAAAACAGTAGTTCTAAGGAAGCTCAATGAACTCAGTGAGATTAGAGAGAATTACAAAATACTACAGGGAAACTATAAGGAACTTACTGCAAACTATGTCAGCATGAAAAAGGACATAGAAACTATCAAGAGACATGAGGAAATGAAGAATACAATTTCTGAATTGAAGAACACAGTAGAAGGAATCAAAAGCAGACTAGATGAGCAGAGGATTGAATCAGCAAGCTGGAGGACAAAGTAGAAAAAAGCTCCCAGAAAGATCAATAAAATGAAAGAAGACTGAAAAAGCATGAAGAGATGTTGAGGAAAATGCAGGACAACCTGAAATGTAATAATATCTATATAATAGGAATACCAGAAGGAGAAGAAAAGGAGGAATGAATAAGAGAACCTGTTTAAAAAAGTCATGATGGAAAACTTCCCTATTTGAAGGAGAGAAAAAGTCCCACAAGTCCAGGAAGCACAGAGGGTACCATTCCAGAGGAACATGATGAGGCCCTCTCCAAGGCCCATCATCATTAAAATGGCAAATATCAAAGACAAACAGAATCCTAAAGGCAGCAAGGGAGAAACAAGTAGTGACATACAAGAGAGCCACAATACAACCGGCAGCTGACTTCTTAACAGAAACACTGCAAGCCAGAAAGGAATGGCAAGAAACATTCCAAATCATGAAAAGCAAAGGCCTGCAACTAAGATGGCTCTACCCAGCAAGGCTCTCAATTAAAATGGAAGACGAAATAAGAAGTTTCCCAGACAAAAGAAAGTTAAAAGAATACACCTTCACCAAACCAGCACTGCAAAATATGCGAAAGGGACTGCTTTAAAATGCAGAAAAGTTTCTATGAATACGCAGTTCTTTCAGAGTTGCCAATACTTGATATTACCAATATTTTTAATGCTCATTAATCTGATCATGACAATGATGTGTTATTTTAAGTGTTACTTTATTATTTGTTGAAACTAAATCTATTTTTGTATATATGTTGCCTATTTCTATTATTTTTGAAAAGCTTTACATGACTTCTGGTATTCTTTATCCATTTTTTGATTAAATGTTCATAAAATTCGTTCCCTAAAAAAAAAATATTAACCCTTTTTTAGATGTGATGCAAATACTTTCTTATTCTATTACATGTCTTTTTTTATATGTGTATTACTATTTAGTCTTAAATGTTTAATATAGTCATATTGTCAATATTTTACTTTATTGCCTTTGGGTTTGAATATTTTACTTCAGGGTAAGAAAAATATTATTTTGTATCTTCTCCTAAAACTCCTTAGATTTTACATATTGATTTTTAACTCACCTGAATATTTTTTATGTAATGTGTGAAATAAGGCTCTATTTTGGTTTTATTTCAAGTAATAGTGGCCCATGTACCTTATTTGTTGAATAAGCCTTATTTTCCCCATTGATCTGAAATATCAATTTAATCGTATATTACATTGTTAGACATTTATATACACTTGTTTCTAGAATGCTCATTTTATTTCATTGATTTATTTGATTATTTCTCTGCTGGTGTCATGTTGTTTTAATTGCTGAGACCTTAGAATGGATTATTTAAATATTTTAATAGTTTATAGTGGCTCTGACATGTAAAAAAATAAATAATATCAATCTGCATTTTTTAAAAAAGAGAGAAAGAAGGAACTCCTACCTTTTGTGACATCATGAATGGAACTGGAGAATATTATGCTAATTGAAATTAGTCGGTTAAAAGACAAATAGCATATGATCTCACCTATAAGTGGAATCTATCCAACAAAATAAACTAGTGAACAAAACAAACAGCAGGCATGGAAACATGGAGCAGGCTGAAATTGACTAGAGGGGATGGAGAAGGAAGACAATGGTGTAGAGAAGGAGAAGGAACTAAACAAAGAACATATATGAATGACCCATGAATATGGACAACAGAGTGGGAATTGACTGTGGGGGGGGGCAGGGTGGGATGGGTGGAAGAGTGCAAAGGGGGAAAAATTGAGACAACTGTAATAGAATAAACATGATGTAAAAATTAACAAAAAATATATTTAAAAAAAAAAATTTCAGGATCTTGGAAAGTGTGCACATTTACCACAGAACTCTGGCTTACTATGTATGGGATAAAAAAAAGTAGCCTTTATTGGGCCTATGGTAGAAAGTAGCTATTGAGGAAAATAAATGTGTTTTGCTTTGGATGCAAAGGGAGGAAAGGTAACAGGGCGAAGAATTTAGGAGAGTTTGTTAAACACAAGACGTCATATCCAGTGAGAGCAGGAGAAACCAACATTGGGAAGGGCTGGGAAAGAGGGTGGAGAGGCAGATGAATCATGCAAAATGAAAGGCATATAGGTAATAGGACTTGGTGGCTTTCCCCTGGCACCTACTGAGCAATGGGAAGGACACCTGGTAGAATTTCACACTTCAAATTCCCCAACTGTAGTAAAAGTTGTTTGGGGACCCAAAGACAGCTTTTGGCAGAGCCCCAGGTGATATGGGCCTAGGTTTCTGCAAGCATTTTCTCATTGCCTCTTCAGATACATTATGTGGACTCCCGAGAATGCTAAACGCGACAAAATAATTGAAATCAGAACACAGGTTCATGTGTTCCCAGGCACATACTACATAACACCTTTGGCCTGACATTGTGGAAACATCTTGAAAATTGGAGTCATAGAGACCTGGATATGAATACCAGCTCCACAAATTTTCGATGTTCAATGAGTTACTAAATTTCATGACTTCCTTCTTCTTCCTCTCAGGGTTGCTAGGAGGAGGAAATAAAAATCAGGCATGAAAATCTAGGCAGTCTGTAAATATTAATTATCTTTTGAAACTCACTTAATTCCTCTCATCTCATGAGAATAAAATAAGAAAGATGGCGTGGCCAAGCCTGATGCCTTCCTGGTATTGGGGATAATATCTGGCCTTTCTTGGACAAACACCACATAGCATGTGCCTTGCTGTTAGAAAGCTTTTCTTAAGAAAGCTGTCAGGAAAAGTTATTGAATGACTCAATGAACTGCTCCAGATCACTCTCAAGCTCCGTCCTCTGAACACACTTGCCCTACACAGCATCAGAAGCTAAAGACTCAACTCCACTACAGACACTCATGGCAGGAGTCAGCGCCATTATTTAAATCTCCTTCAGAAAAGAGCAATTCTGTCTTCAAGGAAACCAATTAGTGAGAGAAAGCTCATCTTGTTTCAGGGCACATCATGAACCTATTTTTAGGTGTGTGTTTCAAAGGCTCTCACAGCGATTCCCCAACCTGTAGAACTGCAGCAAAACAGGGAATTCACTTTTGTGAACAAATGCCATGTCTCCTTACCACTGTAAAAAAGGCCTGACAGCAGTATTTATTTGTATCAAAGCAAGGAAAATAAAAATTTGTTTATATGGAGAAACTCTCTGTTATGTGTTGAATGGTGCCCCCTCTGCAAATTTATATATATTGAATTTTTAACTTCTAATACTTTAGGGGGTGAAATTATTTGGGTATAGCATCCTTGCAGATGTAATTACTTAAGACGAGGTTATACTGGAGTAGTGTGGATCCTTGTCCACTATGAGCGGTGTCCTTATAAAAGGGAGAAATCTAGACACAGACACACACAGGGAGAATGCCATGTACAGATGAAATCAGAGATTGGGTGATTGTTCTATAGCCAAAGAATACCAAAGATTGTCAGCGAACTACAAGAAATGAGTAAAAAGACATGGGACAGATTCTCCATCAGAGTCATATTGACACCTCAATCTTGGATTTTCAGTGACCAGAACTGTGAGCCAAATCTCTATTCTTTAATCCATCCAGTGTGATATTTTGTTATGGCAGACCTAGCAAATTAATACACCCCCCACTCCCATACTGAAATAATAAAATGGGTAATACCAAACTAGGAAGCTCCATGATGTCAAAGGCCACTTTGATTTTTTGCCACCATGCCCCTTAGCCCCTCCAATCATGCATGGTATGTAATGAATTGTCAACATCTATTTTTTTTAGTAATTGGTTAAATTTAGTCAACCTCTGTGATGTCTACCATGCATATGCTATTTTTACCTTTCTCAGCAGTTGGGCAAGTCCCACACTGTTGACCTCATTTTATAACTGTAGAAACTATGACTCAAGAAGAATAAAGTGTAAGACAGAATGAGCAGACACATTCTCAGATTGTGATCTGTCCCTGTCTCTCAGTCATGGTGTGACTTTAAACAATGGGTTTACCCTTGTGAGATTCATTTCCTTCTGTACAATAAGGATGATTATAAAATAAGTTGTAAAGGGGAGTCATAAGAGTTAAGTAACATACTACATGAGAAGCCACAAGGAGCAGACAACACATAAGATTTAGTTTCATTTTATTATTGTGGTAAAAAAACAGTTAACAATGTCAATCTATCCTTTTAAACAGCATTTTTAAATAGAGGCACTATGTCGTACAGCAGGTCTCTAGAACTTATTTATACATAACTGAACTAAAATGTTATACACATTGGATAAAATTTCCCATTCCTTCCTCTTCTGCCCCTGGCAATTACCATTCTACTCTCCACTTCTATGAGTCTATTTTAGATTCCTCATATACCAGTAGGTGGACTCAAGCAGTATTTGTCCTTCTATGACTGGCTTATTTCACTTAACACAATGTCCTCCAGGTCCATCCACATTATTGTAAATTGCAATGTTTCCTTCATTTTCAAGACTAAATAATATTCTATTGTGTGGTATGTACTATATTTTCTTCTTTTTACTCAAAATCATGCAGATTAATAAATAGCTGAGCCAAACTAAAGCTGTGAGTTATTGATTCCAAGCCTGAATCATTTTCTTCAGAGGAAGCCAAAAAACTGGTCATACCTCTTCTATTCTTTATCAAATGGTCAGCCTCTAGGAATTAAAGCCCCTTTTGTACTAAGAACTGAAGTTTCCCCTTATTTCTGGGAAGACTTTACATGATTGAGAGTGCTTTGTCTTCTGGAGCAGAGAGCTCCAGCTAGGGAAAGCTACAAAATGAAAGAGGAAATGAAAATCAGTAAGCATTTGAGTTGGTTATTTTTAAGAAACAGAAAAATGAAATTTTTCTTGTTACCTTCAGCTAACTGCATTAAAGAATTTAGGGATTCAGGGAAAGGGGCTGTTCCAGGAGTAGAGCTATCACCAGAGAGATCTACAAAGAATATGGACTTTGTGTGGAGGACTCTCCACAGCACCTAACAGATCAGAGTTCTGTCTCTCTGTGTTTCATTGTCTCTGCATCTCCACAGGGCCCAAAAAACAGGTGGTTTACCAAACATTTGATTTTTCCATCTCCATGCAAATTGCCTTTATCCCCTTTGATGTCCCAAACCACTAACCTCTTCTCCTTTTCTCAAGATGGCATATAAGTCTCAATTGCCTCATTTATCTTGGGACTCCACATTCTTATAGTTCCATCGTACATATGTGTGTAATTAAATTAGGTTATTTTCTTCTATTAATGCCTCATCTCATTTTTATTCTTAAACCAGCCAGAAGAACCTAGAAGAGTAGGGAAAAATTTCTACCTCCTCAACATGCCCCAATGTGAAAGTTGCTAGAAAAAACAAAATAGCAGATATTAACTAAGTTGTGGTTAAAAGAAAATTGGTATAACCTTAGATTCCACATCTGTGGGTAGAAGGGATGAAGTTTTATTTTGTGCTGTGATTACAGACTTCAGAGTTGGTTAAAACTGAGGTAAATCCAAGATCCTCCTTTTATTGTTTGCATAATTGTGAAACTTACTCCTTGAATTTCAGCTTCAATGATTAAAAAATTCAAGTTGCTTGGATGATTAAAAGAGAAAATGCACACAAAGCATTTAGTATAGGGACTGGCATAGAGTAAGTCAACAAATGGAAACTATTATTAGTATAATTATTGCAAAATAATCAATGTTAGCCATTGCTGTTATTACCATTCCTATTTCAGAGCAAAAGAGTGACCCACTGGGACACCTGAAATCAAGGGTAGGACTTTGCTCAGAAACAGGAATGCATCTACTCTAATGATCACACAAGTACTTGATAGAAACTTCAAAGTTTCCATGCCAATAAATTAAAGAAGCAAAAGCCTTTGAAAACAAGAGTTATTGAAGACCTACCTGTGTCAGAATATAACTTTAAATCAGTTCCTGTAACATATATTCATTTAAATACATCCTTAGAAACCCATTGTTACAATTAATATTTAACTAATTATTAATTTCAAAAAGGGGAGCAAAGAGACTTAGACATTGAGCTAAATAAACTAGAGAGCATAAGCCTGTTTGCTTAACTATGAAGCTACAGCTTCACACCCCAGGAGATCAGAGCATTGCTCTGACAAGGGGATTGATACTCCTCCCTTGCTCTCTCTGGTACTGGATTGCTGGGGCACACAAGGAGAGGTGTTAGTCGAAAGAGGTCTATCAGTCTAACTATGGGGTGGACCTATCAAATGCCATGAAGCCTTGGGAAGTTAATTTGTTCTTTTGAAAAGTCTTTAGCCTTTTCCAAGCCCAAACTTATATAATCCCAGGGCAACTAAAACACTCATTCATTCTCTCTCTCTCTGGCTCTCTCTCTCGCCTAGTGGCCCACACTCATCCCATGCATTCACATGTCCTCTCTCAATAGCCATGTGACATTAGCAGCTGTGTGGCTGATGGGCCATGTGGACTCCACACACAGGCTCCAGGCAGGAGCATGAATACCTCAGCACAGCAATGGATTGCAGCTGGGAACACAAGCTAAACTAGCTGGATGCCAGACTGGACTGTCCTTTGATATGGAACATAAATTCTGGGAAGTGGCCTTTATTTTGGCCCTACTGAAAACAATACTGGGTCTTTTCCATAGTGGGTTGGACAGAGATGGGACATTGGGAAGTCTAGAGAGGAATCCCCTATTGATAATTTTACATCATCAATAAAGTTCACCACAGAGCCCCAACCTGCCATGCAGGTTTCAGGAAATTATTTTCCTTGTGACACTACGAGAGCTTGTTTTTCACCTGTGACACCAAGAGGATCAATTAGCTTCAAAGTGGACTTCCATGTTACTAAGTGATTTAACACGATGGATGGAGTTCATCTCTCTGGTTGCCAAAGCAACTCTGTGAAAAATGATTTTAGTTTTGGCACACATCATATTTAAACATGCTTCCCAATTACTAGCCATGAAATAATTAACTGCTTCTAAAGAGTATTAGAGGAACATGAACTTGGCATATCTAGAACAATTCTTTACTTAACAAATCTAAAATAATTCCTTATAGGCCTTCAAAAGATAAATTAAGAGTCTAATAAATCATCTTTCTTATTTAGTCAGTTTAAAATCACGGTCCACCAGATATTTATTTTTGAATCCCTGTTTTCTTTCCCTTATAATAGTTCAGTAAATTTCTAGATTAAAAAAAAAAAACCCTAGATGGAATTAAGTAATCCTAGAGATTTGAATTGATTTTGAAAACATTTTCTAACCTATGACTTAAAAAAATATTTAACATATCTTCTTTAAAGACATGCTGTTAATTAAGCTGAAATATATTCTTAACATCCTTCATGCTGCACAAAAGCTCCAAGTGTTCCGAATACAAATGACTTGCTAAGATTCTGTAATATATTATCTCATATTTATGTATTTCTTTAATATATTTATATGTACTGTCAAATAATTCTTCTGGTTATGCTTAGAATTTAAAACTTTATTTGTCTTTCAGTTAATACAAAATAATTTCCAAGGTAATTCTCTATCTGTCTTATCTGATTGATTACACACATGAATAGTTGACATTTGATGAATATTAATCATCCTTTGAAAGAGAAAAAAATAAATATTCTAGGTATTAGTGACTTCTGGAAAATTATTAAACAGAATGTTTTCTCCTCAAATTTACCACACAAGAAGATATTCAATGTTGCCCTTTCAATCAAGATGCTAAGTAGACCACCATCAGCAGCTTTAGAATAAGCATTATTGCTTTCACAGATGTTTCACAGAAATTCTGCTTTAAAAAATTACATTGGTAAAGATCATCCCAACCTGATTCTTTAATATAGCACCATGATGGGTGGTCCTGGTTTTCTGAAATGCCAACAAATACCCAATAAATAATCTCAGAATTCCAGGTATTCCAGGTGGTCACTTGAGAAAGTGCCAGGGCAAGAATGGAACCTGTAGAAATCTCTCCCTGTTTATGTAAGACCCTAATCATGTTGTCCTCCCATAAAGATAAGCACTAGAGAGGTGTCTGAGTCCCCATTTACATCTGAATCTATGGGTTTCCTAATCAAACTCAAAGGCATTTTGTTTCCTTTATTTACCACTGCGATTGCTATGATCGCACCCACTTTTGCCTGTGACAGACATACTGTAGCAGCAACTTATAATTTGGTTTTTAAAAAACAAGTATCTATTCTCTAGAAAAGAAAACTAGACGGTTTTTATGAAAAAAAATACCTATATGAAAAATTTTAATTCTAAATGGGAAATGTAGCAATTATCATTTTTTTAAACCTCTGAGGAAACAAAACTTGTCTCCCTCAAGTGAGGTACATCATTAGCATTCTTGTGATATTAGCCAATAATAGGGTAGTTATAGAACTTTATGGGATAAAGAAAATACTATTTATGGAATAAAGAAAAGCAAATCACAATAGCCAAAATGGCTTACTACATTTTAAAAATAAATACTTAAGTAAAATTTCTTGATATATCATTAAATATGCAAAGTTATTTAACAAATAGTTTCTCTTTACAAATAAAAAGAAAATGAGGTCTCCACCCCAAATTTCCCTGCTAATGGCTATAATAATTCAATGATATTCATTATGCTCATTATCACAGCCACTGTAAAACACCAGTATGCCAACAGAAAACCAATGAAACATTATAACATGAGATCATAATTTCTAACATAAATCAATCAGATCAACAGAAGCTGGAAGAAAATACAAAGAGTATTCTTGGAAGATGTTCAAATGCAATCATGATCACTAATGCTCTGCTTTATAGAATCCCTGGTTGGCTTTCTCTCTCATTTAAATGACCTATGCTCTCCTTTTAAAGTCAATGCTGGAAATATTTCAAATACAGATGACATTCAACAGGAAAAAAAAGAAATAAACAAACCTCAAATGGGTACTTGACATCCTTAATGCCCAAGCACATGGGTCAGAGTTCATTAGATTATTTAATCCAGCCATGCAAATTGGTTTGCCTAGGGTCTGAAATAAATCAAACCAAGCCTAAAAAAAATTGGACAGTGGCTCTAAAAAAAATCTTGCCTCATTCATTGGAACATGGAAGTCAGTTCCAACTCAAACATTCAGCACTCACTGTTCTCTTTGCCTGGAATACTTCCTCCAAAATTTCTGACTCAACTGTTAATTGAGATTCAAGAGATTATTGCTAATTGCACCCCTTGATTTATTTGCCTCTGTTTTATATTCTTCATAACATCTTTCATTATCAGAACTTAAGTGTTTCACAGTGGCTTCACCAGTCTGCATTCCCACAAACAGTACACTAGGGTTCCTTTTTCTCTGCATCCTCGCTAGCACTTGTTTATTGATTTATCCATGATAGTCATTTGGCTGCTGTGAGATATCTCATGATTTTAATTTGCATCTCTCTGATGGCCAGTGATGTTGAGCATTTTTTCATGTCTGTGGGCCCTCTGCATGTCCTCCTTGGAGAAGTGTCTATTCTAGTCCTTTGCTTATTTTTTCATTGGATTGTCTTCCTGGTGTGGAGTTACGTAAACTCTCTATATATTTTGGAGATTACACCCAAAGGGATTAGTCAAAGAACATGTATGAAGGACCCATGGACATGGAAAATGGTGTCAGGATTGACAAGGGAAGTAGGAGACAGGCTGAGTGGAGAGAGGAAAAAGGGAGGAAATTAAGACAACTGTAATAGCATAAACAATAAAATATTATTCAAGAAAGAAATTAAGTATTGATTTACTTGATTATTTGCTTACTATCATTCCCCCATTTCCCCACCAGAATGTAAGTACTATGAAGACATATGTGTTTAACTATTTTGTTCATCTGTTTCCCCAATGCCCTAAAGAGTGCCTGACATGGAGTAGGCACTAAATACTTGTGTTGAATAAATGAATGAAAAAGAAGGGAAAATATTCATTTACGTCCATCTTAGTACATAACTGCCACTGAGTGAAAGGAAATGTAAAGTCAGTATCCACACAGTACTATAAAAACAGCATTAACTATATTATTTTTTAATCTTATTTTTTCTTTTGCTTTTTATTGTATTTTTCCATTACCATTTGTCCCCTTTATATATCCCTTCCCACTGCAATCACCACACTGTTGTCTATGTCTATAAGTGCTTTCTACTTAGAGTCCAATTTCTACCCCTAAAGCCCCCAACTCCCAAGCTGTCAGTCTGCTCACTATAAGTCTGTCTCTGTTTTGCTTGTTAGTTCAGTTAGTTCACTATATTACACAGATGATGAAATCATATGGTACTAGTCATTCTCTAACTGGTTTATTTCACTTAGCATAAATCTTCTCCAGGTCTATCCATGCTGTTGTAAAGGGTGAAATTTTCTTTTTTTTTTTTTTTTGATTGAGTACTATTCCATTGTGTGAATGTACTATAGTTGCTTTATCTACTCATCCAGTGATGGGCACCTGGGCTGCGTTCAAATCTTGGCTATTGTAAATAACACTTCAATGGATATAGGGGTGCTTATAGTCTTTTGAAGTAGTATTTACGTTTCTTTGGACAAATTCCCAGAGGTGGAATTGCTGAGACATGAGGTAGTTGCATTTTTAATTTTTTGAGGTAACTCCATAAGGAAAAAAAGCATTAATTTTAACATGATAATTAACAAAGGATAGATTTTGGTCAAATGGATAATAATAGATAAAGGTTTTGAATTGTTACTATCTTGGAAGCTTTTGTGATCATTCGTGAGGCTTGGCTCAATACAATATCAATAAGATTTTTGTCCTGAATTCCAGGACTATATTGACTTGAATGTATTTACAGCTTCACACTAGAATTGTCCATTTCTCATGGAAAGATTAGTTTTCTTTCCATGCTTGGCTCTCTGAGAGGAATCCAGTTGTGTGGACACTAAACTCAGTGGGCATAGGTTTTTCCCTGCTCATTAGAAAAATGATCTTGTGTGAGTTACTTTGTCTACCCAAGTTTTATCTTCATCTGTAATCATATTATACTTAATGTCATGTCTTAATCTGCTTTGCATGTTATAACAAAATATCATAGACTGGGTAATTTCACCAAGAAACATTTTTCAGTCGCCAGACTGGAAAACCCAACATCAGGGTTTCATAATGATGGTTGTATCCAAAGTAAGGGCACTCTTTCTGGTTTACAGGCAGCTGTTTTCTGGCTGTGTTTTCACATAGCAGAGAGAAAAAGAGAAATTATTGGAAGTAAGCTCTCTGGTCTCTTCTTATAAGGACACTAACCCCATAATGAAAACCACACCCTCATAAACTCATCTAAACCTAATTACCTCCAAAAGACCCCATCAAATTGGGGATTAGGGCTTCAACATAGGAATTGTGGAGGAACACAAACACTCAGTCCAGAACATTTCATGAATATGTTGTGGGGCTTACATGGAACAACGCATATGAAGTGCCTAGGACATCATTATTACATATAAGTACCCTAAAGGTGTTAGCATCTATTATTAAAATACAAAGAATACTAACTTTTATATAAGATTCATAAATACATAGAGAACTTATGAAATAAAGTTTGAATAGAAAGTTAAATTTTACATGTGGATTTTATTTCAGTTCAAGAAAAAAAAAATGCTGATCCCACCACCTGACTCTGCTTAAAATTCAGTTCATTGCAGGTCTTGAAAAACTATCATTTGATTTACATTTCCGGTCCAGCATGGTAAGGATGTGGTCCATCTCCTTCTTTAGGGTTAAAGCCAGTGTCACGGAATGAAAAAATGGTAGCACCAACTCTGGCTGGTTTTGCTTTGTCTAATTGTGAGCTCATAAGACCAAAAAGAGCTTTTAAAGATGGTGCTTTTAAAACTAATTCACAAATGTTTGGTTAATGATCACCAGCAGATATTATAAACAACAAAGTGACCTGGGGAGCCTTGGTAATTCTTCAGTGGATGTCAAGGGACTGACATAAAGAAGCTCAAGATAAAATTATGTGCAAGTACTAAGTGACAGCCAGTTAGAATCAGCAACTTGAAGGGACAAAATCTACACAAAGACATATGCCCCAAATCAGGAGAAAAAAATCAATGAGTATAAAAAGCCATGTGTCTTCCTCTGATATTGACATATATGACTAGAAGAAAGTCACTTCCTTCCCAAAGTCTGGGGCTCTCAGATCAACTTTATAAACATTAAAATATAAAAAATGTACAACTGATATACAAGGATTCAAAAATTAAAAAATAAGTAATGACCCCAATTTTGTTTATACATTTATTTATATTTTAAAAATACAGCAAAATGTTAAGGATATTTGGGTGTGATATTAGAAGTGAGTTTATTTCCTACTTTGTTAAAAACATGATTTGTTAGTGAATATATATAATTTTTATAATGAGAAAAATCATAAATATTTTGTAAAATCTTACATCATCCTATGTTAAACAAAATGATGTTTATTTGGAGGATTTTTTATCAAATATTTATTTATTTATAGACAGAGTGGGAGGGAAGGAGAAAGAGAGGGAGAGAAATATTAATGTGTGGTTGCCTCTCACACTCCCCCTACTGGGGATCTGGCCCACGATTCAGGCATGTGCCCTGACTGGGAATCAAACTAACGATCCTTTGGTTTACAGGCACCAGCCAAAGCTACTTGGAGGATTTTTAAATATGGGTATGTTGTTTCCCCAGGCACTGTTTTCTTATCATTGTGACCTGTCACATTCATATTTAGGTCATAACCCTAATGTCATGAAGGCAAAAATTGGTTCATCTGCAATTTGCCCTAAGTCACTAATTCATGTGACATGGGTTTGATGTTCCCTGCCTAGGGACCCCTCTGGGTTGAAGAATATTTAAAAAGTTGAAAACATCAGTTCTCAAGAATTTTTCAATCTGGGAAGGGAAGGGAAGGGGTGAGCAGTAAGGTGTACAAATCATTACAAAAGAGATATGTGAAGACAGAAGAGCAAGAGTTTTCCCTGTTTTGACTATTAAGAGATACTCTTCCCACTTCCAGATCAAATTTTAGATAAACTATCCCACGCAGCAATTTTTTCACTGATATGTCTCCTAAAGCAAGGGACATAAAGGAAAGAATAAACCAGTGGGACCTCATCAAAATAAGAAGCTTCTGCATGGCTAAAGAAAACATCAGCAAAATGAAAAGGGAGCCAACCATTTGGGAAAATATATTTGCTAATGATACATCAGATAGAGGTTTGATCTCCAAGATATACAAAGAACTCACTCGACTTTACTCCAAGAAGACAAACGATCCAATCAAAAAATGGGCAAAGGACCTGGGTAGATGCTTTTCTAAGGAGGAGATACAGAGGGCCCAGAGGCATTTGAAAGGATGCTCAGCATCACTAGCCATCAGAGAAATGCAGATCAAAACCACCATGAGGTACCAGCTCACACAGGTCAGAATGGCCATCATAAACAGATCCACAAACAACAGGTGCTGGCGAGGCTGTGGAGAAAAGGGAACTCTAGTCCACTGTTGGTGGGAATGCAGACTGGTGCAGCCACTATGGAAAGCAGTGTGGAATTTCCTCAGAAAGCTGAAAATGGAACTGCCTTTTGATCCAGCGATTCCCCTGCTGGGACTATACCCTGAGAACACCAAAACGCCAGTACAAAAGAACCTATGCACCCCAATGTTCATAGCAGCACAATTTACAATAGCCAAGTGTTGGAAGCAACCTAAATGCCCATCAGTAGATGACTGGATCAAAAAATCATGGTACATATACACAATGGAATACTACGCAGCAGAAAGAAAAAAAGAAGTACTAAACTTTGCGACAGCATGGATGGAACTGGAGAGCATCATGCTAAGCGAAATAAGCCAGGGGGCGAAAGGCAAATACCATATGATCTCACCTATAAGCGGAACCTAACCAACAATGCAAAGAAGCAAGGAAAATATGACCAGCAACACTGAAAGGAAAAGAAATCAACAGAGACAAGAGGGAAGGGGGGGGCAGGGAAAGGGAAGGGAAGGGGAAAGTCAAGGAACATATAGCAAGGACTCATGGACAAAACCAAAGGGGAAGAGCTGAGGGAGGGAAGGTGGGAGGGGGCAAGGGAAAGAGGTGGGGGGAAGGCAGAGACAAATGTATTTAAAAAGTAAATAAATTAATTAAAAATTAAAAAAAAAAAAAAAGAAATGTCTAACTGAATTTTTGCTAACCACCCTATTTTCTTTGTCCAGTCAAATTTGCCAACACCTACTTAAGTGTATAATGGTTTTTTTTTAACAATCTGTATTTTATATTTTAGTGCTGTGAACAAGTGTCTTCAAATGACATTAAATTCTATGAGGACTTCCTAAATACCTGGCTCCATTCTCTCCATTTCCTAGATGTTCTGTGTACTCTTGCCCCTAGAACAGACTTTACATTTATATCACTGTACTATATATTGGGTTGGCCAAAAAGTTCATTTGGGTTTTTTCCATAAGATGGTTCCAATAGTGCTTAGCTGTCTTTAACTTCATTCAAAACAATTTTGTTAGATTATATTGTGACAACTATCATATCAGTAGTATTTTAAAAATTAAACATCAGCCCTGGCTTGTGTGGCTCAATGGACTGAGTGCTAGACTGCAAAGCAAAGGGTTGCCAGTTTGATTCACAGTCAGGGCATATGCCTGGGTTGCAGGCCAGGTTCCCAGTAGGGGGCACATGAGAAGCAACCAGACATTGATGTTTCTCTCCCTCTCTTTCTCCTTCCCTTCCTTCTCTCTCTAAAAATAAATAATAAATAAAAAATTTTTAAAAACTAAACATCAAAATTGGTGAATTTTTAGGTAGCCATTCTAATATTGAAGATGGAAGAATACACACAACATTTTAGGCATATTATGATTTATTATTTCAAGAAAGGTAAAAACGCAACTGAAATGTGAAAAAAGATTTGTGCAGTGTATGGAGAAGGTGCTGTGGCTGATCAAACATGTAAAAAGTGGTTTGTGAAGTTTCCTGCCAGAGATTTCTTGCTGGACAATGCTCCATCATCAAGTAGACCAGTTGAAGTTGATAGTGATGAAATTGAGACATTGAGAACAATCAACATCATACCATGTGGGAGATAGCCATCATGCTCAAAATATTCAAATCAATAAAGTTACTGGCAAAAATGAAAAATGTGTCTTTTATTTTATAGAAAAAATTAAACAGATTTTTTGACCAATCCAATAGTTCTCACCCTGGCTAGCGTGGCTCAGTTGGTTGGTGCATCATCCCACACACTGAAAGGCTGCAGGTTCGATCCCTGGTTTGGGCATGTCAGAAGGCAACCAATTGATGTTTCTCTTACATGGATGTTTCCCTTTCTTTCCCTCTTTCTCTCCCTATAAATATATCCTTGGGGTTAGGATAATAAATAAACAAATAAATAAATAGATGTTCTCAAATTTGTATAGATTGTGGGTTTATTGGACAAATTTAGTGCATGAAGGTATATACTAAGCAACACTTTCTATTTAGTGTTCCAAAAATGCTCAGGGGCATGACAAGTGAAGTCCTGTAGATCAGTAATTGCATATTGCCTATTAAGGTAGAGTTTAGATGTTAAGTACATATTCATCCATGCTTACTTACTAAAACTTAGAGACATCTAAATATGTAATTTGTAGTTATCCAAAGTGAAATAGTTATCTTATTAACACTTCATTTAAAGCATAAAGGAAAAGTCTTTCTTAAAACCAAAGGTAAACTAGAAGCAAATAGTTTATGGCTAATGGAGTTCAATGCAGTTATGTTAACAAATGCAGTGTATTTATTCTCTACTGACTTCTGCTTTCCTGTTCACTCAAAAATTATACATCAAATTACAGAGATTATTGTTAGCAGTTTACATTCCACCTGTTTTTATTTCTATTGACATTTTCTTTTAAATCTCTTCTTATGTCTTCAGTTTTTATATTGAAACAGAAATGCTTCTACCCTTCAGAAATTTGAAATTAACATAATCAAGAATCCTAATTTTCCATCTCAAATACTTTTTGTGGGGTGTTACCAAGACTCAAGAGCACTGTATTTATGCAACAAAGATCCTGGTGTTTTATTTGACTGTCTTCCTTCAAAGGATTTTTGTTTAGAGTACCATGGTTCAAATGCAAATCTCCCTCACTGTCATGACCTCCACCAGAGAAGTCTCAATGGGCAGAACTGGACTCTTCACATTAGCAGTCATATACCTGGGGCAAAGCTCTAACTTCCAATGCATAACCAACATTCCTCAGACACATTTCCCCCTAAGACTATAAGAGCTATCTGTAACTAAACTGTCTTTGCTGAAATAGCTGTGAATATAAAGAATGTAAGCACATGAAAATAGGAGCAGATAATCTCAATTAATGTCCTAGTTTTGTCAATCACTGAGGCCACCACCAATGCTCTGTAGGCTTCAACAAGACACTGAAACTCTCTGAACCTCCGTAGTCATTCCATTGTACTTTATGAAAGCACCTGTGTCTATAACAGAATAGATTTAAAAAAAAACTGGGCCTAGGTTATCATTTGAGGAGCACAATACCACCTATTCCATCAAGTTTCCTTGAGCAATCTAGTTGTCTTCAGTTGGCCCAGTTGCTCCAGAGGTGAAAAACCAGTGGCTACAATTATATTAGAGCTGACAAAAAGACTTCTGTCCAGACCAACAGTGCCTATTAACTGCAGAAACACCCACAGATACTCAGTTCTCTCAAAAAGAAAGGGAGCTAATCAATGGGAGACATCATGGAAGGAACAATGTTTCTGTTCATACTACCTCGGGTCACTGATATCTACTTCCTGATCCCTCTCATCCTGAGTATCAAACAGCCAGGAATCTAGGCAAAGTCAATCAAATGAAGCAGAGTAGTAAACGTAATCACACTGAACCAAGGATGTGAAATGAGAATACATCTCCTACATTCTTTCAGACTGCTGTTATCTTCCTCAAAAGCCTTGGGCCCTGGACAGTATGAAAGGAAGCTGCATTCAATCTGTGCCCTCTGTACACATGATGTGTTAGATGAGTTCTTACATACAATATGAAATTGCTAAAATTTCTTATCTCCTTCTCTCCAGGCAGATATTTGTGGCTCAAGTGACTTCACAGAGAGAGTGAAGGGAATTGTGCATCCTCAGGTTGTCCTCTGATCCCTTTGCTTTCATGGTAATATTTAGTTACCTTGGTTGACCCTCATCCTACAGGGATAGAGCTAGTAGCTTGGATAAACTCCTGGTCCACATTTTCTTGTCTCAGTGAGGGCCTTATAATCGAACTCTCATTTATTGATGTGCACTTAGCTTGCTTCCAGCACTTGGCTATTGAAAATTTTGCTGCTATGAAAATTGGGGTGCATAAGTTCTTTTAATTGGTGATTCAAGATTCTTAGGGTATAATCCCAGCAATGGAATTGCTAGGTCAAAAGGCAGTTCCATTTTTAGCTTTTTGAGGAAATTCCAAACTGTTTTCCACAGTGGCTGAACCAGTCTGCATTCCCACCAACAGTGTACTGGGGTTCCCTTTTCTCCACAACTTTGCCAGCACTTGTTGTTTGTTCATTTCTTTATGATGGCCATTCTAACTGGTGTGAAGTGCTATCTTGTAGTGGTTTTACTTTGCATCTCTCTGGAAGCTAGTGATGTTAAGCATTCTTTCTTATGTCTCAGGGCCTTATGTATGTCCTCCTTGGAGAAGTGTTTGTTCAGGTCTTTTGCCCATATTTGAATTGGATCATTTTTCTTATTGTAGTAGAGGCGTGTGAGTTCTTTATATATTTTGAAGATCAAACCCTTGTCCGAGGTATCATTGGCAAATATATTTTCCCATGCAGTTGGTTCCCTTTTCTTTTTCCTGATGTTTTCTTTAACTGTGGAGAAACTTCTTATAAATATATAAAGTCCTATATGTTTATTCTTTCCTTTATACCCATGGCTCTAGGGGACATAGCTGTGAAAATATTGCTGCACAGGATATCTGAGAGTTTCCTGCCTATGTTCTCCTCTAGGATTTTTATGGTGTCACAACTTATACATAAGTCTTTTATCCATCTTGAGTTTGTTTTTTGTGTGGTGTAAGTTGGTGGTCAATTTTCTTTTTTTCTTTTTTTTGCATGTAGCTGTCCAGATCTCCCAATACCATTTGTTGAAGAGGATATTTTTACTCTATTTTACGCTTCTGCGCCTTTGCCAAACATTTAATTGACCATAGAGACATGGGTTTATTTCTGAGCTCTCCATTCTGATCTATTGATAAATGTGTCTGTTCTGAAGCCAGTACTAAACTGCTGTGATTACAGTGGCCTTGTAATATAGTTTGATGTCAGGGATTGTGATCCCTCCTATTTTGTTCTTTCTCAAAATTGCCGCGACTATTCAGGGTTGTTTATGGTTTCATATAAATTTCTGAAATGTTTGTCCTATATCTGTGAAATATGTCATTGGTATTTTAATACGGATTGCATTAAATCTATAAATTGCTTCGGATAGTATGGGCATTTTGTTAATGTTAATTCTTCCAATCCATGAACACAGTTTATGCTTTCATTTGTTTGTGTCTTCCTTAATTTCTTTCTTCTGTGTTGTGTAGTTTTCTGAGCACAGGTGTTTTACCTTCTTGGTTAGGTTTATTCCCAAGTACTTTATTTTTCTTGTTGCTATAGTAATGGGATTATTTTTCCTGATTTCTGATTCTAATATTTCACTGTTGATGTACAAAAATGCCTTTGATTATGAATATTGACATTATATCCCACTGTTTTGCCAATTCACTTATTAGGTTAAATAGTTTTTTGATGGAATCTATAGCGTTTTTTATGTACATTATCATGTCATCTGCAAGTAATAGCAGTTTTACTTCCTTCTTGCCAATTTGGAAGATTTTATTTTCTTTTCTTGTCTGATCACTGTGGCTAGAAATTCCAATATTATGCTGAATGAAAGTGGTGAAAGCGGACAACCTAGTCTTGTTCCCGATCTTAGTGGGAAAGTTTTACTTTTTGCCTATTGAGTATGATGTTGGCTGTAGGTTTTCCATATATGGCCTTTATTATGTGGAAGTATGCGCCCTTTATTCCCACTTTGCTGAATATTTTGATCATAAATTGGTGCTTTACCTTATATAATGCTTTTTCTATATCTATTGATATGATCATGTGCTTTTTGTCTTTCTTTTTTGATGTGCTTCTTTTTTTATTATGCTTCTTAAATTGATCTATTTTGACTTCCTGACTTTGTGGTGTGAACTTCTATGGTAGGAAACCGCTGTTTTTTCTTTCTGGATCTGCCTCTGATGATGTCAGCTGTTGACCCCATCTTACCTTAGGCAGTCTTTTCTAGACTTCCAGGAAACTACTGTGTGTGGCTGCCTCCTTCAGTTGTTAATCTATTCACACTGCACTCAGCAGTCAGGTTTAGACACCACAGAGCAGGGAAGAATCCCTCCTGTGGGCAGGGTTATTGTGTCCTCTCACGCTGCTGCTGCTCAGAGAAGTGGCCTGCCTGATCCAGATGGCTGCTGCCATGTGGGCAGGAGTCAGCACCAGGATCCTGCCAGCTGCTCTCTCCATTCTCTCCCCAAAGCCTCCATCTCCCAACTCTCCTCAAGTGTCTCTGGACCACTCTGCGCCCCCTTTAGCCAGGAATCTACTATCTGTGACTGCCACTCTGCACTCAGCAGTCAGTCTTGCACACCCCTGGGCCAGGGCAGAGCCTCCTGGGGCAGGGCTATTGTGTCCTCTCATGTTGCTGCTGCTCAGGGGAGTGGCATGCCTGAGCAAGATGACTGCTGCTATATGGGGGATGAGTCAACATGGGGATCCCACCAGCTATTCCTTCAGGTCTCTCCCCAAAACCTCTTTCCCCAGTCTCTCCTCAGGTGTCTCCAGCCCACTCTGCCCTCACCTTTGCTGGAGCCAAGGGCAAGTGGCTGCAAATAAAAATTTATGTGTTGGCTCTTTAAATGGCTCTTTGCATCTCCTGCCTCTCATCTCTGGTAGTGAGCAACCCTGCCGCTTTTTGCAGCTGGTTGTTATCTGTGTATTTTTTGGACTCTGGTCATGTAAGCTGAAAATCCCCACCTATGCTTCAGACCCCACTTTTCTCAGGGGGGTCCAATGGGCTGTTTAAAAATCCCTTTGGCACTGCCACCTGTGGGCTCCCAGCCCACTTTTTCAAGTTTCTACCACACTCCTTACCAGTTAGGTTGTGCTAAAGCTTATTCCTCTGCCTGTCCAAGGTTATAAGGCTTCTCTTTTGCTATTGTTCAGTTGTTTGTTCCTGGTGATTTCTCCACAATTTAGTTGTAATTCCAGATTGGTCCTGGGAGGAGGTCAGTGTGACTTCCATTCACTCTTCCACCATCTTGAAGTCTCTCTCATCACTTTAAAAAGAGCATTTGCTTTAGTTTCAATTTAACAGCTCAGGAATGTTTTGAAGTTCAGCAGAGAGGGCACCCCACATGAACTTCTACCCACAACACAATTGTCACTAGCAAATATTCTCACAGAAACTGTTCTTGTAACCTATTCAAATCAAGATCAAATATGCTTTTGTAATAATAATAAAAATGTGATAGATAAATAAATAAATAATAAATTAACATAAATGTGCTGTATGCTAAACATGAACATATCACAGATTTGTTTATAGCTAGTCCATACTAATGACATGTAGCTTAACATTAAAGTACAAATTGTTTCAGGACAGAGGTTACTTTCAAATTTTTTCAAGTCTGATTTGAGAAATGGCATGTAAAATTCTCATTCATAAATATATCCCAGAGCATAGCCCTACGTAACAGAGAGATTTACTGTGGACTATGTATTGCCAAGAGACCTACCTAAAACAAAAATAATTTTTATATGAACACATTTACTCATCTACTCATTCACAAAAGCTTTTTGTGCAGCAAAAATATAGTTTAAAAATGAAGTACAAATATTAGAATCCACAATTTTGCATTAAAATTCACGTTTAACATCATATTACTTCATATAAACTACTTATGAATATTATCTTACTCTCTCTGGTCTCAAATTTCTTCTTTGTAAAATAAGAATAAAAGCAACCTTATATAGCAGGGAGTATTGTGTAACGGTTACAGCATGAGTACACAGATAATGTCTGGATCAAAATCTTGGCTTGCCCACTCTCTCTATGACTATGTCTAGTAGTTCAATGACCTTGGGGAATAACTTTCTTCAGCTTTCTCACGTGTAATATAGCACCTACCTGAAAGAGTTGTTGGTAAGATTGTGTGGACAGTATATCAGTACAATGTACATACCCAATCTGTATTCCCCGCAGTTATATGGTTGTGATCGGGAATAGATGAGCTCATGTGTGAAAAACAACTTAGCACAAGTGTCATTCAGATTCATTTTCTTGAATACTATATAACACAAATATGTTGTAGATATCTACAACATATATAGTATGTAATGTTTTCTCAATTTTAAAACACACCTTTTTTTCATATTATTACATTGTAAGGCCAATATAGGGTATTTCCCAATAAAGAATTGTATTTTTTCCCACCTAATTAGATAAATAACTCTGATTTTACAGTGATTTTGCAGTCTTATCAAGAGGCAGAGAATTGAGAGATTACCATATAACACAGCAATTCCACTCCTATTTAACTATCCAAAAGAAATGAAAACTCATGTCCACAACAAAATTTATATACACAAATGTCACAGAAGCATTCATCATAACAGCCAAAAAGTGGAAACAACTCAAAAGTCCATTAACTGAAGAGTGCATAAATAAAATGTGGAATTTGCATATAATGTAATATTCAGCAATAAAAAGTACTGATGTTTGGTGCAAAACAAATGAACCTTGAAATCATTATGCTAAGTGAAATAAGCCAAGTTAGCATTGTTTAAAGAATACTTTATAATATAATTCTATTTACATGAAGTGTTCAAAATAGGTAAACCTTATGGAGACTGAAAGTAGGTTAGTAGTTGTCTAGGCATAAGAGTGAGATTTTGGGGAGAAAAGAGGAGGAATTTCTAATGAGAACAGAGTTTCTTTGGGATATGAAAAGAATTTTCTAAAATTAAGGAAGCATGTTATACAATATACTCTATACAATATATACAGTGTAGGCAAAAGTAGGTTTATAGGTGTGAGTATATAAAAGACAGGCTTTATTCTTGTACTATTATTTATTTATTTATGTATTATTTGCCATTCAAACAACTATAAATCTACTTCTGCCCAACCTTGTATATCTTTGTTCTAATAACTAGACAATATTATATCTTATATAAAATGGATTTTATCCTTATTTTTAAAATAAAGTGTTCTGAACAATACACACATACACATGTATAACATACATATGTGTGTCATTTCCTCATTGTAAGACACCATTACAAATTTAATATTAGCCTTTGGGGAGAGAGCATTATGATAAATATATGTCAACTGTAAGATACATTCTAGTATTTAAAATGTGATAATATAAAAAAAGTATATTCTGAAATTGATTGTGGAGATGGTTGCCCAGTTTTGTGAATATACTAATATATAGCTCAATAAAACTGTTCTACAAAATAAGGAACAAACAGCAACAGGCAATCCAAAAATTTACTAGAATTTTCATATAAAATTGTTAAAATGTTTAGTTATTATATCACAAAATCAATATTCTTATAATAAGAAAACAACAAAAGTTTTTAGAGAGGAAGAGGTAGACAATAAGTGAGAGAAAGAGCAGAAAACCAAGGATAAAATTCTATAGACTGAGGTCCTTGGAAAATATGTGAGAAAATGGAATCTAGAACACACCAAGTTCACCTCCTCTACTGCAATTGGGAAGATGCAGTTGAGGAGAAGCAGAAAAGAAGGTAACTAATAGGTGGGAGTATTAGGATTTCAGAGTTCCTACCAAATGGACTCTATTTTCTTCAGGAAGCATGGCATCTGCTATGAGTAATGGAGGAAGAGGCAGGTGAGGGGTTGTAGAAGACAGCTGCCAGATGACAATGAAAATATGCACCCAGTATTTTATTCACTCTCTGTGCTGTAGCAATATGGCTAAAATAAAATACAAGAAACATGAGAAGTGGAGATCTTTGCATGAAGGCTTAATTGGAACAGAATTCCAGGGAATAGAACATCAGCTTTCATAATAATCTTAACATTACCATGTGAGTGAAAAAAATTAATTATGAATACTTGAAAACACTTTCCTTGATTATTATTCCATTTATATAATTCTGTTTCATATAAACTTAATTTTTGCAAAAAGAGTAAATTTCCTTTGTATAAAGTAGTCCAAACTAGTCTAAGATAATAATTCTTTATAATAAAGCACCAGTAAATGAGAAGAAAATAAATAAATTTAAAATAAACTTTAAAATAAGTGCAAATAAATGGGAGCACAAATAATATTAAAATACTAAATATTAACATATAGTGCACTATGTGTCAGGCTTTGTTCTAAGCCACACACATGTAATATTCATAAAACCTTATGAGATAATTACTATACTCCCAATGTATATAAATTAATACTGAGACATCAGATAGCCTAACAAAATTCACACAGGTAGCAAATGAAAGATTCAAAGGAAGTGGCCATGGTTGGTAATCACTATGCAATACTGGATAAATTGCAAGATAAGACCAGGAGGTATCAGAGCTGTTCCTCATGGCTAAAATAAAGATCAGCTTTGTAGTAAGCAGGGTCAAAAGATGAGCTACATGATATACTGGGATGATTTTGTCAGTATCCTCAGAGATGGAGACTAAATTAGGACCATACCAGCTGGTTAGTTATTTGATGCTTATACAGAGCTACAAAATCATCAGGTGCTAGTAATTCATTAGAAAGATAATGATATAGAGAAATGCATATTTACTGGGATTCCTCTCAGAAAAACTTTCTGATTATGTTCACAAAGAAAACTGATTACATACTTGGGACAAGGGATAATACCCCAGAGAGATTGGTTGAAGCAACAATAGACAGCTCGTAACACATTTTATACTGAGATAAAATGAACACAAAATAAAGTGTATGTATCTTATATGTTCAGTTGGATAGATGTTCACCATTGTATATGCCTGGGAAATTGCCTTCCTCAACAAAACAGAATATAAACCATCTCCATCTTCCAGAAAATTCCATGTTCCACTTCTAGTTAATTCTCTCTCCCAACACTATCTGTTCTTTCAGCATAGATTTTTTTCTGCCTGCATTTGGGTTTCATATAAAAGACTGTATACTGTATGGAATTGTTTATGTCTAGTTCCTTCCATTTAACATACTTTTTTTGAGATTCATCCATGGGTGCTGTGTGTCATGGTGATTTGTTCTTTATCACTGAGTAAGATTCCATTATGTGAATGTGTGACAATTTATCCATTTTCTGTTGAGAGACATTAGGGGTTTTTTTTTCAAGTTTGGGGCAGTTATAAATAGGAAGATTATTAAATTAAAACTTTTTACTACTCTTTTTTGTAGACATGTTTCATTTTCTTGGGCAAACACATAGCAGTAGAATTGCTACACCAAAGGTAGGAATATTCCAACTCACTCTTAAGAAAATTCAGCCTGATCATTAATAGAACTTACATTTGGCAGAATAAAGTACACGAGTTTGGGAACACAGGTAAATTGTGCATGGTAATTGGAAGGAGACTGAGTTTTTTCTTCTCTCCTTTTTCTTGTGGATGCATAGCCTCATGCATAAATTATCAATAAACAAATACTGATGGACTGGTAGTCTGAAGAAATGATCAGTTATTAACCTACTAAAGATAGTAAAATTCCTTAGTGTGACTTAAATATACCATAGTTACAAATGTAGATTTTTGTTTTGAAGATTTTAAGTGACATTATTAAATCTAAGTCTAATAACAGTAATATCTGTGCATTATGGAAAATAGTCCAGGTACTGAGAAATAATTTAAAAGTTTATTGCAAAAGTCTAAGTGAAGAATAATAAGGCCAACAACATTGGGGACTGTTAGGAAGGAATTGAGCTGAGAGATACTCAAACACTGCTTATAAATGTATTTGTGCACATGCATGCATGTGTACACAATGTGTGTTTTTGCAGAAAATGTTTTTCTAACAGTACCCTCCTCATTTCTCATTTGCTGCATTTACTGAACACACACAACAGACTCTGGATAGCTGACCCAGTATAACCAAAATACTCAGATCAGTGAGTATGCTGAGGTTTACCCCTACCTGTAAACCTCATGCCATATAACTGGTACGTATTTGATAGGACCCATAACAACCTCACTGTATCATGGCTTAGATTCTACTTTGTTTCCATTCAGAATGTTTTAACTCTTGGCCTTTCCAACATAGTACCTTGGGTTCAAAGCCATAGTATCAGTTCTAAAAACTAAGGAAAATAAGACATCCAACTGAAATCTCATAGGAGAAGGATGTGAATATCAAACTCTGACCCAAACCTTCCTGGAGCCTCCTTTTTTATGTTTCTCAGCATTTTCATATAGAACAAGCAAAGACTGGTTAGAGATTAACTTTTTCCTATCAGATTTAGAGAAAGATCAACAATCTATTATTTTTGTCCCAGAAAATCCTGAAAGAGCTTATCATTACCTTCACCTTGTGACAGGCTTTGTCATTCAGATGTCATATGAGTGATTTCTACTTCTGGCTGAGATAAGCTGATTGGTCATGGTTTAGATCACTTTAATACAATGTACAATCTCACTGTTTATTAGTGGTATTGTCCCACAACTCTAGAAGGCAGGAAAGGACTAAAAGAAAAGAAGAATTGAATTAGAACTATTTCTCACATATCTGATGTGACCCAGATTCATAGAAACTTCATTACCTAGGTTTATCTCACAATTAACTTGATAAATTCAATGTGAGTGGTTGACCTATTATTGATATTGTCTCCCCACTTTTCCTTCAGGAATCCCTTACTTGAATATTTATCAAAATTGAAAATAGATCTTGAATTAATCTTTCATTACATAAAAATCAGGGATGTTAGGCATTTGCTCCTTGTTGAGCAGAACTATATGTCCTGATTAATCAACTATTAAGATTACTTATTAAAGGCTACACTGGTTGGTGGTTTCCATAAACAAGGGTTGTACAGTGTTTGTGTGTCACTAGCTCATTTGTATTATCGGCCTCTGGGATGTCTGTAACAAGAGATGTGGTTGCATCTGTTGGGAAAGTGGCTGTATTTGGAAGGTACCATGTCTCAAGAGTCTCTAGGAGAAATGCATGCTAACTCTGACCCTATAAGGTATTCACTGACTTGTAAACCTTCTCTGTAACAGCTGCAAACACTAACTGCACTGCATTCAAGTCAACAGAAAAAGGTGGCTTTGTCAGCATTAGAAGGTCAGCTCAGCCTTCAAAGGCCATATCAGCAAGCTCTGATGTACATCACACATGGAAGAGCAATACATGAAGCTCTCTCTGCAATATTACAAAAAGGCTCCATCTGCAATATAATCCTTGACACAGAATTCTTCATATTCTAATATCTTTCATCCAATTAAAATTCCAGATTTGAAACAAAAATTTCAGGTGGAATTGTTATGTGTCAGGTTGTGCTCTACAGGGAAAAGGCTGCAAACAGATCATAAAATCAGACTGACTTGTCTAAGTGGGGATAGGATACCAGTATTTACTGGGAAAAGAAATAAAATCCTATGCTGGCCTGTTTTCCTTGCAACTGGTTCAATTTACTCTAATGTGAGTATCCAGTAACTTATGGGGCATCTTTAGAACTAACTATATCTCTTGTGCTAAATAGAGTATGTTTAACAAGACTCAACACCCACACAGTACCTTAATGAAAATTAAATAAGATCAACTTCTGTGAAACAAACTCCATGAAAATGCTTAAAGTCTACTCATAATGATGGTAATCTGTCAACTAATTCATAATAAAGACAGTTTGTGTTATATTCCTCATTAAATTGTCTTCATAAGAACTAATAAATAATGGCTTTCTCTGAAGATATTTTATCTTTCATACATCTAAACACAAGAAAAAATATTAGTCTTTATAACAAGATTTGTTGTAAAGTTGTATATAAACAAGGTTTATTTTTATTATATAAAAGAAATTCTTGAAGGATAAAAATAACCAGAAGCCAGAAAAATGTATGGTAGGGTGTCTTCCCATTAAAAATCCTTTCTGATAATGTTCCTCTATGAGTCTCTGTGGACATTACTTAACTCTTCTGAAATGTGCCAAAAATCTTCCCAATAAAGACCTGCCAAAATGCTACTAAAACTTGGAGAGGTGAATTGCAACAGCAAATTTTTGTATATAAAACCTACTCATTCTATAGAAAATACAGAATTTTGTAAAAATCCAATTATTTTTGTTTCTGTTTGTTTTGTTAGGATTAAATGGTATATCAATTTTCTATTCTATTTTATTGAAATGTCTAAATGAAAGAGCAAGTTTGGTGGAGTCTCTCTCTGCTCCTGGTATCAGTAGAGGATTGTTTACCTCTTATCAGACTTTAGAGTGTACTAATTTCCTTCCATCTTATTAATTGCAGAAAAGTATTTTATTACTTTTAGATGACTTTTTGGTCCTATTATGTAAAATGTGGAGACAGAGGCAGGAATTAGTATGTGTTCATATTGCCATATTATAAATAAATCACCTCAATTTTTTTAAATCTGTAATATTAAAACCATACACAGAACCACATTTTTATTTGGTGGCAAGAAAACACAATGAAACATTTTTAAGAAATTTTTTGTCTTTCGTGATTTCGGGAAAACAAAGCAATATTAGACTTCAAAGTTATAGCCTCCATCATAAAGAATGAATGAAGAGGGAGGATTAAGGGACCTTATAATCCATAATGATAATTATTTTACCTGATAATCAATATTCAATACTGTGAAACAGGTAAGACACTTCCAGATTTTATTCTGATCTTTTTCTATTATGCTGCCTCACAAGCTGCCAGATACAGAATCAGCTGGAATCATACTGAAACCTGTGCACTTGATATAAAAGGGACAATGCCACCAGACTTCAAGGCAGTGTACCAAATATCTGAGTCACAAAAGCTTCTAGAGTGGGGAGGACTGTAGGTGCCCTCAGAGAAAAACACCTCTTAAGAGGGTAATGAGCATCCTCTGAAAATAATGCCAATTTGATATTCCATACATGTAAAGTCAATTTTTCATATAAAGGAAAAAGTTAATGGGCCCACCACATTGGGTGTCATGGGAGGCTGTCATGTTCATTACAGGATGGTCGGCAACATCCCTGGCTTCTGTTTACTTGATGCCAGTAGAATCCTCCAAGTTGTGACAACTAATAACATTTCCAGATATTGCCCCCAAATGAAAACCACTTTTCTAGAGCTCAAGTAGAAACGTGTAAGGATTCATAAGCCCTATATTTGGATCTGGCTCATATTTTCCACTTCATCTTATTGGCTAAAACCGGTTACATACAGAATGAGTCAAAAGGAGGGGTGGCCACCTGTTTGTTCATGGCAAAATTCCATGGGATAGAATATGAACACCAGGAGGTTAGAAGCCCTGAGCAATTAAAACAATATATCTACCTCAACAGTTATAATTTCAAGAACTTCTCTCTGGTATAGACCCTGTACCAAGGCTATAATAAAGTTTTAATTATTTGTGATCTTATTAGAACAACTTCCCAGACTTAGATCCTGTAATGTGATTACTTTCCTTTTGGTATCATTATTTGCAGTAACTCTTAGACAATATGTATCACATAAATAAAATAACAGCAACTTTATACTTAATATATTAGGTTTTTCCAGTATAACTCACAAGACGACCCAATCAAAAATTCTTTATACTATAAAGTTAAGTTCTAGAAATGACAATAATCATTTCTCACCTAAAAATGTATATTCACACATAACCATGTACATATATAATGAGCAACATAGAATAACTGTTTGATGTTAAAATAATACAAATGCGACACCTGGGCTCTCTGAGTAAGAACTGTATGAATGTGCGGTATACATTAAATAACACAATTTAATAACTAATTCTTTTCAATTAAGAATGAAAAACAAAACAGGTTCCAAATGTTAATAAATACATTTTTTAAATAGAAACAACTATGATTTATTTTGGTAGGAAGCACATGAAAACTAATTCTGTCCTTTACATTTAGGTAAAACTATTTAATCTGTCTGAGATTCAGTTTATTCAGCCACCACACATATTAGGCTGAATTGTATGAAATTGCCAATATTCAACTGTGGGATTTTTTTTTTTTTTTTTGCTTTTAACCATGACAAGTTCATGTGATTCAATAAAATAGATAATGCCAGCTGCATAGTGATTATAGAGGGTAAAAAAATGTCGATTAGAGTTGATTGTGAGTCAAACTAAGACATATAAAATGGTATTTAGAGAAATACATAAATCCATGAGGCTAAATCAAAATAACCTCTAATGCAAAGGTACAACAGAATTTTCCAGGAAGCATCTGCTCCTTTTTAATAACTGCAATGTAAATCATAATAATGAGATCACATGAAAATTAGAGAACTGCTGAAAATAGTTGAAAGTGGTAAGAAGATAGAAAAAGAATAAAAGAAAAGAAAATATTATTTAAAACTAGAACAAAGAACAGCACAAAATGTTAAAAATGAAGTCATGGAAGCCTCTATGGACTGAAGTTTGAGATGCCAGAAGTTCCTGCAATAATGTAGAGGGAGAAATCCAAATGTTTAGGAAGAAATTACTTAGAAGACTTTCTTTTTCACCAAAATCCTAACAGCCACATTGATAAGGAAGACACCAGTTTCCTGGAAAAATTCTACAGTGGCTGTCTTGGACTTGGAAAGAGGAAAAAGGGGAATATTAACCTCAAGTTTTAGTACCTTAATAAATTAATGTCTCAGGGGATCCAAAATGACAGAGGAGTAAGCAGAAGCTGCACAAACCTCCTCCCAGGACCAACTGAAATTAAAACTTAATTGTCAAGAAATCATCCAGAATTAACTATTGAACAATGCCCGGAGAAAAACGTTATAATCAGGGACAGAGAGGAGAAACTACTTCACCACAACAAGACTGGTAGGGAGTGTGGGAGAGGCATGAGAAGGCTGGCTCGGTTCCCACGTGCAGCAGCTGAAGTTCCAGAGGGATATATCAGTGGCAAGGAGTTCCTGTTGAGAAGTGTGGAGTCTAACCCCCAAACTGGGTTCCCCAACCAACAGCTTAAGAGCCAAAAAAGGAACCCAGATAACATCCAGCCATAAAAAGTGTCAAATTTCTGTCCACCAGGGAAAGATGTCTGGAGATGCAGAGAGCCTCTTAAGGGGTCAATGCTAAATCCATTTGCAGCAACTTACCCTGGACTCACTTCCAAGAGAGTGAGGGCAGAGTGGACTAGAGGCACATGAGGAGAGCCTGAGGATGGTTTCTCTGGGGAGAGAAATGAATGAACCGACACCAGGATCTATGTACAGACTCATTCTACATATGACAGACCTTCTTTCTCAGGCAGAAAACTCCCCTCCATACAGATTAAACTTGAGGGGAAGCAATAGCCCCACCCACAGATATAACTCTCACCCCACACTGTGAAGCTTAAGTCAAGCTGCTGAGTACAACTGGAGATTGTTATCTCAGTTAATAAGTTTAACAACTAAAGCAGAATTCTTGGGAGTTCTCAGACTTTATGTGCCCATCACCAGGACATGGTAACTGTAAAAGCTGATCTTGATGTACAGCCAGGTTCTTTCTGCACACACTCAGGCCAAGCAGAGAGAGCAAAAAACTGGACTACTGATAGTTCCAAATATTTTGCCTAGGGCATCACAGCGAGCATCTGACATAGATCTGCACCAGAGTCTTTGCAGATCTACCTAATATATAGAAACAAACCAAAAAGGGGCAGAAAAATTGGGAAGACAAAGAAACTGGCCCGATATAAAAGAACAAGATCCTCCAGAAGAAAAACTAAGTGAAAGGGAGAAAAGCAATTTATCAGATAGAGATTTTAGAGTTATGATTATAAGGATAGTCAGCAGCATGAAAAAATACATAGAAACAATAAAGAAGGACCAGCCAGAAATAAAGAATGCAATAGCTGAGATAAATAATACACTGGAAGGAATAAATAGTAAGGTAGATGAAACAAAGGATCAAATCAGTGATTTGGAAGACAAGGTAGGAAAGAACATCCAAGCAGAGCAGCAAAAAGGAAAAAAGAATTAAAAAGAATGAGAAGAGCTTAAGAAACCTTTGGAACAATATGAAGCATAACAACATTTGCATCATGAGATTCCAAGAAAGAGAAGAGAGTGAGCAAAGGATTGAGAATTTAGTTGAAAAAAATAATGACCAATAAACTCCCTAGTATAATGAAAGAAAAAGACACACAAGTCCAGGAATGTCAGAGAGTCACAAAAGATGGACCCAAAGTGGTCTACACCAGAACACATCATAATTAAAATGGTCAAGCTTAAAGACAAGCAGAGAATACTAAGAAATTCAAGAGAAGAGCAAGTAGTTGCCTACGTGGGAGCTCAAATTAGACTGTCATCTGATTTCCTTTTTTAACTTTTAAATCACGTTTATTCTATTAAAGTTGTCTCAGTTTTTCCCCCTTTGCCCTCCTCCAGCCATACTACTCTTCCCTCCAGTCCCATAGTCAATTCCCACTCTGTTGTCCATGTCCATGGGTCATTCATACATGTTCTTTGTTTAGTCCCTCCTTCTTTCACCATTGTCCTCCTACCCCATCCCCTCTGGTGACATTCACTCTGCTCCATATTTCCATGTCTGTGGTTTATTTTGTTCATTAGTTTATTTTGTTGAATAGAGTCCACTTATAGGTGAGATCATATGGTATTTATCTTTCACCGAGTGGCTTAATTCACTTAGTATAATATTCTCCAGTTCCATCCATGTTGTAACAAAAGGTAGGAGATCCTTCTTTCTTTCTCTCTTTTTTAAAATGCAAATTGACTTTCTTTACTTATTTTTTAAATGTCAAGATCCATTATAAAATATATAAAAATTTAAGTCATCCATTATAAAGTCTCAGCAATTGAAACACCATGACACCAGCGCAGAAATAATCAAGTGGATTAATGAAAGAAAATGAGCATTCTAGAAACGAAAGTATATATCTGTCTAACAATGTAAGATATGATTAAATTGATATTTCAAATCAATGGGGAAAAGAAGGCTTATTCAACAAATAAGGGGCATGGACCACTATTACTTGAAGTAAAACAAATATAGAGCCTTATTTCACACAGTATACAAGAAATATTCAGGTGAGTTAAAAATCAATATGTAAAATCTAAGAAGTTTTAGGAGATGATACAAAATAATATTTTTCTTACTCTGAAGGAAAATATTAAAACCCAGAAGCTGTAAAGTAAAATATTGACAATATGACTATATTAAACATTTAAGACTATATAGTAATATAAAGACACTTAAAGGACAAGTAATAGAGTAGGAAAGTATTTGCAACACATCTAAAAAGAGGATTAATAGCTTTTTCTTAGGGCCAAAATTATACAAACATTTCATCAAAAAAATGGATAAAGAATACCAAGAGGTCATTTAAGGCTTTTCAAAAATAACAGAAATCGGCAAGAAATATACAAAAACAGGTTTAGTTTCAACAAATAATCAAGTAACAATTTTTTAAAAAGCACGTCATTGTCACAATCAGATTAATAAGTATCAAAAATATTGGTAACGTCAAATATTCGTGACTGTGAAAGGAACTGAGTATTCATAGACTCTTTTTCTTCATCTTCTTAAAGCAGTCCCTTCAGCATATGTTGTAATGTTGGTTTGGTGGAAGTGATTTTTTTTAGCCTCCTTTTGTCTGGGAAACTCCTTATTTCGCCTTCCATTTTAATTGAGAGCCTTGCTGGGTAGAGCAGTCTTGGTTGCAGGCCTTCGCTTTTCATGGCTTGGAATCTTTCTTGCCATTCCCTTCTGGCTTGCAGTGTTTCTATTGAGAAGTCAGCTGCTTGCTGTACCGGAGCTCCCTTATATGTTACTACCTTTTATTCCCTTGCTGCCTTTAGGATTCTCTGTTTGTCTTAGATATGTGCCATTTTAATGATGATGTGTCTTGGAGTGGACCTCATTGGGTTCCTCTTGAATGGGACCCTCTGTGCTTCCTGGACTTGTGTGACTTTTTCTCTCCTCAAATTAGGGATGTTTTCCATCATGACTTTTTCAAACAGGTTCTCTATCCCTTGCACCTCTTCTTCTCCTTCTGGTATCCTTTTTATACAGCTATTATTACGTTTCAGGTTGTCCTGTGTTTCTCTCAGTGTCTCTTCATTCTTTCTGAGTCTTTTTTCATTTTCTTGCTCTTTCTGGGAGCTTTTATCTACCTTATCCTCCAGCTCACTGATTTGATCCTCTGCTTCATCTAGTCGGCTTTTGATTTTTTTTCTACTGTGTTCTTCAGTTCAGAAATTGAATTCTTCATATCCTCTTTTCTCTTGTTGATAGTTTCTATGTCCTTTTTCATGCTGATATAGTTTGCAGGAAGTTCCTCATACTTTCCCTGTAGTTTTTGGTAATTCTGAGCTCACTGAGCTCATTGAGCTTCCATAGAACTATTGTTTTGAGCTCAATTTCTGATAGTTTCCTTGCCTCTGTTTCACTTAGTTCTCTTTCTGGGGTTTCCTCCTTTCCTTTCAGCTGGGGGTGTTTCTTTGTCTTCCCTTTATTTGTGAGGCTCTTCCCTTTTGCTTCTGCTTCTTAAATTGACCTATCTTGATTTCCTGACTTTGTGGTGTGAAGTTCTATGGCAGGAGACCACTGTGGGATCTGCCTCTGATGATGTCAGATGTTGACCTTGTCTGACCTTAGGCAGTTTGTTCAAGACTTCCAGGAATCTACTGACTGTGGCTGTCCTCTTCAGGTGTTAATGTATTCACTCTGCACTCACCAGCCTGGCTTAGAGACACCACAGGGGTGGGCCAAGTCCTTCCTGGGAGTGGGGTTTTTGGGTCCTCACAAGCTGCTGCTACTCAGGGGAGTTGTCTGCCTGAGTAAGATGGCTGCTGCCATATGGGGCAGGGGTCAGCACCGGGATCTCGCTGGCTACACTGTAAGTTCTCTCCCCAAAGCCTCCTCCCCCGGGCTCTCCTCAGACATCTCCAGCCCACTCTATCCCTGCCTTTGCTGGAGCCCAGGGTTAGTGGCAGCAAATAAAAATTTATGCATTGGCCGTTAAAACAGCTCTTTGTTTCTCCAGCCGCCCATCTCTGGCAGAGAGCAACCCTTCTGCTTTTCAGAGGTGGCTCTTATATGTGTACTTTATAGGCTCTGGTACTGTAGTCTGGAGATTCCCGCTTATGGTTTAGATCTTGCTCTTCTCAGGAGGATTTAACAGGCCCTTTCAATATCTTTCTGGTCCTGCCACCCCTTCGTGCCCTCCCCACCTTCTCAAGTCTCTCCTGCACTCCTTACCACTTAGGTTGTGGTAAAGCTGATTTTTCTGTCTGCCTTAGGTTATAAGACTCCTCTCTCGCTATTGTACATTTGTTTGTTCAAGGTGATTTCTCTACAATTTAATTGTAATTCCAGTTGGTCCTGGGAAGATGTTAGTGTGACTTCCACTCACTCCTCTGCATCTTGATTCTCATCCCAATCATCTTGAATTTAATTTAGCGAATAATTAAAGTGGGTTTTCTCTCAAATTTAATCTGATAAAGAATCATTTATCAGCTTACATCATTTAGTCACTCAGTGAAATATTTGAGGTTTTCCATTTTTTTGTTTATTTATTTTGCAATATTACAATGCCTGATAATTTATTACAATTTATAGGCCAAGAAAAAGCATTAGGAAACTTGAAGGGTCTTCCTATGTTTGTGAGGAGAGAGTATGAGAATGAAATTCACATTCTGCAGATATATCTTTACTCATTACAGTTTGACTCACTATAAGTCCTCCAAATGTCTTTCAAAGCGAGAAGCCAGACAAGAGTCTAGAATTGTGTGAATGCCATCTGCCTCCTGTGGTCAGGCACTGAGGGAGTCTCATAGAGGAGAAGTTAAGAACTGTCTTGCTATTAAATGGGACCCAAACACAAGTCTTTTGGATTGTGAACTTGATCTTGATTGTTTGAATTGTGGGAAAGGAATGTTTTGGGGTTAGGAAATCTGGGTTGCACACACACTCTCTATGTAAGTTATATAAAATAGGGACAAAAAGTATAATCTGGTACATATGCTTCACTAATAAACAACATTTAATTAGTTTTTCCTGATTTTAGTAATATGGTGAAATCTTCTTATTTGGGAGGTGGAGAGGACAGAAGTGGGGTGGATATAAAACAATGGGTAGAAAAAGTAAGAGTACATTCATGAAAGTGACTTGTAAACATGAAAGTGATGAACAAATCTTAGTTGCCATTATTTCTATGTCTGTTTTCTTTTGTGATAATCTGCATACATTTATAGCTCACTGAATCACCTTACCTCAAGGACAATATTCTGTAATTGATTTTCAATGTAATCGAATTTTCCAAAAGAGCAGGATGCCACAATTATTTTACATTTTAATAACACAAAAGAGTTGAGGTCGCTAATGCATTGCACAGAAGAGACGTAAAATTAATTCAGAAAGTTCATAACTATGATCAAAATATAGTTTGAATAACTAAGTAGTTACAACTTCTTTTTGTTTTTAAAAGGTCAAAATAGGAATCTGACTTTAAAATGATACTTTCCTTTCTTGCTTAAATGGTGTAAAGATTAAATGCTACCAAAATAAAACTCCTAGTTTTATAGAAAAGTATTAGTTACTTTTCGTGAATGACATTTTGGTATTAATGGAAAATTTTGAAGTAACAGAAAATAGAAGAGTAAAATGGGTTCTCATATGCATGTCATAGAGCTCCAATGATTCTTGATGTTCATGAGGTTAGAATTTCAAGAGTAAAAGACTATAACTCTCAGATCACTTTTTTATTGCTGTGAGTCAGGTATACTTGCAGATTTTATATAGATCAAATTACACATATAATATAAATTTTTATGTTTTGAATTTTTGTCCCTGTGCTAGTTCTTGGCTCTCTTTGGATCCTGCCCTAAGTCCTCACCCTCTGCAATGGTAGATATAAAATTTTCCATCCCAGTTCAATAAATTTGGGTCTAACGTTTCCACCTAAAAGAGTGAACTTTGGAGTTTTCCCTCCCTGTACTTTTACTTAAGAAGCCTTACAACAGTCTGCAATCTACACACCTATCACCATAGGTTTATTCTCTAGAATAGATGACCATGAACATGTGTATGTGTCATCCCTAAACCAACCATAAGCATTAATGGACTCTGTAACAGAGTAGAATAAGAAAAAACCCTTTCCCCATTGAATGATATGCTTCAGACTAACCCAGCGTGTTACAAGACAACTTACCTAACACCACTTACATAGAATTTGACAAATTTAGTGAGGAAAATAAAATAACCTAGGCAAGTAGATAACAGAGATGTGGAAAAGAACAACACAAAATGAGGAATATCAAACATAACAAGCATTTGAATAAACTCCCCCAAATGTAGCCACTGTTTGGGATACACCTTGTGAATATAAAAGAGGATTTCAGAGGGAGGCAGGAGAAAGCAAAGCAGGGAAACCTCTTGCATTGGATAAAAAGTAAAACGACAGAGCCAGACTTTCTACGTAGGTGGGTACAAAATAGTTAAGTCAACAATTAATACAATAACAATGACAATGAGGGGATTAGAGGTCTGAGCTCTGGTGAGGTGCCTGTGCCCACAGGGGTTTGGAGAAAGAGGTTACTTTGACATTCTGAAGGTTTCCTTCTAGTATCAGTCTCCTGTCTGAGGAGGAAAATCTTTAGCAATTCTTTTAGGGTAAGTGTGCTACAGAAAATTCTTTGAAAGACAATTTCACTAGATATAGAATTCTGAGCTCAGGACTCAAAAGATGGTGGAGGAGTGAATGGGAGTCATGCTGACCTCCTCCCAAGACCAAACTGGAATTGCAACTAAATAGTGGAGATATCACCTGGAAAACAATGAAACAATAGAGGGAGAGGAGCCTTGGAGCTGTGGACGGACAGTGGAATCAACTCTCACACATCCGAATGGGTGAGGAGTGCAGTGGAGGTTAAAGAGAGTGGGCAGGGCACCCATGGGCACCAGCACCAGAGGGACATTGAAACGGCCAGTTGGATCCCCCTGAGAAGAACAGAGTCTGAATTATAAACAGGGACACCTAGACCACAGCAGCTGAAACCAGGAAAACACATGGAAAAAATGCAACCCTGAAAAGCTTAGGGGCACTCTCTGCCAGAGACAGGTGGCTGGGGATGCAAAGAGACATTTAAAGGGCCAAAACAAAATTTGCAGTGGCAGCTGCCTTCCTTGATCTCTGGGTAGAGGTGGCAGCAGAGTGGGCTAGTGCCTGAGAAATGACTGGTGAGGAAGACTTTGTGAAGAGAACTGAGATTGAGGCCAGCGGAGGCCTGGTGATAACTCATCTCCCACTCTGCAGCTACCATCTCACTCAGGCATAAGGGAAACAATAAACCTGCCTTTTGCATGCTTCATACACAGCGTGTGCATATGTGGGCTGGGGGCTAAGTGCAGACAAGCTAGAAGAAATAGAGGATCCTTGGCCAAAGTGGATACACAGCTGTCTAGAGACCCTTGAGGAGAGACTGGAGATGGAGGCATTGAGGAAAAAACTGGAGGATTAGCCAGGATTCCCATAGATGACTCCCTCCCCATTCTGTAGTCTCCATTTGTGCAGGCAGGCCACGCCCCAAAGAGGCAGAAGTGGGCTCAGGAGCCGGTGGGCGCAGGATTACAATGTGGTCTGTGGAAATAGTGGATTCCTGGCTGAAGGGGTCACAGAGCAACCCAGAGACCTTGGATGAGAGTCTGGAAACAGAGGTGTTGGGGAAACAAATAGAAGAGTAACCACAGAGTACCAGTGCTGAATCCTCCCCCAGTCCACTTTCTCCATTTTGCTCAAGCAGATTACTCCCCTGAGTGACAGCAGCCTAGAAGGACATGATAGGCCTGCCATCAGGAGGCACGGCTCCGCCCTGTGGTGCTGCAGCCTGACAGATGAGGGTAGAATGACCAGACTGACAATTACAGGAGACAAACACAGACAGTAGACTCTTGGAAGGCTGAACCAAACAACCCAAAATCAGATAGGGTCAACAATGGACATCATCAGAGGCAGACCCAGAAAAAAAAAGAAAAGAAAAAGTTTAAAAAAAAGACCCACCTACTGCCATAGAAGTTTAATCCACAAAGTCAGAAAAACATTAAGGATCAACTGAGCAGAAGCAAAAAAAAGAAAAAAGAAAAAAGAAAAAAGAAAAGAAAAGAAAAAGAAAAAAAAAGACTACCACAAAAATGGGGAGAAAAAGAAATTACTCCCAAATGAAGGGAAAGGAGGAATCCCCACAGAGAGAGCTAAATGAAATAGAGGCAAGTCAACTATCAGATATTGAATTCAAAACAATGGCTCTAAGGAAGCTCAATGAGCTCAGGCAGTTCAAAGATAACTATAAGAAACCACAGTGATCTATCCACCTGGAAAAGGACATAAAAACTATCAATAAGACACAAGAGTATATGAAAAATACCATTTCTGAATTGAAGAACACAGTAGAAGGAATCAAAAGCAGGCTAGATGAAGCAGAGGATTGAATCAGCAAGCTGGAGAACAAGGTAAAAAAAAGCTCCCAGAGAGAACAAGAAATGGAAAAAGAGACTCAAAAATAACAAAGAGGCATTCAGGGAAATGCAGGACAACCTTAAACACAATAATATCCCTGCATAATAGGGATACCAGAAGGAGAACAAGAGGAGCAAGGAATAGAGAACCTGCTTGCAAAAGTCATGGTGGAAAATTTGCCAGTTTGAGGAGAGAAAAGGTCTCATGGGTCCTGGAAGCACAGAGTGCCCCATTCAAGAGGAACGCAATGAGGCCCACTCCAAGACACATCGTCATTAAAATGGAAAATATCAAAGACAAAGAAAGAATCCTAAAGGCAGCAAGGGAGAAACAGGTAGTAACATACAAGGGAACCCCGATACAGCTAGCAGCTGATTTCTCAACAGAAACACTACAGGCCAGAAGGGAATGGCAAGAAATATTTCAAGTCATGAAAAGGATAGGCCTACAACCAAGGCTGCTCTACCCAGCAAGGCTCTCAATTAAAATAGAAGGGGAAATAAGGAGTTTCCCAGACAAAAGGAGACTAAAAGAATACATCTCGACCAAACCAGCACTACAAGGTATGCTGAAGGGACTGGTTTAAATAGATGAGGAAAAAAAGTAAGAAAGAAAAACGCAGGTACAAAGGGAAAAAAATGAATAAGTTTCTATCAATAATAATTCTCAACGTAAATGGACTAAATACCCCAATCCAAAGACACAGGATAGCTGAATGGATAAGAAAACATGACCCACACATATGCTGCCTACCTCAGACCAAAAGACCAACACAGGTTGAATGTAAAGAGATGGAAAATATATTCCAAGAAAATGGGCAAGAAAAGAAAGCAGGGGTAGCAATACTTATATCAGAAAAAAAATAGATTTCAAAACAAAGGCCATAAAAAGAGACCCAGAGGGACATTTTATAATACTCAAAGGAATACTCAGTATCCATCAAGAAAACATAAACATTGTAAACTTCTATGTACCCAACATAGGAGCACCCAAATATATAAGGAAAATCTTGGACGACTTCAAGAAAGATATAGACAGCAACACACTGATAGTAGGGGATTTTAACACCCCGCTGTCAAAAATGGACAGATCATCCAAGCAAAACATCAACAAGGATATTGTGGAGCTGAATGACGCATTAAATCAAATGGACTTAACTGACATATATAGAACCTTTCATCCCAAAGAAGCAAAATACACATTCTTTTCAAATACATATGCAACTTTTTCAAAGATAGACCACATGATAGGACACAAAGCAAGCCTCAGCAAATTCAGGAAAATTGAACTAATACCAAGCATTTTCTCGGACCACAAGGGCTTGAAACTGGAAATTAACCTCAAAGGGAAACCTCAAAAAATTGCAAATTCATGGAGACTGAACAGTACAGTATTAAACAATGAAAAGGTCAATAATGAGATAAGAGAAGAAATCAAAAAGTTTCTGGAAACAAGTGGAAATGAACACACAACAGGCCAAAACCTATGCGACACAGCAAAGGCAGTCCTGAGAGGGAAGTTCATAGCAATACAGGCCTACCTAAAAAAAGATCGGAACATTTCAAATAAAAGACCTACACTACAACTTCAAGACCTGGAGAAACAACAAGAAATAAATCCCAGAGCAAGTAGAAGGAAGGAAATAATCAAGTTCAGAGCAGAATTCAATGACATACAGACAAAAAGAATGACTCAAAGGATCAACCAGTTGAGGAGGTGGTTCTTTGAAAAGATAAATAAAATCAATAAGCCTTTAAGCAGACTCACCCAGACAAAAAGGGAGGGGACCCAAATAAATAATATCAGAAATGAAAGAGGAGAAATAACAACTGATACCACAGAAATACAAAGGATTGTAAGAATCTACTATGAACAATTACATGCCAAGAAATTTGAAAACCTGGATGAAATGGACAAATTTCTAGAATAGTATAATCTTCCAACACTGAAGGAAGAAGAAACAGGAAGCTTGAACAGACCAACAGCAGCTGGGGAAGTTGAAGCAGTAATCAAGAAACTCCTGGCACACAAAAGCCCTGGGCCAGATGGTTCACAGGAGAATTTTACAAAACATTTAAGGAAGAGCTAACACCTGTCCTTCTCACTCTGTTCCAAAAATCCCTAGATGAGGGAAGACTCCCAGACTCTTTTTAGAGGCCAACATCATCCTAATTCACAAACCAGATAAAGAGAGCCAAGAAAGAAAACTACAGGCCAGTATCGCTGATGAACATAGATGCTAAAATCTTTAACAAAATATTGGCTATCTGCATCCAGCAATACATTAAAAAGATCATCTACCATGAACTAGTGAGATTCATCCCAGGGATTCAGGGATCGTTCAATATTTGCAAATCAATAAATGTAATACATCACATAGACAAAAGGAAAGACAAAAACCACACGATCATCTCGATTGATGCAGAAAAAGCATTCAATAAGGTACAGCACCCCTTTATGATCAAAACACTCAGCAAAATGGGAATAAACGGGGCATACCACAACATAATAAAGGCCATATATGAACAACCTACAGACAACATCCTTCTCAAAGGGCAAAAACTAAACACTTTCCCACTAAGATCGGGAACAAGACAAGGATGTCCGCTTTCACCACTTCTATTCAACATAGTGTTAGAAATCCTAGCCACAGTGATCAGACAAGAAAAAGAAATAAAAGGCATCCAAATAGGAAAGGAGGAAGTAAAACTATCATTGTTTGCAGGTGACACGATAGTGTACATAGAAAACCCTGTAGACTCCACAAAAAACTACTCAATCTAATAAGTGACTTTGGCAAAACAGCAGGACACAAAGTTAATATTCAGAAATTGAAGGTGGTTTTGTACACCAGAAATGAAATAGAAGTAGAAGAAGTCAGAAAAAAATACCATTTGCTATAGCAACAAGAAAAAGAAAGTACCTAGGAAAATTTAACCAATGAGGTAAAAGACCGACATACAGAACATGATACAACACTGTATAAAGAAATTAAGGAAGACACAAATAAATGGAAGCATATACCGTGCTCATGGATTGGAAGGATTAATATCATCAAAATGTCCATACTACCCAAAGCAATTTATAGATTCAGTGCAACCTGTATTAAAATACCAATGACGTATTTCACAGAAATAAGACAGACATTTCAGAAATTTATATGGAACCATAAATGACCCCGAATAGCTGCAGCAATTTTGAGAAAGAAAAACAAAGTAGGGGGCATCACAATACCGGACATTAAAGTATATTACAAAGCCACTACACACAAAACAATCTGGTACTGGCATAAGAACAGACACATAGATCAGTGGAACAGAATAGAAAACCCAGAAATAAACCCATGCCTCTATGGGCAACTAATATTTGACAAAGGAGGCAGAAGCATAAAGTGGAGTAAAAATAGCCTCTTCAACAAATGGTGTTGGGAGAGCTGGACGGCTACATGCAAAAAATTGAAATTTGATCAGCAACTGACGCCAAACATAAAAATAAACTCAAGATGGATAAAAGACTTAAATATAAGTTGCAACATCATCAAAGTCCTAGAGGAGAATATTGGCAGGAAACGCTCAGATATTCCATGCAGCAATTTTTTCCCTATATGTCTCCTAAAGCAAAGGACATAAAGGAAAGAATAAACAAGTGGGACCTCATCAAAATAAGACACTTTTGCATGGGTAAAGAAAACATTCACAATGAAAAAGGAGCCAACCATATGAGAATATCTATTTGCAAATGATACATCAGATAGGGGTTCGATCTCCAAAATATATAAAGAACTCACACAACTCCATTCTAGGAAGACTAACAATCCAATTAAAAAATGGGCAAAGGACCTGGGCAGATGCTTTTCCAAGGAAGATATACAGAGGGCCCAGAGACATTTGAAAGGATGCTCGGCATCACTAGCCATCAGAGAAATTCAAATTAAAACAGCAATGAGGTACCACTTCACACCAGTCAGAATGGCCATCATAAGCAAATCAACAAACAACAGGTGCTGACATGTCTGTGGAGAAAAGGGAACACTAGTGTGCTGTTTGTGGGAATGCAGACTGATGCTGCCATTGTGGAAAACAGTTTGGAATTTCCTCAAAAAACTAAAAATGGAATTGCCTTTTTACCCAGTGATTCTACTGCTGGGATTATACCGTAAGAATCCCAAAACGCCAATTCAAAAGAACCTACGCACCCCAATGTTCATAGCAGCACTATTTACAATAGCCAAGTGATGGAAGCAACCTAAATGCCCATCAGTAAATGAGTGGATCATAGAGTTATGGTACATTTACACAATGGAACACCATGCAGCAGAAAGGAAAAAAGGACTACTACCCTTCGCTACAGCACAGATGGAACTAGAGAGCATTATGCTAAGCAAAATAGCCAGGGGGTGAAAGACAAATACCATATGATCTCACCTATAAGTGGAACCTAACCAACAAAACAAACAAGCAAGGAAAATAAGACCAGGGAAACTGAAAGAGAAAAGAAACCAACAGAGTCAAGAGGGAAGGAGGGAAGAGTGAGCAGGGAAAAGGAAGGGAATGGTCAAGTCAAGGAACATGTTAAAGGACTCATGGACAAAGCCAAAGTGGGGAAGGATTGAGGGAGGGAGGTGGGGGCGGGCGGTAGGGAAAAGTGGTGGCAGGAAGGTGGAGACAAATGTATTTCAACAAAAAATAAAAATTAAAAAAAAAAGAAGAAACTCCTATCTTTTGCGACAACATGGATCGAACTGGATAATATTATGCTAAGTGAAATAAACCAGTAGGTGAAAGACAAATACCCTATGATCTCACCTACAAGTGGAATCTATTCAACAAAATAAACTAAATAACAAAATAAACCACAGGCATGGAAACATAGAGTAGACCGAAAGTGACCAGAGAGGATGAGGATGGGGAAGGAGGACAATGGTGGATAGAAGAAAAAGGGACTAAACAAAGAACATGTGTGAATGACCCATGGACATGGACAACTGAGTGGGAATTGACTGTGGGTTATGGGGGCAGGGTGGGATGGGTGGAGGAGGGCAAAAGGGGAAAAACTGAGACAACTGTAATAGAATAAACATGATTTAAAAATAAAATTTAAAAAAGTGCCATACACACACGCAAAAATTCATGATGATTGGGAATTAAAAGATTTGCAAATATTGGAGTCTTTTCCTTACAATTAGATATCATATTTAATGGTACCATAGAAAGTGTCCACTCCATAAGCCAAATGACCACATGACATGCATTAGGTGAAATTCCAGAGTTTTACGAACTGATTTCCCCTGAAATTGTGCAAGTGAGTGCAACATCAAAATAATTAGTACTTTAGGGTAAGGACAATAATTAACGAAACAAGCTTATGAAAGAATTAAAATCATGAAAATCTAAATCCAGTTCACATTGTGAAAGGACCCTGAATAGCAAGTTAATATGGTTTCTAAGGAAACATCATTTGCTTGCAAAAGAGGATTAATGGCAAAAAGGAACTGGACTCAAATAACATACTGCTTTCATGTTTTCATTGTTTGGGCAGGATAACAAATAAATGAGGGCCTGCCAATTGAATATGCAATATCTAAGCAATGCCACACAAAATTATTAATATGTATAAACAGACGTGGCTTTCCACTAGAAAGACAAAAAAAGCACCAAATATGTTCCCCAAAATGTACTGGCTTAAATGTACACAAAATTCATGCTAAAGTGATCCAGAAAATAAGGCCACATACCCAATATATATGAAATGAAGATAAGTCTAAGTAAACAAAAAAAAAGTTTGTCTAACGAAATTCTAAAAACAAAGTAATGGTTTTTAATTTCCTATTTTTTTCTTCTTATATTCTATTTCGGGATATTTGAAATTCACATTCAGGACTGTGATCTAAAGGTACAATCTAAATATAAAATGAAAGGTTAATGATCTCTTGCATTTGCCTCCTTTAAAACAAAAAGCAATAAAAATTCTGACTTGTAGTATCACACTGCCCATAAAACATCTTAGTCTTTGGCAGAGAGTGTGCAGGATAGGTTTCAAGGTCCTAGAATGTGCAGGAAACCTCTTTCACCTGGAAGAATTGATCAGTGTCCACCATCAGCCTGTCTTGGGAGGGGATGGTTATGGAATGGGTTTTTACCAACTCTCTGGGCTTGTTTCAGGTCAGCATCTTCTGCCTGGTGGCCCATTAGGAGATGAGAGAGACAGGAGGGCTCCTGACCTTGAGCTCCAAGAGAGGTTTGAATAATATTTTACAAAGATCCAGTAAACATCCAAAAAAAGTACAAAATAGGACCAGAAGTCATAACCTTATGTATAATTCTCCATTCAGGCCTTTAGAGAAAACGCCACATGGGACCTGGCTCTTAACCCTATCTCCCCAACAGCCCATTCTCTTCCCACAGTGACCTGTCATTCTCTCTTCTCTCAGAAAAGTCATCTTTCCCCAGATCCCCCTCGTATTCCAGTAAAATTCTACCCTCCTAAATGAGAAATTTGTTCATTGTCTTTACCTCTTCTTGCATATTGCACACTCTGCCATCTCAGACTTCAGCAAATGTTCATGGAAGTTTTCTTTTACCCAGGCTTCTGCTGGTTCAGAGGGGAAGCCATGGGCTGTGCCCCTGTGAGTAGGAGAAGCTTGTGGAAGCTCTTTAGCTGTGATGGCTGCAGCCATGCTCCTCCAGAATCACCTAAGAAAAGGAAGTATAATCTCATAAGAAAGCACATTCTTCCCATTCACAGGGTTTCCTCCCACTCTGAGAAATAAGACCTTGGCAGCATTGTACTCATGCACTGTTGTTTCCTTCCTTTCCTGCTTTCATTGCAAAGCACTCTCCTTTCACATAAAGGAAAAAGGGCTTTGCATGAGCTATCAAATTATAGATAGTGCAACCACCAAAGAGAGTCTATCAGACTCCAAATGCTTCCCCAGCAGAGGGAGGAGAGTGCTGGCTAACATGGCCATGTACAGAGATTCCCTTTTCTGGGCATAAGGTTCTGTTCTCAGAAGTGGAAACACATCCACGGAGTTGCATGGTCCACAGCTATTTTTGTTAACTTGGTTTCTGTCTGACCATCCTGGCTGAGTTATTAGTAAAATTGTCAGACATTTTCATCATAAAAATAACAGGACTGCAGATGACCTAAATATGGACCAAATGCTTATAGTCCTATTATTGATAATAACTTAATTATAAAAGTAATTGATACATAAAAAGATGCTCAACTTCACTATCTATCAGGGAAATGTAAATCAAACCTACAATGAGGTACCACCTCACACCCATTAGAATGACTATTATCGATAAGACAAAAAGTAACAGGTGTTAGAAAGAGTGTGGAGAAAAAGCTGGTGGGAGTATAAACTGGTATAGGCACTATGAGAAACAGTATAAAAATTCCTCAAAAATCCATCTTCTGGGTATCTACCTCCAAATATTTGAGCCCTGTCTGGTGTGGCTCAGTTGGTTGGGCATCATGCCACAAAGCTAAAGGTCACTAGTTTAATTCCCAGTCAGGGTACATATGAGAGGCAACCAATCAATGTTTGACTCTCACACTGATGTTTCTCTCCCTCTCTTTCTCTTTATCTTCTCTCTTTAAAAATAAAAAAAAAATAAAATCTTTAAAATGCCTTTGAAAACATTTATTTGTAAAAATATATGTACCTGTATGTTCACCACAGCATTATTCATGGTGGCCAAGACTTGAAAATGACCTTAGTGTTCTTCTATGGGTGACTGGATAAAGATATGATACTTATATACTTATATACTATGTAATGCTACTCAGCCATAAGAAAAGATGAAATACTGCCATTTGCAACAACACGGATGAATCTAATAATATCACACTAAGCAAAATAAGTCAGACAAATAAGTCAAAAACCACATTATTTCACTGATACATGGGATATAAAATAGAAAGCAACAAAGGAACAAACAGACAAACAAAAAAAATCCTCATAGACAATAGACAATAGTGTGGTGGTTACCAGAGAAAAGAGAGGTGGGGGAGGTAGTAGAGGGTGAGAAGGGTCAAATACATAGTTACGGAAGGAAACTTGACTTGGGGTGGTGAAGACACAATGCAATATATAGAAGACATATCATAAAATTGTACACTTGAAACCTATGTAATATTATTGACCAATGTCACCAAAAATATTAATAAAACTTTTTAAAAAGATATATTTTCAACTGCACAAACTTAGAAATCTAAAAGAAACTAGCTGTAGTCTAGTCAACAATTTCACCCCCAAATACTTATTCATTCATTCATTCAACAAATATTTAATGGACACAAGTTACACATTGAGGGTGTGTAGCAGGAATGAAAAGCCAATACACAAGACAGAGAAGCCTATCCCAGGTCGATGGAGCATTTCCTTCTCTCCTACCATCCAAGCTCTGGTTCCTGCTTTGTCTGTTTTATTGTTCCCTAAAGAGAGGAACTCATCACAGGAGCTTGAGTCAGCGCAGTACAGATAAGTGCTGAGCTGGCTTCTTCACATAAATGAAAGTGGAGTCCAGGCATGGGGGGTAACACAGTTCTGCTCCTTCCCCCAACCTCCCTGGGGCTCGCCATCAACCACTCTAAATTGTTCTACGCAGTGCTGTGGTTTTGGTTTCTAGACAGGCATCGACCTTAAACACAAATAATATGAGGGTGATTTCCCCTGTGAACGTGAGTGGTGTGGAAGCCTGTCCACTGCTTTTCCCCATGACAGCATGCTCACACCACACAAAGTGCGCCGTGAAATTCTGGGGGACAGTGGCTGCCAGTTTAATGGTGAACACACATGGCAGACTTAGGGGAAAGGAACAGGAGCTTCCCACAGTGGACTTTCTTCCATAACAAAAATGACAGCACCTGGGAGCATCCAAGGACCACAGTGTTTCTCTCTGTCATCACGATAATTACTTTTATTGTTCTGAGTATAGAAATGATGCTCTGTGGTGCTCTCTGGTGACCTTTGACAAACAGTGGCCAAGAGCAAGGGCTCCATGTGACAGCATCTACCTCAACAAAGGACAATATCTTTAAAAAGGCAAATATCATTCTCAGGTCCCCAATTAGGCATCGCTCCCTAGTGCCCCAATGTCCGCACCAAAACATCTGCAATAGGTTTGTATTAGAGACAACACAATCATATAAAAAAATATACGCTTCCTGCAAGGAAATGCCTGGTAAGCCAGTGGGTGTATGTTTTCCACAAAGAGAGCTGTGACCACACTTTCCACTTTCTCCCCTTTCTCCACCTAAATTCTGAAATCTTTTTCATCTTTGCCTACATTTTTCCATCTCTTTATGTCCTATACATGTTTGCTACTTGTTTACAAATATTAAAGATGAAAGTATCTTTAGATTTTGCATATTTACCTCCAGAATAACTTGGGCCTCAGAAAAGAAGATAAGTGGAAGCAGGAAATTTTTTAAAATGTTAAACATATACTTACTGTATCATCCAGGAATTCCACTACTGAGTATTTACTCAAAAAAAAAAAAAGAAAGAAAGAAAGAAAGAAAGCATTTGTCCATAAAAAGACTTCTACACAAATATTCATGGCAGCATTATATGCAATAACCCCAAAGTAGAAACAATGAAAATGTCAATCAGTAGGGGAGTAAATGTAAACTGGGCAAAAATAAAAGAAATAGGAAAAAATAAAAGAAAATAATCAAGTTTAAGAGCTGATCAAAGCTCTGATACCTGCAGAATTCTGTGAGAAACAGATGTTATTTGTGGATAAGGGTGTCCTCAGACATATTTCTGGATGTGTTTTTGTCTTCTTTGTCTCTGATTCCAGTGGCAAGCAATGAAGAAAAGAGACATTTATGAACAATTTGGAAAATATGGAAGCACAGTGGAGGAGCAGAAATGGTTCTACCTTGGATAACATAATGCTCTAAAGTAGGAGAGAGAAGAGAGAAAACAACTCTCTTCTCCCCTTAGCATATCTCATCCCCAATCCCATACAAATATTGAAAAAGCTACCATGATGCGTACAAACTTCAGGCAAAAATTAGATAATGAAGAAATGTAGCTATATTTTTCTTTAACAGATGAAAATGAAATTTTAATGAATTTAGCCCCCTCCCCATTCTGAGGCTACAGAAATTCTGGAGGATGTGCATAGTGCTAAGTTTGGATGGATGGCCTGGGATAATCAGGATGGCCTGAGATCCTGATTTCAATCTCTTGGATATATACCCAGAAGTATGATTGCTGAGTTCAATGTTAGTTCTATTTTTAATATTTTTAAGGAAACTTCCATACTGTTTTCCGTTGCTGCTGTACCATTGTTTTTGGATATGACACAAAAAGTATAGGTACCAAAAGCAAAATTAAACTAGTAGAACTACATCAAGATAAAGAGCTTCGGCACAGAAAATAAAGCAATAGACAGAATGAAAAAAATCAATCTACAGAATGGATAAAAATATCTGCAAATTACATACCTGATAAGGGATTAACTTCCAAAATATATAAGGTACTCCAGCAACTTAATAACAAAAATACAAATAACCAGATAAAAATATTCCATAATTTTTTAAAGGACTAAGACCATTACTATACTATAAATGAAGTCTTTTTGTCTTTTTTTTTTTTAACTTTTCTTATTGAACATCCTGGGTAAAATGAGAAACAAGAGAAGGACAAGGTCACAGAAAAACTGTAAATGTTATAAGCAAAGGGAATTTTTTATCTGTCCCATTATTACATTCACATTCAATATTTTGGGGAAACATTATCTCACATATTCTAAATGTTCGGTTATATCAGAATATAAAAATCCTCCACTCCAGGACAAAAGAAAAAAAATGGGGGAGAATGGATCCTTTCACAAAGTGTCTTAATCTGAATATTTTCCCAGAAAGAAATAAGGTTGAGCCCAAGGGAGAAAGGTGTTTCCTGGCAAACACCAAATTTAGAGCCCATTCTTATTGCAAAACACTAATTGTGTTGTCACTATCTTGCCCTTGGTACTTTGAGAACTAATCTAATTCTACAAGCCTCCTTTAGCTCGCTACCAGAAATTTATAAATTTCTCCTTTTTTATTTGTTATCCCTATACTTAGAAAACACTTTGTTTACCCATTTTAAAGACACTAGGGAACAAAGTCTGTTCTAGAATATATAAATTTTTCCCAAAATAGGACAACTAGAAGTCATCATATATAAACTTGCACTGTCTTAGAAGATACACAAATAAAAGGGGCCTGAAAGAGCTCCTATTAAGAGGCAATGAGTCCCCCTTGCAGCACTGACTGCTTCCTCCAGTGTAGGAATGCCTTTTTTTCAGAGAGCTGCTACTTCCCAGTCATTCACAGAGTTTATGTAGCAAAGTTGTAGTTGGGGAACAAACACATGGAGAATGGTTCTGCTACACCACATTATGTCACGTCATCGTCTCCACATTTCTCTTTAACTCAAAATTTTTATTTCATATTTTCAACTGCTAGGACTCCAATTATGCCTCAGTTTAGACTTTGGGAAAATATTGCCTTGAAAATTTTGTAATTTGAAATGGTCTGAAGAGTCAAAGATGTCATCAGTGAGTGTAATCAGAACCTGTTCAACTATAAATAAATATTTAATGCAAAACCAATTTTAATAATCAGTTACAAAAATCAAATTAAATGTTTACTTTCTATTTAATCCCAAACTTCTAGTAATATATCCTTTTTGGTCTAATTTCACACCCTTTTGTTTATACAATAAACATCCTGGAGACATGAGTTTTCTTTGCTTTTTAAGAAGTTTATTTTTCATACCATCCTTCACTTCCTATCTACTCATTTATCTGTGTGAAAAATGTGTTGACATAAAATACTTTATTGCAAAATAAGAATCTTTGCATGATTCATTATTCTCCAGCAGCTGTGAGAGGCAAGTGTTCCATTGTTTTATAGCATTCATCTTATTCCCACTCATTGCCTAGGAAACCTCCAAATTATATTTCTTAATTCTAAAGGATTGTAGTCTCTATCTCCATGAAAAATTCATAAATGCACATTGAGTTATAGAATTAATATAATAGACTTGAGAAAATTAATAAATTAGACCATGGAGTCATAAGTTGGACCCCCCCAAAATGCTGAAATTTGCCACTTCATTTTCTTTCAACTGGTTTACAAAGCTACTTAGTTCCATCTCATCTGTACAGACTTCTTCCAGCCATGGCCAGCATGCTGGCCAGACCTCTGGATCCTGAACTGTTTCCTTCCCCAACAGGAGAAACACCTCTGGCCTCTCCATGTCTGTCATTGTCTTCCATGTGACCCCAAATCACTTCCCCCCATACCCTGGCATTGCCGAATAAAATCTATGATTTTTCCCCATATTCTTGTCTCCAGAATACTATGTCTAAACAATGTCATGCATTAGGCATCCTGAATCAGAAAACATGACTGATGCTGCAGCCCCCAAGTACATTTAGGTTCATTCTTTCCTTCATGATGTTAGGTCTTCTAGAAAGGAAGACTGTACTATGGGTATAAGAGCATGGTGCACTAGAAGGCTCTGGGTTGAAATCCAGTCTATGCCTAGTTGTGCAACCTTGAGCAAGTTATCTGCCTTTCTGCACCTCATCGGTATACTGAAGATGATTAAATGAGATGGGACAGGTAAACCACCCAGCATGTACCAGACATATAAGCTATATTCTAGCATTTGGATGGCTCCAGAGTGTATTTTATAAGAATGTTTACATAGTCTGTACTGCCTTTTTTTTCATCATCCACAACGCTTGTTGGCTCAGTTACCCATGTCCATGAAGGCCCTCCCCTCACTGTGCGAGCCTGGATTCTAACTTTGCCGCTGGCCAGATGTGTCCGAAATGACTAAAGTATAAAGTAACTGAGAGAGAAGCAGACATGTATCTCATTTGGACTCTTTGGATTTTGATTTATGGAAGTGGGTGAGAGATAACAGAGATGCCAGCGCTATTGAAAGAATGTGTTACTTATATCTTTCAAGAGAAGGGAGCACTCCATGCAGGGCCATGTGGGCTGCGCGAGGGTAAGTGTTCTGTTGGTCAGGGACCCGAAGCAGGAACCAGAGGAATGCCCAGCCCAGAGCCTTTATTGGATTTTCCACTGGAAAGGCAAAGCAAACTAATGGAACAAGTTAGGAATGTCAGTGTGAATAACTGTGGCAGATGTTGAGCTATCAGAGCAGTCTCTAGCTCTCTGGGACCTGATTCTGGGATGATCTAGGGCAGGGGAAATTTTGTCTTTGTGTATAAAGTAATAAACTTTACAACAAAAGTTGGGATTATAAACTCAGGGTTGGTTGCCTGCATATGAAAGTCATGTTCCCTGCTTAACCCTTTACCATCTCTAAGAACTGCCTAGCCCTGGTAGGGGCAGTCTCTCTCCAGCCATATGACTTTTAAGATATCAAAACATAATGAAAATTTTTTAAAAAAATGATTAATACAACAGGGGAAAAAGAGAGGAAACCAGTTGCATGATGTTAAAGGGAAACATTTCAAAAATGGGGAAGGATTAATGGGACTTTTTATGGAGAAATACATTTCAGCCATGAGGCTTTTTTTTAACATAGTGAAAACACTAAACATTTTAACGAATCTCTCATCAGTGACTCCAAACAACTTTATCCATAGCAACTCTTTGTCTGTGATACTATATATAAATATGAGGGTGAAGCTAACAACCCCCTTTTCTCAGTTGCATTGGCTTCGGTGGGAGTGGTGGAGAAACTCAGTTTCCTGTCAGAACTGAATCAGTCTAAGAAGTCAGGCTAAGAAGCATAAGCTTTCCCTTTTGCCTCCACACTTACACCCACATGGCTACTTCTGGACATGAAGTCAGGCCTCAAATCAGCATCCTCTGCTTCACCTGTGTAACACTCACCTATGTAACACTCATTCTCCGAAGGCTTACCTGCTGTTAAAAGTACCACATGGGAGGCTTGAACATCAGCAAAACCAGGCCACCCTTCTAGGAGCTCGTCATCACTGAAACCAATTAATGTGACACAGTGGGATCAAGTAAAGTCTATCTGAGTATATAGTAACTTAGCAAAAGTGAGTTAGTAGTAAGTAGATAAGCAAAAATTTGTTCAAGTCAGTGCTATCTGACCGAATAGCCACTAACTAGCACATATCCTTAGCTAGTTCAAACTGAGCTGTGTGAAGTATGATGTACACCCTGGGCTCCACAGACTTGGTGAGAAAAAAAAGTATAAAAATATATCAGTAAGAATTGTTATACTGAAAAGAAAAAATATATATATAAAGATTGTTATATTGATTACATGTTGAAATCAATGTTTTTGATATTTGAGTTTCAAAATTATTAAAAATAGAACCAGACACATGGAAATAAAGAACAAACTGACAGTGACCAGAGGGGATGGAGGCTGGCGGTAACGGGGAAAATAAAGGGAAGGGTCAAGTCAAGGAACATGTAGAAAGGGCCCGTGAACAAAGACAACCGTCAGGGAGGATTGAATGTGGAAGGTGTGGGCTGGTTAGGGCAGGGGAGAGTAATGGGAAGAAAATAGAGACAATGTAATTGAACAGCAATACAAAATTTTTTTAAATATTAACATTAACTTTACATGTTTCCTTTTTCCTTTTTTAATGAGGCTATTAAATTTTTTTCCAAATTCTTTTTACATTTATGACATTATTTATACAGTGATCATCTAATATCCTACAAGGGTATTAGACACCAAGTATAAAAATAAATAAATAAAAAACCCCAAACCACCTGAGGGCTCTGATCATCCCCACATTCTCCAAAGCTGTCTCACCTTTCCGTTTCCATCACTGCTGTCCTAGAGAAAGCTCCTATTACCTCTAACAGGGATGAGACATCAGACACCAAAGAAGCTATTCATCTCTCCACACAATTTATGCTTTCCCCTGCTTTCTGAGTTGTTTTCCTTAAACAACAAACTGATGACCACATCTCCTGTGTAAGAACACTCAGTTAGCCACACAATAATGTACAAATTCCTTACATCCAACACTGTCTATTATAAATGCCTAGTGTCCATCTTTAGTTGCCCAAATCCAACGACTTCAGACTACTCATCATCTTCCAGAAAATTCTCTCTTATGTCTGTACTTTTACCTCTACTTTCTTTGCTTGGATGGCCCTCCCCACAAAATTTACCTGTGATCTTCCTCAGACTGTAATATATTACTCCAGTTCTACCACCTCTTCCATAATCTGCAGGTCAGAACTAGACCCCTCTAGTTCTTTTTTGTCAGATGCCCTTTGATGGCATTGACCCCAGCATGTCCTGTGATATAGCTGATTGTGTATAATTTCTGTGCTTTCTCATAAACTATGAGTACCCTGAAGACAGGACTAATTTATACAACCCTCAAGACAAAATCAGTCAGTGTTTGAAAGTAGAAGGTAATTTGAAGTTTGAAGAGAGAGGGCCGGTTCCACGACACCCACAGTTTCACCCATGGCTCAGAGCAACATGAAATAAACCACCAGGTCCAGGAAGGCTCCCAAGGACTGAGGTTCTCAGGCAGCTCCAGAGCAAGGCCAGCACCTCAGATCCAAACACCAGGTTCACCTCAGTGGTCCCCACGCATCAGGACAATGGCCTGACCATGCAAACTATTTTGATTTCCAGTAAAAGTTCCACCTAAAAATTTACTGTTATGCTGACTTTCTTTCCCAAATATTTCTCTTAAAACTCTTATGGGGAGGTATTGTTATGTCCTGGGACTGAATTCAGATATTTTGAGGTTTCCCTGGTCACAAGATGGCATTGTAATCTCACTTCAATTCTAACACAATCATAGGGCATGTTTAAACAAATCTATGTTGAATTGTTCAAAAGGACAATTGTTAGGTGGGACGTTCACCTGAAATTCAAGAAAAGGAAACTCTGGCAAAGTGAGCAGGGCCCCAGGGAGCAGCCTGTTTTTCTGAACTCTTTAGGTTTTATTTCAAGGATTCCACTTCTAAGTAAAATTCACACAATTTACTGGGATATGACTATCAAAACATTATTTCTCTTACTTGTAAAGGAACACAGAAAAGACTAGAATGAGTAATTTGATAGATTTCTTCACTTAAGAACCTACAGAATTTGGAAGAGCCAAGCCTTGGAAAGACGGATTGAAAGGACTACAGCTCCAAGAGAAACAAAACTTCTGGCCTCTGAAATCTATGGCATTCTTCAACCTTCCAATATGGAAGATAGTGATAGTTTTGGTGAAATGAATTCATGTCAAAGAAAAGCTCAGTTTTTTCTGGAAACTACAAACGAACATGCCAAAACAGTGGTTTTGTATATGGGTGGTCTTGACAATACATCTTGGAGAAATGTATGTGAAGACACTTTGTTAAAAATTAGAGCCACTATTAGCTTTATTTTTCAAATGGCTTTTCAAAGATGTGTGGAACAAATCCATTTAGATTTTAAAGCAGAGGCTTTGGTATCAGCAATAGCGTCAACCACAGTTATGAAGGCTCAGCAAATTGTGAAAAGTGAAAGTGGAGAAGAGATTCTAGTCCCTTTCTAGGATATGACTGTGGAAGTAGAACAGAATAGAGAGCTGTGTGACTGACTACCTGCCTAAGGATGAATGCACCAGCAAGGAGCAAGACAAAGCAGTGTTCCAGGTCTGCTCCCACCCAGAGAGTGCAGCTAGCTGGCTGAGAACTGATGCAGACATTTAGATCATTTTACTGGTGACTTCACTTTGGAGTGCAAGGACTGCGTGAATAAACTAGGGGCCAGTTTTCCAGTTTTTGTGTTGAACTGTCAAGTGCCATTTGCAATAAATTATCATAAAAAGTTTATAGATTACATGGTTGAATATACTGCATTTCATATTTTATTGGACATTTTGCCCCACTAAGTGGTCAAAAAGAGGCTACAGGCGGAGTTGCTCTCTTTATGAAGGCATTTTGGTTTGGTTTTCCTTTGTTTAATTGACTCACTTTTTTAAAAACATGAGTCCACAGTTAAACCAATATGTGTTTGCCAATATATATGTGCAGCTTCACATTTTATTTTCCATGAAGCACTTGATAAGGAAAACTCATTTTTTCCTCAAGCCTTGGGACCTATCTGAAGAGAAGGCTTTTTGTTGTTGTTGTTGCTGTTGGCTTTTTTGTAGCTCAAGTTGTGCATGAATTACTAAACATTTTTCTCTGCTTTCCTTCATGAAAGATGCTTGTTTGGTACTCTTTGCTGAGAGTTGAAAACATTTTTCATTATCCTCCTTTTGTGCCTTTTTTTTTTATTTTGCCAACCATGTTTATGGAAGAGTCATTGCAAATGACATTTTATTAATTAAAATATATTCACTTGCATGTAGCAGTCCCCTAAAGATATAATTCTACAAAAAAATATCCTACAGAATTTTCTATTTCATATTTTACTTTAAAAAGAAACGAACTACTTGAGAAGAATTAAGTCAGCACTACAGATTGAACTATCCTTGTCAACTCTTTGTTTATCAGCTGCAACCAGTATCCATTCACCACTACATCTGTTTCACTGTGGTCTGGTTCCTTCTCATCACTCTTGTTCTGAATCATTGTTTTGATTTGTTTTCCAGTTTTAACCAGTTTTAAGCATGTTCCAGATTGACCCATGCTTGTCCACTTAATTGAATCAGAGCTGATGTGCTTATTGCAAACAATTTTTGTTTTTCCTTCTCTATTACTCAACATATAACCCTTAAATTACCAAGTCTTGATCTTCACTGTTCTACTTCTGTTTGTTACAACCTATGCAATGTTGAAGTATAGATGCAAATAGATATCACTGCATGTCCACCTCTCATAATGTACACTACAAAATGCCCCCTGTAGTGCTGGAGGAGATGATAGGCCTGTGCGTACATGAGCCCTAGATGTGGGGAAGGAAAATTACTTTGAATGCTACTTAGAAAATGTTCCAAAGTCTTTAGAGGCATCTTCCCCTTTCTGCCTGACCCATTGTCTGAACAGAGGCAGGGAAAGATAATTGACCAAGATCAGCATACCCTTTTTTTATCTAGTAATCACTCCTTATGTTGTTAAAAACTAACTCTACTTTTCTTGTTTTCACCCCAGAAACTCAAAAAATATGTGCTTCTCTTAGGGCATCGGGTAACTGTGCCTGTCCTCTGTTTCCCTAGGCCTTGGTGGTCAGCTTATTATTGATATTTACTAGTAAAGTAAGATTATTAGTGATAATGATAAAAAAGAATGAGATCCTGAATCAAACAAGGATAGAGGTCAAAGGAAAGGCAAACACACACTGCATACAAGTCAGAGATGAACACCATCTATGGTCTTAACCAGAGAGCTTCAGAAAAGAATTTACATGGCTCGTGATTCAAATAGTCAAAGGAAAGCAACTTGCTTTTCATGTCTGAGCCAGAACAACCTCTCACCTAGATATATTTAAGTCAGTAATATTAGCCAAGAATAACATCATGGTAAGACTGTGAGAGTGATCATAAGTAAGCTAAATAACCAAAAAGATTCTAAAAGAAATTTTTCTTCCTTTTTTCCTTCAAATTATATAAACATCTTACCACTATGAGGTTCACAAATTTTATCTGGATTAGAAAATAATTGGTTCTCTGTGTTTTAACAACATGATGGATTTTACTTTCAGAAATTTGGAACTGTTAGCAGGAACCAAAAAAATGGCCTCTTAAGGAACATATTGTGATATATTTTTTAAAAGGTGATGTGGGTATATATAAGTATAAAGAAAAAGGATAAATTGAAATATTTCATTTTTCAACAAAATGACTAAGGACATGAGTCCCAACCAATTTCCTATTTAAACTTACCATTTTTATAAAGCATGCTTTCTAGATCTTTGGACTCAAAAAGTATGGTTGTTGCTATGTATAAAGGTTGTGCAACAAAAAAATTAAAGTCATGTATGTGTAAAGTTTTAAGGATAAAGCTGTTGGTGGCAGGGATGTCTGCATTTGCTATAAATTATACTTAAATCCTTCCAGTTTCTTTTGTTCTAAGAAGGATGTTGCACTTCAGGTTACGGTATACTCTTCGGCTGGCTAGCAGAGATTTTTGCCCACACCAAAACCTCAGCTGCTTTATCCAGGTGACACTTAACTATTGCTTAAAGCCTCATCACTGCAGAAGCAGCTGGGCTGCCCTGTTCTGGCTGCTTCTGAAACTGCTTCTCTGCTCAGAGACGAGATATGTTTCAAGACCTCATTGCTTTGAATTGTCTGCTTAATGATAAAGAGGTCTGATAAAGCAGTATTGGTCACACCTTTATTTTAAAACTGCCCAATGTCCTTGATATAGTGGGCATTTGAGTAACTGTCATGAGTATTACGTTTGTGATATACTCTTTCATAAAAGTCAGCCAGGCAACTGCTCAACTAGCTCTCTGCTGAGCAACCTGGCACCAAATTATATAAACTCATAAAATATAGACAAGAGTCACACACAGTATTCCATTCACTCAGCTTTTACTGAATGCAGGTTCACTCAAAGTAGAATATCAACATATGTTAATATCCTACTCACACTCTAACAATCTAAGAGAAATATAACACACACAGCAATCAATGGGGGATAATGAACACAAGTCCCAGAGTCTCAGTCTGCAGGTCCAGGAGACAACACAGTGGGAAAGTGAGTTGTCAGCTATTTGCAAGGAAGGATCTCCAGAGCCAGGTGGGTAGCAGAGCAGACGAAGTCCTCAGTCCAGCAGGGAAGAGCTCCTGGCAGCCAAAGTCAAGGGAGATCAGCATAGCAGGGAGAAGCACTCTGGTGTGTGGAGCTTGGCCACTTCATCAGTGCTCTGGAACCTGCCTCAGTTATACCCTAAGAGAAGCATACTCCACCCTTCTAAGTCTTTTCGATAAATGTCTTGGAACCCCAGATGCCAAGTGGGGAATTTGTTCAAGAGCCTATGTATGGAACATGGTTGTTCTGCTTGACACCCCTGCTGACAAGTAGGGAATTTACCCAGGAGCCTATCTATGGGAGGTCCCACTCAGCAGACATGGTTGTTCTGATAACATGTGCAAATATCTTAAGTGTGTCTCCTTGCCAGAGGTGTCTGCTCTGATTTAAGTAGTTTTCTCTTGAACCAAAGGGTAATGGTTGACTGGCACCCATCTTGGTTGACAGGAGTGACTCCATTTTGTTTTATATACTTTATGCAATCTTTACTGGACTAATGCCATTTTATTGGCCCTACTCTCCACAGTAACAACATGTCATTGGTTTTATGATCATGAAATATGTTAGATTTGTAGTATTATTCTCTTATTATCACTTATTTATATCACTATAAATTATCACTTATCACCCAGTCCAACACCCCCAGTTTATAGAAGAAGAAATTAAGGTTCAAAATACTAAAGGAAAATATCTAATTTCTGGAAATGTAAATGTCTTATGTTATTCAGGACTCAAATTCCAAGTACAAAGACCACTGTAAGAAAAATCATGGAGAGTGAGTTTCTGAGAGCAAGTAGCCAATGGATAAAGGGCCCTCTGAAGCATACAAGTCCTGAGAACCTATTCCATTTTGTCTTGAAATCATATCAAGGAATGAATGACTATCAGGAATCCAGAAAAATGCACATAACACAAATGCATGTAAATTCAGAGTGTACAAGTTCTCTGAAATTCATCTGTGTAGGGTAGATGGAGGCAGTCTGGCTCCCTCACGTAGATGCATGGGTAATTGGAGGGAGCAGCTCCTCACAACCTTGAAGGAGTCTTATAAAGCAGTGTTCCCACAGCCTTGAGCCTGGATCTCATGGAGTTGAGCCCAGATGTGATAAACTGCCCCATAGACTGGAGTAGGTTCCCATGCGCAGATCATGATAGTTACTTCATTTTCTGGCCTGTAGTGTGCTTTGTTTAGGTCTAGTATTTAAGGGGTAGGAGCTTTAGATGAGGTGGAGAGTCAGGGTGCTGACTTGGACTGGGTTTGTGGTCTGTGTGTAGCGTGGACACGGGCTTTGTGGCCTATGTGACTCTCCCAAATAAAGGCATGTCAAGCATCCCCAAGGCTCCATGCTGCTTCTTCTGCCTACCCAAGCCCCAAGTGGACCTGCCCAGCCTAAAGAGGCAGCAACACAATCTATGAGTACTCTGCATTAATAATCCCTATTCTGGACTTTCCACCAAGATAGACATACGTAGATACACTTTGCCTCCTCACACAATCAAAAGATGGACAAAACAAATTTAAAAACAAAAATCAGCCAGAACTGCCAGAAAACTGAACTGTTGTATGGAAGTCCAACAACCAAGGAATTAAAGAAGAAATATTCATCCAGAATGGTAGGAGAGACAGAGATGGGCAGCTGGGGCAGAGAGAACATGCAGCAAGACAACGACTGAAGAACTGGGCAAGACGGCAGCTGGTTGACCAGTGGTCCTGCATTGTGTGCAGATAAAACAGGAGGAAGAACTGGGGAGCAAGACAGACCACACAACCCAAGGTCCCAGTGTAGGAAACTACGGCCTCAAAACCTCTGGCTATAAAAACCAGTGGGAGGTGAGGCAGTGGGAGAAACTTGCAGTCTTACAGGAGAATCCATTGGAGATACCCACAGGGCCCTAGAACATACACAAACCCACCCACCCACCCAGGAATAAGCACCAAAAAGAGTCCAATTTGCTTGTGGGTAGTAGGGGAAGTGACTGAAAGCCAGCCAAGAGCAGAGCAAGTGGCATTGTTCCCTCTCTGTCCCCTCTTGCACATACAGTGCCATAATGCAGCAATGTGGGTTGCCCTACCCTATTGAATACCTTTGTTCCTTCCAACACAACAGGTGTGTTAAGACAAAGAAATGGGGCCCAAATGAAAGAACAGATCAAAACTCCAGAGAAAATACAACTAAGTGATGAAGAGATAGCCAACCTATCAGATACAGAGCTCAAAACACTGGTAATCAGGATGCTCACAGAAATGGTTGAGTATGGTCACAAAATAGATGAAAAAGGCTATGCAAAGGGAAATAAAGAAAAATGCACAAGGCACCAACAGTGAAGAGAAGGAAATCAAGACCCAAATCATCAATTTGGAGCAGAAGGAAGAGATAAACATTCAACCAGAACAGAATAAAGAAAAAAGAATTCAAAAAAATTAGGAGAGGCTTAGAAACTCTGGGACAACTTTAAACATTCCAACATCCAAATCATAGAGGAGCCAGAAGGAGAAGAGCAATAAATTGAAACTTACTTGAAAAAAATAATGAAGGAAAACTTCCCCAATCTGGCAAAGAAAATAGACTTCCAGGAAGGCCAGGAAGCTCAGAGAGTCCCAAAGAAGTTGGACCCAATGAAGCACACACCAAGGTACATCACAAATACATTTCCCAGGACTAAAGATAAGGAGAGAATCTCAAAAGTAACAAGAGAAAAGGAGAGACTTACCTATTAAAGAGTGTCCATAAGACAATCAGCTGATTTCTCAAAAGAAATGTTACAGGCAAAAAAGGAGCCAGAAGGAAGTACTCAAAGTCATGAAAGGCAAGGACCTACATCCAAGATTAGTCTTTCCAGCAAAGCTATCATTTAGAATGGAAGGGAAGATAAAGTGCTTCCCAGACAAGGTAAAGTTAAAGGAATTCAGTATCACCAAGCCCTTCTTTTATGAAATGTTAAAGAGACTTACCTAAGAAAAAGATCAAAACTATGAACATTAAAATGACAACAAACTCACAATAATCAACAACCGAACCTAAAAAGCAAAAACAAACTAAGTAAACAACTAGAACAGGAACAGAATCACAGAAATTGAACTCACATGGAGGGTTATCAGAAGGGAGAGGGATGGGACAGAATGGGGAAAAGGAACAAGGAATAAGAAGTATAAATGGTAGGTACAAAAACACATGGAGGGAAGTTAAGAATAGTATAGGAAATGGAGAAGCCAAAGAACTTATATGTATGACCCATGGACATGAACTAAGGGAGGAGGGAATGCTGGTGGGAGAGGAGGTACAGAATGGAAGGAAATAAAAGGGAGAAAAAAATGGGCATAATCAATAAACTTTTAAAAATTTTGTAAAATCTTTATTCTATAATAAGTGATTGATGTTAATATAATTCCATCATATCTGGAATGAATCATTGCTTTGTTTTTATGGCTAGTCACTTACTATGTTCTAGGTGATTTGTTAGGAGCTTTACATGTATTTGGATATTCAATCCTCTTAAAAATCTTATATATAATTACTATTTTAATCCTCCTTATACTGATGAAGAAAATGAAGCACAAAAACATTAAGTAACTTGCCTAAGGTTATAAGCCAACAACTGATGGTGTCAAGGTAGCAAGGTTCTGATTTGGGTGGTCTAGTACAGAGCTGGGTAATATGACGTATACAGCATCTATAATATGACAATCATTTTGCTAACTGGATCATTTCTTTTGGAATAGTGCTGAGTGTTTGCATTAGTGCCCTCCGAGGAGCCTATTTACCCTGAGTCTAAGGGCCTGTCTGGTATCCACAGCAGAATGAAGCTTCAACCCCAGGAACAGACTCATCCCACAGCCTCTGACTTACAAAGTTCAGGTCAGACTAAGGCCCATCATCTTGACCAGGCCCATGTTCTCTACCTTCCATCCCAACCCTTCTACAATTAACTTATGATCCTTCAACACAGCCTACCATGCCCTGTTACCTCTCACTAGGCTCTGAGACTCTACCTACCTCAGATAAATTCATCCAGTCACATCACCACATCCAGAGTCCTCACTGAGTGATTTCTCTAATCACTGTACACTCTCCCCAGAATAATTCTTGTCCATTGAAAGGGCTGTTAAAAACCAAAGGGGAAGAGCTGAGGGAGGGAAGGAGGGAGGGGGCAAGGGAAAGTGGTGGGGGGTAGGCAGAGACAAATGTATTTGAAAAAATAAATTAAAACAAAGTTTAAAAAATAAATAAATAATAAACTAGGGGAAAAAAACCAATGAGAAAATAACAACAAAATGAAAAGACAACCCACTGAATGGGAGAACATATATTTATCAATGATACATCTGATTAGGGGGTTAATATACAAAATTTATGGAGAACTCAACACAAAGAAAACAAACAATCCAATTAAAAAATGGGCAAAGGACCTGAATAGACACTTCTCTAAAGATGACATACAAATGTCCCATAGACATGAAAATATGCTCAGTATCACTAATCATCAGAGAAGTGCAAATTAAAACCATAATGAGGTATCACCTCATACCTGTAAAAATGGCTGTCATCAGTAAATCAATAAACAATAAGTGCTGGTGAGGGTGTAGAGAAAAGGGAACCCTTGTTCACTGTTGGTAGGAATGCAGACTGGTGTAGTCACTGTGGAAAGCAGTATGGGGTTTCCAAAAAAAAATTAAAAATTGAACTGCCATATGACCCAGGTTCTGGGAATATGTCCAAAGAAACCTGAAACACTAACTCAAAAGGATATATGAACCCCTTGGGTTCATTGCAGTGGTATTCATAATAGTCAAGATTTGGTAGCAGCCCAAATTCCCATCAGTAGATGAGTGAATAAAAAAGCTGTGGTTCATTTACACAATGGAATACTACTCAGCCATAAAAAAGGAGGAAATCTTACCTTACCTTTTGGGACAACATGCATGGATCTGAAGATTATTATGCTAAGTGAAATGAGCCAGTCAAAGACAAATACCATGTAATTTCACTCATATGTGGAATCTAATGAACAAAATTAACTAACAAACAAAATAGAAACAGACTCATAGATTCAAAGAACAGACTGATAGCTGGAAGAGGAGAGGAAGGTTGGGGGGTTGGTACTGGGTGAAAAAGGTGAAGGGATTAAACAGGAAAAAAACACACAGACAACAGTATGGTGATTTGCAGAAGGAAAGGGATTTGTGAGGGGAAGTGGAAGAGAACAAATAGGGGATAAATGGTGTTGGAAAATTATTTCACTTTGGGTGGTGAGCACATGATGCAATGTGCACATGATGTGTTAGAGTTTTACACTAGAAACCTGTATGATTGTATTAACCAATGTCACCCTAATAAATTCAATTAAAAATTTAAAATAAAAAATGTGAAGAATAAATAAATTAGAAAATGTATACTCTTGGTATTATACTTTAGAGCTAACATTGGTGGAAGAAAGAGTTTGGCAAAAAGTCAAATAATCACAAAAATTAATGAAAATGTCAAGAAAATAATTTATCAAAGGAGTAGAGCATTTTTCAATAAACAGTGTCAACAATGACAAGACAAACCTTCATTTGTATGATATGTACCTATATAATGTTTATAATAGACTCCCTTGGAGCATCTGAAAAACCCTTGTGGTAGTAAGACAAGTGTTTTCACAACACACATTTAATTAATGAGAGGACAGAGTTGAGAGACCTAAGTTACCCCTCCAAATTCACATAGTGAGCAGGTGGCAAAACAAGGGTTTAAATGCAGGACTTTGGGTTAAAAAAAAAAAAAAAAAAAAAAAAAAAAAGCCTTGCTTCTTGATTCAGGCTGCAGTGGCAGTCTCATCTCCACAGCAATTCCCTTGGCACCTGAACTCCCACCATTATCCAATATACATCATTACTTCTTGTGTGCATTTACTCCATTCCTTGTGCTTGGTATGTCCTTCCCCACTATTTCTCTGCCAAGGAGATGTCTCATTCTTCCCAGACCACTCCCAGGTCAGTTTCTCTGTAAAGCCTAACCTGATGCCTTAACAAAAGATCATCCTCTCTTCTCTGCTAAAACAGCCTTTTTATGATTCATATTTTTACATGTCTGTTTTCAGTAGGTTATTTTTATTAAAAATAAACTTTTATTATGTAACAAGTATATGTATGCTTAATAGAAATGTAAAGATGCAAAGAAGATTAAATGACTATATTCTTACGACCCAGGGATAATCATTATACCTTATTGTATAGTCTTCCACAACTTTTTTTATTCACAAATATATAAAGATATTAATTTTTATGGAAATAAGATCAAACTGTAATGTTATTTCTCCCCACAGACTGTTAACTCTTTAAGAGCAGAGACCAACTTTTATAATTCTTACTATCACAAGGGTATCTGGCTTGGGATATGACCCAGAATAAGGTCTGATAAGTATTTTTATATACATGCATGGATGTGCAAAGAAAGAAATTAAAAAATGAGTTCAGTGTCTTGACACTCACTGAGAAAGACTTGCACCTCAAGAGTCATGGGATCCATGGCCCATGGGCCAACCTTTGTCTAAAGAATTAAGAATCACTATGGAGAATTGTATGAAGATAATGTTACTGGATATTAAAGAAAAAAAAAAGAGATGGGTGATAGTTAAGATAAATGGAGATTTAGAGCAGCCATTAGTATGCTCTTGGATTCCTTCTTATGGAAAATCTGGCCACACCAAGGGAGCTCACAGGAATGGGTTCTATGACCTAGTTGACTTTGAAGCCAACGACAAAGACTCAGCATGTCTCAGAGATTCAAATTCTCTTTTGTTTCATGAAGTATGTGCATTTATATCTTTTTCCTTAAATCAAGAGATCAGTAGTATGCACCATGTCCATACTTATGTCCAGTGACCCTCATTCTTTCTGCAGACATCTAGACCTAAAAAGATCTTCAGAAGACTCTAGACTTCCAGTAAAGATGAGAGCATAAGTAAACATGACTTGCCTCCTCACACAACCACATCAAAATTACAACTAAAATATAGAACAACCATCACCCAGAACTGTCAGAAACTGAGTTGAATAGAAGTCTGGCAACTACAGAATTAAAGAAACTACAACCATCTAGACTGATAGAAGAGGCAGAGACCCAGAATGGGCTAGTTCTACATCCACAAGTGGTAGATAAAAACTCAGGAGGGATATCTTGGGAGAAAGGAGTCCCAGACCCACACCAGGCTGCCCAGCTCAGGGTTACAGTGCCAGGAAGATGAGTCCCCATAACTTCTGGCTGCAAAAACCAGGGAAGGTTGAGTTGTTAGAAGAAACTTCTAGAGTCCCAAGCAGGTCCTCTTAAAGAACCCACACATGGACTTACTCAGACCCACTCCCTATGAGCTCTAGCACCAGGGTAACAGCTTGAAAGGCACAAGTAGCACACAGGAGGAACTGAAGGTGTCTGGCTTCAATGTGAGAACTGGGGAACAGTTTTCTCCCAGACAGAAAGGTAGGCAGAGGCCATTCTCTTTTGTCTGAACCTTCCCCAATAGAGCAACAGAGCAGCAGGCTGGTAACATATCTGAGATGCCATGAACCTGGCTAACACTGTTTCCCCCATCCTGGAGATCTGCAGAGACTCCATCCCACCCAACTTACAGGCCCACCCAAACTCCTTTACCATATGAACAGCTGGTGTTAGCTCATGCTTCACAACTTTCTAAATCCTCTCAAACAAGCCACAGCCAGCCTTAGTGAGCCGCTAGCCCCGGTACCTTTTGCTAAGTGGCCCCATACCTGGAACTAGCAACAACCTGCCTAGATTCACAGCTTGGCTTCATCTGGAAGTCTCCGGGCCCAGCACCAGGAGCAACAATCTGATTGTTTTGCAACTCAGGCTGGGAAGCTCTGGGTAAAACACAGCTAGGGGCTGACCTTGACTTGCACCACCCAGGAAACCCCAGAGCCTAAACATGCAGTGGACAGCTACAGAACACATCAGAACACCATCACAGTGCCCTTGTACAGCTTATCACATTCACATCATAAGGGTGCCAGAAGGAGACAAGAAAAAACAAGAAATTGAAAATCTATTTGAAAAAATAATGAAAGAAAACTTTTTTAATTTGGTGAAGGAAATAGACATGTAAGTCCAGGAAGCACAGAGAGTCCCAAACAAGATGGATACAAAATGGCCCTTTCCAATACACATTATAATTAAAATGCTAAAGGTTAAAGATAAAGAGAGACTCTTAAATGCAGAGAGGAAGAGAAAAGCAGTTAGTTACCTACAGCAGAATTCCCATAAAACTGTCAGCTGATTTCTCAAAAGAAATTTTTCAGGCTAAAGGGGATTGCCAAGAAATATTCAAAGTCATGAAAAGCAGGAACCTACAGCCAAGATTGCTCTACCCATAAAACTATCACTTAGAATCAAAGGGCAGAAAAAGAGCTTCTCAGACAAGAAAAACACTAAAGCAGATCATCTCCAAACTGTTATTATATGAAATGTTAAATGGATTTATTTAAGAAAAAAGAAGATCAAAAGTATGAACAATGAAATGGCAATAAACACATACAAGTACTTACTTAGTTTGTTTTTAGGTTCAAGTACTGAACCTAAAAACAAACTAAGAAAACAAGAAGAACAGAGACAGAATCATGGACATGGAGAACATCTGATGGTTGCCAGATGGGAGGCAGGTGAAGGGGAATGGGTAAAGTGAAAGGAGTAAAAAGGCCAAATAGGTAGTTACAGAGTAGCCATGGGGATGTAAAGTACAGTATAAGAAATGGAGTAGCCAAAGAACCTAAGCATGACCCATGGACATGGACAATGGTGGTGTGGGGACTGTCAGAGAGTGGCGGTGCTGGGGAGAGGGGGGCAAAGGAGGAAAAACTGGGACAGCTGCAATAGCATAATCAATAAAATATACTTTAAAAAGAAAGTAGACTCTGTACTCTGATGGAAAGGTAAAAGTACAAGAAAGTTTGAGATTCCATCCATTATTGGTCACAATATCATGGAAGGAGGGTTCATGCACCATGGCCTTAAGCAAGTCACTTAAGGACTCTTTGGGTTTTTTTTTAACTACTAGGGACTGTAGTAACAACTGCTCTAGAAAACTTTTGCCATAAGATTGTTATAGAGTTAAAAATATGTATTATTTAACTCCTGTTAGCTTCATATCTTTTACCTAAAAAAACAGAAGTAGTAAAAGCATCAACCTCATAGAGTTGTGGTAAAAATTACTTGAGTATATAAAATACTGAAACACTTTTCATATGTAAAGATATTTCCCCAAAGAAGATATACAAATGACTATCAAGCATATGAAAATGTGCTGAACATCACTAACCTTCAGGGAAATGCAAATCAAAACCCCAAGGAGATATCACCTCATATCTGTCAGGGTGACTATTATTTTTTTTTAAAGATAACTATTGGCAAAGATGTGGAGAAATTAGAAACATGAACTGTTGGTGGGAATATAAAGTGGTACAACTGCAATGAAAAATAGTATGGAGATTCCTCAAAAAATAAAATATAGAATTACTCTATGATGCATCAATCTAATTTGTGGGTATATATCTAAAAGAATTGAAAACAGGATTTCAAAGCGATATTTGCACACCTATAATTATTGCACCATTATTTACTGTAGGCAAAAGGTTGAAGAACCTAAATGCTTATCAATGGATAAAGACAATATGGTGTACACATACAATGGGGTATTAATCAGCCTTAAAAAAGAAGGAAATAGTATCATATGCTCTAACATAAATGAACCTGGAAAGGACATTATGCTAAGTGAAATAAACTAATCACAAAGGGCAACTACTTCATGATTTTATTAATATGGGGTATATAAAGCAGTCAAACTTGTAGAAAAGTGAAAGTACAAGGGTGTATCAAGGGCTGGGTGGGAGGGAAAGTTTAGAGAGTTACTGCTTATTTGATGGAGGCAGAGTTTCAGTCACACAGTATGGTGGTTTTGGGTTGGAAAGTGTTGTTTCTGAGGATCTATTGCATGACAGTGTGCATACAGTTAACAATATTTTATTGTATTCTTTAAAATTGTTGTGAATTGTTACATGTTTTTGTCACACTAAAAAATATTTGGGAGAAACAAGTTCTGTGGCAGAGATTGACACTTGATTATATCTAAATCTCCAGAGCCTACCCTGAGATTTGGCAAAAAAATACGGATTTAAAAAATGTTCTCTGCCCTGGCTCCATGGCTCATTTGGTTTTAGTATCATACTACATACCAAAAAGATTGCAGGTTCAATCCCTGGCCAGGGTACATATCTAGGTTTTGGATTCGATCTCTAGTTGGGGCACATATGGGAGGCAACCGATCCCTCTCTCTCACTCTCTCTACTACTCTTTAAAATCCACTTAAAACAATGTCTTCATGTGAATATTTTAAAAAATGTTTCTTGAAAGAAGAAAGCTTAAATGAATGCAAGAATGAACTTGAAAATGAAATTTTAAGTGTATTCCACTACTGGGTATTTGCTGGGGACCCTTGTCTCCTCACCCTTGAGCCCCATGTTTGTGGTGGTGATTGGAGGTTCAGTTGTCACCAGGAAACATCCTTGTGATGCTCAAAAAGATCCACAAGTGTCTGTTATTGGCATATAAAAATACAACTAATTCAAAAGAACATAAGCATCCCTATGTTCATTGAATTATTTACAATTGCCAAGATAAGGAAGCAGCCCAAATATCCATCAGTAGATGAGTGGATAAAACTATTATGGGACATTTACACAATGGAATACTACCCCACTGTAAAAAAAAAGAAAAGAAAATTAAGAAAATTTTTTACCCTTTGCAACAGTATAGATGGACCTGGAGAACATTATGCTAAGTGAAGTAAGCCAGTCAAACAAAGAAAAATACCATATGATTTCACTCATATGTGGAATCTAATAAAAAAGAACTGAATGAACAAGGAAAATGGAGACAGAGTCATAGATGGAGAGCAGGATGACAACTGGGGGGAGGTTAAGGGTAGAGAGATTGAGTAAAAAGGAAAAAGGATTCATGGACATGGACAGAAGTGTGGTGATTGCTAGGGGGCGGGGAGTAAAAGGGGACTAAATAGTAATGGAAAAAATAAAGACTAAATTAAAAAGAATCACAAGTGTCATTTCCAGAGAGGCACTATGTGGGAAAGGTAGAAAATACCAGAGTCACTGAATGCCCTTCAGAAACTTTATCTAAACTGTCCTACTTTCTGGGCTGTTGTTCTCCACGGTTTTTGCTTCTTCAATCCTTCGTTTTCATTAATTTGGATTTCAGAAAACTGATGTTTGCTAAACTGTGGCAAGCTCTCCACCTGTAACATATTTGAGCTTAATTCTTGAATTATAAAAAAGATAACCACTTATAGGTGAGATCATATGGTATTTGTCTTTCGCCCCCCGGCTTATTTTGCTTAGCATAATGCTCTCTAGTTCCATCCATGCTGTTGCGAAGTTTAGTAGTTCTTTTTTTCTTTCTGCTGCATAGTATTCCATTGTGTATATGTACCATGAATTTTTGATCCAATCATCTACTGATGGGCATTTAGGTTGCTTCCAACACTTGGCTATTGTAAATTGTGCTGTTATGAACATTGGGGTGCAGAGGTTCTTTTGTATTGGCGTTTTGGTGTTCTTAGGGTATAGTCCCAGCAGGGGAATCACTGGATCCAAAGGCAGTTCCATTTTCAGCTTTTTGAGGAAATTCCAAACTGTTTTCCACAGTGGCTGCACCAGTCTGCATTCCCACCAACAGTGGACTAGGGTTCCCTTTTCTCCACAGCCTCGCCAGCACCTGTTGTTTGATCTGTTTATGATGGCCTATAAGCAGAACCTAACCAACAATACAAAGATGCAAGGAAAATAAGACCAGCAACACTGAAAGGAAAAGAAATCAACGGAGACAAGAGGGAAGGAGGGAGGGGGGCAGGGAAAAGGAAGGGAAGGGGAAAGTCAGGGAACATATAGCAAGGACTCATGGACAAAACCAAAGGGGAAGAGCTGAGGGAGGGAAGAGGGGAGGGGGCAAGGGAAAGTGGTGCGGGGGAGGCAGAGACAAATGTATTTGAAAAAATAAATTAAATTAAATTAAAAAAAAAGATAACCAGCGACATTGAAATAAAGAACAGACTGACAGCAACCAGAGGGGCAGGGGGAAAGGGATAATGGGGGACAAAAGGAGAAGGGTCATCAAGGAACACGTATAAAGGACCAATGGACAAAGCCAAAGTGGGAAAGGATTGAGAGTGGGAAGGGAGGGTTAGTGGGGCAGAGGAAAGTGGTGTTGGGAAAATGTAGACAACTGTACTTGAACAACAGTAAGAAAAAATTGGAAAAAAAAAGAAATATGTTTTCAAGGGAGGTTTTATATATAAAGTCAGTTATTCTTCTTCTTGAGATATCTATAATTTTATCCCACATTCCTCTTCTATTCTATAAAGCAACATAATTTCATATCCTTTTCTCTGAAGACAATTTGGGTTATAATTCACATTTTTAAGTTTCTCTTCCCTATACCTACATGTAACAATATATAATTAACTTTCCTTTTATAACCGGCTCTTATGAGTTGAAGAAGAGATCGTCTATCTTGCCTCATTCCCAGTTGCCCTTACTGAACACACGTACACACACTCACTCAAATTAGATTTCAGCAACATTCAAAAGCTTTTCTTTTCAAAATACACTGTTACCCTAACCAATCTGGCTCAATTAGGTAGGTATCATCCTGGAAGGTGAGAGGTCACTGGCTAGATTCCTGGTCACACACATGCCTGGGTTGCAGGCGGAGTCCCCAGTCAAGGCTCATATGAGAGGCAACTGATTAATGTTTCTCTCTCACATCGATTTTTCTCTCCCTCTCTTCCCACCCCTCTAAAAATAACCAAATAAAACCTTTAAAAATATACATGTTAAGAAAATACATAAGCACACCACAGAGTAAGACAAAATACTTACAAAACATATTCAATAAAGACATATATAGAATATGCAAAGAATACTTAACTGCTCAGTAATAAGGTGACACATCTTAATAAATCAAATAATTTGATAGAAAGATTTGAACAGACACTTTACTGTATATGTATATATATTTATGATATGGTATACATAATATATGGTACATAAATTCTGTGATATATATGTAAATTCCGTAATATATAAAAACACTTAAAAATTAAAGATATTTAATTATTTATTTATTTTGAAGTTTTTGTTTATTTTTAGAGAGAAAGCAAGGGAGGGAGAAAGAGAGGGAGAGAAACATCAATGTGAGAGAGAAACATTGTTCAGTTACCTCCCATATGCACCCTAACTGGAGAACCAAACCTGCGACCCAGGCATGTGCCCTGACCAAGAATTGAACTGATGGCATTTTGTTTTGCAGAATGATACCCAACTAGCTGAGCCACGCTGGTCAGAGCTCAACATGTTTATTTGTTAGGGAAATACAAATTAAAACTGAAAGTGACCAGAGGGGAGGGGGAAAGAGGACAATGGGGGAAAGAAGGGGAAGGGACTAGACAAAGAACATGTGTGAATAACCCATGGACATGGACAACAGAGTAGGAGTTGACTGTGGGAGTGGGGGGTGGGATGGGTGGAGGAGGGTAAAGGGGGAAAAATTGAGACAACTCTAATAGAATAAACATGATTTATACATTTAAAAGTAAAACCTCAAATAAAAAAAGAAATCATCAAAAAAAAGAAAGAAAGAGATGCCAGTAAAATTGATTAAAATATCTAAAATTAAAAAGATTGATGTGGAACAACTTGAACTCTCACACACTGTTGGTGACAATGTAAAATTATGCAACCTCTTTGGAAAACAGGTTGGCATTTTTTTAAAAAGTGAAGCATACACTCAGCCACTGCATGCCCAGGAGAAATCCATATGTTCATTCAATGACTTGTACATGACTATTCATAGCAGCTTTATTTGTAATAGATTAAATGGAAACAACCCAATAGCCTATCAATATCTGAATGAATAAACATACTGTGGTATATCCTATTATTTCCCACTGACATAATTCCAGGACCTAAAATTTAAAATACAGAGGCTTATATGACTTGGTCAAACCAAAGCCAAGGGTGACAGTTTGAGTTTGGGACATTTTTCCTGCAGCCTAGCAAACTATTACACTGTATTTGTGATGCTGCTTTGGCATCTCCCTTTGCCAACATCCCTAGTCCTTGATCCCATAACAAAGTTGATTACGGCTTACTTTGGACCATTATTATAGAACACATTTATTAAATTGAGTTACTGATAATTTTGCAACAAAGACTGTATCTTATTTATCCTTGCTTCCATTTCTCCAACTACAATAATAATACATAAATGTGTGAACAATTGTAGAAAAGAATGCCCAGATGTTCTATAGGTGGGTATGTAGCTAGGTATAACTGACCTGCCCTTTCTGGGCTGCTTTGTTGAACTGTCTGGCTCAAATGTCACAGAGAAGTCATGGGTTTGATTTAAACAAAAATACTCTCTAGAATATAAAAGGTTTTTTTGTTTTTTGTTTTTGTTTTTTTTTTTGGAGACAGGACAAAATACTAAGGTCAGAATGATAAAGAATCTGAAACATAACAGGAGCTTTGCATAAAGTCCAAGGTGATAAATATCATTTAAAAGCCAGTTTATTCTTGAAGCCTGACCTCTTGGGCTATGCTTCCTCAACATACACCATGGAAACAAGAGCTCTTGTTCTTTTCCAGAGGTACAGTAGTAACTTTATAATTTGACTTCTAACCTCTTCAGGACACAGACTGTTTTGAGAACCTGATGAAACTAGGGAGCTCTTCCTTAACAAAAGATTTATCTATGTACACCCACAATTTTATACCTAATATCAGGGACTGTTGCAGGGAGCAACGCTTTGCAGGGAGCACGGGGTTCCTGGATCTGAGGGTCACTGTCTGGAACCAGCTGAGGAGGGAGCAGGGCTCTGAATCCCGCAGAGCCCATCCCGGGATTGTCACAGATTGAGGGAATAAAAACAAGTTGTCACAAACACTTGTCTGTTTGCCAGGAGAGGGGAAATAGCACTTCCCTCTAGTGGAGAAGCCCCCCGAGCCCCTTTTTCCAAAAGCTTTTATGGAAAGAGTTATCAGTGGGTCAGGTAATAGGAATGTACAGCTAATCTCATTACATCAGTATGTTAATGTTTACAAATAGATGATGTTTTGAAGAAAACAAATGACAGTAACAAACTTATTTACATGGGTCCAAAAGAAGACTAGTAAACATGAGAGCATCAAAGGGTATAGGGTTGAGGTATGTGAATAATGTAAATTTCCTTCCCAGCATGAGCTGGTTATCATAGCTTTTGAGGGAGAAATAAAGCATGCTTTAAGGAATTTACTTCTAGGCCTGATTTCCCCCTGGAAACTGCCAGATCCAGTTTAGGACTGTCTCCAGTATTGTTTCAAGCCTGAGCCAGACAAGGGGAAAGAGCTACCAAGCGATAAGGAGACTTCTTTCAGACAGAATGAGGATGCCAGCCATGCCCAAGTCAAGCTGAGGGGTGCAGGCCTTTTTGCCCTTTCTCTGTTCCCACAAGTCCTTGTCTGCTGCCCATACTGGCTGTGTCTGTCTTAGGTCATCCCTCCTCGTGAGAGACCTTACTCATCTTTGACTAACCAACCATCACAGAGCCAAGCAGGGTGATGTGAGGGAGGCAGGGGCTGCACCCCTGCCAGCGGGACAGGTTTTGTCTCCTCAGTGGCCTGTTTTCCCAAGGCCTCCTTGGTTATTTCCAGTGTTGGGGCCCTCTTGCCTGTTGGCGGAGCTACAGTTCCTGAAACCAGGCAGAGCATTTCCCAACAAGGGACTTCTCTCTTCTCCAAACCATCATGATAGACCCTTCACCAAATATCAATAGGGTGATATCTCATCAGGATAATCAAGAAAATTTAGAAGGATTTGTTAACAAGGTGTATTAGGTTCTAGTGGCTGATGTAACGAATTACCACACACTTGGTGGCTCAAAACAAGAGAAATTTATTCTCATACCTCCAGAAACCAGATATCCAAATCAATATCACTAGACTGAAAACAAGGTGTCCATAGGGTCAGACATTCTCTGGAGATTCTAGAGGAGAATCTGTTTCTTGCCTTTTCCAGCTTTGGTGGTTGTTGGCATTCCTTGACTTATGGCTGCATTACTCCACTCTGTGCTTCCATGTCACATTGATTTCTCTTCTGTCTGTTATGAGAACACTTGTGGTTGTATTTAGGGCCCACCTGGATAACTCAGGGTAATCATCCATCTCAAGACCCTTAATTTAATCACACCTGCACTTTTCCTTATGAAGTAACATTTACAGGCTCTAGGGATATCGTTGGCCTTTGTTCAGCCTACTACACCAAAAAACTATTTACCAAATAGGCAAGCCCTAGTAGGAGAACCAAACAGGGCAGTGCAGACACCACTGGTCAGGAGCACAGACTTTGCCTCAACCTTTAGGCTTGAAGAGACAAATGGAAGTGAAGTTACTGGGACCTTAGAGGAGGGGGTTGTAGAGAGAAGTCTCCTTGAGAGGAAGGGAGTGCCCCCATTTTAAAGGAACACCTTAGCCCAAGGCACCTTTGGAAGGAAGGGGCCAGGGGAATATACACCCTGATTCCACTCTCTTCCTTCTCTCCAACCTAATATCCCATTGTCTGAAGCCAACTGTGCACACACACATTGCTGGAGCTCACACAGGTTAAACTGTCATGAAAGACAGTAGGGTAGAGAAGGGCGGGGAGAGGATCTGGAGGGAGAAATGGAAGACACTCAACATTTAGTCATTGAGTTATAGAAGCATCATCCACAAAAAAATTTCAGGCAATTTCTTTCCTTGCAAAAGTGTCAACTTTGAGCATCTTAGCAGTTAAACAGCCATTTCTCTCTCGAGGTAGCCCCTCAAATTGCCTGTCATTGCTGCTAAGACAACTTGGAGTTGTATGAGAGCAGGGATTTTGCCTGTTTTATTTACTGATAAATCTCCAGATTTAGCACAACTTCTGGCACGTAGTTTATTGATTATAAATAAACAGGGCTGAAACAGTCTACAAATACCCTATGGTCACTTTCTACTTTGCTTCATACCCCACACCATGTATTTGTTTCTTCTGCCTCTTGGCCCAACACAGCTGCAGTTGCTCCACAAGACTTTGCTACTGTACTCCCTAAGAAGGTCATGTTTTGATAATGGAACAATCCCTTCTACATTCTTATTCCCATTGAGGGCCTCTTTCTTTCACCCCCATTATGTGTAACTGGCTAATGTAGGCAGATTCATGTTATTTTAGAATGTTTGCCCAAAAAGAATCAATTCCATTAAATGGAAACTTTGAAGGTAATAGAAAGAAGGCAGCTTCACTTATAGGGGTTTGTGTGACTGTCGTTTCCCTGGGATTTCTGTGAAGAATGAATATGGGAATTGGGTCTGTTTTACAAGCCCATGGAGGGAGATTCCCATGGTACCAACATGGAAAGGGACCTAGGAAAGGAGCTACCTCTGCAAGGGCAGTGTTGCAGGAGCTCAGGTGGTAGAATGAGCAGACAACTGTCTCCTGTCAATCAGGATGTGGCTCCTGATGGCAGTGGGGAGGGGGTCACTGAGAGGAAGGCTAGGTGCCACAGTGTCTACAATTCTGCCACTTCTCTTTCAAGTACCTGCAGGATATGAAGTCAACTGCCTCCATCACCCACTTTGGTTTCCAAGGGGCTGCAGACAGAGTTGGAAGATGGGGGACCCCTTTCAGTAACGCTCACTGCCTTCACCATCAAAATACAGTTTGTCAGAATATCAGAGGTTTTGAGACCCATCCCCTTTCTACTTCCTTGGCCTCCTATACATCTACCCCGCCCTCCATTTGTAATATGCTTCTCCAAACAAGGTTAATGTTCTGTGTCACTCCACACTGTGTACCTGTGCTGCCTCTCCCTTCTGCCTCAGCATTTTAGTTGGGATGATGATTTGATTTCCAGAGTATTTGGGCGATCCTATCTTTCTCAATCTAAATTAATAAAAAAGCTTCCATCTTTATACATAACCAAGCAATGTATTGCAACAGACACACATGCCCAGGAACACACATCTGAGTTTCACCCAAAACTGAAACATATTTTGTCCTTAAACATAATCCACATGTCTGGGATATATCACTTCTCTTAAATTTTAATATCCATGACCCAGCCCCATTCCTGTTCTTTCTCCTGACCCTCACCCAAATCCTAGCCCCAACCTATTCATGCATGAGTAAATGAGTTGAGGCAGAAATGAGTGAATTGATTGTCAAGCCTAAAATTCTACCTGGAATATGGCCACCATTGCCAAAGAGGCTGCTTAGCTGGGTTCATAGATGTAGATTTTGGCAATGAGTTTTGGAAGGACAAAGGGATGGACTTAACATTAAATGCAATAATTTCTAGATTTAAAAGAATGTTTCCCTGCAAACGGGACAAAGTTCAGGAAGAGTTGGGGCAGTAATGCATCCCTTAAAGAGAAAGGTAGTCCTGTAGACAAATCCAGATGACATGCCACTTCAGATGTTAACATAATTCCTGGCATCTTCTCCTGCCTATCTCACCCCATCCAAGGTCACTCTCCAGGATTAATTCCTTTATCTCCATGGGGCAGTTGCTCAGTCATATCAGTTTCCCTTTTTTTTTTTTCCTTGCACAATTACAACATCCCTCCTTTCTTTGGACCTCAGGGGCAGATTTATACTCTTCAGTTCAACCCTCAGGGGAAGCTTCATCATTGCTGGTCTCAGCAACTCACATCTGTTTTTATCCTCTCTTCTCTTTTCCTAGGCAGCCATCTGTTAAATATACATCTGTTTTTGTTCATATGTGTTCCACATTCTGTGTATTGTTTTGTGCATATGTTTTTAATGCATATAAATAGTATTTAAGGAAATGCGCTTGCCCAGGGTCACACAGCTGGTAAATCAGAGACACCTGGGATTTAACCCAGGACAGTCTGACTCTGCATCCAAGCTTTAGCCATTTTGCTCTGCTGACCACTCAGAGTTCATACTGTGTGATGCCTTTTATGAAATTAAAGACACACACAAAGCATTGTTATATGGTATTCACAGTTCACATACATGTTTCAAGATGTATGGGACATGGAAGTATGTATATGAAGTTTATGATAGTTCTTGTCTAAGAAGAGGGAGTATATGTCAGATCATGCAATGACTAGGGTTTGGAACGTATTTATTTTCTTCTATAAAAAGAAGAATCTATATCAAAAAATTGTCAGTGGTAAAATTTTTTATTAAATTTGTTGGAATTTCAAAATTTCTTAAAATAAAAAAATGCAATTGGCTTTGATTAGCTAGGTTGCAGAGAAAATGTATAGAGTGTGATCTTGATTTTGTAAAAATGCATATAAAGTACAAAGAATACACAGTGGTCTATTGGTAATGGGTTATTTTGGAGTGCTGAGGTTATAGATAGGTATTTTTTGTTATGCTTTGGATAATAATAATTAGAAAATTAAAGAAAATTACAAAAAATAGTGATGAAGATATGTTCCCACAAAACACATTGCTGGTAAATTCAGGGAGTCAGACTTCAGAGCGTAACATCTTAAATGCTATCTTTTACCATCTCTTCAATGAAAGATAGCATTTCTGAATCATTTCTGTCTTCTCCATTCTCACCACCTTTTCCCTAGTTCTGACTTTAACAAAGTCTCTCCTGAAGAATAACAATGGCCATGTAACTGCTTTCCCCATTTCTTTCCTTTTTTTTAAGGATTTTTGTTTCTATTTGTTGTAGGTTTTTTTTTGGCGGGGGGGGGGGTGGTTAGTGGCTTTCTTCAACTAATTCGGTAAAGTTTGTACTCTTTGTTATGTGAGGCTACTGCAGCTTCTGCTCAGTTAGCTTAGTGACCAGATGAAGATTTTATAGGGATTTCTTAGATACCCAGAACAAAGAATTCTCCAATTCTCCCAATGTTTGTCAAGAGGCTCTATATATATGTCAGTGAATTTTGTTAACACTCACCTGTAGAGTTTACATGCCTTAGCCTTCACTTCCTAATTGTTCATAACATCAAGGTTAGCTAGATAAAAGAGTGTAGTGACTTTTACATCTTTTCTGAGCTACCTAGCCCTGGAATGCACAAAACCCTACATTCATGACACTCTAAATTCCCAGAAATATATCAGAGCTTTTCTATATCTGCTATTGACATCTTATTTCTTTTTCTTTTAAGTTTTTGGTGAACCTAATTGGTGTTCCAGTTGTTATTTATTTTATTGTTTTAAGTACTAGAAACAATTTTTTAAAATATAATAACAGATAAAAAATGGCTTTGATGGGCTCACCAGTATGCAGCTTAGCATAGGAATGAATTTGTTAATTTAAACACAGGTCAGTAGAAACACTCAAACTGAAATACAAGAGAAAATAAAAGTAAGAAGGAAGCGTATCAAGGCATTCAAGAGCTCTTGGGACAATATCAGTTTAACATATCCATAATTGGAACCTCCCATGAAGAACAGATTTTCAATTTGAAATTTTCTTTTTCTAATAAATCATTTAATGCTATAAATTTCTCTCTTGACAGTGACTTAACTACCTGTCACAAGGTTTTATATGCTGAATTTTTATTCATCAATGTATTTTTTTATTTGCCTTGTGACTTCCTCTTTAGCCCATAGATTATTTAGAAGTATGTTGTTTAGTCTTCAAATATTTGGAATATTTTTGTTATTTCCCTGTTATTTATTCCTGGTTTAATTCCACTGTATTCAGAAGATATATTCTGTATTACTTATTTAATTACCTGAAGATTTTTTAAAGCCCAGTATGTAGACATTTTTAGTGTATATTCCACAGACACCAGAAAAAAAAATGAATATTCTGCTATCATTGAGTGGAGTATTGTATAAATGTCAATTAAAACATAAGTGATGATGGTGTTATTTTATATTCATTTTTTCCATCTATATCCAATATTATGTTTTTATTTTTGTTATTATTGTTAAGTACAGTTGTCTACATTTTCCCACCACCACTTTCTCCTGCCCCACACACCCATACCTCCCACCTTCAATCCTTCTTCACTTTGACTTTGTCTATGGGTCCTTTATACATGTTCCTTGATGGTGTTTCTTCTTCTTTTCCCCATTACACACCTCCTACATCCCCTCTCATTACTGTCAGTTTGTTTTTTCTTTATATGTCATTGTTTACCTTTTCCTTGCTTGTTTGTTTTGTTGATTAGGTTCCATTTATAGGTTAGATCATATGGTATTTGTCTTTCACCACCTGGCTTATTTCATTTAGCATAATACTCTCAAATTCCATATATCCTGTTACAAGGGGTAGGAGTTCCTTCTTCCTTTCTGCTGCACAGTACTCCATTGTATAAATGTACCAGAGTTTTGATCCACTCATTTACCGATGGGCACTTAGGTTGATTCTAGCACTTGGCTATTGTAAGTTGTGCTGCTATGAACATTGTGGTACATAGGCTCTTTTCAATTGTGTTTCAGGATTCTTAGAGTATAATCCCAGCATTGGAATTGCTGGGTCAAAAGGCAGTTCCATTTTTAGCTTTTTGAGGAAATTCCACACTGTTTTCCACAGTGGCTACACCAGTCTGCATTCCCACCAACAATGTACTAGGGTTCCCTTTTCTCCACAGCCTCGTCAGCACTTGTTGTTTGCTGATTTGTTTATGATGGCCATTCTGACTTCTGTGAAGTGGTATCTCATTGTGGTTTTCATCTGCATTTCTCTGATGGCTAGTGATGCTGAGCATCCTTTCATATGTGTATGGGCCCTGTGTATGTCCTCCGTGGAGAAGTGTCTGTTCATGTCCTTTGCCCATTTTTTAATTGGGTTGTTTGTCTTCCTAGAGTGGAGTTGTGTGAGTTCTTTATATATTTTGGAGATCTAACCTTTGTCTGAGGTATCATCAGCAAATATATTTTCCCATACAGTTGGGAAAATATTTATCATTTCCATTTTGCTGTTTTCTTTAGCCATGCAGAAGCTTCTTATTTTGATGAAGTCCCATTTGTTTATTCTTTCCTTTATATCCCTTGCTCTAAGGGACAAATGGGTGAAAATATTGCTGTGTGGAATATCTGAGATTTTCCTGCCTATGTTCTCCTCTAAGATTTTTATGGTGTCGCGACCTCTATTTAAGTCTTTTATCCATCTTGAGTTTATTTTTGTGTATGGTGTAACTTGGTGATCGAATTTCATTTTTTTGCATGCAGCTGTACATCTCTCCCAACACCATTTTTCAAAAAGGCTAGTTTAACTACATTTTATGCTTGTGCCCACTTTGTCAAATATTAATTGACCATAGAGACATGGGTTTCTTTCTGGGCTCTCTATTTTATTCCATTGATCTTGTGTCTGTTCTTATACCAGTACCAGACAGATTTGATTACAGTGGACTTGTAATATTGTTTGATGACCGGTATTGTGATCCCTGCTACTTTGTTCTCTCTGTAAATTGCTGGTTCCATTTGGGGTCATTCATGGTTCCATATAAGTTTTTGAAATTTTTGTTCTATATCTGTGAAAGATGTCATTGGTGTTTTAATAGAGATTGCATTAAATCTATAAATTGCTTTGGGTAGTATGGACACTTTGGTGATGTTAACTCTTCCAATCCATAAACACAGTATATGCTTCCATTCATTTGTGTCTTCCTTAATTTCTTCAGTGTTATGCAGTTTTCTGAGTGCAGATCTTTTACCTCCTTTGTTAGGTTTATTCATAGATACTTCATTTTCCTTGTTGCTATAGCAAATGGGATTTTTTCCCTGATTTCTGATTCTGATATTTCATTGTTGGTGTACAAAAATGCCTTTGATTTCTGAATATTGACCTTGCATCTTGCTCTTTTGCCAATTTCACTCATTAGGTCTAGTTTCCTTTCTTCATTTGGTTGGTGAGGTCTATAAGGTTTTTATGTACACTATCATGTCATCTGCAAACAATGATACTTTTACTTCCTCCTTTCCCATTTGGATGTCTTTTGTTTCTTTTTCTTGTCTGATTGCTTTGGCTAGAACTTCCAATGTTGAACAGGAGTGGTGAAAGCGGACATTCTTGTCTTGTTCCCAATCTTAATGGGAAAGCTTTTAGTTTTTGCCCATTGAGTATGATGTTGCCTGTAGGTTTTTCATATATGGCCTTTATTATGCTGAGGTAGGTATGCCCCCTTTACTACCACTTTTCTGAGTGTTTTTATCATAAATGCATACTGTATATTATCAAACACTTTTCCACCTCTATTGATATGATCATGTGATTTTTGTCTTTCCTTTTGTTTATTTGATGTACTACATTTATTGATTTTTGCGAATATTGAACCATCCTTGCATTCCTGGGATGAATCCCACTTAATCAAGATGCATGATCTTTTTAAATGTATTGCTGGATGTGGTTTGCCCATACTCTGTTGAGAATTTCAGTGTTTATGTCCATCAGCAATATTGGCCTGTAGTTTCCTTTCTTCATTGTATCTATCTAGTTTTGGGATTAGGATAATGCTGGGCTCCTAAAAAGAGTTTGGGAATCTTCCCTCTTCTTGGATTTTGGATTACTCCTAGAAGGTCAGGAGTTAGCTCTTCCTTAAATGCTTTGTAAAATCTTCCTGTGAAACTCTCTGGTCCAAGGCTTTTGTAGCCAAGAGTTTTTTGATTTCTGCTTCAATTTCACCAGCTGTTATTGGCCTGTTCAGGCTTTCTGCTTCTTCTTCATTCACTTTTCAAAAATTTTATTTTTCTAGAAATTTTTCCATTTAACTCAGGTTTTCAATTTTTTTGGCATAAAGTTGTTCATAGTAATTTCTTACAATCCTTTGTATTTCTGTGGTATCAGTTGTTATTTCTCCTTTCATTTCTGATATTATTTATTTGAGTCCTCTCCCTTTTTTTCATGATGAGTCTGCTTAAAGTTTTGTCGATTTTGTTTATCCTTTCAAAGAACCTACTCCTGGATTTGTTGACCCTTCGAATGGTTCTTTTAGTCTCTGTCGTTCAGTTCTGCTCTGATCTTGATTATTCCCTTCCTTCTACTTGCTCTGGGCTTCCTTTGTTGTTGTTTCTCCAGTTCTTGAAGCTGGAAGGTTAGGTTGTTTGTTTATTTGAAATGTTTCTATCTTTTTTGGGTACACCTCTATTGCTATGAACTTCCCTCTCAGGACTGCCTTCACTATGTCCCATAGGTTTTTGACTGTTGTGAGTTCATTTTCATTTGTTTCCAGAAACTTTTCAAATTCTTCTTTGATCTCATTATTGACCCATTCAATGTTTAATAACATGCTATTCAGTCTCCATGAGTTTGAATGTTTGAGTGTTTTCCTTGAATTTGGTTTCCAGTTTCAAGCCCTTGTGGTCTGAAAAAATGCTTGTTATGATTTCAATTTTCCTGAATTATATGAGGCTGGTTTTGTGTCCCATCATGTGGTCTGTCTTTGAAAACAATCTATGTGCATTTGAAAAGAATGTGTATTTTGCTTCTTTGGGATGAAAGGTTCCATATAAGTCAGTTAAGTCTTTTGATATAATGCATTATTCAGTTCCACAATATCCTTGATGATGTTTTGTTCGGAAGATCTATCCATTGTTGACAGTGCGGTGTTAAAAATCCCCTACTATCAGTGTGTTGCTGTCTATATCTTTCTTGAAGTCCTTCAAGATTTTTCTTATATATTTGGGTGCTCTTATGTTGAGTGCATATAGGTTTACAATGTATGTCTTCTTGGTTGATTCTTCTTTTGAATATTATGGAATGTCCTTCTGTGTCTTTTTTAATGGCCTTTGTTTTGAAATCTATTTTGTCGGATATAAATATTGCTACCCATTTTGTTTCCTGTCTATTTTCTTGGAATAATTTTTTCCATTCTTCTACTTTCAGTCTGTGCAGGTCCTTTGTGCTGAGGGTTGTCTCTTGTAGGCAGCATATGTGCGGCTCATGTTTTCTTATCCATTCAGCTATCCTATGTCTTTTCATTGGGGAATTTAATCCATTTACATTTAAAGTTATTATTGATAGGCACTTATTCATTTTTTTCCCTTTGTACCTGTGTTCCTCTCTTCCTCATTCTTTTTCTTCATCTTCTTAAAGTAGTGCCTTTAGCATATCTTGCAGTGCTGGTTTGATGGAGGTATTTTCTTTTAGCCTTCTTTTGTCTGAGAAACTCCTCATTTTGCCTTCAATTTTAATTGGGAACCTTGCTGGGTAGAGCAGTCTTGGTTTCAAGCATTTGCTTTTCATGACTTGGAATATTTCTTGCCATTCCCTTTTGGCTTGCAGTGTTTCTGTTGAGAAGTCAGCTGCTAGCTATACTGGAGCTCCCTTGAATGTTACTACTTGTTTCTCCCTTCGTGCCTTTTGGATTCTCTGTCTTTGATATTTGCCATTCAAATTATGATGTGTCTTGGAGTGGGTCTCATTTGGATTCTCTTAATTGGGGCCCTCTGTGCTTCTTGGACTTGTGTGACTTTTTCTCTCCTCCAATTAGGGAAGTTTCCCATCATTACTTTTGTAAACAGGTTCTCTACCCTTTGTTCTTCTTCTTCTCCTTCTCATATTCCTATTATACAGATATTAAAATGTTTCATGTTGCCCTGCTTTTTCCTTAACACCTCTTCATTCTTTTTTTAGTCTTTTTTCATTTCTTGCTCTTTCTGGGAGCTTTTTTATACCTTATCCTCCAGCTCCCTGATTCAATCCTCTGCTTCATTTAGCCTGCTTTTGATTTCTCCTACTGTAGTCATCCATTCAGAAATTGTATTCTTCATTTCCTTTTGCCTCTTGTTAATAGTTTTTATGCCCTTTTTCAAGCTGATATAATTTGCAGTAAGTTCCTCATTCTTTCCCTGTAGTTTTTGGTAATTCTCACTGAGCTCACTGAGCTTCCTTAGAACCATTGTTTGTTTTGAACTCAATATCTGCTGGTTTACCTGCCTCTATATCATTTAGCACTCTTTCTGCAGATTCCTCCTTTCCTTTCAATTGGGGATTGGTTCTTTGTCTTCCCAATGTTTGTAAGACTCTACTTTTTTGCTTCTGTTTCTTAAAATGATCTGTTTTGACTCCCTGGCTTTGCGGTGTTAACTTCTATGAAGGGGACTTGTGTGATTCAGTGGCGCAGCCTCCTTGATCTCTGGAACTTGATACTCTTGGGATGTCTTTTATGTCATTTAGGTTGGTTCTCTAGAAGTAATTGGGTTTTTATTATTATTTGGCCATTCTTTGGTCCTTCCCTCCCGCTGGTTGACTGAGGGTCACTCTGCCCACCACATCTTGTTTGTTTGTTTGTTTGTTTGTGCAGGTACTGCTAGAACAAAACCACAAAGCCCAGGAAACAAACCAGCATCCACAAAAGTAACTCGTTCCTGCAACCCTACTATCAACAGCAAATGAACCAGTATTAATAATGTTGTAAAGAGATTAAGACTATTATAAGAAAGCAGAGAAATAAACTATAGTATAAAATTTAGTGGTTTAATATGCACAAAATTGATGGACAAGAAATGAATGCTAAAAAGGTATATAGTAAAGAAAATACAGCAAATCATGAAGACTACAGTGGATTTCATCTTGGTAGCCTCTAGAATTTAACGTTGTTTTTTATTTCTGGATCTGTCTCTGGTGATATTAGATGTTAACCCCATCTGATCTTAGTCAGTCCCTACAATACTTCCAGGGATCTACTTTCTGTGGTTGTCTCCTTCCTTTGTAAATCCAGTGACACTACACACAGCAGTCAGGCTTAACCACCACAGGACCAGGGCAGAGTCACTCCTGGTGGTGGGGCTATTGTTTCCCCTCAGGCTGCTGTTGCTCCGAGGGGCGAGGTCTGCCTGAGCAAGATGGCTGCTGCTGTATTGAAGATTACTCAGCACTGAGATCCCAGTGGCTACTCTCTCAGTTCTCTCCCCAAAGCCTCTGTCCCTAGGCTCTCCTCAGGTGTCTCTAGCCCACTCTGCCCCAACCTTTCCCAGAGCCCAGGGTAAGTGGCTGCAAATGAAAATTTATGCACTGGCCCTTTAAATGGCTCTTTGCATTTCCCACAGCAGGTCCCTGACAGAGAGCAACCCTGCCACTTTTTGCTGCTGGCTGTTATATGTGTGCTTTTGGGCTCCGGTGCTGTAGGCTGAGGAGCCCAGCTTATGGTTTAGACCCCACTCTGCTCATGGGAATCCAATTAACTGCCTAAAAATCCCTCTGGCACTGCTGCCTGTGGACACCCAGCCAGCCTTCTCAAGTCTCCACTGCACTACTTATTAGTCAGGTTGTGCTGAAGCTGATTCTTTTGTCTGTCCATGGTTATATGGCTTCTCTCTTACTATTGTTCAGTTGTTTGTTCTGGGTTATTTCTCCACAATTTAGTTGTGATTCCCGATAGGTCCTGGGATGAGGTCTATGTGACTTCCATTCACTCCTCCACCATATTGCTGATCTCCTTGAAATTACACTTCTGAGGAAATTGATAATTTAGAACAAATTATCTCTTCATATATGAGCAATTAAAAATGTGATTAAAGTGCAAGTTGAGGATTCAGATAAATATAGGTTAAATTCTAGCTCTGCCTGTGACCTGCAGAATTTTACTGAATATTTCAATGATTAAAAAATGGTGAATCCAGCGATTGAAATGGAGACTACAAAAAAATAGGTTTATAGAATTTATTTTAAAAAGCATCTATGAATGCAGACATTTCCAATCAAAATTCTAAAGGGACTTTTTACTATAAAAAGTGTTGGAAACAACCTAAATGCCCATCAGTAGATGAATGGATCAAAAAACTATGGTACATTTACACAATGGAATACTACACAGCAGAAAGAAAAAAAGAACTACCCTTCGCGACAGCATGGATGGAACTAGAGAACATTATGCTAAGCAAAATAAGCCAGGGGGTTAAATACAAATATCATACAATCTCACCTATAAGCGGAACCTAACCAACAAAACAAAGATGCAAGGAAAATAAGACCAGCAACACTGAAAGAAAAAGAAACCAACAAAAACAAGAGGGAAGGAGGGAGGGGTGGGCAGGGGAAAAAGAAGGGAAGGGGCAAGTCAAGGAACATATAACAAGGACCCATGGACAAAGCCAAAGTGGAGAAGGATTGAGGGAAGGAAGTGGGGGAGGAAGGCAGGGGAAAGTGGTGGGGGGAAGGCAGAGACAAATGTATTTGGAAAAATAAATAAATAAATTTTAAAAATCAGGAAAAAAGAAAATAAAAAATAAAAATTAGCAATATAATAACTTGAGATGGATTGTAGGTATAAACATAAAACTTAAAACTATAAAGCTTTTAGATCTCTGTTGTCTAATATCACCACTAGCCACATGAGGCTATGCAAAATTAAATTTAAATTAATTTAAATTAAATTTAAATTTTATTTCTCAGTCATTCTAGCCATATTCAAATGCTTAATAACCAAGATATCTCAAGATTATAATATTGGATAAGACAAGTAGAAATTTTATTGGTAAGTGCTATTCTAGAAGACAACATACAAGAATGTTTTCATAAGCTTAGAGCAGCCTAACATTGCTTAAATAAAACATAGAAATTGCCAACAACAAAATGTAAAAAGTGATTAATTGGAAAAATAAAAAGGAAAAAATATTCATTAATTGGACTAGAATGTTATCAAAAGGCATTGTTAAGAAAATGAATAGACAAAGCACAGGCTGAAAGAAATTTTTTAAAATACATATGTCTGGAAAAGAATTCCCTATGCAGAATCTATAAATAATTCCTACAATTCAATGAAAAAGGGAAAGCAAGCCAAGGAAAATAGAGAAAAGACTTGAACAGGCAACTCACCAAGGAAAATGTACAAATAACCAATAAGTATACCAAAAACCTACTCAACATCTACTGGTCATCAGAAAAATACAAATGAAAATCAAAGACATCACTAGACACCCACTATTGTGGCTAAATTTAAGAAGAAAGACAAACACCTAATGGTGACGAGGATGTGACATTTTTGGAACTCTCAAATATTGCTGCTGGCAGGCTTAAATGTTACAATCATTTCAGAAAACTTTTGGCAGTGGTGCCTATAATGTTAAATATGAAGGTATATGTTTGTGCTATAAAACTGCTGTGGCTGAGCAATTCCACTTGGGTGAGTAAGAAATAAAAGCATATTTCAACACAAATGCTCTTGGCGGGTTTATTAATGTTAGACCAAAACTGGAAACAACCCAAATGTTCTTTGGTAGAAGAATAGATAATTAAATTTTGGCATATTCATACAATGAAATACTATTCAACAATTAAATGGGACACATTGCTCATGCACAGAACAACACAGATGAATCTCAAAACCTTTGCTAAGATAAAGAAACCATGCCTGAAGAATACACACTTTATGACTTCATTTACATGAGGTTCTAGAAGAGAAAAAATTATCTATATCTCTGGAAGGAGAGCAATTACTGGAAAGGGGCATGAGTGAATTCTCTGGAACAATGGGAATGGTCTATATCTTAGTTGAGGTGATGTATTCATGGGTAGAGGCATTTGTAAAAAAAAAAATTACTGAACTACATTTATCATATGTACATTTCACTGTATACAAATTATATTTTGGTTACAAAAAAGTTATAGAGGGATAAAAAGGGGTATTCTAAATGTGTCTTTCCTCAGTATCTGCAGGAACTGCAGCTCTAGGTATGGGTGTACCCAGCCCATCCACATCCAAGTGCCCTCCTAAGAAGTTCATTATGGAATATCACACTATCAAGTTCATGGCAGAAATAGAGACCTTGCCTCCTGTGATCTCCAAAGCCTCAGCCAACAGAGCCCAACCTGCCCACATTTCTGCCTTTGGTTTAGTGAAAAATCACTCATCACAGAGTCTGACAAGCTCAACACATCATAAACAATGAGAGCTCCCTTTTCTTGTTGCAGCAGCAGCTGACTTAAGTGTAAATCATCTCACAGATCAAAAATCTTCTTCATTCCAGGTTTGTAACCCTGAGACCAGACCTCAACAGACACCTTAAAGCCTGCTGTCCATCGATTTTTGTTCTTATAGCCTGCAAATCTAGCAATAAATAAATAATCATGCAGAAACATCCACTTTGCATTTGCTTTATTTATTACATTTTTAGGTGTATCTTTTGATTTTCAAATGGCTTCAATACACTCAAACATATATTGAACATCAAGTAAGTTACCATGGAAACAGAATGCAGCCACACATTGAGATTTTCAAGCAAGTAATTCAAAAAACCCTGGAGCAAAGGATAAGTGCTTGATGAGGTCTTGGCCCACCTCCCACCCCAAGGGAATATCAAAATATAATAAACTACTAAGTCTTGAAGTAAAAGATGATTATTATACAGTGAATAGTAGCTAAAAGAATATGACATTTTCTGCTGTCTCTGATTATCAAAATATGCATTATGATATTAGTTTTATGGGAATATCAGGTTTCGATTCTCTCTGTGTTAACTCACTATGTCAAAAAAATAATAGTTTGAAAATCATGTATGTGCTTTATTGACAATATTAGTTGCACTCAAAAATAGATAAATAGAGAATAGAGAGATAGAGAACCATAGACAAAATTAAAATAATCCTTAAAGCAGCTCACCAATTAGGGTTCGGTGACCCCTGATTCCAAGGAAGGGCCCAATCATGTATGATAAAAACCCCAGTAGTCTGTAAACTACTAATATTGCCACTCTTCCTAAACAACACAAATGCATCCTTGTCAAATCATGAAAAAGTGGTTTTCTGACCTCTTTCTAAACACACCCAATGACACGAAGCTCACAGCCTCAAAAAGACTAATAGTTGTAAAGTGTGACTTTTTTTTTTACATTTTATCATCTGGTTTATTTTCTGGACTATATAAATATTTTACATAAGCTTTTTGGGGGGTGAAATGCTATATTGGGAGCAGTACAGTTTTTAAAATATGAATACTGCAACAGACAAGAAAGATTATTTCTGAGGTTGACTTTCTTTTCAAAATTCTGGTTACAACTCTAACTAGATATATGTAGATTGACCACTTCATGACTATGCCAGTTTATATTCCCTCTTAGTAGTAGAAGGTCTATTAATAATTCTTAGATTTGGTTTTGGTGATGTGACATACACACTGAAGGAGAGTTTTACCTTTATATAGTTTTCTCAACATAAGTCTACCAAGACACAAATCAGGACCAAACCTTCCAGAATTTAGTCTCTTACACCAAGTCACCACCTGTCTCTGGTGACTTTTGTAAGAGACTAAATTCTGGAAGGTTTGGTACTGATTTGGTATTTCTTCTTCAGATTAGCAAAACTGAGGGAAAGGTGAATTTTAACTTCTTTATCTTTTACAGCTATTTTCACAATATCAGCTTATAACACCTTCAGTGTCAAAAATCAAAATTCTTTATACTAGCATAGCTTCTCATACTCTATAAATTCTTTCCTATGAGTTTCCTGATTTTTAGACAAAATATAGTTCAATTTCAAGTGTTTCATTAGAACCCTGATTCTGTGGAAAATTCAATGCCTTCTACAAGTAAATCTATAATGATATAATAGCTTAGAAAGAATACAAGATTTAGAGTCAGAAGAACTTATCCTGAGTGTTGAGTTTGCTGGAACTCAGTATCCTGAGTACTGAGGACCAACTATGCAATATTGAATAAGACACTTCATTTCTCTAAATCTAAAATTCTTTATTTGTAAACTGGAGATGCTAGTCATGTTTAGCTCCTGAATTGTTGGTTTGTTGGTTACATTTTTAATGATAATGCATGTAAGAGCATTTTTAAATCATAAAATAATAGATAATTATAATACTCAATATTTTGAAGCTGGAAATTATCACTTTTTCCCCTATTTCCTCCCACTAAAAATGAACTGTAAGCTTAGATACCATAATAGTAACATGGGATTCTAGAAATAAGGACCACAATTCAATGATGAAGGAAGTCTGTGCAATCAACACAGTTTAAATAATAATGACTATCATGTATGAATGCCAAATACCAAAAAAAACTTACACTATATACTTTAATCCTACCAACAATTTTATAAAGTAGATCTTAGCTCCATTTTAGAGGTGTTGTGAGCATATTGCTTTTATCCCCAACATCACATCCTTGAGAGAAATACTTACCCCGTCCCATGCCATCCCAGTGAAGCTTTCCATCCCAGCATCCAGACTTCCCCAGCCAATGTGAAAAACCGGACCAATTAAGTCGTCTCCTTGTAGATCTCCATATGAACTTTGAGAGAAAAGCTCCCTCTCCATGTTGCTAAGAGAAGAGGATTAGAGTCTGAAGCTACAGGTGGTCATCCTGCCTACTGTGCTCCATGGACCTCCATGCAGAATACAGTCAATCAGAGACAAACAGTATTGAGTGAGACAAAGCACCAGCAGCATCATTTGAACCTAATTTAATCAAAACCAAGCCTGTATGAACCATTCTCTGGGGTCCAAGTTATAAAAGCAATAAATCTCTTTTCTGTGAAACCTATTTAAATTACTGTGAAAGTGCCCTGGAAAGAAGTAGACTTTCCTGTGACACAGTAAAAAAGTTCCTCATGCCTGAATTTTGTGTTCAATTCCTGAAGTAGAGCTGCTGACCTCATCTGTCTACTACTTCACTGGATTTTGTGAGGTTCTGTCATCCTGATTTCATCTCCGAGGTGACACCATGCAACTAATTACCACAGTGAGTCAATCTGTTTAAAACACTTGATTATTTATGTCCACAGCCCTTTGAGAGTGAAATTAAGGACTACTGAGTCCCCAAGGAGTTTACTAACTTCTGAGGACAAAAAAGGAATGTATGTGCAGTATGGACAGAAGAAACCATTGAACATCAGAATAAAATGAGAAGTATAATTACAGAAGGCTCAGATTAAAACCTGTGACTGTGAAAATTCATTTGCATTTAAGATTACTGATATGAGCTTTAAAGAAAAGGGTGTCTACTTTTCAGCTGATGCATCAACAATGTAGACTTACAGGCAGTCCTAGGCTCTGGGTCTTCAAAGAAATGAAGTATGGTCACAGTCATTCATTCAATTCATACAACAAACATTTATTACGACCTACTATGTGCTACACAATGTTCCAGGCAGATCTCAGCTTCATGAAGCTTATATTCTAGTAGGTAAGTCAGAACATAAGTAAGATAAAGGTGTAAAACTTTAAGAAAAGGTATAAAAAAGATACGTTTATTAGATGTGAATCACACTATGAGAAAGTTAAAGCACTGGAAGAGTTTGGAAAAATTATTGCAATTTTGGAAACAATGACCAAGGAAGGCCTCAGTAGGATGATGAAATTTTAACAAAATGAAGGTGAGAGGGTAAATCATGTGAATATTAACAGAGAAAACATTTGAAGCAAAGGAACATCAAGTGCAAACATTCAGAGATGGGGAAATACCCCTCCAGACAAGCCTAGAAATATTTCATGCCTAGAAATAAGTATATCCCAAAAATTTCAAATTATTTCAAACAATTATACACTCACACACACACACAATCCATGTGTAATTTAATTGGGGAGCCTAAGAAGTATTAAAATCACCACATACACACACAGGTACTAATACCCATAAGTACTGATCTGGAAATTGTAGACATGTATTTGATTTTCATCCAGTAGACAATGAAGATCTCTATACATACCAAATTGTAAAATCCATAGATAAAATGAGGACAAAGAATAATGTAAGACTTGTACTTCTCCTCATTATTATGTACTTTGCAACTCAAAGAGGTATTAATAAAGATACAATTTCTGGGGCTTTGTGAGTCTTCATTAAAACTTTGTACAGACATCCTTGTGGGAATTCCATTTCCAGCCATATGTCCGAGATGTGCACAGTGACAATAATACAGAACACTAAAAAAAGTTGAATAATTCAGGTTTTTAAAAATCAGTAAATCCATAGGTGAACTAGCAGTTGAGAAAACAGTTTAAGTCCTGAATACAAAAGCAATTCATAAGCAGGCTCTGGAGAAACCATTAGCCCTGGGGACATCTGATAATTCTCGCTAGCCTAGAGCCTGAACTTTAACAGCAAAATGAGGACAGCAGACCACAGTATGTTTGTGGGCAATGTGAGACCCTACATAAAGTTAAGACTGCTGAAGGGTAACCTATCACTAAGTGAATCAGAAGACCCTACCCTGAAGAGACTCATCTGTCTTGACCTTGATTGTAGGTTAATGACAAGAAGAAGAAGAAAGATTCTCCTCTGAAAATCTTTAACTACAATAATAGAAGCACACCTCCCATGTGGTCCAGAAACGTCCACTTTAAAAATTTCTCAGAAGTTTGATTCCAGGTTGTTTTACTCTTTCAGCACCCATAAGAAAGAAAAACTTCCTCTCTCAAAGAGGAGTCAATGTTCAATTGAAAATCTCAAATAATTCCCAAATTAAAAAGTTAAAAGGAACCTAAATTCACAATCAAAACTCAGCAAACACAGAAAGAATCACTGTGAACAGTGTCTGGAAGAAAAAAAAACTTGAAACTTGTTTCTGTGGTAGAAACAGACTTGGAAACACTAATTATTGGCCATATCAGATATAAAACCTGAATTAAACATTTTAATATGTTCACAGAATAAAATGGGAAATGGAAATTTTGATAAGGAAGCAACTATTAAATTTGATCAAGCAACTTGAAAAATAACCAGCTAAAGCATTTAAAATCAAAAACATATGCCAGTTATGTTGGTTTTCTGGAAGTAATTGGGTTTTGATTGTTGCTTGGCCGTTCTTTGGTAGGTCCTACCCTCAAGCAAGTTGACTGAGGGACACTCTGTCCACCATGTCTTGTGTGTTTTTGTGCAGGTGCTCCCAGAACAAAACCACAAAGCCCTGAAAACAAGCCCACATCTACTGTCATTGTTTACAGATCACATTATTGTGTACACAGAAAAACCTATAGACTTCACCAACAAAACTACTAGACCTAATGAGTAAATTTGGCAAAACAGTGGGATACAAGGTCAATATTCAGAAATCAAAGGCATTTTTGTACACCAACAATGAAATATCAGAATCAGAAATCAGGGAAAAAATCCCATTTGCTATAGCAACAAGGAAAATGAAGTATCTATGAATAAACCTAACAAAGGAGGTAAAAGATCTGCACTCAGAAAACTGCATAACACTGAAGAAATTAAGGAAGACACAAATGAATGGAAGCATATACTGTGTTTATGGATTGGAAGAGTTAACATCACCAAAGTGTCCATACTACCCAAAGCAATTTATAGATTTAATGCAATCTCTATTAAAACACCAATGACATCTTTCACAGATATAGAACAAAAATTTCAAAAAACTTATATGGAACCATGAATGACCCCAAATGAAGCCAGCAATTTAGAGAGAGAAGAACAAAGTAGCAAGGATCACAATACCGTGCATCAAACTATATTACAAAGCTACTATATTCAAAACAGCCTGATACTGGCACAAGAACAGACCCATAGACCAGTGGAAAAGAATAGAAAGTCCAGAAATACACCCAGGTCTATATGGGCAACAAATATTTGACAAAGGGGACAGAAGCATAAAATGAAGCAATAATAGCCTCTTCAACAAATGATGTTGGGAGAGCTGGACGGCTACATGCAAAAAATTGAAATTGGATCATCAGCTGACACCATACACAAAAAGAAGCTCAAGATGGATAAAAGACTTAAATATAAGTTGCAACACCATCAAAGTCCTAGAGGAGAACATTGGCAGGAAACTCAGATATCCCAAGCAGCAGTTTTTTCACTGATATGTCTCCTAAAGCAAGGGACATAAAGGAAAGAATAACCAAGTGGGACCTCATCAAAATAAGGAGCTTTTGCACGGCTAAAGAAAACATCAGCAAAATGAAAAGGGAGCCAACTGTATGGGAAAATACAACAGATAGAGGTTTGATCTCCAAAATATATAAAAACACTCACTCGACTCCACTCCAAGAAGACAAGTGATTCAATCAAACTATGATACATTTACACAATGGAATACTACGCAGCAGAAAGAAAAAAAGAACTACTAAACTTCACGACAGCATAGATGGAACTAGAGAGCATTATGCTAAGCGAAATAAGCAAGGGGGCGAAAGACAAATACCATATGATCTCACCTATAAGTGGAACCTAACCAACAATACAAAGATGCAAGGAAAATAAGACCAGCAACACTGAAAGGGAAAGAAACCAACAGAGACAAGAGGGAAGGACGGAGGGGTATGGAGGGGAAAGGAAGGGAAGGGGCAAATCAAAGAACATAAAGTAAGGACTCATGGACAAAGCCAAAGTGGGGAAAGATTGAGGGAGGGAGACGGGGGAGGGAGAGGGGGAAAGTGGTGGGGGGAAGGGGGAGACAAATGTATTTGAAAAAATAAATTAATTTTTAAAAACGATTTTATGAATACACAGTTCCTTTCACAGTCACCAATACTTGATACTACCAATACTTTTAGTACTTATTAATCTGATTGTGACAGTGATGTGCTATTTTAATTGCTACTTGATTATTTGCTGAAACTAAACCTGTTTTTGTATATTTCTTGTCTATTTTTATTATTTTTGAAAAGCTTTAAATGACCTCTTGGTATTTTTTATCCATTTTTTGATGAAATGTTTGTAGAATTTTTGCCCTAAAAAGAAACTATTAACCCTTTCTTTACATGTGATGCAAATACTTTCCTATTCTATTACTTGTCTTTTAGCTTTCTTTATATTACTGTAGTCTTTTTTTTTATTTATTTTCTTTATTTTTTCAAATACAATTGTCTCTGCCTTCCCCCCTCCACCTTCCCCTGCCTTTTCCCTCCCTCAATCCTTCCCTTTTGGTTTTGTCCATGAGACCTTGCTACACGTTCCCCGACCCTCCCATTCCCTTCCTTTTCCCCACCCCCCTCCATCCCTCTTGTCTCTGTTCATTTCTTTTCCTTCCAGTGTTGTTGGTCTTATTTTCCTTGCATCTTTGTATTGTTGGTATATTACTGTATCGTCTTAAATGTTTAATATAGGCATATTGTCAATATTTTAATTTATAGCTTCTGGGTTTGAATATTTTACTTCAGGGTAAGAAAAATATTAGTTTTTTTTTCTCCTAAAACTTTTTAATTTTACATATTGACTTTTAACTCACCTGAATATTTTTTGTATTATGTGTGAAATAAGGCTCTAGATTTGTTTTATTTCAAGTAATAGTGGTCCACGCACCTTATTTGTTAAATAAGCCTTATTTTCCCTATTGATTTGAAATATCAATTTAATCACACATTACATTGTTAGACAGATATATGTGTTTGTTTCTAGAATGTCTATTTTATTTCATTGATCTCCTTGATTATTTCTGTACTGGTGTCATGTTGTTTTAATTGCTGAGACTTTATAATGGATTTACATTTTTTAATATTTTATGTCATCCTGACATTTAAAAAAAGTCAATAAATAAAATCAATCTGCATTATAAAGTAAAGAAAGAAAGAAAGAAAGAAAGAAAGAAAGAAAGAAAGAAAGAAAGAAAGAAAGAAAGAAAGAAAGAAAGAACTCCTACCTTTTGCGACGACATGGATTGAACTGGAGAATATTATGCTAAGTGAAATAAGCCAGTTGGTGAAAGACAAATACCATATGATCTCACCTATAAGGGGAATCTATTCAACAAAATAAACTAATGAACAAAATAAACCACAGGCATGGAAACATGGAACAGACTGAAAGTGCCCCATGGGGATGGGGAAGGAGGACAATGGTGAAAGAAGAAGTGACTAAACAAAGAACATGTATGAATGACCCATGAACATGGACAACAGAGTGGGAATTGACTGTGGGAGTGGGGGGTGGGGTTGGATGGGTGAAGGAAGGCATAGGGGAAAAATTGAGACAATTATAGAATAAATATGATTTAAAAATAAAAAATTTTAAAAAAGAAAAAAATTAAACTTAAATAAAATTAAAAATGCAAAAGAAAAAAAAGAGAGAAAGAGAGAGAGAGATACTACTTCACACCAGTCAGAATGGCCATAATAAAGAAATCAATAAACAAGTTCTGGCAAGGTTTTGGAGAAAAAGGGAACCCTAATACACTGTTGGGAATGCAGACTGGTACAGCCACTGTCGAAAACAGTGTGGAATTTCCTCAAAAAGTTAAAAATGGAACTGCCTTTTGACCCAGCAATTCCATTGCTGGGATTATACCCTAAGAATCCCGAAACACCAACTCAGAAGAACCTATACACCCCAATGTTCATAGCAGCATTATTTACATTAGCCAAATGCTGGACACAGCCTAAGTGCCCATCAGTAAATGAGTAAATCAAAAAACTGTGGTACAATAGAATATGACACAGCAGAAAGAAAGAAGGAACTCCTACCCTTCACGACAGCATGGATGTAACTGGGGAGTATTATCCTAAGGTAAATAAACCAGGAGGTTAAAGACAAATACATATGATCTCACCTATAAATGGAATTTAATCAACGAAACAAATGAGCAAGGAAAAGATAACCTCCAATATTTAAGGAAAAACAAACAAACAGTAATGAGAGGGGAGGAAGGAGGGGGATAATGGGGAAAGGAAGGGAAAGGGTCAAGGAACATGTATAAAAGACCCATGGACAAAGCCAAAGTGGGTAAGGATTGGAGATGGGAGGTGGGTGTGGGTTGTGTAGGGGAAAGTGTTGGAGGGAAAAGAGAGACAAATGTATTTGAACAATAAAAGAAATGAAATCCATAAAAAATAATAAATAAAAATATAATAATTGATGTTTAAAGCTCTGTGGATCAGTTAAAGAGTATTTTAGAAGATAGAGGTAGATTTCTGAACTAGAAAATGTTTTCAAATAAATTGTTCAGAAATACAGAGAGATATAAACTATGACAGAAAGATTAAAAACAGAAGATAGAGAAGACCCAACCCATGTCTAGTCAGATTTTAAGATGGAAAAATTAATTATAACTACATCTATAAAAGAGATAAATCTAAAGAAAAATAAAAGCATAACACAAAGTTTAAAGAAAGCAAATTCCAGAAGAACAGATATAATGTGATGTAATGTATATAAAGTTCAAAAATGGACAAACAAAACAACTTAGACATGTAAACATGTGGTATAATAAAAGAGAAAATGAACAGCATGCTTAACACAAAACTGAGGACAGTGGTTCATTCTGGGTGAGACAGAAATGCATTTAGAAGAAAACTTGAGGAGTTTCAAAGGAAGTGGTAAGGTTTTTTTTTATTAAAACAGATCATTGATGTCCAAATATTCATTCTTTTCTATTATCATTGTTGCTGTTAAAACTGTGATTGTACATTATATACATGCTTTTATGTTTAATATATATCACAGAAGACATTAAAAAACACATGCATAGAGAATGAATGAGACTACTCTAGTGAAAAGTATGAAGTGAATTTCTGGAAGCAGCAAGTATCTGTAGGTCAGTCTTACATCCAGATTTCTGATTTTCCTGCCTGTGTGCAAATCACCCTCATCCTGTAGAGTATTGATTTTACCATGTGAGAACTACATAAAATAGGATCAGTTTTTTACAAGTCTTGCTGACAAAATGTCAGGATCTACAACTGAATGATTTTAAATGATTCTAAATTATTTCTTAAATTTGGCATAAGACATAGATCATGAATTTTCCAAGTTATTCTGACAAGCCAGGCTTTTTCCTTATACTACAACATGCACAAAGACAAAAAGAATAGAAACCCCAGTGGAAAGTCAGATTATGCAAATGTAGGTACCTTCAAGAGTTCTAGAAAAGACTGTATTTTAAAAAGATAAATGGAAGATGTTGGAAGAGCATTAGAACTAAGGCTGGTCTGAGTGACTGAGAGCAAAGACAGACCATGAATACATTTCAGAACATAAGGAGGAATTTGGTGAGGGAGGGGGAGAAGGAAATGATTGTGTAAGGATGTTCCAGTTTTAAAAACATTTTGATCCTTTAGACTCTGAAAAATCATTATTTAATTAGCCTTATGTTATAAAAAAGAAAATATGTATCAAAGTATATTGAAATATTGTTAAGCTGTTCAATAAAATGTTTATTCTTTAATGTTTATGAGCCGTAACATGGGTGAGAGTCACTAAACTACAAAGGCTAGCTTTCAAGCACAAAACATTCAGTATCCTATTTTTATGCCTGCATTTTTGCCCTAATTTCTATGAAGAATTGAGAAATTTACTTTACTTATCTCTATTCTCTGGTAGCTTCAGTGCCACGTCACCCTGTGGTGTGAAATCAGTAATGAGAAGGAAGCTGATTAAAGCCTGTGGGACCAGAGGCTGACATGAAACTCAAGATGCTGAACTGTTTTGCAAATAAAATAACAATATAAATTTTTAGATAATTTGGATTTATTTTATTTCTAAGATTTAAAAAATGAATTTCTGTTCATATTAGAACTAAAACATAGAACCATACAAAGATAACAGAATCAAAGCTAAAACAATAAATGTTGCATCTCTATGAGAGTCAATAAATAAGATGTGTTATACTTTGTTACTACATTTATTGGGTAACACTGGTTAATAAAAATTAAATTAAATTAATTTCATAAATAAGAAAGATGTCCTACTGCCCCTGTGTGATAGATCATGTGGGTTATGCCTAGAATTGGCTGGGAACATGTGTTCTTTTATACAAATTTGAAACAAAAGTCTAGAAGTAGACTACCTAACCCAAAAATAAGCATCATTTTTAAACCAAGTTCATCATTCCCACTGGGCACATTTTTTTCTGTTTCTGTTTAAGCCTAGATCCTAGAAATGGATGAAATGAAGAACTGGAATCTACACTGGAGGCACATGATGAAAAACTCTTTTAGGAGAGAGAGTTAACATGGATTTATTCTGGAGTCCTCCAGCCTGCCCCAGTAAACAGCTTCATATATGTGCAGGGTAGGATCCTTTTTCAATATTAACATCTTCATAGCTGTATTTCTCCATTTGACCTTCAGACTCTCCAAAGCTCCACACACTTCCAAGCAGTTAGGCTACTTCTACGTGATTGTTTTAGTCTGTCCAGGCTGCTATAACAGAATACGATAGCCTGGGTGGCTTATAAATGACAATCTATATGTCACGGCTCTGGAGGCTGGGAAGTCCAAGGTCAAGGCATTGGCAGATTCAGTGTCTGGGGAGGGCCCTCTTACTTGTTCATAGTGGTGGTCTTCTCACTGCACCCTCACATAAAGTGAAGGGGTGAGGGAGCTCTCTGAGGTCTCTTTATAAAAAGGGCACTAATTCCATTCATAAAGATTCCCCTCATGAGCTAATCACCCCCCAAAGGCCCTACCTCCTAATATCATCAAATAGGTTTCAATATAAGAATTTGGGGAGAACCCAAACATTCAGTCCATTGAGTCTTCAAGACTTCTTAGCTTTGACTTCTAAAAGGAAATGGAAATTGGAACTTGGGGCAAACTTTTGGGGGGAAAATAAAGACAAAAGAGAATGACGCTCATTTTTAAGTCTCCATGATGTGTGTCCAGACTGGGAAGGGAATTGGAGGACAGCAAATGGAAGAGAGTAATGGATATTAATGTACCGTTGAGATTGAAGGATGAAGGAATCAGTGCAGGGCTACTCAGAAAGCAGAGTTAAGCTACCAAGGGTTGTGCAGGACAAATTGATCATTCTATCCATGCTCAAGTGAATCTGAATGTAGCAAATAACTGACCTTCTTACTGGCCTTCTTATGGGACTTCCCCTTGGTAACAGCCAGTATTTCAGATCACCAGTCTCCATGTCCTGAGAATTTGCCTAGTTCCCACATGCTTTATTCCCCATGGACAAAATGCTAAATGCATGTTTTGCTATATACCAGAGCTGAGTAAGTCAGAGAGAAAGAAAGAGGACAGTGTCCTAGACACATAGTGATCTATCTGATGAGGGGACAGCTATGGAAAGTACCACTAAATGTTTGTCTGGTAGAAGCAAAGTTTAAAAAGAGTAAGTGCCATTCTCTCCAGACTAGAGTCCCTACCACAACCCTCACTTGCATGTGCCAAGAAAAACAATGTTAGAACAGTAAACACTTACCATGCTTTATAGCATACAAAAGGTTTTCTCGTATAACTTCATCTTCACAGTAACTCTGATAAGCAGGTCAGGTCCTACTGTTATCCTCAATTTACAGATAAGTGAAACAGAGCCTCTGAGAGCAGAGGCCCAGAGCACACAGAAAGAACAAGATGGCTGAACCAGGACTCACCTGGTCTTAGTGCGTCTATTCTCCATGGCTCCACTGTTCCTTCACTAACACTCTGGCCTACTCTGAGGCTGCTATGATTTAAGGGGCAATGACAGGCCTTTTCTCCCAAAATATTCCTTTCCAGACCTTTTTTATATCCCAGAATACCCACTCTTCGAGACATGCCTGTAAATTTAGTCAAAGTCTCCAGGAGCCCCTTGGTAAAAGGAAACCATACATAACTCATTCATTTAATCCAGACTCCCTTAACTGAGACTTCCGCAAGATTTGACTACTGCTTAGAAAGTTAAATGAAAGAACAGGTAAAGTAGTAGTTAGTATGGAGTTGAGGCTCAATAAATACTTGGGGTGGTTTTCCAGTTAAAAAAAAAAGTCAAGAACTTTTAGACCCCATGACATAATCCCCTTTCTTTCCAAAAAAATTTAAACCAAATAAATAAAGTAGACATCAATAATATAATTTCCTGTAACTTCAATGGTAAAATAAAATCTCAGAAAAAAGTTTTCAAATCTCAACAAGTCTGAGTCTTTCTGAAAATAATGAGCATATGCAATCAGTAACCTAAGTGAAAACAGTTTGTTCACCTTAATTCTGCTGCTAACAGTAAAATACTAAAAATGATTTTCACTGAAATTACTAAATTTACCTAGCTCTGCAGCACAAAAGACCCTGGGAATACATAAACCTAGATTAATATTGAATGAACAACAAAGGATGAGCAAAACTTTCTGCTCACCTCACATTGAAAACACAAAAAATAAGCTGAGGAGAGGAAATGAATCAAATCAATGGTTACTCAGTGCCAACAAGGCTTTGAAAATGTCACTAAAAAAGTATACTTTAATAACAATACATGAAAACTGTGCTGAAAAATTAACTGAGCATCCTGTGAGAAAATAAACCCCTGCCTGCATAGAAAGTTGAGGTCATTTTTTATAATAAATTGCCTTCCCCCATCAGGCAGATGGCTGTCTCAGGTTAACTGAGGCAAAGGTCATGGACTCCAAATGGTAAAAACACAGTAATTTCCAAGATCTTACCACTCACCCCACACTCACCCATAAATATACAAGTGGCTGTGGCCATACATAAAGATTACATGTTTAAATCAATGTAGGTGGTTGTGCAAAACTATCAGTTCACATAAAAATTCTGCTCCATAGCATTTATTAGAACATATTTGTTTTTGTTGTTTGTTTCTAATTTAGGATACATACTAGGCATAACTGGGATTATTCAAGCTGGGCCAGGTGACCAGTTAGCAAGGATGTCATGTCAGTTATCTAAGGACATCAAGCCTGTTTGCAACACCCTGTACTTACTTCTAAACTTCTTAGAGGCTGCAGAGCACAGAAGTTAAAGTACCTGGTAAAAGACAAAAGGCCACAAGAATACAAATGGTGCTGGCAGGAAAATTGGCCATGGTCATTCTTTGATACTAATAACTGAGTCATTAAATAGGAAAAAAGTCCATGTTTCTATGTACAATAGCATCAAAGTTCAAATTACAGTTCATGACAAAACTGGTGAAAGCAAGGCCATAGAAGAAAAACTAGAAATTTTTGGCAAAAGACACTTCAAAAAGAAAAAAGAAACTGAAGACCACCGATTTTCTGATTTGGAAAGACAAGAAAGTAAAGAATCATTAGGAGGGACTCTATAAAAAGGGGAAAAAAGACATTTAGGGTATAAAGTTAAAATGGTGTAGTTGTTGTGGAATTTAAGATATGTCATTTTTGAAGATTTTAATTATTTTAGTGAGTCCCAAGCAACCTCAGATTGTACATTTATTGTTCTTTCCTTCTTTGGCATTCTGCCAATGTGATAACAGTGTAACTGATGTGTAACTGATACCTGTTAACAGGTAGTTTAACTAATAACAGGCAGATGTGTATTGGAAAGAAGTGTGGAAGATGAGGTCATTCAAAGGGTTGGAGCTGGAGGCTGGTCATCCTCATTCTAATGTCATGACTCAAAACCCATAATCACCAGGGTGAGGGCAGGGAAAGGGTAGAACCAGCCAGAAGCGGGTCTCCAGTGCCTGGAGGCCAGTGGGATTGGCCAGTGCAGGGCAAGGCAAATACATTTTTGGGAATGAAAATCAGGAGACAGAAAGTATATAGACATTGAGCATATGCAGGTATGAGCCACTGTGATAAGCACTCTGTATACTGTCAACTCATTCATTGTTCACTTCTACCCTATTAGGAAAGTATTAATATTCTTTCATAGTTACTGTAATGAAACTGAGACCCATAGAGGTTCCAGATCCCTGGTCACATGGCCAGTAACTGGATGTGGGGATTATAAATCCCAAACTCATTGTCTTTCCATACATCACACTAGCAAAATGTGCTCAGGCATAAACAGATAAAGATAAGTGACAAGTGATGCCAGAGACAGAAGCCAGTTGGCAAAAATAAATCAAGCCTGGATGGATAAAAACAATGAGGTAAGTGGGGTGAGTGTGAAAATGCAGAGAAGGGCAGGGAGTGTCTGAAAGTCACAGCCAGACTGTCCATCTGAACTCAGCCAGAAATCCAGAAACCAGAAAGGAATCAAACACCATCGAAGAGAGTGGAGGCATGAGAAAGAAGGCTGTTTTTGAAAAAGAACCTTAGACAAAAATGCTCCTAAAACTTTGGGTGCTATTACTACACTCTTGTCTTATATTCTTCATTCTTATTTTTAGGGATCTCAGTCTCCCTAATGGAGGAGAAGAAGGAGCTTTTGGCTTCCTCACATCATTCTCCATTCTAACATCATCAGCACTACAATATGGTTAGGAGCTGTCCAGGGTCAGGTGCATAGCGAAGTAACAACTGAAGTGAAAAGGCTGAAGAGGATTTAGAAATGAGTCACCACACTGTTTGTTGTTCGCAGATTTTGGAAAATTTATTTTTCCATAGAGTCCATGAATTTCCTTACAGTGAATGACCCACAAGTCATGGGGATCATTAGAATAAGAACAAAAAAGGAAAGAAGACAAAATAAGCAAGAGGAAACAGCCTTCCATCTTGCAGACAGCAGCTAGCAAGGTCATATTTAGTCATTTTTATTAAATTTTTGCATTTGGACAAAAGTCCTAGCTTAGTAATTTTCCACATGAAAGCATGAAAAACAATGTCTTAAAACTAAACAAATCAAAGAGTATATGCAAATGCTATTTCTACCAGGTCATTCTGATAAAATTTATCAAGTGAGATTAAACATCCCAGAGGAAATGCTTCTTTTATTTCCATAACCCATAGCAAACATCTCTAGTTGCATACACAGGAAATAATCTTAGGATCTGTTGAAATTCATTGCTCCTAAATATTAGACTCATTTTCTTTAGACTTTGTTTTTAAGGGTGGACTTTTTTATAGTTACTATATCTTATTACAAGCTAGGTAAAACTCATTTACTTTATGTTTTTTGTTAACTGACAACTGAGGCTTAATCATTTTTATCATATCCCTGAGACCCTTACAAATATTTGTAGAAATGATTGGATAGGTGGGTGGGTAGATGGATCTTGCCTAATAACCTGGGCCAATTTTCATCACTATCATTCTTCTGCTGCTCACTTCTTTACCTCCCTAAACTTCTAGGACAGGTCAAGACCCCTCACTACATATCCCCAAACTTCCTGAACATTGCTGTGGTTGCCAATGGATGTCTTGCCTTCCTCAGCAGATTTTAACATTACTGAGATGACCACCATCTGTCTCATTTACCACTGTGGCTCCAATGCCTAGCTCATAAAAGGTGATCATTAAATATTTTTAAAAACAATGAATGGCTGAATAAATTCTGTAAAGCCTTACCTGATATCCCTGCTCTATTTAAGATAAAACACTCAGTGTATTTAATTCAATATTTGCAAACACAAAAGACTAAATGTGTTATCATTTTATGATATAATTCATAAGAAACAGACATATACATGCACATACACACACAAGGTTGATGAGAGGATAGTTTATAAAAACTGCCTCACATTTGAATCTTAAAGATGGACCACGTTTAGTCCAACCATCTATAGATTCTAATTATATGTAGGTCATGGACACCTTGAGAAACCCTACAAGAATGTAAAATATCAGAAAGAGTAATGCAGAAGAGAAAGAGGCCTCTCACATAGATTTTTTAATATCTTATCGTTTCCTGGTTACTTTTTTTTTATCCTCAACTAAGGACATTTTTTCATTGCTTTTAGAAAGAGAGGAAAGGAGAGAGAGAAACATCCACGTGAAAGAGAAACATGGATCTGTTGCTTCCCATGCACTCCCAGACCTGGAATCATACATGTCCAGACCGGGGATCAAATGTACAATGTAGGCATGTGCCCTGACTGTGAATCAAACTCACAACCTTTTGGTTACAAGATGATGCTCCAAACAAATAAGCCACACCAGCCAGGGCTGTTTTCTGGCTACTCTTGAGTTAAAAAGAATGAACTGAACATACTTCAGTATTTCCCAATCCCCATGATTTTACTGGAGAAAAGAAAATAGCATTAGATAGTTGAATCATACATCTAACTTCCTTTTGCCCCATTCCCTACTTACTATATCATTCTAGGTCCAACCAGGAGACAGTACAGATATTTATTTAAAGCACAGGAATTTAGTGCGGGAAATGCACGTAGGTGATAGAAGAGGAACAGTCACTGGAGCCCTGGATGGAAACCTGCACTTGATAGAAAGTGGAAAGAGGCAAGAGCCTCAGCCACCACCAAAGAAGCCACCTAAAGCTAAGACTGATGAGGAAACAACCCCTCCCATCCTCACTCTGCAGAACATGAATTTCAGGAGCCTGCTCCCTTGTAATGCAGAGAAGATGTGACACCAAGGACCCACCAGCGCAGTTACCTGCCAGCTTACTGCTGATCTGCCTGCCCAGGTAGTTTTAGGGTCGCTGAAGCAAATGTCTGAGTGTTCTGACAAGTGATTTCTCACTGGACATTAACAAATTCACATTTTGATATAAAATATTTTATTGTTGCTAAGAAACCTCTTTGAAAGCTTTTGTTCTTTAGTTTTAGTATTTTGTATGCATTTCACATTTAAAGTTTCTGTTTCAAAATGATAACACTAACTTGTACATTATTATATAAAAGATATGCTATAAGATAAACCTACTGAGTTTTAAAGATTATTTATAATAGACAAGAACCAAAGAATTTGGTATTGCTTGTAATTTTTCTTCTTCAAAGTGGGAAGTGTAGGTAACTGAGATCTAAGGGAAGGACAGATAAAGGAGATGCATATTAAATTCAAAGGGATAGAATGCTGAAAACTTTTCTGAGAAATTTCTGACAGTAATAATCTTTTTGGAAAACAAAAATCTTTTTTAAAGCGTGCCTAAAGTCACTGTCATTAGAAAGGTCTTACAAGAATTTAAATCACTTAATTATTCAGAAAAGGATGTTTTGGACTATATGACCTATGCTCACGATCTGTCCAACACACATTAAATATTCATTTGGATTGATGAGCTCAGTTACTCTATCTGAAGCCATAACTTGCTCACGGCCATATTCCTTGGGTCGGTGACATCATCAGATCCTACAAGTAAAATAAGTGGCAACCATGGCCATCATTGTTTGGGCACTGTCTGCTCTATTTGTGGGAAACCTTGGTATAGGAGGGGCTGAGGTGAAGGGATGTCATTTAGTGTTTTGCCTTTCCTCCTACAGCTGATCTTTCCAATCCAGGAGCCATCTTCTTTTCAAAACATCAGAGACTGGTCTGTCATTAAAATCACCAGGAAGCCTCTTAGATGTGCCTAGTCCTGACAGATAAGCTCAGTCTTGTGAGGCATGTGAAATTCCAAGTTCTAAATCCCCCTGTGCATTAAGGACCCTCTCGCAATTTTCCTGTGATTAAGAATGGGCAAACTACCACAGGGGAAATTACATTCTTCCTCCCTCCATCCCTGCCCCTCTGTGGTTTTAAATACATTAGATATTTTCTGCTTTTCCTGCTTTAAAAAGTTAAATTAAGTCATGCATTTCTGCACCACTAACCAGCTACTGTGTTCCCTCCCTGGAGGGCAAAGTCGAAGGCAAAAAGCCTCATTAATTCAGCATAGTCCTCAGACATGCCTGTCCTTTACTCAGTAAACCCAAATTCTGGGCTTTAAACCCGATCAGATTTATCTTTCCTCAGTAGGGAAGATGTTCCAGGATCAACACCCAAAGAGCTAAGAATCCTGCTAGTTACAAAGGATTCACACACACAAAAAAGGGGGGGCAGTGAAGAAAGCATCAGTCCTCTCCGCAGGGGCAGAAGAACAAAGGTAGCCACCATGCGCAGCAGTGTGTCCTCTGACCTGGCAGAGCAAAAGCTTTCAATGGCCCCAAGACCACCAGAAATGGTTCTTGCATCCCTGAGCTCGGTGTGTTTACAAGCATCACCTGTAGAAGGCCAGTAAAGCCAGAATAGTTCCACCAACTCCCTTTCGATGCAGGATTATCTCTCATACGTCCAAACATGCCAACCTAGAATCCCAGTATTCTGCCACCACTTCACTTTGGAATAGTTTAAATAGAACTTGCAGAAGTCCAAAAGTTGTCTTCTAAGAAACCCACCAATGGCAGTCAATTCCTAGTCATTTTCTTGCGGCTCACAAATCATCACACTTAATATTCAAATGAACAAATTAACTATTCTGGATGGAAGACCACAAAAGAAAATTCACTGCAGTAGAGTCTAAAGTGCTCTCCTCCCCTAAAATTCAGATTAACATTTTTAAAACTGCTTTTAAAAATAAACTGCCTACCTTTGAAACAGAAAAATAATGATATTGGGCTTTTCCATCTTAATAGTCTTTATGAAACCAAAACACCACTATTAGGGAATGAGCTAATTGGTTATTCAACTACTTATGTACTGACACAAAACTTCTAGATCTTTCCCAAATATCCAGACTTCCATTATTCTAGGTGAGAAAAAATTTTTTAATGATTAACTTTTCTTCAGCCCCTTCAGGATGTTGTGGCACAGTAACGTGGCAGCAGAGCTCTTGGTAAAGTGCTCCATGTTTTAGAGCCTCTTTCTGCAGGATGTACACCCATTGGGGCTTGTCTTTCTAACTACCCTGTTTCACAAAGTGAGAACTCCCTCCTCCACTTCCCAATGTGGTCACCTGCATGGCTGAAATAACAAGGTGTTTGAGACAATCTGTTGGATAGAGGAGCTTATTTTGAAAATTTAACAATTTGTTCTAATTTCAGTTTAAATAAAAATTATTTAAAGGTGGAGATGATTTTCTCCTTTTTCTTTGGGGATCCAATTATACTAGGCTACAAAATGATAATGAACAAAATGCTAAAGGAAGCACTCATTTTCTATGAGGGAGAAAGAGGAAAAGACTGAATTGTGTATACCAAACGGCTCAAGGAAGGATGACAGGTACTGGAGATGAATTTGCATTTCTATTCCATCTTTGCAAACAAATGATTGTAAAAGGAAAGATTTTCAGTTAAAAATTCAAGTAATATCCACCTAAGGAGACATTAGACAAGGCATTTTTATCATACCAAAAGAATGAATAAAAAAATATTAAGTGAAAATGATTTGACAGAGTCAGAGAGATCAAGAATTGGTGCTTGTGTAATTCCAGAATATTTGAATTATTCACCTTCTCCTCCAAAATGTGTCAAATATAATAAAGTTCACCAGAGCTTTTCACACTAAGGTAATTAATGGAGCATTATACTGAGAATAAAAACTAAAATAATACCCCCTAAACAATCACCATTTTAAGTTGTTTTTAACAAAGAAATTATATTTTTAAGTTAATAATTCTAAAATCTCTAACAATTTAGGCACTGATATATCTAATTATCATTATAATCAACTTTTTAATACAAATATGGAAGTAAACATGATTTCTAATAGAATCTAAGTGAAAATGCAGAGACTAGACTGCAAACAAATGCATAAATCTCAAAAAGCCTGCCTGTAAAATTCAGAAACTGGGAAAATATCTGTTTGGCTGGCTGGTAGTCTTCCTAACTGGTGATCTATGCCTTTATGTCCTGGAAAAATAATTAAGCAATAAGTCAAACTATTTCTTCCAGCTCGTCCAATAATTGAAAGTGCCAAGGACTCAGAAGTTTATTATCAAAATACTTTTAACCTGGGACCTTAGCTGGACTGGCTGCTCCTGCCCAGAAGCGATGCAGAGGTATGGGCATGTAACAGAGGACAGCTGAGTGACCCATGGCTCCTAGTTAGGTGTTCTCCTTGTCACAAAGCCACCCTGAGTTTTCTCAATCCCCTCCTCTCTTGTAAAAGGACTCAGCTGAAGCAGAGACCTGAATGAACCAATTCTGATTTTCTAAGGCCCAGTCTTCTCTATGAAAACAAAATGTGTCCAAACCACACATGCTGAAGAAATGAAAAGAGCAAAGTCATCTCCTTTTGCTCAGATTATGCTAACCAATAAGACAAAACACACCTACATAGCTCTAGCTCATGGGTAAGAAAATGGAAGTAAGAAAGAAGACCACTGTTCTGTGACACTCAAGTTTCTAATGGATAAAGTGGGGAGAGCATCCTATCTATACTATGCACTAATCTGTTGAGGAGTGGGGTGCTCCATTAATCCACACTGCAAGAAAGAATTAAACTTGCTAAGAGAAAGATCTATTCTACATTACCATTTAATTACCAACATGTCTCTATTTTCAATTATAATTCTATCATTTCAATGGGCACACATCACTGAGGTTTTCTCATTAAAGCCTTCCCATATAATCAATGTTCAGCAAATTCAACCAGCATTTTTATCCTTTTCCTAATTGAAAGTAAAACAACCTATCTTTGTCGTGAAGTCAGAAATAACAGCAGGCTCCCACAGTCTCTTTGCGCAGACAGCCTGCGGTAGAGTTTCCCACAGCCTTGGAAGTTCCATCAGAGAATGGGCTTTGTGTTGAACAGAACACTCAGTCTCCCCACACAGATGTAGTTTAGGAATTTAGTGCCTTTGAGTCAGATTAACCTAGTTTCAAAATTCAACTCCACTACTAACTAGCTCCACCTCTGTCAAATGATCTGACTTCTGTGTCTCTTGCAAAATGGGGACTGTTATTAGAAATGAAAGACAAAATGTGGGAAATGTTTAGCACAGCAACTGGCACATACCAAGTAATCTTTATCGTTTCTGTTGTGACTTTTGTTATTGTAGTTTCCAAGACATGGAAATGGAAATATTCAGAGATTTCATTTAAGGTAGATGGTCCCAGGCGATGTAGAGACTCTGTCACCTGAGCTCCCCTGTCCCAGGTACTGGAAGGTGCCACTCTGCTCTGGGTCCATATCTGGCAGAAGTCAGATTCTTCTGCAGCCACCACTGGAGGACTCTCCACAGCTCCAGCTTTTGCTAGGCCCTTTAACAACACTGTTAACAACACTGTTGCCTCCCCTTGTTTCTGCAGGTCTAGGGGTGGAGTTAGCTTCTTGTCTGGCTGATACCAAGGCTCTGAACATCCCTAGTTAATTTGCTTATTCATTCTTTGTAAATAGTCTTTTCATTATTCTCATCAGAATTTCATCTAAGTATGTTTCAGTTCTCCATTGGGACCATGCGTGATAGGGCCCTTTTGTTCTGAGTATTCCCTTATAGCTAACCATTAATGGTTAATGTTCATTTAAAAAGTTTTCATTGAGCCCTTACTACATTTAAGCATTGTGTTAACTGCAAAGTATAGAAAAAATATTTAATACACCTATGTCTTTAAATATGTTTGTGTGTGTGCCATCATAGTCTTTCTCTTCAAAGCCTGGCTTCACAAAGAGTTAGATCTGTAAAACACGAATTAAAATTCAGTATAATAAATGTTTTGTTTGTATGTGCAAAGTACTATGGGAACATGAAGATTTATATTCTAATTTATTTGTAGGGATGAATGCAAGCTGGAAGATGCATAGAGAATAAACAGGAAAATCTTTAGCTTGATCTCAAATAAGAAAAGGAATTTAAGGAGCAGAATTATGATAAAGTGGCACTTATGGCAAAAAAAGAGAGAGAGAATATTTAAAAGTCACAATGACCTAATGATACACAGCATGTTTTGCAAACAGAAAAGTCATCGGGGCTAAGTGGAGCACAGTGGGCAGAGGCCAGAATGAAGTACAGTTAAGTGGCTGGAGATGGGCCAGGTTAGGAAGAATATTATTGGAGATTGTGCAGAAGGGTTTGAGCAACGGAAGGATTTGATCCCAATTAAAATATAGACTGTTATTTCTGACAGCAGCAAAAATATGGTGAGAGTTTAAACCATAGAAGTGGCCACTGGTGTTAAAAAGCAGAGAATATAACAAACAAATATTTCAGAGAGATTAGGAAGAATAAGACCTTTGCACATAGGAGCTGGGAGTGGCCATAGGTTAAATGTGAGGTGTCTTCTTCAGACCAAGTCATAAATGAGGACTCTCTTCACTGAGACGTGAAACAGAAAAGGGACAGACTGGACAGAGCTGAGTTCTTTTCGGAAGAAAAATCACATCTGCTGGTATTATAATAATTTTTTAAGAGATGACCACTGCTTTGGGGGGAGGAGGGCAGAGGAAAGTGGTGGGGGGAATGTGGAGACAAATGTGTCTGAAAAAATAAATTTTTTTTAATTAATTTATTTACTTTTTAAATACATTTGTCTCTGCCTTCCCCCCACCTCTTTCCCTTGCCCCCTCCCACCTTCCCTCCCTCAGCTCTTCCCCTTTGGTTTTGTCCATGAGTCCTTGCTATATGTTCCTTGACTTTCCCCTTCCCTTCCCTTTCCCTGCCCCCCCTTCCCTCTTGTCTCTGTTGATTTCTTTTCCTTTCAGTGTTGCTGGTCCTATTTTCCTTGCATCTTTGCATTGTTGGTTAGGTTCCGCTTATAGGTGAGATCATATGGTATTTGTCTTTCGCCCCCTGGCTTATTTCGCTTAGCATGATCCTCTCCAGTTCCATCCATGCTGTCGCAAAGTTTAGTACTTCTTTTTTTCTTTCTGCTGCGTAGTATTCCATTGTGTATATGTACCATGATTTTTTGATCCAGTCATCTACTGATGGGCATTTAGGTTGCTTCCAACACTTGGCTATTGTAAATTGTGCTGCTATGAACATTGGGGTGCATAGGTTCTTTTGTATTGGCGTTTTGGTGTTCTCAGGGTATAGTCCCAGCAGGGGAATCGCTGGATCAAAAGGCAGTTCCATTTTCAGCTTTCTGAGGAAATTCCACACTGCTTTCCATAGTGGCTGCACCAGTCTGCATTCCCACCAACAGTGGACTAGAGTTCCCTTTTCTCCACAGCCTCGCCAGCACCTGTTGTTTGTGGATCTGTTTATGATGGCCATTCTGACCGGTGTGAGGTGATACCTCATGGTGGTTTTGATCTGCATTTCTGTGATGGCTAGTGATGATGAGCATCCTTTCAAATGCCTCTGGGCCCTCTGTATCTCCTCCTTAGAAAAGCATCTGCCCAGGTACCTTTGCCCATTTTTTGATTGGATCGTTTGTCTTCTTGGAGTAGAGTCGAGTGAGTTCTTTATATATCTTGGAGATCAAACCTCTATCTGATGTATCATTAGCAAATATATTTTCCCATATGGTTGGCTCCCTTTTCATTTTGCTGATGTTTTCTTTAGCCATGCAAAAGCTCCTTATTTTGATGAGGTCCCACTTGGTTATTCTTTCCTTTATGTCCCTTGCTTTAGGAGACATATCAGTGAAAAAATTGCTGCGTGGGATATCTGAGAGTTTCCTGCCAATGTTCTCCTCTAGGACTTTGATGGTGTTGCGACTTATATTTAAGTCTTTTATCCATCTTGAGTTTATTTTTGTGTATGGTGTCAGCTGATGATCCAATTTCAATTTTTTGCATGTAGCCATCCAGCTCTCCCAACACCATTTGTTGAAGAGGCTGTTATTGCCCCATTTTATGCTTCTGCCCCCTTTGTCGAATATTAGATGTCCATAGAGACCTGGGCTTATTTCTGGGCTTTCTATTCTGTTCCACTGGTCTATGGGTCTGTTCTTATGCCAGTACCAGATTGTTTTGAGTATAGTGGCTTTGTAGTAGAGTTTGATGTCCGGTATTGTGATCCCTCCTACTTTGTGTTTCTTTCTCAAAATTGCTGCAGCTATTCGAGGTCGTTTATGGTTCCATATAAATTTTTGAAATGTCTGTTCTATTTCTGTGAAATACGTCATTGGTATCTTAATAGGGATTGCGTTGAATCTATAAATTGCTTTTGGTAGTATGGACATTTTAAGGATATTAATTCTTCCAATCCATGTGCACGGTATATGCTTCCATTTATTTGTGTCTTCCTTAATTTCTTTTTTCAATGTAAGAGACAACCACTGCTTTGGGGCGAAAAAATGAAATAATCTCACAATTTAAAAAATAAAAGACACACTAGATACAGCAAGAGATAACTATAGTTAGCAATGTCTCTTAAATGCAATAAATTTCCAAAGTAAACACTTCAGAAGATCAAGGCAGTCATTCTCTTCATTGTGCAGTCCTCCCTGAGTCACCAGGCACCTAAGTGTCTGCCCATACACAGGACCATGGCAGCGTCATGTTATACTCATTTGGTATCTGTCTCTGTCTCTCTAGCTCCTTTGACATATTGCATAGCGACTTATGCAGTGCTCACCATGTGGTTAGGACATTTAATATTCAGTTTTTAGTATCATAAAGGTTTTGGGTGAAATGCAAATATTATACGTCACTTCTGTGCTCCAATTCAAAAATAATAGGAGATATGGGTTGTTTTTTTCTCACCAAGTGTTTTATAGCCATTGTTGTTGTTTTTTTACCTGAAAGGATGATTCTTCCCTTTCATTTCAAAAATAATTATATCAGACAGATATAGTACTGAAGTACAATCAAGCTTTTGAAAACAAAATTACCTGTAACAATAAATCTAATCTGAAAACCCAGTATTTTGCACAAATAATTCCTTAGCAAAGTCTTTTGCAGCTAAAATTGTCAGTCTTTAGGGTCTCCACACATTGTAATTATTGTTATCTCCACTCAGATTACCAATATGAATGGTGAAGCCCACTGTATTCTACTGAATGGTGATAAAGTACACACACACACACACACACACACACACACACACTTCAGTACATTCTAATACAGCAACCATGTCACTATGCCTTAGATCCTACACAGAAATATCCAGGGTTTCACCACCAGGTGTTATAGGGGCGTTATCACGTATAAATCCTATTTCTTCAAGCATTTTTTAACATAGTGTCTCTCTGGATTCAATCACAGTTAATTAAGTGATAGAAATTTTGATTGCTAAATCAGGATAATTTCTCACTTCTCTAATGAGACACATAGAAGAAAAAAAGACTTGATTCTTATCTTTTTAATTAAAACAAAACTAAAAACAAAATTAGAGTTGACCCTGTTTTGCCATCAAATAATTTCACAATTTCAATTTCCCATTTTCCTCTTCAAAAGATTCCAAACATTCTGTCTGTGACATCCTAGAATCTAGTGAGTCTAATAGAATCTCATGAAAGTGATTGAATTTGGCATTCAGAGACCTAGATTAAGTTGAAAAGGAAGAGCAACAGGGGACAAAATGGTTGCTACCCCAACCAAATAAACATGTCCAAGGCTTCCACAATACAAACAATGTGGTGTTGGCATGTGACTAACATCAGATCAATGAAAAAGAAGAGAGAATCCAGACATAATTGCTTGTAGTGTACAATCAAAGTGGAGCCACAAATTAAGTGGGGAATATGAGCATGTTAATAAAGTGGTACCAGGATAACTGGAAAGTAATATGGAAAATAACAGAAATTGAACTCATTTCTGCCACCAAAAGCCAGTTACAATTCCAAAGGAATTAGAAACTTAAATGTAAATTAAAATAAAATTACACGATACAAACACTTGTGAATTTTTCTATAAACTAAAGTAAGGGAAACTCTTCTCCCACTCAAAATCTAAAAGCAATAAGGAAACTAACTAATGAAAGTGACCACATACAGGTTAAAAACTCATGGCAAATATAACTTCAGAAGCAAAATTAAAAGATCTATGCCATTTTTTAAAAAAACAGGGAAGAGGGGAGAAGATGGCGGAGGAGTGAATGGGAGTCACGCTGACCTCCTCACAAGACCAAACTGGAATTGCAACTAAATAATGGAGTAATCACCTGGAAAACAATGGAACGATAGTAGGAGAGGAGCCTTGGTGCCGCGGACAGTGGATTCGACTCTCACACATCCCAATGGGTGAGAAGGGCGGTGGAGGCTCAAGAGGGTGGGCTGGGTGCCCACGGACACTAGCACCAGAGGGACATTGAAACGGCCAGTTTGCTACCCCCGAGAAGAACAGGGTCTGAATCATAAACAGGGATCTCTAAACTACTCCAGCTAAAACCAAGAAAATACAGACAAAACGCAACCCTGAAAAGCTTAGGGGTGCTCTCTGCCAGAGACAGGTGGCTGGGATTGCAAAGAGATATTTAAAGGGCCAACGCAAAAATTGCAGTGGCAGCCACCCTCCTTGATCTCTGTGTAGAGGTGGCAGCAGGGTGGGCTGGTGCCTGGGAAAAGACTGGTGAGGAAGACTTTATGAAGAGAACTGAGACGGTGGCCAGTGGAGCCCGGAGATAACGAACCTCCCACTCTGCAGCTTCCATCTCGCTCGGGCATAAGGGAATCAATTAACCTGCCTTTTGTGCGCTCTGCACACAGCTTGTACACAAGTGAGCTGCGGGGCTGAGTGCAGACTGGCTGGGAGAGCCTTGAGGAGAGACTGGTGACGGAGGGGTTGGGGAAAGAATGGAAGGAGGAACCAGGGAGTCCTGACTCCCTCCCCATTCTGTAGTCTCCATTGTGGGCTGGAAAGGCACAACCCCAAAGAGGCAGAAGCAGGGTGCGCAGGAACCAGACTGCCTGCGATTGAAACACAGTCCACACAGGGGGTGGATCCTTGGCCAAAGGGGTCACAGAACTGCCCAGAGGCCCCTGAGGAGAGACTAGAAACAGAGGCGTTGGGGAAAGAACAGGAGGAGGAACCGGGGAGTCCCGACTCCTTCTCCTTGCCTTAGTCTCCATTGCGCGGGAAGAGGCCACACCCCCAAAGAGCCAAAAGCTGAAAAGCACGCATAGACAACCCAAAACCACCCAGTGCAGGCACGCACACTTGCACCAAGTGACCGGCGAGGGTTGGCGAGTGTGTGTGTGTGACCCACGCAGGCTGGGGAACACTTGCTCCGGCCTGCAAGGCCTCCCACAGATTGGCACCGATATGGCCTGCGAGAGAGTGAACAGAGCAGCAAGGGCAGGCGTAAATTGACCCGCTGCCAGGGATTGCGGAGCAGCCCACAAAATTAGTAGAGCTGCCCAGAGTCCCTAAAGGAGAGACTGGAGACAGGATTAACCGGAGAGTCCTGGAGCTGACTTCCTCCCATTTCCGTAGTCCCCATTTGGCAAGGGCAAGCAACGTACCCAAAGAGCCAAAAGCCGGGAAAACACACAATAGAAGACCCTAAACTTACCAGTGCCGGGGAGCTCGCCGGCCAGGGGGGGCTAGATGAGTACATGAGGTCACGAATAAGCCCCCTGGTCTGGGGCAAGCACATGCGAGCCCAGGCAGGCCGAGGATCCTGCCCCGCCGGGAGCGCGCTCAAGGAGCCCACGTGAGAGTGCAGAGAGATCCCAAAAAATAGCCCAGACCTGACCGAAGGGGTCACAGAGCTCCCCAAAACAGGAATCAGACACAGACAGTAGAATCCTGGAAGGTGCAAACAAACAACCCAAGGTCATATAGCGTCAACAACTGACATCATCAGAGGCAGGCCCAGAAAGAAAAGGACAAAAATACTTAACAGACTCTCACAAAAATGGGAAGAAAAGGAAGTTCCCCCCAAATGAGTGGAAAAGGGGACTCCCCACAGAGAGACCTAAATGAAATAGAGGCAAGGGAACTATCAGATACTGAATTCAAAACAATGGTTCTAAGGAAGCTCAATGAGCTCAGCCAGCTCAAAGAGAACTATGAGAAACTGCAGAGAAACTATTAGGATCTTACAGCAAACTATATCAGCCTGGAAAAGGACATAGAAACTATCAAGAAGACACAAGAGGATATGAAGAATACCATTTCTGAATTGAAGAACACAGTCAAAGGAATCCAAAGCAGGCTGGATGAAGCCGAGGATCGAATCAGTGAGATGGAGGATAAGGTAGAAAGAAGCTCCCAGAAGGAACAAGGAATGGAAAAACGGCTCAAAAAGAATGAAGAGGCATCTAGGGAAATGCAGGACAACCTGAAACACAATAATACCAGTAAAATAGGGGTACCAGAAGGAGGAGAAGAGGAGCAAGGGATACAGAACCACCTCGAAAAAGTAATGATGGAAAATTTCCCTAATTTGAGGAGAGAAAGGCTCTCATGAATCCAAGAGGCACAGGGGACCGACCCCACTCAAGAGGGAGTCAAAGAGGTCCACTCCAAGACACATCATCATTAAAATGGCAAATGTCAAAGACAAAGAGAGAATCCTCAAGGCAGCAAAGGAGAAGGAGAAAGTAACATACAAGGAGGCCCCGATATGCCTAGGAGCTGACTTCTCAACAGAAACACTACAAGCCAGAAGGGAATGGCAACAAATATTCCAAGCCATGAATTCAAGAGCCTACAGCCAAGGCTGATTTACCCAGCTAGGCTCTCCATTAAAATAGAAGGGGAAATACGGAGTTTCCCAGACTAGAGAAGACTAAAAGAATACATCTCTACCAAACCAGCATTCCAAGATATGCTAAGGGGATTGGTTTAAGCAGATGAAGGAAAAGAATGAGAGAGAGAGGAACACAGGTACAAAGAGAAAAGGTGAGTAAGTTTCTATCAGTCATATCTCTCAATGTGAATGGACTAAATACCCCAATCAAAACACAGGGTAGCTGAATGGATAAGAAAACATGACCTACATATATGCTGCCTACAGGAGACCCACCTCAGAGCAAGAGACCTCCACAGATTGAAAGTAAAGGGATGGAAAAAAATATTCCAAGCAAATGGGCAAGAGAAAAAGGCCAAGGTTGCCATACTTGTATCAGACAAAGTAGATTTCAAAACAAAGGCCATAAAAAGAGACCCAGAGGGGCACTTTATAATACTTAAAGGAAAAATCTACAAAGAAGACATCAACATTGTAAACTTATATGCTACCAGTATAAGAACGCCCAAGTTTATAAGGAAATTGCTGGATGACTTCAAAAAAGATATAGACAGCAACACACTGATAGTAGGGGATTTCAACACCCCACTGTCAAAAATGGACAGATCTTCCAAACAAAACATTAATAAACATATTGTGGTGCTGAATGACACACTGAATCAAAGAGACTTATCTGACATATAGAGAACCTCACAACCCAAAGAAGAAAAATACACATTCTTTTCAAATGCTCATGGCAGTTTTTCAAAGATAGAGCACATGATAGGACACAAATCAAACCTCAGGAAATTCAGGAAAATTGAAATAATACCAAACTTTTTCTCAGACCACAAGGGATTGATACTGGAAATCAACCTTAAAGAGAAACTTCAAAAACTTGCAAACTCATGGAGACTGAACAGTACACTATTAAACAATGAGTGGGTCAATAATGAGATAAGAGAAGAAATCAAAACATTTCTGGAAACAAATGAAAATGAACAGACAGCAGTCCAAAACCTATGGGACACAGCAAAGGTGGTCCTGAGAGGGAAGTTCATAGCAATACAGGCTTACCTAAAAAAGATAGAAACATTTCAAATAAAAGACCTAACACTACAACTTCAAGAATTGGAGAGACAACAACAAATGAATCCCAGAGCAAGAAGAATGAAGGATATAGTCAAGATTAGAGCAGAACTCAATGACATAGAGACAAAAAGAACAATTCAGAGGATCAACCAATCCAGAAGCTGGTTCTTTGAAAAGATTAATAAAATTGACAAGCCTTTAAGCAGACTCATCAAGACAAAAAGGGAGAGGACCCAAATTAATAATATCAGAAATGAAAGAGGAGAAATAACAACTGATACCACAGAAATAAAAATGATCATCAGAAACTACTATGAACAATTATGTGCCAAGAAATTTGAAAATCTTGATAAAATGGACAAATTTTTAGAGAAGTATAATCTTCCAACACTGAAGGAGGAAGAAACAGAAAGCTTGAACAGACCGATAACAGCTGGGGAAATTGAAGCAGTCATCAAGAAACTCCCAACACACAAAAGCCCAGGGCCAGATGGTTTCACAGGAGAATTTTACAAAACATTTAAGGAAGAGCTAACCCCTGTCCTTCTCTGACTATTCCAAAAAATCCAAGAGGAGGGAATACTCCCAGACTCTTTCTATGAGACCAGCATCACCCTGATCCCAAAACCAGATAAAGATCCTACAAAGAAAGAAAACTACAGGCCAATTTCGCTGATGAACATAGATGCTAAAATCCTCAACAAAATATTGGCAAACCGCATCCAGCAATACATTCAAAAGATTATCCACCATGATCAAGTAGGATTCATTCCAGGCATGCAGGGATGGTTCAATATATGCAAATCAGTAAACATGATACATCACATAAATAAAAGAAAAGACAAAAACCACATGATCATCTCGATAGATGCAGAAAAAGCATTCGATAAAGTACAGCACTCATTTATGATCAAAACACTCACCAAAATGGGAATAAATGGGGCATTCCTCAATGTAATAAAGGCCATATATGAAAAACCTACAGCCAACATCATACTCAATGGGCAAAAACTGAAAGCTTTCCCACTAAGATCGGGAACACGACAAGGATGTCTGTTCTCACCACTTCTTTTCAACATTGTATTGGAAGTCCTAGCCACAGTGGTCAGACAAGAGAAAGAGATAAAAGACATCCAAATAGGAAAGAAGGAAGTAAAGCTATCATTGTTTGCAGATGACATGATAGTGTACATAGAGAACCCTGTAGACTCTACCAAAAAACTCCTCAACCTAATAAGTGAATTTGGCAAAACAGCAGGAAACGAAGTCAACATTCAGAAATCAAAGGCATTTTTGTACACCAGCAATGCAATAGAAGAAGAAGAAATCAGAAAAAAAAATACCATTCAATATAGCAAGAAGAAAAATAAAGTACCTAGGCATAAATTTAACCAAAGACATAAAAGACCTGTACGCAGAAAACTATACAACATTGAAAAAAGAAATTAAGGAAGACACAAATATATGGAAGCGTATACTGTGCTGATGGATAGGAAGAATTAATATCATCAAAATGTCCATACTACCCAAAGAAATTTATAGATTCAACGCAATCCCTATTAAGATACCAATGACACATTTCACAGAAATAGAACAGACATTTCAAAAATTTATATGGAACCATAAACGACCCCGAATAGCCTCAGCAATTTTGAGAAAGAAAAACAAAGTAGGAGGGATCACAATACCAGATATCAAACTCTCCTACAAAGCCACTATACTCAAAACAATTTGGTACTGGCACAAGAACAGACCCATAGACCAGTGGAACAGAATAGAAAGCCCAGAAATAAGCCCAGGTCTATATGGGCATCTAATATTCGACAAAGGGGGCAGAAGCATAAAATGGGGCAATAACAGCCTCTTCAACAAATGGTGTTGGGAGAGCTGGATGGCTACATGCGAAAAATTGAAATTGGATCATCAGCTGACACCATACACAAAAATAAACTCAAGATGGATAAAAGACTTAAATATAAGTCGCAACACCATCAAAGTCCTAGAGGAGAACATTGGCAGGAAACTCTCAGATATCCCACGCAGCCATTTTTTCACTGATATGTCTCCTAAAGCAAGGGACATAAAGGAAAGAATAACCAAGTGGGACCTCATCAAAATAAGGAGCTTTTGCACGGCTAAAGAAAACATCAGCAAAATGAAAAGGGAGCCAACCATTTGGGAAAATATATTTGCTAATGATACATCAGATAGAGGTTTGATCTCCAAGATATATAAAGAACTCACTCGACTCCACTCCAAGAAGACAAACGATCCAATCAAAAAATGGGCAGGGTACCTGGGCAGATGCTTTTCCAAGGAGGAGATACAGAGGGCCCAGAGGCATTTGAAAGGATGCTCATCATCACTAGCCATCAGAGAAATGCAGATCAAAACCACCATGAGGTATCACCTCACACCGGTCAGAATGGCCATCCTAAACAGATCAACAAACAACAGGTGCTGGCGAGGCTGTGGAGAAAAGGGAACTCTAGTACACTATTGGTGGGAATGCAGACTGGTGCAGCCACTGTGGAAAGCAGTGTAGAAATTCCTCAACAAGCTGAAAATGGAACTGCCTTTGGATCCAGTGATTCCCTTGCTGGGACTATACCCTAAGAACACCAAAACACCAATACAAAAGAACCTCTGCGCTCCAATGTTCATAGCAGCACAATTTACAATAGCCAAGTGTTGGAAGCAAACTAAATGCCCATCAGTAGATGATTGGATCAAAAAGTCATGGTACATATACACAATGGAATACTACTCAGCAGAAAGAAAAAAAACTACTAATCTTCGCGACAGCATGGATGGAATTGGAGAGCATTATGCTAAGCGAAATAAGCAAGGGGGCGAAAGACAAATACCATATGATCTCGCCTATAAGTGGAACCTAACCAACAATACAAAGATGCAAGGAAAATAAGACCAGCAACACTGAAAGGAAAAGAAATCAACAGAGACAAGAGGGAAGGAGGGAGTGGGGGCGGGGACAAGGAAGGGAAGGGGAAAGTCAAGGAACATATAGCAAGGACTCATGGACAAAACCAGAGGGGAAGAGCTGAGGGAGGGATGGAGGGAGGGGGCAAGGGAAAGTGGTGGGGAGTTGGCAGAGACAAATGTATTTGAAAAAATAAATTAAAATAAAATTTTAAAAAAATAAGATAAAAAAAAAACAGGCCATGGATATGAACAGAGAGTTTCTGGAAAAAGCAATACAAATGGTCATCATATATATATATAGGACTTAAATATGAGAAGCTCATAATTAAAAGAATAGTTCGTTTTAATAGAAATATGAATTAACATCATGTAGATATACAATATCCTCTTTGTCAAAATGACAAAAAAAAAGAAGCAAGACATTTTTATGGTAAAGCTAAAGAGAAATAGACACATATATGTTACTAAAAAGAACCCAAATGTTACAAGCACATGCAGAGCAAATTAGCAAAATTACATATGTATTTATGCTTCCCCTCTTCTAAGAATCTATCTCAAAGATAAAATTGTAAAATATAAAATATATGCATATGATATAAAGTGGCAAAAAGTCAAAACAACCTAAATATTTATCAAAACAGAATGAACTGAATTGACTCTGAGACACTTAAAGTGAGTCACTACACATCTGTTTAAAAAATAAATATTTTCCCATAGGTGATCTCCAGGATATATTGTTAAATGAAAACAGCAAGTAGTAGAAACAGTTTTTAAACTCGCACTGTATTACTACTATTTATCTAAGAAAGGGAGGGTGTATGTGTGTGTGCATGCACATAGTGAGAGATTAAGCCTAATTAAATAAAATTATCACTTATATGAGATATGAAGAGACGTATAGAGAAAGGAAACAGATATAAAAATCTGTTTTATATCTTTTGCACAGGACAAGAAACTTACAAAATGAATCTGAATATTTTGACATTGTCAAGGAAGTTACCAAAAATTATTGAAATACTGTCAGAAGGACTCATGTACCATCTTGAAGTGGCTCCCATTGTAAAAAGATGAGTCATTTGGAGCACCAGTAAAAATAATCACATCAGTGGATTAAAATGAATAAAAGATGTTAGAAATCCAGGAATTTGTTATGATCATTTTAAAAATGGATCCCTTTGGAGGATGCTAGGAAGCCAACTCATTATTCTAAACACTGTTTTAAAAAAAAAGCAAAAAAGCAAGAATCATACAGATTTGTTGTCTTCCCAGTAAAAACTATACCTTGGGACAATCAAAAAGTTGATGAGAAAAAAAATTTCTCTAAGGAAGTATTGCAGATAACATATAAAGATGTCATGAAATAGTCAGAATATTACCATTTTGCAAACTCCTAAGTGGACTCTGGATCTGGGCAGTGACCCTCAATGGCAGCTAATATCACAGCAGTAGACAACTGTATATTCTGCCTTTCCTGATGGAAGCTTAGGACACCACTTATTAAGTGCTCTTTCCAAAAGTATAATCAAAATATTATCAAGCTTCTTAATCTAACCACCGGTACAGGAAACATACAGGGAATGGAGGAACAAGTTTTAGAAAAAGAAAATCAGAATACAATCAGCAATATCCAGAATGCAGGGATGTTCACAAAACAAATTACTGTTTCTTAAACAAATCAGTTTCAAGTAAATATTTAAAAATATAGGTATGGAGATCATTTGGGGGCAGTTATCAGCTGGGAAGGAGGATAATGAGGCAAAATGTGCAAGGATTAAAAAGCATAATTGGTAGGTACAAAATAGACGGGGGGGACATTAAAAATAGTATGGAAATGGAGAAGCCAAAACCCTTCTATGCATGACCAATGGACATGAACTAAGAGCGGGGACTGCTGGAGGGAAGGGGGATACCAGATGGAGGGGGGAAAAGAAGGGAAAGTGGGACAACTGTAATAACATAATCAATAATTTATACTAAAAAGAGGAAATGTAACCTATAAAATAAAAACATCCATTAAGAGACCTACTAACAGAATGCAGTGTGTGCACCCTGTTGGAATCCAAATTCAAACCAGCGTCATACAACCTAATCAATAAACAAATAAAAGGTGTAAGAAAATACTAACTAGATATTTGATGATGTTAAGGCATTACTGGAATTTTTAAGTGTATGAACATGGCACTGTGACTATGTCCTTTGAGAGTTCTTTTCTTTTGAATCACATACTCAGATATTTATAGATGAACTGATATGATGTCTGTGATTTGCTTCAAAATATTCCTGGGGGCAGACAGTAAATGAACGTAAATGGATTTAAGTGTGGTAGTGAGCTGATGGTGCTGGGGTTCAATAATGGGTACATTCAAGTGCCTGTACCTTTCTCTCTACAATGTGTGTTTAAAATTATCCATAATACAATATTGTCACTACGAGAAACAGTATAAATTTTCCTCAAAAATTAAAAATAGAACCACCATCATCCAGCAATCCTACATCTAGATATTTATCCAAAAGAATTAAAATTAGGATCTCAGAAAGCTATCTGCACCCCTATGTTTATTGCAGCATTATTCACAATAGCCAAGATGTAAAAACAACCTAAATGTCCGTTGATGGATGAATGGATAAATAAAATGAGGTGCATACATACAATATACATAAATTATTATGGGGTAAATCAAGAAATGGCTCCTCTGCCTAAGATTGGTTCAGAGTGGTCAGCAGCCATAAAGAGCAAAGGAAATAGCCTGTATCTGGAATACCTGCCTTTGTACCAGTACAAAGTCCCCTGTGTTTATCACAACGCTGTAGCGTTTTCTCACAGTACTGTGGCTCCTTCCCTGCTGCCATTGCTCCCTCCCTAACACTATAAGAAACACCAAGGTTAGAGGTGAGAAGTGGTCACCCATGCACCTACCCACCACTGTCAGTGCACTCCTCTATAATGTGAGTAATAAATGGCATGTCCACAGCATATTCACATCCACTGGTCCTCTGGGTAGGGGTTTTTTGGATTACCATGAACACAAGGGCTGTGTAGCTCCCTGGTTTGGAGCTCCCACATTACAATTGGTATCATCGGCACTGTAGTATATTATGGAAATATACCCCTGTTTAGTTGACAAGAGTGCCAGCATGCCAGGTGGAGAAGCCCCGGGGGGAATCCTGGATATAGCATGGTGGGGGTTGGGGAATCCTGAGAATGGCAGATGGAATCCTGGGGTGGTGAACCAGCATCAGGCGGAAGCCCCCAGCACTCCCATGGGCCTTGCAGAGGACTTGTGCTGGAAAAAGGAAGAAGCTGCCAAAGAGAAAGTAAGGCAGTTAGAGGGTGAGATTATGTTAAAAATGAAAATGAGGAGATACGATTCCAAGGCTACTCTACTCCAGTAACTTCTTGAAATTTGCCTTTGCTTTAGATTTTTGTTCTTGTTTCTGTTTTGAAAGGAATGGCTTAGTCTCAATCTCCAACTGTTTTGCCAAAGGTCTCGTAAATGGGGTAAGATCTCTAATGCATAAGCATTCATGTAGTTACATCGTAGAGATTCTACTCAGAAAGGATTTAAATTGATGGTTTAAAGAGGGAGGAAGATTTCATTCCCCTCTCAGACAGTAAAACTCTGAGAGAAAAGCAGGGGAAATGAGTCTTTTAAACACTCCAAATTCTCCTTCTAGAGGCCCAGGAGATGAGGTCCCAGGAACGAGTCCAGGGCTGATACCTCCCTTGAGTCTTCAGCCCCTGTAAAAGTTGTCAAGTTCACAAGATGACAAAACAGCTTACTTTTGAGCACATTAAAATAATCACCAAAAATAAAAATGTGAGGGTATTTGCCAATGGGGAATAAAATACTGTTTCTGAAAATTATGAAATGTAGTCATAAATCTGTCAATCTAAAGAATGCTAATTACTTTTAATTGTCACTAAAAATTGGAGGTTCTAATTAAGTTGGGAAAAAATATGATTTTGGTAATAAAAGATATAAGTTATGGCAATATATTTTGAATGAAATAGAATTAAAAGTAGATTTTTCTAATTTCTGGATGCATTAAAAGGGCTAGGAAACTAAAAGGGACCAGGAAAATTGCAGAGAGTCTGTGCCAATTGAAAAACGATTGTGCAGAGGAAATATGCAAAAATACAAGCAAATCAGAAAATCTTGTGCTTTATATGTACAGCCTTTCTGTGTTCAGTCTTCATGTGTGTGGTCTGTGCATGATTTGTTCATCTGTGTGTTACATGTGGTACATTTTCTGCTTCTGGATGGCGTAACTAGAGTATAATATTTTAATGGCCTAAGGAAAATAAACACTTATAGATATTAAGCAGGATCCTGTGGTCTGGACAAATTATTTGATGTGTAAACTGGTTTTAAGTTTAATTAATGCATTTTTGAAGTTATTACAACAAAAAATTTGTTGTTTTACAAGTTTATATTTACAAATATATATTTTATTATACTCTTTATATGATATTATAAGTTTATAGTATACTCTTTAGTATAAGTTTGTTTGACACCCATCCTAAGGTTCAAATTTTAAGAGACTTTAGCTGAGAAATGATTTTAGGGTATTTCAATGGACCCCTGGGAGAGCTCAAGGATATGTTCCCCATGTTTTATAAAAGAGAAATTTTTGAACTAATTAGGCCTATTTAATATGCTTAAAGTACATGGGAAGCTTTGTCAAGTAAAGAAATAATAAGTATGTTCTATTTGTATATGCATATTTTTATTATTAAAGTAGAGGTTCTAGAGATTATGTAAATTCTGATATACTTTTATTTGTAATGTTAGTTTATTATCTTAAAATGTTGTTACAGGAAAGCAAATTCCTTCATCAATAGCATTATAACCAAATCTGTAACCATGTCATTTTAAGCTCTGTAATTTAAAAACATTCATTGTTTTTGCTCTAATGTATTGCAAAAAAAATATTATGTCTTTAGAGGGGTTCATGAAGAGGACTCTGACTTCTTTTGGATTACATATTTCTGAGAATGGGCTTCAGATCATACCTAAAATGAGTGAAGATTACTGGAGTTCTTTGAAATGACTGGATTTATAGAGGTGCTTGCAGATGATCACGATGGGCAAAAGTAATTATAGCAGATAATAAACTGAAGATAATTATAGCTTTTATAACGTTTAGTTGAAAATGTTGCTGTTTTTTGTTAATTTTATTTTTAAATCATGTTTATTCTATTACAGTTGTGTCAATTTTTCCCCCTTTGCCCCCCTCCGTCCATCTCATTCTGCCCCCCCAACAGTCAATTCCCACTCTGTTGTCCATGTCCACAAGTCATTCCTACATGTTCTTTGTTTACTTCCTTCTCCTTCTTTCCAGCATTGTTCTCCTTCCCCATACCCTCTGGTCACTTTCAGTCTGTTCCATGTTTCCTTGCATGTGGTTTATTTTGTTTGTTAGTTCATTTTGTTGAATAAATTCCACTTATAGGTGAGATTATATGGTATTTGTCTTTCATAGACTGGCTTATTTCACGTAGCATAATAATCTCCTGTTCCATCCATGTTGTTGCAAAAGGTTGGAGTTCCTTCTTTCTTCCCTTATTTTAATGTAGATTGATTTTATTTATTTTTTTAAGTCAGGATCCATTATAAAATATTAAAAAATTTAAATCCATTATCAAGTCTCAGCAATTATGACATCAGCAGAGAAATAATCAAGTAGAAAAATGAAATAAAATGAGCATTCTAGAAACAAATGTATATATCTTTCTAACAATGTAATATATTATTAAATTGATATTTCAAATCCATGGAGAAAAAATGATTATTCAACATATAAGGGGCATGGATCACTATTATTGAAATTAAGCAAATATAGAGGTTTTTATAATTTTATTTTAATTTATTTTTTCAAATACATTTGTCTCTGCCAACTCCCCACCACTTTCCCTTGTCCCCTCTCTCCTTCCCTCCCTCAGCTCTTCTCCTTTGGTTTTGTCCATGAGTCCCTGCTATATGTTCCTTGACTTTCCCCTTCCCTTCCTTTTCCTCGCCCCCGCTCCCTCCTTCCCTCTTGTCTCTGTTGATTTCTTTTCCTTTCAGTGTTGCTGGTCTTATTTTCCTTGCATCTTTGTATTGTTGGTTAGGTTCCACTTATAGGTGAGATCATATGGTATTTGTCTTTCGCCCCCCGGCTTATTTTGCTTAGCATAATGCTCTCCAATTCCATCCATGCTGTCTCAAAGTTTAGTAGTTCTTTTTTTCTTTCTGCTGCATAGTATTCCATTGTGTAGCAAATATAGAGTCTTATTTCACACATTAAACAAAAAATATTCAGGTAAGTTAAATATCAATATGTAAAATTTAAGGAGTTTTAAGAGAAAATACAAAATAATATTTTTCTTACCCTGAAGTAACATATTCAAAGACAGAAGCTATAAAGTAAAATATTGACAAAAAACTATATTAAACATCTAAGACTATGCACTATTATTCATGTAAAAAATATTAAAGGACAAATAACAGAATAGGAAAATATTTGTAACACATCTATAAAACAGCAAATAGTTTTTTTATGGAAAAAATTTTACAAACATTTAATCAAAAAAATGGATAAAGAGTACCTAAAAGTCATTTAAAGCTTTTTTAAACAATAATAGATATACGCAAAAAACATACAAAACAGGTTTAGCTTCAACAAATAATAAAGGAACAATTAAAATAACATCATTATCACAATCAGATTAAGTATTAAAAATATTGGTAATATCAAGTATTGGTGACTGTGAAAGGAACTGGATATTCACAGACTCTTTTTCTTCATCTCAGAGCAGTTCCTTTAACATATTTTACAATGCTGGTTTGGTGCAGGTATATTCACTTAGCCTTCTTTTGTCTGAGAAGTTCTTCATTTCCCCTCTCCTTTCAACTGAGAGTCTTGCTGTGCAGAGCAGTCTTGGCTATAGGCCTTTCTTTTTCATTCTTTGGAATATTTCTTGCCATTCCCTTCTGGCTTGTAATGTTTCTGTGGAGAAGTCAGCTGCTAGCCGTATCAGGGCTCCCTTGTATGTTACTACCTGTTTCTCCTTTGCTGCCTTTAGGATCATCTGCTTGCCTCTGATATTTGCCATTGTAATAATGATGTGTCTTGGAGTGGGCCTCATTGGGTTCCTCTTAAATGGGACCCTCTGTGCTTCCTGGACTTGTGTCACTTTTTCTCTCCTCCAATTAGGAAAGTTTTCCATCAGTACTTTTTCAAATAGGTTCTCTAGCCCTTCCTCATCCTCTTCTCCTTCTGGTATCCCTATTATATGGATGTTACTATATTTCAGGTTGTCCTGCATTTCCCTGAATGCCTCTTCATGCTTTTTGAGTCTTTTTTCATTTTCTTGCTCTTTCTGGGAGCTTTTCTGTACCTTGTCCTCCAGTTTGCTGAGGTGGTCCTCAGCTTCATCTAGCCTGCTTTGGATTCCTTCTACTGTGTTCTTCAATTCAGAAATTGAATTCTTCATTTCCTCTTGTCTCTTATTGATAGTTTCTATGTCCTTTTTCATGGTGATATAGTTTGCAGTAAGTTCCTCATAGTTTACCTGTAGCTTTTTGTAATTCTCTCTGAGCTCACTGAGCTCATTGAGCTTCCTTAGAACCATCGTTTTGAAGTCAATCTCTGATATTTTATTTGCCTCTATTTCATTTAGTTCTCTTTGTTGGAATTCTTCCTTTCCCTTCAAGTGGGGGGTGTTTCTATTATTTCCCATTATTTGTGAGACTCTTCTTTTTTGCTTCTGCTTCTTAAATTGATCTGTCTTGATTTACTGACTTTGTGGTGTGAACTTCTATGGTAGGAGACCGCTGGGTTTTTTCTTTCTTTCTTTCTGGATCTGCTTCTGATTATGTCAGATGTTGACCCTCTCTGACCTTAGGCAGTCTGTTTGAGACTTCCAGGAATCCACTGCCTGTGGTTGTCTCCTTCAGCTGTTAATCTAGTCATTCTGCACTCAGCAGGCCAGCTTAGAGACACCGTAAGATGAGGCGGAGTCCCTCCTGGGAGCCAGGTTATGGGCCCACTCATGCTGCTGCCACACAGGGGAGTGGTCTGCCTGAGCCAGATGGCTGCTGCCTTATGGAGAATGAGTCAGCACTGGGATCCTGCTGGCTACTCTCTCTGTTCTCTCCCCAACGCTTACATCTCCAGTCTCTCCTCAAGTGTTTCTAGACCTCTCTGTGCCCCATTTAGCCAGGGATCTACTATATGTGGCTGCCACTCTGTGCTCAGTTGTAAGGTTTTCGCACTACTGGGCTTTGGCAGAGCTTCGTGGGAGCAGGGCTCTTGGGTCTGCTCATATGGTTGTTGCTCAGGGGAATGGTCTGCCTGAGCAAGATGGTTGCTGCTGCACGGGGGTTGAGTCAACACCAGGATCCCCTCAGGCTACTCTCGCAGCTCTCTCCCCAAAGCCTCCTTCCCCAATCTTTCCTCAGATGTCTCCAGCCCACTCTGCCCCTGCTTTTGCTGGAGACCAGGGTAAGTGGCTGCATATAAAACTGTATGTGTTGGCCCTTTAAACAGCGCTTGCATCTCTAGCCACCCATCTCTGGCAGAGAGCAACCCTGCACCTTTTGCAGCTGGCTGTTATCCATGTACTTTTTGGGCTCTGGTGCTGTAGCCTGGAGATCCCCACTTATGATTTAGACCCCGCTTTTCTCAGGGAGATCCAGTTGGCCCTTTCAATATCCTTCTGGTGCTGCCACCCATGGGTGCTCAGCCCACCTTCTCGAGTCTCTACCACACTCATTACCAGTTAGGTTGTGCTAAAGCTGATTCTTCTGTCTGTCCGATGTAATAAGGCTCTTCTTTCGCTATTGTTCAGTTTTTTGTTCTAGGTGGTTTCTCCACAGTTTAGTTGTAATTCCAGGTTGGCCCTGGGAGGAGGTCAGTGTGACTTCTACTCACTCCTCCACCATCTTGATTCTCAATTGAAAATATTTCTAATTTCAATCATTTGTTTTTAAGACTTAAGAAAACTCTGGTTCTTAAAGCAATTTTGTAAAATATACTTTCATAACTAATACTGAGGCATTTATATTTTTCACCCTGTTTGATCCCTCTGGTATTTGGAAACACTTAATGAGTATTATCATTATTTTCATGGCATTTTTATGTTTGTTTGCATAAATCCAATAGGAATCTGATTTCTTCATAACGGGATGTATAAAGTCAGTTCCCAATTATGATTTTATTAACCAAGTCTTTTTCTGGACTGTCATGATCAAAAGAGTCATGCCTGGACTCTCAATGTCACCAGAAAGCCTTAACAAATTAATATTGACTCTGAAGCCAATAAAAGCCCCATGGTGTCCTGGCTGGTGTGGCTTACAGATTGAGTGCTGGCCTGCAAGCCAAAGAGTCACCAGTTTGATTCCCAGTCAGGGCACATGTCAGGGTTGTGGGCCAGGTCCCCAGTATGGGACACATGAGAGGCAACCACACATTGATGTTTCTTTCCCTCTCTTTCTCCCTTCCTTCCCTCTCTAGAAATAATAAAATATTTTTTTTTAAAGCCCCATAGAGAAATGGCCTGGTACCTTTCTTAGTCATGTGATTCATGGCAGTCTTACCAGGTAAGGAGTAGAGGTTGCTTTCCAGAAAGTTGTCAAGGGGAGAACCTCAAGACATTTTAGGGATCTCAAGAATTTGAGAAACTCACCCAAATCTGCAGATACTGCAGGCAAAACCTAATGACGATTGTGTGGCTTGGCCTTCAGGTCCAGAGAGGCTAATTAAAGCTCAATCTAGGGATGTTTTGTAACTTCCCAGTAAAGTAGAATTAAGAAAGCCCATATGATCAATTTCTATTCCTGTTTTGTTTATGCAAACAATCAGGCCAAATTGAAACTGGACTTAATGCAATAAATAATTTGGTCTTGATCTGGCTCTTTGATAAAAATGAGGGTTATTTTAAGAGAAAATTATGTTTCAATAAAATCTCATACATAATTATGGAAATTAGACTCTAATGCAGTGAATTATCTGTAAAATTTTATTTCTCACCTATGAACTAGAATGGATCCTGAATTTTTCTAGTTTTTCTCTCCAGAGACATTTAAACTACAGAAAAAGAAAATCTATCAGATTGCCATTACTTAATTTCATTACAGCAAAAGCCTTGCATTTGGAAGTCTCTTCTGACAATCTTGCAGATTCAAAAGCTAGTTTGTGATTTTCTGTGTTCATTAACCTTTGTGTTCTTTCTGTTTTCATACCTGCTTGCTTGTTTACACAGTATATAACTCACTTTAGAAGCTTGTCTGCATTGCCACCCCCTAAAAAGACTCTCACCAGTTTGGCAGAATGGATTTGTTGTCAGGATTAGATGGTTGAATTGGATGTAACCATTCCTTATCAAGATGAGGATCCTTCAGGTGTTCTATCCTATCCCTACATTAGAAGAATGAGCTAACAGCCTCTCTGTTCCAGTCTCAGATACCATTCCTTTACCTCTCTTAGATCAGGCAGGGACCTGGTTTCTCTGCCAAATACTTGAGGGTTGTCTGGTGGGGTAAAACAAGTCATGTCCTCCTTGACCTTCTCTACATCTTCCTTCTTCTCCTCCTCTTAGGGTATAGCCTATGCTGTGTTTATAGCATATGGATGCAACATGCCAATGCTCTCATCAGCCAGGGACTCCCCTGTCTGGAAGAACTAATGTGAAGATTGTGAAGCGGAGGAGCAATGTTGGGGTGGAGTGTGGGGTAGCTCAAGACATGGATCCTCCACCTCAGAGAACAAGTGGCTTCCTAGTCATCAGCCATAAGGAGCAAGGAAAACAGCCTATATCTTGAGTCCCAGCCTTCTCAAAGCCCCTGAGTTTATCACAACACTGTAGCATTTTCACATGCTATTGCAGCTCCCTCCCTGCTGCCCCTGATACTTTCCTAATTCTATAAGTAGCACTAAGGCTGGAGGCAGGTGCAGTCACTCTCACACCAATCCACCACCATTGGTGCACTCCCCCATAAAGTGAATAATAAACAGCACATTCACAGCATGTTCACATCTGCTGATCCTCTGGGTGTTTTTTTATGTAATATCATGAACACAAATGCTATGTACCTCTCTGGTTTAGAGCTCCTGTGTTAAATTATTCAACCTTAAAAAAGAATAAAATTCTGCTAGGTGTGACAGTATGGATGAACCTGGAAGGCATTGTGCTAAGTGAAATAAAGAGACACAGAAGAACAAATAGTGCATTATTCCACTTATATGGAGATAAGAGGGTAAAGCTCATGTTAAGTGTTAAAGCCACAGGTCTTTTTGTAAAGCAAAAACAAATATCTATAATAAAAAGATTTTAAAAGGCCTACATACAAATCCTGGATCCATTGTCTGTCCTTTGTTTAATACTAAGCAAGCTACTTAAACATTCTAAGCTCCTATTTTTTAATATGTAAAAGGGATAAATAATAACATATTCATAGATTAGTTTTCCATCTCTACTTTTGGTTCTGGATAATGGTGAACTGAAAAGAGAAAGAGGTTTTGAAATCACAGGAGTCTCCTTTTTAAAATCTGTCATTATTTTATGACACTAGCTCTGTCCTTAACTTTTCTAAGCCCATTTTCTCCACTGTAAAATGAGAATCATATCATTGTTCTGAGGACTTTTTAAATGCAACAATGTATAAACAACACTTCCTCTACTTTATGAAGCCATTTTGATTCCCAGCTAGAAATCATGACTCACTCTCTTGACAGATTCACTTTGATTATTACTGTACTAGTAATATTCCTTGAATTATTATTTCACACTTACTTAAAATTGTACACTAGGCCCCTTGAAAATATAGATCATTCATATTGGCCACTTCACAGAAGGTATAGCACACACAGTTGAAGATCAATAAATTTTAATGAATTAAAAGTACCTTCAATAGATTAGACCCTACCTCTACAAACTGACTAATCTTCTGAAACTACTGATACTGAATGTTACTGCCATATATTACTTAAATATTTTTAAAAAGAACAAAGGATTCCTGAGAAAATCTCAGACTGTGTACTAGACAAACCACAAATGTGTTAGATAAAAAGCACAGTGATATTTGCAACCCAGGTTTATCAACACAGTGAACTGGTTGATAATTACATGGGGCAAGCAATGACTGTTAGCTCTAGGTTGGTCAGTTCCTTCATGCAATACAACATGTCACAGACTCTTCAGGAGAGAATTGTAAAGAAGCATAAAGTTTCAGCTTCATTACAAAACTTCTGTATCTGTGAAGAAGCACCATCTCATGTCCATGCTTCAAGGAAGAGCAGTGATTTCAGAGTGGTGGGTTTTTACATGGGTGCCATTCACTGCCAATTAGGTCAGTCATCAGCAGGACAGACGATTCTCCAGAATACAATGAATTCAGAAGACCCTATTTGAGGAGACAAATAAACCCACCTTAAATATAACCAAGAGATATTTCCATTTGAGAGTAAAACCCAGTTCCGGCACTCTGATGACATGGTGACAGCATAGTTTTTCCTTCTGAGAAGTATAAGGCCCTTTTCTCAGAAATCTTGGAGAAAGCCAAAAGCAGTTCAATTAAAGTGTCTAAATGTGGTCATGTGGTATTTATAGCTCAGCAGGATAGCTCTGCAGGACCTAGAGAGCTCAGCTGTGCACTTGTCCCAGAGTAGTTCCTAAAGCTTCTGGGAAGCCATACATTGTACAGATCCCTGTAGTGAAACTCACTCCTTGTGCTCTCCCTTGATGTTAACAAGCAAACACTAGAGTACAGTGCAGAGTAAGAGAGGCTTTCCCTCTAATTTAAAAGACCATGATCTGTAATTTCAAAGCCCATCAAACAGTCCTATAAAAATATGAGCTATGCATAAAGTTATGGGATCTATATCCAAAAAAATAAGACACATTTAAATCAAACTCAGTTCATTCTTCCAGAAGTAAAATATTTGAAAGATCATTGCAACATCATTAGTTCACCACAGAGTGACAGCTCATACTACACTAAAATCTTCACCCAATTGTGTACATCAAAACATATATGATGCCCAAACACAATTTCATTGACAAGCTACATCAAATATTTTACATACTGTGATATGGGGATTTTATGTCACTTCCTAGAAAATTTTATGTTTTATAAAGGAATCTGGAGCAATTTTTATATAATCCTTGGAGTTTTCTTCAACTTATATTATTACATACTGAAGTAAATTGAAATATACTGAGGTTTTATGCCACTAAAATATTTTATTGTTTCCATAGCTGGAAATGGGGAAAGGAGATGGGAAAGAGAGTAGAGAATGAGCCTGTCAGGGGACAAAACAAATCCATTGTGGTTACAATGTTGCCATAATCAAGAAAACTCATTTAAGAGAGAGAACTTGAAGAAAAAGTTGCATATGTTTAGGAAAGACTGCATTCACAACAAATCAGGGTTAATTTCTCCTTTTAAAAATCTGTTAAAAATAAAGATGAGCTTCTTCATCCATGAAGCAGAAATAATAATTCCTCCACACATGTCAAAAAATTCTTTTGTCACATTAAAAATTTTGTGACATTCAAAAAAAGAGCTAACATATGTAGGAAGGGAAAAGCTTTGTAAAACAAAGGAGCATAAACGTGTAAGAAACAGCCATAATGGTCCTTCCCCATTGGTCAAAGACCAATGTGGGGATTTTCCCAGGTGCTATTTCTAATTCAATTCTACATCCAGAAGCTAGTGAAATGGCAAGAAGGTGGGCCTATGAACTAACTGGATATGCTGTAAGTAACATTTGGATTGGCTCCATTTATCATCTGACCACAGCCACAGTTGTATTTTGGGTGACTGGAAGTTAGCAACAACCTAGAACCAGTCTAGTCATTCCCAGAGGTCTGAGTATTTTTCCCCAGTGTACAGTCACTTCAATCGACTTATTCAGCCTTGAAGATACATTGACAGTTTATACCTATGGTGATGCTGCAGGATTCTTTTTCAAAAGAATTGCTCTTCCCTTCAATCAAAGAGTTCTGCATCTATAAACAGGCTCAGATCTGGAAAACTAGTGGAATCACATGACCTTCCTCAAGAATTTAGGATTTTCTGTTATATTCTAAGAAATACTCTTATATACTTCCCATTTATCTTATTATTGGAACACCATGATCAATTATTTTCATTTTTGACAATAAAATTTCTCTTTTTATCAGAGATTTTCTTTGCCTTTTTTAGAAATTCATATAATTAGAATCACACAACATAAGTATAATATGTAGAGAAAATATATTTGTGTTCTGTTGGGGCTTTCTGAACAAATTTTGCTGCAACATGGTGCCTGGGATAAGAATAAGTCACTTAGAAAGGCTAAGAGTTAGTCGTTATAAAGTAATTTATAGTTGTATGGCTAGAAGGTTGACTCAGCTCCAGAGGTATATGTCTACTTTGTGAAAGGAATGAAACTCAGATCTAGGGAGTCTCTGGATTCTGTCATTTTTACCAAATAATAATGGTTGTTTGGTTGTTTGTTTGTATGTTTGGTTGGTTGGTTGGTTGATTGGTTGGCTGATTGGTCTGTTTTAGAAGAGAGCTTAACTGGAGTAAAGCCCCCAAATCTTCTTATCCTTTTATGGATTGAGGCTAAAATTCACATTAAGCTTTTTTAACCTTAGTTGGATTGCTTGGCATCCACCTATATACATACACAGTTCAGAGGTGAGCCAGAGACTTGAAGAGAGTTTATAGGCAGAAGGTTAGTTATCAGCTCCCTGGCTCTCCTCTCTTTGGGGGGTGAAATTCCCTTTACTTCCTATCTTCTATGGTCAACCCAAAATCTATTCTCTGATGTTTCAAGTCAGTAAGACTGCATGTTTCTATCAGAGTTTCAGTCCTCCAGCACAATGCTGACAGGAGTCTGTACTCAAAGGGTCAACCAGCATCATTCCCTTCTTCAAATACTTGTTTTTAATACTTTGGAGAGTTCATACCTATTATATGTAGAAGAGTTGGCCCAACAGGAATTACTCTGCTATTCCTGGATAAAAAAGCATCTCCAAACTGAGTTTTTACAAGGCTGAGAAAAAAATAGCATATGTCAAATCTATTTTTTTATATCACTTGTGTGACAGATGGTGTTTTTCTAAATGACTGTAACAATATCTCCTTCATCCATCGTTTTTTCCAAAGTGACTTCAGCACTCCTCCTACCAAGGTTGCTTTCTATGTCCCCCATCCCCTTCAACCTGGATAGGGGCTTGTGTCCACTTTGACCAACAGAGGACTGTGGAAGTGACGTCAAATAACTTCAAGGCTAGGTCTTTACAAGGATACACATCCACATGGCTTCCCCTTCTTGGGATGTTAGCACTGGGGACTGAATCAGTCTAGAACCAGCACCTACCACCAAACAAATGAGTGAATGAGCATTTGGGTGGTATCACATTCCATATGACCCTGGACATTACACATTAGAGACAAGTTGGTCTTATTGTGTCTTCTCCAAATTACTGACCCACAGAACTCATGGTTGGTTTTGGCCTCTAGGTCTTGGAGTAATTTCTTACACAACAATAAATGACCACAAGAATTGAGTTGTTGGGATTATTCAGGTAGACACTGATGGTTCTGAGTTTTATTTGGATTGATATGGATTCTTAAAGAGTTGGCCCCTTTCTCTGTCACAATTCTCTCCTAGAGTTTCAAGTTAAGAAAATGAAGTTAAATTCCCCAGATAGAAGAGGGCTGCTCTTGCATGAAATGTGTCCTTCATTAGGACCTCCCACTCCTTGAAAATTTTAAGGGAGTTACCAATGAGTTGAACCTGAATTCTCTGTCTCCAAGAATCAATAATTTATTCTCATTTGGAGTACTTAGGAGTTCATTGTACAACTTCCTGGAATCTCATATATACAATGTCAATCTTTTACTCTATAGCCAGCATTACTTGAATTTTAAATAGCAAAATAGGACTCTTAGTAAAAATTTGATATGAATTTAGCAAATTCTATCAACCTTTGTCAAATAACAAAATGTGTATTAGGTAAATAATAGTGAATAACAATAATAAGGGTAAGTACACAGCTCTATCCATACCCAGGGGAATAAAATCCAAGTTACAATGATAAACTTCTTTTCTGGAAAAAAACAATCAGAGAATGGATCAACATCATGAGAATTATGTATAATCTGTTATACAAATATAGCTTAATGTGATGAAAGATTAAACTTTCATGCTACATTGCTTTATGATTTGCTTTGTATTTTCTTCAAAATTGTTGATATGCATAAGCTTTTCAAAAACAAATATGGCCTAAAATCTATCACATACAATTATAGAATGAAAATAAGAGAGGCAGACAGAGATAATGGCATATAATACCACCATGGTTAAGGTCAAACTCATTTATCACTAATGACAATATAAATTGGTACAACCCTTCTGGAGACCCATTTGGCAATGCCCATCGAGAGGAATAAAAATATTCATATCCAATGACTCCGTTATCCTACTGCTTGGACTTTCTCCTAAGAACACTAAAAGCATAAAAAAGCTATAAGCACAGTAAGGTTTTTATGTCATAAAATTTTAAGCTAAAAAAATGCCAATACAATCTAAATGATGAACAATTAAACAGTGATGTTAAAAAAAAACAGTGAATGCCTATATAGTTACTTAAAATAATAACTTTAAAGACTATTTAGCACCACAGAATATATTCTAGTTTCATGATAAACATTAAATAATTGAATAATGAAAAAAACTGCCACTATAAATAGTAAAAAAATAATATAAATGTACTGGAAAGGAAAAGATAAAAAGAAAATTATGTTAATTTTAGGAGGTGTATCTTCAGTTAATTGTACTTTTTAAAATTTAACATCCTTTAATTTGGAAAAAAATGTTGATTGTATAATAAGTGATAACAGACCCATATGCCTTAAAACATTGTTGCCATTTATTTAGATTTTGTCATCTCTGAGGGCATTAATAAAAACGTATGCTAGCCATTCTAACAAGTGTGAAGTGATAGCTCATTGTGATTTTGATTTGCAATTCCCTGATGATTAGTGATGGTGAACATCTTTTTATGTCCCTGTTGGTCATCTATATGTCTTCTTTAGAGAAATGTATATTCAGTGTCTCTGCTCAATTTTTTTATCAGATTGTTTGTTTTGTTAATGAGTGTATGAGTTCTTTATATATTTTGGATATTAACCCTTTATCAGTTATGCGACTTGCAAATATTTTATACTATTTCATAAGTTCCTTTTGATTTTGTTGATTGTTTCTTTTGCTGGGTAGAAGTGTTTTTGGCTTGATGTAGTGCCTGTTGAAGTGACTATTAACAAAGAGAAAGGTGGTAACAAGTGTTGGTGAGGATGTGGAGTAAAGGGAACTCTTGTGCACCACTAGTGGAAAAGTACATTGGTGCAGCCACTATGGAAAACAGTATGGAGGTTCCTCATAATTAAAAATAGAACTACCATATGATCCAACAATCCTATTTATGAATATATGTAGCCTGTCCAGAAAAGTCCAGCCATTGTTAATATAATGAGAATGGTTTGCATGGCATGGAATAGCCTGGCAGTCAAGAAGAGTGGACTGGAATGAGCATGTGTGAACAATGACAACTTCACTGTACTAGTCAGTAGGGGTGGTAGATGCCATTGAAAGAGCATGTGTACTGTGTTGTCCTTGCATTCAATATGACTGAGCAGATTTTGTGCTGGAGGAAGCGCCCCCAAAGAGGGAGAAGCAGGACATGGACAAGCCAGACGGTCCACAATTACAGCGCGGTCCGCAGAAATAGTGGATCCCTGGCTGAAGGGGTCTCAGAACTGCCGAGAGACCCCTGAAGAGAGACTGGAGAGAGAGGTGTTGGGGAAAGAACGGGAGGAAGAACCAGGGAGTTCAGACTCCTTCTCCTTTCGGTAGTCTCCACTGTGAGGGAACAGGGCACACCCCCAAAGAGCCAAAAGCTGAAAAGCACACAATAGACAGCCCAAAACCACCCAGTGCAGGTGCGCACACTCACGCCGAGTGGCCGGCGAGAGTTGGCAAATGTGTGTGTATGGACCCGCGCGGGCTGGCGAGGACTCCCTCAGGTTGGCACTGATGGGGCCAGCTAGGGAGTGTGCAGATCGGCTGGGGCAGGCATAAACCAACCTGCACAGGCCCCCGAGTGCAGGGTGGTCCGCAGAAATAGTGGATCCCAGGCCGAAGGGTTCACAGAGCTGCCCAGAGTCGCTGGGGGAGAGACTGGAGACAGGATTCACCTGATAATCCTGGAGCTGACTTCCTCCCATTTATGTAGTCTCCATTTGGTGAGGGCAGGCAACGCATCCAAAGAGCCAAAAGTGGGGAAAGCAAACAATAGAAGACCCTAAACTGACCAGTGCCGGGGTGCCCGCCAGCCTGGGGGTCCAGACAAGTATGCAAAGCTGCGAAGAAGGCCCCTGGGCTGGGGCAAGCACTCATGAGCCCAGGTGAGCGGGGGATCCTGCTGGGCCAGGAGCGCGGTCAAGAAGCAGGCGTGAGAGTGCAGAGTGATCCGCAGAAATAGTCGATCCCTGGCAGAAGGGGGTCACAGACCTGCCCAAAGCAGGAGTCACACAGACAGTAGACTCCTGGAAGGCTCAAACAAACGACCCAAGGTCATATAGGCTCAACAACTGACATCATCAGAGGCAGGCCCAGAAAGAAAAGTAAAGGAAAAAATACATAAATAAATAAAAAGACATGCCTACTACCATAGATGTTTAATCCACAAAGTCAGGAAAACAAGACAGATCTATTGAAGCAGAAGCAAAAATAAATAAATTAATTACTAATGGGAAGAAAAAGAAGTTCACCCCAAATGAGTGAAAAAGAGGAATCCCCACAGAGAGAGATAAATGAGATAGAGGGAAGAGAACTATCATATACTGAATTCAAAACAATGGCTCCAGGGAAGCTCAGTGAGCTCAGACAGCTTAAAGATACTTTGAGAAACTGCAGAGAAACTATCAGTATCTTACAGCAAACTATATCAACCTGTAAAAGCACATAGAAACTATCAAGAAGACACAAGAGGATATGAAGAACACCATTTCTGAATTGAAGAACACAGTAGAAGGAATCCAAAGCAGGCTGGATGAAGCCAAGGATCGAATCAATGAGACGGAGGATAAGGTAGAAAAAAGCTCCCAGAAAGAACAAGAAATGGAAAAAAGACTCAAGAGAAATGGAGAGGCATTTAGGGAAATGCAGGACAACCTGAAATGCAATAATATCCACATAATAGGGATACCAGAAGGAGAAGAAGAGGAGCAAGGGATAGAGAACCTCCTCGAAAAAGTAATGATGGAAAATTTCCCCAATTTGTGAAGAGAAAAGGTCTCATGGATCCAGGAGGCACAGAGGGCCCACTCAAGAGGGACCCAAGGAGGTCCACTCCAAGACACATCATCATTAAAATGGCAACTATCAAAGACAAAGAGAGAATGCTCAAGGCAGCAAGGGAAAGGAGAAAGTAACATACAAGGGGGCCCCAATATGTCTAGGAGCTGACTTCTCAACAGAAACACTACAAGCCAGAAGGGAATGGCAACAAATATTCCAAGTCATGAAAAGCAAGGGCCTACAACCAAGGCTGCTCTACCTAGCAAGGCTCTCAATTAAAATAGAAGGGGAAATAAGGAGTTTCCCAGACTAGAGAAGGCTAAAAGAATACATCTCTACCAAACCAGCATTCCAAGATATGCTAAAGGGACTAGTTTAAGAAGATGAAGGAAAAGAGTGAGAAAGAGAAAAACACAGATACAAAGAGAAAAAATGAATAGGTTTCTATCAGTAATAACTCTCCATGTAAATGGACTAAGTGCCCCAATCAAAAGACACAGGATAGCTGAATGGATATGAACTCATGACCCACACATATGCTGCCTGCAAGCTACCCACCTCAGAGCAAAAGACCTACACAGATTGAAAGTAAAGGGATGGAAAAAAATATTCCAAGCAAATGGGCAAGAGAAGAAAGCAGGAGTTGCAATACTTATATCAGACAAAATAGATTTCAAAACAAAGGCCATAAAAAGAGACCCAGAGGAACACTTTATAATACTTAAAGGAAGACTCTATCAAGAAGACATAAACATTATAAACTGATATGAACCCAACAGAGGGGCTCTCAAGTTTATAAGGAAAATCTTGGACGACTTTAAAAAAGATATAGACAGCAACACACTGATAGTAGGGGATTTCAACACCCCAATGTCAAAAATGGACAGATCTTCCAAACAAAACATCAATAAGGACATCGTGGAGCTGAATGACACACTGAACGAAAGAGACTTAACTGACATATATAGGACCTCACATCCCAAAGAAGAAAAATACATTCTTTTCAAATGCTCATGGCAGCTTTTCAAAGATAGACCACATGATAGGACACAAAGCAAACCTCAGCAAATTCAGAAAAATTGAAAAAACACCAAACATTCTTCAGACCACAAGGGCTTGATACTGGAAATCAACCTCAATGAGAAATTTCAAAAATGGGCTAACTCATGGAGAATGAACAGTAGACTATTAAACAATGAATGGGTCAATAATGAGATAAGAGAAGAAATCAAAAAATGTCTGGAAACAAATGAAAATGAACATACAAGAGTCCAAAACCTCTGGGACACAGCAAAGGCGGTCCTGAGAGGGAAGTTCATAGCAATACAGGCTTACCTAAAAAAGATAGAAACATTTCAAATAAAAGACCTAACACTACAACTTCAAGAACTGGATACAGAACAAATAAAACCCCAAGAAAGTAGAAGGAAGGAAATAGTCAAGATTAGAGTAGAACTGAATGACATAGAGACCAAAAGAACAATTCAAAGGATCAACCAATCCAGAAGCTGGTTCTTTGAAAAGATAAATAAAATCGACAAACCTTTAAGCAGACTCATCAAGAAAAAAAGGGGGAGGATCCAAATAAATGATATCAGATATGAGAGAGTAGAAATAACAACTGATACCACAGAAATACAAAGGAATGTCAGAAACTACTATGAACAATTATGTGCCAACAAATTTGAAAACCTGGATGAAATGGACAAATTTCTAGAAAAGTATAATCTTCTAAAACTGAAGGAAGAAGAAACACAAAGTTTGAACAGACCGATAACAGCTGGGAAAATTGAAGCAGTAATCAAGAAACTCCCAACACACAAAAGCCCAGGGCCAGATGGTTTCACAGGAGAATTTTACAAAACATTTAAGGAAGAGCTAACCCCTGTCCTTCTCAGACTATTCCAAACAGCCCTAGATGAGGGAAGACTCCCAGGCTCTTTTTATGAGGCTAGCTTCACCCTAATCCCAAAACCAGATAAAGACCCTAAAAAGAAAGAAAACTAAGAGCCAATTTCACTGATGAACATAGATGTTAAAATCCTCAACAAAATATTTGCAAACTGCATCCAGCAATACATTAAAAAGATTATCCATCATAATCAAGAGGGATTCATCCCAGGCATGCAGGGATGGTTCAATATATGCAAGTCAATAAACATAATACATCACATAAATAAAAGAAAAGACAAAAACCACATGATCATCTCAATAGATGCAGAAAAAGCATTCTTTAAGGTACAGCACCCATTTATGATCAAAACACTCAGCAAAATGGGAATAAATGGGGCATTCCTCAACATAATAAAGACTATATATGAAAAACCTACAGCCAACATCATACTCAATGGGCAAAAACTGAAAGCTTTCCCACTAAAATCGGGAACACAGTGAGGATGTCCGCTTTCACCACTTCTTTTCAACATCATATTGGAAGTCCTAGCCACAGCAGTCAGAAAAGAAAAAGAAATAAAAGGCATCCAAATAGGAAAGGAGAAAGTAAAACTATCATTGTTTGCAGATGACATGATAGTGTACATAGAAAACCCTGTAGACTCTACCAAAAAACTACTCAACCTAATAAGTGAAGCAGGATACAAAGTTGATATTCAGAAATCAAAGGCATTTTTGTACACCAGCAATGAAATAGAAGAAGAAGAAATCAGAAAATAAATACCATTCGATATAGCAACAAGAAAAATAAAGTACCTAGGAATAAATTTAACCAAGAACGTAAAGACCTGTACGCAGAAAACTATACAACATTGAAGAAAGAAATTAAGGAAGACACAAATAAATGGAAGCGTATACTGTGCTCATGGATTGGAAGAATTAATATCATCAAAATGTCCATACTACCCAAAGCAATTTATAGCTTCAACGCAATCCCTATTAAGGTACCAACGACATATTTCACAGAAATAGAACAGACATTTTCAAAATTTATATGGAACCATAAATGACCCCAAATAGCCACAGTAATTTTGAGAAAGAAAAACAAAGTAGGAGGGATCACAATACCAGACATCAAACTCTACTACAAAGCCACTATACTCAAAACAATCTGGTACTGGCACAAGAACAGACCCATAGACCAGTGAAACAAAATAGAAAGCCCAGGAGTAAGCCCAGGTCTATATGGGCAACAAATATTTGACAAAGGGGGCAGAAGCATAAAATGGAGCAATAATAGCCTCTTCAATAAATGATGTTGGGAGAGCTGGATGGCTACATGCGAAAAATTGAAATTGGATCATCAGCTGACACCATCCACAAAAATAAACTCTAGATGGATAAAAGACTTAAATATAAGTTGCAACACCATAAAAGTCCTAGAGGAGAACATTGGCAGGAAACTCTCAGATATCCCACGCAGCAATTTTTTCACTAGTATGTCTCCTAAAACAAGGGACATAAAGGAAAGAATAAACAAGTCAGACCTCATCAAAATAAGAAGCTTCTGCATGGCAAAAGAAAACACCAGCAAAATGAAAAGGGAGCCAACCATATGGGAAAATACATCAGATAGAGGTTTGATCTCCAAAATATATAAAGAACTCACTTGACTCCACTCCAAGAAGACAAATGATCCAATCAAAAAATGGGCAAAGGACCTGGGCAGATGCTTTTCCAAGGAAGAGATACAGAGAGCCCAGAGACATTTGAAAGGATGTTCGGCATCACTAGCCATCAGAGAAATGCAGATCAAAACCACAATGAGATACACTTTACACCAGACAGAATGGCCATCATAAACAGATCAACAAACAGCAGGTGCTGGCGAGGCTGTGGAGGAAAGGGAACATTAGTACACTGTTGGTGGGAATGCAGACTGGTGCAGCCATTGTGGAAAGCAGTGTGGAATTTCCTCAACAAGCTGAAAATGGAACTGCCTTTTGATCCAGTGATTCCCCTGCTGGGACTATACCCTAAGAATTCCAAAATGCCGATTCAAAAGAACCTATGCACCCCAATGTTCATAGCAGCACAATTTACAATAGCCAAGTGTTGGAAGCAACCTAAATGCCTGTCAGTAGATGATTGGATCAAAAAATCATAGTACATTTACACAATGGAAAACTGTGCACCAGAAAGAGAAAAAAGAACTACTACCCTTCAAGACATCATGGATGGAACTAGAGAGCATTATGCTAAGCAAAATAAGCCAGGGTGAAAGTCAAATACCATATGATCTCACCTATAAGCGGAACCTAACCAACTATACAAAAATGCAAGGAAAATAAGATCGGCAACACTGGAAGGAAAAGAAACGAACGGAGACAAGAGGGATGGATGGATGCAGGGACAGGGGAAAAGGATGGGAAGGGGAGGGTCAGGGAACGTGTATCAAGGTCTCATGCACAAAACCAAAGGGGAAGGATTGAGGAAGGGAAGGGGGAGGGGGCAAGGGAAGGTGGTGGGGGGAAGGCAGAGACAAATGTATTTGTGAAAATAAAGAAAATAAATTAAATTAAAAAAATAAAATCAGTAAACATATCATTGGATGAGGATTAAAAAAATGTAAAAAAAATAAAATGAGCAAGTAGAGCAACAAATCTACAACAAATTTTGCATTAAGCTTGAACATTCCTCCATGGAAACTATTCAGATGAGTCCAAAGACCACAGCAATGGGCAACTGGTGATCGGCAGCTTCTTCATGATAATACATCCACTCATGAATCATATCTTGTGCAGAGTGTTTTGACAAAACATCAAATCACCAAGGACCCTCAGCTTGCCTGCAGCCAAGGCTTCATGCTCTATGACTTCTGGCTTTTCCCAAAACTAAAATAACTTTTGGAAGGGAAGAGATTTCAGATCATTGATGAGAATCAGAAAAATACAAGGAGCAGTTGATGGCGATTGGAAGAACTGTATGAGGTCCCCAGGTGGCTGCTTTGAAGGGGACTGAGGTATCATTGTCTTATGTACAATATATCTTGTATCCTTTTCAATAAATGTCTATTTTTCATATTACATGGCTGGGTACCTCCTGAGCAGACCTCACATATCCAAAGGAAATGAAAGTAGAATATCAAAGAGATATTTGTACTCTCATGTTTAATGCAGCAATATTCACAATAGATACAGAAGCAATCCTAGTGCCTATCAATGAAAGAATAAAGAGATCTATATGCTCCTTAAAAAACTCAAAATAGGAAAACTGAAAGATCAATAGAGTATTGATTTGAACATTTTGTATGACACTGAGAGTGACAAAGAAGATATCATTAGATTCTTTGCAGATTCTAGTTAAATAAAATTCATCAGCCTGACCTTATAATAAAGTTAAACTAGTTCAGAACATTCCTTCTTGGTCTCATAAAAACTCTGTCCCCAAAGTGCAACTATGTACTTCTGATGATGTTTATAATGACAGTAGAGTGGGCATACATTTCGAGGAAAAAAAAAATCTGACATTTAAATTATAATCTTCTGGGAACCACTCTGTAAAGTATATGTTTGTCTAACCATTATACTGTACATGAAACTAATACAGAATATACTGAATGTAAACTGTAATTTAAAAATTAAAAATAAAGAAATAGGAAAAAAGCAGGAAATCTAAAAAATATATATCTTTCCAAATTTTGAAAGTGTAATTTAGAGAATCAAAGAAATAGGTCAAGGTTCAGGTGGTATAGGGAATTCAAAAGAAGCCCCTTTAAAGAATAACTACTTTTGCTTTCTCTCAGGAGCAGATTTCAAGGGACTAATCTCTGTGTTTCTGATATTGTTTTTTAAATATTTGGAAAGGTAAAAGTCACTGGCAAAACACATCCCATCCAGAATGCCTTGCAATTATTTACAGAATTCATGTGACTTTCTAACATGCCTCTGGAGCATATTATAAATTTCAGCCAAGAAAATGATGAGGAAAAGTAAGTGAATTTTTAATATCAGGATTTTATCAAAATGCTTTAATTTGTGTTTAATTGCCAGAGGCTGAGTGCCATGCAGATGTCTATAATTAGCAAAATGCTAAAATATTCTAAAAGCCGACAGGAGGTCAAGTGCAGGAATGGAAGTTGCTGTCCTTCCTGACTTATATCTATATGGCTCTCTTGAAAGTGTCACCTTTGGCTCTTGTGCATTCAGGCATGTCTGAAGCTAAACAGTGAAAACATAAGCAAACTGGTTCAAAATTGGAATAGGCTGGCCAAATTTAAATATGCTCTCAAGCTTGCCAGGATGAGAAGGAAAGAGTACATTGTAACCTTAATATCAGGTCAGTTTTAATTCATGTTATAAAACAATAAATAAGGCAAAAGGTTATGTATATATAGCAAAGGTATATGTGGATATTCAACAGCATGAGGTCTATGCCCTTAACTCCATGCTGTTTAAGGATCAACAGCAATGTTAAAAGGAGACGTTCACAGTGAAAATTTTAAAAAGACTGACAATGCACCAAAAGATGTAGCAGCAATATTATATGATTTACAAAGAAATCACAAAAGTAGAATTTTATTCACCTCTCAGTCCTTAACACATCAAAAAGGAGAAAAAGCAACAATATCGAAGACCTAAATGACATAATAACGTAGGGCTAAATAAATATAGATCAAACTGTGTTCCCTGAAATGAAAACCACAACCTATATTTACATAGAACCATCATAAAATGATCATTAGGCCATAATGAAAATCATAATTTAAAAATGCTAAAATGACAGGCAATATTCAGTGATCAAATTGCAAAAACTAAAATTAATAATAAAAATAGAAATACACTTGTAATTGGGTGACTTTGTATAAGTTACCTAACTTTTAGAACCTCACTTGTGTCAATGCAAAATGCAAATAAAAACAGAAATCACAGGGTCATTTTGAAAATGTTAAAAATTTTAAGATATTATACAAGTATAAAGTATTATCTGAGCATGGTCATCTTTCTTCTCACACTTGAGATGTGACTCAATTTGGCACCTGCAAAGATTTGAACAATTAGGTCTACACTGTCCACATGTGGCTATTTCATTTAATTAAATTAAAATTTTAGTTCTTCAAGGCTAGTTTCCGTCTTTGTGAACAATTCTATTGGGTGGTGCTGGAAGAATTAATCAAATAGCTAGAAGTTCATGAGAATTATTAAGTTTTTCTTCAGCAAATTAACAGGGTCCTTCTAGTGAGAGTCACAGAGAAATTTTATTTGCTCTTCACTTCCTAATTATACCAAAAGGTCATCCTCTTACTTAATCTAGTCCAAATATATTAAGGTGATAATTGAACATGATGAGTAAGCTGTGCATACTAATTGTCTCTAATTTAGTTTAATTCTGATTACTTAAATCTATAATAGCTATGCACCTACATAGTGTCACAAGTCAACTTGATATGCCTCATTCTTCATTAGGAAAATGCATTTTCAGTTGTCATTTTATGTGAACGCAGAGGATTTAGACCATGAGTGGTTCTTTTAATGTTCAAAAGTATACCAACTGATGGCTGCCCGAGGGAAGGAAGGGAAAAGATGAAGAGGAATGAGGTGCAAACTTCCAGTTACAAAAACAATGATCTACAGGATGTGGTGTACAGCATGACTATAATCAATAATATTGTGATAACTTTGCACAGTGACAGATGGGTACTAGACTTATCATGGTGATCACATGCATATATGTTGAATCACTACTTCGTACATCTGAAATTAATATAATATTGTGTGCAATTATACTTCAATAAAAAACAATTTAAGTATGACAAGTGTGAACCCTAAACAAATTTCATCTGAAGGGGACTTATAACCTTCGCTCCAAGTTTTCCAATGAAACAGAGCATTTCACTGTGGTAAGCTTTGAGTCAATAATAATAAGTACATCAAATGCTATTACATTTCTCCATTGGTTTGGTATATTGGATTGGCCAAAAAGTTCATTTAATTTTTTCCAAATAATTGTTCTAATAGTGCTTAATTGTCTTTAACTTCATTCAAAATAATTTTTGCTAGATTGTATTGTGACATCTGCCGTATCAGCATGCATTTTTTAAAAACATCAAAATTGGTGAATTTCTGTGCAGCCATTTTAATATTAAAGGTGGAAGAAGATATGTAACATTTTCAGCTTATTATGCTTTATTATTTCAAGAAAGGTAAAAATGCAACTGAAATGAAAAAAAGATTTGTGCAGTGTACAGAGGAGGTGCTATAACTGATCAAACGTGTCAAGGGTGGTTTGTGAAGTTTCTTGGTACTATTGAAATTATGGCCAAATAATTCTTTGCTGTGGGGCTGTCTTCTGCACTGAAAGATGTTTAACAGTGCCCCTGACCTCTACTCATGAGAAGCCAACAGTGGGAGATAGTCAACATATGCAAAATATCCAAATCAATTAAGTTATTGGTGAAAATGAAAAATGTATCTTTTATTTTACAGAAAAAAACTAAACAGACTTTTTGGCCAACCCCAAAATCCCAAAGCCCATTTGAGTACTATGGGCCCAGGGTTTGAAAAGATGAGACCAAGCAAAGTGATTCCATATTACAGAACCTCAAAGCCCACTGTGTGCATATGGTTCAGAGGTAGACATGCAGTCTCAGATCACAGAGGAGTGCATGTGGCCAGCAGAGTGTGGCAAGGGGTGTAGATCGCTGGTACCATGATATGGGAGCCCATGGAAAGAGTAACCCTTGAAGCTCATCGAAGAAGTCAGAGCATGGCACTAAGCTCTTTCCAGCTTAGCTTCCTTAGTCTCAGAATGAAGTGCTCTTTTGTTTTTTAATGCTATCTTTTTCAGTGTACAAATTCCATAGCACACTGGTGGACTCACATGGCTTCTGTGATGTGAGCTGAGCTGCAGCAGAGAAGACCTTCCACACACTGTGCTCAGAAGAGCTGCTGGAGTATTCCACCTGCCTCCATCATCATCTGCTGCCTCCCCCAGGCTGTGGCTGAGAGTCTTTCTGAGGCCTGGGAAGCACCATCACCTCTATCTCCTATTCCTCTTCTTTCCACTGAAGGTCCCTAGATGTAGATGTTAAATCCAGGCCATTGACTGAGAACATTAAGAATGGGATTCATGTCCCTTCCAGACATTCAGGGAAGAGAGGAAGACACAGTAATCAAAATAGGAAAGGCTGCTGTCTAGACTCAGCAATTCCACACTTAGGTATGGAATTAGAAACTCTGACACATGTATTCGAAGAGACAACTTTGAGAATGTTTATAACAAAATAATTTATAAGAGCAAACCACTGGAATAGCCCCAATTGTCCATCACCTGGAAAATTGATCAATTATAGTGTGCTGTGGGACACCACTCAGCAATGACAGCTATACACACTGGAAGGATGAATCTCACTGTTGAATACTAAAAGCAAGTCTCATAAGAACACCAGTGCCATATTTTCATTTAGAGAACAGTTGAAAAGCAAGCCCAAATTATTTTAGGGAATCTTCTTGGTGAAATTGGAGGGACACAATTATCTCTATGACAGAAAGGAGACGGACATTAAAAGAGTTGTATCAGAATTTCAATAGTGTAGGGATGGTCCTGTCCCATAAGCAAGGTGGTGGTCCAAATATTTTTTAATATTTTCACATGTTGACATATTTGAAATCATGAAGATCTTAAGAGATATAGTTCTTTTTTAAATTAATTTATTTATTTTTCCAAACACATTTGTCTCTGCCTTCCCCCCCTCACTTTCTACTGTCGCCTCCTCCCTCTCCTTCCCTCAATCTTTCCCCACTTTGGCTTTGTCCATGAGTCCTTGATATATGTTCCTTGACTTGCCCCTTCCCTTCCTTTTCCCCCACCCACCCCTCCTTCCTTTCCTCTTGTCTCTGTTGATTTCTTTTCCTTTCAGTGTTGCTGGTCTTGTTTTCCTTCCATCTTTGTATTGTTGGTTAGGTTCTGCTTATAGGTGAGATCATATGGTATTTGTCTTTTGCCCCCTGGCTTCTTTTGTTTAGCATAATGCTCTCTAGTTCCATCCATGCTGTCTTGAAGGGTAGTAGTTCTTTTTTTCTTTCTGCTGCATAGGATTCCATTGTGTAAATGTACCATGATTTTTTGATAAATGCCACTGATGGGCATTTAGGCTGCTTCTAGCACTTGGCTATTGTAAATTGTGCTGCTATGAACATTGGGGTGCATAGGTTCTTTTGAATCGGCATTTTGGAATTCTTAGGGTATAGTCCCAGCAGGGGAATCACTGGATCAAAAGGCAGTTCCATTTTCAGCTTGTTGAGGAAATTCCACACTGCTTTCCACAATGGCTGCACCAGTCTGCATTCCCACCAACAGTGTATTAGTGTTCCCTTTTCTCCACAGCCTCGCCAGCACCTGCTGTTTGTTGATCTGTTCATGATGGCCATTCTGTCTGGTGTAAAGTGTATCTCATTGTGGTTTTGATCTGCATTTCTCTGATGGCTAGTGATGCCGAACATCCTTTCAAATGTCTCTGGGCCCTCTGTATCTCCTCCTTGGAAAAGTGTCTGCCCAGGTCCTTTGCCCGTTTTTTGATTGGATCATTTGTCTTCTTGGAGTGGAGTCAAGTGAGTTCTTTATATATTTTGGAGATCAAACCTCTATCTGATGTATTTTCCCATATGGTTGGCTCCCTTTTCATTTTGCTGGTGTTTTCTTTTTCCATGCAGAAGCTTCTTATTTTGATGAGGTCCGACTTGTTTATTCTTTCCTTTATGTCCCTTGTTTTAGGAGACATATTGGAAAAGAATTGCTGCGTGGGATATCTGAGAGTTCCCTGCCAATGTTCTCCTCTAGGACTTTTATGGTGTTGCAACTTATATTTAAGTCTTTTATCCATCTAGAGTTTATTTTTGTGGATGGTGTCAGCTGATGATCAAATTTCAATTTTTTGCACATAGCTGTCCAGCTCTCCCAACAGCATTTGTTGAAGAGGTTGTTATTACTCCACTTTATGCTTAAAAGTATGGAATGCTTCATGAATTTGCATGTCATCCTTGCACAGGGGCCATGCTAATCTTCTCTGTATCGTTCCAATTTTAGTATGTGCTTCCAAAGCGAGCACAGATAGTTTTTATTGTCACAGAAATCTTAACCAATGTCTTCTAAGCAACATTTCACCTTTTCTAATATTCACAGTATGTCAAAAATCACAGCCTGAAAAATATTCTCATTAAGCATAAAGTGAAAATTCAAACTGACAAGAAAAAATGTGCCTATAGGTCATTGTCTTACATTTTCATTTCAACTGAAACATCTGTATTTATTGCAATAAATGCTGAACATACCACATCTCACATTACAAGGACCACCAAAAATATTTCCAAGTTGTCTATAGCCTGGGATAGAAATTTAAGGGTAATCTTCAAAGATACTTTATTCTTTTAGCATAAATATGTAAATAAGTAGTTGAAATATGGCTCATAGTTCTGTCATACTTACTAAAAGTCTAAGTTTAATAAAAGATTTCTGAGCATAGGGTGCACGTATTTTCTAGGAAAATAAAAACCCAATGACATCAGCTAAAGGTCTCTCTTTCAGAGCTGCACACATGGCCCATCAGGTGTGAGGCAACCTCTGTACTCCTGAGAACTTTCATTTTCTTGGCCACGATCCCCACATAACAACCGAGCTCTTCTATAAAATATGAATAAAATAACTTCCTCCAACAGCTGTTCTGCACACCAGGATTAAGGAAAAATGAAGAGCAAAAAGCCTTTATGTTTTTAGCTCCAAGCCAATGAATAGCTTAATGTCAACAAGATAAGCTCAAGTCTTATTCCATGTAAAATCAGTTTTATTACAAAGACACATTCTCCGGTATTTTTAGGTCCTCTTTTCAATTATGGGGAAGATCCTTAGCATAGTGGAAAGAAATTCTTTGTACATCCTCAGGGAAAAAGAAGAGAGGATACTATTGGGAAAATACACATGAGAGAAAAGAGAGCTATGGATTTTCTTTGTAGATATATAAGGAAAAAATAAACCAGAAGCAAAATCTATTGCTAACTCACTAAGAAACAGTCTGTTGAACTGCTGAAATAAACAAATTATTTTTTATTTTTGTAAAAGAATTTTTTATTTCTATTTATAAATAACTTAGATATAAATCTGACCCTATCCCTGCCTCCCCTAAATGCAGTTATAGTAGGTAAATGTATAGGCAGGTGTTAAATTTCAAAACCAATCTATTTCAAAGTCATAGGGAGGATAATTGTTAAAAAATAAATAAATTGTTAGGCCTTGTTTATAAGAAACAGTGTGGTCACCCATAAAAAGAATAACGTTGCATGGAAATCAGGCAGACAGAATGCCAGCCACGTGACAAGGCTCATGTTAGCCAGGAAATGTCTGTTAACTAGATTTTACAGAAAGAACTAGAATATTGCATAGGAAGTGAACAGTCCCTCCAAACTCAACACAACTTCAGGAAAAGATTATCCCACCACCTCTAAGAAGGTGTTTATTGATCATTTTTCTTTTGTGCACCCTTAACAAGACTCAACCACTCTCTCTGCCTCCAACCCTCTTACCCTGTGCACTATCCACCCCCTTCAGCTGGCTCCCACCCTCACAGTTTCCACTTGAACCTTTCATCATATTTCCACACTGCCCTCCTTTCAGACGTAAGCCCCAAGACAAAACTGATACCAAATCACCAACTGTCTTCCTGCATAAATATTAAGCTTTCACTAGCCAAAGTCTCACACCAGGACAACTTATAGGGTTCTAGCCAGGCTATTGCCTTGTTACCCTCACATCAAGTGCCCTGTCTGGGTCAATTCAGCTATGGATTGGGCAATGTCACATGACAGATGCTATCAGCCCTACACATAGGCCACCTTTCAGAAATCGGTTTTGAAATTTCGCAGCTCACCTTTACATGGCATGAGGTCAGGTCTGAGCACTGGGGTACATACCACATATACAACATCCTCTATCACAGCGTCCCTTACCCTGGAGTTTCCTGGGACTCATCATACAAAACTCCAATTAGCTTTTAAGGCTTAATTCTAAACTGGATTTTTCTTCTTTTAATATTTTAACTCAAATTTTTTATCCATTCATCCACTGATAGGCACTAAGACTGTTTCCAAATCTTGGCTATCATAATAAATAGTGCTGCTATAAACATAAGGGTGCATATATTTTTGGATTGGTATTTCAAGATCTTTGGATGAAAAAGCTATGGTATACTTACATAGTGGAATACCATGCAGCAGTGAAAAAGAGGAAATTCTTTCATTTTGCAACAGCATAGATGGACCTGGAGAAATTTATGCTAAGTGAAATGAGCCAATCAGTGAAAGACAAATACCATATAATCTCACTTATATGCAGAATCTGATGAACACAATGAACTAACAAGCAAAATAGTAATAGAAGCCTAAATACCTAGAAGAGACTGACAGGTGCCAGAAAGCCGGGGGAGGGTGGGCAAAAGGGATGAAAAATAGTGAAGGGATTAACCAAAGAACATTTATGCACAACCCACAGACACAGACAACAATGTGGGGATTGGCTTGGGGTGGGGAGAAGATGGGACTGAGTGAGGAAGGGGAAGGGGAGAAGAGTGGGAACAACTGTAACAGCTTAATAATAAAAACAATTTTTTTAATATTTTAACCCAGGTCTACTGAGCATCTATGTTAAATCAAGTAGTATACAAGGTATTAGGCATGAGGAATAAAAAATAAAATATTCTAACATATGATATATTACAAGAACAACAAAAAACTTGAAAGAAAAAGACAAAGGGAAAAGTACCAAGTGTAAAGGGGGTAGTGTAGGTGATCGAGAGGAGGTCACATGTTAGAGTCTTGGGTTCAAATTCCAGCTCTGAAATTTCCTAGCTGTGGATTTTGGACAAAGTTGCTTGATGTCTCCAAACTTCAATATCTTTTCTAGAAAACAAGTATGAGATCTGTCCAGAATAAATCCAGCCATATACTATGAAAAATAGAGACATTTATTGAAGAAGACACAAAGTACAAGAAACATTGTACATAAGACAACGATGCCTCAGTCCCCTTCAAAGTAGGCAACTTGGGACCTCACACAGCTCTCCGAGTATCTCTTTCACTGTTCAAAACACTCTGTAAAATCTTTTGTTGGAATCACCTTCCAAAACGTGGGTCACCTTCAAAAGATTCTTGACCACCTTTGAAACATTTGTGCCACACTTTTATTTGTGCTACCCTCATTGCATTGTCCCCAAAAGCCTTCTGAATAATCTGAATAGTTTCTGCAGAAGAATGTTCAAGCTTAATGCAAAATTTGATGCAGACTTCTTGTTCTACACACTCAGTCATTTTAAATACAATGGCCACACTGTATGTGTGCTCACTCAATGGCATCTACTGCTCCCACTGACTAGTATAATGAAGTTGTCGTTGTTTACATATGGGCATTCCAGTCCACACTCCTTGGCTGCCAGGTTACATTGATGTAGTGCAAACTATTCTCGTTACATTAACAATGGCTAGGTTTTTTCCAGACAGTCCTTGTATAATAATAGACCTACTGCAGGAATTCCCAGCATCTGTTCTTCAATGCCTAGATGAGTACACACACACACACACACACACACACACACACACACACACACATCCTTAGCACTTGCCATTATGATATCCTGGGATATCACATTCATCTAGAATTTTTAAATTATATTTTATAATATGGGAAAATGTCTTAGTTCTTGAACAGGTCCAAAGGGATCATGGGGAAATGTCTCAGCAAAACACAAAAATCCCTTCTTTTCTTTGGACAATACTTTCTTCTTTGCTGCCTGTATCCTATGCCCACTGTGGGCCAGTCCATAAGTGAGTGTCTCAGCCAATCCCCACCCTTCTGTGCAGCATGAAGTCCATAGAGGGGGTTATTTCACCCTCCATTCTGCTTAGCAACAATTTCAGGAACACTCAGCAAATGCTCAGACCTGTAGTCGGTAAGTACTCAGGATCTATTCAGAGTGTGTGACAGAAATTCCATTTCTCCTTGACATTCCCTGGTCCTTTTATAGTTTTGTTAAAGCATGTTCTAGTTCTAGAGAATGAAACGCAAACAACAGTGACATGTGTAACTTCTGGGCTGAGGTCATAAAACATTCAGGTGCTTTCCTCTGCCTTTGTGAATGGCAATAATCCAGTGGGATTTTTGTGGGGCTAATGAATAGCAATTTCAGGGTTAATTTGTTTCTTAAGAATAATCTGACTTCTACTGATAACAAAGTGGCTTACAGTACTGTAGAAAATTATTAAACTGATCTGAATTCCAGGAGGAAGAAACTATAAATCTCTCTGTCACCCCAGCTCAGAGCACCAGCCTCAGCTACCTGTTTAGATGCTAGAAATCCAAGGGCTACAGAGGCTGGACCACAGATGACAATGCAGCCAAAAGGAGGACAGAACACAGTTGTACAGCTTCTAACTCTGTCAAGTTTAATAACACACAGAATACTCTTACCATGCCAAGTTCCATTGTAGCCAAAATAACCATTCATTATTTAGGTAACTTTTGTGTTCAGCAGACCCATAACAGCTAATAGTTATAGAGCACCCACAGTTCTTCTAGGTACTTTACATACAATAACTCATGCAATGCTATGGTAAGCCTGCAAGGTTGGTGATAGATTATTGTCCCCATTTTCAAAAGAAACAGAGGCTCTGTGTGGTCCCTCATAGTTGGAGGAGAGAGATTGGTTCATGGTGAAGTCAGGAGCTAATTAGCTAGCATCTGGTCCACAAGTAGACCCATCTATAGGGTTATCCAAAAAGCCCATTTTGATTTTTCCATAAAATAAAAGACATTTTTTTATTTTCACCATAACTTTATTGATTTGGATATTTTGAGTATGTTGTCTATCTCCCGTAGAGGCCAGGGGTGTTGCTAAACATCTTCCAATGCAGAATACAGCCCCATAGTAAAGAATTATTTGGCCAAAATATCAACAGTACCAAGAAACTCCATGAACCACTTTTGACATGTTCGATCAGTCACAGTACCTTCTCCATATACTGCACAAATCTTATTGCATTTCAGTTGTGGTTTTAACCTTTCTTGAAATAATAAAGCATAATATACTAAAAATGTTGCATATCTTCTTCCACCTTCAATACTAAAATGGCTGCACAAAAATTCATCAATTTTCATAAGTTTTTTAAACACACACTGATATGACTGACATGTGTCACAATACAACCTAAAAAGATTGTTTTGAATAAAGTTAAAGACTACTAAGCACTACTAGAGCCATTGTACAGGGAAAACTGCAGGGTCCAGCACAAATAATGCCCCTTTTTTATTACAAAATCTTAAGCTTGAAATTCTGTAATATAACAATATTACACTCAAGGACACCATATGATGTTTTTGGTGAAATGTTCAAATTAAAACTATAAATTATTATACTCATATTTTACCAACCCTATCAACCACACTCAAGCTGGCATTACTTCTGCTGGATCTTGTAAATGAACTGTTTGGGCAACCCACCAGTTCACAATGTGATTGAGTTCATTAAATAGCATCACACATATGAATTATATTGTAAAGAACCACATCCACAATAAACACTCAGCAAGCCTGCACTATGATGATGATCATGTTGATGACAGTGGGTGAACATGGAACCACTCATCCTTGAGTTTCCAAGAGAGATATTTGAATTATGTTGCTATTTGGGCACTATGGTCTGTGCTTAACTAAGACGAACAGATATAATTTCTAAGACAAGAACTAAACTTCCAACTGAGCTAAAAGAAAAGGCATTCCAGTAAGAGTAAAAGTGCCCATAAGTTTTGAGCTATCTGCCATTTAGGTTAAGGTACTTCTCATATTCCTGTCACTAACATAAATAATTTGCACTGACAATCACTATGATGATGCTGTTATTATCTAAAATGACAGATGACCATATGGATGCAAGCTGTGTTTCCTGGGGAAGGCTGTTTGGTGTGTGGGCAACACATACGTTGAAATTTATTCAAAAGTGATGACACATAAAGTTAGGTTTTAATTATTTCACTCAGTTACTGGAAATTGTCAATCTTAGATAATGTAAACCCCATGTCAATAAAAAAATTCGAAGGAGAATGCCAGGCTAATTAGCATGATTTTTATAACTTAGATATATATCCCACACTGTACCATACACAGGATCAAATAAATTAGCAAATTCAATACTAGATACGGGAATAATTTAAGGGCTCAGGTTTTGCTCTTCACCGATTAATCTGTCTCATGTTATAAATATTTCAGACAATGATTTCTGAAAGCTTCCATTCACACGTGTGCCAACACAAGAAACTAGTCAAAGAGCCAGGAGAATGAACAACAAGTCTTGTGCATCTGTCTGACCTTTCTGCTATTGATATAATTTCTAAAATTCACTGACTTTTAATGTAAGATTTTCCCAGGCTAATTGTTATATATCATGCCATCTTAAGTAAAATGGAGATGTTTTGAAGTTTTCAAAGGTAAAGGCCTTAGTTTCTTACATCAACTGGGAAAAGGAGGGGAGGAAGAAGGTCATTGTGGCATCTATTTTAATGCATTTTATTATATGTTAGTTTATATGTTTCTTCATTTCTTCACTGTCATTATCCAAACAAGGCTCCTTATAAAAATTAGTAAGTTAGAACTGAGCAGATGGCCTAATTATTCTATAATAATGTTCATCAACAGATAAATATACTAAGAATTATTCTAATATGAGATTTAAATAAACACTCACAAAGAAGATATAAAATGACAAGCATATGAAAGTGTGCTCAACATTATTCATCATTAGGAAAATACAGATTTAACCAAAATGAGATGCCACTACAAAGCTATTAGAATGGCTAAAATAAATTTAAAATTTTTTAAATGACAATTATAAATGCTGTTATTTTTACTCAGGCATAGCTTCTTTATTAAAAATAATTTTAGTAAGTTGCATCTTGGGTCTTCCCATTTGACTTATATGGTAGATTTTATTAGTGAGAATACAGAGCAACTGGAACTCTCATATGGTGATGATGAGTATGCAAAACAGTACTGTTGCTTTAGAAAAGTCAGGCATTTCTTACAAACATATGCCAGAACGGGGCCTAATGCAGCTTTCTCTCCCAGCTTCTGCTAGTTCTTTAGCTTGTAGCAACATTACTTCAATTTTTATATGGTGTTCTCTCTTTGTGTATTTGTGTGTGTGCACCAAAACTTCTGCTCTTTACAAGGACACCAGTCATATTGGATTAGGAACTTATTCTATTCCAGTATGATGTCATCCTAACTAATTACATCTGCAACGACCTTATCTATGAATGAGGTCACATTCTGAAGTACTGGGGATTAGGACTCTGGGAAAACAATTAAATCAGTAATAGTACCTATTAAAATGGCCAAAATCTTCTGTTCTCAAGGAGACCTATCTGTTTATTTTTCAGTTAACAAATAGTAAAAGACTTTTTCTGACATTTTTGTTTGGGGAACTGAATTAAAAAGCATGCAATGTATGTTTGGTACATTTAATTAAATGTTTGGCATGAGCTTATAGGAAATTTTTATTTATTTTGTCAGTTCAGATTGCAATAGATCATTAAAAATTCCATTAGAGATTATTGTTCATATTTTGATTTTCAAAAAAGCATATCTAAGAAGAAAAAGCCTCTCTGTAACAAAATTTTCAACTGTTCTTTGGTGCATTTATTTGGTGAATATTTTCATCTCATCATCTCTTAGTGGTTTCCTGACTCAAATAATGCTATTTAATCAGTGAGTCAGACCAATAAACTCAAGCTCATGCAAAAAAATTTTAATGGCCAAAATAAAAAAAATACTGACCATACTAAGTGCTGGAGGGTGTGTGGACCATACTCACATATACTGCTGGTGGAAATGTAGATTAGTACAACCACTTAAGAAAACCATTTGGAAGTTTCTTAAAATGTTACATATATTCCTGCTATATGATCCACCTATTCCACCATTAAGTATTTACTCAAAAAAAATTACCATACAGTTATGCAAAGATGGTACTGAAAAGTGTTTATAGCAGCTTACCCAAAACTGGAACTGAGTCATATCTATCAACAAGTGAATGGATACACGGACTCATACAATAGAATGCTACCCAGCAAAAGAAAAACATACTGCTGATACACAACAATGTGCATGGATATCAAACTACTCACTCTGAGGAAAAGAAGCCAGACAAAAATTAGTACCTACTATGTCATCCCATTTATGTGCAATTCTAGAAAATGCAAACTAGTCTACTGTGGGGAAAACTAGATCAGTGTCTGACTGGGGACAGGAGGAAGAGGAACAGAAGGCAAGATTACAAAAAGGTAGTGGGAAACTCTTGAAGGTGATGGACATAGTCACTACCTTGATTGTGGTGATAGTTTCTCAGATATATACATACGTAAAACTTATCAAGTTGAACTTTAAGTATTTTGGTCATTTCATGTCCCCTATATCTCAATAAAATCCTATGACTCACTGTAAGAGTATTATATTTATCATATATCTGCAAAGTCCTTAGCACAAAGCCATATACTCTGAAAACAGTCACTGTAGACTAGATGATTGAAAAGGATACTAATTAAAAACGATTAGTAAATATTTTTATTACTCTCAAAATTAGGCACTTATTAAGCATTTATTAATCATTCACATTTATAACATAAATAAAATTGTAAGGCAATTTAACATCAGAGTTTCTAAGAGTACCATTATATAAAAATTACCCATTAAATTTAATTCACTTTTATCTGTTTAATAAAACCATTTTTCTGAAGAGTCCTACTAGGTAACACTGTTAATATTAATTTTATTTAACATTTAAAAATACATCAATTATCCATAACTTGCGTATCATCCTTGTTTTATTATCACTCATTTAAATTACCTACACTTTCTCCCTATTCCCCATCTGAGGCCCCCCCCATAAAGGTGGGGGGCCTACCCCCCCCGGAAGGATTGATAAAAAATAGGAGGGGGGAAAAAAAAACTCCGGGGGGCAAGGGCATTTCCCCACAAGGCAAATATGGCCATGAAAAATCAAGGGGGGGGGGGGGGGGGGGGGAGGAAAAAATGGGGGGGAGGGGGGTAAAAATAAAAAAAAAAAAATTAACATAGTTTTCTGTCAACTGAATATTTAACAAGTCAGTTTCTAAAAGCTTTACTTCTTGTAGTTAGCCTTACTCTTGTAACCTAAATGAGTACTTTCCTCTCTTCAGTGTACCACTTACCCCAGGCCCATTTCTGTATTTCTTTAGCATACACATCAGCAACACAGTGTCAGTTTCAGTTGGTCATCTTAAAATCATTCTAGAGGTGCAGTGCATCCTCAATCTTTACCTTATTCTAACAGTCTATAGTTAAAAAATAAAATAAACCTACATTCCCTTCCCTGAGCATCTATTAATAAGCCAAAAGATTTTTATAAATCAGTTAGTACACAAATGATACATTAGCTATCATTTTATTACAGTTATTTTTACTAAGGCATAGTTTCTTTGTTAAAAATAATTTACTAAGTTGTATCTTGAATCTTCCCGTTTGGTTTATGGTATATTTTGCAAGAGCAACTTTGCCAACTCTCAGTTTGCAAAATTTCTGGCGTGTGACCCAGTATAATAAAATTTGACTTGAGATATTACTGAGGTGGTAAAAAAAAGTTACATAAAATTCATTTGTAATGTGTAAACTGCTGGTTCTAACTTCATGCCTTGTAATTAGATAGAAGGAAATCTAAAACTCATGCCTATGCCTTAAAGAAAGAAAAAAGAGAAGAACCAAGAAATTTGCCTCTTCAGTATTCCAGCAGCCTAAGTATGATGACATGAGATGGTGATCTTCTAAGTAGAATCAGCACAAAACCTTTCTCTGAGGAATCACCCCATATGCTGTGAGGGATCCACAATTGGAGGTAAGGACAAAAGATTCCAACTACTTGACATCAGGCTTGGATCTAAGGCTAGAAATTTTGCCCCTGAAACTCTCCCTTTCTTTGTCAACACTTGTTCAGTACCCTTTTGCTTCCATCTTTGGGGAAAGTTTCTAAGTCCAGTAAAAATACACAAGTTTACTTTGTGAGATCGGTTTGCCTAATGGTGAGGGAGGGTGATACCAGGAGCTTGAGGAAAGAGGAACGACAACTCAAAGAGAGTAATCTATGAAACAAGGAAAAAGTAGGAGTAGGAAGCCCCATTGAAATTCGACATAATTAATCTACAGTGTATAAATCATTTCACTTCCAAGTGACTTTCTTCAGCAACACTCTGTGACCCAGAAGCAAAAGAAGAGAAAACAGATGTGCATTAAGAAGTGGTCCCACAGAAAGGCAAAGAGGAAAATCCATGTGCCTGGATGTTTTCCAAATGTTAACTTGTTTAGTACTCACCATACTCTGTAGAGCAGAACCTAATGAGATCTGCATTGATCAAATTAACTAGACCTTTCCACAAGCCCACAAACATGTCATCATTTTACAGTTGCAATCTGACTAGGCATGCTTGAAGACCACTCATTATGATACTTTGTTTAAAGTGTTTCCTTTGTTCTTATAACGACAAACAATAACTTCAATAAGATTTATATGTTCAGTAATCTTCACCAGGACTTCAATTCAGCCCTTTGAGAATTCACTTCATCTTGGGAAATAGGTTTTTATTTTGTTCTCATTGTATGAAAAAAGAAGCTGAGACCCAAAGAAGTTAGCTAAGGTCATTCACGCACTACCATGTGGCGGAGGAAGACAGAGTCATGGGCCTTCTGATCTTACTGTTTTTGCATCATGCTCGCAAAGTAGATGGAAGGGAAGAGAGCAAATGGTTGCTTGTGAAGAAAGTAAGAGCAAGAATTAGCAGATATAAGGAGATGCCAGGTAAGTATCACGTAAAAACAGGTTGACAGTCTGTGCAATGGAGATGAGTAGTTGCAAATGGGAAAGTCCAGGATATGAGAGTGATGAGGAGCAGTATTAGGGAGTGGACGGTCACTGGCCATAAGGAATACAGTAAGGAACTCTGACTCAGCATCTCATGCTCAACATGGATATTAAAGTTGCTAATCATTTAGTGGGAGTTAAAAAGAAATCTGAAAAGAGTAATGTGAGCAGTAGAATGAACACATCATCCAAGTGAAACAATGACAGGAAATGCAAAAGTCCCTGAAATGCAAGAACAGCTTGAGCCTTCCTGAGTTCTCAAGAATTACAAAAAAAGGCAACTGTCTGTCTGTCTATCCATATCTAGTATCTATATCAACAGTGTTATTTATGGAAGCCACATTTCCACTGGAGGAATAAAGAAAATCTGAAGGTGTAGGAAAGTTTCTAGCAGTGAACTAAAGATTACATAAAACCCATGGGACAGGTTAGTTAAGGGGCAGATGTGGGTAGCCATGAATGGAATTAATGGATAAGATTAACTGAAATGGTTTTTGAGGTGTGGAGGAAACAGAAAAGAGGAGAAACGAGAGATGCAAAAATAGATGGTGACAGAGCTGGAGAAGGACAGGAAGAAAGGAGTATTTTTATAGTATTTTAATTCCAAAGTTGACCATCGCAAGAGTTAAGCGACGACTCCCATAAATTTTCACATAAGGTGTTTTCTGACTTTAATGAGCTTTCTCTAGTCATGTACTTTCTACTTTAGAGCAAGATCAAATATTTCCCCCAACCGCATTCTTCCTAAATATATCTCAAATTAGCAGTAAGGTGTGTACTTAACAGAAACAAATGATACATCAAACCCTAGGTCATGAATTTTTTATAAGCATAGAAGATAAAGATCAGATTAAATTCAGAGCAATAACTGAAACCCTGCTCAGAATTAACATGCCTCGTTACTTGGGTGAAGGTTTCAAGAGTAAATACTGTTCATTTCACAGTTAGAGCACTAAACTGGTGACGTTTCCAACTTGCTCAAGCAAATCCCCTCATATTTTAATATTGCTTCGTAATGATGATAAAATATTCTAAGATGGAAATTATGTTTGGGCATTTATGCAAACTTTTATTGTGTGCAAATTAATACAATTCATGACCTGTGTGCCTAAGAGCTTAAATATTTAAATAATGTTTAATATAATATTTCCCAGTGGAAAAAGCCATTGTAGAAAAAAAGCAAAATTTGGATATAACAAGAAATGATATTTTTTAAATACTTATTTAAATTTGTATTTGCTTGATGCTTAGAATAAACGCTTCAATTCATTTTATAACCTTCTACACTGTTCCTACATTCTTTTTTTAACTTACATATTGATGTTGAACTTTATTTCTTTTCTATTTTTTATAATTTTAATTTTAATTTTTTAATATTTTTTTACTTTATTTTTTATTTTTAAATCATGTTTTTTCTATTACAGTTGTCCCAATTTTTCCCCTTTTGCCCTCCTGCACCCATCCCACCCTGCCCCCATAACCCACAATTCCCACTCTGTTGTCCATGTCCATGGGTCATTCATACATGTTCTTTGTTTACTTCCTTCTCCTTCTTTCCATCATTGTCTTCCTTCCCCATACCCTCTGGTCACTTTCAGTCGGCTCCATGTTCCTTGCCTGTGGCTTATTTTTGTTCCTTAGTTTATTTTGTTGAATAGATTCCCCTTATAGATGAGATCATATGGTATTTGTCTTTCACCATCTAGCTTATTTCACTTAGCATAATATTCTCCATTTCCATCCATGTTGTCACAAAAGGTAGGAGATCCTTCTTTCTTTTTTAAAATGCAGATTAATCCAAATTATTCACCTTTTTAAATGTCAAGGTGCATTATAAAATATTTAAAAATTTAAATCCATTATAAAATCTCAGCAATTAAAACATGACACCAGCACAGAAATATTCAAGAAGATCAATGAAATAAAATAGGCATTCGAGAAACAAACTGTCTAACAATGTAATGTGTGATTAAATTGATACTTCATATTAATGGGGAAAATAAGGCTTATTCAACAAAAAATGTGCATGGACCACTATTCCTTGAAATAAAACAAATATAGAGCCTTATTTCACACATACAAGAATTACTCAGGTAAGTTAAAAATGAATATGTAAAATCTAAGCAGTTTTCAGAGAAAACTCAAAATAATATTTTTCTTACCCTGAAGTAAAATATTCAAACCCAGAAGCAATAAAGTAAAATATTGACAGTATGACTATATTAAACATTTAAGACTATACAGTAATATACCAATAAAAAAGTTAAAGGACAATTAATAAAAAAGGAAAGTATTTGCAACTCATCTAAAAGAGGGTTTTTTTTAGGGCAAAAATTCTACAAAACTTTAATCAAAAAAATGGATAAAGAATACCAGAAAGTCATGTAAAGCTTTCTTTAAAAATAATAGAAAGAGGCAAGAAATATTAAAAACAGGTTTGGTTTCAAAAAATAATAAAGTAACAATTAAAATAACATTGTCACAGTCAGATTAATACGTATTAAAAATATTGGTATTATCAAGTATTCTCAACTGTGAAAGGAACTGGGTATTCATGGACTCTTTTTATCTTCTTAGAGCAGTCTCTTTAGCATATTTTGCAATGCTGGTGTGGTGGAGATGTATTCTTTTAGCCCTCTTTCATCAAGGACCCTCCATATTTCACCATCCATTTTAATGGAGAGCCTTGCTGGGTAGAGCAGGCTTCGTTGCAGACCTTTGCTTTTCATGACTTGGAATATTTCTTGCCACTCCCTTGTGGCTTGTAGTGTATCCATTGAGAAGTCAGCCGCTAGCCATACCAGGGCTCTCATATATGTTATTACCTGTTTCTTCCTTGCTTGCTTTAGGATTCTCTGTTTGTCTTTGGTATTTGCCATTTTAATGGTGATGTGCCTTGGAGTGGGCCTCATTGGGTTCATCCTGAATTGGACCCTCAGTGCTTCCTGGACTTGTGTGAGTTTTTCTCTCCTCCAACTAGGGAAGTTTTCTATCATGACTTTTTCAAACAGGTTCTCTATCCCTTCCTCATCGTCTTCTTCTTCTGGTACCCCTATTATACAAATATTATTACATTTCAGGTTGTCCTGCATTTCCCTAAATGCCTCTTCATTCTTTTTGAGTCTTTTTTTTTTTCATTTTCTTGATCTTTCTGGGAGCTTTTTTCGACCTTGTCCTCCATCTCACTGATTCGATCCTTGGCTTTATCTAGCCTGCTTTTGATTCCTTCTACTGTGTTCTTCAGTTCAGAAATTGTATTCTTCATTTCCTCTAGTGTCATTGATAGTTTCACTCACACCTCCATCAACTTGGTTCTCTTTAATTTTATTTCTTTTATTGTTCAAGTACTGTTGTCTCCATGCCCCCCAAACCTCCTTCTCCTACTCTCAGTCCTACCCCCATTTGTTTTGTCCATATGTCCTTTATACATGTTCCTTGACTTGACTCCCTTCTTTTCCCTGTTATCCCTTACCCCTCCTCTCTGGTTACTGTCAGTTTGTTCTTTATTTCAGTGTTGCTGGTTACATTTTGCTTGCTTGTTTGGTTCTGTTGATTAGGTTCCAGTTTTGTTGATTAGGTACCAGGTTCCAGTTTTGTTGATTAGCTTCCCAGTCTTCTCTGTAATTGTGAATTATAGGTGAGATCATATGGTATTGTCTTTCACCACCTGGCTTATTTCACTTAGCATAATGCTCTCCACTTCCATCCATGCTGTCATGAAGGGTAGGACCTCTTTCTTTCTTACAGCTGCATAGTATTCCATTGTGTAAATGTATCATAGTTTTTTTTGATCCACTCATTTACTGATGGCCACTTAGGTTGCTTCCAGAACTTGGCTATTGTAAATTGTGCTGCTATGAACATTGGGGTGCATACGTTCTTTTGAATTGGTGTTTCAGTATTTGTAGGGTATAATCCCAGCAGTGGAACTTCAGAGTCAAAAGTATCTTACATGCTTTTTTTTTACTCTTAAGATGCTATTTGAAGTTCTCTGTGTTTTAAATAAACATATATCAATTTTTACTGTCTGTGGTAGGTCATTTACAAAGACTACCTCAATAATCCCACTCAATCCTGCATACACACACACCCTTGCAATAAGACTTGGCTTCTCCTACAATCAAGATGTGAATTTTTTTTTCAATATTTGAATGTGGGCTTGGCCATTTGACTTGCTTTGACTAATGGGGTATTAGCACACCTGAGATGATCAAAGACATTAAGGCTTTGATCATCTTTTGACTTCAGTTGGAAATTTATGACCACAATGTGAATTTAGCCTGCTGGATAGAGCATTTGAAATGTAGCAGAGCACCCCACCTGGACAGCCAGCTAACTACCTCATTGATGGTAAGGCCATCTTAGATAATCAAGTCTCATTAAGCCACCAGAAGATGACAGCCAAGTGAATGACCCAGGAAGGACCATGAGAAGAACTACCCAACTGAGCTCAAGAACTGCCCATATTGGTGACTCAGAATCATAAGCAAATAAAGTTGTTGTTTTAAGCCAATAATTTTTTTATAATCTCTTACAAGGTATTAGATAACACACAACACACTATTTTTCTCTGAAATAAGTAACACTTGTTCATTTAAAGAGGAGTGATAAAGAGTGATGCTTTAATTGGGAGAAGCAAAGAAAGTAAAAGTATGGTGTTATATCAATTCTTAGTCTCATCCAGTTGCAATTTTTAGCTCACTGACCCCTAACAAATCCTTAGTCTTCTAAATAAGCTGTGTTCTAAAACTGTAGAAATATGCAACTTCCAAATGGTTTCAATTTGAGCTATCCTACTGTCCTAGAAATCCATATAATAAACCCCATTTCCTAACTTGTTGATAGTGGGATGCTAGGAGGCATCCTTGGTGTTGGATGAGTTTATTACTGCATGCCTTGATTGATCACAGGACAGCTGTTCCACTGTCATTAACTTTATATCATGCATAGGAAAATTGCTGGGGTATCTGGCTGTACCATGGCAGGCTGAGATTAGGTCAAGGTTACCACTAAGCACTGTGCCACAGATGAGACAAAAATTACTTACTAGTCAGGGTCTGCGCTAATGCTTTTTAACCAGGGATGGGCATAATAATCACCAACGGACTTTTTTTAACTAACAATTTTCCCCATCTACTTGAAATTTTAGTTTATTCAGTCCAACGTGGAGTACAAGTGTCTGCTTTGTTTCCACATCACAGGTAATTTCTGTGCACACTGCTACAAAAGAATACCAAATAAAAGCAAAGGTCATTAGCAATGTGATATGGTTTGAGAGTTGTTGCAACAAGAGGATTTTTCAATAACACAACCCTCCACTGGCCTCATATAGTTCCTGAAATTACATTGTTGCTTCTTTGGCTGGATATATATTATCCATGGTCAGAGAAGTTATAATATCAAAGATACATCTAAAATAAAAAGACCCGGGGTCTCTCTTAATTACATGAATTGGTGGAATCATTTAACTTCTCTGTTTCTTCCTCTGCAATATAAGGAAAGAAATATCTGCTTGCTGGTTTCCAGTGAATGACAAATGATGCATAAAAAATTATTTTGCAAAATCTAAAATGCCATCTAACATAAAAAATTACTACTCTTCAGTAGGAAAAAACCATTAACTTCTCAAAATAAACTTCCTTTTTTGAATTGCTATTCTACCACCTACAAAAATAAGGATTAAATGAGACCAGACACAGGTAACTTTGTACTAGGGAGGGAGGAAACCTGTGAGGCAGGATGATGGCTAAGGAGGGACCAAGTGTTTCACCCTAATGGAGGCTCCTCCCTGAGAGGCATGAGGACAGCACAAAATAGGGGCTACTTCCCAATTTAGCCTCAATCACCCAACAAATGGCCTCAAATCAAAATGGTTCCAGTGAGTTCATTTTATTTCTAAATGATGAGATAGGTTAAGGACAGAAAGAATAAGATAAGATATACCTTGGAATAACGTCCTTGATTTCAGATATTCATGTTTTTGTAGGTGCTTTCTATTTGAAAATTAGGTTATTTCCACTTTTCATATTTGGAGGCACAGAGCTATGATGGCAGAGTCAAAGGAGGGATTTTGCAGATACTGTAAAAATAAAAGGGAATTGCTCTTCTAATTGCCTTGCAGACCTAGCTTATTTGAATCATTATTCATAATATTTTTGATTCTGTGGTGTAATATGGGGATTTTTCTTTTGATGGCAATGAAATAGGTTCATTTATTGAGGTTATAATGATCTAAATGAAAACTTGAAAATGATGGGCTTGTGCACTAGAGGGAAAAGAGTTTGAATATTTAAAATGCTGAACAGTGAAAGTAGTTTTTCTCACTGCAAGCTTTCAAAAATGTTACATGTGCTTGGCTTATTTTTTATTTCAATAATATGTTTCTTGTGTGCTTGGCTTATTTTTTATTTCAATAATATGTTTTAAACTCATATAGACAAAATATTATCATTTTAATATATAATTAATGTTAAATTATTAATCAGATATTTTGCATTCTTTTTATACTGAGTCTCAGAAATGCAGTGTATCTCAAATTAGATTAGTCACATTTCAGGTGCTCAGAGTTACAATGGTGCTAGCAAATTGGAGGATCACACAGATGCAGAACAAAGAATATTCTAGTTTGAGGTTGTGGGCACACAATACAATATACACATGATATATTATAGAATTAATTGTACACCTGAATCATATAGTTTTATTAGCCAATGTCCCCCCAACAAATTCAATTAAAAGAAGAAGAATATTCTTAGCAGGAGACAACAATTTAGCAAAGAAATTAAGTCAATTTACAAAACTTAAAGGTCTTGCTATTTTAAAATATTTACATTTACATGGACTTTATTGTGTGTCCAGAACACTGCTGTAGACTGGAACTTTAAAGGACAAAGCTTCAAAATGCTAATAAATATTTGAAAGGAGTGGAGCTTTTAGTCAAAAGGCTGTTGATAAGGAAACACATTCCTAGCCCATCCTTCTTCTTCATTTCCATAGAATGTGCTGGTGAACACTTCTCCTCTGCAATTACTACCCCCTCCATCAGAGGAGAGGGGCCTAATCTGATGGGGAGCAGGGAACTCACACCCCCTGGGTCTCTCATCTCTGGTGAAAGGTCCAGGTGTTCACAGCCTTGGCCCAGGCTCCTTTTCCCTCCATGCTCCAGCTGTAGCACAGGCTTTCCCTGGATGCTCATCCCACCCCTTAGCATCCTTGCTCATATGTTAATAGACATACCTTCCAAAAGAAGGAAAAAAAAATATCTTTTTTTTCCCAAAAAAAAAACCCCAAAAAAAAAAAACAAAAAAAAAGGAGGGGGGGGGGGGGGGGGGGGGGGGGGGGGGGGAGGGGAAAAAAAAGGGGGGGGGGCTTATACAGTACAGTCACTACTCTAATGGAGCTTTGTTCAAAGTAGCACAAGAGCAGAAAGGAAAAGGGATCAGAGGTTTGAAGGGTATTCCTTACAACCTGAGGTCGTCCTTCATCACTCACATCATTTTATATAATGACATTTGGTCATTCGAGGTTATTGTGAAACTGTTAGTGTTTTTCCAACTTTATGAAGATATCACTGGCATATAACATTGTATAAGTTTATGGTCTTAAATTAATAATTTAATACATGTATACATTGCAAAATGGTTACAACAATAAACTTAGTTAATACATCCATCATCTCACAGAGTTACCATTTTTTATGTGTGGTAAAATCTTTTAAAATCTTCTCTCTTGGAGACTTTCAAATATGTAATACAGTGTTGTTGACTACAGTCACCATGCTGTCCCCACATCCCCAAACTTCATCTTGTAACTGGAAGTTTGGATCCTTTGACCTCCTTCACCCATTTCCCCCAACTCTTACCTCCCACCCCTAACAACTACCAGTCTGTTTTGAGTTTGGCTTTCTTAGATTCTATTCACTCCATGAGATCACATAGCATTTGCTTTTCTCTGACATTTCACTTAGTATAAGCCCTCAAGTTTCATCCATATTCTTTCAAATGGCAGAATTTCCTTTATTTTTGTGAATGAAAAATACTCCATTGTATATATGTAACACATTTCTTTATCCATTCATCAATAGATGGTTTCCATGTGTTGTTTATTATTATTAATAATGCTGCAATGAACACAGGGGTGCAGATACCTCTTCAAGACAGTTATTTTACTTCCTTCAGATAAATGTCCAGAAACAGAATTGCTAGATCATATGGCAGTTCTATTTTTAATTCTTTAAGGAACCTCCATACTGTTTTCCAGTGGCTGCACATATTTAAAATATCACCAGCAGTGCCCAAGTGTTCCCTTTCCTCCACATCCTCACCAGTATTTGTTATTTCTTATCTTTTTTATAATAACCATTCTCCCAAGTACATCCATGGTAGCTGGAAGTCTCACCTCCCCCTCCTCCATTTCTATCTGATTCGCAGTGTTAAACCCCAAAACTTCCCCAGTAAGATCTGGGTGGGCTTCCTAGGAAATGCCTTATGCTGGGGAGCTGGATGTCCACACTGAGCCCTTTTTTTCCTCCACTGGAGAAACCAGAGACCCAAGGAGCCCTCTCTATGTGGCACTGTGCCAGCCAGGGCTGTTGTCCAGTGACCAGGTTACACATTTGGATGCAGCTGCATTGAAGGAAGTACTGCACAGGAATTTGGAAACGGAGAAGAATAGTGCTCAGCCTCTCATGTATAATCTTCCCCAGCCATCTGGCCACCGACCCCTCAGGGTCTTTTATATGTTCCTTCCAAAGTTTGCTTCAGTCACCCAGATGACAACATTGGTCTGTCTGAACCTGGGATGACTCTGGGACACATTTGAAAAGTGGAAGATCTGAGTGAGGAGAGAGATGGCAATGGATAGAATGAGCACCAAAAAAATTTTTAAAAAAAGGAAAGCCAAGTGTAAATTAAGGTATGAAAGATGGTAACAATGGTGTTATAAACAAACAGGGCTCTAAAGAAGTGAAATCAAGTTTAAGAATAATTGGATTTTTACCAAAGAAAACAGTTTTGTATTGAAAAGATACAGAATGGAATAAAGAAGTCTAATCTATACATCAGTAGCATGAGAGATTTGTTTGAAGTAGAATTCTAAAGATTCAGGGAGACTTCTGGCCAAGATGGAGGCATAGGTAAACATGCTTCCCCTTCATGCACAACTACAACAAAAATTAAAAATAAACTACAAAACAAACATCACCCAGATTTGTCAAAAAATCGAGTTGTATGGAAGTTCAACAACCAAGGATTTAAAGCCACATTAATTCATGTGGGCAGGAGTGGTGGAGACACAGAGGCATGGAGAGGCACTGGAGGAGGACGAATGGTTGGCCCCACATTCATATGTGGCAGATAAAAATTGGGATGGATACCTCAGGAGAAAGTTATCCCAGCTCCAGACTAGACCACCCAGCCCAGGATTCCAACACCAGGAAGATAAGTCCCCATTACTTCTGGCTGCAAAACCAGAGGGTGAGGGTGGGACAGCAGAAGAAACTTTAGGATTCTCAAGAAACTTTTCTTAAAGGATGCACAATGGACTTAGTACTCACACTGACCCACAACCGCTGGGATTCAGCACCAGGGCAACAGCTGAAAGGGCACAAGTGGCATATGGGGAGAAAGAGAAAAAGTGAAGTGACTGGCAAGGGGACAAGTGTCCTGAGACAGCTTCTTCCCCAGCAATCTCCAGAGACCAAGCAGTGGCATTGTCCCTCTCTACACTCACCCCCACACAGAGCCACAAAGTGGTAAAACAGGTTGCTCTGCCCTGGGGATCACCTAAGTCTCCACCCCACACAATTTACAGGTTTCTTTTCTACTGTAGGCCATGATACTAAGACAGGGACTCGAAGCAGATCTACCTAATACACACAAACACAGAGAGGCTGCCAAATTGAGGAGACATAGAAATATGGCCCAAATGAAAGAACAGAACAAAACTCCAGGAAAAGAACTGAGTGACAAGGAGAGAGCCTACCTACCTATCAGATGCAGAGTTCAAAACACTGGTTATCAGGATGTTCAAAGATCTCATTGCGTACTAAAACAACATTTTTTAAAAACACAGGCAGAAATGAAGTTTGCATTAAGTAAAATAAAGTTACAGGGAAACAAAAGTGGATGGGAAGAAGCCAAATTTCAAACCAACAATTTGGAACATAAGGAAGAAAAAAAAGCATTCAATCAAAACAGCAAGAAGAAATGTGAGAATCAAGATGGCAGAGGAGTACGTGGAAGTCACACTGACCTCCTCCCAGGACCAACCTGGAATTACAACTAAATTGTAGAGAAACCACCTAGAACAAACAACTGAACAATAGCAAAAGAGGAGTCTTATTACCTTAGACAGACAGAAGAATCAGCTTTAGCACAACCTAACTGGTAAGAAGTGTGGTAGAGATTCGAGGAGGTGGGCAGGGTGCCCATGGCCAACAGCAACAGAAGGATATAGAAACAGCCAGTTGGATCCCCTGAGAGGAGCACGGCCTAAATCATAAGTGGGGATCTCCAGCCTACAGCACCAGAGCCCCAAAATTATACACATAACAACCAGCTGTGAAAACTGGCAGGGTTGCTCTTTGCCAGTGACAGGCAGCTTGAGATGCAAAGATCCATTTAAAAAGCCAATGCAGGGAGAAAAAGATGGCGGAGGAGTGAAAGGGAGTCACCCTGACCTCCTCCCAAAACCAAACTGGAATTGCAACTAAATAATGGAGTAATCACCTGGAAAGCAGTGGAGCGATAGTGGGAGAGGAGTCTTGGTGCCGCGGACAGTGGATTCGACTCTCACACATCCCAACAGGTGAGAATTGCGGTGGAGGCTCGAGAGGGTGGGCTGGGTGCGCACGGGCACTGGCACCAGAGGGACATTGAAACGGCCAGTTAGCATCCCCCCGAGAAGAACGGGGTCTGAATCATAAACAGGAACCCCTAAACTACAGCAGCTAAAGCCGAGAAAATACAGACAAAACGCAACCCCAAAAAGCTTAGGGGCGCTCTCTGCCAGAGACAGGTGGCTGGGGATGCAAAAAGACATTTAAAGGGCAAACGCAAAAGTTGCAGCGGCAGCCACCCTCCTTGTTCGCTGGCTAGAGGCGGCAGCAGGGTGGGCTGGTGCCTGGGAAAAGACTGGTGAGGAAAACTTTGTGAAGAGAACTGAGACTGCGGCCGGTGGAGCCCGGGTGATAACGCACTTCCCACTCTCCAGCTACCATCTCACTCAGGCATAAGGGAATCAATTAACCTGCCTTTTGTGCGCTCCGCACACAGCTTGTACGCCTGTGAGCTGCGGGGCTGAGTGCAGACTGGCTGGGAGAGCCTTGAGGAGAGACTGGAGACGGAGGCATTGGGGAAAGAACGGGAGGAGGAACCGGGGAGTCCCGACTCCCTCCCCGTTCGGTAGTCTCCATTGTGGGCTGGAAAGGCGCGACCCCAAAGAGGCAGAAGCGGGGCGCGCATGAACCAGACTGCCTGCGATTGGAACGCAGTCCGCACAGGGGTTGGATCCTCGGCCGAAGGGGTCACAGAACTGCCCAGAGGCCCCTAAGGGGAGACTAGAAATGGAGGCACTGGGGAAAGAACGGGAGGAGGAACCGGGGAATCCTGACTCCTTCTCCTTGCCGAAGTCTCCATTGCGCGGGAAGAGGCCACACCCCCAAAGAGCCAAAAGCCGAAAAGCAAACATAGAAACCCCCAAAACACCCAGAGCAGGCGCGCACACTTGCGCCGAGTGACTGGCGAGGGTTGGCGAGCGTGTGTGTGACCCACGCGGGCTGGCGAACGCTTGCACCTGCCGGCAAGGCCTCACACAGACTGGCACCCATACGGCCTGCGAGGGATTGCACAGAGGGGCAAGGGCAGGCATAAATTGACCTACCCGCCGCGATTGCTGAGCAGCCCACAAAATAAGTAGAGCTGCCCAGAGTCCCTGGAGGAGAGACCAGAAACAGGATTAATCGGAGAGTCCTAGAGCCGATTTCCTCCCATTTCCGTAGTCCCCATTTGGCGAGGGCAAGCAACGCACCCAAAGAGCCAAAAGCTGGGAAAACACACAATAGAAGACCCTAAACTGACCAGTGCGGCAAAGCTCGCGTGCCAGGGAGTTCAGATGAGTACACGAGGTCGCGAATAAGCCCGCTGGTCTGGGGCAAGCACATCCAAGCCCAGGCAGGTGGGGGACCCTGCCGTGCTGGGAACGCGCTCAAGGAGCTCTCGTGAGAACGCAGAGAGATCCCAAAAAATAGCCCAGCCCTGACCGAAGGGGTCACAGAGCTGCTCCAAGCAGGAGTCAGACACAGGCATTAGACTCCTGAAAGGCTCAAACAAACAACCCAAGGCCCTATAGGGTCAACAACTGACATCATCAGAGGCAAGCCCAGAAAGAAAAGTAAAGGACAAAAATACTTAACAGACTCTCACAAAAATGGGAAGAAAAAGAAGTTCCCCCCAAATGAGTGGAAAAGGGGACTCCCCACAGAGAGAGCTCAATGAAATAGAGGCAAGGGAACTCTCAGATATGGAATTTAAAACAATGGTTCTAAGGAAGCTCAATGAGCTCAGCCAGCTCAAAGAGAACTATGAGAAACTGCAGAGAAACTATCAGGATCTTACAGCAAACTATATCAGCCTGGAAAAGGACATAGAAACTATCAAGAAGACACAAGAGGATATGAAGAATACCATTTCTGAATTGAAGAACACAGTAGAAGGAATCCAAAGCAGGCCGGATGAAGCTGAGGATCGAATCAGTGAGATGGAGGACAAGGTAGAAAAAAGCTCCCAGAAAGAACAAGAAATGGAAAAACGGCTCAAAAAGAATGAAGAAGCATTTAGGGAAATGCAGGACAACCTGAAACGCAATAATATCCGTATAATAGGGATACCAGAAGGAGAAGAAGAGGAGCAAGGAATAGAGAACCTCCTCGAAAAAGTAATGATGGAAAATTTCCCTAATTTGAGGAGAGAAAGGCTCTCATGGATCCAGGAGGCACAGAGGACCCCACTCAAGAAGGACCCAAGGAGGTCCACTCCAAGACACATCATCATTAAAATGGCAAATGTCAAAGACAAAGAGAGAATCCTCAAGGCAGCAAGGGAGAAGGAGAAAGTAACATACAAGGGGGCCCCGATACGCCTAGGAGCTGACTTCTCAACAGAAACACTACAAGCCAGAAGGGAATGGCAACAAATATTCCAAGCCATGAAAAGCAAGGGCCTACAGCCAAGGCTGCTCTACCCAGCTAGGCTCTCCATTAAAATAGAAGGAGAAATACGGAGTTTCCCAGACAAAAGAAAGCTAAAAGAATACATCTCTACCAAACCAGCACTCCAAGATACGTTAAGGGGACTGGTTTAAGAGGATGAAGGAAAAGAATGAGACAGAGAGGAACACAAGTACAAAGAGAAAAGATGAGTAAGTTTCTATCAGTAATATCTCTCAATGTGAATGGACTAAATGCCCCAATCAAAAGACACAGGGTAGCTGAATGGGTAAGAAAACATGACCCACACATATGCTGCCTACAAGAGACCCACCTCAGAGCAAAAGACCTACACAGATGGAAAGTAAAGGGATGAAAAATAATATTCCAAGCAAATGGACATGAAAAAAAGGCTGGCGTTGCCATACTTGTATCAGACTAAGTCGATTTCAAAGCAAAGGCCATAAAGAGAGACCCAGAGGGGCACTTTATCATACTTAAAGGAAGAATCTATCAAGAAGACATCAACATTGTAAACTTATATGCTCCCAATATAGGAGCCCCCAAGTTTATAAGGAAATTGTTGGATGACTTCAAAAAAGATATAGATAGCAACACACTGATAGTAGGGCATTTCAACACCCCACTGTCAAAAATGGACAGATCTTCCAAACAAAACATTAATAAACATATTGTGGCGCTGAATGACACACTGAATCAAAGAGAATTAACTGACATATATAGAATCTTACATCCCAAAGAAGAAAAATACACATTCTTTTCAAATGCTCATGGCAGTTTTTCAAAGATAGACCACATGATAGGACACAAAGCAAGCCTCAGTAAATTCAGGAAAATTGAAATAATACCAAACTTTTTCTCAGACCACAAGGCCTTGAAACTCGAAATCAAACTCAAAGAGAAACTTCAAAAACTTGGAAACTCATGGAGACTGACAGTACACTATTAAACAATGAATGGGTCAATAATGAGATAAGAGAAGAAATAAAAAAATTTCTGGAAACAAATGAAAATGAACAGACAACTGTCCAAAACCTATGGGACACAGCAAAGGCGGTCCTGAGAGGGAAGTTCATAGCAATACAGGCTTACCTTAAAAAGATAGAAACATTTCAAATAAAAGACCTAACACTACAACTTGAAGAACTGGAGAAACAACAACAAATAAATCCCAGAGCAAGTAGAAGGAAGGAAATAGTCAAGATTAGAGCAGAACTGAATGACATAGAGACAAAAAGAACAATTCAGAGGATCAACCAATCCAGAAGCTGGTTCTTTGAAAAGATTCATAAAGTGGACAAACCTTTAAGCAGACTCATCAAGAAAAAAAGGGAGAGGACCCAAATTAATAATATCAGAAATGAAAGAGGAGAAATAACAACTGATACCACAGAAATACAAATGATCATCAGAAACTATTATGAACAATTATATGCCAAGAAATTTGAAAACCTTGATGAAATGGACAAATTTTTAGAAAAGTATAATCTTCCAACACTGAAGGAGGAAGAAACAGAAAGCTTGAACAGACCGATAACGGTTGGGGAAATTGAAGCAGTAATCAAGAAACTCCCAGCACACAAAAGCCCAGGGCCAGACTGTTTCCCAGGAGAATTTTACAAAACATTTAAGGAAGAGCTAACCCCTGTCCTTCTCAGACTATTCCAAAAAATCCAAGAGGAGGGAAGACTGCCAGACTCCTTCTATGAGGCCAGCATCACCCTGATCCCAAAACCAGATAAAGACCCTACTAAGAAAGAAAACTACAGGCCAATTTCACTGATGAACATGGATGCTAAAATCCTCAACAAAATATTGGCAAACCAAATCCAGCAATACATTCAAAAGATTATCCATCACGATCAAGTGGGATTCATCCCAGGGATCCAGGGATGGTTCAATATACGCAAATCAGTAAACGTGATACACCACATAAATCAAAGAAAAGACAAAAACCACATGATCATCTCGATAGATGCAGAAAAAGCATTTGACAAGGTACAGCGCCCATTTATGATCAAAACACTCAGTAAAATGGGAATAAATGGGGCATTCCTCAACGTAATAAAGGCCATATATGAAAAACCTACAGCCAATATCATACTCAACGGGCAAAAACTGAAAGCTTTCCCACTAAGATCGGGAACACGACAAGGATGTCCGCTCTCACCGCTTCTTTTCAACATCGTATTGGAAGTCCTAGCCACAGCGGTCAGACAAGAGAAAGAGATAAAAGGCATCCAAATAGGAAAGGAGGAAGTAAAACTATCATTGTTTGCAGATGACATGATAGTGTACTCAGAGAACCCTGTAGACTCTACCAAAAAACTCCTCAACCTAATAAGTGAATTTGGGAAAACAGCAGGATACAAAGTCAACATTCAGAAATCAAAGGCGTTTCTGTACACCAGCAATGCAATAGAAGAAGAAGAAATCAGGAAAAATATACCATTCGATATAGCACGAAAAAAGATAAAGTACCTAGGGATAAATTTAACCAAAGACACAAAAGACCTGTATGCAGAAAACTATGCAACATTGAAAAAAGAAATTAAGGAAGACACAAATAAATGGAAGCATATACCGTGCACATGGATTGGAAGAATTAATATCCTTAAAATGTCCATACTACCAAAAGCAATTTATAGATTCAACGCAATCCCTATTAAGATACCAATGACGTATTTTACAGAAATAGAACAGACATTTCAAAAATTTATATGGAACCATAAACGACCCCGAATAGCCGCAGCAATTTTGAGAAAGAAACACAAAGTAGGAGGGATCACAATACCGGACATCAAACTCTACTACAAAGCCACCATACTCAAAACAATCTGGTACTGGCACAAGAACAGACCCATAGACCAGTGGAACAGAATAGAAAGCCCAGAAATAAGCCCTGGTCTATATGGGCATCTAATATTTGACAAAGGGGGCAGAAGCATAAAATGGGGCAATAACAGCCTCTTCAACAAATGGTGCTGGGAGAGCTGGATGGCTACATGCAAAAAATTGAAATTGGATCATCAGCTGACACCATACACAAAAATAAACTCAAGATGGATAAAAGACTTAAATATAAGTCGCAACACCATCAAAGTCCTAGAGGAGAACATTGGCAGGAAACTCTCAGATATCCCACGCAGCCATTTTTTAACTGATATGTCTCCTAAAGCAAGGGACATAAAGGAAAGAATAAACAAGTGGGACCTCATCAAAATAAGAAGCTTCTGCACGGCTAAAGAAAACATCAGCAAAATGAAAAGGGAGCCAACCGTTTGGGGAAATATATTTGCTAATGATACATCAGATAGAGGTTTGATCTCCAAGATATACAAAGAACTCACTCGACTTTACTCCAAGAAGACAAACGATCCAATCAAAAAATGGGCAAAGGACCTGGGCAGATGCTTTTCTAAGGAGGAGATACGGAGGGCCCAGAGGCATTTGAAAGGATGCTCTGCATCACTAGCCATCAGAGAAATGCAGATCAAAACCACCATGAGGTATCACCTCACACCGGTCAGAATGGCCATCATAAACAGATCCACAAACAACAGGTGCTGGCGAGGCTGTGGAGAAAAGCGAACTCTAGTCCACTGTTGGTGGGAATGCAGACTGGTGCAGCCACTATGGAAAGCAGTGTGGAATTTCCTCAGAAAGCTGAAAATGGAACTGCCTTTTGATCCAGCGATTCCCCTGCTGGGACTATACCCTGAGAACACCAAAACGCCAATACCAAAGAACCTATGCACCCCAATGTTCATAGCAGCACAATTTACAATAGCCAAGTGTTGGAAGCAACCTAAATGCCCATCAGTAGATGACTGGATCAAAAAATTATGGTACATATACACAATGGAATACTACGCAGCAGAAAGAAAAAAGAAGTACTAAACTTTGCGACAGCATGGATGGAACTGGAGAGCATCATGCTAAACGAAATAAGCCAGGGGGCGAAAGACAAATACCGTATGATCTCACCTATAAGCGGAACCTAACCAACAATGCAAAGAAGCAAGGCAAATATGACCAGCAACACTGAAAGGAAAAGAAATCAACAGAGACAAGAGGGAAGGGGGGGGCAGGGAAAGGGAAGGGAAGGGGAAAGTCAAGGAACATATAGCAAGGACTCATGGACAAAACCAAAGGGGAAGAGCTGAGGGAGGGAAGGTGGGAGGGGGCAAGGGAAAGAGGTGGGGGGAAGGCAGAGACAAATGTATTTAAAAAGTAAATAAATTACTTTAAAAAAAAAACAAAAAAAAATAAAAAATAAAAAAAATAAAAAGCCAATGCGTAAATTTTTATTTGCAGCCACTTTCCCTGGTCTCCAGCAAAGACGGTGGCAGAGTGGGATAGAGACTGCCGAGGAGAGACTGGGGAAGGAGGCTTTGGGGAGAGAACTGAGGGAGTAACCAGCGGGATCCTGCTGCTAACTCATTCCTCATACAGCAGCAGCAATCTTGATCAAGCAGACCACTCCCCTGAGTGGCACAGTGTGAGAGGTCCCAGTAACCCCACCCCCAGGAGGGACTCTGCCCTGCCCTGCACTGTTGAATCCAGACTGCTGAGTGCAAATTGACTAGATTAACAGCTGAAGGAGACAGCCACAGACAGCAGATTCCTGGAAGTCTCAAACAGACTGCCTAAGGTCAGACATGGTCAACATCTGATATCATCAGAGGCATATCCAGCAAGAAAAAACAGCATTCTCCTGCTATAGAAGTACACACCACAAAGTCAGGAAAGTAATAGTCCCATAAATAATGGGAAGACAGAGTAACACCACCACCCTGCCCCACCAGTCAAAGGGAAAGGAGGAATCCCTTGAAAGAGAACTAAATGAAATAGAGGCAAGTAAACTATCAGATATTGAATACAAAACAATGGTTCTAAGGAAGCTCAATGAGATCAGTGAGCTCAGAGAGAATTACCAAAAACTATAGGGAAACTACAAGGAACTTACTGAAAACTATATCAGCATGAAAAAGGACATAGAAACTATCAATAAGACACAAGAAGAAATGAAGGATACAATTTCTGAACTGAAGAACACAGTAGAAGGAATCAAAAGGAGGCTAGATGAAGCAGAGGATCAAATCAGCAAGATGGAGGACACGGTAGAATAAAGCTTCCAGAAAGATCAAGAAAATGAAAAAAAAAAAGACTCAAAAAGAATGAAGAGGCATTTAGGGAAATGCAAAACAACCTGAAGCGTAATAATATCCGTATAATAGGGATACCAGAAGGAAAAGAAGAGGAGGAAGGGGTAGAGAACCTGTTTGAAAAAGTAATGATGGAAAACTTCCCTAACTTGAAGAAGGAAAAAGTCACACAAGTCCAGGAAGCACAGAGGGTTTGAGGTTCACTCCAAGACCCATCATAAGTAAAATGGCAAAAATAAAAGACAAAGAGAATCTTAATGGCAGCAAGGGAGAAACGGGTAGTAACATACAATGGAGCCCCAATACGGCTAGCAGCTGACTTCTCAACAGAAACACTACAAGCCAGAAGGGAGTGGCAAGAAATATTCCAAGTCATGAAAAGCAAAGGCCTGCAACCAAGACTGCTCTACCCAGCAAGGCTCTCAATTAAAATGGAAAGCAAAATAAGGAGTTTCTCAGACAAAAGAAGGCTAAAAGAACACACCTCCACCAAACCAGCATTGCAAGATATGCTATTGGGACTGCTTTAAGAAGATGAGGAAAAAGAGTGAGAAAGAGAAGAACTCAGGTACGATGGGAAAAAAATGAGTAAGTAGCTATCAATAATAACTCTAAATGTAAATGGATTAATGCTCTATTCAAAAGACATAAGGTAACTGAATGGATAAGAATCATGAACCATACATATGCTGCCTACAAGAGACCCAACTCAGAACAAAGTACATACACAGCCTGATAGTAAAGGAATGGAAAAAATATCCCAAGCAAATGGACAGGAAAAAAAGCAGGGGTAGCAATACTTATATCAGACAAAATAGATTTCAAAACAAAGACCATTAAAGAGACCCAGAAGCACACTTCATGATACCCAAAGGAAGAATCCATCAAGAAGACATAAACATTGTAAATCTATATGTACACAACATAGGAGCACCCCAATATATAAGGAAAATCTTGGAGGACTTTAAGGAAGATATAAACAGCAACATACTGATAGTAGGGGATTTTAACACCGCACTGTCAACAATGGATTTATCTTCCAAAAAAAATATAAACAGGGATATTGTGGAACTGAATGACACATCAGATCAAATGGACTTGACTGATATATAGAATCTTTCATCCCAAAGAAGCAAAATATACATTCCTTTCAAATGCACATGGAACATTTTCAAAGATAGTCCACATGATAGGAACAAAATAAGCCTCAACAAATTGAAGAAAATCAAAATCATAACAAGCATTTTCATGGATGACAAGCACTTGAAACTAGAAAACAACCTCAAGGAAAAACCTCAAAAACATTCAAACTCATGGAGACTGAATAACATGCTATTAAACATTGAATGGGTCAATAGTGAGATCAAAGAAGAAATCAAAAAGTTTCTGGAAACAAATGAAAATGAACACACAACAGTACAAAATCTATGGGACACAGCAAAGGCATTCCTGAGGGGGAAGTTCACAACAATACAGGCCTACCTGAAAAAGATAGAAACATTTCAAATAAACAACCTAACCCTCCAGCCTCAAGAACTGGAGAAACTACAACAAACAAAGCCCAGAGCGAGTAGAAGGAAGGAAATAATGAAGATCAGAGCAGAATTGAATGGCATAGAAACTAAAAGAAGAATTCAAAGTGTCAACCAATCCAGGAGCTGATTCTTTGAAAAGATAAACTAATTCTACAAGCCTTTAAGCAGACTCGTCAAGAAAAAAAAGGGAGAGGACCCAAATGAATAGTATGAGAAATGAAAGAGGAGAAATAACAACTTATACCACAGAAATACAAAGGATTGTAAGAAATTACTAGGTACAATTATATGCCAAGAAATTTGAAAACCTCAATGAAATGGACAAATTTCTAGAAGAATATAATCTTCCAGCACTGAATGAAGAAAAAGCAGAGAGCCTGAACAGGCCAATAACAGCTGGGGAAATTGAAGCAGTAATCAGTATACTCCTGACACACAACGCCCTGGAACAGACTGTTTCACAGGAGTATTTTACAAAACATTTAAGGAAGAGCTAACCCCTATCCTTGTCAGACCATTCCAAAAACTTCAAGAAGAGGGAAGACTCCCAAATTCTTTTTATGAGGCCAGCATCATCCTAATCCCAAAACTAGATAAAGAAACAACAAAGAAAGAAAACTACAGGCCACTATCACTGATGAACATAGATGCTAAAATCCTCAAAAAATATTGGCAAACTGCATCCAGCAATACATTAAAAAGATCATCCATCATGATCAAGTGGGATTCATCCCAGGGATGCAAGGATGGTTCAATATTCTTAAATCAATAAACATAATACATCACATAAACAAAAGGAAAGAAAAAATCACATGATCATATCAATAGATGTGGAAAAGCATTTGATAAGTTACAGCACCTATTTATGATAAAAAACGCTCAGCAAAGTGGGAGTAAAGGGGGCCTATATCTACATAATTAAAGGCCATGTATCAACAACCTATAGTCAACATCATATCCAATGGGCAACAACCAAAAGCTTTCCCACTAAGACTGGGAACAAGACAAAAGGATCTGTTTTCACCACTTCTATTCAACATAGTATTGGAAGTTCTGGCCACAGCACTCAGACAAAAAAAAAAGAAAGAAAGAAAGAAATAAAAGACTTCCAATTGGAAATGAGGAAGTAAAACTGTCAGTGTTCATAGATGACATGATAGTGTACATAGAAATCCCCTAGACTCCACCAAAAATCTACAGGACCTAATAACTAAATTTGGCAAAAACAGTGGGATACAAAGTCAATATTCAGAAATTGAAGGCATTTTTGTATACCAACAATGAAATATCAGAATCAGAAATCAGGAAAACAATCCAATTTGCTATAGCAACAAGAAAAAAATAGTACCTAAGGATAAACCTAACCAGGAGGTAAAAGACCTGTACTCAGAAAACTACACAACACTGAAGAAAGAAATTAAGGAAGACACAAGTAAATGGAAGCATATACCATGTTCATGGATTAGATGAATTAACCTAATCAAAATGTCCATACTACCCAAAACAATTTATAGATTTAATGCAATTCTTATTAAAATACCAATGACATATTTTACAGATTTAGAACAAACACTTCAAAAATTTATATGGAACCATAAACAACCCTGAATAGCTGCAGCAATTTTGAGAAAGAAGAACAAAGTAAGAGGGATCACAATACCTGACATCAAACTATATACAAGTCCACTGTATCAAAACAGCTTGGCACTGGCATAAGAACAGACACGTAGATCAATGGAACAGAATAGAGAGACCAGAAATAAACCCATGTCTCTATGGTCAATTAACATTTGGCAGAAGCATAAAATGGAGTGAAAATAGCCTCTTCAACAAATGGTGATGGGAGGTCTGTACAGCTACATGAAAAAAAAATTAGATTCAACCACCAACCTACACCATACACAAAAATAAGGTCAAGATGGATAAAAGACTTAAATATAGGTCATGACACCATAAAAGTCCTAGAGGGTACCATAAGCAGGAAACTATCAGATATCCCATGTAGCACTATTTTCACACATATGTCCCCTAGAGCAAAGGACATAAAGGAAAGAATAAACAAATGGGACTTCATAAAAAATAAGAACCTTCTTCATGGCTAAAGAAAACATCAGCAAAATGGAAAGGGAACAAACTGTATGGGAAAATATATGATATCTCAGACAAGGGTTTGATCTCCAAAATATATAAAGAACTCACATGACTCCACTCTAGGAAGATGAACAATCCAAATAAAAATGGACAAAGAACCTGAACAGACACTTTTCCAAGGAGGACATACACAGGGCCCCTTTGCCTATGAAAGGATGCTCAGCATCACTAGCCATCAGAGACATGCAAATTAAAGCCACAATGAGATACCATTTCACAGCAGTCAGAATGGCCATCATAAACAAATCAGCAAACAACAAGTACTGGCAGGGTTGTGGAGAAAATGGAACCCAAGCACACTGTTGGTGGGAATGCAGACTGGTGCAGCCACTGTGGAAAACAGTGTGGAATTTCCTCAGAAAGCTAAAAATGGAACTGCCTTTTGATCCAGTGATTCCCCTGCTGGGACTATACCCTAAGAATCCCAAAACACCAATTCAAAAGAACCTATGTAGCCCATTGTTCATAGCAGCACAATTTACAATAGCCAAGTGTTGGAAGCAACCTAAATGCCCATCAGTAGATGATTGGATCAAAAAACTATGGTACATTTACACAATGGAATACTACACAGCAGAAAGAGAAAAAAGAACTACTACCCTTCAAAACAGCATGGATGGAACTAGAGAGCATTATGCTAAGCAAAATAAGCCAGGGGGTGAAAGACAAATACCATATGATTTCAAGGAAAAAAAGACCAACAACACTGAAAGAAAAAGAAACCAACAAAGACAAGAGGGAAGGAGGGAGGGGTGGGCAGGGGGAAAGAAAGGGAAGGGGCAAGTAAAGGAACATATAGCAAGGACCCATGGACAAAGTCAAAGTGGGGAGGGATTGAGGGAGGGAGAGAGGGGAGGTGGCAGGGGAAAGTGATGGAGGGAAGGCAGAGACAAATGTATTTGTAAAAATAAATTAATTAATTAAAAAGAAATGTGAGATGATCCTAAGGTGTGCATTTGGATGTGAGCCTTTTTGGATTAAGGGGGCACCCATGACCTACTCAGTTCTCTGATTCACATTCTTATCAGGGAGTCAATTTCTTCAAAGGTCCCATTTCATTCCCCTCTAATTCTGTGGGTGACTCTTCCACCATGTAGGAGGCAACGGCCTTTGCTTTTGTCTGACTCTCACTCATTTTTCAGGTATATAAGGGGTCATCTTCCTTCACTGATGCTACACCCATGACTACAGACTTCTAATCCCTGGTGGCAAAAGGCACAAATTGCATTTATTTGATCAAAAATATCAGAGCAACTGTCTTTTGCAGAGAAGTGCATTATTTTTCCAAAGAATAAGATTTTAAAACACTGTATTTTGGGTGTCATTACCCATTTTCTTTAAAGACATTTCTTCTCAAGAGAGTACTTGCAAACTATAAATTAATTTACATCTAAGCTTGGACCTATGCATTGCCAAAGTGTCAGATATTTTACAGTAAGTATTTGTAAATACAGTCATACCTCAGTACTTGTCCTGAATTTGTTCCAGACTCATAAAGAGTGCTGAAACTGACAAGTACCAAATGAATTTTTCAAGTGAGGATTGATGAAGCATTTTATCTTGTATGGCAGCATCATGACTCATACAAGTTCTAGCAAGTGTGATGAGTCCCAAGCAAGTACTGAGTGCTGAAACATTTTTTTCATCAAAATGATATAAGTACAGGGTCTGATGGGTTCTGAAGCTAACAGGTAACTAGGTATAAGTATATTTCCATCTAAGATATGTATTATAGAGTTAAGTGAATTTTCTGTGAGTATATGGTAACTATTTGAGTCAAACAGTCTATAAAACTCAAACCAAAGAAACAAAGAAACAAAACAGAAACAAACTCATACATACAGAGAACAGAAGATGGTTGCCAGAGGGGAGGGAATTGGAGGGACTGAGTGAAAAAGGTGAAGGGATTGAGAAGTACAGATTGGAAGTAATAGAATAGTCACAGGATATACAGTACAGCATAGGGAATATAGTCAATAATATTGTAACAACTATGTGTGGTGCCAGTTGGATATTGGAAATACCAGGTGGAACACTTTGTAAAGTATATGATTTTCTAATCACTATGCTGTATATCTGAAACTAACACAGAATAATTTTGAGTATGAACTGTAATTGAAAAAATAGTCCCTACAACTCCTGATGACTTAACCAATAATTTACAATGTTTTTCACATATTTCATGTAATTTTTAAAGTTTTTTTTATTGTTCAAATACATTTGTCTCCATTTTCCTGCCACCACTTTCCCCTGACGCAGCCACCCCCACCTCCCACCCTCAATCCTTCCCTCTTGTTACTGTTGGTTTCTTTTTCCTTTCAATGTTGCTGGTTATATTTTTCTTGCTTATTTGTTTTGTTGATTAGGTTCCACTTACAGGTGAGATCATATGGTATTTATTTTTCACTGCCTGGTTTGTTTTGCTTAGCAAAAATGCTCTCCAGTTCCATCCATGCTCTTGCAAAGGGTAGGAGTTCCTTCATTCTTTCACTATTCCATTGTATAAATGTACCAGTATTTTGATCCACTCATTTACTGATGGGCACTTAGGTTGCTTCCAGCACTTGGCTATTGTAGATTGTGCTGCTGTGAACATTGGGGTGCATAGGGTGATTTTTATCATGGAAACAGTATGATTATGACACCCACTTGACGGTGCCAAATTCCCACACATGGACTGTGGTGATAGCCCAGATCTCCGACCATGATTCAATTTCCTTCCTGCTCAAAGTTTATTACTTGTTTTTATTCTTCAATATGTTTCTGTCCTACAAGTAAACTATGGTATATTCCAAATTTTTAAAAATCTTTTTCCAATGAAGGTTGAGGGGGGAAAAAAGCTGACTTCTAAGTGTAGATTAGTGATCCCTTTCATCTGTCTTAGTCTGTTCATGCTGCTATAAGAGAATGCCATAGACTACGTGGCTTATAAACAGCAAAAATTTATTTTTCACAGTCCTAGAGGCTGAAAAGACCAAGATTAAGATTCTACCATCGACATGCTATGGTGAGAACTATTTCTGGTTCATACATTGTCCTTCTCACCATGTCCTCACAGGGTGGAGGGGCCAAGGGATCTCTCTGGAGCTTCTTTTATAAGAGCACTGATCTCATTCATAAAGGCTCTGCCTCATGACATAATTACCTGCAAAAGATTCCACCTTCTACTACCATCACCTTCAGGGGGTAGGATTCAATATATGAATTTTGGGGGACACATTTGGACTATAGCCTAGTCCTTTGCAATCTTCTTGCTAGGTTTTTTCACATTTTTCATGTGGGGATCGCCTTACTATTATAAAAGAATTCCAGAGAAATTTAGACTTACAGGCAAAGAAAAAATGCAGATTGCTACAAGAAATTACCTATATTAAAGGAAGAAAAAAAGATCACAGCAGTGAGGTAAATTTCCATTATCCTTAGACAGGCTGGACAAGTGAAGATCATCTCTGCACAAAATTGATCCTAAAAACACTGGGTCCTTTTCCTGTATGCTCAGTTGGTTACCTCTTTCCTAAACTGGAAATTTTTACATCAGAACAGACTCTTAAGGACACCTAAATGTAGGCTGAAACTCTTGTTTTTTCCCCTTACACATAAAGTCTTCCTGACGTCCTTTAAGTTGGGAGATTCATCACCAAGAGTTCCTTCCTACAGCAGGTAACCAGGAGAATGCTAAGCTGTCTAGACCCATCACCCAGAGACTGAGGTGAAGCCTCAGAGACTATGTGGAGAGGGTGAGTATCACAGAAGAAACAACTACCCGTTTGACTCCTTTCTATATTATAATGTGAGAAATAGAAAGGGAAGTTACCTGTTAAATGATAATAACTAAATATCTACCCAGTACTTATGACATGCCAGGTACTACTTCCCTAGTAGGTCTTCTCTGAATAACACCTTTTATTCCTCACAACATCTCTTGAGAAAGATGCTATTACCCCAATTTTACAGAGGAGTAAACAAACACAAAGTACTTTTAAAAATTTCTCAAAATTACATAGTAAGTGGTAGTACCTGGATTTGAACTAGGGAAGGGTATCTCCAGAACCACCAGGCCATTGTGCTTCTCATTGTGTCAGTGAACATCCACACAGACACTCACACTCTCATACACACACACTCAGATACCCACCCTCAGATACACACTCACAGACACACTCAGATACTCATACACTCACACATAAAATTCAGTTTGCATTTTCATTCTCATTGCCAATATCCACACCTTGATCACAGTCCAGTGCCTGTCCCAGCACCTGTGCTGTTTTCATTCTACTTGCTCCTTTATTCACAACCATGAAAGTCAGATGACTTATCAATGTAATGTTTCAACACAAATGTGTAAAAGTTTTATTTTAAACAAAAAGCAGATATAGAATAAGAAAGATTAACTATGTGAGATCTTCTCCTATGAGCTGGGTCCTTCAGCAACATGACCTCTAACCCCACATGTAAGATACATATTTCTACATTTTAACTGGAGGAAACCAAGACTCAAACAAGTTAGAAGTCCAGGAGGAGTTTTATTATTGGGGGGAAAGGTGGTGTTAATTTTCTCCTAAGAAGGCCAGTTAAAGATGAATTTTTATTCCTTCCTGTCTGGTGTCTGAAAATTGGAAGAATGCTCTGTTGCCTGTGAGATGCTCAGGAGATGAAGTGGGGACATATTCCTGGGACAGAAGCGTCGAGCATCCTCACCAGAGAAGCTGTTTAGGAAGTGCTGCAGGTACATGCATTCCCCCTCCAGAACCAATGACAGCCCCAGGCCAGCACTGTGCATTGAAGTGCACCCTGGGGACAGAGGCCAAAGAAAAGGGATTTGGAAAGAGGTGTTTCAGCTAATGGCCGCATGTGAGAAATTGCACGTCCTTTCTCAGTCACTGTCGTTACCAAGTCCCGCAAGGAAATGATTTGTGGGACATGGTTATCTGACAATTCACACATCACTTTGATCCCATCTGTCCCTTATGTTTGGTCAGGTGGATTCAGAAATTTAATTTTTAAGAAGATCACTTTCAGCTGTTCACATGACCTCCCAGGTTGAGAATGTATTTTGTGTTCCTGGAATTTCTGGATTTGCTTCCTTAAACCCTGGGACAGGGGACTATTCCAACATATATTGTGGGACAGGATAAAATCATGAGAATTAGAGATGGAAAAGAAACATAGGACTGTGTCCTTTCACCTTCCAATATACTCTCCTCAGAGAGGAAACAGACACCTACTATGGCTCAAAAGCTCCTGGAAAAATACCACAGGAAACTGCAAATAATAAAAGAGAGTGAAATCCCAATATTTTCCAAGAAAATTAGAAGGCTCTTTCATTGAGTATGAACTATGTTGCAGACAGACATATCGGTGTACCTCTTTTCCAGAGACTATTAACAAATTAGATTATAAATTTTCTCAATTTGAGGGGAGCTCCTAATATGATTGCTTTATAAAAACGAATAAGTTATTATTTAAACTAGCCTAGAGGAAAAAAAACTCCAAAGAAAATAAAAATGCGTTTAAAATGTTGGACCTTTAAGAAATTAAAAACGCGGAAACTTGTAAGGAAAGAAAGAAAGAAAGAAAAAGACAAGTTTATGTGACTTTGGGTGGTGAGTACACAATGTAATATACAGTGATGTATCATAGAATTGTACATTTGAAACCTGTATCATTTTATTAACCAATGTAACCCCAATAAATTGAATTTAAAAAATAAAAATAAAAAAGAGAACAAGTATAACTGCAAATCATATTAACAGGTTTGGTTGCTAAGTTATAAGATAAAAAGCAAATAAATGTCATTTTATATCAGGCTAACAAATAGTTTGGTTTTTTAAAGAACTAGTTCTTTTAAATAGAATTTGAAGAGCTTTTGATATTACACATATAAATACAAAAAAAGTTGTAAGTTTGGGTAATATTCCTAAGCAAAAGTAAGTCCTACTGGGGTGCTGGGGTATGATAGCCCTCAATTGCCTGCTTCCCAGTTTTCTCTGTAATTGTGAATGACCAAAGCTACATTTTTTTTTTAATTGAAGCTAGTAGAAATGATATGGAGAATCAAGATGGAGGAGGACTGAGTGGAAGTCACACTGACCTCCCCCCAGGGCCAACCTGGAATTACAACAAAATTGTGGAGAAATCACCCGGAACAAACAACTGAACAATAGCAAGAGAGGAGCCTTACAACCTGAGAGACAGAAGAATCAGCTTTAGTGCTATCTAACTGGTAAAGAGTGAGGTAGAGACTCAAGAAGGTGGGTGGGGCACCCACAGGGGGGAACACCAGAAGGGCACTGAAAGGGCCAGTTAAATCCCCTGGAGAAGAGCGGGGTCTAAACCAAAAGTGGGGATCCCCAGCCTACAGTACCAGAGCCCAAAAAATACACAGAAAACAGCTGAGCTGTGAAAAGTGGCAGCATTGCTCTCTGTCGGAGATGGGCAGCTAGAGACGCAAAGAGCTGTTTAAAGGCCAACATGTACATTTTTATTTGCAGCCACTTACCCTGGTCTCCAGCAAAAACTGGGGTACAGTGGGCTAGAGACTGCTGAGGAGAGACTGGGGAAGGAGGCTTTGGGGAGAGTAGCCAGCGGGGTCTCGGTGCTGACTCATGCCCCATGTGGCAGCAGCCATCTTGCTCAGGCAGAGACCACTCCCCCTGAGTGGCAGCAGCGTCAGAGGACCCAACAGCCCTGCCCCGAGGTGGGATTCTGCCCTGCGTGTGCTAAGCCGCCTGCTGAGTGCAGAGTGACTAGATTAACAGCTGAAGGAGACAGCCACAGACAGTGGATTCCTGGAAGTCTCAAACAGACTGCGTAAGGTCACACAGGGTCAACATCTGACATCATCAGAGGCAGATCCAGAGAGGAAAAACAAACAAACAAACAAACAAACAAAAAAACAGTGGTCTCCTGCCATAGAAGTTCACACCACAAAGTCAGGAAAGCAAGACAGATCAATTTAAGAAGCATAAGCCAAAAAGAAGAGTCCCACAAATAATGGGAAGAAAAAAGAAATACCCACCACTTGAAGGGAAAGGAGGAATCCCCTGAAAGGGAATTAAATGAAATAGAGGGAAGTAAATTGTCAGATATTGAGTTCCAAACAATGGTTCCAAGGAAGCTCAATGAACTCAGAGAGAATTTCAAAAATCTACAGGGAAACTATGAGGAACTTACTGAAAACTATATCAGCATGAAAAAGGACATAGAAACTATCAATAAGACACAAGAAGAAATGAAGAATACAATTTCTGAACTGAAGAACACAGTAGAAAGAATCAAAAGCAGGCTAGATGAAGCAGAGGATCAAATCAGTGAGAAGGAGGACAAGGTAGAAAAAAGCTCCCAGAAATATCAAGAAAATGAAAAAAAAAAGACTCAAAAAGAATTAAGAAGCATTTAGGGAAAGGCAGGACAACCTGAAACATAATAATTTTTGTATAATAGGGATACCAGAAGAAGAAGAGTATGAGGAAGGGATAGAGAACCTGTTTGAAAAAACAATGATGGAAAACTTCCCTAGTTGGAGGACAGAAAAACTCACACAAGTCCAGGAAGCACAGAGGGACCCATTCAAGACGAACCCAATGAGGCCCACTCCAAGACACATCACCATTAAAATGGCAAATATCAAAGACAAATAGAGAATCCTAAAGCAAGCAAGGGAGAAACAGGTAGTAATATATAAGGGAGCCCGGATACGGCTAGCAGCTGACTTCTCAACAGAAACACTACAAGCCAGAAGACAGTGGCAAGAAATATTCCAAGTCATAAAAAGCAAAGGCCTGCAACGAAGGCTGCTCTACCCAGCAAGGCTCTTGGTTAAAATGGGAGGTGAAATAAGGAGGGTCTCTGATGAAAGAGGGCTAAAAGAATACACCTCCACTAAACAGCACTGCAAAATAGGCTAGAGGGACTGCTATAAGATGAAGAAAAAGAGTTTATGAATACCCAGTTCCTTTCACAGTTGTCAATAGTTGATATTACCAATATTTTTAATATGTATTGATCTGATTGTGACAATGATGTGTTATTTCAGTTGTTCCTTTATTATTTGTTGAAACTAAACCTGTTTTTGTAAATTTCTTGCCTCTCTCTATTATTTTTAAAGAAAGCTTTAAATGATTTTTTGGTATTCTTTATCCATGTATTGATTAAAGATTTGTAGAATGTTTTCCCCTAAAAAAAAAAACTATTAACCCTTTTTTAGATATGTGGCTAATACTTTCCCATTCTATTACTTGTCCTTTAATCTTTTTATATGTATATTACTATATAGTCTTAAATGTTTAATATAGTCATATTGTCAATATTTTACTTTATAGCCTCTGTGTTTGAATATGTTACTTCAGAGTAAGAAAAATATTAGTTTCTATTTTCTCCTAAAACTCCTTAGATTTTACATATTGATTTTTAACTTACCTGAGTAATTCTTGTATAATGTGTGAAATAGGGCTCTATATTAGTTTTATTTCAGGTGACAGTGTCGATGCACCCTATTTGTTGAATAAGCCTTATTTTCTCCATTGATTTGAAATATCATTTAATCATATATTACATTGTTAGATGGATATATATATGTTTGTTTCTAGAATGCTTATTATATTTCATTGACCCACTTGATTATTTCTGTGCTGGTGTCATGTTGTTTTAATTACTGAGACTTTATAATGATTTTACATTTTTTAATATTTTATAATTGACTTTGACATTTAAAAAATAAATAAAATCAATCTAAATTTGAAAAAGAAAGAAGAAAAGAAAGAAAGACAGAAAGAAGGAAAGAGAAAAAGAAAGAAGAAAAAAGAAAGGAGAGAAGAAAAAAGAAAGGAAAAGAAAGGAGAGAAGAAAGAAAGAAAGAAAGAAAGAAAGAAAGAAAGAAAGAAAGAAAGAAAGAAAGAAAGAAAGAAAGAAGGAAAAGAAGGAAAGAAAGAAAGAAAGTAGGAAGGAAGGAAAGAAAGAAAGAAAGTAGGAAGGAAGGAAAGAAGGAAAGAAAGGAAGAAGGAAGGAAAGAAAGGAAAGAAATAACTCCTACCTTTTGTGACAGCATGGATGGAACTGGAGCACATTATGCTAAGGGAAATAAGCCAATTGGTGAAAGACAAATACTATATGATCTCACCTATAAGTGGAATCTGTTAAGCAAAATAAACTAATGAACAAAATATGCCACAAGCATGGAAACATGGAGCAGACTGAAAGTGACCAGAGGGTATGGGGAAAGAGAACAATGGTGAAAAGAAGGGGAAGGGACTGGCCAAAGAACATATATGAATGACCCATGGACATGGACAACAGAGTGGGAATTGACTGTGGGAGTGGGGGTTGCGGGTGGGATTGGTGGAGAGGAGTAAATGGGGAAAAATTGAGACAACTGTAATGGAATAAACATTATTTTAAAAACTTTAAATAAATAAATGAACTGTAAAAAAAGAAATGATATGGTAGTTGCAAAGAGATACTTTATTACAAAGGGTGAAAGTGTTTTATCTCTTTATCAAGGAAATTGATGCAATTTTATTAGGTTGGCAAATTCAGTAAGGATATCAATTGACCTGATCATGCTGGTAAGGCAATTATTTTTTAAATGTTAAACATCTAAGTAATTTTATGTGTACTTGTATATGCTTAACACATACATATAAAGTTATTTGCATTAGTAAACAAAGAAAGCTTATAAATAATAGTTGATAAAAAGTTTACCTTTGAGTATAATTTTTGTGCTTTTGTTAGGCTCTAAATAATTTTTAAAATTTTTATTTCTATTTTCAATTGTGGTAAAATACATATAATTTAAATCACTTTTAATGAAAGCACTTTGTTTCTGTTAGTACTTGCTATTGTGTTTACTTTAAATGTTTTGCCTTTTCTAACCAAGTAATAATGTCTTAACTTTAGGCATTTTTACTTATGCTCATATATTGATATAATGACCAGTTTCCTCTAATGAGTCTTTTTGATATTGTCTTTCCCAAGTATAGGCCCCAAATTCAGGACAGTAAAATTCTTGATGTCTTTTTCACTCAAATAATCCTTAATGCTCTTTAAAGGGACCATTGGGTTTACTCCTTTACCTATAAAGGACAAATGCTAAGTATAATTAAAATATGATATTCTTTATATATTAACTATTTCAACCACCATGAAAGCTAACTAAAATAAATGACACAGAGATCCTCTCTTGGAATCTAGAATTGGAAAAGTTCTTTTTCTTTTCTTAGTGGGCATTACAACTTCTAAAGTCAGGCACTCAAATATATAAAATCCTTTTCGTTGGAGGTCAAAGAAAGACTGTGTTTTATGCACCTTATATCCCCACCTGGAGCCTTTTCATAAGCCCGGGACTTTCCTTAGCATTTCCCCTGATCTTGCAGCTAAGATTCAGCGATGATAGTTACATGTAGCAGAGACAGCAGCTTCTTAGTTGAAGTCTTAACAGAAGGGTCTGGCTTCGCCTCTCCCACTATGACTCCCTAATAGAACATGGGCATCATCACTCCAAAACACCCAACACTTCCTAGCCAGCCTTATTACCACCTATAAAATCCTACTTTGTCTGATTCCCATAGACTAGTCAAATGCTGCTCCAATCTAAATCTGGCTACTTTATTTTTCCTTCCTGGTAAAGATTAACTTCCTTACTATTTAACAGCTGTTCAATGCTATATTACATACTTGAAAGTTGCTAAGAAAGTAGATCTTAAATGTTGTCACCACAAAAAAAAAAGAAATGGTAATTATAGGACATGATAGAGGTATTAGCTAATGTTATGGTGATAATTTTTGCAATAAGTAAAGGTACCAAAGTTATACACTTTCGACTTATACAATGTTATTTGTCAACTCTATCTAAAAAATGCTGGGTGGGGTGGGGCAGGGGAGAAGAAATTAAAATTAACAGTTGTCCACAATGCCCTGTCCTGACTTGACTAATGTTCTTCTAGAAACCCCAATATATTATTTGCTGCTGATTCAGATCTTTAAAACAATCAATGTATATTTTGCCTTGGGCATTTTTGTTACAAAAGATACCTTATTTAACGTTTGAAGTTAACATCTTTGTTAATGATAGATATACCTTCAAAGTTGCTCATGATGGCAGTTTTGTTGTTTTCTCCAGAAGCAGCATCTAAGACTGAGGTTCTTTTGTATGGAGCATTTTCAGGACCAACCGTGGGTTCGGCCCTCTGAAAAGGAAGAGAGAGGATGCAGGACTGGACAGTGGACATGGCCAGGCTGTGATTCAGTCTCCTTCAAGACCCCAGATGACCCTGTGGAGAGCCCTGAAACAGGGTGTCTTTTCAGAATCGTTCTCCATTACGGAGAGAACTCGGGCATTTTTACACTGAATCAATCACATTGGAGTAGGCTGCCCCTCGGAAGAAAGCATAGCCTTGGAGGACACACCTGGGGAGAACAGTTTCCAGGAAGAGCTGATAGCTGAGTGATTAGGTCCTTCAGACCTGAATGGGGACACAGGCATCATTTCCGCTAAGGGCATGGTGTGAAAACTAAGAGATTTTCTTACTTCCCGAGACACCCCAACATGAAGACACAAATGAATTTTAGCACCTGCCCAACATACAGAAGAAACCTTAATTATAAATTAAAGTCCATATTTCTGAAGTTAAAGGGGCTACTCCATCCATACGCCACCAAGGACAAAAGTCTCCTTTATTAATTCCGTTTCTCTACATGTTTAAAGAAAGTTTCCCTTCTGATTTCATGAATTCATAGTAGAATAAGAAGTAGTTATTCAAATATTGCAATGTGTCTCTAGAGGAGAGAAAAATATCTCAGCACTGTCTTATACACAGCATTGGATCTGAACCTATAAAATTCCATTATAGGAATGTATTGGTGAGATCCCAACACATTCACTTAATGGCACCCAAGTGAGAGTCCAGTACTTCAGCCGCTTGCCATATAAGCACCCAAAATGGTGAAGGCAAAATGGTCCAAATTTTTCAAAAATATAGGTGGAGAAATTGTCCATGAAAGACCTAACAGGGGACCAAATATTGCCTTCCCTGCAATTATCGTAATTCAGGTAAAACTATAAAGGTAAAGCACAACCCACCCCAAAGATCACCTGAGCATTTACAAGTGGATTTTATTTAGTTGCCCAAATCACAAAGCTTTAAGTAGGTTTACATGTTAATTTTTAAATTGTCTGGTTAAATTGACACTTTCCTTGTTGAAAGTCTAGCATGATAACTTTGGGGAGGAAATGTTGTATATTTTGTTTTATGGCCCACTTTATAGGTGAAATGCTTAAGAAGCTATACAAGATTCTTCCTTTAAAACAGAAGCTTCATTGACCTCTCAGCCCCAAAGCACTGGAGAAGTAAAATGAATTAATGATGATTTTAATTTTTATACTTTTATTTTTTAATCCAAATTTATAAGAAAGAACAGTTAAATTAACTCAAATACTGTTCACCTGTACTCACTAATTAACATTTTGTGCATTTGCTTTATATCTCTCTTTCTTTCTCACTCTTTATGTATATTATATTCATGTAAACAATAAAATAATTATTATTGCCAATGCTGAACCATTTGAAAGTTTCAGATACCATGACCCTTTATTCCTAACTATTTCCAAGTTTATCTCCTAAAAATAGGAACATTCTCTTACATAACCACAGTACAGTCCTAAAATTAAGAAAACCCAATATTAATATAATATCATAATATACTAATCATTGATATGTCCTTTTCTCTTGATTCAGAATCCAATCCAGGATCATTCAATGCAATTAGTTGTCATGTCTCTTTAGCTTATCTGGAACAGTTTCTCACCTGTCTTTGTCTTTATGACATTGATATTTTTTAAGAATACTGATTAGTTGTTTTGCAGACTCTCCATCTATATGGGCTTTTTGATGTTTTGTCACAGTTAGTTATTGAATGTTTAGCAAAATTACCAAGATACTGAGGTGTGTCCTCAGTGACCTACATCAAGAGGAACATGGTGTTAGTTTGTCATATTGCTAGTCATGTTAACTTCGGTTGCTTGGCTCAAATTGCTTCCACAAGGTTTCTCCATGTAAAATCATCAATATTCCCTTTGTAATTAATAATTAATTTGTCAGTAACTACTCTGAGACAGTTTAATTATCTGTGGTCCATCAAAGTTTCACCTAATAGTTCTAGCATTTATTAATGATTCTTGCCTAAGTCAATTGTCACTATGGTAGTTCTAGAATGATGATTTTTTTTCCAACATTTTCTCTTCCTCTACATTTACTGTATAACATTCTATGAGAGAAGAGTTTTTCTTTTCTCCCATTTATTTATTTAGTGTCACTAGAGACCCATAGATTCTTATTTTATTTAATGAGTTCTCACCCATTTATGCTATACGTTTGTTGATGATTAGAGTGCCCCAGATTTGGCTATCAGGGTCCCTTCAAGCTGGCTCCTGTGTCCTTGTTATAATGTCCCTTGCTTTTTACAACTTTCCTTAGCTTTTGGCACAATAAGGTACTTCAGACTCATCTTTTTTTAAATCATATTTTATTCATATGCTATTGCAGTTGTCCTGATTTTTCTCCCTTTGCCCCCCTTCACCTAGCACCACCCACTCCCTCAGGTAATCCTACCACCATTGTTTATGTCCATGGGTCATGAGTACAAGTTCTTTGGCTACTCCATTTCCTATACTGTACTTTACAGCCCCATGGCTATTCTGTAACTACTTATTTGTAGTTCTTACTCCCCTCACCTCTTCACCCATTCCCCCACACCCTCTTACCATCTGGCAACCATCAAAACACTCTTTGTATCTATCATTCTGTCTCTCTTCTTCTTATTTTCTTAGTTTGTTTTTTAGATTCAATTGTTGACAGATTTGTATTTTTGGCCATTTTATTGCTCATAGTTTTGCTCTTCTTCTTTTTCTTAAATAAGTCCCTTTAACATTTTATATAATAATGGTTTGATGATGATGAACTCTTAGTTTTTTCTTGTCTGGGAAGCTCTTTATCTGCCTTTGATTTTAAATGATAGCTTTGCTGGGTAGAGCAACCTTGGCTGTAAGTCCATGCTTTTCATGACTTCAAGTATTTCTTGCCAATCCCTCTAGCCTGCAAAAGTTTCTTTTGAGAAATCAGCTCATAGTCTTATGGGAACTCCCCTGTAGGTAACTAACTTTTTTTCTCTTGCTACTTTTAAGACTCTTTCTTTAACTTTAACCTTTGGCATTTTAATTATGATGTGTCGTGTAGTAGGCCTCTTTGCATACATCTTGTTTGGGATTCTTTGTGCTTCCTGGATTTGCATGTCTATTTCCTTTACCAAATTAGGAAAGTTTTCTTTCATTATTCTTTCAAATAGATTTCTAATTTCTTGCTCTTCTCTTCTCCTCCTGGCACTGACGCAAATGTTGGACCTCTTGAAGTTGTCCCAGAGGCTGCTTATACTATTCTCACTTTCTTTTTATTCATTTTTTCTTCTTGTTATTCTGATTGGTTGTTTTTTGCTTCTTTGTGTTCCATATCATTGATTTGAATCTCAGCTTCATCCATTCTAATGTTGTTGCCCTGAAAATTGTTCTTTATTTCAATTAGTGTATCATTCATTTCTGACTGGATCTTTTTTATGCTGCTGAGGTCCTCACTAAGTTCTTCAAGTACCCTTATAACCAGTGTTTTGAATTCTGCATCTGATAGATCACTTATCTCCATTTTGTTAGCTCTTTTTCTGGAGTTTTGATCTGTCCTTTCATCTGGGCCATTTTTCTTTGTCTCCTCATTTTGGCAGCTGCCTTGTGTTTGTTTCTGTGTACTAGGTAGAGCTGTTTTGACTTCATGTCTTGGTAGTGTGGTCTAATGTAGTAGGTGTCCTGTAGGATCTAATGGCACAGCCTCCCCTATCACCCAAGTTGGGTACTCAAGGTGTACTCTTTGTATTGGTTGAGTACACCCTCTGCTTGTAGTTGAGCCTTGGCTTCTGTTGGAGGATCAATGGGAGGGATTTACCCAGGCCAGCCAAAGATTGGCTGTGACCACTTACCACAAATCAGAGCCATCTGTGGAAGATCAGTTGTGCAAGGACAGGGTGGCAGTACTCCAATATTGTCTGTAGCTGTCTACGGGGTATGCTGGCCCTGGGGTTTCCCAGGTGATGCCAAGGTCAGACCCCACCTGTGTTTTGCTTATGACCACCCTTCCTGAGCTATAAAGCAATCTACAATGGCCACTACATGTGCTGGACTCAAAGAGTACCAGGCAAAGCTAAGCTGTGAATATAGGTTGGTTGCTGCTAGTGCTGGGCCTTAGGTGCACTGAGGCTAGCTGTTGCTTGTTTGAGAGAATTTAGGAAGTTGTGAAGTGTGATCAACTATTCATGTGGAGAAAAGTCTTAGGTGGACCCATAAGTTGGGTGCGACAGAGTCTCTGGGGATCTCCAAGGCAGATAAAACAGTTAGTCAGGTAGATGGAGTCTCAGATATGGTACCAGCTTGGTGGCTCTGTGGAGGGCGTGTTTAGAAAAGGGACAATGGCCTCTGCTCACTTTGATACCAGACATTTCAGTTTCTCCCTGTGTACCACTGGTGCCTTTCAAGCTGCTGCCCCAGTGCTGGAACTCAGAGGGAGTGAGTCTGAGTACATGAGTCCCTGTGTGTGTTCTTTAAAAGGAACTGCTTGGGGCTCCAGAAGTTTCTTCCACTGACTCACTCCCCACTGATTTTTACTGCCAGAAGTTGTGGGGAATTATCTTCCTGGCACTGGAACCCTGGACTCTGGGCCTTGGTATGAGGCTGAGACTCCTCACTCCCAAGATATCCCTCCCAAATTTTTACCCATCATACATGTGTGAGGGACCAGCTTGTTCCACGTCTGCACCCCTCCTACCAGTCTTGATGGATGTGGTTTCTTTAATTCCATAGTTGTCAGGCTTCCATTCAAATTGATTTCTGATGGTTCCAATTGATGGTTGTTCTATATTTTAGTTGTAATTTTGATGTGGTTGTGCAAAGAGATGAGCCATGTTGGCCTACACCACTGTCTTGACTGGTAGCCCTCCAGACTCATCTTGACTTCTCTCTGTCCCAGCCCTAGAGGTAACCATGTTTCTAAGCTATTCAGAAACCATGGCATGGTTTTTAAAAATCTATCCAGCATATTTTTTCTCTAAAATTATATCAATAAATTTATGTCCCCTCAATATGTAGCCTTAGGGAATCTTTTTTCCATATAATTAGATGGTCTTCCCATGCTGACCACATAAAAATGTTACCTATATTTTGGCAAGATCATCCTGCCATGGATTTAATGAAAAATGGTGTTTCAAATCCAAAATCTGGGTGCCAGCTGTGCTCACTGTGCCAGGGTGTAATTATTTCTTTTCAGTGGATAGAACTAAGAAATACAGACTTATATTAAATATGGCATATTTTAAATCATGAATTGGGAGTGTATATATATTTTTATACTATAAATTCTTAAATTTCTAATTCCAGTCTAATACCATATGTCCCTTTCTACCTTCTCATTACATATTCATATCTCCCTTCTCCCACGGAGAAAAGCCTAGCTCCCCACAATAAGATTGTATTTACTTAGTATCTCAATCCCACTGCACACACAAAATTGTTCCAGAATTTCCATACCCATACTATACAAATGAGAAACAATTGAGAAGTGTTCAAAGATCAAGGTTATGTTTTCTGGGGTTTTTTTTTTCCTTTTTGCAGTTTTTTGGGTTTTTTATATTTGTATTTTTTAGCTTTATTGAGATATAATTGAGAAATCAAAGATGTATATATTAAATTGATATATAATGTGATGATTTAATAAACATATATCGTGAAATGATTTCTACAAATTAACACAGCCATCATCTCACATAGTTACCATTTTTTCTTATACTTGCAGTATAAACACATATACAATATTAATAATACAGTATTATTAACTATAATCATCATTCTATATATTAAATCTCCAGAACTTATTCATCTTATAACTGAAAATTTTTTACCTTTTGATGAACATCTTCCTATTTTCCCCACCTCTCCAAATCCTAGTAATCACCATTCTACTCTCCAGCCCTGAGTTCAACTTTTTCAGACGTAAGATTCACATATAACTGAGATTGTACAGTATTTGTCCTCTGTCTGGTTTATTTCACCTAGCATAATATCCTCCAGAACTATTCATGTTGTCACAAATGGTTTTTGTCTTTAAACGGAGTATATGTAATCAAAACACTATGTTTAAAAGTTATGTACTAATGGTATTTAAAATCAAGACAGTTAATATTTACAAAAGAATTCAATCCTTCTTATCCTAAAATGCTTCTCTAGTCTTAATTATGATGTAATATATATCACAGAATGCCCATAAACACTTTTTTCTGACTGGCATTACTTTTATTACATTCTGATCTTGTCAGGTGCTTTCAAAGAAAGCTGAGTATTATATACTGAGTCATGCCCAAAAAGTACAAAGTACATTTCTAAAAGAGATACCAGTGAACACACCTCTATCTCTATACAACACACAACTGGTTATATAAAGATACCAATGAAGGTCAGCCTTAGAACTATATTAAAAAAAACATTTCAAGTGTCTCTAACCGCTAATGTTGCTCTTAAACTCCAGAACATGTATTTATACCTCCCACTGCTTATTACTAAGGACCTTACAATATGAATATCTACTTCCATTGGATAGCCAATCCTGGGATCCCTAAAAGCCTCCAGAAGCAGGAAAGTTACAGAAATAAAAAAAACAATTGCAATAGAAAATTGCCATAGCTGCACACATTGCCAGTTGTGGAATTTAATACCCAGCACAGACCCTTCTATAAAGTATTAACTAATGCACATGTCTCAGTCAAACTCTAGGCCTCTCACAATTACTGCTGTTAGTTATATATCCAGATCCTCAAAGTCCTCCATGGTATGTCAAGGATAGAAAGGAACAAGTGATTAATAATGAAAGTTATGATTCAACTATTTTGTCATAAATCAATTGAGAACCTTTACATGATTTGTTAAATCTACTGAGAATATTCCTTCTCAATAAGAACAATTACAGTCAGGCAGCAACTAGTACAAACTGATTATTTTTATGCCCTGTCAATACATTCACAAGGGATAACTTTTCCTATATAATTAGATGGGCTAATAGCATGCTAATGACTTCAAAATGTGACCTACACTTTGACAAGATCATACTGCCTTTCTATGGACTTAAAACAAATCCCTCTGCATCTCACAGTTCTGGTGGGGAGCCTGACATGGTAACTTATCAGAAAAGATCCAAGATGCCAGATATCATGAAGATTTCTTCCTCCAACCAAAATGTGTGACCCACAATTTATAACTGACCATAACCCAATGATAAATAAAAGAGCTTAAGTTTTAGAAGTTTCCTCAACTCACAAAATACTTGTTGCCTACAATACTCCTAGCTAATAAAATTGTCCCTGACTACTTATAGGTCAACCAAGTATTGAATCAGTAAATAAATAATGCTTGTGTAAACGCTTCAGGAAATGTCGACTTGGTAATTTGGGAGAAAAAAAGACATATGGTTTTTAAGAGTGGCCAAACTGATCCATGGGACTTACACTGCTCTTGGTTCTAGGCAATTTTATTTTTTAAGGACTAACTCCCTTCTTTCCAATCCTAACACAGACATATCTCAGAGATATTGTGGCCTTGGTTCCAGATCACTGCAATACAGCAAATATCACAATAAAGTAAGTCACATGAGGATTCTAGGCCAATAAAAAAGGGCAAAGTGGGATTCTAAATATTTCTTTTGATATTTATGATTATTCTCAAACGTCTTGTCTTTTCTTTTGAATTATATACATGTGGTTAAAAAATTACTACACTGACACTATACCAGGCTGACCCCAGCTGATGCTTCTGCATCAAAGAGACTGCAGCCACCATAGATCAATCAACTGACTTTGACCTAAAGGAGGACAAAGTTATTATAGCAGAGAAATGGTGCAGTCTAAGCTTATTTAAGGAGGAGAGTTCAGCAGAAGTCCAGCCAAGAGTTCAACAATAGCCACACCCAGATATAAAACACAGCACTTTCAGGCACAGGATTTCTCAGAAAACTCATAAGTAACCAAAGTTGCCTTCCCTGATAATGGCCAGACCCCTTTGCTTCAAGGAAATTGTTCCTGCTGATAAGTTTTAAATAATCAGTTTGTGCATGTACAAAAAAAAAGTATTTCATGCTCCTTAGACTGCTGTAGCTTTTGCTTTTATAAATTTTTCCTTGCTTTGGTTTCACAATTGATCTCCATCATAGATGAGTAAATATCAGTTGTGCTTTTAATTAAACTGGCTATATCAGTATTATTCTTTAAGGCAATGATCCTGAATCTAATCAAGAAAGTTAACTTCCATTTACAGAAAGTATAGAAACAAATGACCACATGGAAGCACACATTCACATCAGAATGTAAGAAAAGTCATAGGGCAATTACCCAGTGTCTGGAGTAACACAATGGTGGGAATTAAAAAAAAAAAAGGCAGGGGGAGGTCTGCTCCAGATCAAAAGAGATCTGAGCAACATAAAACTGAATGGAATATGTGAATCACATTTGGGTCCCACAGCAAATAAAGAAACTATAAAAAGGCAGTTCTGAGATAATCATAAAAATGTGATTATGAACCAGGTGTTAGATCATACCAATAAATTATTATTAAAATTAAGTGTGATAATAGAATTGTAGTTATGTCAGAGAAGGTTCATATTTTTAGAGATACTTAAGTATGTAAGAGAAAATTTAAATGATGTGTGGGATTTCCTTTTAAAGGTTTCAGTAAAGATGGGAAAAAGAAAAAGAGAGGAATAGAAGAAAAATCTTGATAAATTTTAACTTGATTGATACAAGTTCACTATTTGCTCTCTCTTCCTTTGTGTCCATCCAAAATATTTCATCACAAAGATTTTCTTCTATAACATTCTCATATTTTGATGTAAGTATTTGATATATATGTATGCACCACTTTTAGGAATCCTCTTTCCAAAAGAAAACATGTCCTGCACATTCTAAATAAACCCAAATAGCAAATCTGTGGACAATTTCTCTTCTGCCACCATAGGTAGCATTTGCTACCTAATCTGCATGTTGCACCTTTGTTGCTGAACTGAATTCCTGAAAAGTTAGGTAGAATTACTTAGCCAGGGAATCAGGGAGAATTTTTTTTTAAAGTCTATCAAGATGAGAAAAAGTAGAATGAGATTCTATTATCTATAGTTGAATTTAAGGCTAGTGTTACTGTCAAAGTGAATTTTTAATGAAATAGCTTTTTAAAAATACTATTTATTAATTCAATTCCATTTGATAATAAAGCAAGTTAGAAGTGGGGAAAGTTCAGAGGATCAGAGAATGAGTTAATAAGGGATTAATAGGAAAATATCCTAGGAAGGCAGTATAATAAAAATGCTTCGGCTTTTCTCTTCCCTAACCACCCCCCTCTTCCAGCTGTGATTTAATATAAACAAAGTTAAACAACAAGTATTAACTGCAGTGTCATAGAAGGGCTTCTGTTTTAAATATAAAATTAAATAAGGACTGTGGTATAAATAGAACGAGTCATCCTTCTCCTAGGTTTTCCTTCCAGGCACTTCAGCATTGTCTCACTTGAGCAATGTGAACTGAAATGCTAAGTGAAATTCCAAGGGGAAGCTACTTCCCAGCTTCACTGGTGTCTAACTAATGTCCTCCTTGGACTCAACTGTAAATCAACTCATGGAGAGAAGGAAAGAGTTACAGTAGTTGCTGCCAAGATAGCAAATACTTGTTCAATATTACCAATTTAATGTAAAGATTGACTTAGTAAATTTACATCAAGTTGTTCTTATGATTAAAGCAAGTTCATTTCCAGAGAAGTTCAATTATGAAACCACCAATAAGACTTACTCATTTCAAATAAGTCATTTTGCTTCAGAGTAAATTATACTAATTACTAATATGTACAAATTCCATTTGAACATAAAGAAAACCCTAGGTACAAATAAGAAAATAATTAACTAAGCATTCTTCATTTTTAAATAACTGATCTAAAATGAAAATAATAAGATATCTTCATTCAGCATTGCAGAAACTTTAACACATTCAGAAGTATCTGTGCCATACAGATTTTGTTGTTAATAAGGAACACTAACTCCCCCTTCTTGGAACAACCTTCCTTTTAAATAAACAATGTTGGATGATTCTATTAAGTGATGTCCAACACTTTTAATTTTTATTAATCTATAACGGTTACATATGGCAAAATAATTAAACGGTCAGTCAATTAAGTATTTTTCATGTGTAGCTACTTTAGATGTATCTCTAGCTATCTTTAACCATAATTGCATTTCCAGCCACCTAAAAATATTCTGTGGCTTCTTATGTTTCACAATCTTCCTTTGTAATCAACTGAGATCAGATCAAAATAACTAATTCAATTCTAACAGTAGTTTTCATATCTTACTAACTTTTAAAAATTACTTGGGTATTCTTTTCCAGATACTTGATTATTATTAGCAGAAAATCATGTGACTGCATTAGATGACATCAGCTAATCCTCCAAAGCAACTGTTTCTCTCCAATTTGGAGAGAAATCAACACTTCAGGCCTCCACACAAAGAGAATACACAATATTCTGAAACCACAGTAATTGAAAATCTGTTAGCATCTCTCTAATTTCTACAAACTCATCTTACTTTATTAAAGTTAAAAAAATTCACAAGGGTCTCCTACTTACCTGAGCTCTACCCACCTATATGCTTTTGTGAATGGGGCAGAGTATAAAGAAACAACTGTAAACAGCCCAGTGCCCACTCCCAACATTCTCGAAGCAGAGAAGGGTGGTTGGAGCATTTATGGAGCTTCACTGGGTTTAATCATCTTGAATTATTTTCAATCATGTTTTGTTGTTGTTGTTTCACAAGTTTATCTGCCATGTGAATCATGAAGCCAATCACTAAAAAAAGTATATAAATACAAATATATATACACTTCAGTCCCTACTGTTACAAAGTTTAATATGTCGGAAAGTATAAACACAATAGCCACAAATTATTAAATATCTATGGTGCTTGCAGATTTGGGCAGACCGATAACTTAACCCTTCGGTCTACCCAAATCTGCAAGACAAGATTTTACAATGTCCTTATTTTACAACATACAGTCTAGTACCCCTTCTCTTATTTGGGACCCAATTGTCCCCATGAAGACCATTTGCTTTAGGGAAAGCTGACTCTCATCTCCAGAGCTCTGGAATCCATTCTACCTCTGTAGTTAGAGGAGTCAGTTTGGGGTTTATTATTATTATTATTATTTGTAACCAAAAGGACCCTAACTGATAAACAGGATGATATTCATCCTCCAAAAGTAATAACATTTTCTTAAAGACATGTGGCTTCTATTTTCCATCATTTTACATTTTTCAGACATTAAGAAAAAGCTTAGATGATTTCATAATACTAAAGTCTGAAACTTTACTAAATATTTGTTTGATTAATGATTAGCTGAACAAATGCATGAACAATTAATAAATGATTAAATATGAGAGAATTTATCTCTTTCTATTTTGACCCTGCTCTGCAGCTGAGATACACAATTGACAAGAAAAGAAAAGAAAAGAAAAGAAAAGAAAGGGAAAGAAAAAAGCAATAAATTACTTTGAGTTTGTTTAGTTTTTCTTAGCCTACTGATGTTAACTTGCTATCTTTATATTCTACAGTACATCATACTAACCGACCCTCTATCCCATTTGACATTATTTGAAAAAAAAATATATATATATATATATCTGTGTTCAGATGCCTAGCACCCAGAAAGTTAGAAAAAGGAGAGTCCCACATCCAACACTACCCCTGTATAAGGTTCACCAGAGAAGGAGAGACTGGACAGTAGAATGTGTTTTGTTTTAATGTATTCATAGCAATCAAAAATGCAATAGATCTCATTCAGTTGCCAATGATAATTGTTAAATATATTAGTGTCATGGCTTAAACACCTTTTTCTCCAAGGAAGCTAAAGAATGTGTAGTAATGACACATAGCATGGGGGGAAAGGGTGTGGTGGAAAAAAGAATGGGTACTTTAAAGACATTAGTCACACAAAACTGCTGAAGATCCTTCATCTCCTGACTGGTAACTACTCTGCTGAGAAGAAACAAGTTCTCATATTTAAAGTGGGAAATTACTCTAGAGAGGGAGAAAATGGTTATTTATTTCCTGACGCTGCCAACTTCTCTATTGTTCCTTTGCTGTGTCATAGTCACAGACTTGTAAAATGACGGGAAAAATAATTTCTAATCTTCCTGTTCAAGGAATAATTTTATTGATCTCCACATCATCTTTTTTTCCCCTGTGACTCAGCAGGTTTTAACAGCTTCAGTTCACAGATGTGCATGGGATTAAAATGTCTACAAGTTAATAGGAGGGGAAGAAATTTATTTCAGCACCAAGGAGAGTACCCTGTTATTTGCAAATGTTTGTAAGCATTCAAAACTGTATATTATTCATGAGGCTAGAAAGAAATTTTGAAATGTGGTTCAATAGAAAGCTACTAAGAACTTATTTCACACACAATAAAAATTCTAATCATTTATGTAAAGTAAGAACTTAACAAGGTTTTATACATGTTTGGGATTTTGACCATGAGCTGTGCTATATTTTCGCTACCAATGCAATGGAATTAGAGAATCTATGGAATTAGAGAATCTTCACTTATTGTCAGATGTCAAAATAACAGTTTCTGAATGAAGCTAAATTGGAGGAAGTTTCAGTAAACTCACAAAAGTATTACACTAACAGTGATTAAAAGCTCCATGAAAATAAGTCCTAATGTCTTTCTCACTTCTATATTCTAAAAGCTTGACACATGGTAAGTACTCAGTGAATGTTTACCTAAGTCAAGTGAGAACAAATGAATTGATGAATGATATTAAGTGACTGGGGATGAATTCACAAATGCCTCAGTTATAACGAAAAGTCACTTTTTGCAACTGGTCTCAGAGATGCTCACATACCACACTGCTCAGCCAAAAACTTGAACACGTCTATACTTGGCCTGTAACAATGGAATGTCTGGATTTCGTAAAAAGCATGCTCTAAACCATGCCTTTTATCTTTACTATACTTTCAGTGAAAAGGGTTCTCCTTAGAGACCTGGAAAGGTTACTCAGGTTTCAACCCAAGTAATTAATTTTACATCTCCATGCCAGCATGGTCTCTACCCAACTGCGGCTCCTCCAACACTCGGGCTGACCAGTCAACCTGGATCTGCCCTGTCAACAGACGGACTGCACACAGGTGCAGGAGGCTATCTCTCATCCTCTTCCATGAGGTCCACAGGTGGCCCATGACTACTTGTCCCTATTCCCAAGTAGCCCAGGGAGCCCCTTCTTTCTGTGCCACGAGTAGAAAACATGAGGCCTTGCTCTGCTGAAGGATCTTCAAGGATCCAGAGATATCTGAGCCCAGCTGTGCTGGAAACAAATGACAAGATTGCAGTTCTGCTCTGAGTTGCCACCACAGAGGACATGGGGTCAACCTGGCAGGGTTAAAGGCAAAGAGAAGAGATGAACAAGTTTAAAAAAAAAAAAGACGTGTTTAAACAGTTTCTTCCAATAAACAAAGTGTTATGAAGTTTTCTCAGGCCTCTAAGTCCCTTTCCCTTGCTTATGGCTATTTGCATAATGAAACGTGTGAATCAAGTCAGGCCTCCTGGCTCCCAGGTAGGTACAGACCCAGTCCTCAGCTCCAAGGAGCCTTCTGGGCGAAGGCTCCACTCTACTTGGACTGTACTATCAGGCCCCCAAAACAGGGGGGAGCTGCCTGGGAAACATTGATTTCCATTTCAAACTGCATTCTGGTACTTTGTACTCCAGCACCATTGGCCAATCAATATTTAATGCTCAGAGATTCTGGCTCTGCGCGAGTCATGTCAGGGGACCTTGGGAGCCAATCTGCTTGAGCTTCTGCGTGATAATTATTCATCGGCTCCTGCCTCTTGATCCTTCTCTCGCACAGTCCCACTCTGCAGACTCAGTGCCTTATTCAGTCTTCTCTCTCGCTCTCTCGCGGCTGCTGCTGCTGCTGTAGCTGGACCCCTCGCTTTCCCACCGCTCAGCATCTGCACATCCCTACAATGGCTAAAACAGCGATGGGTAAGGTAGCGCCTCGTTCTCCCTGAGCTTGACCTGGAGCCCACCCTCACTCTTAGCACTCTGAAGGCATTGGGAGATATTTTATAGAGAACAAAAAGACATTAAAGATAATACAGAAACCAGAAAGGACGGTTGGGGAAGGCCAAAAAGAAGGGAGGGTCCTCTGAAATCTAAAGCTAAGAATTTCTTTTTAAAAGTTGAAGCAGATAAATTGCCTTCCCATGAGTAGGGAATTATTATTTTGCTGTATATAAAATCAGCTCAGTCGTCGAGAGGGTAGGGGGTGGGGGCTACCTTTACCATTTGCCTTAAATGGGGGTAAGGGAAATTTTGGAAGGTGCTTTGTAATGGTCTTATCTAGTTGTTTTTTTCTTTTCTTTTTTTTTAAGAAAAAGAAACAATGAAAATGAGGAAGAGAAAGGGGGTGGGAGAAAAGAAAAATGCCAAGTCAAAGCGGTCCCATTTCGGCTGTTTGAAAGATGGGTGGAGACCAGGGGTGGGTGGAGGACGAGCCGATTTTATGGTATTGTCTCAAGGGTTGGAGAAACCGCTAGTCCTGGGACGCAGCGGAAGGGAAGGGCTGGGGTGGGGGCAACGCTCCTTTGTTTTAGGGGGAGAAGGGTGGAAGTCGAGGAGGGCACAGAGGGCGCGGTGGACAGCTGCAGGGGTGGGGACCCGGGAAGGGAGGGTTGGACGGACAGAGGTTTCCCGGGCCCTGGGGTGGGGTTTCTTTGTGTGAGGACGCGAGATCCCTGGGGAAGGCACCTGCAGGCTGGGCGCACAACAAGGGTGGCCCCACCCTGTGCAGAGCCTCGCCCGCGCCCCACACCCCAGCCTGTGCAGCGTCTTCAGCAGAAAGGGAGCCGGGCGGAGAGCGCCAGCACGACCCCCAGTATCCCAGGCCGGGAGGGGCACAGAGCCACGCCCGCCCGCACCGGGTGCTCCTTGGCTTGGGAGTGTGACCAGACCATTGCTCCTTCCCCATCCTGGCCTCATTGTCTGTTTTAGATAGTGTGTCTGTGTTGGGGGGGAGGGGGTTGTGGGTTAACATTTTTCTTTTCGAAACCACGTTGCATAGGGTGATCAGGCATAGACGCAGATAATGGCCTCTTTGAACTCCTTTGATCGTTTTGAGGAAAAGCTTCTAGAACCTAGAAATGCGTATATATAATAATACAGATAGAAAAGAGGTCAAGGTCTTAAATTAAGCCACTTGAAATATCTGTTTTATAGGTCAAACAGGGCCAAATATTGGCAATTTTCATAGATTCAACCTAGATCAGCGAGGCAGACAGTGGAGACAGAGCCCGAGCGAGATTTCGCACCCACAGCCTCCATCTCCAGCCGGTCCTGCTCCTTGAGTCTCCCCTGCTCCCGGAACTTGTGGCCCCGGGGTGGACGTGCAAGGAGGAGCCTGAGGTTGCTGGCTAGAAGCTGCCCTCCCCAGGGACCTGGTGCGGTCGGGGAGCAGCTGGGAGAAGCAGCGGGCTGCGCCCCGGACAGCTCCGCCCTTGCCCCGCCCTCGGTGCGGAGCTGGGAAGGCCTTGGGCTTGGAGTCGCGCGGGGAAGGGGCGCTGGAGGAGGAGGGTGGGGAAGCGGCGGTTCACGCTCTGCAGTCCTAAGACCCGTCTTTTCAGCCCCGCAGCCTGGAACCTCCCGGGCCCCTCCCTGTGCCCGGCCAACCCCGCGGCTCTGCAGAAAGGTTGGCTGGAGCCCCTACCGACCACAACAAAGGCGCGGCCCCACCCCAATCGGTGGGAAACCATAGAGGTGACCCCTACCCAGGAGTGCGGGGAGGGTTCTCTCACTTCGGCTCCTGCAGCTCAAGCCAACGGCCACTCTGTTCTCCCTGATTTCCCCGGATGGGGACCCCTTGGGCAATCTCCCCAACAGGGACCCTCGCTCTTAAAGCCGGGAGCGGCTCTGCCCCACCCCTCCCAGCTGGGCTCGCCCAGACAAACGCAGGCCTGTTGGGGCGCACTTGGCGCGGGCGCCTGGAGCTCGGCCAGCCCTGCGGAGCCCCCGTCTCGCCCTGCGCTCCCCGCCCCGGAGCTGGGCGCTGGCCCCCGGCCGTGCAACCGGGGAGGCTGTTTTCTGCGCAGTGTCCTGAGCTACCCCTGCTTCCCACAATTGGAGGTTCACCTGCAAGTCCAGGAAGGTTTTGAGAATAGGTGATGAGGGCGATCCGACTCCGCGCTCAGCTCCAGCGCTGAGAGGTTTCTGCTGGAAAGGGGGGACGGGGAGAATGCGGCTAAGAATTCGTTATCATCAGTGTTAATGCTATTATTTCAAATCATCATATTATTACTTAGTTATTCAGTGGACTTATTTGTTCAAAATGTTCGAATAATTGCATTTGGTTAAGGGTTAGCCTTTGTTGCGTTCACTCTTCTTTCTCCTACTCCTCCCTTTCCCACCTCACCCCCAAGAAGGAATTCTATATCTAATTGCTCTTTCTACTTTATAAAGCAAATGTCTTTTCAGGCTTTGTCGAGTTATGTGTGTGCATGTGGGTCAGATATACGTGCAGGTGCATGATAAGGGCAGGGCTTGTGTGATAAAGACTGATGGCAAATTCTCTGCAGAGAACTGTGGCTGCCATGGGTGAAAATATACATACATAACTGAGATATTAGGATCTTCAGCATGTATTCCATAAGGTTATACTATAAATAAATAAATATAGGTTAGGAACAAAAATTTAACTTTTTTTTCCCAAAGCTGTTCTTCCCGCTGCTGATTCTTGATATGGTCTCAATTCTACACAGAAACACGGTTAGTAAAATGGTAGCCAGCTTGCCATTAATAAAAACCCCACCCCAAATATGACAGATGCAAGAGTCCTTTCTGCCAAAACTGAGTTGTTCCTGCAAATCATGAAGAGAAGCACAACCTCGGCAATATTAAAATAATGGATTTTGAAATCATTCCAGTTGCAAAGCATAATAAATTAATTATCAGGAAAGGTGCTTTTTCCTGATTCATTTAGCAATTATTGTATTCAGCATGATTGCACTAGGTGCATAGAATATTCCCCATACCTTCTCACAATGATTTTGTGATGTGATTTACAGGTTTGTACTGACTTACGCTAGTCTAAGGGGAATGGGAACATTTTTATTGTTAGAGAAATTGCTTCTGCCCTTAGTCATTAACATTTTTAGCAGAGTTTTATCTGTTGCATTAAAAACACTTTTACTTTCTTTGAGGGGGGTTTCCATTATTAATGTATAAATTGTGGAATAAGCATTTGATCAGTTGGCCCGATATGTTTTAGTTCTCAGTGATGGAAATGCTGCAGGCAGCATTTATTCAAATTCAAGAAATGCTCTCTCAGAGGTCCAGAAAGCCGAGTCATACAAGAAAATACTTTTCCTCCCTATAATTTAGACTCTAAATACTTAATTTTGTGAATATTTAGTAATTGGTATCAATCATAATTGTAAGTTAAGTCTGTACAATTAAAAGTTAAATGGAAGATGAAATCAGTCATATATTTAATTGGGGATATTTCTCATTAATAAATCCAGACCATCTTTAGAAAAAAATTCCTGTTTTATCAGTCACCATTGTGTTTCATTCAAACGGGATGAGACTAACTATGTACCCCACTCCACCCCAGTGGCTGGATCCTCACCTTAGGCTGGATGCAGTCGGCCTCTCAGCAGGCCACCGCCTGCTTTGGGCGTGGCCACCCCGAGCTCCTGCTAGCTAACTCCAGCTCACTCCAATTTCCTCTTTGGTTTTGGAAAAATAAACATTATTCTGTGGCCATAAGATGTGTGACCTTATGTGAAAAATGCAAGAAATTTGCCAGACAAGAGGGAAAATACCAAACTAGCCAGTGACCCAGATGTTGAAGTAGAGGGCTGATTCTCTTTCCTGGTCCTCTCAATTTGAAACCTTGGAGTCTGCATTAACTTTTCCTCCCACTAGAGGGCAATCAAGTTCTCTAAAGAGCCAGATTAATTTAAACAAACTTCAAATAGTAATTTTTCATGAAATCTTTTTTTAAATCAGTTCACTTGTTTGCTTATTCGATAAGTTAATGCTATGCTTTGCCCTAGTGGATAAAAAGGGGTGTGAACCTTGTTAATTACATATTCTCTTACAATTTTACTTCTAGTTTCATTACATTGTTATTGTAGTATCATTTTTGTTAATTGAGGTAGGGGTTATAGATAAACAATAGAAAATGGTCTGTAGTAATAAAAAGATTGCTTAGGAACAGAATATATTAATGTTTAAATAAATTAGTAAGTTAAATAAACATCATTTAATATGCTCCATGTTGGGGACACACCTGAATGTCCTTGGCCACCTTCAGGTGTTTGTAGGCTAGTCGGTAAAATAGATGCAATGTAATACTGATAAGAGTTACCAAAAAAATAACTAATTTATAAGATCATCAAAAGTGGATTTTTCTTTCATGTTTACATTGGTAGGAAATTTTTTCTTTACTATTTCAGGTAAGTATAATCTATCTGTATTTTAACAGTTTCATATGACTGTGTTCCTCAAACTTTAATGTGCATATGAATCACCTGTGATTTTCATTAAACTGTGAATTCTGATAAAGGTCTGGTTGAAGCCTGCCATTCTGCATTCCTAACAAGCTCCCAGAGGATGCTGATTCTAACCATCAAACACGTTTTAAAAATATAAAATTTGTGATATATATGTCCCTTTCATAATCAGCTCTAGTGTTATGCCTTAACATTTTCAAATCCATGGCAAACTTTATAAAATATTTTACTTCCAAACCCATACACTTAGGAATTTTATTCCTCTGGAGTTACATGTTTTGAACCATCATTCTCTCTTAAATGGATTTTTAAAAATATATATCCCTATTGTAAGATAAAGGATTCAGCAAAAGACCTTCAAGAGAAATGTCAGAAATGAGAATTTGGCTCTGTATGTGTATATATATGTGGCTTGTGGCACAGTTGAGAAAAAATTGATAAATCAATATCCAACATCACTAGCTTACTATTATTTACAAAACAATGAGTTCAACTCAGAAGTTTTTCATTGTAGGATAATATGAAAAAGGCTCTAACCCCATTTGCCATACAGCTAATTCACTGTAAACGCTCCACCCACTGAAGCAATTAAAACAGGGCGAACCACACTAACACCACATTCCAATATGTCCCATACTTACCACTGACCAAGTTTTTCTAATAAAATTTCTTCCTGGCCACCAACAGAGGAAATTAGTCATTGCCTATGGTTATATATCTGAACACAGATTATATGCATGTTTTCTGCTTACTTAAACCAATAAAGGATCTTCTCTTTTTTATTCTTTCTAAGAAAGTCAACCCAAGTGGGAAAAATCAGTCTTTGAGGACTAACAGCAAAGACATCACACATCAGTCCTCCTGTGCAGCGGGTGGCTGGCCATGCAAAGATTACCATATTTCTCAAAATACTGTCCTGCAAAAACAATACACATGAAATATCTCACATTTGAAATGCAGTGTTGCCCAAAAAGGGTACTAAGAACATCAACCCAAGTAAAACTGGCCACAGAGTTGGTAGGATATACTGTTATTCAATGTCAGGTTGGATTAAGTGTCATTATAGATTCCTTTGTTATTGTTGAGAGACTTTTCATTTCAGAGTCTCTCAAAAACCAGGAAACTTTCAATTTTGCCACTCCTGGTACATAAAAGAAACAAAGAAAAAGAAGAAAGGAAGAAAGAAAAGAAAGACAGGAAGGAAGGGAGGGAGGGAGGGAGGGAGGGAAGCAGGGAGGGAAGCAGGGAGAGAGAGGGAGGGAGGAGTAAGGAAGGAAGGAAGGAGGCAGGGAGAAGGGAAAGAAGGGGAGAGAGAGAAAAAGAGAGAAGGGGCAGCTGGGTGAGAGGGAGGAAAGAAGCTAAAAGAGCATTACAAAAGTAATGTGTGTTTTAGACATTTAAAACTAGCAGTCTGTGATGGTTGTATGCACACCTCATTTGGAGATCACAAAAATCCAATCCTGAGGAACAACATGCCAAAAAAATTCTTGCCTGATCCTTTAATCAACAATTTTACTATGACATTGCTCTCTTTTAAGAATCATTTTTCTGGCACAAAGATTTCAAAAAGTCAGTAAGAACTTTTTGAAAGTCAAAAAGTCAAAAAGTCAACTTTTACTTATTGATTTAACTCTTAAATAACTTGCTAAGTACTAAGCACTTTACACATATTAACTATGTTAACTATCCAATAATCATAAAAAGTAGATATTATTACAAGTAAGGAAACAGAGGCTCAAAGGATTGAAGTGACTTGCCCAAGGTCACACAGTTCATCAGATCCAGAATTTGGACTCAGGCCCTCTGGCTTCAGAATCTGCACCTTTAACCAGTACAAGATGCTCTTACATCTGCTCCTTGCTTTGGTGTTCCCACCATGAAAGTAAAACCTGCGGTGTCACCATTAAGTTGAACAGGTCTGAAATGGTCTTACCCTTTCTGAGCACAGACTCACCTTGAAGAGGAAATTCCTTCAAACTGATGACTAGGTTTAATAGCTAACTTGGGACTTATGAAATAATTGCCATGACTTGGGTTTTTGGGGAAAGAGAGCTAAGAGATGTTGGGGGTTGCGATGTATGGAGCACATAAAGCACATTGCTCTCTGAGGGCTAAGTAGAGAGGCAGCAGAGATTTCTGCTGTGGATACACAATGATGCCCAGTTTCAGGGGGGAAAAAAATCTCAGCTTAACCTAACCAGTATCATCACGATTAATGCACTTCAAAATGGATCCTTAACTCCTTCCATAGACTCTAGATATTCAATTCTAATACTCTGTCTTATGAAATAAATCTAGGACTAAAAGAAATATACAGCCTAGGCATCCACATTTAATATAAGGATATTACTTCAAGACTCTCCTCGTCTTATGCCTCCAGAGCAGACAGGCAGGAAAGATCCATGGGATGGCTGTGGGACATTGGGACATTTTTAATTATCTAGTGAAACATTTTTAATTATATTTTAATAAAGGAATCACAGCCTGTCATTTGTCAAGGAGACATTTGCAGTAGAGAAACCTGTGTTTCTATAACCTATCTTTATTAGTCATGATTAAAGATAACATTTTGTGTACATTCCTTCTCACAAACACTTTTATGTGAATGTAAAGATTAATTAATGCATCTCAGCAATCATTTTGCTAGTTATCTGATAATATAGCTTCTGTAGGAATTGTACCTAAAAGAATAAACCACACATTATACTGTAAAACCATAACAAAGAAAATAACATTTTTCACATTAGCAATTTTTTTTGAACCTCCAGGTTAAAATATTTAATACTTTGAAAAATTACAAAATTCCAAAAATTTGTTTTGTGTTCAAAACAGATAATTACAGTTCTTAATGTACTACATTAAGAAGAATGTTGCCTGGGAGTGTGTACTTTTTAACCAAATCATAGCAAAAACAATACCTGTAAAGTTATTTGGCAGCATTCTTTAGGAGCAGCTGTGCTTTTGATGCCAGAGTTTGTTCATCATCCAAAAATGGATCATCAGTAATATGTATCTGTCAATCTTCTTAGTTGTATGTCCTTATGTTAGGATTAAAAGAAATGGATGAAATTTATCTAAAACTAGCCCTACACATACATGTATAAGACAGCATTTTAAAGTTCAAATTTTAGCCCCCTACTCCCTCTTTTGGAAGATTTTTTCCCCCTACAAACTGCAGCCATATAGTGTAATTTCACTCAGCAAAACTGCTCATAGTAAACTTAACAGTAATCTTTCAGTTTGGGCTTCCTAGTGGATAGAAACCAAACTCTTCATGGTAAAGCTCAACTTGGAATATGATGGCTGTTGCAAAGTTGGGACCAGAAACTCTATGAAGATGTCACTGTTATCACTTTGACTCAACAGGAGGGGCACCAGCCGCCTTAGGCGCCTCCCTTGGGACCTTGCTTCACAACATAATTGTCTTTACTACTGCCTAGTGCTTTAAAAGAAAAATACACACACACACAGTGGAGAATATGTTTATTGATTTTAAAGGAAGGCAGGGAGAGAGAGAGAGAGAAACATCAATCATTTGCCTCCCATATGGCCCCCGGACTGAGGATCGAACTCGCAACATTTTGGTGTACAGGATGATGCTCCAACCAACTCAGCCACCCAGCCAGGACATGCCTAGTGCTTTTTATTCCCAACACTGATAACTATTGCTGTTATTTAAGTCATAGTTTGATCTGAGAATTGCAAGTTAGCATTCTTCTCTTTATCGTTGTTCAAACTCAAAAAATCAACAAAATCAATTCTAGTCTTTTGATGTACAGATTACAAGAGTCCTGTCACTTTAAAGATCATCTTTTTGTTTTACTTCAGGCCTACTTTTTCCTTTTATAATTAAAAAAAACAAACAAACATTGAAGATTGGAAACTGTTCCAAAGAAAAAAATAGAAAGCATGATCTACCTACAATGGACCTTGTAGTTCTTAGAACACCATCCCCTGTTCCATCCTTTTTAATCTTCATTATAATACCTACAAAATGGGCATAGTATATATGTTACTCTGTCTTAAAGTGAAACAAGTGTGAAAGTGATTCCTGTCTGTCAAGCACCATATAAATGCAAGGGATTGCATTTTTCATTGCCAGTTAGGCACAATGACTGGATATTTCACTCATGAAAACATCAATGCACATGCATTCAGAATGAGTAATAGGGAGCAAGGTGCACAGTCAGAAAGTGAGTAATTGCTTTTTGAAAAGTACTTCTAAATAATAAAAATTGAAATAAAATTTGAATGACTTGCTCAGACGAGTGTCTGATAGTTTGAAGGGTTTGTGCTTAGATCCAATCTAAAATTCTTCTTTAAATTTTTTTTCTTAAATGAACATTGGCTAAGGAGAAGCAACTAACTGATCCAAAGTTTTATTACAGTCAGTCTTCACCCCTACCCAACCATTTCTAAGTGAAGGTGGCCCAAGAAGGCAACAGCCAAGCTGAGAATTGCGGGGCAAAGCAGGGTGCCTCAACACACAGACGCAGAAAATGAGAGGCTGACAAACCAAACATAAAACTCAGTGCAGTTTTCTTCAGGTTCCTTGGTTGCCCCTTCCCCTGACCCCCAATCACCTTGACATTCTCTGCCCTCTGAGTCGGACCCCTGAGCACTTGAGAAAGCCAACCTTAGACAAAGCAACCCAGGACCAGATGGTTAAGTGCACTGAAGATTTGGTTTAAAGCTGCCTCCAGGAGTTTAAAACAGAAAACAACACTCTCTGTGTAATAAGAAAAAGTAACTTGTCACAGAGTTCAAAAGAATGCAAAGGCCTATGAAAATTAAAAGCAGTAATATTAACTTCCACAAAAAATGGTCAGGTCAGGAAATGTTTCTATTCCATGTAAGAGAGAGCTACCCTGCTTCACTATTCACTATCTGACAATGCTTGAGCAGTTTATCATTTCTAGACCACAATTGTCTCAGATATGAAAGGGGAAAATAATACCTTAGAAACTGCATAGTTGGTAAGAAGATTAAGTAAACAATTGAATATTAAGCACTTCATAAAAAAATTAATCTCCTTTCCAGACACTCTCAATGAATGATGAAAATACTAAATAAAAATATTAACTTAAAGTAAAAATCTAAAATTTTTGAGATATCATTGACATATATAGTATATTAGTTTCAGGTATATAACATGATGATTCAATATTTGTATATGTTTTAATAAATTCTTTTAATTTTGTGAATTTCCACATGTAATCACAAATCTATTGGAAATTACTTAGAATTTAGTAAATGATCACTACTCAATAATTTCTTGTAGTAAAGGAAGAAAGGATATTACATTTACGACGCAGCTGCCAATATAGTGTATCTCCAAGACAAACCCATTTTGGGTAATGCCAAAATTAAAGGTACTTTTCTCCTGCATTTATTTCTCCTCTTATGTTTCTCTGTCATATTTTTTATCTCATCCCACTTCAATATATACATAAATAAAACTGACAGTTTCAATAAAATTGGCCCTGCTTACCTACCCAGTAAAGCTCATCAACATAAAATGTCACATTCAGTAGAAATAAAAACTGATTCCAGAAGCATTAAAATATAGACATCTACAGTGAGGCCTCATGAAGAGCAGGAAAAGAGAAATTATATCACATACACTATATGTACACACACACACACAGAGTCTCTCATTATTAAAATCTTATTAAACCATCAATTTCAGTCAAATCCCACACCATTTGGCTATTACACAATCTCTTGGTCCTATCCCATCTCCTCCCTGCCTGGCTCTCTCCTGCCTCCTATTTCCATTTTCAATACCCTTCCTTCAGCTAGATCTTTTCTTTCACAGGTAAGGTAACTCCAGATATTCTCTTATCTAGATCTGTTCAGCCTTCCTCCCCCCTACCACACTAATAGATGAGTACAAGGAAGACACTAGAACCAAACACTACAAACAGAATGTTCCTTAGAAGATCATAGTGGGGAAAAGGATATGGGTACTTAGGGTTTTAGAATTACCCAGTCTTTTATGAAAGTAACACCTTTTCAATCAATAGTGTTTCTGATACTAATCAAAAAAATCTCTAAGATGTTAACAGAATCTAATTATTAGAATAAGAAAGATATCCTGAGAAATCAAATTAGCAGTCATTCATCTGGCATCTGACTTTACAGAGGCTTCAGGGAAGACAATTGACTACTCACATAAGATCATTTTAACTATTTTGTTTTGTCTCCAAAATTTCAGTTCATATACATGTATGGTACATAAACTAGGAATTATATTTATGACATAAATGCAGACATGTTAATAGAAATATACTTACTTTTACAAAAACCTGAAATTTGTTTATAAAAAGCTGGGTACTTATTCTGACACGTTTAAACTTCAGTCACCTTCAAAGCACTCTCCATTTGATGCAATGCACCTATCGAGACATTTTTCCCACTGCTTAAAACAGTTTTTGAACTCAATGATTTTGATGCCTTTTACTGCTTCTGCCATTTTTTGTTTCACCTTTCCCACATTGGTAAAATGTCTCCCGTTGAGGAATTTTTTCATCCAGGCAAAGAAACAAACAAACAAAAAGACTCGGGGTGAGGCCAGGTGAGTAGGGAGGGTGGGGCACAAGGGTCATGCTGTTTTTTTTGGATCAGAAACTGCTGAACACTCAGCACAGTGTGGGCAGGTGTGCTCATAAATCACCCATCATGGAATGGGTAAACACATTGAGAGACTCTTCAAAAAATAATTCACTGAGGCTGAACTCAGCCACTCACAACAATGCCAGCTGGCACACTGATACAGATGGATTTCTAGAACACTTACCTAGTTGGGGAAGCCTGCACTACAATGGGCGCACCCTCGAGAAGACAATTCTGAGTTTTGGAGGGATTCTCCCTCTTATAGTAGAGTCCTTTTTCAAGTTAGATACTGTTGATGATAATAACAATCTACATATAAAAATACTCTATATTTTTTCACATTTTAGGCCATAAACTATGGACAAGATATACTTTCTCAGAAACATGAAATAATGACAAAGGAAGAGCTTTATCTTAAGGCATTAATACAATTTAAGTCCTTACAAGGTCATAATATATTATGACCAAGTAGGAGAGTTCAGCTTTTAAAAATATGTAGACATTTTCTCACTTAAAAAAAAAATCTAACAAAGTTCTGAAATGCCTCACCAATACACAAAGAAAAGAGAAAATAATCTGTTCTATCAATCAAAAACTTGGTTAAAAAATTTTAGTAGTAGAACAAATGAAAGAAACTAAAATTCAGTCTTTCGGATAAACATTTTTTCTTAGTTCAGAACTAACATTGAAGAAATAGTGAATTAAACAACTTAGAAAGAACTAGATTCCTCTTGTTAAAATTTTTCTTTAAATGAAATTGTAAAAAAAATACAGTTAAGGTCTATATTGGTTATGCATTGTGGCAAGCTACATTACAATCTACTAAAGAGAACAGATGCAGGAAAATGTAACATGGAAGAGAACGCTGGATTTCTGGCATGCTTGCATGGCTGGAAAGAATAAATTGATAACCTAAACTAGCTGAAAGGGAAGATGTCATTCTTGACAAATAACCAATAGCCAAAACTTATTAATAATCTAAACATATATGTTGATGAACTTAAACTTTTTGAAGAATAGTACTCACCAATCCAAGTCAACCAATTTTCATAAAAGTAGAAAAACAAAACAGAATAACCAGAGCAAACTAAAAATCCTTTATATTTGCTCAGAGTATGAACAAACTCCACTGGTCTCGCAGGTATTTTTATTTGTACAATATTTTATGAGTTCCATGCATTGTGAAATCTAACTGCAAGAGAATGTACAGTTACTATTTTAAACCTTTCTGAGTTTGTTGTGCTATGTAATTACTTATTTCAAGTAAAGCAAAACCCAATTTTCAAATTCTTTATCTTCTCTGTAGCCATTTCCTTCATTACAAAAGGAAGCAAAATGATATTTTGACATGGAAAAATTAATAACAAAACTACAGTTATCATAGCATGAACTTGCAAAACTTTTGTGCCACTGAAAATTATCATTAGAAGAGCTTTTATTTCCAAATATTAAGAAGAAACAAAAGGCATGTGAAAGAAGGAAAATGTAGAAAACTTAGGACGACTAAGTCATCTTTCATACCTGAGTCCTGTTTGTGACAGTGATGACAGGAAACCGACTGTGGGACTCAGAGGCTTCAGATATGACTTGCTTGTTTTGTATATTGCTATTTGTTGCTTGTAGAAAATTATACTAATTAAAAGATTCTAGTACATGATCTGATGAATCCTAGTTCAGAAAATGAGTCTTTACATAGCAAAGCTTGCCACGTTTGATTTCCAAGAAAAAAAAAAGGCAATTTTCATGATATATCTAGATTAACCTGAAGGATCACCTTCATGCCATTTAACTGCCTGAAAATGGATGCTGAGAAGAATGACATGTGGGAGTTGTAACATTAAGACATCTGACATTCATCTCAAAGTCTCCGTTATCCTCACCTACCCCCAGAGATACTCAAGTAATGTTACTGCAATCATTTTTAATATCAAATAGTTCTAAAGCTTGTCAGTATTTGTTTTATTTTTTAAAAATGCATTTGTCCATTCTCTTCTCCTTGACCCAAAGTGACTGTAGGACATATTACTTAAGTATGACTAACTAAATCCTGAGGCTGGTTTTCACTCAGGGAAAAAATATTACCTGATTGTTGTTCAGTTTTTGTCTACTACACAAGTTACATAAGCATTTGTTGCAGTTTTTGAGTGGATGACTAAAACAGATCTCTAATGAATATGATTTGAAAATCCTATTTTCGGGGTACTATTGAGTAATCATTACACACTATGCATTTTACACAGTTTCATTGAATAGGGTTAGAATTCTCCTTAGGTTTTTGGAAATGAGTAATGAAGTTTTTGTGAACTTTGTCTGAAATAGTTACAGTCTACAAATTATTTACATATCCTTTATTTCCTAAAGAAGCATTTAGGAAGACTGCTATAAGTCTCAGAGGACAGACTTACCCAGACAAGAATTCTATTCCATGGAATGGAACCTTAATATGAGTTATTTGGCACAACCACCAAATTAGAATACTTCTTGTGTTCATGGTTGATGCCAGTAACTACAGTAAGTCAAACAAATTTTGAAAGACACACTCAGAACTATGGCAACAATATGGACTTCTTGGAATGCATAGAAACTTTATATCATCAGCCCTGACTTGTGTGGCTCAGTGGATTTAGTGCCAGCTTGTGAACAGAAAGGCCTCAGGTTCAATTCCAGTCAGGGCAAGTGCCTGGGTTGTAGGCCAGTTCCCCAATTGGGGTGTGCGTGAGCAACCTATCAATACATTGATATTTCTTTCCCTCTCTTTCTCCCTCCCTTTGCCTCTCTCTAAAAATAAATAAATAAAATCTTTAAAAAGAAAACTTTGTATCATCAAGGAAATAGAGGTTTATGTGCAAATTGTTCGACAAATATGCTCTGAACTTTTAGCAAGTTTTGAGATTGGTAGAGAAATTAAATTAGGATATAACTGAAAGGGCTTGCCATACAAATTGTTGCAAAGTTTCTGCTTACGCTGATTGTGTTTCTTCTCAATGGTGCATATGAATTAGCACATTCCATTGCCTAAAGATAGGCAACCCCATTTCGTGATACAACATTCCTTTGAATTCACTGTTTGTATCCTCAGTGTCTGAACCACTGGTCAATTCAAGGGAAGGCTGAACAGGCTCATTAACTGAGATAAAGTCATCTGAATCTTACGTTACAAGTTTTCAGTTTGCACTTGTAATAAATGTCTTACATTTTCCATTCCTGAAATCTGCTTTCATTGAGAACATAATAGGTAACTCACCATACATGTAGCCTTATACCACCTTATTCAACAAAGACATAAGCTACAGTCAGAATTAATTCTAAAATCCATGAAAAGTAAAAGCTGGAGCTTATTTTCTGAAGGAACTTCACACACTACAACAGTGAACAAGGAAACCAACATCCTTATCATTGATGACCAAAACATTTCTGACCCTAGTAATTGCCCCCGCAAATGCAATGATTAAGCTGCAAAAAAAGTAGGAGTGTTGCTGAATTAAGATTAGATGCAAAGTATTATTCTACTCTTCAGCCAAAATGTTAAAAAGTAATGGTGAGAGATTTATTTCAACTGGGGGTCACATTCAGCCATTTTGGAGATGCAGTTCAGAAAATGTCATGGCCCCTCAAACGGCAGTTACATCCCACTCAGGGGACCTCAGGGAAGGGAAGGAGAACATCATTCTGACGTGAGAATCTACTCGAGCAGGTATACAGACAGACTTTTTTTTTACTCTGGTTTTGTCTTATTTAAGACCCAACCAATTTAGCTATCATCTTAGACTTCTTACCACCACCTGATAGTCCTAGGGACTTAAAAAAGTTATTCCTCAGTATCCAAAACCATGCTTGGTGATCAAATCTGGAAATCTAGACAGGATAAAGTGCTTCTGTGCCTCTTGCCATGTAGTTTGGTCTCCATGGAGGATGATAACAATTTCTTTCATCCAAATGGACAAGATCCTGCACAATATAATGGCATTCTCATTAAACTAAGCAGGAGCTGAACTGGTATCACAGGTAAGGCAAGATCCCATTTGGTACTTATATATATAAGTAGTTATTACATTGTCATCATGAGAACTGATTCATGCCATCCAATTTCTTTTCCTCATCACAATTGCTTTGCCAATAACCAATCTAATTGAAATTTAAGAGTCTCATATGTTTTTGTAAACCCCAGCTCAGACATTCTTAAAGGTCACTTTATTTGATTCAATATCTATTCCTACAGAAAAAGTATGCTGCTTTGGCTGATCAAATATTAATCTTCCAAAAGTTCCCTGATTAATATAGCTTAGAAAACCATAATTCTTGTGGGGAGAGGTGAGGAGAATGAATGCAAACTGGATCCATATTTATACTAAACCAGTTGGTATGACATCATTATAGCAGAAATATCTAGAGCATTAGTTCTGATATATCAGTGATCTGCTTGGATGTTAAAAATAGATTTTCAAAAATCCGATATTTATTTTTCATTTAATTGTTGAATCCTCAATTATATATTCATCAACCAAAGTTTTTTAGGGCCAAAATTTGAGCCAATCTAGCATGCAAGTGTTTTAAAAAATCATTTTAGTCTATTTCCTCTTTCAAGAAGAAAATTACAGTGAAGGGGTTCCCAAAAGTATTACTAAATACTCATTTGATGACTGATTCTACTTTAAAAAATAGTCCAACTCCAGATTTTAAGACCCCAAAGCAATCAAACTACCAAACACATTACACACATACATACACAATGTGGTGACAATCACGTTGAAATGAGCTTCAGGAGCTTAATTTATAACATATAAAAAGAAAGCACCACAAAAGAACTAAAACGTCACTGATCCCCATCTCTGTTAAGACTCACATAATGGGAGGCAAAGAGAGTGGAGGGTACAATTAGGAGATGGTGGTAAAGTGTGGGCTCAGTGTTTAATAACCGTAGGTGGACATCCCAGGTCTTCAGAACAAATTAGCAGAGAACCCTGATTCTCCCACTGTCTGCTGGTCATTCCATGAAGACTGCCAGCAAGGGCCACAGTTCTCTCCCCGGTGCACCCGGTCCTAAAGACAGCCCCACCTGGAAATGACAGATTTTTTTCCCCTAAGAAAAGAGGTGCTTTTAGTTAATGTTTATAAAAATTGGTAAACTGCAAATAAAGATATTTTTAATGAAATCCCTCAGAAACCAATGCAAATGTGATTGCTGTAAAACCCACTGCTACACCCTGCATTCTACATATTATCTGATTTTATCTTGTACTTTCTGCTCAAAGGCTTTCAAAAGAAGAAATTTAGGTTGAATCCAAATTGAGTATTGAAGACAAGAATCCCACCTTCAACCCCCACTAGACTAATATGAAAACAAGAAAAAAGAAAGGAGAAAGAGAACGTGCTAACAGACCCTGGGGCTCTTCAAGGGAGCCATCAAAACACAGGTCCACGGTCATGTCCAGTTGTCTGAGTGACTATGTTTTTATGATCATTTATATACAAGTGGTCCCTTCAGAGAATATGAGATTCTTTCTCCTGAAGTAGCACATTAATAACATTTCCAGAGAATTTCTTTCACATGTTAACAGGAAACCTAACACATTGCCACTCTACATTCAGCATTAGCCAAAACTGGGGAGTCAAATAAAATTTTGCCCAAATGAATAAACAAAAGGTGTTTTAGGACACTGCTGATTCCAAACAAACAAAATGATAAGTATGAGAGCTCATTTTGGTAGTCATTCTCACACAAGCCAAGTGAAGTAGAAAATTGAAATTTTTTATTTATTTCATCTTTTGAAAATAATGGGGTAGATTGCCATGAATAATATACATTATTTTCTTGTTAAATATAACATGTATAAAATTAAGATGTATTTAAAATTTGAAGCAAAGGGCTTATAGTTTATGATGTATATTTTGAAGAATAGGGGAAAGAATTATAAGTGTGTGTGTTTCACATTTTACCAAGTAAGCAAAATAGCTCTTATTTTACTCTATCCAATATTTAATTAACTCTCTAGAAGAGTTGTATTGTTCTCTTCCACCACTCTTTGCTCCTCAAAGAAAAAGAGTCACTCCCCAGATTTATACACACACTGGAAAAAGAAAAAAATAGAAAATTTTCATGTAATTGCATCCAAAATATATCATCCTTAAGTTCCCCAAATAATTGATGCAGAACTGTTTTTCCTAAAATACCTCGATAATTGCCACTTTCTTTATTTCATTGGCTGTGATATGAAATGTATAAGGATATACTTACTCATATAATAAGAATATATATACTCAGAGTTCCTGTTTTGGAATGCTTTCTGAGTTTTCTAACCATCTGTACCAAGTAAAATCCACAAGTACGAAAAAATCTACTTTCTTTTTATAAACCTCTATACTTATAGCCATGTAATCAATAACTCGTGCAAATTAAACAACAAACACCAAAGAAAAATGGGAAGAGAAAAAAATCTTGGACTCTTTATTTTAAAAATCAGTAATCTTAATATACTAATAAATAAAAAGTAATCCTATTATTTTCTTGCTAGAAACAATATGTAGACAGTGAAGGTGTGTGTAACAAATATGAACAAATCATTGGATAAAGTGAATAGTTGTGTTCAAACTAAACACTTCTATTGCACATTGGACAAGTTCACTTTTCTGAGCCTTTCTTTCATCTGTAAATCTGGGCTAACTATATACCTTTATCAAAGGTATATTATTGAGATGATTAAGTGAGAAAATGCATGCAAATAGCTTAACACCATGCCTGCTACATTGTTTGTGCTCAAGAAATAGCTGTTACCATTATTCAACAAATAGTTGTTACCATTATTCATAGTTCATTGTAGCCATTCAGAAGAATGGAAAAACTGGAACTGTTCATAAATCTTTAGGTTGAATGGATTTGCTATACAATCATTATACATTATGTGGGCTGAATTTTAAGTGAATTCACTGGAAAAATACTCTTACTTGCAAACATTAACAGTTAATAGCAAATGTAACCAACTGTGAAAAAGATGTCAATTACCTACCACCTCCCTCATTCTTGCAACTTGCATACAACTCTGCTTGGTGATGAAATGTTTTAAAAGGATTAATATATGCTGATTTCCAAAAACCAATAAAAAAAATGATTGTCAATTCAAAGTATGAAAGATCAATAGTGAGATATTATTAGCATGTTTCTAAAAGCTTTTGTATTTGCTTGGGATTTTTTTATTGTTAGTACAAAAGTGTATTCAAATCATATATATTTCAGCATCTCAACTCATGCCCTATTTTCTGAAAACAACCAACTCACCTGCTGGACTCAGTTTTAGTGACATTTTCTCTGGAAGTCTCCAGTTGGCCACCATCCATGAAGATCTCTCCCTCGCTGCTGCCCTGTGTCCCGCAGTCAGATATTATTTTCTATCAATACTTCTTTCATACAGTCTCCTGCATTTCCCTTTCCTTTCCCTTTGCACTACCATTTTCCAAAGCCATGCCACATTACCCACTAAACTTTATTCAGTTGCTTCTTAAATGTGTCTCCTAGTAACAAATCTTTCCTGTATAAAATGGTCAAATAAGTGTAAGAAGAGGCCTTTGTCAAGTAATCCTCACTTTTGAAATGTTCAATGGCTCCTTATTGCTAAGATGAATGTAATGGCCAAACTTTGACAGTGAAAGGGGCGTGTTATTGATGGGCTTAAACCAGAACTGTGCCAGCAAAACAAGACCTACAGCTACCCAGCCCACTGCCACCTCTGTGTTTCTCAAGTTTTCTCACAAGAATATTCCTAAGGGTTTACTCAAAACTAAACTCTCAAGCTTAAATTTCTCTTAAGTTTACATTTAAATTCATGATATTATAACATTCTTAGACAGAATATATACATATTCTGTTTAAAACATTAAATGTAATGTTTTAAGTCACAATCCTTATCCATGAGCAAAATTTCCAAGCATTTTACCCAAAATCTTGGAGCAGAATCAACTCCCAGGAAGACTTACTATTATGGTAACATGATGTATGACAACTCCATTGTAGTACAGTATATGACAATGCTGTCTCCTGGAGCACAAGGAACGCCACTCACCAAGACTGGGAGGTGATGATACTTCCCAGAGTTATCAATCCTTCTGTGAACTCAGAGTCCATAAGAGTCTTCCATACAGGGTCTTTAAAACCCCAATTCATTGTCAACAATAAGTATACCTCCTCTTCTGCCTTCCTAGTGCCACTCTTTATGATCCAGTTCCATTTGCTCTGGTTTCCATGTGAAATATAAGACACCCATGTTAAATTTTAATTACAGAAAAGCACAGGATGACTTTTACCACGTTCCATTCAATATTTGGATTAAACTTAACTAGGTGTCCTATACATTTATTTTCTAAATCTAACAACTCTGACTCTAAAGCCATTCCTGACCACCTGTTGGCAACCCTGAGATTGATTTACTGCATTTTATCCAGAGACCCAGCTTTGTCATTGGCCACAGATGACTTTGCCCTCTGCAGGCCTGTTTCATTTGTAAAATCGGTGGTGAGGCGAGTGGACAGTTGACTAAGTGCTCTCTTAGGACCATCCCAATCTAACATTCTGTACATCTAAAGCATTTGGGTGTTAAATCTATTTCTTGCTGGCCAACAAATGATGCACCTATCACTAGCACTCAAACTAATCTTCTGAGAGTTTCCATCTCCCCAATGTACACATTCTCCCTTGGGTTACAGTAAATATCAGAAGACTCTGCCAAGAGGCAAGAGTTACCTGTAAAGTTCAATATGTCATAACATCACCATCTGTTTATAATTGCTCACAAGTTAGGGCACAATATACCTAAGATTTTTCTCCCATTTTTCTTAGTGTATTAATCACTCTAATTAAAGACTCAACAAAGGCGAGAGGGTCTCACCTTCTTATCCCCATATCATCACTTATCTTCGTGACAACCAGCAGTGCTAAAATACCCTCCAAGGTCACCCGAGAAGGACACCCCTTGAAGTTGAAAGGGAAAATGAAATGAGAAGGGGGAGATAAGGAGGAAAGGGATGCTCATCTGAGCTCATGCAGCTTCTTGGCAAGGTGAACACCCAAACTGGGTTTTGCAAAGAGCAAAAGAGATCCTTGTCAGGCTTCAGACCAAGTTTTCGGTATGTGTTGAAAGACGGAGACAAGAAAATGAACATGGGGATGAGGAAAACTCAGCAGCATAGGTCCCTGGAGGACTTATCTGCTTACTAACTATCTTGATGAGTTCTCTGCCTATCTCCAAATGGAGATGTGACCATTCAGACTGAACCAGCAAAGAACATCTCCTGAATCCCACTTATATACAAAAGACATGCACATAAACTAGAATGGACCTGTCTCTCTGCTAATTTTCTCTTTCTGCTTCTTCCAATTCTTTCCTGCCTCTCCCTCCTGTCCTGCTGGATCTCAGTTCCTTCCACCTTCCTTCCTCTAATCCCCTTTTTCCCACTTCTTACCTAACCTGCTATAATATGGGATCTATGCTCTCTGTAATGAGGAATATGTGCTTTGGAATTCTGTTTTAGTCTTTTATTTGTTTATATTTTATGAAAGAAAGCTAAGTGGGGTCCCTGGCCACACACATTCTGGAGAAGGTTATTACTATTCAAATTAAATGAAACATTAAGAGAAAACAGAAAATGAAAGATCCTAATTGTGAGTTCTTTGTTTCAGCCTACAAGGAAAAAATGAAGGAGCTGTCCATGCTCTCGCTGATTTGCTCCTGCTTTTACCCAGAACCTCGCAACATCAACATCTACACTTACGATGGTGAGTTTTACAGCAGAAATGCCCCTGGCAGCTAGATCATTTGGAAAAGCTCAGATCCACTAATTTCTCTCTCACAATTCCTGATATAATTAAATCAGTACATGTTGGATCTCACTATTGACTTGCTGTGTGTAGCTTTTAGGACTTATTGATTGCCTGTTGCTCAAAACAGTTTGTTTGGTGCTAATAACAGCACATTAACATCTTTTTAAAAACATGGCTGAATTTTTATTGCAGCCACGTCTAGCATATCAATATCCACAATATGTCCAAGGTTTTTATTTGCAAATAATATAATATGCTAAGTTCTAATTAGAGCAAATCATAATTTTCAATAAAAGTGTTTATACTTAGAAAACTTGGGAGAGAAAATCAACTGCCATCACAGTTTTTGCTTTAGCATAACCTTTGTAAAGTTCCCATATTTGGTGTATGCATATCAACAACCTAATAAGATCCAATAATAAAGCTGGCTTATAACTGAGGCCCCAGATAAAGAGAATTTAAAAAGAAAACCTCCAGAATTGTCTGTTTATGAACTGTTTTGCAGTGTAATCCATTCAGATTTATCCTGATTCATTCTTCTCCTTCCTGGCTCTAGCCACTAGACACATGACCTCTGGCAGGTCACATAAATTTTCTGAGCCCTATTTAAGTATAGTAACATCCTCCCAGGGATGATGTGGAGTTCAATGGTTTAATGCAAGTCAAACACTTAGCACTAAGCCTGACCCCTTGTAAGTACCAAAAATGGTAGCTATTATTATCAACAGTACCATCCTCATTTAATTCAATCAATATAATCAAAATATTTGATACAGTTACATGTGCAGTAGATGTAGTTGAAGTATGTTTTGCTTACAGTTTGGCTCACAATTATTTCTCTTTTCTACATAGATAAAGAAATGCATTAAAGTTCAGGTGAAAGACTCTGTGGCAGTTAACCCCTCTGTACCTTTAAAGCCTATTCCAGGACTTAATGACATTGTCTTGCCAAAATGATTCTATCATGACACAGCATCATAAATGCTAATTCACTACTTCATAAGGAAATGTCCTTTGTGTGACAAATTCTCACTAGAATACAAGCCCTATGCCAACTTTGTTACAAGTTCATCCAGTCAACACATAAATGAGATGGATCCTTAATCTGTGGGATGCATCAATGACTAGTAATGCACCTGTTTCTCCTGTGATTGTAATATCTCACTGTGTACTGTCACTGAAGCTCCAAGGCAGACACAGCACAGGCAGCTCTTTCCAGGAACTCGGGGCCTATAAAAGCATCAAGTTATAAAAGTCAGTAAGGAGATGGAGTGTGGTCACATGCTGAGACAGAGTGTGTACAAGGCATACTGGTTGGATAGAGAAGACAGTGACAGTTTCTCCTGGCTTAGGGATTGACAGGAGAAAGTCAGAAGTTATATATAAGCTCAGTCTTAGAAGCTGAACCAACAATTCAGCATTGTTCATGCTCTGCTTCCTGAAAGAATTGGTGGAGAATTTTAAATTTCTGAAGTCTTTAACCTTGCCTTTTATTTCTATTTAGATAATAACTTGAAGTGTCTATTTCAGACAAATATTACCTAATAATGATTGTTTTATATGACAATAATGATAACAATGAGTTAACATTATACTATTATTATTATCATTATTTACATTTATACACATTAAGTGTTATGGCCTGGGCTTTACATTTAGTATACATTTTTTTAGAACATCTTACTAATTTAACTTTTTAAAACAGCTTTATTGAGCTATAATTGACATACAAAACACTATACACTTTAATGTGTATAATTTGATGAATTTAGACAAGTATCTTTTGCCTTTTAATCTTCACAACAATCTTATAAGAAAAATGCTCTTTTTATGTCCATCTTTTAGATGAAGCAGTGAAAACTTAAAGAAGTTGACTGACTTTCTGTGTCACGCAGCTAGTAAGGGGTGCTTACTATTTGGGTGCAAGTACAGGCAGTTCTGATTCCTGGGTCTCAAACTAAAACCATTGAGAATCCCATCACCTTATAAACAAGCCATTTTTATTTGCCTGTTTTCTCATGAAATCCTTGTTAATAGAGTCCTATAATTTTTATTGAATTTTATTAAAGATATAAGTATAAACTTGGATGACTTCAGGAAAATTGAAAACATTATTACATTTGTGGGAAAAATACCCACATCATATCTAATACGTTTATTGAACTGGTTTTGTCCACATTGTTTATTGGCCTTTGAGAATCTAAGGTCACTTCCTGTGCATCTGGGTTTCACTTGACTACAGCTTCAAAGTGCACTAACTAAGCAAAAGAACTTTAATGGAAGTATCATATTTGCACCAAGAGAAGTAATATTTCTACTCTGCTCTGCTGTAATCAGAATTTACCTAGACATCTCACCAGCTTCATTGCCACAACTTTAAAGAGACATTAATAATTAGCATTTCAGGCCTAGGGAGCAGTGTGGGAGTAAAGATCTAGAAACTGTCACTCTAGAGGACTGAGGATGTTTTAACCTGAGGAGAAAGAATTTGGAGTGGAAAATCATAGCTATTTTGAAACACCTGTAAGATGCTGACACAGAGCAGAAAATGGCTTAACTAAAGTTAAAAGTAGGTTCAGAGAGCAGAACAACCTTGGACCAGGGGGCAGTCTAGAGCTTAAAATAAGTTATGCTCATCTAAAAATGAGAGATGCCCAATGAGCGTCTAAGAAATCATTATCTTTTCCTAAGTTGTAAGTTGTGTAATCATAAATGCCCTAACAGATGTTAGCTATAACTCTATTTTTTATTATAAATTATATTATTTTATATTATAAATCATACTATACAGCAATAAAACTTGAGGGTCTGCTAATCTGCTTATCTTTCGCACCTAAACTGCTAGTGAAAAATATGGCTAACCATTCTTTGGATGTTAAATACACCCAGTGGATTAGTTAAGCAGATGTTACCCCTTAACTTAGCTAAGCAGATGTCACCCCTTCCCCTTCAACACAGTGACTGTTTCCGCGCTCCTGCCTACAGATTAGACATCCTGAGGGAATCTGTTCTATGAAGCAACAAAGTAGGAGCAATGATATCATAGTGGGATCTTGTCTTATTATCCCTGCTAGACTGTAAGCACCTTACAGACAGGGACCCCATCCCAGCGTCCTCCCCAGAGGACACAGTGGACACTGTACATGCTTGAGAATGACTCTGGTCAACAAACACACAGAAGCGTACAACGGGACCCCGCAGAGTACTTTGCACAGGAGCACTGCCAGGGCTCCGCGTTTCCATCCTCTAGGGGAACTACATTCATTCTAACAGCTCCTGGAATTTCCAACCACAGAATTATATATGGGAACTGGAGAACTTTGTTATTTCCTCCATCTGTTAGTCTGAAAATGACTCCAACCATGGCAACTTACACACACAAAAATATCTAAATCTGTGCTATTTGTTTTCATGTGAGCTCATACTTATTCAAAGGAAAATAAAGTTTAGATTAAAATCAATTCAGGCTATTTTTTCCTAAGTATGCCTGACATTATTCAGCTGCCTATGGACATTGTTGAATTCCCCAACACTGTAAATATTTATTCTGTTAAAATATATCCATAATTATCCTGAAGAAGTAGGTCTTATATCTTCAAAACAAGGTAGAGCAAATGATCCTATGCTGCATTTTATTCCTATTTGACAGTATAGCAATGCTATTTTCAATTACCAGAATTCAAATTATTAAACTAAGCCCATGCTTCATGCTCTGTATGGTTAACATTTTCAAATGTTTATTTCTCAGACATGGAAGTGAAGCAAATCAACAAACGTGCCTCTGGCCAAGCTTTTGAGCTGATCTTAAAGCCACCATCTCCCATCTCAGAAGCCCCACGAACTTTAGCTTCTCCAAAGAAGAAAGACCTGTCCCTGGAGGAGATCCAGAAAAAACTAGAGGCAGCTGAGGAAAGAAGAAAGGTAACTTTTCCATAAGTTTTTTAAAATTTTGTTTTTAATTATAGTTGACATAGATTATAATAGTTTCATATGTATAACATAGTGAGTAGACATTAATGTACCTACTCTCTCTTTCTCATACACACACAACACATGCACACACACCAAGCAGAGGTTTCAGAAGACAATGACCCCCGGCTATGTGTAGGTCTTCAGAAGACCTAGGGTCAGCCTACTTCAAGTTAAGACTGCTGCTTTTAGACTAACCAAAGCCTCAGAGGTCTCAGACACTGAAAGAGTTTCAATGCCCTGATATCCCTCCCCCATCTTGGATTCCTTATTAGGATAAGCACCAGGAGCTTCCACTGTCCTCCTCAAGGCTTTGCTACTTGCCCTTGAAGTTGCTCCTCCCAAGATCAGGACCCTCTCTGGGATCTATGCGTATCTTCCTGTACTCACTTCTAAGCCTTGATGGCATTTTTTTCTCTTTTTTTTTCCATTGTTCCCTGTTTACATTAGAGACCTTTTCTTTTGCCAAATTTTAATTTTCCACAAGCAGATGACTAAGAAAAGTCAAAGGTATTAAAAATGGAAGGCACTCAGAAATCCCAAGGACTTTATACACAGCGACAGAAGTTATGTCTGAATATATCATTACCAACTATGTTATTATGAGAGTTCATCCCATCAAAATACCGTTAATCAACCCAAATGAAATTATTTTAGGTAATTTATACCTATGTTATATTTACCACTGACTTTATCATCATATATTTTTAGAATTACTTAGTCACTAAGAATATGCTCCATGCACAATCTTATGATTTGCATGGAAACTCCGCATTTAAAACAATTTGTAATTTCATAAAAAACAACCCAGTAAACACTTCTGTAGAATAGTTATAAAGAGAATTAAGATATTCCTTCTCCAAAAGACTGAATTCTCTAACAAGGAGTACAGGACAAACCCAAATGTGTGTTTGTGCGCATATGTATGTACACATATGTATATACATATATACACACATATACATATACACATACATATACGGATATATGCACACCTATGTAGTATCAAATAACAAGGCTCAAAGACTCAGAGTTCTCAGGTTAAATTTTCTGAACCAGAAAGTATTTTTTGTGTTAACCTTCGCAGTTGAAAAAAATATTCCTATGTCACGTAACACACTGATCACAATTTCAATTTTCACTAGAATGAGGTTCTCCAAGGGTCTGATGAGTATTTTTTTTTTACTTCTTTGCATATATATTTATTGTATTTGCACAATTACTATTGTTATAGGTAAGACTTTTAAAAAGAGGAGACTACCTCTTAACCCAAGTATATGTACAGAAAGTTGCCTTAAAGATATTTATTAGCTTTTTTGGTTGTAATTTACAGCTTTCCTCTCACAGCAATGCTAAGTTAACTTATTCAGTTACAGTCCATCAATATTTTGCTGCTGACAGATATAAATAATGAACTGTAGTGGTAGAGAGCACACTGTACTCCAGGCTAAGCCTTCACCCAAGTACTGGCATGTTAGAGGTCACAGGTGTGGGTCATGGTCGACATATGCAGGTGCTGTGACTTGATTAGAATACAAACTCAGTGACTGATCTAAAATGGAAACTCAGAGATGAAAATTCAACATTGTTGTGTTTCTAGGTTAGGTATTTAATTTGAAAGAAATTATTACAGGAAAAAGAAGAACAACGCAAAGATGATCAAATTAACTGGGAGTTTTCATAAAACTCCCCGAATTAACTACTTATGATCCTAGTAAAATTCTTGTTCCCTAACAACAACTTACCAAAAATTATATGTTTATATAATTGAGATGAACTAGAAATTTACCACATGGCTAAAAGACATCTCCTTTTTTTGATTATCTCTGAGGATTAGTGTTCACCTCCATGAGGCTATATTATTTCATGAGGTCAGCTTGAAGCTCATATTTTGAAATCAAAATATGGTATTTTTGGGATCTTGTCTTATTATCAAAGAATACTTACTTATTATACTTATTATACAAAAAATACTTACCAAAATACTGACCCACATGGGTGAAATGATATGAACACTTTAGTCATCCACCCATCCATCCATCTATCCATTTATTCATTCAACAAACATTTATTTAGCAAGAGGCAGAAGAGCTAAGCTAACCATCCCTGGAGACCCAGGACAACTCCAGCTGACTCCTGCTATTTTGATATCACTATTATTATTATTTCAATCTCATAAACGTCCCAGTTTAGACAGTAAATTACATGGACATTCTAAGCCAAACATGGTGTTTAAGAGTGTTTTTTAAAGCATAGTGGTTAAGAATACATGGTTAAAAGAATGCCTATGATTCAAAGTCTGGTATCACCATTTAACAGCTGTGTGACTTTGAGCAAGTCACTAAACTCTACATCTTATTTTACCTATCCATAAAATGAGACAAATAATAGGATCTATATCACGGAGTTATTGTGAGAATTAGAAGAGTTACTTACTGTACATAAAGACATATAACAAGTATTGTGAACGCACTGTTAGCTATTATTGGGTAAAAACACACCCAGTTCCTGACCTCACAGATATGACGGTCTAGCAAACTCACAATTTTGTAAAGAAGAGAAGTTTCTCGGTAGCACAGATACTGGAATGCTAACTAACATATAATGTATTTCATAAATATTTTTACATATTAAGAATATTATTTGTCAAATTACAAAGAAAATTTAATAGGTAACAGATATTAAGTGGCTTGAAAAAATAATGTTATGAAAGAATAATGAAAAGTTAAGGATTTAATGGCATTGATAAAATCTCATGCTAAAATAGATTAAATTAAAAAGAATGCTACTCAAACTAGTACAGTGATTTATAATGGCACACTGATAATATTTTCATAATCAACTTTAAAGTCACTGGACCTCAGAAAGAAAGATGTGTTGCTTATTTTTAATAAAATGGCATAAAAGTGGATCATTAGTCATCAAACTTGATAGACTTATCTATTCCATTTTTTAGCATCTCATTATAGATAGCAATTAAAGTCAAACCCAGGAAAAGAGAGGGTGCTTTGTATAACAATGGATTCTGAACTAAAATGCTGGATTATTTGTGACTGAACAATCAGGAAGCATTCTGCTCTTCAGAGAACATGACCATGGACCACAGACTCCTCATGTGTGTCATTCCTTCCCCTGTAGTTCTGTTCCGAGGAATTACCCACATTAAATGCATTACAGGCTTTAGCAGGAGGGTTTATTCTAAAAAACTTGATTTTAATCATTTTACATTTCTTATTATGCTTCTGATCCTTCAACACAAGTGAAGATCGCACCCTTTTGTTCCATACGATTGTATTCAGTTGTCATATTTTAATAAGACATTATTCATAACTTTATTTGAGTTAATGTTTTATTTCATTGTTAACAGTAATTTGATAATTAGAGATATTATCTAAACTACTCAAAGGACACCTAGTGTCTGATAAGTGATTCTAGATGGCAAGTAATATATTCAAATGATGAGAAGAGACAAGGAAATAGTGGGATAGGAAAATGAGTTTACTTAAGAAGTAAATGGGAAACTAGCCCTATCTAAATATAGTCTCAAATCTCCTTTGTGTACCTAGCATAAAGTGAGTTTTATAAACCACTTAACTCAAATTTATCCTCCATTTCATTTGCACAGTAATTAAACTCTTATACTCAGTAATATAAGAAATGATTATGAACCTCTTTGGAAAATGTTCAAGTGGTCCTAAATGTGCAATAACTCTTCTCCCAGGCTCATTATTTTTCCCTCTGTGTGCCTCTCATATACTTACACCACTGGTTTTGAGTTCAGTGTGAGAAGGTTTATTCCCAGAAAAGCTGTTTGACAATAACACACTTCTGTTATTACAACAGCAGGATGGAGAAGGTTCCTTTGTCTACCAGAATGTCATGCTGGATGTCTTGGTCCTATAAATATTTCGCCTTGACATTTGCATTATATCAGCTGATCATTCTCATGCCCTAATTTTCTATTTTAGTATTTTAGTGAACTTCTACATTAGGTATATGCTATTCAGAAATGTCTCTCCATGGCCAGATCCTTTCCCCTTAAACAATTTATTTTTAATAGCTTTCAGCAAATCCCAGCTCTCTAGCCTCCCTGTCAGTCAGTGCAATCAAGATTGCTTTCTGCTAATCTACCTAAGTAAGGGATAAAGTAAAAGGCCTTACTCGACTATGAAGTGAGGACTTGATTCCTACAAATACAAAAGCAAGTGCTTCTCCTTCCATATATCACATTTTTATTCTGCATCCTCATACTCATTTCATATCATGTTTTCATGCACTTTTCTGAACTAAATGCTCTTTGGTATAAATACTGGGATCAGAGCCAGTTTTCTCCCTTAAGGCTATGACTGGGATATTCAGCAAGATTGATGAGAGAATATATTTCTTCAGGAAGGATGTTAAAGAAGTTACAGGCAGTAGTATGTGGATGCTAGTCTACAAAAGAAAGAAGAACTATGATTTTCTGCAGCAGTGGAGTTACGAGACTTAGGAACTGAGGAAAGTCCCTCAAGACTGTTAACTCCATTAAGAACTTGTTTAAGAATTGAGCACATATAAGGAGGACCAAAATAGGGAGCCATAAATATTTTCTCAGCGAGGAATTACCTTTGTAATTAACTTCTCATCCTGTAATTTTTTCATGGACTTGAGCTTTAAATACTAGAAACATAGATAATTAGTAGGTTCTACCAATTCATTAGTTGAGACAATGGTGCCTGTAATGTCCCTTCCAGTATGTCAGATGGTGCCCCAGAAGCACTGAGTGTGATCAGTCTGTGTCATGCTACAGTGACCTCACGCAAGAACACTCCGTACTTCCTGCCTTCTGTTTCTGTTTCTCCCCACTGGTTGTGCTAACGAAATGCACTTGACACCTAGGCTGGGTAATCTCATTTAGCCCCAGTGGCTGCAGAAGCACTAACACCATTAATTGGGACATTTCAACTGAGCCAAATGGCGCTCCAGTAAATGGGGCAGGCCTCTCTCCATCACTGACAGTCGGGGTGTCTGTTCATACAGATCAAGTGTGTCCCACCAAGGCAGGAAGTTTGAAAAGGTGTATAGTGCTATTTTAGCCTTTTAATTCCAAGGGCTTCCTTTCTTGGGACTTTTTTCCTGCTGTCTCCTGATTGTCATCAGCTCTTTCACAAAAGAAAATTAAGAATGCAAAGTGCCGAAGTTAATTTGAGCATCTGAAAATTAAAAATTATTCAGTTGCCTCTTTTTTTTTTTTTTGGAAATAAAGAATTTTTTTTTTATTTTAGGAAACAACTTACAGAATTTCTTTTTATGAAGTTCTTAATATCTAGAACAATTTTCAAGAAATTTTATTGACATATTTAAACACATTTAAAAATTAGAATCATTATTTTTTTATGAGAAATTATATTCTTTTTTTTATTTTTTTTATTTTTTAATTAATTTATTTACTTTTTAAATACATTTGTCTCTGCCTTTCCCCCCCCACTTTCCCTTGCCCCCTCCCACCTTCCCTCCCTCAGCTCTTCCCCTTTGGTTTTGTCCATGAGTCCTTGCTATATGTTCCTTGACTTTCCCCTTCCCTTCCCTTTCCCTGCCCCCCCCTTCCCTCTTGTCTCTGTTGATTTCTTTTCCTTTCAGTGTTGCTGGTCATATTTGCCTTGCTTCTTTGCATTGTTGGTTAGGTTCCGCTTATAGGTGAGATCATATGGTATTTGTCTTTCGCCCCCTGGCTTATTTCGCTTAGCATGATGCTCTCCAGTTCCATCCATGCTGTCGCAAAGTTTAGTACTTCTTTTTTCTTTCTGCTGCGTAGTATTCCATTGTGTATATGTACCATTACTTTTTGATCCACTCATCTACTGATGGGCATTTAGGTTGCTTCCAACACTTGGCTATTGTAAATTGTGCTGCTATGAACATTGGGGTGCATAGGTTCTTTTGTATTGGCGTTTTGGTGTTCTCAGGGTATAGTCCCAGCAGGGGAATCGCTGGATCAAAAGGCAGTTCCATTTTCAGCTTTCTGAGGAAATTCCACACTGCTTTCCATAGTGGCTGCACCAGTCTGCATTCCCACCAACAGTGGACTAGAGTTCCCTTTTCTCCACAGCCTCGCCAGCACCTGTTGTTTGTGGATCTGTTTATGATGGCCATTCTGACCGGTGTGAGGTGGTACCTCATGGTGGTTTTGATCTGCATTTCTCTAATGGCTAGTGATGCAGAGCATCCTTTCAAATGCCTCTGGGCCCTCTGTATCTCTTCCTTAGAAAAGCATCTGCCCAGGTCCTTTGCCCATTTTTTGATTGGATCGTTTGTCTTCTTGGAGTCAAGTCGAGTGAGTTCTTTGTATATCTTGGAGATCAAACCTCTATCTGATGTATCATTAGCAAATATATTTTCCCAAATGGTTGGCTCCCTTTTCATTTTGCTGATGTTTTCTTTAGCCGTGCAGAAGCTTCTTATTTTGATGAGGTCCCACTTGTTTATTCTTTCCTTTATGTCCCTTGCTTTAGGAGACATATCAGTGAAAAAATTGCTGCGTGGGATATCTGAGAGTTTCCTGCCAATGTTCTCCTCTAGGACTTTGATGGTGTTGTGACTTATATTTAAGTCTTTTATCCATCTTGAGTTTATTTTTGTGTATGGTGTAAGCTGATGATCCAATTTCAATTTTTTGCATGTAGCCATCCAGCTCTCCCAACACCATTTGTTGAAGAGGCTGTTATTGCTCCATTTTTATGCTTCTGCCCCCTTTGTCAAATATTAGATGTCCATAGAGACCTGGGCTTATTTCTGGGCTTTCTATTCTGTTCCACTGGTCTATGGGTCTGTTCTTGTGCCAGTACCAGATTGTTTTGAGTATAGTGGCTTTGTAGTAGAGTTTGATGTCCGGTATTGTGATCCCTCCTACTTTGTGTTTCTTTCTCAAAATTGCTGCGGCTATTCGAGGTCGTTTATGGTTCCATATAAATTTTTGAAATGTCTGTTCTATTTCTGTGAAATACGTCATTGGTATCTTAATAGGGATTGCGTTGAATCTATAAATTGCTTTTGGTAGTATGGACATTTTAAGGATATTAATTCTTCCAATCCATGTGCACGGTATATGCTTCCATTTATTTGTGTCTTCCTTAATTTCTTTTTTCAATGTTGTATAGTTTTCTGCATACAGGTCTTTTGTGTCTTTGGTTAAATTTATCCCTAGGTACTTTATCTTTTTTCGTGCTATATCGAATGGTATATTTTTCCTGATTTCTTCTTCTTCTATTGCATTGCTGGTGTACAAAAACGCCTTTGATTTCTGAATGTTGACTTTGTATCCTGCTGTTTTGCCAAATTCACTTATTAGGTTGAGGAGTTTTTTGGTAGAGTCTACAGGGTTCTCTATGTACACTATCATGTCATCTGCAAACAAGGATAGTTTTACTTCCTCCTTTCCTATTTGGATGCCTTTTATCTCTTTCTCTTGTCTGACCGCTGTGGCTAGGACTTCCAATACGATGTTGAAAAGAAGCGGTGAGAGCGGACATCCTTGTCATGTTCCCGATCTTAGTGGGAAAGCTTTCAGTTTTTGCCCGTTGAGTATGATATTGGCTGTAGGTTTTTCATATATGGCCTTTATTACGTTGAGGAATGCCCCATTGATTCCCATTTTGCTGAGTGTTTTGATCATAAATGGGTGCTGTACCTTGTCAAATGCTTTTTCTGCATCTATCAAGATGATCATGTGGTTTTTGTCTTTTCTTTGATTTATGTGGTGTATCACGTTTACTGATTTGCGTATATTGAACCATCCCTGGATCCCTGGGATGAATCCCACTTGATCGTGATGGATAATCTTTTGAATGTATTGCTGGATGCGGTTTGCCAATATTTTGTTGAGGATTTTAGCATCTATGTTCATCAGCGAAATTGGCCTGTAGTTTTCTTTCTTTGTAGGGTCTTTATCTGGTTTTGGGATCAGGGTGATGCTGGCCTCATAGAAGGAGTCTGGCAGTCTTCCCTCCTCTTGGATGTTTTGGAATAGTCTGAGAAGGACAGGGGTTAGCTCTTCCTTAAATGTTTTGTAAAATTCTCCTGGGAAACCGTCTGGCCCTGGACTTTTGTGTGCTGGGAGTTTCTTGATGACTGCTTCAATTTCCCCAACTGTTATCGGTCTGTTCAAGCTTTCTGTTTCTTCCTCCTTCAGTGTTGGAAGATTATACTTTTCTAAAAATTTGTCCATTTCATCAAGATTTTCAAATTTCTTGGCATATAATTGTTCATAATAGTTTCTGATGATCATTTGTATTTCTGTGGTATCAGTTGTTATTTCTCCTCTTTCATTTCTGATATTATTAATTTGGGTCCTCTCCCTTTTTTTCTTGATGAGTCTGCTTAAAGGTTTGTCCACTTTATGAATCTTTTCAAAGAACCAGCTTCTGGATTGGTTGATCCTCTGAATTGTTCTTTTTGTCTCTATGTCATTCAGTTCTGCTCTAATCTTGACTATTTCCTTCCTTCTACTTGCTCTGGGATTTATTTGTTGTTGTTTCTCCAGTTCTTGAAGTTGTAGTGTTAGGTCTTTTATTTGAAATGTTTCTATCTTTTTAAGGTAAGCCTGTATTGCTATGAACTTCCCTCTCAGGACCGCCTTTGCTGTGTCCCATAGGTTTTGGACAGTTGTCTGTTCATTTTCATTTGTTTCCAGAAATTTTTTTATTTCTTCTCTTATCTCATTATTGACCCATTCATTGTTTAATAGTGTACTGTTCAGTCTCCATGAGTTTCCAAGTTTTTGAAGTTTCTCTTTGAGTTTGATTTCGAGTTTCAAGGCCTTGTGGTCTGAGAAAAAGTTTGGTATTATTTCAATTTTCCTGAATTTACTGAGGCTTGCTTTGTGTCCTATCATGTGGTCTATCTTTGAAAAACTGCCATGAGCATTTGAAAAGAATGTGTATTTTTCTTCTTTGGGATGTAAGATTCTATATATGTCAGTTAAGTCTCTTTGATTCAGTGTTTCATTCAGCGCCACGATATGTTTATTAATGTTTTGTTTGGAAGATCTGTCCATTTTTGACAGTGGAGTGTTGAAATCCCCTACTATCAGTGTGTTGCTATCTATATCTTTTTTGAAGTCATCCAACAATTTCCTTATAAACTTGGGGGCTCCTATATTGGGAGCATATAAGTTTACAATGTTGATGTCTTCTTGATAGATTCTTCCTTTAAGTATGATAAAGTGCCCCTCTGGGTCTCTCTTTATGGCCTTTGCTTTGAAATCGACTTTGTCTGATACAAGTATGGCAACGCCAGCCTTTTTCTCATGTCCATTTGCTTGGAATATTATTTTCCATCCCTTTACTTTCAATCTGTGTAGGTCTTTTGCTCTGAGGTGGGTCTCTTGTAGGCAGCATATGTGTGGGTCATGTTTTCTTATCCATTCAGCTACCCTATTCAGTTGCCTCTTGATAACTATCCATGGTAATTCTTCCTGACCCTTCCTCAAAAAATGGTCATAAAAAAACCAGGTAGCTTCTATCTATCCAGGTAGCTCCTGTCTAGGGCCACATTGGATTCTCTGAGGAGGAAGGGAAAGAAGGACCTGCTAACACACAGATCAGAAGTTTCACATGTCCACCTGCTTTTAGCACAGAGGAAAACCATCCAAAAGGACTGCTATAGATACAGAATTTTGAAAAGTTACATTTTCTTATGGTTTATTTTGACCTATTTGGTTTTCTTTCCTGAAGCTGCCCCATGGTTTCCTGTCTGTTACAAGAGAAACCTAGGTTCAAACCTTATCTCTAGTTCTTGGACACATGGAAACCTTGTTTTGTGATAACCCAGACTTCTCTCCCTCTAGAAAGTTTTCTGGACTGAAGGCTACATAGATTGAATTGAGCTTTTTGAGATGAAGAGTCAGTTGTTTCCTCCTATTTCTTTGAGGTGTTTACTTCTCTGTAAATTTTTCTATAGCCCATTCAGTGGATGAGTGTGGGTGCAGAGGAGGAAGGTAGGGAAGGGTTGACTGTCATCAGCATGAGGACCCCTAAGTCCGCTGATGTCAATAACCAAAGAAATTTGAACAAATACCCTATACGCATGAGGCAGCCAAAGTTTTACATTTGAGTTTAGCCGTACCAATATGTTCAACCATTGCCATCATTTCCCAGTCACAGCATTTTGAGTTTTGCTTGTAGTAATAATGGCGACCAGTTGCTCAGTACTAACTTACCCCTTATTAGACACTGTGCTGATTACATTGCAAACATTATTTCATTTGATCATTTCAAGCAATCCTACAAGACAGGCACTATCTTTATCCATATGCCAAAAAACAATAATTGCATGAAGACTGTTCTCAAGAAAAACTTTAAACACACACACACACACCTTCAGTCAATTTCTTTTTCTCTCTGAAACAATTTAGTAGCCCTAGTAACAAATAATACACAAAATCAGTGTGGGACACTTTACCAATAGTCCCAACTACTGTCACAAGGATACGCTAGCTAGAAAATATTTTTCATATTTCTTCCAGAAAGGCTCCATTGATCTTGAACTTATTTTGTGTCAACATCTACTCCTTGTTTTTCAGTTTTCTGGAAAGCTATAACAGAGCAAGAGTGTGGTAGATCCACTAAGATGTCAGTGAAACCATTACGGGGTTAAAACCAGAAGTGGGGCCAGTTCCCAGGATTTTCTTTCTAATTCCCAATGAGTCCCTCTACATGTTCCTGATAAACATCAAAATAAACACATCAACAGGGACTCTTAAGGCTTTCTGATTTTACCATTCCTGTAGAATTTTATCTGAAGAGAAGTTTCTTCCCCTGTCAGACTTCATATTGTTTATATATCAAGATTTGTCCAGTAAGACCCCACTACCATTACCATAAACAAAAATGTTTTCCTATTAATGCTTGCAATGGTATTAGTACTTAACAGCCCATGGAATACATGTTTGATCTACCATTGTTTAGACTCTCACATTTAATCCTGTGAAGACCACCTCAGTGGACTAGCAATCCCAAGGAATTACCCAGAAAAAATCAGTGGGTAAAAATTCTGGCTTAAACCTGGATAGTTCAGGATTAATTAGTTATATAATTGTGGAGAAGAAAATGAATATGGAAAGAAGTTAACAGGTCCAGGGTCACCAACCCAGGGTCACAGCTAAAAATTGAACGCAGGCCTGACACTGAAGCCCATCTCAGTGTTTTCTTCAAAAAGTAGACGGAGAACTGCCTGCATTATAATCACTAGGGGTGCTTATCAAAAATATCAATTCTGGGGTCTCACCATAAAGTCACATAATCAGAATCTCTAGAGGTAGATACCAGGTGTTTGCATTTTTATCAAGCTCCCAGGTGATTGCTAACATTCACTGTAACAGAACTGTATCTCCCTGTGCTGCTGAAGGAGGATTACAATCCACAAAATCAGGAGAAAAAGTTTCTACTCTAATCATGAGCAACCATGGAGTTTCAAAGAGGGACCTCGGAATGTCACAGAGAGGTCCGAACAAGGACTTCTTGTCGTCTGCGGGCATGTGGACATTGTTTGCACTATAGACAAGTCTCTAAATATAACTTGGAACATGAAAAAAGGGAGTGGGGATGGGAGAAGTAGGCATGGAATAAAACAAGAAAGCGAATTTGGCGATCAGATTGGTGAAAGCAGGAAGCTCAAGTTCCTGCAGGACCCAGCCTACATCTGACTGAAAAACACTGAGCCAGAAACCAGACAGGAGCTTGCCTCAATCCTGCCTATTGTGCTCAGGCTTCAATGGATGCTGCTATCCAGTGGTTAACTACAGCATCCCCTGTTGTTCAAATGCTTAGCAGCAACTTATAAAAAACAGAAACAAAAACTCCTCAGTGAAGGTTAAATGTTTCTTCTTCTAAGACAGCCTGTTCAAAAATTCACATCTGAAAATCCAGCTAACCCCATTTCCCCACTAACCACCCTGTGGAAACCCTAAGCCAGAGGGATAAGAACTCGACGGACAGCAGGGCTCGAGGTCAGACAGACTGTCTGCCCAGAGTCCGGGGAGTCCGCACACCCTGGAGTCCGGGACCCTGTTCCCCAGGCTTGCGTAGCGTGGCCGTGACAGCCGTGTTTCTCTTGCGCAGTCTCAGGAGGCTCAGGTGCTGAAACAGCTGGCAGAGAAGCGGGAGCACGAGCGAGAAGTCCTGCAGAAGGCGCTGGAGGAAAACAACAACTTCAGCAAAATGGCGGAGGAAAAGCTGATCCTGAAAATGGAACAGATTAAGGAGAACCGTGAGGCTAATTTAGCTGCTATTATTGAACGTCTGCAGGAAAAGGTAATCACTGCAGAGTCTGGAGCAGGTGTATTCATTCAGACACACTCGTGCATGGGACCTCCTAGTAGAGACCTAGTGAGGCTGCAGGGTGGGCCGGAGAAGGGGGCTTAAGATGGAGGCTGGGATTTGTCACACTTTCCAGTGGACAACGGATTCAGAGAGGCTGATTTGTGCTTTACAAATATATAAAAGACTGCTGTACAAACCTTCAGAGCCAATCTATTGGAAATATTAAATACTTCATACATATATAATATATAATGTTTAATTTTAGCCTAACCTTTAATTAATATGTAATAATAAATATATAAATATTAAGTTGGAAAAATATATTTGTCAGTAAATGGCAGAATATTTAGGAGTGCTGGGAAGCCCATTCTCTCCACATAGGAACATTTAAGTGGAAAACTTGGCTGTAACAATATCTCATGACACCAACTTAAAGAAGAAGCTAGTAGGGGATGTCCATTTCCTCACGTTCGGAGGCCCTGGTGTCTTCCTGCTTGCCCCTGAACGTAAACTCATTCTCATCAGTCAGGAGGAGCAGTGCTGGAGATCTTCTAGAAAATGTTTTTTCTTGCCCCTCTGTAGCCTCTGTGCTAACTAGCCACCACCCACCATGACTTCCTTTGAAAATAGACTGCGTAGCTCTGAGTAGTCTAGTTCTTTACATTCCCAAAAAATCAGATTAAACATTGAGAAAGAGAATATTTAAGAAAGGCTGCCTCTATCCTTTTCTGAGCAGTACCCTCCCCACCTGACTGGGTGCTATTACGTGTTAGGCACCGGAGATGAAGGGAGATGTGAGACGGTCTCTGTCATCAGAACACTGAGAGTTTAAACAAGATCAGCGCCCTGTTTTCTGAGTGTTTCTTAGGAACCTTCATGTCAGCTATTAGAGTTGGCCCATCTCATCTAAGAATCAGGCAGCCTTATCCTGACATTCCAGTGATTCTTTGTTTTCACCCCCATTCTCTGATGACAAATATCAGGCCAGAACCAAAGGAAATCATACATAAAACCTTAAAATATATACATTTTTTACTTACTGGACAAATACATTTAGTTTCATAGAGATTTTCATGGGCACCTGTACTCTTAAGGAATTTTTTAATCATTTTAACACTAATACATATATTCATTAAACATAAAACTTTAATGTTAAATATTTAAATGTACTTCCAATTACTATCTTTTGATATAGACCAGGACATTTTTGTATCTAATGCTCCCAAAGTGTCCATCAGCAATTATAAAGACCTTAAAATATTAGGGAAAAGGGCAAACACCATTAAAAATGAGAGGGAAAACAATAGGACATTTTATTGCTATGCTCTGAACTTATGTAGTGGCCATAATATTTAAAATTCTCTTTTGGTCATAATTTTAATCAAATGCAGTGCTTGTTTTTTTTAAAGATACTGTAAGTCTTGTAAGATCTTCTGCAATGTGACACATACCGGGTCCCATGTTTTCCTTTCCTTAGGAAAATGGGAAAATTTCCTAAAGGTAGATGTCAAACTGAGTTACTTCCAGTCAAGCACATAGCATGAGAAGGAGTGGGTAGGCCCTCCTGGTTCCCTATGGAGCAGACATCGAACTCTGACATTGCTGCCCCTTGTTGTTTTTTAGGAGAGGCATGCTGCGGAGGTGCGCAGGAACAAGGAACTGCAGGTGGAACTGTCTGGCTGAGGCGATGGAGGGTATGGCATGCCCCACTGCTAGGAAATCCCCCTGCCTATATCATAATGGATCACACGATATCAGTATGGAAAATGTATGACATGGTTTAAAAAGAACTCACTATAAAAAAAACCAGAATGAAAAAATAAAAGAAATCAATACGGTCTCTTTGCAGAATGTTTTGCTTGATGTTTAAAAAATACCTAGGATCTTATTTTGTAAATACTTACATTTTTGTTAAAAAATACAAGTATTGCATTATGCAAGTTATTTCATAATCTTACATGTCCTGTAACAGGCTTTTGATGTTGTGTCTTTCCACTCAAAAGGATTTGCTAGGTCTGTTCTTTTCGAAGCTCCCCATGTCTGACTACCTCCCCTGCCCTTTTCATTCCAACAGAAAAATGAGGTCAGTAGACAGTCTATGGTGCTAGAAATCCACCATTGCCTAATGACCTAGACAGCTCTGTCATCTCTGAACTTGACTAACACCATCCCTACATCATAGGTGTTGTGACTCCACACCATAATCTACTTACTGCCTAGAAATGAAAAAAACATGCTAAGAACAACTACCAATCATAGCATTGATATTCGCTTCTACTGGATTGTGTGCTACCAATGTGCTTTGGTTTTAGAAAGGGATTGATAAGAGGACAGACCTGAAGTCAACCTGGGTAGAAGCAAAATACTGAATCTTTAAAGTGCTATGTTTTAAACATTTCCAGCAGCCATGAAATCGCTTAATTCTCTAGTTTAAGTTCTTTGGATGGAATGAATTAATTAATGTGTCAGGTGGCTCATTTGTGGACGCCATGATTGATGATGTTCATTTTAAGCTCTTACCTATAGTACAAGTACATGATGCTACTGAATAGTTTTCACTTGGAAACTGTGAGTTGGTTGTTGCATTGAAAAACACACAGATACATACAATCAGAAAAACTGCGGATTTTCACTCAAGCTGGTCTTTTTTCCCCAGTGTGAGGCAATCCTGCTGATTAAAAAAAATCAATCCATCTGTGAGGGCTGACACAGTGAAGGGGGATAGGCAGGGCTCAGTGCCAATTAAGAGAATCACCAGATACCCACCATAAGTATCTATTGCAGTTTTAAAGTCACTTCTCCCCCAACTCCCAACTCCTGAAGGTTGCTGCCTGCATATTTACTCTTCATTAGTGCTATTTTCCTGTATGTCATTGTGAGCAAGCTGTGATTAATAAAGAATTGGAGTTCTGTGAACTAACAAAGGTTTGGTCTGTTCTCTTGCCCCTTCATGGGTCTGACCCGGGAGTTCAGATTTCAAAATGGCCAGTAGATTAGACGGTCTCATAAGCAAAGAGACACTGGAGCATTTGAGATCTGCTCCCCAGCATATGTCATCGGTTTGGCTCAAATAAACACATAAAAATTATCTAAAACAAACAACCAAATGAGCAAAGAGACAATAAGTCGAGCTTGAAGGAAGCAAGTGTCCTGCTGGGTCACTTCCCTCTGCAGCTGCAGGAGGCCTCTTTCTGTTCCCTGTCCCTCTGTCAGGCCAACACAGTGGGAGGTGTCTTCAATCTGTTCCCTTAAAACCTTCAGGACTGATGGAGATACCACAGGTTCAGACTGATCATTCTGAGGAAGGGAGCCCCTTTCAAAGCACTTGGAAGGCTCCTGGCACCACTTCGCAGTCTCTCCTGTGGCCTCAGGCCACCTTCCTCAGCCTGGTAAAGTGTGAACTCCCAGCCACCCTGCTGAACTTTGTACTGCTAATCAGCAGTGTACACATGGGCACAGCAGGGTCCTGCCCATGACCCAGATGGTCCTACAGGACCAAAGGAACCACATCCAGTTTTAACAGGAAATCATAAATAATTGAAACCACATGGATTCGTGAATAAGTAAATTGGGCTATTGTCCATAGCGGCTCTAACAAGCCAAGTTGAGGGTTGAGGTCACCTGGGCCATCTTGAATATCTTTTGTTTGTGGGAATCTGACATTGCAACAGTAGACACACACATGCTTAAAAATATGAGCTCCGTAATCTTTTTTGGGGGTTTTTTGGAAAGCCAATCAGAGCTTCTGATTGGCATAAAATAAGCTATATTCCACACTGGTTTTTATATAACTTAGTCTGGAAAACCTTACTCTAAGGGCTTCCCTTGGGCTACACCCTGTGAGTAAACCCTGGACATAAGAAAGTAAATGACTTGAGAAGCTCACACTCTAGTTGCTTATTTTGGCCTGCAGCTAGCAAACAGGATATTTTAACCAGTCCTTACAGCATATTGAGGAGAAACATAATTTCCATGAAGCGTTCTGAAATATTCTAAATAGTTACAACAGTTTCTTCTACGTTGTGGGTAGTATTTGTCAAACTACTTTTTGGGTACCTAAATTGGAACTGCTGACCAGTCCAACTGCTGAATCTCAAAGGTGAAGACACTAAGGCCCAGATTTTGACTCAGGTCACAATGCCCACTTCTCACCATTTCTGCCCTTGTTAGCTGCTTGTCAGCAGACCATCCTCAAATCTCATCACCCTGGCGTGGATGGGTTATGTCTAGGAAGTTTCCATAGACCAGTGGTCCTCAAATGTCAGCAGGTTTAGGAGCCATCTAGAGGGCTCATTAAAAACAGATTGCGGAGCCCCACCCTGAAGTTTCTGATTCCTGCGGTCAGTGTGGAGGCCTGAGAATGTGAATTTCTTGTCTGAAGTCTCATGAAGGCCCAGTGCAAACAATGAAATTGATGCTGGTGTGTGGATTCTTGGTAACAGCACACCAAGGGTCTCTACTGCAATAGGAGCATGTTCCATTGGCCGTCAGGCATGAAACAAAACTCATTCCATCTTTTTCAAAAAAGTGGGAGTGGAATGCAAAGGAATCCAAGAAGAAAAAAATGAACAAGTACACCTTGCAGAATGATAGAAAGAAAGAACCCAAGGGCCAGAGTAAGGCTAAGACAGGTCAGGGCAAGGAACCAATGACTTTGCTTCTCTCATGAAACATTATTTCAGTAGGGCTTCAGCATCTGAAGATGCTCATAACCCTTTAACAGATGGACCAAGAGTTCTCTTCAGAAATAATGGTATTTTATAACTTACCCACAATTTGTCAGTCTGGTTCCATTTACAGATATTTTACAGAGTGTCTTGGTTTCCTCAAGGCTATGTTTGAATTGTGTTTGTGACTTTGATATGTTTCATGAAGAAAATTCACATAATCCCATTGGTTTGAAGATCTACCCACCTCTCCTATCTCTTTCACACTCAAAAAGGTATGGAAGGACTGGGTGTTAACAATGTTCTTTCTGGAGGTGGGCACCAGCCCTAACAACACTTCGGAGGAGAAAACAAAGGTGAAACATGTACTGATAGCCCTTCCACCCTCCCAGCCTTAGACAAGACAATCATCTTTAACTTCCAGTTAGGCAATTTGCTGAAAAATTGCTAAGGCAAACACAGAGCCCAGAGCAAAACCAAGACTCCTGAGGTCTTCCCCAAATGACCTCAGAGTCATTATGGAATCTAATCTTCACCATCCTTGATGCCCACTTCCAATGGATCATCAAGTAGCATCATTTTGGGCCCTCAGCTGTCCTTCATTCCCTGCTGCTTTTCTGCTCCGATAACCACTGTCCTAGTCTGGGTCCTATTCGACTCTTACAACAACCTACTAACAAGCCCCCTTTGCTCCAGTCTGCAGCCTCCTCTACACTGTGACCAAGTCTCTCCTGTCTTTTATCAGCAGCATAAAATACCTACTCCTCTACATGGCCTCAGAGTGCCCCATCATCCCTCTCTTCTCCCAATAAGATTACTCTCCTTGAACACCAAACTCTAATCTGACATGAAATTTCTGGCCTCCCTGCACATGCTTTACTCTGTCTAGAGATGATCCTCTCTACCATAGGAATCAGGAGAGGCTAGATCAGGCTGTGATGAAACACACAAAATCTCAGTAAAATACAATCACAAAGATTTGTTACCTGCTCTTGTTACACATGTCCAATTTTAGTCACTGTGGACTTGGCTCTGCACTTTGATCAGTGAAATGTGAGCAGAAGTAGTATACCACTTCCAGTGGGAGTTTAAGAGCAAATTCACTGTTCACCATGCTGTCTTCCCCTGTGACCTAGAATAAAGATGAAGTAGAGCACAGCCCCATCTGCGAGAGACACACAGCCTGAGTGAGATATGCTCTTTTCAGATAAGCCCCTCAATTTTGGAGCTGTTTTTTATTAATAAACATTAATGAATTGAAACTCTTTTTACCGCGGCACAGGTCTCTCAGCCAGCCACCTCATTCCCAGTCTAAAATAGAATGTTTCAGGCTTTCATGTGGTTACATAGTTCCAATTCCTTTGAGCCCCAAATTCTAAAGAAACAAATTAAAGGCATGATTTTGGGAGGGAGGCCTTGTCTAATCACCTGAACTATTTATCTCAGGTACTAATAGGCAAAAAGCATTTCTTCATTGGCTTGCTTTGGTGGTAATGAGAGTCACTGACACTATTTTAAAGGGTAAGAGAACAAAAAGATAAAAAAGAAGACTGTAGCACACAAAAGATTCTCATTCACACTTGTGTCAACTATCTCTGAAAGTTATAATTTCCTAACACACCAATCCTCATGGCTGAGGCTTCAACACACATTTCTTTGTATTTAAGGTAGAAGCAAGGTTTACTAAAATTTCATTTAAATCCATAGGTACCCCCAAAAGTCTTTTTAAATCTGCTTGTGATAAATATGGTACCTTTAACCCCAAATACCAATTCAATAAACATATCAATTCAGTTCTGCAAACTGTATGACAGACAGTAAGCCAGAGCACATTAGTGTGCAACAGTGCACATGGACATTGAATTATCCCCCCCTCTCTTCTTGAGTCATATCCAATTCTTCTCTCTTCCTCACCCCCTACAATCCAGTGGGGTCCATCCTGTACCAAGGGACAAGAATGTGATGGATATTTTAGAGACCACATCTGAATCCAATAACAAGGCCTCTGTACTAACTTTCAGGTTAGCAGTAAGTACTCAGGTTTTTGAAGAGAAAGAAATACTATGCTCTATTCTATTCCAATTCAACAGTCATATTTTTTCCACCCATCTCTGTCAAGCTTCTAGAAGATGTTTCTCCTCCTTCACCTCCTACATACCTTTAACCTACCAGCCTCTGCCTTCTGGTCTCACATGCCAGTGAAACTGCCAGTACCAATGGCATCTTTGCTGCTAAACCAAATAGAAACTCCTAGTCTGGCCGATTCTACTAAGATCAACCCCAGGTTCTACATACCCTAGGAATCTTCCTTGATCTCTTCCCATCACACTAAGCTGGTGAGCCACCCAACTCTCTGACATTCTTCCAAAGCACCCTGTGTAAAATAGTGTAGTGGTCAAGGGCTGGGGCTTGGGGGTTAAGGTTCTAGTTCTTTGACCCTGGGCACATTGCTTATCTTCTTCAAATTTCCTCACCTGTAAGCTGGCAGTTGTTGATGGACTGATTGTACTCAACTCCTCAGTCTCTCCTTGGTACCCTTATACTTTGCCACATGACTCTGTAGTATCTTCCAGTAAATGAAAGAGTTAATGCTGGGTTTGGCCGTGTGTCACACTTTGACCACTGGAATAACAATGTATTTGACATGAGTAAAGCCTTTAAATGTGCAGAGGCTTGCCAGCTTTCACTCCTGCAATTTGTCACGAGGACATGTCATACAGGAGCTGCTGGGATATGGAAATGTGGAGACGCATGAGCTGACCTGAACTCACTCAAATGTCTGGAGCCAAGCCCAGCTGACTAACAGCCTGAAACAGAAAAGAAAACATGCAAAAACCTATTTGTTGTCATGAGCCACCAAAGCTTGAAATGGTGTGTAACACATTATTTTTGAGATGATTAGTGTAACATCTGAAAACATTGCCAAGGTTAAATTAGCTAATATAAAAAACTTTCACTCAGCACTTGGTGCATAGTAAATATTCAATAATTATTAATTATTAAGATATTTTACATTGTTATGATTTTTGTTTGCTTAACAGTTTCTCTCATTTTCTATTAGCTCCTCTAAGGCAGAGTTCTTATTATTGAATCCCTAGTGTTTAGCAAGTTTAACACACACATGCACACACAAATGAATGAACAGAATAAATGAATGAATTAAAATGAGAAAATTACATAATGCAGTGCTTGGCATATGTAAGCACTTAGTAACTATTAGTATCCATTGTATTTCCTTCCTCTGTAGTCTGATAGCATCTACTTGGTTTTAACTTATTTGAGCTTGAAATTAAGCTTAATGTCCTACAAAGGACCATATAGGATTATCAGAAAATTAAACTTCGGTGAAAATTAGAAAACTTGCTAACATCTAACAGTAAATAAAAACAGAATAAAGTCAATTGGAGGCAACTCAGTAATGAGAAATTAACACCAGACTTTCAGCTACACACCATCAAACCACTGCTGATCTTAAGTCACAAAGTCCCTATCTGTTCCTCTGCAACTGGAGTCTGGCTGAATGAAACTATCTTCAGAAATGGAACAGTATGGCACCAGCACATTTTCTAAAGTTTTGTGACAAAGAAATCCCTGGCCTTTCTGTCCTGAACAATATATGTGCACTGTCCCCTTTAAACCTTAAATTCCCCCAGCAATCAACGCCTTTCCCAGTGGAGGCCCCTGAGGACACTGCTTCCCCTGCATGCTTCTCAAGAAGGTGGACTAAGTCTCTGCATTGCTCTTTTTGGCCACTTCCAGATCACTCTACCACCTCTCTGAAACCCCTACTCTTGAATCTTATGTCACCAGACTATTCAACCTCTTCTCTTCACTGTTGGTGTTCACTACCAGCCCCAAGCGCACATCCTCTCACTTCCCTAGGATTTCTAGTTCCTGATCATTGTGACTCTTTCAGTTCTGTTCCTCTCCTAATGACCGGCCATTTTAATATCTACACAAATGATGCTTCCACATTCCCTCCTCTGAGTCCCTCCTCTGCTTCCTCTAAGTCATTCAATTTCATAGTTAATCCCTAGACTCATTATCAATAATCTTAATCCCTCCACCATCTCCATGCCATACATCCCACTCTCTGACCTCCACCTCCTGCCTTTCCAGCCAAATACCTTTGGTACCTGGACTCCTATCCTTCAACCGCACTGGACTCCAATCCATGGATGTCCCTTCCCCCTACAGTCATCACTTCACTCTTCACCAGCTCATTTTCCATGGGCAATCACTGCCATCTCTCTCTCTTCTATATCCCTACAGCTCCCTACCTTAGTGGGTTGTTCTCAGTTCGCCAAACCCATAACCCATGCTAAACTCTTCATCTAGTCCATGCCTGTTCCCATACAGATAAACATAGCTGTAGAAACCACACAGCTATTCTGACCAGTCTTCCTTTAAATTCATGAATGTGAACTTCAAGCAAGCCCTTCATATTCCCCAGCATCCACGCTTTATTTCTCTAGTTTTCTTCTTATGCTCTGTTAAACCTCCTCAAACTTCTAACATATCCTCCCCTATATTCACACTCAGCTGATGACTGAGTGAATGAAGTAATTAGGATATGATTTATATAGACTCCCAGCAACGCAACTCCCTGCCCATCACATACTGTTCTGCTTTCCTGTCCACAACCACAGATGAGCAATCGAAAACCAGTCCTTCTATTTCCACACTAGACCCATCTTCTCTCATCAACCCGGATAAATTGCTCCAGGAATTCTCTACTCTCCCTCCTATTTCATCATTTCTTTCTACAACATCAGCATAAAAATATGTTGTTATTTCTTCAATCTTAGAAAATGTTTTTGCATTTTCCTACCAGCTACTGACCTATTCCTCCACTCCACTGTACAGCAAAACTCCTAAAGCATTGTTTCTACTCACTGTCATTTCTCTCCTCCTCATCCCTCATGAGCCTTCTCCAATAAGCCTTTGACCTGCTAGTGTTGTATACCTACAAAAGTCTTGTCAGATTACCAATGATCTCCATGTATCTAGGGCCAAAGGTTAATTCTCAGGCCTCATCTTATTTGACTTGTTATTTGACATAACTAATGACTCTCTCTTCCATGATACCTTTTTTCACATGGCTTTCACTGCCCCAAACATAAACATCATTCATATGCTGACAGCTCCCAGAATTTTATTTCTAGGCTTGCCACTTGAACTTCAGTCTCATACAGCCAACTGACTACTCAACATCTGCATTTGTGTATTTGTATAACAGGCACCTCAATTTAATATGTCCACTATACAAAACTCCCAATATTCCCTCCCAGTCCTGTTTCTTCATTCTCTTGTACTTTCATCCAATTGCTAAGCCAAAATCCTTACAGTCATCTTCCAGACCACCAGGGGGCAGTGTCTGATCACATGTGACTACAACTCTTTTGACCCTGGCCATCATTTTGCAAAGGAGGCACTCTGCTACCTCTGTTAAGAAATAAAAGACTTCGACATAAAATGCTATTCATTCCTTCCATGTTACTAATTAAATACATGATCCTCAGTGATGATAAATACTGTAATTGGATTAAAATGTATTAAAGTGGAAGAAAAAAAGTGTTTCATACTCAAAATTCTATAATTACTCTTATCTAACTGAACAAATCTCCAATTTCTAATCATTTATCATTTTCATCACTCGGCCACAGGTCACAGCAGGTACTAATATTGGGTGAGAAGGAGTTTTCTGCCTTCTAGTTGGCACTGATGCTGCTCAAGCACTTTCAACCTCTGCTGCCTTCATATCAAATAGTCCTGTTTCACCTCATCATAATTCATTGAGATAGATGAGAAGCAATTATCATTTTTGCTTGGCAGATAAGGGAACACAGAGAAGGGCTCTGCCAGTTGGGACAGAACTGAAAGCGGCCTCCAAAGTTTGACAGGCTGCCCAGAATTCTCGACTTGTTGCCAGCCAAGTGAATGGGCCCTGGAGCACTGCCATTTCCTGGCAGAAGTCAATGGCCAGGTGCTTTCAAGAGAGTGTCATTTGAGACACCTAGAGCTGTTAATCCTGGCAGAGCACAGCAGGGCTCGTATAAAGAAGGTGGGTCCCAGAGGCCTCAGCAACGTCTTCACTAGGAACCATTAACGGGAAAGCCCAGATACTGTTCCAGGAAATAAAGAGCCATAAAAGTTGGAAGTAAATAACCCAGGCTTGGCTACCTGGTTATTCAATCAATGGGCATTCATTAAACAGCACTGCAGGAGTCACTGTGGGGACAGCAATGTATAAAATATTGTCCTTACCCTGAAGGGACTTAAATCTAACTATGAGAGCATGGCATATCACCATAAAACTTTTGTTAACGATATTAAACAGACTGCTTCTGTGTGGCAGAGTTTAGCAGAGATTGTCAATAAGTATTTGTTGATTATTTACTAAGTTCCAAATATCAGTGAGATGTGAGAGTATGTATAAAAGGCTTGTGCATGCCCTTGCAGACTTTACACTCTCATGGTAAAGAGTATGATTTATTCTGTTTGTTAATTTTTCATTGAAGATTAATGGACCATCTGTCACATAGGGAGTATCATGAGAAACAAGAGGGAAATGAATAACTCACAATTCTACCCATGAGGAACTGAGTCTGGTAGGGGATGCAGACATGTAAACAAATCATTTACTTTCAATGTAGTATGTGTGTGTGCACGCACGTGTGTGTACACTTTAAAGACTGAACTATTTGTAGATAGACAATGCTTAAGATAGGAATGAGAACTAAACAAATGCCACCAAAAGGTGACATTGAAGGTGTTTCCAAGTAGACTCATAAGTGAAGGGTCTTTCAGGTGGAAGGAACTGAGTGTGCAAAGGCACAGAGTCAAGAAATGGCATGGTGGTTTATTAATGGTTGAAGCTCAGAGTAGACATTCAGTAATGATCGGAGATGAGAATAATAGACAGGCAGAGACCAGGTGGCAAATGGAGGGAGATTTCAGCTTTATACAATAGAAAGCCTTTAAAATATGAAGAGGAGACTAGGGCAATTTTATCTGTGTATTAGTAAGATCAATTGCTGTGTGGGGGATGGTTTGAAGTAGAACAAGATTAGAGACAAGGATATAGGACTTGATTTTCAATAATCAAGATAAAAGCTAATGAAAGAGATGAAATATGAAATTATTTAGGATTCAGAACCAAGACAACATGGTAGCCAATTGATACTAGAAATACAGGATAAGAAGGGTCAATGATAATATATTTCTATTGAGTACTTAATATCTATTACATCATGACCAGGTGTCTTCAACTCACCCCTGCCCAGAAGCAATAGGAGAGGAAATACAAGAAAATGGATGAGAGGAGTAGAGGATAAAGAGCTCAGATATAAATATATTGTGTTCAAGGCACATGTGAAACACCTAAAGGGAGTGACCCATAAATGGTTGAAAACTGAGGCAGTCATAGCATATTTCCTGGAAACTTTTGCATTAATCTATAAGAATCGGTAACACTTGGAGAGTGAAGGAGGAGGGAAATACTTTGAAATGGAGGACAGTTCAGGTAAGAAAATATCCTTAATGAAGTCAAAGAGATAGGAACAAGTCTAGTAGTTGAGACCCACCTGAACAAAGCAGACATAAGAAAAAAAGGTGACATTTCACAGACAGTAAATCCAAGGTAATGGTGAAAGTGGTCTCTGAGAGGGAGTTTTCTGGTGTTAAGATGCAAAATATAGTTTAGAGATTAGAAAATCTTGATCAGAGAGGCAAATGGAGGTTAGTAAATTTTTCAGGGCATGAAGAATATGTCATTTATCTTCACAAAGTAAAAGGCAGAACCTCCAAAATTTAGTACCAAAAGTAGAGTTTCCTGGTAAAAAGGAAAGGTGATATAATGTTTGTTATATACTAGGCACCATTTTAAGAATTTGACACATATATTGATATACAGCAAGGGGCAAAAGTAGGGTTCACAGCTGTTCATATGGAAAACAATACAATAATTAATAAATGATAATTGCCCTGGCTGGTTTGGCTCAGTGGATTCAGCATTGGCCTGCAAATTAAAGGATCTCTGATTCCATTCCCAGTCAGGGCACATGCCTCGGTTGTGGGCCATGTCCCCAGTAGGGGGTGCTCAAGAGATAACCACACATTGATGTTTCTCTCCCTTTCTCCCTCCCTTACCCTCTCGAAAAAATAAATAAAATCATTTTAACAATAAATAATAATACAAGAGTAACTTTCACATACTTACAACTGTACACCTACTTTTGCCCCACCTTGTATTTCATCTTCCCAGGACATTGAGTGGATATCATTATTATTGTTTCATAAGTGAGGAAACTGAGACACAGAGGTATCCAGCAACTTGATACAGGTCATGCAGCTAGTAAGCGGTAGAATAAGAGTTGAGCGATGCAGCCACATCTTCAGTAGCTTCACTGCATTGTCTCCCAAGCTCTGCAGCTGCTCTGACTCAGTACCTTCTCTTCGAGCTCATCCACCACCACCACCACCACCATGCTGACTCCAGGGAGGTCTGCTCTGTCCCCTTCCAGAACAGACAGAAGCTAAGTCCTGTAAAAGTCTTTACAAAGTCATAAAAAAGTATAAAGTGGAAACACAGGAAGAGTGCTAAGAACACTAATCTGACTAATAAAACACAAGTCTCTGATGCTTTTATAGTTAGCCGGCCCTGTTCTTTATGTTTTCCTCTGAACACAAAACTCACCCCAACAGCTGGCATCCCTACACACCTCTTGCCTGACACCCTCACCTTCTAGTCTGTTCCAAGTGGTAAAGCCATCTTTGAAACAGGTGATATGGAGCAACTACCTGGACATCTAACTTAAAGAGCATCTTTGTTAGTGAAACTCCTTCCCCATCTCCACAGATTTACCAGAGGGCCCACCTGTTCCCCAGGTGACCGACATCACGCATGACTTCATTCTACCAGTGACATTTCTATCCCAGGACCCTTATGCCCAAAACCTTTGCCCTGAAGTGTGTCTTCATTCTTCCAAGCATTACCTAATACACCACACCAAAAGTTGTGTCCACTTGGGAGGAATTAAACACCTGTAAAAAAGATGTATTTTTTCATAAAGTTACAACTGTTAGTCAAGGGAGGATGCTTTGGACATAGAGAGGAAGGGATTGGACTCCACAGATGTTGCATAAATGTCTTTCTATAAGAGTTCAAGGTGAAAAAATTTCAAATCCAGAGAGGTGCAAAATAGCAGCAACGTAGAGGATGCTGAACTTGCCCTTCCCATGAACAAAATAAAAAATACATGCACATAGGTAGCAATTATTCCTGCAGAACAACAGAACACTGAATGAACAGCTTCTGACAACAAACAGGGCAAAGGGACTGAACAGAAAAGGCTCCAGGAGCTGCAGGAATTCTGCAGGCTAAGGCACAGGTAAGCGTCGTTGTTCACGGTCCCCTCCACCTCGATAGGGCACTTTGGCTTACCTACAGCATCAACTTGGTGAGTTCACAGCTACATTGCCTGGCGCCGTTTGCCTCTGAAGAAAGGGGGTTAGCAGAAACAACAGGAAGTCAGCACACTCCGCCCCCCCACCCCTCATCTCTTTGTGGACCAACTGCTCCTCCTGGCAGTCTCTGCCCTGGTGCCCTAAACCCATGCTTGGCTCTGTGGCACCTTTCCACAACCACCTGGCACAGGGGTCACTTTTATACCAGCCACTTTCGATTCAGCAAACCAGAGAGACGGGATAGAGATAGTGGGAGAGTCACGGGAATTCTCCTGTCAGTGGGGTCGGTGAGCACCGTTGCTTACATCCCCTCTACCTCCACAAGGCCGGTGAGGCCACTGTCTAGCTGCTCAGGGCTACGAATAAGCTCACTGAAGTGTGTTCCCCAACACATTACCTGAGCCCATTCCAGCCCCAACAAAGGGAGCAGGTAGGATTAACAGGGCATTACTACATGCACCAGGCCTCCCACCCATATCCGCTCTGCTAGGTGGGCCGGACTCAGACGCCTTAAATACCAGCAAAGCTTCTACCAGCCTGCCCAAACCACCCAGCACCCAGTCTGCACAGAGGCCACTTCCACACAAGGCCAATTTTCCAATACTGTAGAGACAACTATGTTGTCTAATTATACAAGCAAAGATACAATGTCGAAGAAAATGAGGAGACAGAAGAATATGTCAAATTAGGGAACAAAGAGATTCCCCAGTTTAAAAAAAAACAAACGAAAGAACATGAAATAAGTAACGTGCCTAATAAGGAATTTAAAAAAAATGTCATAAGGGGGCTCATGGGACAGGAAACAGACATGCAGAACCAGGAAGCACAGAGTTCCAAACGAGGTGAACCTAAAGAGACCCACACCAGGACATACCATAGTTAAAATGGCAAAAGTTAAAGAGACAATCTTGAAGAAAGCAAGAGAAAACAAGTCGCATACAAAGGAGACCCTATATGTCTATCCTAATTTCCCAGCAGCAACTTTACAGGCCAGAGGGGAGAGGCAGAACATCTTTAAAGTGCTGAAAGAAAGAACCCTACAACCTAGAATAATTTATCCAGCAAGAAATTCAAGGAGAGATTAAGAATTTCCCAGACAAGCAAAACTAAAGGACTTCAATACCATTAAACCAGCTTTATAAGAAATGGTAAAGGGTCTAGTAGAAAAGGAAAGACAAAAACCAGAAATAAAAATATATAAAAAAGAGAAAAACCTCACAGGTAAAGCCAAATACTCAATAAATACAGCAAATCAAACATTTAAAATCTACTACAAAGGTTAACAGAAAAAAGTATCAAACTCAGTTCAAAGTATAAGTACTTCGAAAATACACAACACAAAAAGATTTAAAATATGACATCAATAATATAAAGCTTGGAGGGGGAGCAAACCTGTAGTCCTTACTGAATATATTTGAACTTAAATGCCTATCTGCTTAGATAAAGAATGACATACATAAACCTCATGGAAACCACAGACCAAAAACCTACAAAAGATACACAAAGAACAAAGAGAAAGGAACTTAAACAAGATGCTAAAGAAAATCAGCAAACCACAAGGAAAGAGATTGAGATAAGAATAAAGGAATGGAGGACAACTATAAAAGCAACAATTAGCAAATGGCATTAAATACAAGTGTATCAATAATTATGTTAAATGCAAGTGGATTAAATAAAAATACACAGGATGGGTGACTGGCTTAAAACACATGACCAATCTATATAAGAGACTCACTTCAAGTCAAAAGACATACACAAACTGAAAGTGAAGAGGTAAAAAAAAATATATATATATATATTTCATGCAAGTAAAAATGGAAAGCTGGAGTAGTAATACTTAAGTCAAATAAAATAGACTATAACATATATGTAAAATAAAGACAAAGAACATTACATAATTATAAAAGGATCAGTCCCAGAAGAGGATATAATAATCATAAACATCTACTCACCCAACATAGGAACTCCTAAATATATAAAGCAACAGACATAAAGGGAGAAATCTACAGTAATACAATAATAACAGGGTATTTTGATACCCAACTCACATCAATGGATAAATCATCCAGACAGAAAATTAATAATGAAATAATGGCTTTAATTTCACATTAGAGGAGATTGACTTAATAGACATTTATAGAACTTTTCCTCCAAAAATTTCAAAATATGTATTTTTTTTCAAGTGCACATGAAACATTCTCCAGGATAGATGACATCTTATGCCACAAACAAGCCTCAATAAATTCAAGAAGATTAAAATTATATCAAGCATCTTTACAGACCACAGTGACATGAATCTAGAAATCAACTATGAGGGAAAAAACACAAATTTGTGAAGACTAAATAACATGCTACTAAATAACCAATGGGTCAAAGAGGAAATCAAAAAACTATCTTGAAACAAATGAAAATGAAAACACAACTTTTCAAAATATTGTTTTCAGTTAGGGATCCCAGAAGGAGATGAAAGTGAAAATAGAACAGATATTTTTTATCTAAGAAATAATGGCTGAGATGCAGCACAAGCAGTTTCTTAAGAGGAAAGTTCATAGCTTACAAACCTACCTCAAGAAACAAGAAAAATCCCAAGTACACAATCTAACTCTACACCTAAAGGAACCAGAAAAAGAGCAAACAAAACTCAAAGTAAACAGAAGGAAAGAAACAATTAGCATCAGAGTGGAAACAAACAAAATAGATATTTTTAAAAATAAAAAAGAGCAGTAAAACTAAGCTGGTTCTTTGTTAAATAAAATAGACAAACCTTTTGCCAAAGTTGAGAAAGAAAGAGCCCAAATAAATAAAATTATAAAGAGAAATTACAACTGATACCACAGAAATCACTAAAGAATCACTATGATACGAAGAATCACTAAAGAATACTAGGAACAGTCATATGCCAACAAAATGTGACAATCCAAAAGAAATGGATACTTTTATACAAGCATATAACCTTCCAAGACTGAACCAGGAAGAAATATAAACCCCTATATTTCTTTCTGCAAAAGCCCCAAAGTGCAAAGGTCCTTTCTGGACTCCAAACGAAGCAGGCTGTCTAGCAGAGTTCACTCACATTGTGGGATAACCTTCCATCAAGGGAACTCTCTCTGGGTCAAAATCAGCTTTACTGTCCCCAAGCAGAGGGAAGGAGGCTGTAACAGAGAGGAGAACCTGCTGGAGTCGTCTGTTCCAGTCTGCACAAGCACCCAGGACCTCAATAAAGTAACTTCACCTCTTTGTTTCACCTTCTCTCCCTTTAAATAGAACACTCTTTCTCCAAAGAAAAAGTGGGCTGAGATCAATGGAGCTTTGTCTACAGCAGCTTTGAACTTGTTGGTAGTACACAGGTTGTCATGATCCCACTCCCTGAGAAGTAGCTCCTTGAGAACACGTTCAGGGGGATGAATTACAGCATGAGGTATTCACCTCGTGTTGAGAATAAGGCTGCCCAGAGTGTCTACAAGACTAAACCTAAACTGAAGTCACACCTGCTGGTAGCTGTTGGGCTGCCAGAGGCTGTTAGGAAAACCCAGTGTCTTTGGTCATCATTATTGTGTGAAAGAATGTGATGAAGCTCAGGCAAGACCAACGTGGACTTACCCTACCCAAGAAAACCCTGAGGAGTGTGTGTGTGTATGTGAGCGTGTATGCGTGTGTGTGTGTGTGTGTGGAATATAGCCATATAGACAGGCGCCTAGAGATACCAGTTCCATTTGGAAAAACTTAGTTTTCTGTCATTGCTTCCAGAAAGCAAATTCTAACAACCTCAGAAGAGCTTCTTTGGGTTTACCGAGGAGCTAAGAATGCGGAAATACCCACATGGTCATGGTCAGGTGGTGAGGGATGATGGGTTTGCCAGCATTTTCTATTCACCCAGAAGAGGGTGAGTTCCTGTAGCCAAAAGCCCACCTGGTGATCTTTCATTTGCCATCTGCTCTTCTTGCATGTGATGTCTAATGCAGGGTCCTGCACACAGGCTCAGGCAATGCTGATGTCCACATGGCAGGTATTTGCAGCTGAAAGATTTCTAGAGCGTTCTACAGGGAAAAGTAAATAAACCACAGCCACTGAACTCTAAAATATTACCCAAAGCTAGCAGTTCACATTTAGACAAAGAGCCCAAGCTTATACGTGTCTTGGTGTCCTTTTATTCCTTTTATAAAATAGCAAACTAAGGAATTAAGAAAAATAAATACCTCATAGACACAAACAACAGAATGGTGTTAAGCAGAGGGAAAGGGGACTTGTGGGGAAGTAGAAAGAGGGTAAATGGGGGAATAAGTGGAGATGGGACTAGATGACCCTGGGAGGTGAACACAATAAAATATAGAGATGATGTAATATAGAATGGTACCCCTGAAACCTATATAATTTTATTAACCAATGTCACCACAATAAATTCAATAAAAAGTTTTATTTTTTTAATTTATAAATCATGTTTATTGTATTACAGTTGTCTCAATTTTTCCCCCTTTACCCCCTTCATACATCCCACCACCACCCCCTTCTCCCACAGTCAATTCCCACTCTATGTCCGTGGGTCATTCATACATGTTTTTTGCCTAGTCCCTTCCTCTTCTTTCCACCATTGCCCTCTTTCCCCATCCCCTCTGGTCACTTTCAGTCTGCTCCATATTTCCATGCCTGTGTTATTTTGTTCATTAGTTTATTTTGCTGAATAGAGTCCACTTATAGGTGAGATCATATGGTATTTATCTTTCATCAACTGGCTTATTTCACTTAGCTTAATATTCCTCATTTCCATCCATGCTGTCTCAAAAGGTAGAAGTTCCATCTTTCTCTCTTTCTTAAATGCAGATTGATTTTATTTATTTTTTTAAATGTCCAAGTTAATTATAAAATATTTTTAAAATTTCAAACCATTATAAAGTCTCAGCAATTAAACCAACATAACACCAGCACAGAAATAATCAAGTAGATCAATGAAATATAATGAATATTCTAGAGAAAAATGTATGTATCTGTTTCACAATATATGATTAAGTTGATATTTCTTTTATTATTATTTTGCTTTTTTTATTTAGTATGGAATTTTTTTTCTTTCTTTCTTTCTTTATTTTTAAATACATTTGTCTCTGTCCCCCCCCACCACTTTCCCTTGCTTCCTCCCTCCCTCCCTCCTTCAGCTCTTCCCCTTTGGTTTTGTCCATGAGTCCTTGCTATATGTTCCTTGACTTTCCCTGTTGCTGGTCATATTTTCCTTGCATCTTTGTATTGTTGGTTAGGTTCCGCTTATAGGTGAGATCATATGGTATTTGTCTTTCGCCCCCTGGCTTATTTCGCTTAGCATAATGCTCTCCAGTTCCATCCATGCTGTCGCGAAGATTAAGTTGATATTTCAAGTCAATGGGTAAAATAGGGCTTATTCCACAAATAACATGAATGAACCACTATTACTTGAAATAAAACAAATATAGTGCTCTATTTCACACATTATACAAGAAATATTCAGGTGAGTTCAAAATCAATATGCAGAATCTAAGGAGTTCAGAAGAAAACAGAACTAATATTTTTCATGACCTGAAGTAAACTATACAAACCCAGAAGCTATAAAGTAAATATTGGCAATAGGACTATATTAAACATTTAACTACATAGTAATACACATATAAAAAAGTGAAAGGAAAAGGAATAGAATAGAAAAGTATTTGCAACACATCAAAAACAGAGTTAATAGGTTTTTTTTAGAGAAAAAAGTTCTACAAACCTTTAATCAATAAATGGATAAAGAATATCAAAAAGTCATATAAAGCTTTTTAAAAAAATAATAGATATAGGTAAGAAATATACAAAAACAGGTTTAGTTTCAACAAATAGTAAAGGAACAATAAAAATAACATCATTGTCACAATCAGATTATTAAGTATTAAAAATATTGGTAATATCAAGTATTGGTGACACTGAAAGGAACTGGGTATTCATAGAAACTTTTTCTTCATCTTATTAAAGCAGTCCCTTTAGCATATTTTGCAGTGCTGGTTTTGTGGAGGTGTATTCTTTTAGCTGTCTTTTGTCTGGGAAACAAAACTCTTTACTTTGCTTTCCTTTTTTTTTTTTTTTTTTAAATTAAGAGTCGTGCTGGGTAGAGCTGTCTTAGTTGCAGCCCTTTTCTTTTCATGACTTGGAATATTTCTTGCCATTCCCTTCTGGCTTGTAGTGTTTCTGTTGAGAAGTCAGATGCTGCTGTATTGGGGCCCCCTTATATGTTATTACCTCTTTCTCTCTTGATTGCTTTAGGATTCTGTTTGTCTTTGATATTTGCCATTTTAATGATGATGTGTCTTGGAGTGGGCCTCGTGCGGTTCCTCTTGAATGGGATCCTCTGTGCGTTCTGGACTTCTAGGACTTTTTCTCTCCTCCTATTAGGGAAGTTTTCCATCTTACTTTTTCAGACAGGCTCTCTATCCCTTCCTCATCCACTTCTCCTTCTGGTATCCCTATTATATGGATATTAGTATGTTTCAGGTTGTCTTGCATTTCCCTCAATACCTCTTCACTCTTTTTGAGTCTTTTTCCATTTTCTTGCTCTTCCTGGGAGCTCTTTTCTACCTTGTTCTCCAACTTGCCAATTCGGGCCTCTGCTTCATCTAGCCTGTTTTTGATTCCTTCTACTGTGTTCTTCAATTCAGAAATTGTATACTTCATTTCCTCTTCTCTTATTGATAGTTTCTATGTCCTTTTCCCTGCTAATATAGTTTGCAGTAAGTTCCTCATAGTTTCCCTGTAGATTTTTGAAATTCTGTATGAGCTCACTGAGCTCATTGAGTTTCCTTAGAACCATTGTTTGGAATTCAATATCTGATAGTTACTTGCCTCTATTTCATTTAGTTCTCTTTCTGGGAATTCCTCCTTTCCCTTTGATTGGGGGTGGTTCTTTGTCTTCCCTTTATTTGTGTGACTCTTCTCTTTTGCTTCTGATTCTTATATTGATCTGTCTTTATTTCCTGACTTTGTGGTATGAACTTCTATGGTTGGAGACCACTGTTTTTACTTTCTGGATCTGCCTCTGATGATGTCAGATGTTGACCCTATCTGACCTTAGGCAGTCTGTTTGCGACTTCCAGCAATCTACTGTTTGTGGCTGTCTACTTCAGCTGTTAATCTATTCACTCTGCACTCAGTAGGGCACCTTAGACAACTCAAGGCTGGGCGGAGTCCCTCCTGGGGGCGGGGTTATTGAGTTCTCCCATACTGTTGTCATACAGGGGGAGGAGTATGCACTGGGATCCCACTGGCTACTCTCTCCATTCTCTCCCCAAAGCCTCTGTCCCCAGTCTTTCCTCAAGTGTCACCAGACCTCTCTGTACCCCCTTTAGCCAGGGATCTACTGTCTGTGGCTGCAACTCTGCACTTAGCAGGCAGCTTAGACAGAACAGGGTGGGATGGAATCCCACCTGGGGGCGAGGCTATTAGGCCCTTTGATGCTGGTGCCGCTCAGGAGGAGTGGTCTCTGCCTGAGCAAGATGGCTGCTGCCGCATGAAGGATGAGTCAGCACTGAGATCCCACCAGCTACTCTCTCAGTTCTTTCCCCAAAGCCTCCTTCCCCAGTCTCTCCTCAGGCATCTCTAGCCCACTCTGCCCCCACCTTTGCTGGAGACCAAGGTAAGTGGCTGCAAATACAAATTTTGTGTTGGCCCTTTAGAAGGCTCTTTGCATCTCCAGCCACCTGTCTCTGGCAGAGAACAACCCTGCCACTTTTCGCAGCTGGCTGTTTTCTGTGTACTTTTTGGGCTCTGGTGCTGTGGGCAAGAGATCCCCACTTTTGGTTTAGACTCCCTTCTTCTCAGGGAGATCCAACTGACCATTTCAGTATCCTTCTGGTGCTGCTGCCCGTGGACACCCTGCCCGCCTTCTCAGGTCTGTACCGCACTCCTTACCAGTTAGATTGTGCTAAAGCCCTTTCTTCTGCCTCCAAGGTTACAACTCTCCTCTCATGCTATTGTTCAGTTGTTTGTTCCAGGCAATTTCTCCACAATTTAGTTGTAATTCCAGGTTGGTCCTGGGAGGAGGTCCGTGTGATTTCCACTCACTCATCTGCCATCTTGATTCCCCCTCAATAAAAATTTTTAAATAGGAATAAGAGACTTCAAGATGGCGGAGGAATGAGTGGAAGTCACACTGACCTCCTCCCAGGACGAACCTGTAATTACAACTAAACTGTGGAAAAATAACCTGGAACAAACAACTGAACAATAGCATGAGAGGAGAGTTGTAACCTTGGAGGCAGAAGAATGGGCTTTAGCACAATCTAACTGGTAAGGAATGTGGGAAAGACTTGAGAATGTGGAATAGGCACCCACAGGCAGCAGTGCCAGAGGGATATTCAAACGACCTGTTGAATCCCCCTGAGAAGATCAGGGTCTAAAACATAAGCAGGGCTCTCCAGTCTATAGCATCAGAACCCAAAAAGCACAGATAACAGTCAGCTGTGAAAAGCGGCAGTGTGCCATCTGCCTGAGACAGATGACTGAAGACACAAAGAGCCATTTAGAGGGCCAACACAAAAATTTGTAGTGGCAGCCACTTTTCCTGGGCTCCGGCGGAGGTGGGGACAGACTGAGCTGGAACCGCCTGAGGAGAGACTAGAGGGAGGATTGGGGAAAGAACTGAGAAAGTGGACAGCGGGATCCAGGTGCTGACTCTCGCCCCATTCTGCAGCTGCCATCTTGCTCAGGCAGACTACTCCCCTGAGGGGCAGCAACATAAAAGGTCACACTAGCCACGCCCCCAAGAGGCTTGGCCCCAGCCCGGTGTTGCACAGCCGTTGGTGCTGGGTACAGTGCAGCAGTCACAAACAGTAGATCCCTGTCTAAATGGGACACAGAGTGGTCTAGAGATGGTTGAAGACAGTATGGCGACACAGGCATTGGGGAGAAAACTGAAGGAGTACCCAGGAGGACCCCGGTACTGACTCCTCCCTCCTATGGCAGCAACCATACTGCTCAGGCAGACAACTCCCCTGAGTGGCAGCAGAATGAATGACACAATAGCCCTCACCACAGGAGGGACTGTGCCTTGCCCTGACTGCTGCGGTCAGAGTGAATATATTAACAACTGGAGGAGACAGACACAGACAGTAGATTCCTGGCAATCTCTTAAATACTGCCTAAGGTCCAACAACAACAGCTGACATCATCAGAGGCAGATCTAGAAAGAAAGAAAAAAAAAGTGATCTCCTACCAGAGAAGTTCACACCAAAAAGTCAGGAAGTCAAGACAGATCAACTTAAGAAGCAGAAGCAAAAAATAAGTCTCACAAACAATGGGAAGACAAAGAAACACCTCCCAATCGAAGGGAAAGGAGGAATGCCCAGAAAGAGAACTAAATGTAATAGGGGCAAGTCAATGATCAGATATTGCGTTCCAAACAACGGTTCTAAGGAAGCTCAATGAGCTCAGTGAGCTCAAAGAGAATTACCAAAAAATACAGGGAAACTATGAGGAACTTACTGCAAACTATATCAGCATGAAAAAAAGACATAGAAACTATCAAGAGGGAAGAGGAAATGAAGTATACAATTTCTGAATTGAAGAACACAGTAGAAACAAACAAAAGCAGGCTTGATGAAGCAGAGAATCGAATCACTGAACTAGAGGAAAAGGTAGGAAAAGAGCTCCCAGGAAGAGCAAGAAAATGAAAAAAGACTCAAAAAAGAATGAAGAGGCATTGAGGGAAATGCAGGACAACCTGAAACATAATAATATCCTCATAAAAGGGATACCAGAAGGAGAGGAAGAGGAACAAGGGATAGAGAGCCTGTTTGAAAAAGTAATGATGGAAAACTTCCCCAATAGGAGGAGAGAAAAAGTCCTAGAAGTCCAGGAAGCACAAAGAGTCCCATTCAAGAGGAACCCCACAAGGCCCACTCCAAGACACATCATCATTAAAATGGCAAATATCAAAGACAAACAGAGAGTCCTAAAGGCAGCAAGGGAGAAACAGGTAGTAACATGCAAGGGAGCCCCAATATGGCTAGCAGCAGACTCCTCAACAGAAACACTACAAGCTAGAAGGGAATGGCAAGAAACATTCCAAGTAATGAAAAGCAAAGGGCTACAGCTAAGACTATTCTACCCAGCAAGGCTCTCAATTAAAATGGAACATGAAGTAAGGCATTTCCCAGACAAAAAAACAAAAAACAAAAACAACCTAAAAGAATGCACCGCCACCAAACCAGCACTACAAGATATGCTAAAGGGGCTGCTTTAAGAAGATGAGGAAAAAGAGTGAGAAAGAGAGGATCACAGGACAAGGGGAAAAAGTGAATAAGTACCTATTGATAATAACCTTAAACCTAAATGGATTAAATGCTCCCATCAAAAGACATAAGGTAGCTGAATGGAAAAGAAAACATGACCCACACATATGCTGCCTAAAAGAGACCAATTTCAAACAAAGGATCTACATAGACTGAAAGTAGGGAGATGGAAATAAATATTCCAAGCAAATGGACAGGGAAAAAAAGCATGGGTAGCAATACTTATATCAGACAAACCTGATTTCAAAACAAAGTCCACAGGAAGAGACCCAGAAGCACTCTTTATAATACTCAAAGAAAGAATCCATCAAGAAAACATAAACATTGTGAACATATATGAACCCACCATAAGAGCACCCCAATATATAAGGAAAATCTTGGAGGACTTCAAGGAAGATACAGACAACAAAACACTGATAGTAGGGGATTTTAACTCCTTAATGTCAACAACAGATACATCTTCCAAACAAAATATCAACAAGGATATTGTGAAACTGAATGATGCATTAAATCAAATAGACTTAACTGACATTTATAGAATCTTTCATCCCAATGTAGAAAAATACACATTCTTTTCAAATGCATGCAGAACATTCTCAAAGGTAGACCACATGATTGGACAAAAAACAAGCATCAACAAATTCAGGAAAATCAAAATCATAACAAGCATTTTCTCAGACCACAAGGACTTGAAACTAGAAACCAACCTCAAGGAAAAAAAACTCAAAAACACTCACTCATGGAGACTGAATAGCATGCTATTAAGCAATGGGTCAATAATGAGAGCAAAGAAATCAGAAAGTTTCTGGAAACAAATGAAAATGAACACACAACAGTACAAAATCTATGGGACACAGCAAAGGCATTCCTGAGGGGGAAGTTCACAACAATACAGGCCTACCTGAAAAAGATAGAAACATTTCAAATAAACAACCTAACCCTCCAGCCTCAAGAACTGGAGAAACTACAACAAACAAAGCCCAGAGCGAGTAGAAGGAAGGAAATAATGAAGATCAGAGCAGAATTGAATGGCATAGAAACTAAAAGAAGAATTCAAAGTGTCAACCAATCCAGGAGCTGATTCTTTGAAAAGATAAACTAATTCTACAAGCCTTTAAGCAGACTCGTCAAGAAAAAAAAGGGAGAGGACCCAAATGAATAGTATGAGAAATGAAAGAGGAGAAATAACAACTTATACCACAGAAATACAAAGGATTGTAAGAAATTACTAGGTACAATTATATGCCAAGAAATTTGAAAACCTCAATGAAATGGACAAATTTCTAGAAGAATATAATCTTCCAGCACTGAATGAAGAAAAAGCAGAAAGCCTGAACAGGCCAATAACAGCTGGGGAAATTGAAGCAGTAATCAATATACTCCCGGCACACAACGCCCTGGAACAGACGGTTTCATAGGAGTATTTTACAAAACATTTAAGGAAGAGCTAACCCCTATCCTTGTCAGACTATTCCAAAAACTCCAAGAAGAGGGAAGACTCCCAAATTCTTTTTATGAGGCCAGCATCATCCTAATCCCAAAACCAGATAAAGAAACAACAAAGAAAGAAAACTACAGGCCACTATCACTGATGAACATAGATGCTAAAATCCTAAACAAAATATTGGCAAACTGCATCCAGCAATACGTTGAAAAGATCATCCATCATGATCAAGTGGGATTCATCCCAGGGATCCAAGGATGGTTCAATATTCTTAAATCAATAAACATAATACATCACATAAACAAAATTAAAGAAAAAAACCACACAGTCATCTCGACAGATGCAGAAAAAGCATGATAAACTTACTTTTTATGATAAAAATGCTCAGCAAAGTGAGAATAAAGGGGGCATACCTCAACGTAATATAAGCCATATATGAAAAGCCTACAGCCAACATCGTACTCAATGGGCAAAACCTAAAAGCTTTCCCACTAAGATCAAGAACAAGACAAGGATGTCTACTTTCACCCTTTCTATTTAACATAGTATTAGAAGTCCTAGCCACAGCAATCAGACAAGAAAAAAAAAATAAAAGGCATCCAAATTGGAAAGGAGGAAGTAAAACTATCATTGTTTGCAGAAGACATGATAGTGTACATGGAAAACCCCATAGACTCTTCCAGAAAACTACTCGACCTAATAAGTGAATTTGGAAAAACAACAGGATACAAAGTCGATATTCAGAAATCAAAGGCATTTTTGTATACCAAAAATGAAATATCAGAATCATAAATCAGGGGAAAATAATCTCCTTTGCTATAGCAACAAGAAAAATAAAGTACCTAGGAATAAACTTAACCAAGAAGGTAAAAGACCTGTTACTCAGATATCTATACAACACTGAAGAAAAAAATAAAGGAAGACACAAATAAGTGGAAGCATACCGTGTTCATGGATTGGAAGAATTAACATCATCAAAATGTTCATACTACCCAAAGCAATTTATAGATTCAACACAATCCCTATTAAAATACCAATGGCAATATTTCACAGACATAGAACAAACCTTTAAAAAAATTTATATGGAACCATAACTGACTCCGAACAGCCACAGCAATTTTGAGAAAGAGAAACAAAGAGGGATCATGATACCTGACATCAAACTATATTACAAGGCCACTGCAATCAAAACAGTCTGTTACTAGATAAGAACAGACACACGGATCAATTGAACAGAATAGAGAGCCCAGAAATAAACCCATTTCTCTGTGGTCAATTAATATTTGACAAAAGGTGCAGAAGCATAAAATAGAGTAAAAATAGCCTCTTCAACAAATGATGTTGGAAGAGCTGGACAGCTACATGCAAAAAAACTGACTCTCAACCACCAACTTATACTATACATAAAAATAAACTCAAGATGGATAGAAGACTTAAATATAAGTCACAACACCATAAAAGTCCCAGAGGAGAACATAGTCAGGAAACTCTCAGATATCCCACATAGCAATATTTTCATCGATATGTCCTCTAGAGCAAGGGACATAAAGGAAAAAATAAACAAATGGGACTCCATTAAAATAAAAAGTTTCTGCACGGTTAAAGGAAACATCGGCAAAATGAAAAGGGAGCCAACAATATGGAAAAATATATTGGCCAGTGATACCTCAAACAGGGGATTGATCTCCAAAATATATAAAGAACTCACATGACTCCACTCCAGGAAGAGAAAAAAATCCAATTAAAAAATGGGCAATGGACCTGAAGAGACACTTATCCAAGGAGGACATACACATGGCCCAGAGACATATGAAAGGATGATCAGCATCACTAGCCATCAGAGACATGCAAATTAAAACCACAATGAGATACCACTTCACACCAGTCAGAATGGTCATTATAAATAAATCAACAAACAGATACTTGTGAGGTTGTGGAGAAAAGGGAACCCTAGTGCACTGTTGATGGGAATACAGACTGGTGCAGCCATTGTGGAAAACAGTGTGGAATTTCCTCAAAAAGATAAAAATGGAACTGCCTTTTGACCCCATGATTCCACTGCTCGGACTATACCGTAAAAATTCCAAAACACCAATTCAAAAGAACGTATGCACCCCAATGTTCATACCAACACAATATAATAGCCAAGTGATGGATGTAACCTAAGTGTCCATCAGTAAATGAGTGGATCAAAAAACTATGGTACATTTACACAATGGAATACTACACAGAAGAAAGAAAGAAAGAGCTACTACCATTCACTACAGCGTGGATGGAACTGGAGAGCATTATGCTAAGTGAAATAAGCCAGGAGATGAAAGACAAATACCATATGATCGCACCTACAAGTGGAACCTGATCAGCAAAGCATGCAGGCAAGGAAAATATGACTAGCAACACTGAAAGAAAGAAGAAACCAACAGAAACAGGAGGGCAGGAGGGAGCGGGGTAGCAAGTAAGGGAAGGGGAAGGATCAGATCAAGGACCAGGTGTGAAGGACACATGGACAAAGCCAAGGTCGGGAAGAATTGAGGGTGGGAGTTGGATGTGGGTGGGGCAGGGTAAAGTGTTGGTGGGTAAATAGAGACAAATGTATTTGAAAAATTTTTAAAAAGAAATACATGAGTTTAAAAAAATAAAAGAAAAATGCGTCCATGAATATCCAGTTCCTTTCACAGTCACCAACACTTGATATTACCAACATTTTTAATATTTATTAATCTTATTGTGACAATGATGTGTTATTTTTATTGTTACTTTATTATTTGTTGAAACTAAACCTGTTTTTGTATATTTCTTGGCCTTTTCTATTATTTTTAAAAAGCTTCAAATGACTTTTTGGTATTCTTTATCCATTTTTTGATTAAAGGTTTTTTACCCTACCAAAAAAACTATTAACCCTTTTTTAGATGCTTTGCAAGTACTTCCTTATTCTATTACTTGTTCTTTAACTTTTTTTGTATGTATATTACTATATAGTCTTCAATGTTTAATGTAGTCATGTTGTCAATATCTTTATAGCTTCTGGCTTTGAATATTTTACTTCAGGATAAGAAAAATATTATTTTGTATTTTCTCCTAAAACTCCTTAGATTTTACATATTGATTTTTAACTCACTTGAATATTTTTTGTGTAATGTGTGAAATAGGGCTCTGTATTTGTTTTATTTCAAGTAATAGTGGCCCAGGCACATTATGTGTTGAATAGGCCTTACTTTCCCCATTGATTTGAAATATCAATTTAATCATATATTGCCTTGTTAGATATATACATTTATTTCTAGAATGCTCATTTTATTTCATTGATCAACTTGATTATTTCTGTGCTGGTGTAATGTTGTTTTAGTTACTGAGACTTTATAATGGATTTAAATTTTTAAATATTTTATAATGGATTTTGACACAAAAAAATAAATAGAATCAATCTGCATTTAAAAAAAGAAGAAGAAAGAAGGAACTCCTACCTTTTGCAACGACATGGATGGAACTGAAGAATATTAAGCTAAGTGAAATAAGCCAGTCGGTGAAAGACAAATACAATATGATCTCACCTATAAGTGGAATCTATTCAACAAAATAAACTAAGAAACAAAATAAACCACAGGCAAGGAAAGATGGAGCAGACTGAAAGTGACCAGAGGGGAAGGGGATAGAGGACAATGGTGGAAACAAGGAGAAGGAACTAAACAAAGAACATGTATGAATGACCCATGGACATGGACAACAGAGTGGGAATTGACTCTGGGAGAGGGGGGTGGGGTAGGATGGGTGGGGAGGGCAAAGGGGAATAGGTGAGACAACTGTAATAGAATAAACATAATTAAAAATTTTTTTTAGATTTTTTAAATAAATAAAATAGCTGAATAGATCACCTGATACTCTTTGCCCCTCCATTTACATGTATATAATCTCAAACGTAGTCTAGGGACTGCTTACACACTTAAAAATCAACTCTATCATCACTTATTGAGCATAGACCATGTACCATAGTTTAATTATTGTGCCACATAATATCTAGTGTGTGGGACCTAAATTTTTTTTTTTAAGACAGGCAGTTGAGACTAATGTCTTGCATTTCCACACTCCAGGCTGAGTGAGCATCGACTCTGTGACCTGGGCTGGATGCTATAGGACATGGAAGTGTATGAGGGCAAGCCTCTGCTTTCCAGGGCAGGACAAAAGCCCTCTGGAATGGTTCAACTGAGTTTTAGATGCCCACTACACCATATCTCCCAAAGTCTATTTCTCACCTATTAAATGTGGAAGCCAGGACAGTAGATGGAATCACTCTAATATGAATATACGTAAAAGGCAACTTTTTCTTAAAGCCTGTGCTCATAATCCTAGATAAGCATCATGAAGTTGCAATAGCGTATAAAAAGAGTACCAAGAGGTCACAAAGTGGGAGGGATAATTTGTGCAGATACCCATTTTTGAATGAAGAAATCAATTTCCTTGGATTTTTTTTATCTTAGGAAATATTGGTGGAGAGGAAAAAAAAGAAAGAAAAGAAGGGAGAGAGGACAGCGAAAAGGAAACAAGGGAGGAGAAAGAAAAGAAATCTTTCTGTTGTTTGAAAGCAAGATCCATTCTTTAAAAAGAAGAAATTCTATTGGTCTCCAGCAGAACTAAAATCTCTGATCATCCTTATGCTTATTTTGGAGTTACAATGGCTTAGTTTCCAGGAGCATAAGCACCTTCCCACCTTAGAGGAGTCCCCAGGTGTCAGATTCATTATTACGCTTCAGTCCCGAATTTTTGGCACAGAATCTACTTCCCACTCCTAAAGATTGTTTCTCAAGTACAGGGTCACAAAATCAGTGCCTGGTTCCAACTTGGAGACCTGGTTAAATTCAGAGGCCATATGGGACATTAATGCAGTTTGAAACTACCGAGTTCACAACTAAAAATGGGATAAGGAAATAAACCCTTCTTTTGGGGAAAATAGGGAGAGGTAAGTGGAAGGGTAGAAACTTGAAGCTGTAAGATGAGTACGGTTTGAGGATCTAATATGTAACAGACTATAGGTGAGGGGAAAGGAAGGAAACTAGATTTCTGGCTAAATAGGGAGTCACAGAGACAAAACAGAGGATCTGGAAGTTCCCTAGAATGTTGTTGTTGGGAGGGAGAGGCAGAGTGTGTTCAAACACTGAACAACCAAAGCTAGGCCTAAAACAATCTGGCAGTGAGCACAGCAGCCTCTTCCAAGAGTTTCTGTTCAAGTGTGGCCGTGGTAGAGCCATGTCCAGGCTGAGGCAGCAGACAGGTCATTAGTCAGCTCTGAGCTCTGCCTGGGAGGCCTGACACCTTGTCCATCCCCATGACTCCTCCCTGTTTGATAGGCTCACTGTTCCTAAACTTGAAATGTCCATGTCATTTGAGCTGGCAGACAGAGGCAGAAGACTGAAGCAGACCTGAGGTCACTGAGGAAAACATGTAGCCTCTGGAAGATCTGATTTTATTCCCAATGCTCAAGCTATAAAAAAATTCTCCAAAAATATACAAGAACTCCAGAGAAAAACACCAGGACAGGGAAGCACTCTTATTGCCAAAATTTCATCCCTTACCCTGACACCTCTTACAGAATTCTCACCCTCAAAGCATTTAAGTTTACACATTGGCCTTGACAAACAGCCAAAGGTCACACTTCAACTCTGGTGTCAGTTTCACTAGTGGTCAGAGAGTCACAATATCCTAAAAGTCAATGGAAGTTTTCTGGTTTCTTTGGGGATATTGATCTTGAATGATGCAAAAGGGAAGAGATTCCACTGTGTGACTGGAAGCTTAAGTTACCCGTAGTCTTCTCACTGGATTCCTGATTTCACATCACTTGGACAGCCCTCTGCCTCCATTTCTGTCCTTTCTGTGTTTGTTCGTTTCTGTTAGTATCAAATCTGTCCTTTTAATAATTAGGGATCTCATAAATATGTTCAATTGCTCTCTCATTTCACAGAAATTCTAAACACCTATGAAAATGTGGAACAAATGCCATCTTACATTAATTTGTCTGTATCTCCACAAGCAAAGACTATGCATTCTAATCATGAGAGAGAACCACTGTCCTTACTTGGTCAATTAATTTAGCAGCTGCTGAAACTCCAGAGAGAATGTACCTAAGGGTGGAAGCAGGGTTTAAAGTCTCACTCCATGTTCTCTCTCAAGGCATTATGTGATTTCCTCTCTCTTCATCACATCTGCCCTGTTTTATACCACTGTTGAAATCGCTCTTCATCCTCCTCCACACTCTCTATCTCATGGGCAGCAGTGGATTAGACATTCTCAAAGGATTTTCACACACTGGCCCAGAGTAACCCAGAGCCTCCCTGAGGAACATAACTGGGGTCAAGTACCACCCTGGCTCTTCTTCTTTTAATTATACCTCAAACCAGTGACACTAACTCTGAAGTCCTCCCTCATCCTTGTAATCATCCGAGAATGCTCTCAGACTGTTGGGCAGAAGTCCTCCACAACAGGGCTGGGCATAAGAGCTTTGTTTAAAATATGCCCTGAGTTCCTTATGAAGTTTCCAGGCAAAAGACAATCAAGCAAAAAGTCCAGCTATTGTTAATATAATGAGAATGGTTTGTGTGACAGCAATGTAACCTGGAAGCCAAGGGGAGTGGACCTGAAAGCACACATGTGAACAATGATGACTTCACTGTACTAGTCAGTGGAGGTGGTAGACGCTGTTGAGTGAGTATGTGTACTATGTGGCTCTTGCATTCAAAATGATTGAGCAAGTACAGCAACAAATCTGCATCAAATTTTGTGTTAAGCTTGAACATTCCCCCATGGAAACTATTCAGATGATTTAGAAGGCTGCAGTTATGGGCAACTGGTAATTGGCAACTTCATCACAACAATGCACCTGCTCATGTGTCATGTCTTTTGCAGAGTTTTTTGCTGAAACATCAAATCACCCAGATGCCTCAGCCCCCTTACAGCCCAGATTTGGTGCTTTGCAACTTCTGGTTTTTCCCAAAACTAAAATCACCTTTGAAAAGGAAGAGGTTTCAGACCCTCGATGAGAGTCAGGAAAATATGATGGGGCAGTTGATGGCAATTGGGAGAACTGTGTGAGGTCCCAAGGTGCCTACTTTGAAGTGGACTGAGGCATCATTGTCCTGTGTACAGTGTTTCTTATATCTTGTATCTTCTTTAATAAATGTCTCTATTTTTCATGTTAAATGGCTGGATACCTTATGGACAGACCTCGTATGGGACCTTGGACAAGGAAGAGCTGCTACTATGAGTGGTTTATGAAAGACTGTCACTTGCTTTCTCCCCTTGTAAGATAATGTTCCAGCCAAATTTATTATAACAGTCTGTCTCCTTCTAGTAACTCAGAGGCCCCACAGAGATAGAAGACATGGCAGTAGTGCATTGGTCTAATATGCATCCATCCTTGTTCACAACACTGCCATCTAATCCTTTTTAAGAAAGAAAATATGGGAGAGAAAGAAAAGATGAGGATTTTTTTTAATAAAATGTCTGGAGTTTGAGATATTCTAATATAAAAGTATATGTATAATCCCTAAGGGTTAGAAAGGCCATGAAAGAACATCTCCCTTGTACTTACATCTTCTCATTATTTCTCTGCCAAGGGGTCCTTACTCTGTGGTGATTGCTACTAAAGGACAGTCAATACCCACCAAGGCTGCCCATATACCATGCATGCTAACACCATCCAGCATCTCAAAAGGTGCAACCTTAAGAACCAACAGAGACTATCCCAGCACTGTTATAGTGCTATCTTCAGACAGCAGCCTACCTTTTCTGAAGTACATCTTTTTGCTCCCCAATTTTGTCTTAAATGATTCCAGTGTAAGCTAGAGTCAACAACACTTACCTCTTTCTTGATTCTTCTCAACTGAGCTATACATCATCCTCTCATAATCTAATCATAAATCAATCCTCAGTTCTGTATTAGTAGCCACCTCGTGGGTTTGTTCTGAGAACTAAATGAAGCATAAATACAAAGTGACCAGAGTGGTGTCCAGTACATAAAAAGTCCTGTATCAACATTGGCCATTATGTACTCTCATTATTCACACGCATTTCTCTTTTCATTCCACTGACATCAGCCTGTTTTGAGGAAGGGCACTGAGTCTGAAAACTAGTCCTGGCATTCTGTCCACTGGCACCCTCCCTTTTTCAGGGGGCCCTCCATCCAGAAGAGCCCTTCTCTTTCCCACCCGGAGAGCACCTCACACACATGGGTCTTAGCAGCTTCCCTTTATCACCTTGACTACTTGGACATTCCTGTCCCTGTCAGTGCTCCTAGAGTTTAATATATACTTTGAATTATTTTCCTTGAAAATAAATAAATACCATCTTCATGTAGTTTTTTATTAAAGTTTATATAAAGTGAAGTCCCTCACTAGTATCTGCTACTCCTTCCATTTAAAATTACCTACCAGTTGTAATGTACTGATTATATTTCTTTTTTAGGTTAAAAAGGTGCTGATTAGGGAATATGTAGAAATATTAAATTAAGACATATAAATCACTGGGCAGGTGGTTAATTGCATACTGAGTGCAGAGCAGTGTTTGGAAAATATGACTGACACTTAACAAATGTGTTTGTTTCCTACCATGGACAAATCATTATGGCAGGTTTCTTATGTGGGAAAAAATGTCTTTTTATGGGAAAAGATGGTTTTAAATTGAAAAGTAAATATGCATAAAATATGTAAGATTGAAACAGATACTTGCTATAAGAATCATCAGACCTATTTCTCTGTGAATCACTAGCATTGGCAAATAGCCTGCCATCCCCCTCCTGAGCTCACAGCAGAGAGCAGTCATTGATCATGGCCCAGCCAAGAAGAAGCCCTGGAATCCTCATCAACACAGCTCCTCAGGCCATCTGCATGAATCTAGAATTAATCTAGTTACTCATTTACTCAAAAAACATTTACTGAGCACTTACTATGTGTCAAGTATTTTCATCAGTGCTGGGCAATAACAACATGCAATATACAATATATTTCCTGCCTCCCTGAATAATTAGTGTGATGAGAGCTTGGCATTTAATGCAAAAGATATTTCCACCCCTGACTTAGACTATCCACGTGCTAGTATGTCATTGCATAAGACAAGAAATGGGAAAGAGACACAATTACTCTTACTGTCTGCTAATTCAAGGACTGGAACTTCTGAATAAACAGACTGGGAAATGTGTCCATTAGTCATGACTTGTTTGGCTAACAACTTAACAGAAAATCCAATATAAGTGCCTTTTAAATGGTAAAGAAATTACCTGCCTCACTGTGTTAGAGACTGACTTATTCCGTGATATTCCATACTAATACAACCCTCATTATTACCTGGTGGTATTTGGCCACCCAGAATAAATGCTACAATCCAGACTTGCTCACATTGTTTTAGCTAACAAGACATAAGCCAAAGCATATGTGGCAGCTTCTAGGCTCGTCCTCAAGAGACAGATGGTATGTACACTTTGCATTCTTCTTCCTAAGCCTTCCTCCTCTAGCCATCTAGAAAACAGATGCCATCATCATGGACCTTAAAGATAAGGGCCATATCCTAGAAATAGGGGAGTGATGATCTGGAAGAATTCTGGGTACCTGAAGACTTCATAGAATGAGGTCAGCACAACAGACCTGACCTGCATTCTTACAGACTTTTCTATGAAAAAGAATTAAGCACTTTTAATTTTAATTCTATTTAAGTCATTGTTACTTCAAGTCTGCATGACTCAAAGCAAAAACTAACCCTAATGATACATCCACATCATGGGAAGTTGTGCTGTGTGTAGGCTTCAGGAATGGTGTGATCTAGTGGCTCTGGTTCCATTCTTCTGCCATCTTATTGGCCTCTGTTTCTTCCATGAGAGAAATTCATCATGGGCTGGTAATGATGTAGTCACAGTGGTTCTGCAACTCACGTCTGCCCATGACAATAATCTAAAGAGAAGGAAAAAGTAGCTTCCAGAAGTTTCCTGAGGAGAGAGAAGAACATGCAAAGATATCTCCAATTTCTCTTATTGTGTTTGGACTTGACCCGAATCCTGAAACAATCATTAGTAAGTGAACAAGAATACCCTCAGACCAAATTAGAGCCATCCCTGGAACTGGGATGGGGTCAGCCTCCTTTAGGCGAGGCATTTGAGCTGGTGGGAAAGGGCTGAAGAGCTGAACAAAAGTGAAATTTTGTTAGGAAGGAGGAAAAGTAAGGTTCTAGTTACTTATTAGGATAGCATAGCACCCAAAACTCAGTGGCTTAAAAACAGTCTCAGTAACAATCTTATTTAGCTTACAAGTCTGCAATTTGGGCAGGACTCCACAGAGACAACCCACCTCTGCTCCACATGGCATCAGTTGGCTGGGGGAGGGGCCACTTGAAGATTGGGGTGGGTAAGGAGGGCACCTTGGTGTCTGTGTCTCTGTGTGGCCTCTACATGGACTCTCCAGCACAGAAGTTGGCTTCCAACTCACTGGACTTCTTAAAGAGTGGCTCAGGGTTCTGAAGGCAAGTGTCCTAAAATAGAAGAATCAGAAGGGTGCTGTGTAGCCTTTTCTAACTTGGCCTCACTCCTGTGACATTCTCTTTGTACCTCAAGTCACAAAGGCCCATCCAGGTTCAAGGGAAGGGAACATAAGTTCCATATCTTGATGGTTCTATGGCAAGGTTCTGGAAGAATATAAGACAGTAGAATTGTTGTTGTTACTTACTTCAGAAAATGCAATCTGCCACATGGTAAATGGGAGGTTGATAGGCCACCAATAATGTCCGATCTAGATCTACAGCTATCGACTTGCAAGATGACAGCTGCTGTAAGACCTAATGGACAAGTACTGCAGCAGTATTTTTGCTATATTGTCCTGGCTTTCATCCCATCTCTCCTCTGTTTTAATTATGTTATGCTTGGGTCACATGAGCTACAGACACTTGGGAGCATTTCACCCTCCGAAGTGCCCACACCCTGGGCAGAAACTGCCCCCAAACCCACTTGTCCCAGGGAAGTGGCCATGGGTCCCACTGCAGCATCCAGACACTCAGACCCTGGGTTACAGGTGCAGCTTACTGAGGCACAGGGGCACATGACAAAAGGACAAGGGGCCATGTCAGATAAGTAGATTTAAAATGAAAAATTCTATCAGTGGGGAAAGCAAACTAACCACTAAACCACATCTCCTCCTGACTGCACATCCCATAGTCACAAAACCCATTTCATTATTCAAACCCACCATGAACATTCAACTGTAGTCACACCTGCCTCCCACTCCTCTACTTTGCTGCAGAACGTGAACTTCAACCCTCATGTGATGGCTAGATGACAGATGAGATGTGAACAGAGCTGGTGTTTACTCACAACAAGTTAGTGAGGCCATGATCATTTGTTTTTTTTTAAATAAAATGAAACAAACAAAACAACAGATTTAAAAAGTGACCAATTTTAGCTCTGTTGTGAAGCCCATCTAAGGAACAACATGCCCCAGGACAAAGAGTAGGGCCTTGTAAGCCTGCAATTAGACATCAAAGTCTGGCCTTCAATGATGAGCCCCTCACAGATTCCCTCTGAGCCCATTCCTTGCTCTGTAAAGGGCTCAGAAATCCCTAGTTTGGAGGCTCATGGTGAGTTGGATGGAAGAATATGGACAAAACAACTTGGGCTTTGGAGTCAGACATCCTTGCCTTCAAAAGCTGGAGCTCCCATTAATTCTAGCCTGGGAATCTTTCTCTAATGGATACAATCTCCTCCAAACCAGTCTCAGCCATCCTCCAATGCATCACACATGCATCTCTTAAAATACTCCCAAAGCCTTGGCCAACCAGCCCATTGGCCAGTAAGAAGCACAGTGGCCTCCCACAAAGCCAGGCCTGAGTGACTAAGCAGCATTGGGTGCTGCTGCCATTACAACAGCATGTCTCAGCCTCCCGTGATCTAAGGAGTACCTGAGAGCAAGTGTAAATGAATCCACCTCTGGCCAGAATCCACAAGCACCGACAGCATGTGGCTTCCCCTCATGGGTTCCAGGGCCTCGGCCACACGTGACTCAGATCCCCAGTACAGCACTGGAAGGATGCAGTTTCTCTGATGAATATCAGCCTGCTGGATGCTGTTGGCCTCCCAGTCAGGTGAAGAGCAGCGTGTATCTCAGCTTTTTCACCAGAAGTGACCCTGTAGTGAGGCTCCGGGGGCAATAGGCCTATACAGTCCATACTTGGGTCATAAGCTGTTGATGATGCATTTGAAGTCAGAGTCCTTGGGTTCAAGCAGCAGCTCAAGCCATTGTCTAGATACATGTTGGGCAAGTCGCTGAAACTCTCCAGCTCCAACCTCTACACCTGCAAGATGTGGTTTTACCATTAAGTTTTGCCACAAACTCATAGTTAAAAAAACAAACAAACAAAACAAAACCATCAACTAGAGCATTTTGGTTCCAATATTAAGCTAATCTAAAAGCCAACATGCCACAGAGCAAGGCCTAGGAGCTTCTGAGTCACAAGGTAAGGAGAAGTCTCTTCATCACTCTGAGCTGTATCCTCCTCTGTACAATGGGTTATGGCGGGTCAACCAGGGGCAAGCATCCTGGACGCACTCACTGGTACGGCCTTGAGCAAGTCACTTAGCCTCACTAAGCCTCAGTTTCCCTCACTGTTCAATGGGACTAATATTATCTATTTTTGCATGTAATTGTGGTTTTTAAATGGAATAATGAATGCATGTAAAAAATCTTCTAGAGAGATGCCTAGCATATAAAAGGCACTAAATAAAGATAAAATGGAAACTAAATTGTTACCATAAAAATTAATAAACTAATACAAATAAAAAATAACAAAATAGAAACTAAATGTGTATTATAAAATGGAAACCATGTTTTTAAAATGGAAACTGTTTTTATCAATATATGTAAATATGCCTTGTAATTGTGTTTCACACACATTCATTATTTACTTTTTCTCCACAATGCCTAATGATACAAATACGATATAGTGCCTAAAATTATTACCTTAAAAAAGTAAATAAAGTAAGCTGTGATCAGAACACAGTAATTCAAATAACCACATTTGGAAAGTCAAGAGCTTAGGCTAGAATCAGGCTGTTGGGCTAAATCCCAATTCTGTGACCTCAGACAAGTCACCAAACCCCCCTATGCTTTAGTTTTATATCTCTAAATGGAGTTACAATGGCTGCGATCTTATCTGGTCATTGTGAGAATTAAATAACCTCAATAAACTGAAACAAAGGAGTCCAAGGAGTGTCTAACCCATAGTAAATGTACAGTAGATGTTGGCTGTGTGCCAACAGGTATGCTAATAGTTTGTAAATCACAGATCACTATGCCAGACTAATGCTTCCCCCAAATGACTCATAATCTAAGGAGCAAAATATCCTATATAACCAAATGGTGCATTGTGTAATTTTGAAAAAGCTACCCTTTTCTCAAGATGTTTTACTATTATATAACAGAAAGTTTTCAAAATAAATATGCAGTAATTATTCATCTGAATGCTGTGTGCCCAGCTTGTTCAGTACAGAGCCTTAACAGCCATATATGGGGCGCTGTATAACTGGACATAAAAATATGTGCACAAGCACACATTTTATTAATAATACCATAAAGAACCAAGTGAAGGGGAAGGGCTAGGAGAGTGAAGAAAACTTTTTAGAGAAAATGACATTTCCACTGGTCCTTGAGCGATAAGTAGAAATTTGCCAAGTAGAATTGGGGATCAAGGTAGAATGAAAAGGGAATCCAAGCAGAGGAAACAAAATAAGCAAGTTTCAGAAGCATATGTGCACTTATGGACCAGAGAGAGGACTCTAATTTGTGAACAGAGGAAGGTGATAGGTTGGGCCTGGTCAGGGAGGGTGGGAAAGTACTAAGAAATTTGTAATTAGGTCATTACGTCTCAAGATGTAGATACCCCTCACAACAGAATCACCTGATGTATGTGTTCAAAGCAGGTTCCGGGGCCTCACCCCAGAACTCCTGCAGCAGGCTATCTGGAGGTAAATCCTGGAGGCCGATATTTTTAATAAGTGCTTCAGATAATTCTTATGTTTAATAAAGTCTGAGAACCACTTTGTCAGGTAACAGGGGTCCATCCCAAGTTCTGAAATGGAGGAAGACCCCAGAAAAAGTTGGTTTAACCTGTCACGTCCCTCCCAGTGGGTGGAAGGGAAATTTTAAACAACGGCAGGTGACCCAGCAGCCTCAGTGAATCCTTCTTGGCATCACAGGACAACCATGGACCTCAGGAGCCTGAAAGTTAGAAGGAAATGGCCAACTTTGGGAAGCAGGACAGTAAAGAAGACTGGAAACAACATTCCTGCTCATCAAAGACAGCAGGGTTAAATGAACTCTCATGTATTCACCACACCAAGGCACAGACAGAGCAGCTAAAAAGAAACAGTATATAGTAAAATATCCAGGAAATATTGTTGACTGAAAAACACAAAAGACTGAACAAAACACAGAGTATGAGCTACCTTTTTATAAGGCACACATACATGTCCCATAACCACCTACATGTTCATATACATGTATTTAAATGCACAGAAAATGTTCTAGAAGGACCCTCAATGCACTGATAATAACAGTGACTGCTAGGAACAGGTTAAGCTTGGGAAGAGTGGTCAAGGAAAACTCAGATTTATTATTCCATTTTTATAAAGACAATGCATTCATGTATTACTACATAATTAAAAATTAATTTTGAGAAGATATCAGATTAAAATGGAGCTGGCTTTGAAAACAACTTTGTCCCTCTTCCCAATTTTGTTCCCAAGGTGACATTGACCAAGCACCCCTCCATGCATCTCCAGACAGGAGTAATCTAAGGTCCTCTGCTTCTCAATAAACCAGGGCAGTCGAAGCTACTAATCTGAATAACCACATGACACAAAGAATTCTGAAGAATACCATCTCCTTCCACACAAGGTTGTCTTTGTAACTACTAAGATTCAGCTGTTTCTGGGCACCTGGCAAGAAGGATTTCATTGCAGCAAAATCTCTATGGCTTTGAGAAAAGCAGTGTATAACCACTCCACCAAGGTAATTAAGAACAGAAAGCCTAGTGTGCTTTTCTTTCCTCATATGTTTTAAGTTCTTGCTCTAGTATCATAGAATGAAAGGGTATTCTGCTAGGAATTGTTCATGGAAAAGGAGGTCTTCCATTGGGATTTCCACCCAGGAATATAGCAGTAAAAATAGCAAGGTAACACTTAATTTTCTTTGCACAACCATCATTAATTCATGCAATACTTTTTACAAATGCCCATAGTCAACCCAAGAAAACCTGTTGAAGTCACACACAAGAAACTGCCTAAAAGCCAAACCTTGTTGTTAAATTAAATTAAGTGTTTTATGTGTCACTTTTTGAAAAATAAACTGCATGACACATTTACCAGACCCAGAAACTGCAGAAATACTTAAGGTTTTGCCCTTCCACAATTGAGACTAGTATGTCTTGATTCCATAGGTTTTCCATTGTGGTATTACAGAATGGAATACTTAAAGTAACTATGAGTTGTTATAGCATGGGTTAGCTAATACTGCCTCATCAGCTTTGCTGTGGATACCCAAAACAAAATGCCCAGAAATCTCCTAGAGGTGACTCAGTACTTTACAAATTCTATTCTCTGTGGTGACTCAGCATGTCACTCATTGCTCTTAGAATTGCCAACGGTGACATTTCTTTTTCTTTCTCCTCTGCACATTACTTAAAACAAAATAAACCTTTAAACAAGAAGGCATTTCATGCTCTTCATTTAAGTGTCCTCAGTCCATTATTAGTATGAGTTTTATAAATAAATACCAGGCTTCCCAATACCCATGAAATATTTAGAGTATAATATATGCAAACACGCAAACATGTTTTATGAGAAAGTACGCGATAATCATAAAAGGCAACAATGGAAACTTAAATATTCAGGGTTTGGGTTCAGATGCTCTTAAATTCAAAACACCTGGAGAAGGTTGTGAGGATCTCTTTTGGTTTATCCATGCCAAGTCACAACACTAGATACTGCTATGATCCCTTATATGCTGTGGCTATTTAACAAGTCATATATGAAGATAACCAACCAGAAATTATTTACTAGGCATCTTCTATGTCCAAGACACATGAGAATACAAAAAAGAATGAATCCAGCATCCATTACTATCTGAGAGTGGTAAAGTCAATTAGGTAATTCTTACAAACATTTTCAATTTAACATCTTTGGCTGTTATGGTCTCCTCTTATAGTTCTGCCTCAATCTTCTTCAGAGTGTTTTCTAACACATAGGCTGCCATGTTTTTTGCCAGGTAATCCCACCTGACCATAGCCTAGTGAACCAAGCTGAGAACCAGTAGCCTATTAAGTGGCCTGGTAGAAAGCTCTGCCCCATGGAGGCACATTTACAAAATGAGGTCTGAGCATCCCAGTGAGTTATTCTATATTGGGAATTTAACATGACTTGCATTTTCAGACCATGGAGGGGTGAAGTTCTAGGAGGAGAAGCAAGGATATAAAATTTTTTATTGCTTGTGCACCATTTTTCTTAAATGTGTCATGATTCTGTTGGATTTATACCACAGATTCATTAAAATGAGTGATATACAAGTTTTATTTTTGTGTCAATATGTATAAAATACCAGAAACTCAATACTTGACAAGTATTTAAAATTGTGGTGAAAAAATTAGACTTTTATTTTCAAATGTTCAAAATTCAGTTAGGAGATACACAAGCAAAGTCTTGAACACTGAAGGTCCTATTGAAAAACTCTTAAGCCCATGCAGCCCAACTAGGTCACCTCTCTGTGGCTTTCTAAATAAACTTTCTCTTATAAAAAAATAAACAAATAACAACAAATGAAAAAAAAGAAAGAAAGAAAAAGAAAAACTATGACCCGAGAAATGTAAAGGGAATTTGCTGCATTCTAGAGAAGCTGATAACAGAACACTGATCAACCATACACTAACAATAAAAATCAAAGTGACCTTTATTCTGGGCAAGAAGGTCATGTTTGGTAAAGTTCCATCAGCTACATCCTCCACCCCAGGTTTCCCCATGAACGACTACCCTCAAGGTTTCCCAGACTTGCATGATTAGCCTATCAACTCATATTTTAAATTTTAGATTTACACTAAGGAATTATATACTTAAAATAAAAAATTTTATGTGTTAACTATACTTTTCCTAGTATATAATAAAATAATACAACTTTGCCCTGGCCAGATAGCTCAGTTGATTGGAGCGTCGTCCCGTACTCCAAAAGGTTGCAGGTTTGATCCCCCGGCAGGGAGCATACAGGAGGCAACCAATGGATGTTTCTCTCTCACACTGATGTTTCTCTCTCTCTTCTCTCTCTCTCCTTCCCTGTCTCTCTAAAAGCAATAGCAAGGACTCATGGACAAAACCAAAGGGGAAGAGCTGAGGGAGGGAAGGAGGGAGGGGGCAAGGGAAAGTGGTGGGGAGGAGGCAGAGACAAATGTATTTAAAAAATAAATAAATAAATAAAGGGGAAAAAAGAAAAAATATGACAAAGGCATCAAAAGAAAAAAGAAAAAATAAAAAATAAAAGCAATTACAGAAAATATCTTCAAGTGGAGATTTTAAAAATCTTTTAAAAAATAATTAAAAATAACAATACAACTTTTAATAAGTCCCCCATTTGTGCCAATTAAACACATTCTGTGCACTCTGGTGAAACTACGAGGACACATCATTCTGACAGAACCTGCCAGTGAGCTAAGCCTCTCATGCTCCAAAAATGGGTGGACATAATTACCTTATTACTCAGGAATGAGTTGGGCTATTTCACTGCCTTGAAGGGTTTAGGTCTGCCTCAGGCTCAAGGAATATGTTAAAGGAAATGCCTAACCCCAAGATGGTCACATTGTTCTTTCTCAACAAAGAGAGAAAACTATCTTGTTTACCACTTTCACATAAGGTGTTTCGCTTGCTACCTTACCTGGGCAAAAGATGTTATAAAACGGCTGGACCACTTGTAATCAAAGTTGGCTGAACTTCAATGACACCAGAATAAGGAACAGAAAAAAGCTCCCAAACATTTCTTTAGCAATATTTGAGTTTGAGTCAATCAATGAAAAAAGAAAAACAATTTTCATCCAGACAAACATCTGGCAGTAGTTTTAAGCTTTTACAACTCATAAAGTGGGACGAAGGTGGGAAGAAAGAGATGGAGACAGAGAGAGGAAGGTAGAAATGGGAAATAGGAGATATGCTCAATTTTATGACTCTCTAAAAAACTATTAGCAATTATTGGATCTAGATAGTTATTATTTACACAGGATTTCCTTCCCATTGTTTTACTTCATCCTCTAAATATTTTTCAAAAACATTTTAAAGAGTGTATGATATATAAGTATCATATATATGATACAAATAAGCAAGTAACTACATCTTGGAAATGGGGTCAAAAGGATAGTGGAAATAAAAGAAAAATAATTTAATTCTATACACTTCATACATCTCAGGAGATTCTGTACACTCCCAAAAATTAGCTTCCAGCAGCTAATACAAGAGAAACCTGATCCCAGAAGCCTTATAAATTCCAGAGAGTCACTGAGAGTCAGAGACGCCTGCGTTTGAATACCAGCTCTCACCAGCTCTGTGGCCTCGACTACAAGTCATTTAACCTTCTAGCCTCAGTTTCCTCCTCTATAAAATGGGAATAATGATTCCTGCCTTTTGGAGACATAACCTACACAAGTCAAGTATCTAGTGAAACACTGACATTCAGCAAATGTTGAATACAAGTAATCAGTTAAACAGCTCATACGATCTGTAGAACAAAACATAAAACCAGTTACTCGGGTCCAGCTAGCAAGTAACTAACCCTCTAATGTGAGCAGAACATCAGTGAAACTCAAATAAAGAGAGGATACAGTTCCTACCCAATTTCTTGAGCAACACTTGAGTTTGAATCAATCATTGTAAAAGGTAAAATAATTTACACATGGCCAGGGGGTTGTCAGTGGTGTCAAGCTTCAACATGTGGCACTGGGATTTGGCTGTGTGTATGCACGTGTGTGTTATACTATTGTTTCATTTAGTCCTCCCTTGGCTCAAAGTAATTCATCCCTTCTCAGGTTTGCACAGGTGTCTTCGACGCTGACCTTCCTCTTTTTATTTTCCTTGGGAATAACCTAGACTTCCTGGTTCTGTTTCCTGCCCCTGCTTTCCTGCCCAGAATCTCTGTGAACTTCTCTGGCTGAGAAGGCAAGCGAGTCCAGTGGACCAAATTATCATCACTGTAATGAATGGGCCAGTGACAAGTGCTAAGCTCCCCAACTGGGCGGCAGGCTTCCCTGCTCAGTGTCCCAGGAGGACTCAGACTTCACACACACCCGCCCCTTTTGGCTCGATGCCTCGTCCAGCTCTGGACCCCCTGGGAATGCTGTCAGCGGTGCCCTGTGTCTGATTCCACCTCCAAACCTCCACTGTGATGATTTCCCCACACCTCACCCCCTGGTGTCAGCACACAAAACTTGAGTGTTGGAAACCTTCGAACTTGCTAAAATAGCTGTGCCCCTGGGGTCTGCTAACACTGCTCTCCAGTATCCACTCTCTAGCTCCCCACACTCACTGTCCCCCAAAACTCACTACACTGGCAAATTGTTAATGGGGACATATCTGCCTGTCCGTGGTGGTCTGGAAACAGTAAGGTTACACTGAATTCCCAAGTATACCTGGTTTTATCTTCAGTAGAGCAAGAGTCCATGCTGCCTCCTACATTAACATCCCTCTGAGGCCATAAAAGCTATGACAAGAGGCCAAAGTCACAGTTTCCCGCAGGGGCCAAAATTGCCATTTTTCTCAGAAAGCTTTATATCTTTATCCAGAACAGATTTTAAATACTCCAAAAAAAAAATTTTTAAGTACATTCAGAAAAATAGAAACAAGAACACTACATGTCCTTTACATGGTAACTTAGTACTTCTTGGGAAACAAATACATTCAGTGGGAAAAACATCTCTGGGCCTCAGCTGCATGAAAGGAATTCATTTTTATTATCAGTGATGTTAGAAACAATGGGCATAATGCATCATGTCAGTCAAGCACAAGATTTGGACACCTGCCAAGCACTCTTATGACTAGCCTGCAAAACAGCATTGGGCTAGAGGGCTTGCGTTTGGAATCAAGTAGATTTGGGGACCATTTTCTGGGTCCTTATTGTCGGTCATTAATCAGGTTCCCCCACATGCTAACTGCATGGCGTGGGGTAGATAACAATAACTTCAACCTCATTTTATTTCTCTGCAAATGGGGCTACTTCTATGTCTTCCATAAGTCTGCAGTGAGTTTAAATGACAACTTAATACTATGCATAGAGCAGGCTAGGCAGCACACACTTATAGGTGCCTACTATGGGATGGATGGTTGTCTAAGAAAATGGTCACCTCCCACCCCAGTGAGTTCATCATCTTGCGAAGGAAAAAAGTACAAACATCTGCTTACAATGAAATGTTTTATGCATCCGAACCAAGGTTGGACACAGAGCAAGAGCCTCAGTTGTCCACCATGCGTCCTGTGAGGCTGGCCCTTGAGCAAGGATGTAACCTAATGACCAGTGTGGCTCCTGACCCTGAATTTCATGTAAGAAGATTCCAAATACAGCTGGGCATTCTCTGTGACCTGCTGGGCCCACCCACTGAAGCCAGTTATATGTGTCCTTCTCAAAATCTGGAAGGCTGTCATGAACTAGACCCTCCCCCAAAGAATTTGTCACTTCCTTTATTTTCTCAAGGGCTTTTGGTCCCATCCCACATCACACTGTAATTCAGATGGACAGAAAGTCTGCCATCAGGATCTTCCCATGAGGATGGAAATGGCCAAAATCAATTTCCCAGAGAAGAAACAAAAATGGTCTTTCTCCATAAAATTGTCTTGATAGCTCAATTTATGAGAGCAGAAACATGTCCTTAGGGATCAGATGGAAGGCTCATGTGAAGGGTCATTTTCATCTAGAGCAGGGAAGGTCTGCAGAGAAAACTCTGTAGGGCCCCAGAGGACAGACTGCATGTTGGAGTTCTTCCTCATTTCTCAAAGCTACGATTCTTTTGCAAAGTTCTGGTTGTATCTTAAGCCTACACAGTTAGCAAGTGCTTTACACAGAAAACTGAGCAAGCTGGAGACATCTGTACAGCCGAGCAATGGGTGAGGGATGGATGTCCAGGTGCCAAAGTGACTTGAAGAGGCCCGGGGCACTAGTAAGCTGTCCAGAGCTTCAGTGCAAGGACTCCTGAAATCTGACTGGAAGACATCTGAAAGGGGGGGCGTGGTAATTCAGGTCACCACCCAGGACTCCTTAGGTCAAATGTAAACTGGTTCTTTTGCCACAAAAGGAGCCAAGGTTCCAAAATGAATTAGAAACAGCCCCCATACTGTCCCTGCCCCCTACTAAATATGTGTTGAACAGAAGCTACAGGCTGCCAGCTTGGAAGAAGGCCACATTTCTCTGCTGCCTTAGTGCCCACCCCACCCCAGCCAGTTGGTCCAGAAGTACAGACACCTGTCACTGAGCATACCACAGGGCAGTTCAGGCAAACCCTCAGGTCTGACAAACAGCAATGATCACAGCAGTGGGCAGGGCCCAGGGACCAGAAGCCAAGACTCAGCATGGCCCAAACCTGGCAACCAACAGGTCACAAGGGACAGGGGGGCAGTCAGGGTTCAGCTTTAGGGAAGGCAAGTCTCAGGGTCAATGGCAGTGGCAGCTCCAGAACTTCCATTTAGGAAGGACTTTGGGGCAGCAATTTAGATGGAAGAGGACCAGAAAAGCTGAATGTGTGATGCACTTTACATGGGATTAAGAAAATGTCAGTTATCCCCATCAAAAAATGTAAGTTCTATAGAAATTTGGGGGCATAAATAACATGCCCCCACCACCAACACACACACACACACACACACACACACACACACACACTCACTCACATACACACTGCTCAATTAGGAAGTTTCTTATATTCAGAATTATCTGAGGTCATTGCTTGGACATCCCAAGCAGAATGGTGAGTTTAGAAACCAAGACACACCAAAGGGACAGGCTCAGGCTGTAAACATCAGCCACAGATGTCTTGTCCCAGAAGATAGGAGAAGGTACAGGACCAGGAAGGCTGTCAACAAAAGGACAGGCTTCCTTGGTTCACATAGTGGAGAGGACTTCAGGAGGCGGAGGCCTGACACATGGGACAGAGCACTGGGGTGGGTTTCATTGTTTCCTGTCTCAGCCAAGACTGTCTGGAAGGAAGAGGGGCAGCTGCTCATGAGAGATCTGTGTGGCTAGCTGTGACCATCGCAGAGGCTGAATCAGGGGACATTTAATGGGAGAGGGCATGCCAAAATGAATTCCTGAATGTTCTGGGCAGGAGATGGGCCACTCGACATGGGGAAGAAACTTAACCCATTTCTTTTCCTTCTTCTCTCTTCCCTCACAAGGTAGAGGCAGGATGAGCTGTCTCAAGGAAGAAGAAAGAAAAACAGCTTTTAAATTACTGGAGGTCATGTCCTGTTTGACAAAACAAGACAAGAGATCGGAATGGTGCCTCACCCACAGAGACCTCACTGCCATTACCTGCACCAAAGGAACTGTGTAAGCACATCAGTTAGCACTGTCTTCATAACCAGGGTGGCTTTGTGAACCCATAAATCTCCCTTCCTCTCTCCTTGAAATGAATCGCTAACTATGTCCATGTCCATGTGAGCCACTAAAGCTTGTATTCCTCCAATGACAGATGCTTCTACAGGGTCTACCCTAGAGAGCTGAGTCTAGACACAGTGATCCAAGAGGCAGTGTCTGGGGTTCTTTCATCCTCCACCTGGGTTCCTGGAGCATAAAGAGGAGACCTTCAGTGACAATGAAGCAGCCAGGGAATGAGCAATGTGACCACAGCTCCTCTTTTCCAGCTCAAGTAGTTCAGAACTGACAAGTAACCTAAGAAATAATCACTGCCTTTCCATTTGCAGATGGGACATACTGTCTTCGGAGTGTAAATCTGAAACCTGTGCTCATTCAATCCAGTCTCGATCTGGTGACAAATATTTCTTAGAACTCCTTGGTATTCACAGGGGCAGCAGAGCATGCTGATGTCATACTCAGTACAGCATTAAGCTACCCTTGAGAAATTTACACACAAAGAAGTAAGATAAACCTCTACAGATAAAATGTAAAGTCAGTACCTAGAAAATAGGCCAAGTCACCTTACAGGGTCAGAATGGCTCTCCAAATATGTCAGTCATTTGTGGTGTTGGGCAGGGATGCAGCAGGCTGGTAACCCAGCCCAGGACTGTGAGAGTGCCCAATGACACATCCAGGGACAGGGTGACCTGTGCTGAGCAGGGATCCTGTGGCCAGTGGCGTGGAGAGCCCCATGGGGAGACAGGTGCTGCAGACTGCAGCTCAAGGCAGTTCCTTTAACTCACCTGGTCCCTCTGATGATGGGGATCTTCTCTAGTCTGTGGAGGGAAAGTTCAACAGCCGAAGGCCAAGAGCATCCCTTCCTAGTGCTCTCAGCAATGCTGGTTCTTGTAAACTAACTTGCTTACTTAATTTACAAATCATCTTAGTTGATATAAGTGTGCCCTTGAGAGGCTGGTCTGCTGAAAGATCCAGTGTCTGTGGCAAACTCAGTCAACATTTTCTAAGTGACCAAATAAATAAAATCAGGCCTCTGCACCTGCAAGACTGAAGATTGGACTAGAGCCTGGAGAAATAAATGCCTGTCAGCAAGGGCTCTCTGTGAGCAACTGGACAGACAGCCAATGGTCTTCCCTAGGCTGTAAGCCACCCACCACCATCACCCCTGGCCAAACTTGCAACTAATATGTTTCTAACACAGACTAACAAATAAAGGCCTCTCTTTAACCCAGGGGCGGGGGGAGGGGGACGTGTAGGCTTCAGAGAACAATATAAAGCAACAAATAACTTAAACTCTAGGTTTGTGGTCAAGACAGGAAGAATGGGTGAGGAGGGCCTGGTGAAAGACACAGACTTGAGCTGACCTCATGGGTTTACACAGTGGAGAGTTGGTCCCTGGCGTCATGGATAAGGATGAAAGTGTGTAGGATCTTGAGGGAAGTGGGGACACTGAAAGCAGAAGGTTCAGGTTTTGAAGCACAAGTGTGATGTAGGAGACCACAGGACTGACAATACCTTAGAGGGTCACGAAGCACAGATAGGCCTGAGAAGACTGCTGTGGTGACACTGCAGAGGCTGCATCACAGAGCAGAAGGGAGAGGACTACTACTATGTCAACACAAGAACGTGGTTAGAAGGGCTATTGAGTCTCTTTTAGGATTTTGTTCGTCCCTTCAACTCTTCCTTTTTGTTCTGGGTTCTGCTAAGATCACAGTAAGATCACTGGATCTTACTGGCTTCTGCTGTACACACATTACCTCATTTAACTGTCCCAGCAAATGTGAAGTGCATATACCTTTCCCCAGTTTTTTAGGTGAAAAACAAAGAGGCTGTTTGCAAGTGAACTAACTTGTCCAAGGTCATGCAGCTGGCCAGCAGATAGTGGGCCAGAGGCCTAGCCCTGAATTCCAAAGCGGGTCTGCCTGAGCTGAAGGCCAACACCCTCTGTGTGTGTGTGTGTGTGTGTGTGTGTGGGTGTGGGTGTGGGTGTGGGTGCGCACGCGCGTGCGTGTGCAGTGTTCCTGCTATCTAGGGAAATAAGAAAATATAATTTCTTAGCAGAAGCTTTAAAAGTCAAGTTCTATATTAGGCACCTAGGGGTTTTCTTTTTTTAATGCTTTTCTGTCAAAGTTACATTTAGTCCAGGAAGAGTTCACTCTCAACTAACATTGATTAAGCATTAGGTAAGTAAAATTCTCTAATATATTTCATTCTCAACCAAATTAACAGGGTTGGCATTAATTAACACAGTAGATCAAATGGAATTAGTGGCTTAAACCATATAAAAGTCTATTATTCCCTTACAGGACTGAAGTTCAGGAATCAACAGTCAAGGGGCCACTCTCCTGTCCTCCAACTCCACCATTCTTAGCACGGGCCCTTCCATCCTCAAGGTCACCTCAAGGTTCAACATGGTGCTGAAGCTCCAGCCTTCAACTCTATGATCCAGGCAGATGTCTGGAAGCGAGGATAGGCAAGAAAAAGTGTCCTGTCTTAGGTGCACTTTCCAGAAGTCCCTTCCAACCAATTCCATTTGGAACTAATTGCCCATTCCAAGCCAGAAGGCAGGGCTGCAAATGGGTGTTATTCTAGGCAGCAATGTGCTCAGCTAAAAATCTGTCACTCAGGAAGAAAGCCCAAAGACGTAATGAGCAGGCTATGCTTCTCAGATGACCTGAATCAGCAAGGAAGCCAATAATGTATTAAAATTCAGACAGTATTCTAGGATTTCATTTGATGTGAATAATGGAAATCTGACCCTCTTACCTAACTTTTCTGCAGGCCAAAGAAGGGAAGGATTTGAAAATATATTTGAGGATCTTTCAGAGTTTGTTTTTATTTTTTTAATGATCTTTTAGTATTTTAAAGAGGTTTGCTCCTGTCAAGAAAGCTTAAGTTTCTGACACCTGTCACAATTTTATCTAATTCTAGCTGCAATATAAGCGCTTAGACTAATGAGGCTAACATATGAAGTGTGAGAAGAACAAGTCTAGGCTGGGAAGGTTGCCGCTGGATCTAGGGAGTTAAACAGTGAAAAGATGCCCCTATTACACATATAATCACAAACCTGAGGTCCTGTCCTGAGAGCTCAGCTTGTCCAAAGAACTGAGTTGTATCTTGAGATTTGCAGGGTGAAAACTGTGTCACATTTTTAAAGCCAACCCCAAAGAGAATTATCTGGCCTCCCCAGGGTCACTAGCAATGGCCTCTTATTGGTAAAGCAGACTCCTCTGCTCTTCTGGTTTCATTCCTCACTGGTCTGGTGTGGTTTAGGATTAAGGCAGCTTTGGAAACTCTTTAAGAAGATCAGAGTTCAGCCATCATCCAAACAATTCTAGTTCAGAGGACTCACAAGAAAAGGACCATCTTGGCTCATAGTTTCCCAGACTTGGCCAATTTAAAGCAAATACCTGAAAACAGTTTCTGAACCATGATTCCAAATTTTCTGATTATGCCAGAAATAAAAATCTGCAGAATTTCAAAGACCTACCATTTTGAATATTTTCAAAATAATATAAGACCAACTTTCAAGTTATACTGACATCAGAGAGCCATGGTCAGACAGAGGTGAGTTTAGGGAAACAGTTTCAATTCTCTTCTAAGTAAAATACTGACCTATTTTTAGAGACCAGGGTATTCAGGGTTTTCCCATTTGGGGAACAAACAACATCACCATCCTTCTGTTTCAATGAGCACAGCTGTCTGGGATGAGGGGAGGGGCACGGTGTAAATATGCCCTGGCCTGTTGTGAAACAAAACACAACAATGTCATGCTTGTGTGTGAGAACCAGGAAATGAAGCTGACACAAATTGCGCAGGACTGATCTAGTCTTGTTATCTAATCTAAATGGAGTAAGACCAACAAGATAGACAATAACCTTGGGCCTCTTTTAGAAATTAGTCCTTTGGTTCATCCATGTTTCTCCTAGTAATGCAAAAATCCTGATGGAAAACTATATTAACCTTATTTTTTGTTCTCTATATTTTATGATGTTTTGACATCTAGGGTGGCCTAGCTAGCCAGGGAAAGATGTCTCTCCCAGGGCTGGTTAACTCCTGAGGTAATAACTTACCTGAAACACACCTGTCATATGCAAACCAACCAAGCCTGAGTCCATACCCATCAACCACCTCTATTATCAACCTTTCACATATCAAGTCAGGATTTCCCCTGCCCTAAACCACCCCAGAGCCAGGTACCAGGCAGCTAGGAACAGCTCCTATGCCCCAAATCCTGCCAGGATCATTCAACCAGCCAATTCCAAACTGTTTCCCACAGAAAACAAAATAAAGGCTCTTGCCCCCATTTTTCCCTAACTCCATTCTGTCTCCTGACCAACACTAATGACTCCTCATGTGGCCCTGCATGGTGTGGTATGCCCCCTCCTCTTAGGAAATGTCAAGGGAATTAGCCTGTCTGCGCTGTCACTTAGTCGCCTCCATACATTAAAATCTACAGGTACTGTCACTGACGCAAACCCTCATTCACTGGTGCTTCAGAAATGGTACTAAATGTAGATTGCAAAGTTCCAGTTCTCTCTACATCCATCCTCCAGTCTGCTGGCCCATCTATGTGTGGTTAGGTAAATATGACATTTGAAAAACAGGGAAAAAATTTTTCTCAATTGCATAAGTATACCAGAAAAGTTTCACCTGCTGTGGATCATTATTTCTTGCATTTGTCATCCTCCCATTGACATTTGAGAAACTTGGGCTCAAGGAAAATCAAGTCACTTGCTAGGAGATGCTAGAGGCCAGGCCCACCTGGACTCCGCAGATCCCATAGCTTCAGTGGGGCTCCCAGGCACGTGGTCTCCTAAAGCCCAGGCCTGCAGAGGGAGAGAGGGAATGGTACAATCTCTCCAGAAAGCAACTGTGTGATTCATACCAAGGTCTTTAAAAAATGGTCACATGCTTTGCAGGTCATATCTTTAGAAATATATGCTAAGGAAATTAGTTAAGATTTACCCCAAAATTGATGAGTAGGATGTTCAGAGCATCACTATATAGTATAGAGAGAAAGTGGAAAGAGCTACATGTCAAAGAAGAGAAATAGTTACATAAATTACAATGTTTCAGTTTAAAATTCAAAGACTCCGATGACATGACAAAATTTTTAAAAACATGGTGTGAAAGAATATTTTGTAACTAAGTGAATGTATCCTTCCTATGATTCTGTTTTATAAAGATTAAAAAATATATTTACATATACATGCATAGACAAAAGACTGGGAAGGAAATCCCAAAGTTATTAATTATGAGATTATGGATTTTTAAAAAATATCTTTCCATTCCATATTTATTATGGTGAATACATTACTTTTATATTTATAAAAATAGAGTTCTTTATACAAGATTCCTTCTTCAAAAGTTGGTTTGTACTCAAATTTCTGGATTGTACTTACTGCTTCAAAAACACTTCTATTTAAAAGAAACATTTTCACATTTTTAGAATAAATAAAATGTATAAGTAAATGTTATGCATTCCATATGCACAATATTAAAGTTAATAATGTAACATAATAAATTTAACTGACATGGATCCCCAAAATTAAAATGTGTTCACTCTTAGGAAAAAAATAGAAATTGTTATATTTGCAGCAAACGTCTGTTTATCTTGAATCCGACCTATTGGAAAACTAAGATAAACATAATTAGTCCATGCTGTACAATTGAAGGGTAATTACTGTTCATAATAATGACTCTAAGGCATTTGCAAGACCCTGAAATGTTTCCTAAGCCACCAAAGAAAGATTTCATTATGTTTGGAATAACTTCATTGTTAAGACTGCTTGATTGTGCTGAATTCTCTGATAATTGGCTAACCTACATTTGGCAGGTATAGTTACTTTCAGTAACCTGAATTTGCCTTTTAATCAGAATCCCTATTTCCTGATGCTTTTGAAGAAACTGAAGTGCACTATGTATTTCTAGGAATTTGTTCAGAAAGTGCCAGTATGAAACACCTCAGGGCTCTAGACTCTAATTTGCCTTTAGGATGTGGGGCTGGGAGTTACAAAAACAGAGGACTTAAGTGAGTAGTGAAAAAAAGTAATACTGCAGGTGGCTCAAGAGAAGCTGGAATGGTCCTGTTTAAAGATAAGGTGATGATGGAACTGTGAAGCTCCATTAGCAAAGGCATGTGAAGGGAAACTTCAGCATAATTTCTGTAATAAGGTTAGAAGGCAGAAGAATTTTCGCCATTGGGAAGCTGGGTGGAGTCTGGCTATGGGAACTGCAGGGTGCTCTGGGCGGAGGACAATGGCAACAAGAACTATTCTTCTCAGTGTTCCCCAGGGGAACACCAGCTCCCTCCTGGGAAACAAAAGCAGGTTTGGGGTCAACACCCTGGGTGGGAAACACCCATATTGTCCTTCTGGGGCACGTCTGTAGGTCTCCTGAAATCACTTGGTTGCTCCTTGGGACCAAACGGGTTGTAAAGGACTGTGTCGTCCAAGATACAAAGGAGCTGCAGGCAGACGAGCCACACTGGGTGCTGTGATGTTACCTCTGCATCACAGCTGCCTTGTGCACTTCTAGATGTGAATATGGGCAGGCTGTGCTTGAGAAGTTAGGGTGGTACTTGTCCCAGAAATAATTATTGTTGTCCCAGGAAATCCAATGAAGCCATGGGCTAAATGCAATGTGTCCATCTGGAGCTGCGCTGTCCAACATGGCAGGCACTGGTCACATGTGGCTATTTAAAGTAATTAAAATGAAATATAATGAAAAATTCAGTTCCTTGGTCACTTCAGTCACATTTCAAGGGTTCAATAACCACATGTAACCAGTGGTTACTATATCAGACTGAGTAAATATAGAGCATTTTCATCATTGCAGATGGTTCTATTGAACGTATATTGAGGTTAACATCAATATGGCAATGGCACAGAGGAATTTTTAAGACAGAATACAAGAACTCAGTGAACATTTGTGTTTTCACCTGGCTGCTTTGAGCTGAGGTCCTGGGCCTTCAGGTGTACCTGTGCATCCTGCTCGTGCTGGGATCACTTCACCAGGAGAGTGAGAAGCATTGCATAGTGGTCAGTACCTAGCACATGGTGTCAGACATCCCTTATATACTGCTTATTGGTTTAATGGTCCAGAGGAGAAGCAAGATGAGGTAAGGCTATTCTCCTGGGCTCTTTCTGCTTCGAAGAAGCTCTTTACCCTCAGGTAATAATTAGCTACTCCCAGAAGCAAGATATAAAAGTAACCCAGATGTCCATTGATAGAGATCCCTGGGGAATCCCAGACAGTTGACTCCATTCTCCAGCCTGAAGACAGGTCATCTCTGCCCAGAAAGGGGCAAATGTTTGTGACATAACAGTTCTTCCCAGAGTAATTTTAGCATTTATTAGTCATTGTCGACTCTAGAATACTCCGTGTCTCAAAGGACCTCCCGCTTCCTGTGGTGGTGACTTACCCCCACCCCACCTCAGTGAGGTTCATGCAGCTCAAGAAGAATACTCTCTAGCCCAACAATTGACTATATCTTAAGTACAATAAGTCGATCTTTTACCAAGAAAAATGGGGCTGAAAGTCAAACCTTGTAAAATAATTCAGACGTTTTAGTGTTGTTCTGATTACATACAATTCCCACAAGAAGGGAAGTACCTTTAAAATAAGGACTATTCAATACTAGTACAGGATTTCCTCTTGTTGTTGATAATTTCCTCCTAACAGAAGACACGACGCGGTCCAAACCAAATTCAAAGGAGGTGGCCAGAGACAAGGCGGCATCTACATTCTGTGGAGAGCATTGTTCAATCTAATTGATGTTTTCCTTGTAAGGCAATAGAGTGAGTGGAACTATTTTTATCCAGAACAGAATAGGTTCCCCCAAAACTTATGAATCTCCCACCCCCAACTAGTTTTATATATAGTCAGGATCACAATGTGTACCTTTCCAAAGTCCATGTTTCCATGAAATAAGTTACTAACAATGGGCAAATTTAAATGCCAAATTCTATTCTCACTCAGCAGGCAATGCTTTATCAGCCACAGAGTTTAGAATTGTGGAAATTCTGGCTTAACCATGACAGTTTCAATGGATCCTATCTTCTCAGTAGGTATAGTGCTTTGAAAAGGGTCCTTAAGCTGCATGAAGTTCAATGCCTTCCTCTTTGCTACAACAACGACATATATATCTGCTAATCAGTTTAGGTTACCTACGGAGGCTGATGTTTTCAGCTGTATATAATCAAGTCTCTGAGCAGAGAATTAACCTGGCTCTTGTGTGTACAACAGCAATAAATCACTAAGCACGTTTTGGCAGAACATTTTTCCAATTTCCTCCCTTCAGTCAGAGAAGCACTATTCAACCTTCAAAATTTGGCCTGGCTTGTTAGAAGTAAACTAAGATTAGCCTTTTGTCCAATTACATAAACATACCTAATGAAGAAGGTGGTTCCAACTTTAAGTTGAATTAGATAAAGCCACGATTAAGGAATATTAACTGCCGAGAAGGAGGAAGGTGTCGTGAAATAGTAACAGGAAACCTGTAAGAGTCCGTCATCACCCATACTTTTTAGAATTTCAGTGTGAGAACCTCATAAAGTGGAAGAAAACCAGTCAGCATAGTCCAAAGCTGAGGACAAGCATTGAAGAAATGTTTTTGACTATCATATGTCCCAGTGTTTCCACTTCTGAGTTTCATCTGAAGAAATGCAAACACTATTTCAAAAAGACATATAACCCCAATGTTCATTGCAGCATTATTTACAATAGTCAAGCTATGAGACTAACCTAGGTGTCCATTGATAAAGAAGATAAGGACTATATATACAATTGAATATTACTCTGCTCTAAAAAAGAATGGAATCTTGCAATTTGCGACAGCATGGCTGGACCTAGAGGGTATTGTGCTGAGTGAAATAAGTCAGACAGAGACAGACAAATACCATCTGATCTCACTTATATGTGGAACCTAAAAGCCAAAATAGCCCTGGCTGGTGTTGCTCAGTGGATTAAGCACCGGCCTGCGAACCAGAGGGTCACTGATTTGATTCCCAGTCAGGGCACATGTCTGGGTTGCAGGTCAGGTCCCCAGCTGAAGGCACGTGAGAGACAACCACACATTGATGTTTCTCTCCCCCTCTTTTTCCCTCCCTTCCCCCCTGTCTAAAAATAAATAAATAAAATCTTTAAAATAAAAAAATAAAAGACTGTTTTCCATTTTAAAAAATTCAAAAAAACACAAAATAAATGAACAAACAAAACAGAAACAAACTTACGGCTATAAAGAACTTTTTGATTGTTTCCAGGTGGGAAAGTGGGGGGATGGGTGAAAAAGGGGAAGGGATTGATTGTACAAATTGCCAGATACAAAAACAGTCACAGGGATGTAAAGGACAGCATAGGATATATAGTAAATAATATTATAATAATTCTTTATGGTGCCAGGTAGGTACTAGACTTAACAGGATGATCACTTCATAAGTTATATAAATATCTCATCACTATGTTGTACACCTGAAAGTAATATATCGTATGTCAACATCAAATAAAAATTTTTAAGTTTTTTTACAAAGAAGTGTTTTAAATAAATAAATGAAGAATGAATATACCATTTAATTAATTTTCACAGTAATAGTATATATTTTTCAGGTCATATCAGCAATCTGATGGTTAAAATAAAATCACAGTAACAGCAACAAAAACACTATTTCTCTGGTTTCATCTGCTCCCACTACCACATATGTAAAAGGTAAGAAGGTGGGCTTGTAACTTAAACAGATCAGTTAGAAATGCTGCCCTGACACTCACCTAGCTGGGTAAGTTACTCACATTCTCTGACTCAATTTCCTCATCTGTAGAACAGCTATAATCAGAGGACCTGCTTTACTGTGCTGTGAACATTAAAAGAGCTAGGAGAACAGAGAGCTAAACCTGATGTGTGCCCATGCTAATTATGTGCGACTATAAACAACTGCATGATTATAATTAATATTTTTAAACTGTTGCCACTGTCAACATTATTATTGCAATGTTGTCTTCTGCTGGTTGTGGTGATCACTTTCAAGCCCAATTCTGCCTGGCAAGTTTCTTCAGTGGCCCAGACATGGTTAGAGTTCTTCCGGACTCAAGATGCCACTTTTCTCCTGTCCTGCTTAACAGTTGCTACCAAAGTTGTCCACGTCACCTCAAAGCTGCCAGGACTACAGGACCATCCTTCACGTCTTCCCTGAGTCCTTTCCAGGTGCTCTGTGTTCAAAAGATGGCCTCTCGAGGGCTGGGGCTAGTTCCATTCTTGATCAGGCTTGGACAGTGACATGTGGAAAAAATACCCTTCATCCCAAATCATGCTGGACTATGGTTCAATCTGGAGTCTCACTGTCATTACAGTCATTTTGGGGGAACATCTTTTTAATTTTCTGAATGTTCTTTGTTGCAGGACCTGACATGGGTTCTTGGGGACTGAGCTGTAAGAAAATCTGAGTGACAGACACTACCTCACATTCAGAACCACCCTTTGTCTGCCAAGGCAGGTTATCCTTGGTTTTCTCGGTTCCCTCTTTCCTTTGTTCTTCTGGAAAGTCACCTGAGTTCTTCCGTAACAGCCAGCACCCCCCAGAACAGCATGGAGCTGACTGTCTCCCTGGACAGACTCTGCCCGTGGACTGCCACACAGCCCTGCAGAGGTGAAGTACAATTCGTCAAGCCTTGAATTGTTGGCCAAAATATCATTAAATAGTATGTGATAAATACCGAAGAGCTAGCTGAGATCTCTCCTGAGGGTTGTAGCAAGTGAAAGGACCCATTATCAACATTACTACAGTTTTTCAAGGGGACCCCAACCCCAACTTACCGGGGTCCCCAAGCTCCAGCTGTCTCACCTCCTCACTCGCCAAACACACTTCTTGTCTAGGGCAGACTCCAGCCTCGGCCCACCCTGCACGTATGTCATTATTATCCCTGTGCCCCAAGAGCTCCGGGACTATACAGAAAAGGACTTTCAGTGGAAACCTTAATAAACCCCACTCAGGGTAGAGCCAGATTTTGGAACACCTGAGGCTTATACAATTTGGGGGCTACTTAAAGTGCACAAAATAATTTATTTTTACAGATTTTACAAAACATACACAACTAGGCAGACACATTGCCATGGTCCCACCCAGGCTTTGGAAGGGGCTCGTGTGAGTGGGGACCCTGAAGCTTCACCAGGAGCCCACTTCTGACTTTGCATGTGGTCCTGGCTGCCAAGAGAGCCGTGTGCCTTACAGACATGCAGTAAGGGCAGTACAAATACAGACAAACACTTGGGTGGCAGGTGACTGCTGTGAGGCTCCAGGTAGCCCTGTTACCCTCCGGAAAAAAGTACCTCTTGAAGTTCATTAACTCTGGTGCAGTGGGGAGGCTGACCACCATCACACCCAAAGGTAGTCTTTTGGGTCGTTTTCGCTTGACTTGGCCCGATATTCCTAGTTGTCTGGTGGACTGGGGCTTTTCTACTTTTTTTTTTCTTCATCATGAATTTCATTTCTTTGCTGTTCTATGGGCTGAAAAACAACTTTTTTATCTGTGGCACTGAACATCCCCGAAGCTCTCCCACCCAAGGGGAGGAGTGAGTATTGCTTTGTTTTGTTTTGTTTTGTTTTGTTCCTAAACTCTACAAATAATAGAAGAAATGATATTGTTTGTGGTTGGGTGCACCTGCTTCCCCAAACCAGGGTGAGCTGTTTTGTTTTCTATTCCTCTCCACCCCCCTCTCCTTTTATCTTGGCTGCTGGCTTTGTTGTTTGGTGGGAATGTAAGTGGCTCCTGCTTTCTTAGGGAACTTCCTCTCCCAGGCAATTCTAAGATTCTCCCCAGGGGCCCCCAGAGGCTGTATTGTTTTATTGCCCCCCACCCCACCCCCATTCCACATAAACCATATAAACATGCACCCAAATACACAAGATGTTTTTAAAGGAGCAAAAGAAATGTAGGCATGAGGTTTCCTGGGTATATGGTCCTATAAGACAGAGACAGACAGATTGAATGTGCTTTTACACTGACTTTCGCATGTTACCGAAAGAGCAAATGGGAGTTTGCATGATTTGCTATGTGCACTCTCTTTAGTCTTGAATACAACAAAGGTAGACACAATCATTTTTTTTCTTTGGCTACCTTTGCTTTTCTCCAAGTTACAAGAGGCTCCAGGCAATCAGCAACTCGACCCCACTCCTGGTGGCCCCTTCTTTCCCCAGGGCCAGTCTCAGCCCCTGGTTAGAAGTCACTGGACAGCACCCACCACAAAGCCCACCTTGAAACCACTGGTGCACAGTCCAGGGAGAAAGGCACATCGATTCCACTGTGCAGCCTGAGGGTACCAGGTATGCGGGCTTCGCTGGGGCTCCAGCTCCTAACAAAGGGCTCACCCATTGGACCTGCTCAATACATACCTGTAAAATGAAGGTTGAATGAGATGACTCAGACCAGCCACTTAGCTGCTCTGCCTCTGATTCTCTGCCAGGTTTCTCGAATTTTTCTAACTCTATTATGATGCTCTCTGGCAAAAATGGATTGGATTTACCTCAGAAAAACTGTACTCAACATCCTGCCATAAACCCGTTGCTGCTTCATGGTCAGAATCAAGGTCAAGGAGGAAGGTCCCCTTCCTGTCACAACCCTATTGTGTCTACCCTGAGTAAGGATATGGGTGTGAGAACCTGGTCTGTACTTTCAGAAGACCCTCCCTTTACACACTCCAACAATCATTTCTCTATTAGTCCTTTAGCCTCCCACATATCCCAGACCATTTAGCCTACACATTTTATTTGTATAGCTCTCCTGGAAACCGTGGGTGGGTGGAGTGTGCTCCTACACCTTCTATTCTCTCAGTTTCTCCAAATGCAGATGCTCTGCTCCCCAAGCCCACCTGAAAAGATTAAACAAAAATATGGCAAGATCAAAACTGCTGAGCCCCCTTAACTGGGGAGAATGGGGAGGTAAATTAAGAACTGAATGTCAGGAAAAGATAGTCACCAACAATACATTCAATAAGGGGTCAGTATCCAAAATATATGAGGACATATACAACTACAACTTACACACAAACAAATACAGTCTGATTAAAAAATAGGCGGAGGACCTGAATAGACTGTTCTTTAAAGAGGATGCACAAATAGCCAACAGACATATGAAAAGATGCTCAACATCATTAATCATCACAGAAATGCAAATTAAAACCACAATGAGATATTACCTCACACATGTCAGAATGCATATCATTAATAAATCAACACATAACAAGTGCTGGCGAGGATGAGGAGAGAAGGGAACCCTCATATACTGTTGATGGGAATACAGACTAGTACAGCCACAATGGAAAACATTATGGAGGTTCCTCAAAAAAATTGAAAGTAGACCTACCTTGTGACCCAGATATTCCACTTCTAGGTATTTATCTGAAGAAATACAAAACACTAATTTGAAAAGACCTATGCACCTCCATGCTTATTGCAGCATTATTTACAATAGGCAAGATATGGAAGCAGCCTAAATGCCCATCAATAAACAAGTGGATAAAGAAGATGTGGTACCTATATACAATGGGATACTATTTGGCCATAAAAAAGAATGAAATCTTACCATCTGCAACAACATGGATGGACTTAGAGTGTATTATGCTAACTGAAATAAGTTGGGCAGAGAAAGACAGATTCCATATGATTTCCCAAGCAAAATAAATGAACAAACAAAACAGAAACAGACTGATAGATACAGAAAACAACCTGATGGCTGCAAAATGGGAGGGGAGTTGAAGGGCTGGGGTAAAAAGGGAAAGTGATAAAAAAGGAAAAAGAACTAAATGTCTTCAGGGAAAATAGGTCTTTAGTGAGAATAGAAAATAGGGGACAAATATCCCTCTATCCCCACTAAGCATTTGCAAAAAGGGAAATAGGCTTCAGGAAGCATGTTTGAGTTAGATTTTTTAAAACGTAATTTTACAGTAGTGAAGAGAAAATGCTGAAGTGAAACATGAAATGACCTTACCTAGTAGTTTTTAAAATAAAAGATTGGGTGTGGGGTAGGGGATGGAGACATACCTGTTTGTATCTGTTTTGCTCTCCTTCTTCAAGGTAACAAGAGGGGTGGGTTGCATTCACGAATTCACTCAACAGGTAAGTACTGATGCCTCCTATACATCAGTCTCAGGTGCTGTTTAGGTGAGAGAACTGTAGCAGTGAACAAACTAGGACAGACAGACAGACAGTAAGCAGATAATTGATGACATATTTCTCAGATGATGCTAAATACTACAAGAGAAAAAAATGGGGGCGGGGGGAGGGAGTAACCAGAGGGGTGGGAGGTGAGAGTGGGTGACTCTTTAAATAGGCTTGTCAGGAAAGACCACATGGGAAAAGTGACTTTTGAGCAGAGCGCCTAGATCACAGATTGCAACAGATTAGCAGACAGCTGAGAACATTACAGGTGGAGGAAAAGCCTGCAGGTGAGAGCATACTTGGCATGTTCCAGCAATAGCAAAGAGTAAGGAAGCGATAAGAAATGAAGTCAAAGAGGGTGCTTAACAGCTCAGATACGTCATTCCTTAACTTTACGATTAAATTCTGCATTTAGGGAGCATTCCTACACACCAGAAACAAAACATGCCCCCGGGGAGATTGTTTTTGTAGCTATAGAAAATTTTCAGTAATCAACTCTCTCAGGGATAACAGCCAATCTCTTTCTGACTAGTGTGATATTTTTCAGTCTCTTCTGTTAAATCAAGCCATAGACCACCTAACAACTACATGTGAATGATTAAGTTTTCAAACGTAGGCACTGTCTTTTAACTTGAGTATATGTCAAAACACAACACAAAGTAGCAGTCAATGAAAAATAGTAACATAAGAGTAAATATGGTGAGACATTTTAACACATAGCTCTAAAGAAGCATGATATCACAGCCTATTCACACAAAATCTGAAGACTACTCTGTCCCGGACCCATCTTTCAAGGACAGCGGTTTACCTCGTTCTCCGTTCTCTGGGACTTGACCTGGGGAACCAGCTGTCTGCAAAAGCCTGGTGATACTTGCAGACAGAGCAAAAGAAAGGCCCAGGGTTCTGTTTCATTCCTTCTTTCTCCCTCTCTCTACCCGCACCCAGAGCAGAACATCCACATCAAGGCCTGCATTATATTTCAAGTTGAGGTTCAAATAGCTTGCTCTTTGCAGGGACTCCACACTTCCTGAAACAGGGGGAACCTTTTAGAAATTCAGTTTGCTGAGTCACCAGCCAGCTGCACACTCACTCTTTCATTTAAAGCCATCAGGCTGAGACCCCAACTCCTGTGTGGTAAGGGGAACACCAGGACCACAGGGAGAGCACCTTCAGAGGAAATTCCTGCGATGCGTCCAGACTTGGAACAAAAAGGAGCATTTTTGCTTCAGTGTCCTGAAGGAAACATGGTCACTCAGAAGTAATTACAAAAACTTCTGCCTTTATCTTTACAGGGTACTCTGCACAATACCTTCCACAGCTGCCTAATTACTGCCTGGTTTATTTTATTTGAACTGAGTTTTCATCCATTAAGCATATTCATAAGCATGACAAAGATACTAGAAAATTCTCGCCCGCCCTCAGGGGGCCGTTGGGGTGACAGCCCTAGGAGCCGAGCAATGGCTGCTGACCAGCCCTCTGTCTCACTGGTAGACAGGTTTTGGTGAATTAGTTACCAACCAATACGAATTGGACAGTTCCACATAAAAATCTAAAATTGGAGATGCTCTTGAAAACTTGAGAGATCTGGCAACAATGAAACAAAATTCCTACATAGAACTAATTGGTCTTTAGACAGAAGGTGCTGGAAGACATGCTCCCTGGGTCAGCACCCACCAGCACCGCCGCCCCCCCAGTCTCCCCATTAGTGCCTGTCCTTGCGAGGGTGGACCCGGACCCTGGTGTAGTCCAGCCACTTGATCCCACAGATGAGGAAATTGCGTGTGGAGAATTTTGAATGACTTCCCCAAGGTCACTCAATTAGGTAAAAGCTGAGCAGGAACCAGAATCCAGGTCCTCTTTCCAAGACACCTCCAGTTCCTGGAGCTTTGGCTGTGAAATAAATTGGGTCTCAGATGATACCAGCTCTGAAGTTCTATTAATTATAAATCATCACTGGAAACTAATGAAGGCATCAAAGCTGTGATACTGGTTTTAGACCAGGAGCCTGGGGGAAGTATAACATGGACATACAACATTTCCTGAGGGTTTTTAAATATAAGTAATCTATATTTAAAATGTCATGATTTTAGTAACACCAGGGCAAAGCAAGCCTAAATCAAAATCACATCCTAATTATAGTGAATAAACTGGAAATGGTATTTCTGGCCTTTTCTCAGAATTTTTTAGTGTAAGAATTCTGCTCATCATTACATTATTTCATGATAACACATACAGTGAAAATAAATGGGTAATTATTGAGGCCTTTCAAAATTCTTCATGACCAGGGATATTCTTTTCCTCATAAGATTCATTTACAGGCCATCTAAAACATGTTAGTTTACGCAGGCAGAAGTAGTATAAATGTAAGTATAATATAAAAGTATGCTGGCACTAATGACCCTGACATTAATTTTTTTTCTCGCTGCATCAATTTAGAAGAGAAATGAGAGATTTCCTACATTCATTTTTCTACGTATCACTGGCTAATAATTCCATCCTATTTCCCCAGAAGCTCCAACTCCACCTGCACCATTTCTACAAAACTGTCACTTTGAAAGCATTTAAAAAGAAACCAAGATATAATCTATAATATTATAATACCTATATACAGTGCCAGGGGGTACTGGAGCTATCGGGGGGAACACTTTGTAAAGTATGATTGTCTAACCACTATGCTATACACCTGAAACCAATACAAAATAATATTGAATGTAAACTGTAATTGAAAAAAGTTTTTTAAAAAAACCAAAATATTTCTTTGGAAAACTGTGTAATCTTGAAAACGACCCTCCACACCCTCTTTAGAAAAAAAAAGTACTAACTAGATGATGATATAGAGATCATTGATGTGACAAGTGAAATATGTCAAAATGCTTTACTCTTTTCTTACCACATTAGCAGCCATTTAAACCTGGATACCTGTAAGATTATCTAAGACAGTCTCAGCACAATGCTGTTTGGTAAAGCTGTAATGTCATTTGAAATTGCAGTTACTAAAATTAAACTGGCACTTGGCAGAAATTACCATAACACTTTGCATCACACTCTGAGAGACAGAAAGAATGTCTGCGTGGCTCAGGCAGCCCTCAGAGCAGAGCTGTGCATCACAAGAGGGACTGCACAGAGAAAGGTCAAGTGGGAGCAAACCTTTGAAACCCACAATCACAAAAATATTGCAGTCTCCAGTCCCTTCATGGGGACCCAGAAGTCACTGCTGAAGGTCAAAGTCCAATCTTCTCTGCCTTCCTGTCTCGTTTTTTGTTTTGTTTTGTTTTGTTTTGTTTTGTTTTTTTAATCGGAGAGAGGAGGTGCTCAGTAGCTGGGCAAAAAAAAAAGGAAGGCTCTTCTTTGTCATCTGCCAGAGTGGGTTTTCTCCCTCACCTCCCCACCACTTTCAGGATCTAGGCAAACACCCTCTGAACTAGGATGGGACATTCCTTAATTGCAGGAGGAAGACTTTTAGGGCAATGGAAAGGCATCCCTCTGCCTGGGAAGCATTTTGTTCTAACCTGAAGCATATGTCAGCTTCCTCACTACACAGCTCAGGAGTCAAGTGCAGTTAAAGAGTTAAAGTCCTCAGCAATGAGACTGGGAGAGACTCCTGGAGCTGCGCAGGTGCTGAATCACTGCCTGCCATTGTTCATCATGCCACAGATTCCCAGGTTTGAGAGAGAGCAGCGTTTGCCTTTTCTTATTTTGCCATTTTAAGAAAAAAGAATGAAGTAAGTTTTCTGCTCTCTCAGCATGGAACTGAGCATACAGGAGATGCTCCTAGTCAGTATTTCTGGATGACAAACACAGTTTTATAAGATCTCACCCGAGTTCCTTCCCACCCTGCAAATCCAGCCTGATATTGAGGTGTCTAGTCCACAGATGGCCAGTTTAGAACCAGATAACCGGACATAATAGCTAAAGGGCTAAGACCCCTTGTGGGACTCTGGCCAAAGCTCTGTCCTGTCATGATGTCATCTTACTGCATAGCACAGATTCGCACAGTTCAGAATTTCACAAATAATGAAATTGTTAAATTGATGATACAAAATGAAAACAAGAGAAAAGTTATCGTTTCTTAGCCACAGGCGGGGGAGGGGGAAGGAAGGTATGCAAGACATACAGCAGAATTGTTTGTTTCTTCTTTTTTATTTAGTCACAACACATCAGTACAACAGAGGTCAAACCTAGCTCAGTGGAGGGCATTTAAGCTATGCCTGCTAAACGAATAAACCTGGAAAATGATGTTCTTATAGCTTGACTCAAATGAAATAAACCAAAAAGAAGGCAGCAAAGCCCTCTTAAATATCTCAACAGTCACATCTCCATGCACCAAAAAAGGAAACACATAAAAATTTCCATTGACAAAATATATGGCCATTCTGAGAAGTAGGTTATGCCTTTAACAGGTTCCACTGGACTATCTGACTGACCAGCTGACCACCCAGTTCACTTATCTGTATTAACATTTGTGAGTTTGAGATCTGTAAGATTACAAATACATTGCACTGTTTAGGGCTGGTAAATGCAGGCATAGTCTATGCAATTATCTTCAGTCTCCTCCCAGCCAACTGCAAAAGAGCCTGAACTATAAGTGGCTTCCTCCTAACTAAGCCACAAGTATGAATCTGGTCCGGGCAGACAGCAGTTGGTCATATGAACTCAGGGCTCCTGATGATTTGTTTGTACATTCACCTTTCCTGCTGTAGGATGCAGAGAATTAACTAGTCTCCTGTCTTGGATAAAGCTGATCATCTGATTTGTCAACGCTGTGTTCAGAAATATAAAATTCAATATCCCCCCAAGAATATTATTTATACAACACCTTAATTGTCAAAATATTAACAAATAGTGTCATGTTAACATTGAGCATAGTAGCGTGGAATATTAATCCTAAGAATAGAATGTAACTATACAGAGAAAAACAGCCCCAAAATACTAAATATTAGAATTCCCCAAACTTTGAGGCAAAAATGGAATCATTCTTAGATGGATAGGATCACCAACTTGTTCATTTATACTATTTCCGTTTAATTTTTGGAACAAAATTTAACAACTAGTTTTTAAAAACTGTTAATACATATTAATTGTTTTAAAAAACCATTTAAAAAGAAAAACCAACAAACCTTTAGTTTTTCAACAAATTTTATCTGAAATTGTACCTTTTTCCTCTTTATGTTACTGGCGACTTTAAGGTGATGTTGGCAACAGCCCAGCTCAGCTGGGCTTTTAAGTTGTCCCCTCCCTCATTCTACAGCATCAGTTCTTTAAAAAGCTCCAATCTCTGTCCCCCATGGTCTATACGGCTTGCCAAGGTTTGCTGCCTGCGTGGGTGCCGAAGGGCTCAGTGCATTGGGAGAGAGTAAGTGGAAGGAGCCGAAAGAGAAGGGGAAGGTGGACAGGGAGGCCACGGAGGAGAGCAGGGGCGGCGACAGTTTGGAGGAGGAGGTGACCACGGGGAGTACTGGTCCAAGGCCACTGCTAGGGGGCGCGCGCAGAGCAGGCGCCTCGGGATGTGCAGCAGCCAAACGGCCCTGGTGGTGCGGGTCCGTAGGCGAGGCCGCCGAGCCGGTGTTCCCGTGGCCATTCTGGGGCAGCAGCAGCGGATGCGCCACGTGCGGGGGATGTCCGAAGGCGCTCCCCCAGGGAAGGTGTCCGAGGCCCGCGTGCGCTCCGCTCGCCGCTTCCCGCTGAGAGGCGTAGTTGTTAAGATGCGAGACCAGTCGGACTCGAAGCGGGTCGGAAGCATCGAGTCCTTCGATGATGCTCAGGTAGCGGGCCACTTCTGCCAGGCATTCCCGGAACCCCAAACTCCGATAGTCCATGGCCAGGGCGTGGGCGTCAAAGTAGCCTGGGGCAGAGAACAAAAGAAAAACCTCTAGGGTCTGCTCACTGCCCTCCTTTCTTCAATACCAGAGGAAGCCCTTCCCGGCAAAGACCTACGTCCTGCAAAGACGGCAGTCACAGGCTCTTCTGAAAGTCCAAATATTTTCGAGTCGACCAAAATCTTTGCATTCGACATGAGACGTATGAGTTCACTAATGCAAGTTCAAAGCCCAATTAGAAGCTGCTGAGCAGAAATTAGAATTGTACTGTACTGGCAGATGAAACTATGTTCATTCCTTTAATGTTTTCCCTCAACAACAACAAAAAATACATCAAGGGCAGGGAAACCACAGAGCAGCGAAATTCATTAGACACACAGATGTAAGTTATCATCATGGAGCTTTTAAGCCCTTGGTCGCGAGGAAAGCATTTCTCGGCTGGAGACAGACACACAGACCCTGGTCCCCCACCTTTGGCTAGGTTTTCTCTGCTTAACCACAACAGGTTTCTTTCCTCAAGTTATGTGGAAGCTCATAAAAAAATATAAATAAATAAATAAAAACCCTGTATATAAAATTAAGACCATACATATTTTTTAAAAAAAAGGTTTCTTCTCAAAATGGCAATACACAAATGTGGTGAGAGCTCTCTGATCTTAATCAGTGTTGTCACAATTTTAGGGCACCTTACCCACAACAGGTATTTTACAAAAGAGCGTGCATTTATTCAATGTGTAGCGGGTTGGGGGGATGAATTCACACAAGAAAAATCTCTGCATTTCAAAATGCACAGACAGGCAACTCCACACAGGATGCACAGGTTCCTTCCTACCTCCCAAAGCATCCAATAAAAATAAGACAGCGACTGTGCAGGGGCTCGCTCTGCCCCAACACTCAGGGCCCGGGCAGGAGACCAGTGACATGTACCTTTCCCTCCTGCAGTGTGCAGCATTTTCAGGTGATCCACGGTCATCTGCAGGATTTCGGCTTTTTCTAACTTAGCAGATCCCTGGAGGAGAAAACCGAAAAAGACTGATTTGGCACCAGGTGCCCTTAGGAACAGTTTAAAATATATACAAATATTTGTGCTTTGTACTTCCTAAAAGAACAGACTAAGGCAAAACAAGTTGTCTTCACAAAATGTGTTGGAATTTGTATGAATTCTTCTCCTGCACAAGCAACACGGTTATTTTCCAAGACATGGATAGGGTTCGGATGAATGAGGGGGAAGGAGTCAGAAGGTGGGGGTGGCAACACTGGGAGCTCTACCTACTTTACCATTACCTGCTTCTCAAAAGCACTGGGTACCAGCCTCCTCAGCTCAGACAAACTGTTATTGATCCGGTCTCGTCGGCGCTTTTCAATGATCTGCAGAAAGCAGGCAAAACAAAGGACATTTCCATTACAGCTGTAAATCCCAAAGTGAAGAAAGGTGGTTCTTTCCGTTAATTTTTTTTTTTTTTTTTTAAGAACACTGTAAAAAGACTCACGCCTCTCCGTCTTTTCCTGGCCAAGATCTGTGAAGACGTAGTTGGGGACATGGAACCTAGGGTCGAACTCAAGTTTCTAAATGGGAAAAACAGAGCAGGAATCGCCGTTAGAGCAGAATAGGTGATCTGAGGGGTCGCACCCACGCTTCCCGCACTCAGATTGTTTTGGCAACTTGGGCCTGAAAGCGTCGGGGGTCGCCCTGGGCTGCGGCGCTCCCGGGAAGCGCAGAGGTCAGCGCAGGGCACCGGCGCACTCGGCCCTCGCCCGCTGTCATTGCGTCCAGCCCGCGCTCGCCTCCCGCTCCGGCTCCGCTCTGCAGCCGCCAACTCACCCATTCTCATCCGCACTCTCCTTTTCCACTTCGATGGTCTCGTCCAGCTCACTGTCGGAGGAGCTGTAATCGGGGTGGGCTCGCTTCATGCCGGCGGCGAGGGAGCTCCGGGAAGAGTGGACGCAGAGGGCAGGGAGGAGATAACAGCAGCGGCGATTCTTCGCGCTCCGCTGCTCGCCTTCCGCACACACTGATCCCGCTCACGCTCTACCTCCAGTTAAAACTCAACCATCCCTTTCCCACGCTGCGCCCCCTTCCCAGGGCCCTAGGGAAAGAAGGAGAAAGCAGAGGGCGGGGGGCGGAACAGTAGCGCCTGGGCCACAGCCTCCCGTCCGCCAATCTGATTTCTCACTCCGCTGATTGACAGACGCTCAGGGGAGGGGCGCGGGCAAGGCTGAGGGCCAGGGCTAACCCCACGCCCGCCCCCTGCGCCAGCCCCTGCCCTGCGGCGGTGTGTCGGCTCCGCTGGGGCTCCGCAGGCCGCCGCTTGGGGGAAGGACGGGAGGCGGGCGGGGGAGGCCGGGACACCAGCGCGCCGGCGGCCACGGTCCCGCCCCGCCCCGCGCGCCCCGATTGGCCTGGCCATGCGCCAGGGCCGCGCCTGCAGCGCCGCCGGTGAGCCGCACGCGCCGCGGGCCGTGGGAAAGTGCCGGCGCCACAGCCGCCAGCCAATCGGGCGGCTGACGGCGGCGACGGCGGCCGCGCTGGCGGCGGCGGCGGCGGCGCTGGGCGTCCGCATGAATGGAGAAGAATGGGCGGGCGGGGTGGCGAGGCCGCGGGGCCGCTCGAGGGCGCGGCGGCGGGGGCTGGGCGGTTGGGCCCCCCGTGTGAACCTGTAATCGGAGTCCGGGCGCCAGGCGGCCTCGGAAGGCGCACCGCTGCGTCGCGGTAAAACCTGGCTGCGGGATCACGTCCCCCGCGGCGGGAGGTGGGCGCACTCTGACCAGGCCGGGGCTGGTGCATCTGGCCGGCCGGTCAGCCGGCCGCTCGCGGAGGGTACAGGCGCCCTCCACAGTAGCCAGCAGCCCCGAGGCCGAGAGCTTGGCGTGGCAGGACGTGTTGTCGGCGAATGTTCTTTTTGGGTTCTGGGGCCTCATCCCAGTTGCAGCCGGCCTCGCTTCGACCGGGGCTTCCCAGCCTGCAGGACGGCATGAATTGGCCTGTGCGTCCAGTTTCCAGGGTAGTGGAGCCCTTGTTTTCTCAGCTGACTGGGGGTGGGAGCGGGGGAGGCCTCTGGGGATATTCATTATGATTTTTTTGTTTTGTTTTATTTTTTTCTGGCGTTGGCAGTGAGTTCCCCTCAGAGGGCGACAGGGTGGCGGGCCGCGCATTGCGTCTAAGGTCGTTCTCTCTGCGTAACTGCACGTCTCCGACCCAGAGACACGCACGTGCACCCACACACATCCGGCCTCGGTGGTGGCCTGTCGAGCACCAAGTGCTAGTTCAAGTCCCCAAGAAGACAGATTTTTTTTTTTTTTTTTTTTTTTTTAAAGACAGTTGTAGGTTTCGGACTGAGTCCTGATTCGAGGATTTGGAGAAGCAGTCAGGATGACTGATGTGAATTTGGAAATCCAGGCTTCTTTATCCCTTACAGCAGAGCAGAGAAATGTTTTCCTTTGAGTTGAGGGCTGTTGTGGCTGCTGACCTTGCAAGCTGTCAAGTGGGAAGGCTTGATATTGTTGAGGATGATACAAAAGTTCTCACCTCCGCAAGTAGCTTCTCCGTTTCCATCGCTCCTTAATTTTTGATCTCAATGCCATCCTAACGCGTTTTGGACGCCGGATGCTGAGTACCCTAAGCCTCATACCTATGTTCGTTTATTTTTCTCAGCCCCTCACCCCTGCACACGTTAGGCCACCTCCTGGCTCTCACTGAACCTCATTCCACTTCACCTTCACCTCCAGCTCTTCAGCCCTTCCTCTGCTCCCCTGTCTAGACTCCCCTTTCTAGACTCCCCTCCACCTGCCACCTGTGATTTGTTCCTACCTGCACACCAGACACCCTGGCTCCCTGATACTCCAGTTTGTGCCACTTGTCAGTTGTCCACCCTACCTCAGTCTTGCTGTCTGCGTTCCTTGCTGCTCACAGGTAAACAGCTCTCTAGGGGTTGCTATCATCATAGAACTTGAAGTTCAGCCACTCATGCTCATTTCCAACAGTCTTCTGGCAAGCGTATAACTGTCACCTGCCTCTTCCCTCCTCAGACCTGATGGAACCATCCATGCATTTCCATCAGCTTTTCAGAAGTTCCTCTGACATTCAATTTCTTGCACAAAGTGACAGGCTATCCTGCCCCAGAAACCAATGTGTCCACTACCCCTGTGAGTTTCTGTAAATGTTTCAAGCCTCTGGATTTGAAGTGAATCAGACTTTCCTGCTCTGGCCCATTTCTGCTGCCTTGCACAGACAAGGACAAGTCCAGATGGGTGGGTGGGTCAAGGGAAAAACAAAGTGAAGTTAAGGATTTCTGACTCCACACTTGTGCCTAAACAAAATAGTTCTCCTACATTCAATATCACTTTTCTATGAAAAATGAGGTCTACATTAAAATTTTCCATTTCTCCTGCCTCTCTGACTCTTACTCATCCATCCAACAAATTACAATGTCACAGATTAAATAATATCAACTATGGAAAGCATTTACAAGGTGCTTGACTGTTAGTAAATACTTTATATGCAGCAGCTGTTATTATTAGCTATTAATACACCTGATTTACCAGTGAGTAGATAAACTGAGTCTAGGTTTTCTTCTGACACTCTGTTGCATATCTAATGAAGTTCAAAGGATGACAAAATCATTATCTAGTAATTTGATGTGTTAAAAACAGTCTCTAGAAAGTAATGCCCTTTTAATATGTTGAGAAAGAAGCTGTGCTTCTTGTTAGATGCACTAGATTATTTTGATTAGAGCTAGAATATAAACATCTGCTATTCGTTATTAATGAAAGTTGTGCTTTTTAAGTTTTTTATTAGGGACCATCCCCTGAGCAAGGTGTGCTGTAAATATGTGTATAAATAAGTAGCATACTTAGAGTTCAGAAATGACACTCTTATGGGAACACACCAAGTCAGAAGCCACGAGATAGAATCACCCAAAACTGTCAGAATTTTGAATAAGTGCCAGTTTTCTTCTGTTCTCATGCTTACTGCTTTCTCTAGACACTCGAGTGCCAGGTTGCCTTGTGGCCTGTCATGCCATGCCATGCAGAAGTGCCCTGCCACACCCACACTCATAATGGAAGTCAGATGGGAGACACTTGGACGTTCACCCTGAGTGAAGGAACTGTTCAATTGGAAACAGGCTGCAGTGTGGGGTGGTAGGAGACGAGGATCCAGGTCTCCTGCTTGGCTTTGTTACCCTTCCCTACCTGTGTCACTAGAGCCTGTGACCTCTCTTCTCTGAGCCTCAGTTCCCTCTTCTGTAAACTAAGAATAATCCCTCAGCATTTGTTTTATTTTTTGGAAAGGTGAAATTGACAAAGCATTTTGTGAAATACCACACAAATGTTATGCCCGATGCTTATGGGTTACAGTGATGATGGTGGTAATACCATGGGTGCTTCATCCTGAGCTTGGCTGGGCCACCTAAGGGACTGCTTCTGTAGGTTTTCTTGCTCCTGCCAGTAACTTCCTTCAAGATGGGCCAAAGGATATTTAAAATGCCAAAGTGCATTTCACAGAACATTACTCTCTCAAGATTCTCTGTAGACAAAAGTAACTTTTTAAATACACTGGGGAAACTATTGGAGATCTCAGAGCATACAAGACCATAAATTGCTGAAAAGTAACATTCTGTAGAGGTGTCATTGTGCAACCCACACCCCACCCCTGCATACAAACTTACCACCAAAGAATGTTCTCAGGTGAAGGGAAATGCATCAGGGGAAGAGGGGGTGGGGGGTTGGCAAGGCAGCAGTTTTAAAGAGGGCCTGGTGGTGATGACCTTGGTCCTGAACATCAATGAGGCACTGCCCAGGTAGTGTTGAACTTAGGGAGGGACCAAGGTCCCACAGACAGGGAGAAAGAGTTTGGAGTCACTGCAATCTGAGCCTTAATATGACCTTGTTTGCATGCAAAGGCTAGTGGGACCAGGCAATGTTCCAGTTACAAGATGAAGAAAGAAGTGAAAGGTGTTTGGATATCATTCCTGCTATGGACTGAATTGTTCCTTTAAAATTCATATGTTGAAGCCCTAAGCCCTGGTGTAATGGTATTTGAAAATGGGGCCTTTATGTTTAGAAGAGAGTGGGGCTCTCATGGTGGGATTAGTGTTCTTATAAGAAGACATGCCAGAGAGATTGTGCTCCCTCTGCCAGATGAGGACACAGTGAAAGGGAAGCCTTCTGAAAGCCAGGAAGAAAGCCCTCACCACGCCCTAACCATGCTGGGATCCTGATCTCAGTCTTCCAGCCTCAGAACTGTGAAAAAATAAATCTGTGTGTTTAAGTACCCAGTCTATGGTATTTGGTTAAGTTCCTGTTTCAAAACTTATAGAATGTTAATGTATTTTTTGTAAGTAGGCATTTCTCTTATAGAGATGTTCTATTTCACAACTTTTAAAATAGATTTTACTTGTCGGTAATTGAAAGAACTAAACAAAAGATTTTTTTCCCCTTTAAAAGGCCCCATTTTGACAGCATCAAAGATATGTTTCTGTTTTTCAATAACTTTTTCAAATCCCTTATCAATTATAAGTTAATGAAGTAGGACAAGTTTCTTTCCCAATAAATGGCAGAGGGCCTGGTGTTTCTACCTAGTATCATGATTTAACAGGAGTGTAGGGTTATAGGCCAGAATCTTCCTACTGTCCCTCTCCTCTTTGAGCTGCTCCTCAAATGACAATGAGATAAAGAGGCAGTTGATCTCTGCGGAAGGCTCCCACTGCAAAACCAGCTCTCTGGCCCTCTCACTGGCCATGAGAAGTGAACCCAGGACTCTTCCCCCACCCACCTGTCACACTCAGTCCCTAGAATTCACTTTGCTAAGTTCTTCTTCCAGTCTTGCAACTGTGACCATCCCTCTACAAGTAACTTCCTAAGTACCTGGCAGATTGCTTGCCCTCTCTCTGGAGCACACAAGATCTCAGATCTTAATAGAAGTGTTTAAAAAAAGAAGTTTCGTGAACAATTATTTGAATTTTATCATTGTGGACTTAGATCCCCTTAAACTCACACATGCATACACACATAGAGATTTCGCGCCTCAGTTAGGCATGAGCTGTCCACACAAGATACGATATTATAGACTGTAAATATTCTTCCTTCTTGAACTGTTGAACACTTTCAGGCCCACGGTACTAAACTGTGTGGACAAGAAGACTGAACAAGAGCACATCACAGTGTCCCCTGGGTCAGCATTTTCTCTCTGATTCTCCTTTGTAACAAGACTGACAGGTGAGGAACCCCCAAGGCCCCATGGTGTTCTCTAGGAGGACTCTTCATATAGTTTCCTCCATGTGTTTACTGGAACCTGGTTGCTGGGACCCACTTCTTAAGCGCAAGCCAGAGAGAATGTGTTAATAGATGGTGAATAAAGAAAGAATTGTACAGGATTAGAGGCTTCAATGCAATGGGTCAAAGGCACCTTACTGCTGTTATTCCCTCTATCTGTATTTGTGGCATTTGTGGAGTTGGGAGAGGGAACAGGAGAGGGTGTGGTGGGCTGTGCCATAGTGGGAAGAAGAGGGACTTTAGGATAAGGACATGGGGCAGGAGAGGGATGGTCTATTGAAAAATGATGACCATGTCATGATGACAAAGAAAACATAACAGGATAAGACAACCCAGTTAGATTCAGAATAGAATGGGGAGATTATGAATCCCCATCACTCACAGTTGAGGGGATACAAAAAGAATACATATGCAGGAGAAAGAAGTCCTAGAGTTAGCTGGGCTTCTGCTAGGAATGAACCTAGATTAAAGCTACGGTTTCAGGAAGGGAACAAAAAAGGGGAAGGAATTCTGAAAGAACATTGAGTGATACTTGGCATGTCATTAGATGGAGATAATGCTGCCCAACCGGGTAGTGTGTCAAGGATCACTCCCAGACTGCTTGCTCCAAAACAGTGGTTCTCAGCTCCTAGCACCCATCAGAGTTACCTGGAGGGCAAGGTGATGCCTCTGCTGCTGGTCCAAGGACCACATATTGAGAACCACTGTTCTGGAATACCATTTGTCTTTGTTAATAGAGAAACTTGGTCTAATAAGAGGACAGTTGAGAAGACAGGGTGCAAGACTTCAAGTCTATCAAAAGATCATGCTGAGATACACAACATTCAGCTCTGTATCTTTGAAGTCAGCTAAGATCTTTCAAATGATAAGAACTTTGTACTTTTCTAATTAATTCAGGATATATGTTAAATTCCTAAATTGAGCTATTTGTATTTTGGGATGGTTTTGTTGGTGGTGGTAATGGTTTTGGTGTTTGTGTTAAGAATGTCACTGCCTACTTGAGAAACCATGGACTCTCAAAATAGGTTTCCCATGGGAAGGACTCTATGGAGAAGAAAGGAAGCCATTGTTTCCTCTGTGTCAAATGAAACGTGCAGGCCTCTGAACCCCAAATAGATGAGCAAATGAAAGATAAAAGCAAAAAGGAGACCATCCTTCAAATCTATAAAGGCAAAATAATTAAAAACTAGGTGAACATTACAGTGGTAATAATAGACGTTAATAATATGTATTAATTATATACATATATGTATCAACTGTGTTCCTCCAGGGCCTACCCCATTGTTTTGTATTGAACTGTGATATACGCTATATATATTCTAACTTCAGACCCTAGACCATGCCGCTCACACCAGTGGTTCTCAGACTTCAGCAAGCATCAGAATCACATGAAGTATTTCAGGAAATACAGGTTCTTGGGCCCCACCTAAAAAGTGTCTGATTTAGTAAATCTAGAGTGGGCTCAAAAATCTATATTTCAGCCCTGGCTAGTGTTGCTCAGTTGATTGGAGCATCATCCCATAACTGAAAGTTTGCAGGTTCGATTTCCGGTCAGGGCACGTACATCAGTTGTGGTTCAATTCCCATTCTGAGTGCCTATGATCCCAGGCCTGGTCATGTTCTGGGGTTAACAAATTGATGCTTCTCTCTCACATCAGTGTTTCTCCCCCACCCCCCACCGCCTTCCTCTCTCTCTGGAAGCAATGAAAAAAATATCCTCCAGTGAGCGGTGACGATTAAAAAAAAAAAAGTATTTCAAACAAATTCCCAGGAAAGACTGGTGCTTGCTCAGGGCCATACTTTAGGAATTGCTGATTTATATCTCCAGTTCACAACTTGACCACATATTAGAATAATTTGAGGAGTTCTTTTAAAATCCCAATTCTTATCACATACCTCAAAACAAATTCAGAATATCTGGGACTGGAACCCGGATATCAGTAGGTTTTAGAAGTTCTTAGTGAGTCCACTGTGGAGCCAAAGTGGAGAATTTCTAACTAGATCATTAGTTGTCACATCAGAATCACCCGGAGGACTTAGTAAAACAGACTGCTGGCTGTTTCTGGAGTTCTTGATTCAATAAGTCTGGTTGGGCCTGAGAACATGTATTTCAATCATTTTCCCAGGTGATGTTGCTGTTGGACCCTGAACCACACTCTAAGAAACATCAGTTGGACCAAATTGAATCTGAACGTGCAGTCTATACTGAAGTTAATCTCCCCCATCTCTCAAAATACTAAAATAAACTGAGCATTGATGTGTAATTTGTCTGGGATGGTGTGTGGCATAAGTATGCTTTTCAAACTCCCCAGGTGATTCTAATGTTCAGCCAAGACTGAGAATCACTGCCACACCAGCAAAGGTGAGGATGTAATAAATGCCTCACCTGTAACGTTTGTTGCTCACCTTGTTGAATACGACCTCTTCCAAGTATAATATATGCCTGCTTTAATCGTTATATGCAATACATATCTTTGCTTAACAAAAATACTACACTGAAATAAATGGAAGTTCCTTACAGTCCTTTCTGATTTTGAGAAATAACTAGTTTAAGCTAGGAGGGGACCCCCTCCCTTTTGTTGCCATAAATACAATTTACTGCCTGAAAAAAATTTTTTTGACTGTGACATCATAACCCACCACTTTAGTGATCTGAAGCTAGTCATATAAACAGAAATATTATAACTGTTATTATAAAAGCAATTTTCTATAAATGAAAATCTATGCTTATATCTAAATAAACTTGAAACCTGATCAAACACCCTGGCTCCAGGAAAACTACTATGGGTTTGAACAACCCAAACCAGAGTAACGGTTTACTGCCAGCTGAAGTTTTGAATATACAAGGTCATTTTTAATCACATAGTATGAGAATAAATTCTCTATTACAGACAGTAGAAGCTGAGATTGGGGATGGTGTTGGGTCTGGAAGGGGCTAGTTGCAGATAGAGTCAGCTCCTAACAGGAGCTTTCCTGGCCAGCTCTGTGATATCAAATACACTTTTGTAAACAATTATTTTACACATCAGCTTCCACTGGAAATTCATGGAATTAGTTTTTAGCAACTAATTTAGTAAGTAACCATTCATGGGCCTTCTAGAATATCCTATGCCAGTTCCAGTTCTTACACCGAGAAAGGCTTCAGAAGTGCTTCAGAAATTTAGCACTGGAAAAGCTGAGAAACCATTTCATGCCCATTAGAGTTACTATGACAAAAAAAGACAAACCATAACAAGTATTGGCGAGGAGCTGCAGAAACTGAAGACCAAATGCATTACTGGTTGGGAATTTATGACCAATTTGGAAGCAATTTTTCAGTTTCCTTAAAAGTTAAACAAAAATCAAGCACACAATGAGCAGTTCTGCTCCTAGGTATTTACTGAAGAGAAGTGAAAACATTTCACACAAAAATGTGCAGGTGAATGTTTATAGCAGTGTTATTCATAATGGCTAAAAGGTGGGCATGACCATAAGTGTCCATCAACAGATGAACCTTAAAAACATGCAAAATGAAAGAAAGCAGTCACAAAAGATAACATGGTATATAATTCCATTGAGATGAAATGTCTAGAACAGGCAAATTTGTAGGAGACGGAGACAGAAAATACATTAGCGATTGCTTAGAGGGAAGGAAGGAGGAAGGGTTTGGGGGAAGTAAAAGTTAAAGGGCATAAGGGTTTTTTGTTGTTTCCTGAGAGGATGAAAACGTTCTAAAATTGACCCTGAGGATGGTGGCCACTTATCTGTGAATATACTAAAAACTATGGAACCGTCCACTTTAAATGGGAAATTGTACGTTATGTGAACCACATCTCAGTAAAGCTATCAATACGGAACTTGGCTTACTGAGAAGTGTCAGAAGGAAATTTCCATCAGCCCATCGCTCCTGACCACCTTGGACATGACTTTAGGCGCTTGCGCAGGGAGCTTCCTATAGCTGGGTGAGGGGAGCTAGGTTCAGAGGTGTCGCTCCTGATTCTTGCTGTCTCGCCTGTCGCTGCATGTAGCTGTCCCTGCATTTAGCAGTCCCCTGAGCAGACGCTCGAGGAAAGCGAGGGGACCATTTGTTCCACAAACAATACACCCCGAGAGCGTTGCCCCGGGCTCCCAGGCCGCCGCTCGCTGCAGGCGTGCCGCGGGGTGTGTGCTTCTAAGGGGATGGGTCCCTAAGCTGTCGCTAGGGGTATATCTGATGACTGTTTTTCTTCCCCCTCTTGCCCAACAAGGGATAATGGACCTCCCGCGCCACCTGGCAAGACCTGCGGTTCCCTAACCACGTTTCCCAACACGTGTGACTACGCTCCCAGAAGGCAGAGGAAGGCAGGACCCGCTGGCGGGGCAGGACAGGGAGGCCCGACGCCCGGGACGCGCTGACCCCTCCCCGGGGTGGGGGAAGGGAGCTGTAAGGCTGCGCAGCCTGAGTTCCCACGCTCCTATTGTTGGCGACTTTGTTTCCAATTCCCATCACGTGTGCTAATTAGTTAGAGCCGCTGGCTCGCTGGGAGGCGTGTGGCCGGCCCAACAGCAGAAAGATCAGTTCCTGTGGGGAGCCTGGCAGCCTGCAGGCTGCAGGCTGCAGGCTGCAAACTCCTGGGGCTTCTTTTTCGCTCCTTCCCCCAAGCGCCTCCGTCTCTGCCTCTTGGGAGGGTGGATTGGGAAGGGGAAGAAATTCTGATTGTAGAGCAAATGCCACCGAAGTGTGGAAGAAGCAGGGTTAAAGGAGAAGTTCCCATTAGACTTCTAATGTAAGAAAGACTTCACAAAATTCCTTCCACATTTTCGTTCAATGAGTCTTTTCCAGGAAAGTATTATAGTGTGTTCATTAAACAACAACAACAAAAAAATGTTCTCACACTCTGATTAAAACAAGTACATGCAACAGGAAAGGAAAAGAAAGTCAACTGTCACGTTGTGAGTGGTGACTTTTAAGTAGGTGACTTTTACTTGTCTGTGGACTCAAGCAAGCTTCTTAGTTTTATGCACTTGAGTGCTACTCCTTTAGAAGGGGTGCAGGGAGGTGTGAGAGACCACTGACAAATGACAAGATATATGGTCCAATGAAAAATAAACGTGCTCTCTAACTTTCTTGGCTTTTGTTGGGTTACAAGATATAGTAACACTTCGATGCTCACAATGGAAGTCCCCACTTTGAAGAAAATATTATCCACACTCCTTTCCCATAAATGAGAGGAAAGCTGGCTTTTTTACTTTTGAAAGGACTTACTGTGTATATGCTTTAGCAACAGAGAAGGTCCTGCCTTTTCCTTGGAGAGTGGCAGAGCAACAGAGGAATAAGACCAAGAGTAACTTTGTTCAGTTTGCATCCAAAAAGGATGTTCTGAGCACCTCCTATGTGCCAGGCACTTGCCTAGGTTTGGAGATGGAGAGACGAGACAACCAGAGCCGGCCTTTAAGTAGCTTACAAATCCAGTTGAGGAGACAGCTAAGGCTGTAAACCAGTGATTAAGGATGACTCAGAAGTGGAGGTCTGTGTTGGGGACTATGAGCATCAGATAAGGGGCACCAGAGCTAGCAGGGAAATTGGGAAAGGCTTCCTGGAGAAGGGATGATTCATCGGACACTGAAATGGAAAATGGCAAGAGAAGGGTGGAAAGGGCATTCCAAAAAGAGGTACCAGGATGTGCGAAAGGCCCACAGGCCTTGCTGGAATATGAGGTGTGTGCAGAGCTGCGGGGGCAGGCATGGGTAAGCTGGAGGGGTGGAGTCATGGAAGTCCTGCTGAGGACCTTGATCTTTATCCTAAACACTGTGAAAGATCAGGTTTGTCCTTTAGAAAGATAACTTGGGTGGTTTTTTGCAGGATAAATTGAAGGGACTCAAGCTAGAGGCAGGAAGAGGAGGTTGGAGACTGATCCATTGAGAGACTGAAAGGAAGGGTGGGATGGAGAGGATGGGCAGCTTCAAGAGGTGTTTAGAAGATGGAACGACAGAGCATAGGATCAAAGTGCCTTTGGCCATCAGCAGCTAGAAGGAATCTCGGACAACTTCGGGTCTCTATCTTGCACACCTGGATGAATGGTGGTGGGGTTCACTGGGGTGGGCAACTTGGAGGACAAAGACCAGGCTTCGGGCCCGTGCTGTCCTAGAAGTGACTATGAGCATCCTAGCAGATACATAGATTAATATGGAGCTTCAATAAGACAAGTTGGGGCAGGAAGGGCCAGGAGCAGTAGCCATCAAAGTCAGGAAGGCAGCTCATCTGCCTCTCTCACGCACAGAGGCTGTTCGTGTGACTGCTCTTCTGCAAGCAGATTCTGGATATGCTGCTCCCAAAAGAGACTCAGGAGACAAGACTGTATAATCCCACTTATGGGAGGTATTGAAAATGGTCAAATCCACACAAAAAGAAAGCAGGTGATGCGGTTGCCAGCAGTCTGGGGGGAGCAGAAAAGGGTGTTGTGTCCTAATGGGTACAGACTTTCAGACTGCAAAATCAAAAAGTTCTAGAGACCTGTTTCACAATAATGCACATATACTTACTACTACTAAACACTTAAAAATGGTTAAGATGGTAAATTTTAGCCCTGACTTGTGTGGCTCAGTTGGTTGAGCATCATCCTGCAAAGCAAAAGGTCGTTGGTTTGATTCCCCATTGGGACACATACATAGGAGAGACAACCACCAATCGATGTTTCTCATGTCAGTATTTCTCACCCTCTATTTCTCCCACTCTTCCCCCTTTTTAAAAATAAATAAATAAAGTCTCTCTTTTTTTTTAAAGATAGTTTAAGTTTTATTTTTTTATTATCACAATAAAAAAGAGACTGAGGATGGGACTCAGGAGGGAAGGATATAACCCTACCAGCACCCTCTGGCCCATGTGAGGAAGGAATTTTCTACCTTCTGCTCATGTACTTTTGCCTATTCTTGAGGGGAAGTTTAAGTTGGAACAGATATTTTAGATTAAACATTATGAATCAGGAGACTTAAAAATGTTTATACGCTTTGACCTACATATCCCACTGTGTGAAATCAACAACAAAAAAAAGCCACCCAAAACACTGGGGGAAAAGATAATTGAAAATGTTTGATATAATTTTAAATTAAGTATTCAATAATAGGAAAAACAAAAAATTAAATATACTCCAATACCATACAACTGTTATAAATTTTTACAATTAATTTACAGCAATGTGGGAAATACTTATGAAGTTCAGTGAAACAAAATTCAGGACACAAAATTGTATTTATATGTTGATGACAGCTACGTCATACACAATCTCAAAACAGAATAGGCCTGGAGGAAAAGATAATAAAATGTTTATAGTAGATATTTCTGGTGGGGGCCATAAGTGATTATTTTCCCATTTACGTTTCTATATTTTCTAAATTTCTATATTAAGGATATGTTATTTATAATGGGAAATGTAACCTATATAAATTATTTCTTCTTAATTTCCCTACAAAATCTTCTATGATTCCTTTGACTTAAAAAGAGGTGATTTTCATTTAGCTCAAAGCTGCAACAGATTATTACATTAGTGATTTATAAATGTGTTGAAAGCCAAAGGGAAGGAGAAACTATCTTTTAGTAAAAACTTAGAAAGGCTTTGAAAATTCCTGCGATATTCCAGTACATCTGTGTCTCTTTGCTGCTCTTGCGTGGGAAAGAGGAAGCGGATCTTAGTATCAGGAAGTGATGTCAAACATTTTAACTGATTATAGGTGCTACAGAGGCAAATTAAGACCTTCCCTTTAATTGGGTGTAATCAGTTAAACAAGGTAATGGGCCACCTGTGGCTGAGCTGGAGCCAGGTCCCAGGAGCCCACAGACCACAGCTTTAGTGTTGAGCAGCCCTAAGGTCAGCTGGGATGGGCTTTTGATGCCATATCAAGTTACACAGGCTGTGTCACAAAGACATACTTAGTCAAAACTTGAGAGTCCTATTTGTTTTACAATGTGCTGATAAAAGGAAAAAAGTATGGAATAGTTCAAAGAATTTATTTCTTTAAAAATAATCAACAACCAAGCAAGTAAAGAGTACTTCCTATGTGCCACAGGTTTTTCTAAGTATTTTATGTATAATTCACTTGCCAATGGGCCTGCATAATAGATTTTGTTAGCATTATCGTAATCATCTGCACTTTGCAGATGAGGATACTGAGGCATCGTGGGACTAACACAAGGTCACACAGTTTCCAGCAGAGCTGGGACTTGAACCCAGCATGACTCCATCATCGCTGTTGCTAACTCCCACCCCATGCTGCTGCTTCAGCTCTGATTTAAAGATGCTTTCCTGGTTAACTGTGAATTCCAAACACCCCAGAGGCAGGAACCTGCACATGGGGCCATGTCTGCAAGATGCTTCGGCCTCTGCATGGGGGCATAACTACTGCAGGAACAGCATTTGGGAGGTGAAAAGCCCATCAAAGACTGAATCAGCAGACTTAAAATTACTGAGAGACCCAAACATCCCAAACACTTTATTCACACACCATGGCATTTGTCCTTTGGGCATGATGCTGAGCTGATTTAGTAAGGCACATATATGGAGCCCCCAACCCCACCCCCTTCACCTGCCTTGGAAGCAGAAAATTGTCCTCACATGGTTTTTCCACCGTGTGGCAGGATTGTCTTTACCACTACTAGGGTGGCATCTGTGTTTGTACTGGAAGAAAGCTCCTAAAACAGTGAGTAGCTTCTCGGGCCCATATACTTCTTGGCAAAACATGTGTCCTCCACAATTCAGAAGTTTTAAATTGCATACGATTCTGAGTAGTTTGATGAAACTTCGTGCTATGCTGCTCTGTTCTGCCCGGGATGGGAATGACATGTGCTTTTGTCCAGCGTCTCTGCACTGTGGATGCTCCCTGACCTTAGTCCCTGAGCAGTGTCTTTGTTATCAGACCCATTGTCTTGGTATCACAGTGCTCATGCTCAAGTCACCCTTATTTGACTTCATAATGCCACATTCACATAACTTTTATCACAGTGTATTGCTATAATTGCTCCATTTTATTTTTAGTTGCTGTTAATCTCTTACTGTGCTTGATTCATAAATTAAATTTTATCATAGGTGTGTATGTAGGACAAACCATAATAAACATAGGGTTAGGTACTATCCATAGCTTCAGGCATCCATAAGGTCTTAGAATGTGTCCCTCATTAATAAGAGGGGACTAGTGTACACATGAGTGTCAGCAAATCTCCTACATATGTTGCAAACATCAGGTCTTCACCAACAGAAAGAGCTAAAGATGTTAAGGTTTTCAATAAACTCTAATTTTCTGAAAGCATAGCCAGCATTTTATAGGGGATGGGGAATGCCTGAGGGATTGAGAATGTTATCAGAGAAATTTCAGGATTTGTTATATCTTTAAGGCAGTAGATGAATGGCCCTAAAGACATCACTGACCGGAAGTGAAAGTCAGCCAACCATACAACAAGGAGCAGATGTCTTTGGGACTTCTCCAAAGCCTCGTCAATTCTCATAACCCAAGTGTTGCTGTCAGAGGGCTGAGCCTCCAGTCTGTCACCTGTGGTGTAGCTGGAGGCATCCAAGGGATGCCACGCCAGCATCCACATGGAGCCCCTTTTCCTGTCCCCGCTCCCATCAGGCCCCAACCACTGCATGGCCTCACACTGCACACAGAGCTTGCTACTAAGGAGCTGGGGCCACCTCCAAGGAAAGCCAGTGTGGGAGCAGACTGGACTTTCTGGCTCTTTCAACTGCCCTTGAATCATATAAAGGGAGAACTTCAAGGCCTAGGCCTCCCAGGAAAGGGCCCACTCCAACATGTCCCTTGTCATCTGTTTGTTCTACACTACTTTTTAAAGTACCCACAACACTCCAGGCCCTGTTGGCACCAGAGAGATGTCAGTGAATAAAAGGATCTTGTGTATGCCCAGGTTCCAGAGCCGCCATGAGATGAATCCTCCACTCAGGTTTATGCTTCCCCAACAATGAGCGCTCCAAACCTCCTGCATCCTCACTCGTGGACGTCAGGGCATCTTAACAACACCAACATCTAACACTAAAAATGCTCATTTGTCTCAGCACTATCTAATAACTCACTGACAATAGAATGTTTTCTGTTTTCTGGTTAGCAGGACTCCAGTCCTGTGAGCCTGAGGCCAAGCATTGGCTCTGTTAAGCACAAGAGAAAGTCACTCCAGTTAAAGTCTCTTGATTCAGGTTATGTGACTGACAAAAGGAGCTACGAGAGGGGCTGGAGGGAGGACTTTGTTCTCCCTAAACATGTTGCAGAGCTTAAACTGGTCACACACACACACACACACACACACACACACACACACACACACACACACTTTCTGGTCAGGGTAGCAAAAGACAGAATGTTTTATGATTCGCCTAAGAGTCATCAGAGTTGCACACATCTTGGCATCCCCATTTTTAGGCTTCTAAAACCCTGTATATCTGCAAAGGCCCTCCAGCTGGTGAGCCAGATTGACCGCACTGTCCTCAAGTGTGGGCAGTGGCCACAATAGACCCACTCCCGGGGACCTGGCTGCAGCCAGCGGGTTAACCCTCGCTGAGCCGAAGGCTGACGTGGCGCACACCACCACCTCCCCCTCACAGCTGCTTCAGCATTTCATGAGCCTGACATGAAGTCTGACCTAACCCTCACCTGTTGCAACATGACTCCACTTCAGTCATTCACTCTGTCAGACAGGCAGCAGATACTCATATTTCCCTTATCTGCTGTGGGCTACCCATTGCACACAGTTGCACAGAGCCTGGGGTGTGGGTGCTCACAGCCCAGCCACAGGGTCCACACACTTGTAAATCTCAAAACCAGGCCACGCACAGCTAAGGTCACTTTGGGTGACGAAAGCAACAGGGCTCTAATGCCTGGGAAGGGGACAAAAAACGGTGGCCTCAGGAGGTTTAGTTTGGCTTCTGGTCATGGAGAATGGCTGGTGTCTTTCTCCTAATAGGAATTGTCCATAAACTTCTTCTTTTTTATGTCTCAGTTCAATATTCTAAATTAATTCTTTTTATATCCAACTTTAGCTCTTGGGTCAATTTCACAGCTAAGGTTGGTTCATCCTCTCTCCCTCTACAATGCAGTACACTCTATGAGAGTAGACTTTATTCCTTTGCTTGATCTTCAGCATCCAGTACAGTGTCTGGCAGTAAATGCTTGTTCAGTAAATGTATGTAGCTCATTTCCCCTGGCTTCATGAGGCTGAAGTGGGGACTGGCTCACGTCTAATATGAGTTTCTATTAAAAATAATGACAAGGACATACCACACCTGCCCCACCAGATCTCTCCTGCTCATTGCTGAGAGTTCCTGAAAACATCCTCACTGTGTTCGGGAACAAGTTGCTATAATGCAGTGCAACACTGGAGACCCTGAGCACCTGAAGCAGTCTGTGCTCCTGGCTGCCCTCTATGCATCAACGTGTGGCTGTGAGCCATGAATGGAGAAGAGCACCTCTTCCTCCCCTGAGTAACCTCCTTCTCACCAGCACTGAAGCAGTATGGCTCTGTGCCTTACATTTAGGGATTTGTAATAAAAATCCTTCTTCCCATATTTGTTTACAGCTCCTTATTTCCCTTGGACCCAGAACTAAGTGCATGAGGAGCTTGTGTGGAGACAAGGGGTGGCATTCAGAATCTCTTCTCTCTCTACAGATCAGTGAGACATTGAAATTAGGCCAAATTTGTTAGCTCAACTCTCCCTTGGGGTAAGGGAGACTCGTGAGGCTATTCAGTGACCCTTGTGAAATGGACTGCTCTGTTAGCCTGCCAGATATCACCAGGCACACCCAGATTCCAGCAATGACCACAGTCACCCCTGAGCTTGAGAGCCTCTGTGAAATCTCTTCTTTTAAATGGAAACTTGGATTGGCATTGAAACTTATCATGAGCCTGACCAAGTCTGTGTGTATGACATTCATATTTTACATAGTATTCTAGAGCATGTGTGTGTCCAGGAAGTTCAGTGAACTAATCATAAACCCGGATGACATGGCCCTTGGTGAAACGTGGGAAGACACTTAGCTTCTCACTAACCCATGGACAATCTGCCAGTTGAGCTATTACAAAGGCAACTGGGAGAGAGAGTGTGGACCTCATGGAAGCTACCATCAGTCCTATCAATACACCTGCAGAGAACGCTATCATTCCTCAGATCAGAAGGAGAGCTCACTCAACAGCATCTGGATGGCATGTCAGGAATCCACAAAGGATGCTCACAATTAAGCTTTGCTTAATGAACGTTTTATGAGTGTTCTGCGTATAGGAGAAACCCATAAGTAGATGGAGGCAAATTTTATTTATATTTTGTTTGTTCAGCAATCATCAAATAGTAGTTGAAAGTGTGCTAGGGACTCTTCTAGTCACAGTCATAAACAAAAGAGATAAGGTCACTATTCTTGGGTAGCTTACCATAAATAAGAGCATACCTAAGTACAAAAACAGATAAATAACAAGGTCATTTTAAAGCATCATAAATTTTATGAAAAAATTAAACAGGGTAATATGACATAAAAATGACTGGAAGTACCTGCTCTGGGTCATTCCTATACCTTTTGTCCCTTGCATTTTCTAGTGTAAATGCTGAAAAAATAAAATGCTTGTGTCCCCAATGTCCCTTCTTCCTGGGGGTACAGGATGACATACACCCATGAGTCTAGGCAGAACACCCTGAGGAGGGTTTCCCCATGAAGTCCAGAAAAGGCTTTGACCCTTTGACATTTCCCTTCTCCTAGTCTGGGACACAGACATAATGCCCAGAGGTCCAGCATCTGTCTTGTGACCTTGAGTGATAATCACAAGGAAGAAAGTCAAGATGTTAAGGGTAGCAGAGTAGAACATAAGCAAGAGTCCGAGTCCTTAATGGTATTACTGGCGCAGCCTTGATCCAGCTCTCCCGATTGTCTTAGTATGTGAGACGAACAAAGATCTATCCATTTAGGCCTATGTTAGGATTATTCTTATTCTCAACCAAACACTTCCCTAACTAATAGAGGGACATGGAGTTGTGGGGAGGGAAGCTACTTTAACCAAAGTTTTCATGGAAATTTTCTCTGAGATGACATTTTAACTGAGGCCTGATTGATCAGAAGAAGCCAACCATGTGAAAATCTGGGAGAAATAATTTCAGGCAAAAGTAATAGCAGCTGCAAAGGCCCTGATACAGAAATACATCTTTTGAGTTCAAGAACAATGTAGAGTCCAGTATGCTGGAAGCATCATGAGCAAGGGGGTGTTGTGGCCACTCTGGAGGTCCTAGAGGGGGGCAGAGCCTGGGTCATGGAGTAGCGTGTAAACCAGTCAAAAACCCTGATTCTATTCTAATTCCAAGGGGATATCTGAGATAGATGGATTTAAGATATATTCTAGAGGTAAAGCCTTCAGCAGGATTTATTGATGTATTGAATGTGAGATAAGGGGAAAGAAGAAATGAAGATAACTTAGATTTTTTTTATCTTGAACATCTGAAGGGGTAGTTATGTGAGTGGGGAAGAATATGAAAAGTCTGGGTGAGGAAAGGGAAAGAAATGCAGAATGAAGAACTGTGTTTTAAGTTAGAGATGCCCGTTAGAATTTCAAGTGACCATGCCATATGGGAAGCTGGACACATGAACCCAAAACTCCAGGGAGAAGCCAGGACCCTACAGACAGAAATTTGGAACCATCCACATACAGATGGCATTAAAGTCATGGCTCTGGATGTGATTTCCTTGCCAGAGAATACAGACCAAGAAGTTTAGGCCTGAGACACTTCAACATTTAGACATAGAAGCAGTTGGGGAAACTGTCACAGTATACTAAGAAGGAGCGTCCAGAAAAGTGAAACAAAAACCAGGAAGCTTTGAGAAAAAAAGTGTTTTAATGAGGGTCATTAGCTCTGTTGAATGATGCTAAGAGGTTGGGGGAAATGAGACAGAAAAGAGGTTGCTGGATTTCACTCATAGATGTGTATGGTTATCTCACCAAGAGCAGATTCAGAAAGAGGAGAGAAGATGTCAAATATGAGTGGATTCAAGACCAAATGCTCAATCAGAAAATGGAGCAGAGACATCTCCTGAGGATGGAGTAGCTTGTCTATTTAGGGAAGAAAAGTGGGGCAGTGGCTGTAGGTATTTGAGTCAATGGAGGATTTGAGAGAGTTTTTAGTAAAAAGAAACCATACAGCCTTTGTCTGCACAGTAAGGAGGGAGAGAGGGGAGGGGTCCATTATTTATTGAGCTCCTTTACAAATGCCCCTTTAATCCTCTCAGCAAGCCTGTGACGTGGGAGCTTTTCACCCTCTTTGTGCACATGAGGGAGACAGTATAACACACTGAGCCCTGCACTAGTTAGCTGTGAGACTGGATCAGCTACATAACTCTCTGTGCTCCAGTTTCCTCATCTGAAATGTGAATTCATTAAAATTCATTTAGAAATTAATTGATTAAATTCAGCTAGTTAAAAATGGTACTTACTTCAAATGAATGGTGTGAGAATGCACGTCAAACATGTGCACAAAGCCTCACACGTGGTCAGCACTCAATAAACCTTCATTCTTTTCAGAGATGAGAGAAGGGAGCCCAGATGTTAAGTATCTTCATTTATTGAATAAATGTATTGCACTTCTACTTTCTGCTCAGTACCATTTGAGGCCAGGGAATACAGCAAGGAATGAGATCTGCAGCGTCTCTGTCCTCATAGAGCTTAGAGTCAGTGATGATAATGATGATGACAATGAAGAAGAAAAAGAAGGAGAAACCAACAATGGCTAATACCTATTTACTATATACTGGGCACTGAAGCTTCATAGTAGTAGGTAACAAAAGCAGAATCTGTCTTGCTTCATTTAGTCTATTATGTCATCCTTCCCAGGGGTATCATTTTGCAAGAAGAATGAAACCCAACTCCAATGAAATAATCCTGTTGTTCGAGGACACGTTATTGAAAGAAAAACATTAGCAGTGATGACTAACCTTCCTTGCTTTCTCCCCAATTTCCCACAGGTCCTATCAGAAAGTGGTTTTAAAGATTGTTCCTCTCTGTATCCTGCCTTGTTTACTCTTCACTGGTTTCTTCCCAAGTTGTTCAATAAAGTAATGACACAAATGTGGCAGGCATGATGTCAGGTCCTGATGGGAAGCAAAAATAAGGATCACAAGCTGAACTGTGGCCCCTCAAAATTCGTATGTTGAAGTCCTAACCCCCAGGAACTAAGAATGAGACTATATTTGGAGGTGGGGCCCTTGAAGAGGTGAGTCATTTAAAATGAGGTCATATGGGTGGGCCCTAATCTAATGTGATGGGTATCCCTGTAAGAAGAGATTAGCACACAGACATGTATAGAGGGGAGACCGTGTGAGGAGGACAGAGGAAAGAGGGTGACAATCAAAAATCCAAGGAGCAAGGCCTTAGGAGAAACCCACCCTACCACCACCTTGATCTCAGACTTCCAGCCTCCAGAACTGTGAGAAAATCAAGATCCGCTGTGTAAGCCACCCAGTCTGTGGTCCTTTTTTATGGCAGCCTGAGCAGACTAATACAATGAGTACTGTACAGCTTGACCTGTAAGACCTGGCAGGCATGGAAAGGGACAGGACTACTCCTGCTGATGACCATGGAGGAGGGCGGACTGGAAACATGTGGCAAGCTCTGAGGCAGAAGTCCTGAGCACCAAGGACAAAGCAGACATTGCTCTTGTCAGAGTTGACAGTCACAGAAAAGTTGCCGGAAGACACAGGTGGTAAGCTGGGACTAAAATGACTCCCAAGGACTTTCTGGGTATCAGATGGAGCCAAGAGCATTCTAGGGAGAGAGCCCATTACGAGCCATGTTTTGCCTACTATGAGGTCACTCTCTCTGTCCCCCAATGCATTATTCTTACCAAGCTCTGTAATTGAATTATCATTCTAGCATTATTGCATTATTGTGTTTATTTACAAGCAAAGGTATTATTGTCCCTATTTCATTGGTGAGGAAGCTGAGGCCCAAAAAGGTGACAAATGGCAGAGCCAAGTGCATGCCCACTGTCTCCTTCTCTGGTCACAGAGCAGGGTGGTGTGTCAGAGGCCAGGTGTGTGAAGAGTGAGGGAGCAGACATCTTCTGAAGCACACAGGTGGATGGCAAGGAGACAGCCAGGTGGTTGTTTGACAGGGATGGAGGGAATCTTTTTATTTTTGAGGACATGGAAGATTACAAACTGTGGATAAAAGGGAGGAGGGAAAAAATAATGAAGATCGGGAAGAAGGTGGTTGGTAAGGAAAGTTCTGGAAGGAGTACAGAAGCCCAAGATAAATTACACATGCATTGGGGGAGTTGGGGTGGTGCAACAGCCTGGAGAAGAAATAGAGGACATGGTTTCCTCTGAGGTGACCTCAGAGAAAGGCTACGGGGGGGGGGGTTGGGAGAAGAGGCGCAAGAAGGTGACCCCTGGCTTGGTGTTGTGTTTCCGTCCTCCCTTCCTCCCTTCCTCCCTTTCTCCCTCCCCCCATCCTTCCCTTCCTCTCTCATCTTCATGTCTCTCTCTCTCCTTTTCTCTTTTCTTTCTCTCACTCTTTCTTTTCCTTTTTTCTCCCTTCTATTTCTTTTATTAGGTACTTTGTTATTTTCTGTGAAGTACAAGGCAAGGGGAGGCAGTGGGGAGGGAGACCCAATGGGAGCTGTGAAGTCTGGGGACAGATGCCATGGGAAACGCAGAGCTACTGAGGACAAGAGAACGGGCAGCCCAGCCGTCCTCGACAGCCAAGCACAGGCCACAGTGCAAGGGTGAAGAAGGCAGGGGATCAGAGGGATGCAGTGGGGTGGCTGCAGGGCAGTCATGGGCATCTGAGAACTGACCTGAGGAGGAAAGACAGCATCACAGGCTCACATACCATGGGGGAGTGTTACCTGTATCTGGAGTGATTAAATCAGATTGTGTCAGATATTGTCCCCCAAATCATTTCTCACTGCTATTCGTTTTATCGCTTCAACTGAGGTGAAAGGCTCTTGAAGGCAAGAATTGTCTTGTACTCTGAGTCACCTCCCATAGCACCTAGGAGTTTCCTCTCCCATTGTGCCCTTTCCTCATTCCCACCAACTTCCATGTATCCAGATTCTACCTCTTTTTTGAGGTTCAGCTCAAATGGCACTTTCTGTGACCTGGCCTCTTCTGTATACAGAAGTATTTTTCTTCCTTGGATGAATTGTAACTATATCTTTTTAGTGTTCCGCTTCATATTAAAGTCATTTGTTCATGTCATATCTCCCTCATCATTGAAGATGGAGATAATTGTTCTAAACTACTCTTTAAAAAAACAGGAAGAAAATAATTGAGTATGCCTCAGGGTACGCATGTATAATGAGTTTATTATCCCTCCATATTTATAACTCTGATTTTTGGTAACCTATTTACATAGGAAGTAAATCTCACATTTCAGAGAGTCACGGTATTTCTGCTGGGCACTTCTGGGGTCTGCACAGGGTCTGCATGCTGGAGACAATTTGTGTGGTCTAATAAGTGGTCTCAGAAGATTAGACATGAAGTACAGGAATCTGCAGGAAATCAAGCCATAAGGAAACCAGAGCGACGTGAAGTCACATGGTTAAGGAAGACAAGGGCCTCACCTCAGGGTAAGGACCAGTAGCAGGGCACTTAATTGTTACCATGGCCAGTGTGAGTTGTGTCGCTGCCTGAGCTAATGGGAACCTGATGCACCAGCTTCCTGAAACCCTCCAGTCTTGACTTCAAACACAGCAGTCCTGTCCTATAGGACCAGGCTGGCTGGAGTCAGGGGTTTATTTCCTCTCCAACAAAGGAGTACCCACCCCCCAGCCTGCTCCCACCCCATTGGCTACAGTGGACCCTGGCAGGGCTCTGGGACCACCCCTCCCATTTCCTCCTCCCTCTGCACCTTTAAAGTCCTGCAGACTTATCTCAGTGGCCTCCGTGTGCCTGTGGCTGTAGACCAGGATGAGAGAAAGACCTCAGGGCATTCGCCATCAAATCTGGGGCCGGTGGGAAGGGCACCCAGGTCTACATGTATGTAGTGAAATCACTCCCTGAGAATTCACAGTGCCAGAAAAGATAGCTCATGGGCAGGCCGAAATCTTCAGTCTGGTTCTCCTGTCCTACCTGCATCTGTCATTGCTGTTTTGTCACCAGCTCTGACAAGTAAAGCCTAAAGCAGCAGGCAGAGCAGCCTAATGTTTAGGTGACTGGAAAGGTGTTTACAGCCTGGTGATTGGGGTCAGCCCAAAGCCCCAAGCCGGCCAGCTTCCGCTCAGCGAGTCCAATTGTCCTGGAATGCAGAGCTTCCAGGTCTCTGTTTCTGACTCCAATTCCCATTGGTAGCCTGAGCAGTTTTCCTTTGCCGAGATTTCTAAAGTCCCTTTTTTCACCTCCCTTATCGACATGTAAGCTCCACACGAGGGTGTAAAGGTAGGTGTTTAAGATAGACGACAACAGCTGGGATAAACTGCCCCTTAAAAGGCTGTCTCCAGGAAATGCATCTCTTTGGTGGGGGGTGGTGCGTTTGTAAGCAGAATGGGAATGAAACTTGAGGAGATTTTGTGATAACCAGACTGTATCCTGTCGAGAGAGTGTTTCTATAATGACACAAAGATGAGTTTCTAGATAGCCCAGCAGATAGCTGTCTTCCGCCTGTGCTGCCTGTCATAAATCTTCATTCTTACTCAGGTTTTCTGTAGATTTCTGAGGACAGAGCTCATTTCCCGGGGGCGGGGGGGGGGGGTGGAGACAGGTCTCAGGAAAGATCTGGAATTCCTTCAGGTAAAAAAAAGCCACCACTCTGCTAAATGGGCATCTGCTCATTCAGAATCAACACCCTGCAGAGGGGGGTTTGCATCATTCTAAAGTCTGTTTGCACGTGGCAGAGGAAAGGTACCTGATAGAGATTTGCTGGGAAGGAGAAGAAAATAATCCTCAGAATAGCAAAAAAAAAAAAAAAAAAAAGTTTATCAAACTCTCCTTTTACAAATAAGATGAACTTTTGTGAGCTATTCTGCCTGGTTTTGCACCCTCTTGAAATTTCAGTCACCTGACAGACAGTACCTCCCTTCCCAGAGTGGTTTATTTCTCATTAAAAGGGCTCAGCCATTTGCTAAGCATCTAAGTTGTTGGTCCTCTTTGAACCTTAATTTCTTCATCTTCAATAATAGTTTCCTGCCCTTCAGGTTGAAATGAGATCGTGTGTTCACCTGGGTGGACAATCAATCTCAAATTCCCTATTTTCCTTGATTTATCCACAGAATGAATGGGAGGGGGAGGTTTTAAAGTCTGAACTGTGTTCAAGTTTTGGCTACTTTATCTCTCATGAGGTGTCCCCTTGAACTTCAGTCTCCTTATCTGTAAAAATAGGGTCACAATAACCCTCCTCACTTCAGCAAGGGCTGATGAGAAAGAACCAAATGAGCAAATTATAAATCTTATTATGGACATCTGTAGATTTGTAGATTATGGAGAACATAAAACTTGGCACTTATAATCTTAATAGTCTTCGCAATGGAATAAAATATATAGAATACTATTGAAACCACAAATACAGTTAAGAAATCAAAGGGAAAAAATGTTTCTTTCTTAGAAAACAATGATCTTGCTTTAGTTTTGACTGGTTTTTTTTTAAACTTTGCCTCTTTTTGAGGGAGGCTTTATAGGGAAGCTGCACCAGCTGAGATCATGAAAACATATGCCCTTGAAGAAACCCAGAAAATGAATGAAAGTCTCCGGAAGTTCAAAATATATGGCTTCTCAAATAATGCGTAAAACTCCATTTAAGTAGATAATTGGTGTTCCCTTCACTCCCCTTCCTCCCTAACAGGGATCATGCGCTCCAGGACCCAGCACAGTCAGAACAGCTGGGGATCCTCCGAGACTCCTGGTGTCACAGCTTATCAGTGTTGATGGACAGACTACATAAGGCCTTGCCTTGCTGACCAAACAGAAAACTCACTTCTCTGTTTTTGCTGTGCTCTTTTCTTCTTGCAAAGGAAAGAACAATTTTCTCTGTGACTCTGAAATATATAGAAAGCAATCAATGCATTAATGTCACTGGGAAAATTCCATCCCCGGACCTCAATGTAACCAAAGTCTAACACAATCAACTTTTGATCATCCCCGAAAGAAATAGCATAGATTTTATGGAAATTATGCACACACAAGACTGTCTTTTTGGCGTGTTTAAACTGCAAGAAGATCAGGAAGTTAGGAAAACTTGCGAATTGAAGAATGCATACATTAGATAAAGTAAATACATCTCATACAGTGGACATCCCTCTACCACATGCATTGATTCATAGTTTTAGAAGAAGATAATCTCTCTACATTTTGACTTGGAATTGAATAGTTCAGATTTCCAAATATATAAGTATATGTATGTATGTGTGTGTGTGTATCTATCTATAAAACAAAGTGTTAGTGAAAAATTAAGCATAAACCTGAAGAAGCCTGAATTCACTTTCTCATAAGATAAAGAAGTAAAAAAATCAATGAATTCACTTATTGTTTATTCCATAAATATTCAAAGTTTAGTGAGTCCTTAGCGTGTACCAGGCTCTGTGCTTGGTACTGATATACATCGATAAATAAAGAAATAGGGTCCCAACCCTCAGCACTGTCATTCTCATTAAAACAGCTCTATTCCCTTTGGTCTAAGGATGGAAAGCCTGATATAAGAAAACCATCTCCACACTCATGGTGACGTCCACAATAAACTGGACCAATCAGCAGGACAGAGTCACGTTGTCACTGGTCAAGGCAAGTCTGAAGTTGTCAGAATAGTGGCCTAGCATAGCGATTAAAGTGCAGGCTCTGGAGTCCAGCTGCCTGGGTTGAATTCAGGCCTCCCCGCTCTCTAGCTGCATGCTTCTGGGCAAGACACTTGATCTCCCTGTGAATCTGTAAAGTAGGCATCACATTAATACCCACCTCATAGGACTGCTGTAATGATTAACTAAGTCAAAACATACAAAGCCATTAGAACAGTGCCTAGAAAATAGCAGGTGCTCAATAAATGTTAGCACTGCCTTTCATATGTGATTCATCTCCCTTCGTGGCTCCACACTTAGATGGGGACCCAGGAGGGTTACCTCCTTTCCCAACATCTGCACAACTTCCCTTGGTTGCCTTCTCCCCCAACCACTCCATGCTTTCATTGCTGGTCTCACCATGTCTTTTGCTCTCATCAAAGGTTTCTTGTATCCCTCAAGGCTCAGCCAGGCTCACTTCCTCCAGAGATATCTTCTTACCCCTGACTGCCAGTGGTTGGGGCCCCTCTGTCAGCTGGTCATGATTTGGACTCTAACACTGAACTCCAAGTGCTTACTGGTGCATCCCATCCCAGCAGATGGGGCTGCTATGAACCCACAGGAGAGATTCCATCAACGTTTGTTACACAAACAAATGAATTAGTGAGTAAACCGATAGTTGGAAGGAAGGGAGGGAGGGGAAAAAGGAAGGAGATCTGGAACAATCTAGTTGGGATACTTAATTGTAGCACGTGGAGCAGGAGTAAAACTCTCTGAAGAGCTCTGAGACTCATGATTATCATCTCTTCCAGATTCTACATGCTCTTCTATTGGCCTAAAGACACAAGGCAAGCAGACACTGACCCAAACACAAGGAGCAGCTAATGCTTTATATGACTTGACTATCCATGAACTCTGACCACACCAGAGACTTGCAAGTCATCCGAAGATAACATCAGCACCAGTCCTCTGTCTTTAAGCACATGAAGCCCTGCATTTCCCACGAGGGGTGGTTACCCACAGCCTGAAGCAAACATTCAAGTCCGAAAGTGCCCAGTTCCCATTGGAGCTCTTGCTTCAGGACAACACTCAACAGAAACTCTCGACCTTCCTTAAGCTGCAATTCAAGCCCATGATTGCTGTCCTCAAAGTTGGTTCATTCTTTCCAACTCTGGTTCACCACCAATATTGCATTTTGATTAATTATGGGCATTCCCAACCCAAAAATAAAATGTTAATTTCCCCAAACGGAAGACCCCAGGCATATCAACATTTTCTAAATAGCAGCTCACTGACAGAGAGGAGAGATGAGATTTTATGTTTGAATATCATATAGACCAGAGTGCAACAATGAAAAAAAGAATCACAAAAGGTCTCCTTCATTGAGATCTCTGAAAAGGGCAGATACTGTGTTCATGGGTATAAAAGTTTCATCTAGCAAGAGCGTTTCATTTCCCCAATCTGAACAGAGACAATTAAACATTAGAATAACAAAGTATAGTTTTTCAAGTTTCAAAACTGGGATATCCACACCCTCTTGTTTTCTCTTTCACCTTTCTTAGTCTTCTGCTATGAACTCCCTTTAGGTGCCTATTGAGCTATACCCATATCTTAATGTCTGGTGCCCAAGGTGATGTGCTACCATTGTAAAGAAAAAGACTTTCTGATGGCTGTCCCCTGAACATGTTCATTCTTGTACCTGCTCATTCATTCAGTATTTATTGATCTAGGGAAGACATTCAACCAGGCAAAGGGGATGAATAGTGAGCACCATCTGCCCTCTGCCCTGGGGAAATTCTGAAGTTTGTGATTTCCTGGTGGGAGATAATTTGCATGTGTGCACAAAATACATTTAACTGATAAATGCATTTTTAAGATATTCCATAGGAACTGAAATTTTTTATCAAATTTAACTTTTGACAAAATGAGATACTTGTGTCCTCTGGCAGAGGATCGGGCTATATAGTAGGCACTCAATAAATATTCCTTTCTTTTTCTCCTAGCTTTGAAAATTGAGTCATGTTGAAGATGAATTTGGAGTCTTGATGTATTTGGCAAAGCACCAAATCCTACTGCATTGAGAAGCTATTTAGTAGGCAACATAACAGCGCAGGCCTGGGAGACAGCCTTGTCTGTCAGAGAGAAACTGGTTCTCTCTGACACTTCATGGAGCAGTAATGGCAAGGAAGTCACATAAACTTTCTAAGGCTTAAGTTCCTCATTTGAAAAATGGAAGAATTAACATGTATCTCACCATGTTGTAAGATTACTTCAGATAAAGTGTGTAAAGCTTTGTTCATATGAATCTGGCATCAACAGTATTTACCACTTAATGCAAATAATCACCACCCGCAATTGATCTGAATTGGGAGATTAGCTTATTTATAAAATTGGATTTTCTTAAGAAAAAACATGCCTATAATTTGCAACAGAACATCAATTCCGGAATGGAGGACTGTGGGATCCTGGCACTCCTGTCATTTTTCAGGATGTATGATGACAATCACCTGGTCCCCAAGCATCCTTCCTGCCTCAGCAGAAGGGAGTTTGTACATCGCAGGCCCACAGACCCACACACTATTTCCATGGGTCCAAATCGTGCTCTACACTCACCTAACTTCATTTATCCAGAGGCATAGTGAGTCTGAACTAGGCTGAATGCTCTTCAGGGTTCTCATCTATGATTTTTTCTCTTTGTTAACAAGTCTTCCCGAGACACAGCCTTGGGACTACCATTTCTAGGACCAAGGTATCAGCCGGACGACATATCCCCTCTGGGGCACCCACATCCAGCAGCCCTTCTGTGGGTGGGGTGTACCCTGCCTGCTTCTGTTTGCCATCCCTTAGCTATTTGCGTCAAATTACATGAACCAAACAGCAGAGCTCCACAGTATGCAGTAGGCAGGGCATTGTACTTGCAGACCCTGTGGCTGCCAATGCCCCCCACCCACAGGATGACCATTGGAAAATCTTTAATATAAAAGAGTGGTTCTTAAACCTGGGTGGGTCTTAGACTCTTGAATGTTGAATCCATAAGAGTGTGCTTTCTGGAGCCAGGGGAGGGGGATATATAACTTTTGTACATATAGATGTTTAATACAGTTTCAGAGGCCTCACAGACTCCCTGCCATCTTCCCAAGCACCCTTTGGGAATGTGCCTGATCTAGCAGAAGCTTTAATGGCACTCAAATTGTTGTCAAGCTTCTAATATTTTCCTTTTGTGAATCACAAGAAATCCAGCAAAGGGGCGAGCCTAAGAATTCAATCCTCAAGTCAGATCCCACACTGCAGAATGTCCCCACTCTGGGTGTCTCTCTCTGTAACAGAGGGGTGATCATTCATCCTGCTGGGAACATGCTGGCCGGGTTCCTCAGGCCCAGACACTGTGCAAACTCCAGAAGCTTCTCAGTCCAAGAAAAGGAGCTTTCTGCCAAAAGTACACTGCATTGGGATAAACGTGGGACCTTTAGTGAGTACTTGTTTGAGGTCATGTTCTCATCTACAGCACTGGGCTCAACTTGCTGTGCAAACCAGAAGGTTAAGAAACGCGGGCAGCCTGGAGGACAGTTTTCTGCCTGGTTCAGAGGAAGCTGCTGCAGGAACTTTTTTTGCTTCCAGCCTCTTGTTGAGTGACAGGGAAAGAAAAAAGGATCATTTGAAGGCCCCCAATTCAAACAGCTTTGGCGTGTACAGAATGCCAGGCCCTTGCTACCCTGGAGAAAGACACCCGGGTGCCAGCCCCAGACCAAATGTGTTCCCACTCTCTCCTTCTTCTCCACCCCTGCTGAGGCTGGATTTCAAAGCAGCTGACTTCTTGCCCTTTCTAATAAGACTGCAAGTGTTACGTTTGAATTCTAAAACCTTCCCCTTCATGTTCCAGCCCTTCAGTGTCCCTCCTCCCCCCGCCAAGAGAGGCTGGTATTCTGGGTCACTGGAGTGGCGTCAGGTTATTAAGTAGAAAAAGGAGATTAGAGGAGCCAACAGTCATGGCATTGAAGGCTCATGTTACATGTTAATGAAATGCTATAAAACATCAAACCCGAAAGGTACCAGTTAAAGCCACCAAAATCCTCTCTGCAGTTTGCCTTATGCAGCTGTGGGTCTAGAAGTCCCATACCTTTCCCATACTTCCCTAATCATGCTTTGCCTCCTTTAACGACACACACAGACTTCCTTCCCAAGCAGGGTGTGTATCATGATGACTGCTCCATCTCTCCCTGACACCGTGGAGCCTCATAGTCTAAAACCCCAGCATCTGCAGAGTCTGGCCAGCACACTGGGAGAGGTACATGTGCCGTAATTAAGTTAGCTGTTAGCTGCTGTGAGCTGATAGGGATTTCATTGCAGCTGCCTGCCCCCATCTCCCTGGCCACCCTCCCACATCATCCTAGAGAACGGCTGTGTGTGTGTGAAGGAGGTGCTGTTTCCCACAGCTCTGATCTAATTCAGCTGAAATTCAATCTCCGTGTGACCAACCTCAGCCAGTGCTCTCCCACCCGCCACCAGGCTCCCGGCTGTGTGTGACGCCCTCCACCGGCCCCTGGGTATAGACTTACAGTGTCAGTGGGCCAGCCCTGGGGGCCTGCCTGCTGCCCGGATGCTCAGCCCTCATCCCCAGGGCTTTGAGGGCGAACACCCTATCCCTGCCACTCAGCAGGCTGAAAGGGGCTGCTGAGTTATCGCTGGAAAAAAGGCAGCTGAGCCAAATGAGGCTGAGAACCTGAAACAGATGTAAAAGACATCAGGCTGAGTTCTCTGAGGATCTTCAATGCCCAGAAAGATTTATGACCCCTTTTAGCCCCTTTTTAACATATGTTGAACTGGGCTTGTTTTATAGCAAGGAAACAAGCCTGCAGTCATACAGAAAATCGTAGGCCACACAGCCTGACCCAGGGTCTGGGGACCCTGACTTTCTTTCTTTGTCCTCTCTGCCTTAAGCTGGAGCCTTTGGTGGGAACATTCCATCACAATCTCTTTGTAACTCTCCATCCCCCAATAGCAATAGCACAAAGGTACAAGCCGCTTTGACCCTAAATTTGCACATGCGTCTTTATACCAAACCAGGAAATAATAAGTATCTTTAGAAAGGTGGTGGCTGAGAGGGGCCAACACTAGCCAGTGATGCAGTGAATGGCCCTGGCTTTTTTTTTTAATTGTCACATAATCATGTTAAACTGGATTAGGCACACTTTCTTCGAATGGAGAAAGCTTTGAACTTCGCCTTGCACTTCCTGTGAGAGGAGGATTTCCACCTAGGGGCAGGGAGGCACAGGAAGGCAGAGGTTTGCGGAGCCTTTTACAAGCCCTGTGTAGGGAACGAGAAGGGGTTTACAAAGTCCTCATAATTAGGGATGATGTGTCAAGGCAAGCAAGCTCCTCCTGAACCTGACCCTGCTTGCCTCCTCTCCTCACAGGCTGCCTCCCAGAGTTCAGCCATTCTCCAATGCCAAGAAGCTCAGCAATCATCCCACCTTTCAGTCATTTTATTGTATTGGGTTGACCAAAAAGTTCATTTCGCTTTTCCAGTAAGATGGCTCTTGTAGCGCTTAGTTTTCTTCAACTTCTTTCGAAACAATTTTGTTAGATTGTATAGTGATAGCTGTCATATCACGTGGGTTTTGAAAAAACTTATCAAAATCAGTGAATTTTTGTGTAGCCATTTTAATGCTGAAAATGGAAGAAAATATGTAACACTCAGAATATTATGCTTTATTATTTCAAGAAAGGTAAAAACACAACTGAAATACAAAAAGGGATTTGCACAGTGTATGGGGAAGGCTCTGTGACTGACTGAATGTGTCAAAAGTGGTTTGTGAAGTTTCGTGCTGGAGATTTCACACTGGATGATGCTCCACAGTGGGGCAGACCAGCTGAAGTTGATGGTGATCAAATCAAGATATTAATTGAGAACAATCAACACTCTACCATATGGGAGATAACCGACACACTCAAAATGTGCAAATCAATAGTTATTGGTGAAAATGAGAGTGTGTTTTTTATTTTACGGAAAAAAATAAAAGGACTTTTTGGTCAACCCAATACATAGTTGGAAGGTAGCATGTGAGGTCACACGTTTATTTTCACTGTTACTATTTTTTTAAGAGCAATACAGCTTGCATGAAAAGATTCCTTTTGGCCAATAACCAGCTCATCTTGATACAGAGATAAGAGTAGGCAGGCGGGGCTGGAAAGCGTTTCCCTCACCTCCTCCAGGATCCAGGCCTGGCTCTGCCAGCAGGGACCAGCAGCACGGCCAGCACGGGCACCAGAACCACTCCCTCTGAACTCAGTCTCCCAGACAGAGCTTACAGATTGCAATTAGGACCAAAAGAGGGAAGAAGTCTTGAGTGCTTAAAAGGAAATATTTTAAATTTAGTCTGGGAGGTGTCATGGAATAAAGAAACACTGTTTGAGGAAGGTGAGGCTCCCTGAATCCTGAGAGACTGCCCCATGTTAACAGATCAATCTTAAGGAAAGAAGCCTGGCTTTTACCAACTTAATCCCATATAATTATTTCAGAGTTTGAGTCTTTACAAGAAAGAGGGAGTGAAGGAAATGAGAAAGTTGAAGCAATGAACTGGAGAGCAATGAGGTTGTCTTTGTGTTCAGATCCCTGTTTCTGCCCAGTGCCTGGTACTTCATCTGTGATTTCATCTTTCAGAAGCAAATGCACAGCCTACTGCACAGCACATGGGGCAGCTTGGAGGCACTGATCCAGCTCAGGCCTACTCCTCAGCAAAACTTTAATAAAGCGTTCTTGTATGCTGAGTCCCAGGACACCTAATGTGCAGCAAACCAAGGTGGTGAGACCTGCGTGCTGGTCCTGACTCCTGGCTACTGGGTTACAGTTTCTTTTGCCAAGTCATAAAGTAGCAGGGCCTCGATTCCATCTCTAACAGGGAGGTAATAACACCTCCTCTGAAAGAGGAAAACACTTTGAAAGTTTAAAAAGGCTGCAATACAAATGAAAGATATTATCCTTACCACAAGAAAGCCTAATTATGAATAATATTCTGTAAGTATTTAAGCTTAACTACTTTTTGTTTTCACGTAAAGTCAGATGAACAGGCTTCAGTGAGTCAACAAAAAACATACCGATTGTCTAGTTGACTTAAAATGCAAACTACAAAGCTCCATCCTCTAGAAGTTTCAATTCAGTAGGTGCAGAGTCCAGCCCAGGAATCTGCATTTTAAACAGACATCTTGGGAGAGTTGAGACAGACAGGTCAGGGGCCAACATGAAGAAGCACTTTGTTTTTGCAAAATGAGGCCATTCCTCCCCCTCCCCCTCCCTGAACATGCCCATGCCTGCATGGAGGCTGGGGGCTAGGGGACTAGGGGGCATTACCTTCATGTCCCTTCATTAATATTTCAGTATCAACATGAAGGACTGGAAGGAACAAAGTAGAATGGGCGATTATGTAGATAGGTTTAGTTCCTTTTAATGATGAGAAAAATGTATGTCTGCTCTGAGCAGATGACAAATTGACCCAGAAAATGTTGCACAAGTGTTCTTTGCTGAGCTGCAGGGTCCAAGTCAACAATATAAAAGAAAATATACCTCTGTTTAGTTGAAAAGGACTTAGATTCAAGGCCTTGCATAATGGTGTGGGGATGGGTTACACTCAAATGCTTCTGTTCATTTATCCAGCTTTCCACAGAATTGTGCCAAAGAGGACAATTTGGGAGACAGCATTGTAGTTGAGTTTGTTTTTGCACCTGTGGGATTTTTTTTAATGAGAATAGTTTGAGAACATCATGACAATGTTTTTAAAGATAGTGAAATAGTTTGTATGTGTAGTTGGAATAATAAAATAAAGAACCACTTATAAAAGGAATCTCTTTTCACTAATCACTGACTACTGTAGAATTAAGTGAAAACAAAGAATGATGCTGGGGAAGAAGTTTCTAGAAAGTTAGATGACTCCTAGAAATCTGGGAGTAACTTTTCACCAATGTTAAACTCACTTGTATTTGTTGAAATTTTCATTTTCTAAAATTAGCTAAAACATGAACAAAAATGGCCTTGAGAAAATCAAAATAGAGAACACACGACCTATTTATTCAGCTCAGAAGAAATTCTTCACAATTATTTACACACAGTTCTAATACACATACGTGTGCACCTGTGCTCATGTGTGTGTGTGTGTGTTTATTCTTTTTTATGCCCACAGTAAACAATGAAAATTGGAAAATTAAGGTAGAAGAATTTCCAGAAGAGATAGGCAATGACCTGATACAAAAGAGAGACACAGGGAGTCTCTTTAAAAGTTTACAAACTAGCCCCAGCTGGTATGGCTCAGTGGATTGAGTATTGGCCTGCAAACTAGGGGGTCAGGAGTTTGATTCCTAGTCAAGGCACATGGCTGGATTGTGCACCAGGCTCCCCGTGAGGGACACATGAGAGGCAACCACACATTGATATCTCTCCCCCTCTCTTTCTCTCCCTTCCTTTCTCTCTAAAAATAAATAAATAAAACATTTAAAAAAAAGTTTACAAAATAACTTTAGAATCACAGAAATCTACGATCCTTTATGCCCCGGAAAGACCCCTAGGGCCCTACTGTACTGCAGCAGAGTACAAAATCTTTGTTCACAAATAAGGATTCCAAGACATGAAGATAAAGCTAAATTATGTTCTAGTTTCTCTTTTTAAGAAGGTACTAAACAATGTAAACAATGTATTTTGGGAAGCTGTCAATTACAATGGTTAAAATCAAAGAGTTTCCAACCTGAAAGTGGCAAGTCTTTATTTTTTCAGAACTCTCACTTATTCAAAAATACTTTCTTCCCAAAATTTCTGGATAAGCAAGGCTTGTCTAAGGAGGGAAGACTGGGGACAGAACAGCTGTTTTTAGTTACACAGAGAGTATGTTAAGGACAGCACAGGGACCAGAAAGATACTTGGTTTAACCTGCTGGTCAGGGAAGTAATATAATGGGGAATAAAAACAGTGTTTCAAGGTCTGTGAGGAGGGAGAACTGACAAATGAGGTATCTCAGGTATGAAGACATCCTTCCCTAGGCCTTCAAACCAAGCTGGGTGGTGGAGAACACACACTGGGTGACAGGGTACAGAAAAGGGCCTGGACTAAGTTGCCAAACTTTGGGCTTTCCAGAGAGGACTTTCTGGACAAGGTGATAATCTGAACTACAGATGGGCCATGGCGGGGGTGAGAGGGGAGAAAAGGGATCTTCTCAGGTAGAATATGAATGATAAACACAAAATGTCATGATTACTATGAAAGTTACAGACACCATGAACACTAAGGAGAAAGCATTAAGTTATTTTATCTGTATAGTAGTTCCTACAAGGGGTCAGCAGATCGAGGCAGAAGCTGCCAGCTAATCATCTCCGTGTGTCAAAGTCAGCAGTCTGCTTCTGCTCAGAGAGCTCCAGTTCCTTTGCAAGGCCAGTCTGAGCTGGCCTGTGCTGCCTGGAAGAGGCCAGAGTGCAGAGAAGTACCCTCAGCATGAATCTTCCTGAGCTGAGAAGAGCATGGCACCAGGTCCCCCACCGTAGCCTGCCTGCTCTCATCTCTGCACCAATGGCCCAGAGACCTTCAAAATTCCCCAAACCTCCAGCTGACTAAGGAGCTAATCTCAACTGTAGTGATACTGAGACTGAACTGTTCCTACTGCAGAAGTGGGAAAGGATGTAAGGACCACAAGAACCAACAACTATTCTCACCAGGACACCAACACTCATTTCATTCCTAACCCTCCCCCAAGATACCTGACAAGAAGGAGCCACGTTTGGGACTTTGAAACATATATCCTTCAGACATGTTTTTTAGGTCTGTGTCACATCAACTAATTTATGCTGTAGATCATACAAAGTACACATACACAATTACTATGTTATTTTTTAAAAGGTACACGGGGGTCATGGTTATCGACCATCCCCCAAATATAAATAACTCCAAAAGCCAGCTCTCTCACAGTCCTGGACCCATATTGCCAATTTCCTACTGGACATCTCCTGCTGGATATCCCATAACCTTTAAACTTTGTACTTGAATTTGCTTTTCTCCTAAGGCAGGTCTATTGTCACATTTCTTTCTGGTAAGTTCTTGAGATGAATGACTAATAGGCTGGATGATCATAAACACATGTCCCACCACACTGTAGAGACAGATTGGCACTGGCCGAATCTCAAATGAGTTTACAGGATTTGGAACCCACGCAGCAATACAGACCATGGTCCTACAGGTCAGCAATGGATCTGAATCACAAGTACTTGAGGTGAAGGGTGACCACGTAGAAACCTGCTCACTCAGATCTCCTTTCCCAAAGTACTCTGCCCACTGAATTTTTCCTCACAGACTCATATAAAGTAGAACCTGAGAGACCTCCTAGTTCATGGGCAGCTGAGGCCATGGGCCTTCAGAAGTGTTACGCTCATGGCCACAGGAACCCAGGGGCAGAGCTGCAGCTAGAACCTAGATCATCTCTTTCTACTTTCAACAATCACACAATGCTGAAGAAAATTAATACCCTTTCCAGGGGCATATACACTTTACCAGGGTTCAGAGAATCAAGATAAGCCGGCTCTGAGGGTAGAGCATCAGGGATCAACACAAGGCACAGGAGGTGTTATGGGAGGTCATGAGACTTAACATTCTAGTATGCATCTTTTTCAACATCATGGAGGTCTAACTAACCATGGTACAAAGCTTCATTGCCTCTTAAACTCCACCCAATATTAATACTTTCACAGTCAAAGAGGAAAATACCTGAAGTGACTACAACATTCTATTACATAGTCTACACATTGTACCAGGGTTCATCATGCCACCTTGGCCTTCCTCTTGTACATGAAGCCAGCTACATTACTTCCTCCAGAGGAAACTGAGGCTAATAAGAAATTCTTATTTCATTTTCCAGTTGTTCTTGGTATTGTGTTGCCAATTTAGTGACTGCTCAGCTATAAGTTTGAGCAGGCAGTGGGGACTAATATACGGGTGAGGTCATGGACATAGGCTTGGACCCAGATCTCTGTGTTTATTCACTTCCAGGATGGTCAAGCATAATTAGATTGCAAGGAGGCCAGTGTGCCTAGTAACAAGCATTGTTTCTTGAATATGATTTCACTGTGTTCTTACCTCTCCATCCTTTCTTTAAAGATTGGAAATAGCTTTGCCATTTCCATTTACCTCTACTCCTCTCTTCCCCACTTCCTTTCCATTTATTTTAGAAAGGGAAATGCAAAAGAAACTATATTCAGGAGATACACATGACCTCACATGTCACAGGCATGTAACAAGCACTCTGAAGTTACTCTCATGAATGGAAAGATCCTCTCTCCTGATGAATCAAGAAGCTCTGAAGAATCGAGTGTGGTATTAAATGTCAGATAGTCACAAGGGTGAGGATTATGATTCTAGATAGGATTCTTAACATGATTCTAGATTCTGGAATGCTTTGTGATTCTAGATAAGATTTTTGACATGATTCTACATTCTGAAATGGTTCATGATTCTAGACAGGATTCTGACATGAATCTAGATTCTGGAACAGTTCATGATTTTAGATAGGATTCTTGACTCATGGAGTTTTCCACAGCTCTTAATAAAGAACCTACAAGGTCTTTTTCACAAAGATCCATCAGCCAGCATGAAATTCCAGTTCTGTTATATGTCATTCAAAATCATGACTGTTGTTTTGTCTATTCCATCAGATATTCATGTTTGCTTGAATACAAAATCCTCCCACAACTTTTAATACAATGGACACTTCAAGAAGAGGCATGATGTTTATTTCACAACTCTCAGTATCCCTGTAACACCACTTCATACTCCAACATAAGGAACCAAAATTAACCACCAAGGGAACCACTGAGCAAGCCACACTCTTTCAAGGCCTACATTACAATTTTATTCTAAACATTCTCCCCCCTCCCCCCTGCCACGCCACCATTCACTCTAAAATCTGAGAACTGTTTCTGTGAATATATGTACTAGAACTTTTGGAGTGCCATCTAGACCACATGTCATTTTTTTCTAAATTGTTTTCATCCACAGTCCTGCTATAAAGGGACAGACCAGGACTCCCTATTAATTCTATGTGCCAGCTGACTGAACCTAACCCAGGCTGACCCAATCAGATACTCTCCTGAGAATTTAGAATGAGGATCCCACGATTACCTGGTGTTGGGCCCTAGAGCTGAGAGGTAATATAGAGCCAGGGCTAAAGTAGTCTTTTTATGCCATGAACATTATAAAGTAGAGTAAACCAGTCCAGAGAGAAAAATTAAGCAAAATCATTTAAAAAGAGAAAGCAACAAAAAATAAGTTAATAAAATATATTTCTAACCAAAATGGAATTGAATTAGAAATCAGTAGCACAAAACTATGTAAAAACTGTCATATATTTAGAAATTAAGCAGCATATTTCTAGATAAATCACAGGTCAGAGAAAAAATACAGATGAAAATGAGTGAAGGAAAAACACTCATTGGTGTTGATGACCCTCTGAAATACTTGTCATTATGCAAAAGGATTAGGAAGCTGATATCTGTGCTGAGATGAAAGCCTCCCGCTCAGCTGTGAGCCCCGGCATATAATTAAAGGTTAAAGAAATTTTGTGTGGGTTTTTATAGAAATCAAAAGTACATGCAATTCTTCTGAAGGCTTGCCGATTGCTCTTAGCGACTTGTGTTTTAATTTTCATCTCTGGAAAATACCAGGAACAAGGAAAACATTTCTCACCCCCACCCCACCCACCCCTGGCTCCATAGGAAAACAGTTTGAAATAATATCAGCATCTTGGATCAACTCTCTTTGGCGAGTAAGAACCGCGCCTTGCACTCCCAACAGTCAGCACAGTCTGTCCGCCCAGAGTGGGACTTGGCAGTGCTCCCTGTAAACTCCAACCACAAGAGGCCTCTGATGGGACTGTCAGATCCTGTTGATGGTACAGCCCCACCAGAATGTGAATTTATCACATTCACCGTGGGGCAAGACCGCGGTGGGGGTAAGGGCAGTGAGAGTGAATTGACACTACCCAAAACTATCTGGAAGATTACATTCATTTATCCTCATCCTCAAAATCTTTTAATGCTATTGGAATTTAATCAGCCCAAATAAGAAAACTGCAAAATGGAACTGGGGAAATGCGAAGGCAAAACTGGCAACAAGTTTCCCACAAGTCAATACCATGGCCCTATTTAAGGGCACACTCATGCTTTGTAGCCTTTGAAGAGCCAGCAGGATTCAAAGAGGGAGGACCTTGTCCTCCGGCTTCATGGGGACAAGGGAAGGAAGCAGGATTGGGCTGTGGGAAAAAATCCACCAGTTTCTCTGCTTCTTCAAAGCAAATCTGGCCATCTAAACAAGGGCTGTCTATTTTTTTTTAATGTGACAAAAAATATGTAACTTAAATTTACCATCTTAACCATTTTTAAGTGTATGATTCAATAGTGTTCAGTACACTTACACTGTTGTGCAACAGATCTACAAAACTTTCGCCTTACAACACAAACTCTATACTCATTAAACACTAACTCCTCCATCCCCTGCCCTAGCCCTTGTTAACCACCCTCTTACTTTCTGTTTCTATGACACTTTTTACTCTAGGTACTTTATACGAGTGGAATCATAGTATTTGTCCTTTTGTGACCGGCTTATTTCCTTTAGCATAATGTCCTCAAGGTTCATCCATGCTTTAGTCTGGGACAGCATTTACTTCCTTTTCAAGTCTGAATAATTACTCCATTGTAGGTTTATACTATATTTTGTTTTTTTAATTATTTTTTTAATTTAATATTTTTATTCCTGTTTATTCTGTTGTAGTTGTACCATTTTTTCCCACTTTGCCTTCCTCCACCCAGCCAACACCCAACTCCCACAGTCAATCCCTACGCCATTGTCCATGTCCCTGGGTCATTCATGCATGTTCTTTGACTAATCACTTCCCCTTCTTTCCACCATTTCCCCCTTCCCCATCTGCCTCCCCTTGGGCAGCTATCAGTCTGTTCCTTGTTTCTATGTCTCTGGTTCTGTTTTTCTCATTAGTTTATTTTGTTCATTAGATTCCTCTTATAACTGAGATCATATGGTATTTCTTTTTCACTGACTGCCTTATTTCCCTTAGCATAATAGTCTCCAGTTCCATCCATGCTGTCACAAAAGGTAGGAATTCCTTCTTTCTTCCTGCTGCATAATGTTCCATTGTATATAGGTACCACAGTATTATTAAATTTTTTATTTTTAAATCATGTTTATTCTATTACAGTTGTCTCAATTTTTCCCCCTTTGCCCTCCTCCACCCATCCCACCCTGCTCCCTTCTCCCACAGTCAATTCCCACTCTGTTGTCCATGTCCATGGGTCATTCATACATTGTCTTTGTTTAGTCCCTTCTCCTTCTTTCCACCATTGTCCTCCTTCCCCAACCTCTCTGGTCACTTTCAGTCTGCTCCATGTTTCCACACCTGTGGTTTATTTTGTTCCTTAGTTTATTTTGTTGAATAGATTCTGATTATACATGAGATCATATGGTATTTGTCTTTCCCCAACTGGCTTATTTCTCTTAGCATAATATTCTCCAGTTCCAGCCATGTTGTTGCAAAAGGTAGGAGTTCCTTCTTTTTTTCTTTTTTAAATGAGGATTTATTTATTTATTTATTTATTTTAATGTCAAAATCCATTATAAAATATTAAAATCCATTATAAAGTCTCAGCAATTAAAACAACATGACACCGGCACAGAAATAATCAGGTAGATCAATTAAATAAAATGAACATCCTAGAAACAAATGTATATATCTAACAATGTAATATATGATTAAATTGACATTTCAAATCAATGGGGAAAAGAAGGCTTATTCAACACAAGGTGCATGGACCACTATTACTTGAAATAAAACAAATACAGAGCAGAGCCCTCTTTCACACATTATACAGAAAATATTTGGGTGAGTTAAAAATCAATACATAAAATCTGAGGAGTTTTAGGAGAAAATACAAAATGTTTCTTACCCTGAAGTAAAATATTCAAACCCAGAAACTATACAGTAAAATATTGACAATATGACCACATTAAACATGTAAGACTATATCATAATATACATATAAAAAAAGTTAAAGGACAAGTAATAGAATAGAAAAGTATTTGCAACACATCTAAAAAGAGTTAATAGTTTTTTTAGGGCAAAAATTCTATAAAGCTTTAATCAAAAAATGGATAAAGAATACCAAAAAGTCATTTAAAGCTTTTTAAAAATAATAAAAATAGACAAGAATTATACAAAAACAGGTTTAGTTTCAACAAATAATAAAGTAACAATAAAAATAACACATCATTGTCACAATCAGATTATTAAGTATTAAAAATATTGGTAATATCAAGTATTGGGGACTGTGAAAGTGACTGGGTATTCATGGACTCTTTTTCTTCATCTTCTTAAAGCAGTTCCTTTAATATATTTTGCAATGCTGGTTTGGTGGAGGTGTATTCTTTTAGCCTTCTTGTGTCTGGGAAACTCCTCATTTCACCTTTCGTTTTCATTGAGAGCCTTGCTGGGTAGAGCACTCGTGGTTGCAGGCCTTTGCATTTCATTCCTTGGAATATTCCTTGTCATTCCCTTCTAGCTTGTAGAGTTTCTGTTGAGAAGTCAGCTGCTAGACATATCGGGGCTCCCTTGTATGTTACTAACTGTTTCTTCCTTGCTGCCTTTAGGATTCTGTTTCTCTTTGATATTTGCCATTTTAATGGTGATGTGTCTTGGAGGGGGCCTCATTGGGTTCCTCTTGAATGGGACCCTCTGTGCTTCCTGGACTTGTGGGACTTTGTCTCTCCTCCATTTGGAGAAGTTTTCCATCATGACTTTTTCAAAAAGGTTCTCTATCCCTTGCTCCTCTTCTTCTCCTGCTGGTATGCCTATTATGCAGATATTATTATGTTTCCGGTTGTCCTGCATTTCCCTCAATGTCTCTTCATTCTTATTGAGTCTTTTTTCATTTTCTTGCTCTTTCTGGGAGATGTTTTCTACCTTGTCCTGCAGCTTGCTGATTCGATCCTCTGCTTCATCTAGCCTGCTTTTGATCCCTTCTACTGTGTTCTTCAATTCAGAAATGGTATTCTTCATTTCCTCTTGTGTCTTATTGGTAGTTTCTGTATCCTTTTCCAGGTTGATATAGTTTGCAGTAAGTTCCTCATAGTTTCCCTGTAGTTTTTGGTAATTCTCTTCTAGCTCACTGAGCTCATTGAGCTTCCTTAGAACCATTGTTTTGAACTCAATATCTGATAGTTCACTTGCCTCTATTTCACTTATTTCTCTTTCTGGGGATTCCTCCTTGCCCTTTGACTGAGGGGTGTTTCTTTGTCTTCCCATTATTTGTGAGACTCTTCTTTTTTGCTTCTGCTTCTTAATCTGTCTTGATTTCCTGACTTTGCGGTGTGAACTTCTATGGCAGGAGAAAGCTGTTTTTCCCTTCTGGATCTGCCTGTGATGATGTCAGATGTTGACCCTGTCTGACCTTAGGCAGTCTGTTTGAGACTTTCAGGAATCTACTGTCTGGCTGTCTCCTTCAGCTGTTAAATCTAGTCACTCTGCACTCAGCATGCAGGCTTAGACACCACAGGGCGGCACAGAGTCCCTCCTGGTGGTGGGGTTACTGGGTCCTCTCACACTGCTGCCACTAAGGGAGTGGTCTACCTGAGCCAGATGGCTGCTGCTATATGGGAGAGGAGTCAGCACCAGGATCCTGAAAGCTATTCTCTCAGTTCTCTCCCCAAAGTCTCCTTCCCCAGCATCTCCTCAGGCGTCCCCAGCCCACTTTGTCCCCGCCTTTGCCAGAGACCAGGGTAAGCGGCTGCAAATAAAAATTTATGTGTTGGCCCTTTAAATGGCTCTTTGCCTCTCTGGCCGCCTGTCTCTGGCAGAGAGCAGCCCTGCTGCTTTTCCCAGCTGGCTGTTATCTGTGTACTTTTTGTGCTCTGGTGCTATAGGCTAGAGATCCCTGCTTATGGTTTGGACCCCATTCCACAGGAGCATCTAACTGGCCATTTCAATATCTTTCTGGTGCTGCTGCCCATGGGTGCCTGGCCCACCTTCTTGAGTCTCTACCAAACTCCTGACCAGTTAGGTTGTGCTAAAGATATTTCTTCTGTCTGTCTGAGGTTATAAGGCTCCTCTCTCGCTATTGTTCAGTTGTTTGTTCCAGGTAGTTTCTCCACAATTTCATTGTAATTCCAGATTGGTCCTGGGAGGAGGTCAGTGTGACTTCCACTCACTCCTCTGCCATACTGATTCTCTGGTACCACAGTTTTTTGGTCCACTCATGTACTGATGGACACTTAGGCTATTTCCAACACTTGGCTACTATAAATAGTGCTGCTGTGAACATAGGGTGCTTAAGGTGTTTTGAATTGGTCTTTTGGGATTTTTAGGGTATATTTCCAGCAATGGAATCAGTGAGTCAAAAGGCAGTTCCATTTTTAATTTTTTGAGGGAATTCCATACTGTTTTCCACAGTGGCTGCACAAGTCATCATTCCCACCAGCAGTGCACTAGGGTTCCCTTTCTCCACAACTTTGCCAGTACTTGTTTGTTGATTTATTAATGATAGCCATTCTGATAGGTGATATCTCATTGTGGTTTTAATTTGCATCTCTCTGATGGCTAGTGATGTTGAGCATCCTTTCATATGTCTCTGGGCCCTGTGCATGTCCTCTTTGGAGAGGTGTCTGTTCAGGTCCTTTGCTCATTTTTTAATTGGATTGTTTGTCTTCCTGGTGTTGAGTCATATGAGTTCTTTATATATTTTGGAGATTAAACCCTTGTTTGATGTATCATTGGCAAATATTCTCTCCCTTACAATCAGTTTCCTTTTCATTTTAATGATGGTTTCTTCAGCCATACAGAAGCTTTCTAATTCGATGTAGTCCCATTTGTTTATTTTTTCCTTTATTTCCATTGTCGAAGGAGATATATTGGCAAAAATATTGCTACACGGGATATCTAAAATTTTACTGCCTATGTTTTCCGCTATGACTTTTATGGTATCATGACTTATATTTAAGTCTTTTATCCATTTTGGGTTTATTCTGGTGTAAGTTGTAAGTTGGTGGTCTAGTTTCTTTTCTTTCTTTTCTTTCTTCCTTCCTCCCTCCCTCCCTCCCTCCCTCTCTCTCTTTCTTTTCTTTCTTTCTTTCTTTCTTTCTTTCTTTCTTTCTTTCTTTCTTTCTTTCTTTCTTTCTTTCTTTCTTTTCTTTCTTTCCTTCTTTCTTTTCTTTCTTTCCTTCTTCCTTTCTTTCCTTCTTCCTTCCTTTCTTTCTTTCTTTTCTTTCTTTCTTTCACATGCACCAGTACTGTTCTCCAACATCATTTATTGAAGAGGCTGTTTTTACTCCATTGTATGCTCATGCTCCCTTTGTCAAATATTGACCATAGAGACATGAGTTTATATCTTATTCTCTATTCTCTGTTCCATTGATCTATGTGTCAGTTCTTATGCCAGTATCAGACTGTTTTGATTACAGCGTCCTTGTAGTATAGTTTGGTATGAGGTATTATGATCCCTCCAACTTTGTTCTTCTTTCTTAAAATTGCTGAGGCTACTCTGGGTCTTCTTTGGTTCCATAGAAATTTTTGAAGTATTTGTTCTAGATCTGTGAAATATGACATTAGTATTTTAATAGGAGTTGTGTTGAATCTGTAGATTGCTCTGGGTAGTCTGGACATTTTAATGGTGTTAATTCTTCCAGTCCACAAATAGGGTATACAAGGGCTGTCCAGAAAAAGTCCAGCCATTGTTAATATGAGAACAGTTTGTGTGACATGACTGTAACCTGGCAGCCCAGGAGAGTAGACTGGAATGCGCATGTGTGAATAACGATGACTTCAGTGTACTGGTCAGAGGGGGCAGCAGATGCTGTTGAGTGAACATGTGTACTGTGTGGCCGTCGCATTCAAAATGACTGAGTAAAGCAACAAATCTGCATCCAATTTTGTGTTAAGCTTGAACATTCTTCCACGGAAACTTTGGATAATTTAGAAAGCCGCAGCTATGGGCAACTGGTGATTGGTAGCTTCATCACAACAATGTGCCCACTCATGCATATCTCATGCAGAGTGTTTTGGTGAAACATCAAATCATACAGGTGACTCAGCCCCGCTACAGCCCAGATTTAGTGCCCTGTGACTTTTGGCTTTTCCCAAAATTAAAATCACATTTGAAAAAGAAGAGGTTTCAGACTGTTGATGAGATTCAATAAAATATGATGGGGAACTGATGGTGATTGCAGAGTGTTTTGAATAGTGGGAGAGATGTTGAGAGAAGTGTGTGAAGTCCCAAAGCATCATTGTCCTATGTACAATGTTTCTTGTATCTTGTATCTTTGTCAATAAATGTCTCTACTTTTCATCTCACATGGCTGTATACTTTCTGAATGAACCTCATATGTTTCCATTTATTTGTATCTTCCTCAATTTCTTTCTTCAGTGTTCTATCTTTTCTTTATCCATTCAAAATTTCATGGACATTTGGATTGTTTCCGCCTCTTGGCTACTGTAAATGATGCTGCGATGAACTCTCTTTTTGAGATTCTGCTTTGTTTTATTTGGACATATACCCAGTGTTAGGATTGCTGGATGTTATGGTAGTTCTATTTTTTATTTTTTGGAGGACCCTCAATACTGTCTTCCATAGTGGCTGCACCATTTTATATTCCTACCAACAGTGACCAAGTGTTCCAGCTTCTCCACATTCTGGCCAACACTTGCTATTTTCTGTTCTTTGATAATGGCCATCCTGATGGGTGTGAGTTGATATGTCACTATGGTTTTTATTAGGACTCTATTTTGCATGAGGAACTGAAGACCTCATTGTACAGAGTAGGGGCATTTTCCTTCTGGTCACTAGGTTGAGGACTTGAACTTCTACATTGGAATGTATGCCCTAAACAAACCCTCACAGAGGAAGATCACTGGGTCTTAGGCTGGTCTCCTGCCCTGGACCAGCTGCACATTTGCTCTCTTGGAGTCACTTGGGGAATGGTTGGTTTGCATGGTTCCCGAGCTTCCAGCTGCTGTCTGTTGTTAACATCATGCAGGCAATAAACTCGCAGTTTTTCTTTATCAGCCTGGTCAGGCAAGAGCCCCTCCCTACTGACTTGTCCTTTCCTGGACTTTCATTGGCAATTGACCCCTCTGCATTTCTGCTTATCCTCCACCTGGCATGGTAGCCCTGCCATCTCTGGCCTCACCTTGTCTTTGATGCAATGCCAACTTACCCTCCTATAGCACAGCCCGTGGAGACTCACTGACTCCCAATACCATGTCACCTTCAAGCCAAGGGTAGCTCCAGATGCAGTCAACCCTCCTTCCATCTAACCTCCCCGTCCCACTGACTGAACTATGTTTAACAGAGTGCTGGACCATAGCCAAGTGCCATGCTCCTGAATCTTAGAGGTAGAGTAGGGAAAGAGATCTCTGATGGATGTGGTCTCCAGCTTTAACTTACTCACCCCTCTCTGAACGGAAACCTAGAGAGGACAGAGAGGAGCACCTATCTTAATGCCTCTCCCTCCTCTTTCCCTCCCTCTCTCCTTGACTTCCCCAAATCCACGGGCCTAAAAGAGACAATACTTTGGTGAATTTAACACTTTGGTTTTTGGGGGGAGAGTTTATCATAGGGGGAAAACTTTGTGATTTGATGGGCCAAGTTGCCTCTTGCAGGACTAATGAGAAACCAAAAGAACCGTGATAGTTAATTTTATGTGTCAACATGGCCAGGCCATGGGGTGCCCAGACAGTTTGTCAAACATTTTTTCTGGTTGTTTCTGGGAGGGTGCTTTGGATGAGGTGAAAAATTAAATTGGTAGACTGAGTAAAGCAGGTTGCCCTCCCTAATGTATATGGGCCTCATCTAATCAGCTGAAGGCCTGAGAAGAACAAAAAGACCAACCATCCCCTGAGTAACAGAGATTCCCTTTTGCCTTTTGACTGAGACATCAACTTTTTCATGCTTTTGAACTCAAACTAAAATGCTGGCTTTTCCTGGGCCTTGAGCCTGCTGGCCTTCAGACTGGAACAGCATCTGCCCTCTTGGTTCTCAGTCTTTCCAACTTGGACTGAACTAAATTGTCATGTCCCTGGGTCTCCAGCTGCCAGCTCACCCTGTAGATCTTGGAACACTTTAATCTCCACAATTGTGTGAGCCAGTTCTTTATAATAAATCTTTTTTTATATAACATATATAACATATTTTTATATTTTATTTTATATTTCCATATGTTATATGCATTTATAAGTATATATTAATATAGATATAAAATATATATTATATGTATATACTTATTATATATGTATATATTTTGTATTATATGTATATAATATAATATATATGCATATATATTAAGTTCCTGTATAAGGGAATACCCCCCCAAAAATGGAATTATCTTCTGGAGGATGGACCCCTGGTAACACAGGCTTCCCCTGCCAGGTGAGTATTCTAGAAACCCATCTGTATCAGTGTACCACCTGGCATTTTGAGAGGCTGTGTTCAGCTTCAGTGAATTTTTTTGAAGACTCTTTCAATACATTTGCCCATTTCATGATGGGTGGTTTACAAGAGCCCCTGCCCACACTGCTCTGAGTGTTCCACAGTTTTTGACCAAAAATGGCATGACCTCCATGCCCCCCCCTCTATTCATCTGATCATGGACAGAATGACTTTTTTTTTCCCCTGGATGAAAAAAGTCCTCAAAGGGAAACGTTTTGCTGACGTGAAAGAGGTGACACAACAAATGGCAGAAGCACGAAAAGGCATCAAAATCAATGAATTCAAATACTGTTTTGAGCAGTTGAAAAAAAGTCTTGATAGATGTATTGCATCAAATGGAGAGTACTTTGAAGGTGACTGACGTTTAAACATGTAAGAAAAAATACACAATTTTTAATAAATAAATTCTGGTTTTTGGTCCCCCTTCATATATAATATTAAATGATGTATTATATGAATATATATATGTAATATATATCTACACATCGTATTGATTCTGCTTCTTTGGAGAACCCTAATACCTAAAACACCCCTGCTTTGCTTGTGGTTGTAAACCCTGTTGTTCAGATCTCCCACCACCCTTGGTTTCTTAGGGGTGGAAACAATCAGATAAAGGGAAATGCAAAGAGGGGGATAAAATGTATTAATTTAAAAAAAATATTTGTAAAAATATGATCCCTGTACACAGATGGACTCACAGAGTTGCATGGCCAAACTGCAAATGGTCTATATAACTCTGTACTGGAAAACAGTTTCTGATTCAAAATGCTTCCCAATTATCAAAATGATTCGACATTTCTGGGGATCAGCTCTTCCATGTACCTAACCTCTCTCTGTGCAGGACTGTATCTGAATTATCATCTGAATCAAAGACTGGAGTATCTACTCTGTCAAAAGATGTTTGAATACGTGTGAATGAAAGTTAATTATCCCTTCCTCCTTATTGGAAGTACAGCGCTGGAGGTAAGTCATAGCTCTTAATCCCAAAAGAGAAGAATAGGAAATGGAGATATCCCCAGTATCACCCCACCTTTTGAAATCTGGAGAAGCCATCCAATAATTAGCTTGTTGGACCCTGGGCCCATCTCAAGCAGTACTGCAGGAGGTGATAGAGTAGAGGGACCAAAGCTGAGTTGGGTGGCCTTGGGGGTTGAAGAGAATGCCTGAGATGCTCACTTGGACCCACACTAGAGAAGTCACCTTCCTTTGAGAGGAGGAAGGGCTTCAATAATGAGCTTCTCTTCAGAAAACATGTTAAGCTGAACACCAGAGGCCCTTCCCCATTTCTTCCCTGGATTGCACAAGGCGCAGAAATTTTCTATGGTCTCAAGGCAGGGAGGGAAGGAATTGAGAGCCGTAAAACAGGAACTAAAACTAAAGATAACTCCAATGAGATTGTTAAGGGCTAAACTTCATTTAATTTTTTTATAAAAATAAATACAGCATTCTTGATTCCCAGGGTACAATTTGTACCCATTACATTTATAGGAGAAGTCCACGACGTCATAAAAACAAATTATAATTAGTTATACAATTGATGGTGTAACTCTATTATTTTTTTTAATCACTACATCTGTGATGGATCGTTCTGACTGGGGCTTTAGTTCTATGTCCAAAAGCAGTGTTAGAAGTACAGGAGCCATTAGGAAATTCCATTTCTGTGGTGACTTGGTCTACACATTATTGCAACATGCCACTATTCCTGAGCAGACGTACCCTTCAATGTCTCCTCTTTCTATTCCTTTTTTTACACTTACCAAACATATATTGACAGCTTTCTATGTACTAGATATTAAAGATACAAATAAAATAGGAGCTCCCTGCTCTTGAGGACCTTACAGACCAGAGACGTAGAGGAAAATGAACTTAGAATGTGAGAAGTACTCTTACAGAATTTTCAGGACTCTATGACAGCTCAGAAGAGCAGCCTGAATCTAGCCTTTATCTCTATTTTTCAAAACGGGGAGAATAGGAGAGGAATATGGCAGAGGAGTGAGTGGAAGTCACACTGACCTCCTCCAGGACCAAACTGGAATTGCAACTAAATTGTGGAGAAATCACCTGGAAAACAATGGAACGATAGAGAGAGAGGAGCCTTGGAGCCTCGGACAGACAGTGGGATCGACTTTTGCACATCCTAACGGGTGAGAAGTGTGGTGGAGGCTCGAGAGGGTGGGCTGGGTGCCCAAGGGCCAGCACCAGAGGGACATTGGAACTTCCAGTTGGATCCCCCTGAGAAGAACAGGGTAAGAATCATAAGCAGGGACCCCTAGACTACAACATCTGAACCCAAAAATGCACACAGACAAAAGACAACCACGAAAAGCATAGTGGTGCTCTCTGCCAGAGACAGGCGGCTGGAGACACAAAGAGAGGTTTAAAGGGCAAACGAAAAAACTTGCAGCGGCAGCTGCCTTCCTTGGTCTCTGGGCAGAGGCAGAAGCAGAGTGGGCTGGAACCTGAGGAAAGATTGGTGAGGAAAGCTTAGGGGAGAGAACCGAGACGTTGGACAGCAGGGCACCGGTGATAACTCACACTTCACAGCTACCATCCCTCTCAGGCATAAAAGAATCAAACACCCTCCCTTCGGGACATTCCACTCAGGACTTGCGTGCGTGGACCTGGGTGCTGAGTGCAGTGCAGCTGGCAGAGATAGTAGATCCCTGGACAATGGGGACACAGAGCTGCCTAGAGGTGTGCTTGAAGAGAGGCTGGAGACAGAGGCAGTGGGGAGAGAACTGGTGGAATATCTGGGGATTCCAGGAACTGACCCCTTCCCCATTCTGCAGTCTCCATCTTGCGCAGGCAGGCCAAGCCCAAAGAGGCAGTAGTACGAAAGGAAACAATAGCCCTGCCCTCAGGACTGTCTAGCCCAGACAGCAGTTTGTGTGGGCCTTGGTGCTGAGTGCAGAACTGCCTGCAGAGATAATAGACCTCTGGCTAAAGGGAACACAGAGCTGCCTGGAGACTCTTGAGGAGAGACTGGAGTCAGAGGCGTTAGGGAGAGAACTAAGGGAGTAGCTGAGGGAATGCCGGTGCTGACTCCTTCCCCATTCCATGGTCTCCGCCTTGCTCAGGCAGACCACTCCCCTGAGTGGCTCCAGCCTGTAAGAACACAATAGGCCCGCCCTTAGGAGGCACTGCCCTGGCCTGTGGTACCTAAGCCTGACAGCAGAGGGCAGAGTGACTAGATTAACAATTGCAGGAGACAGACACAGACAGTAGATTCCTGGAAGTCTCAAACAAATGGCTTAAGGTCAGAAAGGGTCAACAACTGACATCATCAGAGGCAGAGCCAGAAAGAAAAGAAAGGAAATAAATAAATAAAAGACCCGCCTACGACCATAAAAGTTTAATCCGCAAAGTCAGGAATTTGAGACCAATCAATTGAAGCAAAAGCAAAAAAAAAAAAAAAAAACCCAAACAAACAAACAAAAAAAAACAAAAAAAAAACCCTCTAACAAATATTGGGGAAGAAAAGAAATACCCCCCGAAATGAGGGGAAAGGAGGAATCCCCACAAAGAAAACTAAATGAAAGAGAGGTAAGTCAACTACCAGATATTGAATTCAAAACAATGGTTCTAAGGAAGCTCAATGAGCTCAGTGAGCTAGAAGAAAATTACCAAAAACCACAGGGAAACTATGAGGAACTTACTGCAAACTATATCAACCTGGAAAAGGATAAAGAAACTACCAATAAGACACAAGAGGAAATGAAGAATACCATTTCTGAATTGAAGAACACAGTAGAAGGGATCAAAAGCAGGCTAGATGAAGCAGAGGATCGAATCAGCAAGCTGGAGGACAAGGTAGAAAACATCTCCCAGAAAGAGCAAGAAAATGAAAAAAGACTCAATAAGAATGAAGAGACATTGAGGGAAATGCAGGACAACCGGAAACATAATAATATCCGCATAATAGGCATACCAGCAGGGGAAGAAGAGGAGCAAGGGATAGAGAACCTTTTTGAAAAAGTCATGATGGAAAACTTCTCCAAATGGAGGAGAGACAAAGTCCCACAAGTCCAGGAAGCACAGAGGGTCCCATTCAAGAGGAACCCAATGAGGCCCCCTCCAAGACACATCACCATTAAAATGGCAAATATCAAAGAGAAACAGAATCCTAAAGGCAGCAAGGAAGAAACAGTTAGTAACATACAAGGGAGCCCCGATATGTCTAGCAGCTGACTTCTCAACAGAAACTCTACAAGCTAGAAGGGAATGACAGGGAATATTCCAAGGAATGAAATGCAAAGGCCTGCAACCACGAGTGCTCTACCCAGCAAGGCTCTCAATGAAAACGAAAGGTGAAATGAGGAGTTTCCCAGACACAAGAAGGCTAAAAGAATACACCTCCACCAAACCAGCATTGCAAAATATATTAAAGGAACTGCTTTAAGAAGATGAAGAAAAAGAGTGAGAAAGAGAAGAACACAGGTACAAAGGGGAAAAATGAATAAGTTTCTATCAATAATAACTCTAAATGTAAACGGACTAAATGCCCTAATCAAAAGACACAGGATAGCAGAATGGTTAAGAAAATGTGACCACAGATATGCTGCCCGCAAGAGACCCATCTCAGAACAAAGGAACTACACAGACTGAAAGTAGATGGATGGAAAAAATATTCCAAGCAAATGGGCAGGAAAAAAAAGCATGGGTAGCAATACTTAGACAAAATAGATTTCAAAACAAAGGACATAAAAAGAGACCCAGAGGGACACTTCATAATACTCAAAGGAAAAATCCATCAAGAAGATATAAACATTGTAAACCTATATGCACCCAACATAGGAGCACCCAAATATATAGGGAAAATCTTGGAGGACTTCAAGAAAGATACAGAGAACAACATACTGATAGTAGGGGATTTCAACATCCCACCGTGAAAAATGGATAGACCTTCCAAACAAAACATCAACAAGGATATTGTGGAACTTAATGATGCATTAGATCAAATGGACTTAACTGACATATATAGAACCTTTCATCCCAAAGAAGCAAAATACACATTCTTTTCAAATGTGCATGGAAGTTTTTCAAAGATAGACCACATGATAGGACACAAAGCAAGCCTTAACAAATTCAGGAAAAATGAAATAATAATAAGCATTTTCTCTGAACACAAGGGCTTGAAACTGGAAACCAACCTCAAGGAGAAACCTCAAAAACTTGCAAATTCATGGAGACTGAACAGCACACTATTAAAAAAAATAAATGGATCAATAATGAGATAAGAGAAGAAATCAAAAAGTTTCTGGAAACAAATGAAAATGAACATACGACAGTCCAAAACCTATGGGAAACAGCAAAGGCAGTCCTGAGAGGGAAGTCCATAGCAATATAGGCCTACCTAAAAGACAGGAACATTTCAAATAATTGACCTAACCCTACAACTTCAAGAACTGGAGAAACAACAACAAATAAATCCCAGCGCAAGTAAAAGGAAGGAAATAATCAAGATCAGAGCATAACTGAATGACATAGAGACAAAAGGAAGAATTCAAAGGGTCAACCAATCCAGGAGCTGGTCCTTTGAAAAGATAAATGAAATCAACAAGCCTTGTCAAGACTTGTCAAGAAAAAAAGGGAGAGGACCCAAATAAATAATATCAGAAATGAAAGAGGAGAAATAACAACTGATACCACATAAATATAAAGGACTGTAAGAAATTACTATGAACAATTATATGCCAAGGAATTTGAAAACCTGGATGAAATGGACAAATTTCTGTAAAGGTATAATCTTCCAACACCGAATGAAGAAGAAGCAGAAAGCCCAAACAGACCGATAACAGCTGGGGATATTGAAGCAGTAATCAAGAAACTCCTGGCACACAAAAGCCCTGGACTGGACGGTTTCATAGGAAAATTTTACAAAACATTTAAGGAAGAGCTAACCTCTGTCCTCCTCAGACTATTCCACAAAATCCAATGTGAGGGAAGATTCCCAGACTCTTTTTATGAGGCAAGCATCATCTTAATCCCAAAATCAGATATAGACACAACAAAGAAAGAAAACTACAGGCCACTATCGTTGATGAACACAGACACTAAAATCTTCAACAAAATATTGGCAAATCACATCCAGCAATACATTAAAAAGATCATCCACCATGATCAAGTGGGATTTATCCCAGGGATGCAAGGATGGTTCAATATATGCAAATCAATAAATGTAATACATCACATAAACAGAAGGAAAGAAGAAAAACCACATGATCATCTCGATAGATGCAGAAAAAGCATTTGATAAGGTACAGCACCCATTTATGATAAAAACACACAGCAAAATGGGAATAAAGGGGGCATACCTCAACGTAATAAAGGTCATATATGAAAAACGTACACCAACCTCATACTCAATGGGCAATAACTAAAAGCTTTCCCACTAAGATCAGGAACAAGACAAGGATGTCTGCTTTCAACACTTCTATTCAACATAATATTGGAAGTCCTAGCCACAGCTGTCAGACAAGAAAAAGAAATAAAAGGCATCCTAACTGGAAAGGAGGAAGTAAAACTATCATTGTTTGCAGATGACATGATAGTGTACATAGAAAACCCTGTAGACTCCACCAAAAAACTACCCAACCTAAAGTGTGAATTTGGCAAAACAACAGGATACAAAGCCAATATTCAGAAATCGAAGGCATTTTTGTACATCAGCAATGAAATAGAAGAAGAAGAAATCAGAAAAAAATACCATTTGCTATAGCAACAAGAAAAAATAAATTACCTAGGAATAAATTTAACCAAGGATATAACCAAGGGAACGACGTAAAAACCTGTTACTCAGAAACCTATATAACACTGAGAAAAGAAATTAAGGAAGACACAAATAAATGGAAGCATATACCGAGTTCATAAATTGGAAGAATTAATATCATCAAAATGTCCATACTGCCCAAAGCAATTTATAGATTTAACGCAATCCCTCTTAAAATACCATATTTTAAGACATATTTCACAGACATAGAACAGACATTTCAAAAATTTATATGGAACCATAAACAACCCCAAATAGTCGCAGCAATTTTGAGAAAGAAAAACAAAGTAGAAGGGATCACATTACAAGACATCAAACTATATTACAAGGCCACTGTAATCAAAACAATCTGGTACTGGCACAAGAACAGACAAATAGATCAGTAGAACAGAATAGAAAGCCCAGAAATAAACCCATGTCTCTATGGTCAATTAATATTTGACAAAGGGGGCAGAAGCATAAAGTGGAATAAAAATAGTCTCTTCAAAAAATGGTGTTGGGAGAGCTGAACAGCTACATGCAAAAAATTGAAATTTGATCACCAACTGACACCATACACAAAAATAAACTCATGATGGATAAAAGACTTAAATATAAGTCACAACACCATCAAAGTCCTAGAGGAGAACATTGGCAGGAAACTCTCAGATATCCCATGCAGCAATTTTTTCACTGATATGTCTCCTAAAGCAAGGGACATAAAGGAAAGAATAAACAAGTGGGACCTCATCAAAATAAGAAGCTTTTGCACGGCTAAAGAAAACATCAGCAAAATGAAAAGGGAACCAACCATATGGGAAAATATATTTGTCAATAATCCATCAGACAGAAGTTTGATCTCCAAAATATATAAAGAACTCCATGACTCCATTCCAAGAAGACAAACAATCCAATTAAAAAATGGGCAAAGGACCTGGGCAGACACTTCTCCAAGGAAAAGATACAGAGGGCCCAGAGGTATATGAAAGGATGCTCAGCATCACTAGCCATCAGAGACATGCAAATTAAAACAGCAATGAGATAGCACTTCACACCGGTCAAAATGGCCATCATAAACAGATCAGCAAATAACAGGTGCTGGCAAGGCTGTGGAGAAGAGGGAACCCTAGTACACTGTTGGTGGGAACGCAGACTGGTGCAGCCACTGTGGAAAGCAGTGTGGAATTTCCTCAAAAAGCTAAAAATGGAACTGCCTTTTGACCCAGTGATTCCACTGCTGGGATTACACCCTAAGAATACTGAAATGCCAATTCAAAAGAATCTATGCACCTCAATGCTCATAGCAGCACAATTTACAATAGCCAAGTGTTGGAAGCAGCCTAAATGCCCATAAGTAGATGAGTGGATCAAAAAACTATGGTACATTTACACAATGGAATACTACGCAGCAGAAAGCGAAAAAAGCAGTACTACCCTTCACGACAGCATGGATGGAACTAGGGAGCATTATGCTAAGAGAAATAAGCCAGGGGACGAAAGACAAATACTATATGATCTCACCTATAAGTGGAACCTAACCAACAAAACAAAATAAGCAAGGAAAATATGACCAGCCACATTGAAAGAAAAAAGAAACCAACAGAGTCAAGAGTCAAGGAGGGAGGGGTGGGTGGGAAAAAGGAAGGGAAGGGTCAAGTCAAGGAACATGTATAAAGTACCCTTGGACAAAGCCAAAGTGGGGAAGGACTGAGGGAGAGAGGTTGAGGAGGGGACCAGCGGAAAGTGGTGGCAGGAAGGTGGAGACAAATGTATTTGGACAAAAACTAAAAATTTTAAAAAATAAAAATACACGCACACACAAATGAGAAGAATTTACAGCCAACAAAACCATGAAACAAACTTGATGAATGTTCTACAAACAGAAATTAGATTAGCCAATCATATCATTGAACTACTATATCCTAATTAATATAAGACTGCTCTGTACTAGAAAAAAAGCAGAATAATTTGGTAGTGACTCTTAAAAAACAAGTATTGATATCATTTTAAATTTCAGTTATCAGGAATGCAGGATTCCATAGAAGTCAACCAGGACATTGCATAAGGGGACTGTAGTCACCAGCCCTTCATTGTGGAATTTAGAATCTTTTAACATTTTCACAGGCGTGGTTTAAAAAGAGTCCTCCCACTCCAACCCCATGATTCCCACCTCCACCTCCGTTCCCCATCCAGTCTTCTCCAGGGCAAGGGGGAGGGAGCCGCTTCTCACAGGGGGAACAAAATGGCCCCCAGGATTATAGAAGAATGGCCACATGGATCTAATGCTTGTATTTCTCATCCCAATTATTACATTTCCAAGAGACCTTGTAGGTCTGGTATCTGAAACATGTCACCCAAGGGGTATGGCCCTGTTTTGTTCAACATCCCACATTTTTTAAAAATATTCTTAGCTTATGCTTATTTATCTATTCTTACTCAATTTTGAACTTGATTGCAATTAAAGACCATTATACAGCTGAACTTCCTGTAAGATCCACAAAAGTTTTACATACAAAATGCACAGAGAGAGAGAGAATGAGAATTCAGGCTGAAAGCTAGTTTCCTAAAGGAAAAAACAATAAAAAAGTTTCCTAAAAGAAAGACAATAAAAGGGAAATAAAACAACAGGTTAAGAAATATTTTCATGTAAAAATAGTCTTTTTTTTGTAGTGTGGCAATAGTTTTTACATCACTTTCCTCTCTCTTTCAGTGTGCCTGTCTCGTTTTAATGCTTTTTAATGGAAAGCTGAATAATTAAATACATCTTTCAAAAAAGAAAATTCTTCTTAAATGTTTATATTATTGGCAAAAGGATTCTGGCACATTAGTTAGTATGAATTCTTTGCTTTTGAATGGTGAGTAACACTGCTAATGTTGGATTATTTGTTTGAATTAACCTGATAATAAAAAACAATAGGCAGAAGAAAAAGGATAAGTCAGAGTTTTCCAGCATTTAAATGATTATTCTTTCTCTAAATTTCAGCTCAAGGTATAAACCACAGTAGGATATTGAGAGCAAAACATCTTATGAAGATTTTATTATTATTTATAAGTAAAAACAACAACCGTAGGGGCAGAGGTGGGGGATAGATTTTCAAAAGGCGATTCCAAAGTTGATGAAAGCCCAAAATGTCTGGACACTTTGGAAGTGACAATGACACCAGGAGGCAGTACCCTGGCCCCATGAGGACTGATATGTGCTGACCCCAGCAGAGCTAAATGATGTAAAGCACACTCTAATAATGAAATATTTTAAATTAAAAAAAAATGTGCAAATGGCATGTCTAAATGTTGCTGTTAGCTGGCACCTTTGTTTGTCTTTGTCTCTGAGCTGAGACCCACCCACAAACCAGACTGGCTCCCTGGGTCTGTGCTCTCATTTGGATAGCGAGGCATTGGGTAAAGCAGCAGTCAGGTGGGCATAAGTCAGGGGGAGGGTGGGACCAGTGCGTGGCTAGGGCAAGTCTGCCAAAGCCTGTCAATAGTGTGCGGGTTGTGGGTGGGGTCCCTGACATGGCTCTGTCCCTGCTGCAAGCTTCTGCCCCAGTGGACCATCGGGCCAGCTGTCCCAGCAGCAGCCAGGGCCCCCTTTCTCAATCCTAGGCCTGTGGGAAAGTATCCATTGGACAGTAATTGATTCCACCCTGCCAGCTCCATCACTGCAGGCTCCAGTCACATTGGCAGCAAGCTGGGAAAGGACCACCGGAGTGGGGGCGGGAATGGGGGGGGCTGGAAGCAAAGGCCACCAGGGCCCCCTGCAATTAACACTAATCTGAAAATTGGCCTCTGACAGGAAAGCTCAGCACCTGACAGCTAATTGCTTATGTCAGACTGATGTGCACTTCATATGGAAAGGTTATTTATCAGAGGCCAGGGCTTTCTCTCCCTTCCCCTTCTCTTCTGTTTGCCTAAGTTGAAAACAGTGGGAAATTGTTCCTGGTTGCTTAGAATCTGGAAGTCCCAAACATTCTCAGATCTCATTTAACTGAAAGACTCCCAAACATCCTTGCTAAGATCTGATGCATGTGTGTTGTGCTGCTCACCTGTGCTGGAGACCAGAGAACAATGCGGGTATCTCAGCAGGTGGGTGCATTTCCTTTTATAAATGAAGCCAAAGTGAAGATGACTCAGGAAATCCAAAAAACCAGTGTAGACACCATAAGGGGTTTGAGAAGAGCAAACCAACTTCATTCGCCTTATTTTCCAGAAGCCAGTCCACACTGGGGAAGATTAGTCAATGGCTTATTTTGCACATAAAATCAAAAGTCTTCTGTCTTAAGTTATTTTAAAATATTTTCTCTATCTTCATATATAAATGTAGTGTGTATCCAGGTGACTCACACAGGTAAATTATCTTTAAGTTGGTGATGCAACCTGCCCTGCCCCTAATAAAAGTGCTCATTGATGGGGGAGAGAGGTTTATACGGGACTCTCCTTTTCTACTTTATCCTTGGTCAGTAAATACTGTTGAGCACCTATTTTGTGCTGGGCACAGCACTGGGCTCTGGCATGTCAAGTAGACACATCTCTTGCTCTTAGGAACCTGACGGTTTGGAGAGAGACACAAAGAAATAAGGAAATTATAACTTAGCATGATTCACTTTACAAATGGTGAAATACAAGGGTTGGAAATAAAATAAAACCAGACCTCAATGTATGAGGCACAGAATGGGGCCTCGAGCTGAGGTGGGAATAAACAGGAGTTAGGCAGGCAAACAAGGGAGGTCAGTGTGGCAGTGAAGGGATGGAAAAGATAAAGGAAATGTCATGTGCAGAAACCCTGACTCAATGGAGCATTCAGGAGGGTGGAAGCCTAGTATAGACATGGCCCAGAGGAGGCTGGTATTTAAGATTAATTTGTCTTCAGGTTTTCAAATAGAAATTATAAGGCTTCCAGTTTAATGGACATTTCACTATCCATCCTTGCTATCTTCTTTCATCTGACCTGACTTCACCACAGGGGTCTTTGTACTAGACAGGCTATGCCAGGGAAACCCCAGTCTGATTGAAAAACAACAGGGGTTACTAGATTAATGTTAGGGCAAGAATAAGAGGATCTGGGAGAGTGGACAACTACAATTTTTTGTCCACCAACCTATAAGCACCACTCTCCCTCATCACACATGCTTCCGGGTTTTTGTCAGGATTCATTTATTTATCCAACAAATGTGTTGAGTGCATCCTCTGTGCCAGGTGATGGGAGTCACCAAGATACTGAAAGGAACAAAGCAGGTATGGTCCCTCTGGACCATCCCAAGAAGAAAAATGTAAAAACAAAAATAGTTATATACAAAAATAATGACATGCGTGATAAGTTTTAAAAATTAGAGAAGTATATCATCAAAAGTCATCATCTATATGTAACTTTTGAAAACTGTATATAATAACAAAAATGGAAGATATCATCATTGAGATATCTAATGTGAAATCATGGAAGGAAGAGGAAGAAAGAACATAAGCTGGGTTCTTGCCATGTGTCTGGTACTGGGCCTAGGCTTTGTAAGTATTGTGTCTCTGGTTTCTTATAACAAGGCTGCTGGGTGTTATTATTTTCCCAAGAACATCCAGAGATGCTGAAGAGCTGAATAACTTTCTCAAGATCATCCAGGCAGTAAAGGAGGGGAGGGTAAGACCTGGGCCAAGCAGGTCTTACCATCCCTCCCCACCAAGAATGCACCTGTCAGCACCTCAGTAGACTTCATTCTTCAGGACTGGGGACCAGTTCACAGCCAGTCATATCACCACATGCGGTGACCAGAGCGAACCGGCCTTGAACATTTCATGGCTCCCTCAGACCACCACTTCACTTGGTACAAGTTATTGCTAGTATCATTTTGGGAAGAATAGCTGTCCTTTCCCAGGCATGAGACCCTTTTCATAAGACCTGGCAGACATTACAACATAAATGTAATTTCTACCCCAATCTTTTCTACTGCACATGACCACCAGGCCCCTCAAGAAGTGTGTACTCAAGAGAGAAAACTCATCAAACTTATGACTTCTGAAAGGTAAAGAAATCACTATCAAAGGGAGAAGAGCAGAGCTTTTCACTGTTTCTGAAAACAGGAAATCAGAGGCATAAACAAAACAGAAACAAGCCTTGGCAAACAAATGGAACTCAGGCAGGTGTTAACCAGAGCGCATGCAGCTGGTCTCTGACAGGCCCCAATGGCAGAACTGCAATGGTACAGTCATCATACCTGCTCACCATTGAGGGAGCATTGCCATTTCCACAGTCACGACCCAGTCTCCAGGCCCGGGCACTGGATGACTCTGCTCTAAATAAGTAATGAGCGAGATTCACCAGTTCAGCTCACACACAAACCTGCAGAAAGCAAGAAGCTCTGGTCTGCTTTATGTCCAGCAGTGCTGGGGCCTGAAGTTGTCTCAGGACAAAGCCAACTGCTCCACTGGAGTGACCCTTGAGCTGGGGCTCCTGTCAAGACAATGTCAGCAGCAGCTTCTGGAAATCGCAGACACTATGATTTCCATCCATAACAGACTGTCATGTTTGGGCTTCTTAATCGCCTAGTTGGAGGACAGAAAGGGAACACTAACCAGAGTTACCAGGCTGTGGCCTGCGCTTGGCACCCTGCTCCTGCTTAGAGGCCACTGTCCCTGCAGGCTTTTTTTAGGACCTCCAGTGGAAACGGGCAGATAGTCTCTTGGCCCTAGCAAGGTCTCCACGCCATGGCTCCTCCTGTTTGCAAGGAACCCAAACATGTGACACACATCGCTCCTGTTTCCTAAATGCTTCTTGGGTCAGTGCTGAAAATGGCTAAATCTTATTGAAGTCCTGTTTTTCCTTCATCTGTTTTTCCCTCAAAATATCTTTTAGCCCTGACGGTGTGGCTCAGTTGGTTGGGCATCATCCCCCAAAGCGAAGGGTTGGAGATTCGGTCCACTGTCAGAATGTGTACAAGAAAAAACTGACTGAGGTTTCTCTGTCACATCCTGTCACATCGATGTTTCTTTCCCTCTCTCCCTCCCTTCCCTTCTCTCTAAAAATAAATAAATAAAATCTTTCAATTTTTTTTTTTAGTAAAATTAAACAAAAAACCAAAATACCTCTGGTATCAGGAGTGAATGCGCTTTTTTGGTTTGTTTTGGTGTGATTTTTGGTTTGTTTCCATGAACTAAACTTATGCCAATTTTGCTTATAAATGGTGACATGGTATGATTTCTGATTGAAGTGTCCATACCATCCATTTTATATAAATAAAGGACTCATGTTTTGCTCTTCTCAGCAGTACCTATTTTTCTCAAAAAACAATGCATCTAGCTCACTCCAAGTGTGGTGTGTCCTGCAAACCATCCTATGGAAGAGTCAAAGGCTGGAATCCCAAGGTGCCCACCTGGCTCTTCTCATCACCACCAATTTCCACCCCCTTCCACTTACTGCTTACCACATATCATGAAATCATATGTATGCCCAGGACCCCAAAATATTTCTGCATGAGGTGTTCCCCATAAATCCTCTGATTCCTGGAATTCAGCCACCAGTCTCAAATCTTCTGAAGTCCCTGGACACCATTGGAGTGCCCCCCTGAGCCAAGTGACACCTGCTTCCTGCCTGTCTGGATGGGGAAAAACCTGCTGTGAGTTTGCTGGCACATGGGAAGACCCCTGGAGAACTCCCTTAACCAAATGCTAGGCAGGTGGGCACCAAGTCCACCGCTCCAGGGGCTGACTTGGAACACATTCAAAATCATCGTCATCTAAAAGAAAAAAAAGATAGTATTTTGGCAGCCCAAAATACATACTCTCATCAAGCTTAATTGAGCATTATTACAGAGACAGGCTTGACGTCAGTTCTCATTTGGGCAGACCTATGCTGAGCATTCTGGGGCCGATTTGGAACCCATCAGCAACATCATATTGTTTCACGTGGAGTTAATGGCCTTTCTAAAACGCAATTAATTGCACAAAGAAGTTAATTTGCAGATCAACAGTTTCTGAAGCATGAAGGTATCTTTGTAAAATAAAAATAATAATAATAACAACAGCAACTGTGCCGTGGGCTTATATGGTGCCTACTCCAACAGAGAGAGATGCACGGCTCTCAACATCATTATCTGACACTGAATGATATGCAAATCAACCTCCACCCCCTGCACAGGGTGGTGTGTTGCACAGCTGTGAATCATCAGACACAATGTGGACTTAATTTGAACCGATGCTGGAGGTAGTGGGCACAACTCAAATTAGACATGTGGTGGGCGTTTAACTACAGTATTACCAATTCCTATTCCGACATCTGACAGCCCTTAGTAATTAACTGCATGTACATGGTCAGAGCTTCCCTCCCTGTTGGATAAGACTCTGGCTCTACCAGTCCCAGCACTGTAATTGTCAGTTACACTTGAGACAAATCAGAGGCAAAAGATCAGACAGCTTCAGGAGCCCTGCGTTCTCTGATTGAGCTGCCTTTTCATTGGACTGGAAGGTTTGCCCAGCAGCTTCCATATGCTGCCTCCTTAGAAAGACCTAATGTCCTCTCAGATAAAAGGGAAATTGTGCTTTGAGGCTTCACTGACAGCTTTGGGAAGCTTGCTTTTGTGGTGGGACTTGCCAGGTTTCCCAAGAGCACACCAAGGTGGGCATGAGGGCACCAAACCCACCCACCACTTCTCCTCTTCTGAATCCTCAACCTTGTCTCTTTTTCCTTCTTTTTAAATGTCTTGTTCAGACTTGAGCCCCAGAGCGACAAAGTGAGTATCTTTTGGGTCCTCCATTGAACAAAGATCAGAGTGCTCTGAAAAATCTAAGGGAAATGTCTCATGACAGAGGTGATCAAACCCAGAACTATAACCCATCGTCATCTCCTGAAAAAACTAATATCAAATTTGAAAACCCATGAGCAAAACATTCTACTGCTTCCACTCAGCCAAACTCAGGTCCTACACCTACTTTTGTCTTTGTTGGACAAGAATATTCAATTGATTATTCAAGAGAGTCTGATCATCCTCCAAAAGATTATGCATTATATTATTAGTAAAGGAAACCATGACTGGTGATGGATACAGCCCACATACAAAAAACATACATACATACATACATAATCAAATTATATATAATGTGGATAGAAACAAATGAATTTTACTTTTGTATTATGAGTGAAAAAAATTTACTAAGCCATCAAATGATCTAAAACTGATTATAGAATTGTAAAACAAGTAAAAGCACCACATTTTCAATGTTGTGAACTTTTTAAATGTACCACTTAAGTATAATTGGTATGTTGATTAGGAAGTTTGTTCTCTTTTTAGTAAAATAGAATCCCTATGAACTCCTGCTAAATAATGTTTTGTTATTCTAGTTGGATACCTTCAAAACATTAAATTTACACATTTTTTAAAAGATTCTATAATTGAGACTGTGTTTGCCCAAGTTAGGCAGTAGCAGCAAGGTTTGTAGTGACTGATCCCTGCAGCTGCTAAGAGTGTAGTAAGAAGACTGCTATCATGTGTTAAACAGGATCAATTAAGGTGGTCGTCCGCTTCTGCCTTTGTCCTTAATCCTGTTTCTGTGCCTCAGGCTCAGTAAGCACACTTTAAGTATTAGCTCAGTTAGAACCTAAAGGAATGAAAATAAGCTAAGAGGAAAAAGGATGGCAAAATTCTGCCACCCCAAAGCTGCCCTTTTGGGATATTGATTTTAAACTGTTTATTTAGAAACAAAAATCTCAGAAAGCGTCTTTGACCCTCCCTCCCCTATTTCCTGCATGAGATTCAGACAGAGAAACCTGCTTCAAGAAGACCTTAGGATGTTCTTAGCCTAGTTTGAATTAAGTAATGGCAAACAGAGAGCTTTAGGCAGGTGCCTGTTAGCTAGATAAGTTATGTCCCACAGTTTTTGAGTTGCCTAGCAAGGATGTTCCTGCCCTGTGTGTTCCTTTCCACTCTTTCTCAATTACCTATAAATCACCTATTCTCACTTCTGAAATCTAATACCCCATCCCTCCCCTTTCTCCTTTGTCCAAAAATGTTTTATATACCCAAAGTTGTTTCACCATCTTTGGAATTTTCAGGCCTATGTAAATTCCCCATGCACGTGTATTAAACTTTGATTTTCTTCTGTTAATCTGCCTCTGTTAATTGGTCTTTAGTCCAGCCTAGAAAAACCTAGAAGGTGGGAAAAAAAAGTGTTAATATTTTTAGGCCCACACAGGGCCAAGACACAATGCATTAAAGAGACTGAGAGATAAAGAAAGAAATGTTCTTTAAAAATCATCATGTATATTTTTACACAGAATGCATGAAGCAGATAGATGTGAGAGCCCATGGAACTTCAACTGTGGCTGTGTCCTGGCCATTTCTCTGTCACAGAAAAAGAATCAGTCTTTTGCAAGTCCTGCTCTGAAGGGAGGGCTACATCAAACATCCTCAAAATAACCACGAGATTAAAGCTGAGGCTCTTCCTGCCTATAACTAACTAATCAATCTACTTAGAGTTGGCAGAGAAGGAGGGCCACCATTACAGCAGTGGAGGAGGGAGGTATTCCAGATCAGGCGCAGCAGTGTAGCACATGGAAAGAAGATGCCTGCTGCTCTGACCCCAGCTCTGCGCCATGATCCCAGATGGTCCATACATGCCCCTTCTGTGAAGGTTAATTTGCTGGTCATCTCCCCAACATGGCTGCCCTGCTCAGACATTTTAGAAGCATTAACAAAGGCTTTCAGGTAGAAGAAATGGGCCCATTTTCAGGGCTTCTTGCAGCCAGTACTGTTCTACTGACCACTTGCCTGGCCAAGGGTACCTCTGATATCAGCGTGTTCCCTGACTCTCCACTGTTTCCCAGGGTCCACCTTTAACTGCTGGTTTCTAAGCACTCCAGGTCCTCAGGCCATCTCGCAGGTCTGGATGGAGCTCCCTTTGCTCCATTCCTAGCCTCACCTTGGCAGTCCTTGATCCTGACGGCAGATATCTGCCCCAATTCAGGATCCTGGCTTAGCAACATTACTTTAACTAGAAACCTATTAAGTATTCTGGAAAATGACTGTGAGCCAATATAAGAAGATAGATCCACTTCCAAAAACATAAATGCTGACCATCAGATCCAGCATACTGTTATTTGATGAAAATTAGGAGGAACACGGCAGAAAGTGTGAATACTTCTCCTGACTCCCTCCTCACCCGAATGTCATGTGTGTTTATTTGTCAGGTTCACATTCATATACACACTTGACCAGCTTATGAAATGGAGAATACTGCTAATGTTTAAACTAAAAAATGAAGTATCTGCAACTACTCATCTTGCAGCACCCTCAAAATACCGTATCACAAAAAGTGATTACAATGTACTCAAATGTACTCAAAAGGTACAGTACCAAAAAGGTACTGTAACAATCTCCTTAATAAAAAAAAACTGATAAGTTATAAAAACAGGTAAACCCTCAAAGTCGACAGGATACTATTCTAAGGTAACAATGTTGAAACAGAACCATAAGAATACTTATATTCTGCTTTGTAATATAGTTTATAGTTAAAACATCCTGACTGATCTGTTCTTCCTCCATCACCCAACTGAATTCCATTCAAGGTGATAATGTTATTTCTCCCTGTGGTTTCTCTGTGAATAGAGGAAAATAGCTCAGGTAATAATAGAGAGATTACACATGTTCACCAGGCAGCATTTAGCTTGAACCTGTTCATTTAACCAGTTGAATGATGAATGGATGAGTGAATGGAAGAATGAATGAATGCGTGAATGAAAATCCAACTGTTGTGACTGCTGTGGAAGAAATTCTAAACCAGTATCTGGTTTATTTTTTTCAAATCTGATAGTTTAGAAGACTTTCCTTAGTCTAAGGTAGCATTTCAATAACAGTCCAGAAATACTTTCAAAGTGAAAAGAAACATATGATTCAGATTCTCTCTAAGAAGTCAAACAAAGTCAAACTAGCTGAGGCTTGTTTATCTCCTCTCGTGCACTTGACTCTGCCCTCCTTGGTGCTGGAGCTGATTAAGGGGTGTGAGCTGCCCCACCTAAATAGCGATGGATCCAGCATGGCCAAACTTACAAAGAACAACAAGGAGACAAACTCTTGATTATATTTTCAGTAACTACACAAGGCTTCTCTTGAAATGTCTTTGGTGCTCTATTTGGGTTTGTCTGTTTGTTTACTTGTTTTTATTAAAACTTGATAGTAAGTGACTCCAAGTAGAGATGATTGGGCTCCCCACCTCCCACCTCACAAGAGTCATTTATGAACCCAAAAAAGTCAGGGGAACTCAAAGCACTTACTTCTTGTCCCAGACACACTGTGGCCAGCTGCTAGCATGGTATAGTGGTAGGGGTTTCTGACCTCGGCAGAGTGAGGACATGCACAGAAACCATTCCAGCTCTCTACCATCAGCCAGGGGAGTGAGAAATGCAGTTTCCATTTGCCATCAGTTTCCACCTACTGGTTTGTTTATTTCTTGCTACTTAATGAACCATTAGATTTCACATCTAATAGTGTGGCCCTTATGTACAGGCTTTTATCAATGTGCAGATGGGAACAATAGCACAAGCACTTGTTAAGGTTTTACCCAAAACAATACTCTTTCTAAATTGTCTACAAGGAGCACATTTTAACTAAGAATCAATCACAACACCCCATTGTACCCCTAATAGAGGACAATGACAAAAACCCTTAAGACCATCAGAGCTGGTTTGGACTTACTAGGTATGTGATATTAGGTTACCCTAGGGTAGGGTAGTCTAACTACCCTATGCCTCAGCTTCTTCATAAACAAAATGGAGGTAACACCTATATAAAATGGTTTATAAGAATTAAATTTAAAAATGTGTAGGAGAAGCAAAGGGCAATACTAGCATCTAACAGGCATTTAATAGTTTTTAATAACACTATTAATACTAAGAGCTATTAATACTATTATAAATACACTAAAGGCTTTGAAAAGCATCAAATCCTAGAGAGAGAGAGAGAGAGAGAGAACATCCATTTGGGCTTGGGGGTTGGGTAGCATGAGGGGGTTGCCATTCTGCATTTAAAAACAAACACACATTGGGATAGGTAAAGAAATCAATGAAACAATAGCAGGCCCAGAAATAATCCACATATATATGGTTAATTGATTTCCAATTTCCAAATGCCATGTTAATCTAATGGGAAAAAGGAAGTCTTTTTTAAAATAGATTCAGTTGTTGGAACAGCTGACTATTCATATGGGGAAAAAATATGCTTTGATCCCTATTTCATTCAATTTGCAAAAATTAATTTGAGATGGATCATAGGCCTAAACAAAAAACCCAGAACCATAAATCACCAAGAAGAAAACAGAATATTTTTACAACTTTGAGGTAGGCAAAGATTTCTTAGACTGTTTATAAAAAGCACTAACCATAAAATAAATTATAAATCAGACAATATTAAAATTAAAAATTTCTGCACCATTAAGAAAATGAATAGACAAGCCACAGAATATCAAATGTAATTGCATACATATCTGATAAAAGACATATTTAGACTGTATAATGAGCTCCTACAAACTATCACTGAAAAGGTACTAAAGACTTGGTAGACACTTCACAAAATAAGAAATATGACTGTCCAATAAGCACATGTAAAAATGCATGACATCAATAGTCATCAGGGAAATGAAAATTAAAACCACAAAGAGATGCCATTTTGCACCTCTAGAATGTTAAAACAAGGAGATTGACAATATATGTGTTGAGGATATAGGATACTTGAAACCTTCACGCATTGCTAGTGGGAATGCTAAAATGTTACAACCACTTGAAGAATTGTTTGGACGTTTTTGTTTTTGTTTTTGTTTTTGTTTTCTGGAAAGGGAAGGAGAAAGAAAGAAAGAGAAACATCAATGTGTGAGAGAAGTATCAATCATTTACCACTCACACATGCCCCGACCAGGGACTGGACCTGAAATCCAGGCATTTTCTCTGACCAGGAGTCAAACAGGCAACCTTTTGCTCATGATCAGGGCAGTTTGAGGTTTCTTATGACATTGAATTTACATCTACCCAATGAATGAGCAATTTCAGTATTAGGTATTTACCCAAGAGAAATGAAAAGATAGGTCCACAGGAAGAACCTTATTCATAATTCATATAGCAAGCAACCCAAATGTCCATCAAAAGAAGAATGGATAAACTATGACGTATCCATACAATGGAATACTACTCACAAAATAACAACTGGTACATATGCAAAGTGGATGACCAAAAAAACATCATGCTATGAAAAGAGATCAGATACAAAAGGCTACATACCATCTGATTCCATTTATATGAAATCCAAGAACAGACAAAACTAATCTATGGTGATAGAAGTCAAAAAGTTCTTGTTTTGTTGGGGGAGGTGATGGGAAAGGATGAACAGGGATAGAAGAAAACTTTCTGGAATAATGCAAACATTCTTAGGTGGTAGTTACAAGAGTGTCCACAATCGCCAAAACTCATCAAATGAGCACTTTGGATCTATGTTGATATATGTTTAGTAGACCTCAACTGAGTGTGCACATGTGTGCACACACACATGGCCAGGTGACTCAGCTCCTGCCTTCACAAAATTTGCAGCTGGGTTAAGGACAAAAGATAAGGTCCCATTTGGATTACTAGAGAAATTAAATTATATTTATAAAGTATTTGTGGAATCTAGTTCATTCACACAGCACAGTGCATGGCACACAGTGTTCCCAGTGAAGCCAGTAACCTGTGAGATTTGGGCAGTTTTAATGCATAAAGAACCCCTTTGACCTCCCCTTCCTACTACATTTGGTGGTTGACTGAAAAGGAGTTGGCAGTGGCTACGAAGGGGCCATTCTTCTTTGGCAAAGGAGTCCTAGGTTATTAAATTCTTCCTCCTCTGGCTTGTTCACCTGCACTGTTTATTGTTTTGTCTTGTTTATGTGCGGCTGCTGGCCAAGGCTGGCTCTTGTCCTCTGTGTGCTCCCCACAGGGCTCAGGCCTCATTCAACGTGGTCATGTGCTCATTGCTTATCTTAGAGTGGTTACAATATGACTATAAAACAGCAACCCTCCCCAACGCTCATGCATGTCATCCTAGGACCAGAAAGCAAAAGTCTGAACCCTTTTGCCCCTTTCAGTTTTATTCTTAAGTTAGCTTTCTCTTTGTCAACTAGGGCACTCCTGCTGTTTAATTTGTAATGTTCCAACAGACAGTGACATTGGCCAAAACTTAAAAACCACTGGACAGAAACCATTCCTGGGTCCCTGGGTCAGTGGATGAAGGGAGATGTCCTGACACAGTTCAAAGAGATGCTGTGGGTGAGGAGGGAGTACCAAAGGCAGTCATGTATTTGGGGCATTGATTCCATTTCTAAACCATTCCACCTTGTATCCTCTTTTCACTTGCAAATGGAATATTGTTCCCTTTCCCTCTACCAGTAGACCCGGAGGGGAGGGGAGGGAGAGCTTAAGAAACAGAGCAAGGAAAGGGATATATAAAATGGTTAATTTATGAGTCAAGGCATGGATGAGAGAGAGAGGCCTGTGTGGGGCCCTTGTCCCTCCTTATTTATGGCAGATGGAGAGAGTTTGCAAGGGAAGAGCTAACACTTAGAGGTCCCCTTCTAACCTTCTGCTGTGTGCTCCTTATTCGGTAAAACCACTTAATACATGGGATTAAGGGTAGAAACCAACCTAATTGATAATTTCCTGAAAACACCATTTGTCCAGGTGCTGTTGCCACTCTGCCCCTAATTCTTTAAAACCAATGGGGCCTTCCCACTCAGAGATGAAATTCCCTTCTCAGTTTCCATAGTCCAGTCTTTTAGAAATGGAATCCTTCAAGCTTCCAACTTCCAAAATGTCCACATCTGATCTATGTTTCAGGATTCCAGATCAAGTATCAACTCCTTCAAGCATTCCTTGACCACCCCTTTGTCTCTACTCCTTGGAAGTTCTCCAGTTTTCTTCTATCATTGTATCTGTGCTCTACTCTCTTACAGTACTCAGAATCTTCAACCCTATCCATCTCCTTTTCTCCCTGCAATTTCAGCTGGAAGACTGATTTCTTAGTGAAGCATTATTATCTCTTCTAGGTAGACTGCCTGTGACTTCATCATACTTTTTGTACTTCCATAGATTTTATTAGCCCCTCTGTCTCTGGGCTCCAGGAGGGTAGAAATACCATCTCTGCATCATTATACACCCAATATGATCCCTTACACATCATATACAATACACATCACACACTCACATGCTTGTTGACTATGTGGAGGTGACTATATCTTTGGTTTTCCTGTGTTTTCATTAAAGAAGTCAGAAACTAATATAGCAATGAGTACAAGAGCAGCAGGTGTAGAGAAAGCAATGGTAAGAGTGGGCAACTCTTTTGAGGGATTTGATTATAAAAATGGAAATAGAGATAGAGGAGTAAATGGAGGTGGAAAAGGAATCATGATAAAAGTGAAGTCTTGAGGGATTTTTAAGAACAGCATACGTGTAGGCAGTGAAAGGAACCAGTGGAGGGAGAGAAACTAAAGAGAAAAGACAGAGGTCACAATGATGAGATCAAAGGCTCTACAAAAACAGGAAAGGTGAGGTTAAAAGTACAGATGGAGGGTAAATTTTGGAAAAGAATAAAATGCCAACTATTCTGAGATACTAGGATGAAGGAGAGGATGAAATTAAGAGGAAGAAAAAAAAGAACATTAATGAAAACAACCAAATAGAAATGTTAGAGCTTTAGTACACCCTCCTAATGAGCAGGTTGTGCTGGATGTGAGAAAATCAAAGCAAGCCTCAGAGGGCTGGAGAAGGGAGGAAGGAAGGGCTGGGGAGGCTAGGAGGAGGAAAAGAGACATGCAGTGGCTCAGTTACCTTGTGGGGCTCTTCCTGTGGCCCCTCTAAGCTATGCTCACCAGAAATTCTCCCCAGTCTACACGAACTATGTTTGCATCAAACACAGACAAAGAGCTAAACTAGCCAAACAACAAATTGAAGAACTGGAACCCAATAGACTCAGGTTGACTCAGTATAAGAAAAAGTCACTAGGAGGTTCCACTTACTAAGTTGGATTTCCTAAAATATAAGCAGCTCTCGTGGAGAAACTTTCAGGAGTTTTATTTTTAAATCAGTATCCTAATGACTGATAAGGGCCCAAGAAAAGTTTATGCCACCTTTCTGGTATCCTAGGTCCTGTGCAAGGCCTGGGAGGGACTGGCTCTTCTGACCTCAAGAAAAACAGACTAGTGGTACACAAAGGAACGTGTCTTTTCATTCACTCAGCCAAGTCTGCATGCCAGGTATGCCCAGTGTGTTGCCCTTGATGGCGTAAACTGAGGCAGTGTCTGCCCCCACCATGAGTGCACATAACTCTTGGAAAAGATAGATGCTAAGCAAATACCAATCGATCATTTAATTATAAACTTCATAAAGGCTGCATAAATGGCTCATAACTGCATGAAGAAAATGTGTGAGTGCTAAGAGAATATGTAACAGACCCAGCCAGGGGGCTGGAGACATTCTTTCACAGGAAATAAAGGATATAAAAGAATAATTTAAACCAGGCTGTGGGAAAAAACTTCCAGGTGGTGAGAAGCAGGCTCTGGAGCAATAAATAGGGCATTTGAGCACATGAGAGGATCTCAAAGTAGCTGGCATGCCTGCCACAAGGGGACATGTAGAAGGAGGAAAGATGAGCGTGGAGACGAAGGTGGGACTGCCCTGATGGAGAGCTCTGTAAGTGATGTTAAAGAGGTTGGGTTTTATCCTAAGAGCAGGAAAGAGCCATTGATGGCTTTACACTGCACTTGTAAAAGGTAACAACCTGCAGAATGGAGGTAGGACTGGGGAGGCCATCAGGATTGGGTGCTGGGAGACCAGTCAGAGGATATGGAGGAAGCTCAGCATGAACAATGAGTATGACTTGAACCAGGAGTGGCATCAGAGATGGAGAGAGGCAGAGAGAACCGTCAGGACCAGGTAACAGACAGGATTTGGGAGAGAAGGGAGATGCAGAATCAATGATGGGTGAGTGAGTGGAATAGGTGCCATGAAGTAGGACAGATGCCTGGGGGGAAGACCACCTTCTGCAGCCATTAAGGGGAATGACATGGGTGTGAAAACCTCACACAGTGCCCAGGTATGCCCTGACTGCACAGCTGGGAGCCAGCTCCCTCGGGATGTACACCAATAGCACCAGAGACCAAGCAGCTCTGGCTGACATGTGCCCCGCTGTGCTATCTAACAAGTGGTCATTTTCCTTCCTTCCTTCTTTCCCTGGCTCATGCTCAGTTTGACAACAGGAACAAACAGAACGCTGTGATATATAATTTTTTTTGAATTTTGAATAGCCTTTTTTACATAATCTTCAACAATAACTGGTCTTTGTCTGGCACAGGCTGTTCTCTGGATTCAGAGACTCATATCTTCCACACTGAGATGAAGAGATAAGGGTTGCTTCCGTCTATAGATAGAGCATTGGGCTACGTGTTTCCCTTCAGCTTTTCCATTCAGCCACTAACAGTGCCCCGGATCTGCCTGGGCATCTTAATCCCTCTTCATCTACCTGGTGATGGGTTTGATGACTAATACAGCATAGAGCAGACACCCCAATGGCTTCTACTCTCTTTGCTTTAAAAAGGAAAAGGCAGGGACTCAAAATTAGAAAGGAACAGCCAGATTCTCATCCTAAGAAGAGAATCTTCCTGCGGCACCAAGTCTGAGCAGTGGCAATACTAAAACAGGGAAGAGGATGGGGAGGGCATGGAGGGGTTGAAATTTTAAGTTAGGGTGAGCACAGTAGGACTCTTTGAGAAGTAAAGATATGAGGAGTGGAGGAAGCAAGGCTTATGGATGCCTAAGTTGATGGGGGCTCAGGAGGTTTGAGAAATCATTCCAGGCAGGTGGACCAGCAAGTACAAAGGCCATGAGGGTAGTGTCCTTGGTGAGTTAAGGAACCACAAGGTCAGTGTGGTTGGAATGGAGGGGTTTATGGAGAAAATAGCAGGAGTGAAATTGGGGGATAGAGGGGGGTGCAGAGGACAGACTGTGCAGGGCCTCATAGGCCATTCTAGGGACCTAAGCATTTACTCTGAATGAGATAGTGCATTTTCAGCAAGGAAGGACATGATTTGACTGGTTTTTGGACAATTACTCTGGCCTCTACGGTGGGAAACGCCTTTAAAGGCACAAAGGTAGAGGAAGAAAAACCATGTAGGAATCCACTGCTGTCATTGGGGTAGGAGCTGATGGTGGGCTGGGTCAGGAAAATGTAAGTGAAGGGGGTGAGATGGGGCTGGATTCTGGATATGTTCGGAAGGTGGAGTCAAAGGATTTACTATGAAACCAGAGAGGGGATGTACATGGAAGAAAAGGGTCAAGGGTGACTCCAAGACCTTTGATCTGAGCAAGTGTCCAAAATAAAGTCAAGACAGAGATTGTGGGAGATTGGTGATGAGGGTGATTAGAAGTTCATTTGGGGAGATATTAAGATATAGGTATGAAAACAATAGGTGTGAGGACTGAATCCTGCCCTCTGACTTTAAGATGTGGAGAAATGAGAAGTGAAAGTATGCTGCGTGTTTTAAATGTTTCTAAATTACATTCCCCAACTTCTTACATTCAGAGCTGCTCAAGAGTAAACCTGGTGGGATCCCTCTGCACCCAGCCAACAACTTCTGTGACTGGCAGCTCCTAAGCCACTGTTTCCCAGAAAGTCACTTTAGACTTGGTTATCAAAAATTAACTGTTGAGCTTATGGGCCCAATATTCCCAGCCCACCTCCTCTCTTTGCTTCTGAAGGGAATAGTGGGGGAAATGGAGAAAGACATTACTTGATTCCTTCCACAATATTTCTCAGGCGAAGTCATTCTAGAATGTTCAACTACAAGATGCTTACGTATTTGAACACCAAGACATGAAAATTACCTTATCCTGCTAATGAAGACACTATTCACTGTCATTTAAAAAGATGGAAACAGAGGATATACTGATAGTCAATAGACACATGAAAAGATGCTCGACATCACTAATTGTTAGAGAAATGCAAATTATAACCATAATGAGATATTACCTCATACCTGTCAGAATGGCTATCATCAATAAATCAATAAACAACAAGTGTTGGTGAGGATGTGGAGAAAAAGGAATCCTCTTACACTGTTGGCGGGAATCCAGACTGGTGCAGCCACTGTGGAAAACAATAATGGCATTTCCTTGAAAAATTAAAAGGGGAATTGCTGTATGACCCAGCAATTTGGGTCATACAGCAATTCCACTTCTGGGTATATCCAGAGAAACACAAAACACTAATTCAAAGTGGTACACCACTATCTATGTTCATTGCAGCACTATTTACAATAGCCAAACTATGAAAGCAACCCAAGTCTCTATCAATAGATGATTGTATAAAAATAGCTTTGGAACATATATACAATGGAATACTACTTGGCCATAAAAAAATTCTGAAATCTTACCATTTGTAAGAGCATGTATGGAACTAGAGGATACTATGCTAAGTGAAATACTTCAGTCAGAGAAAGACAAATACCATATGATTTCACTTATATGTGGAATCTAAAGAACAAGATAAATGAACAAAAAAGAAACAGACCCATAGACACAAAGAACAGACTGATGGTTGCCAGAGGGGAGGGGGAATGAGGGACTGGGTGAAAAAGGTAAAGGGATTGAGAAGTACAAATTGGTAGTTAAAAAATAGTCATGGGAATGCAAAGTACAGCATAAGGAATATAGTCAATAATATTGGAATAACTCTGTATGGTACCAGGTAGGTACTGGAAATATCAAGGGAACACATTAAGTAGATGACTATCTAACCACCGTGCTGTACACCCCAAACTAATACAAAATAATATGGAATGTAAATTCTAATTAAAAAAATAATTAAAACATTTTTAAAATAAAAACGATGGAAATAGAACCAATGTCCTTGGCTGGAGTCTTTGCAGAATACTTGGAGACTGTGTGCCCTGAACCAGCCCATCCAGAAACTCTCATTTCAAAAGAGGCCTTTTAAAACTTAGTTTTCCATGTGTGTTTTATGCCTGGCTCCTGAGGTTGTAACATTGTAAAAAAAAATTTAAATACAATTATATTAAATAAAACTTTAAGATACTTTTTGATCTCCCTCTCCTCCCACCACACACTGGAGGGATGGTTGGGGAGAGAATGGTAGTCTTATTTAGTTTTGAAGTATGAATAGTAAACATATTAGCTCACTGAGGACCAAACACTGTTATCTGGAAAGAAATCATAGGGAATGTAGTTTTTTTTTTTTAGGGGAAATTTTATACCATGGGGTAAGTGCTTCCTAATTTTCTTCTTCACAAACCTAAACTTTGTGTTATTACCTTATTCTACCTCTGAGAATTCCTCGAATGTCTAAACAAAGGAGTAGAAACCACAAAACTAAAAAAGGCTCCAAATCCTTTTTCCGTGTCCCAGGTCCCATTGCATAACTTGCCATCTTCTCTTCAAGTTGCAGAAAGAACACAATGATGTTCATAAATTGTGCTTATACTCAACAGGCAACTCCAACTGCATTTTAAGCAGCTTAGCAAAGATAAATGTGATGCAGACACCTGACTCAATTTAAGATTGATATATCCTTTGAAAAATGTGAATCTTTGTTGAAGAAAGGGGAAAAAGAGAATTAAAAATTTCCAACACTTCACTGGTATTCAGAGTCTCAAACATATCTCATATGTTTGTAGATGCCCAGAGACTGTATGCACCAGACCTTGGTATGAACAAGCCAGTACAAGCAACTGGAGTCTCATTCATCCCTGCAGTCAGTAGTGAACCAACTAGTCCTGATCATCTGAAGTTTAACTGGGGGGCATCCATTGGGATAATATGCATATGCGGGAAGCAGATGTAGGAACACTGTCTTTAGAAAACACACACCAGGCAGTGAAGACTCACTCCATCATTTTTACTACCTGTATGTATGTGGACAAGTACCTTACCTCTTTATGCTTTAGCTTCCTTGTCTAAAAAAAGAAGATAAAGAAGATAATAAATACTTTTCTAGTCGGATTATTGTGAGTAGTAACCAAGATAATTTAGGTAAACGCCTATAACAGTGCTGGTGCTCAACAAATATGATATCCCCACCTACCTGCCCCCAAGTAGCAATGCAGAGAAATAGATTCAACTACAGTTACTGGAGAAAGGAGATATTTTTAGTGATTTTTGGAATAGAAGTCATCTACTAGAGGGAAAGCATGAAATTCTTTTTCAAATGTTTATGTTATAATTTGCATCATCTTTTCTTAAAGCAAGGAAACAGTGGGCATTACCAAATGTATTAAAGTAGCTTTGTGATCAGTGCTCCAGGGCAAGCAGGAATCTTTTTCCCTTTTTAAATTGACTTCAGATGAAAAACTTTCCAAATTCAAATATTAGAATCAATTTTGGAAACCTCTATCAGTTATGCTCACAATTGAGCTAAGCCAAATGAAATCCTAGTCTCAGAATTTCATTTCTGAAGCTGTATTTCCATTCACATAAATTCTTTTTCTCTTTGTATGGCTCAGGAATAACCAAGTTCTTATGATCCTGTTTGCTTATTTTTGTCCTCTAGAGAAATGGAGATATATATTTTTTTCATATTTATTGGATCATTGCCAATAGAGGTCAATGTCTCTGGTCCTTTCTGGTGTAACTTTCCATGCAATTCTTGTGGGCAGTCCTTAATTTGCATCTCCCAGATATTTTCTGTAACTTTATCAAACTGACTCCTAACCCTTAATGACTTGCACAGACAACTTGGTAACCCAAATCCAGCATGCCTGGAGCTCATGGTCTGGATTGGGACCTCGCAAACTAAGCAAAACCAGGACTTGACTCCTCTTGACTGGAAAATCGGAGAAGAGGATGAGGTTGAACTGTTTAGCAGATGACATTCTTCCCTGCAGTCGGTAGTGAACCAACTACCCCTGGTCATCTGAAGTTTAACTGGGGGGCATCCATTCGGATAATATGCATATATGCAACAAAGGTGCAATCAGTTTTCCTGTCTCAAGGCTTCACTTGTTTAACATTCTTGAGGAATGAGGAATTCTAAGTATAATTTCACAACCAACTGAAGCTTATACCCTTAAGTGCTAAAACTTTCTATGTCAAAACAAAATGTTTATAAAAATTTCTGTCTACCTACCTGGCTTTTAAAACATATTCGAGTAAGCATCATTTCACCTTGTCTTAATGATTCAAGTTCGTAACTACAGTCAGTTTTTAACTGATATATATTGATGACCTCCACATCTTTTGTGCTGGAGAGAAAATTTTGGTCATTCATACTCACAAAGGTTCCAGATGACTGTTTGCTTTTTAATTACTTTCACTTTTGGGGGGTCTCAAACTTTCTTTCAGGTTTTAGTTATGGTCAGTGTCCTATCTTCCCCATTCTAGCTGCCCATTGTGGGTGGGTAATAAAAAACCAATACTGTCAGAATCATGCCTCAAGAATGAGCCAAGAGCCTGAGTGGAAACTGGTGGGAGTCTCCTTAATAATAAAATATATGTATAACCTTTAGTTTATAGCTTTCTAGGGCTTTTTAAAAAAATGCTTTCTAATTTGCTAGTTGTATACATGAAAATTAAGTTTGGAGTTGTGGTCTGAATGACATGATTCTGACCAGAGCATTTTCATATAAAAGAACATAAAGTATTTAGTCTTCTTCACCTTCAGACAGCTTTCTGACAAGTCCGGCTTTCCTGCGTGTATTGACCAGAATAGAGTAGTGAAGTGTTATATGCAAGGGCAGTGACAGTGGGCGCAGAACCAGAGACAGGAATTGCATTTTTTTTATCATTTCTGATCAATTCAATAAGCCAGCTCATAATAATTTTGAGTATTTTAGTGTAGATCAAATGCTATGGACAGAGTGGTAGCTATTCATGACAATACTATGTTCAGTGATTTTCCTAAGTGATTAGTTTTCATGACTGGAAGGTTGACGGAGGCCTTACCGAATAGAAAAGAGCTTTGTCAGCTGAATTAATAGACTTGATGCCTCATGGTGCCTGTCTTTGCCACTTGGGACTTTGGGATCTGAACCTGATTTAGACTCTTTAAAAATGAAAGTTATTGCCAGTCATATGGTCCCTCAAGAATATGTAATAAAGTAAACGGAACAAACTGTTTATCAGGTGCCTATAATTCTACCTGATACATAGAGGGCATTAGTTGATTTATTTGATTCTGCACACAAATCATCAACAACCCTTTAGCTTAAATCTTTGGAACACAGTGTTTTGTTTTGTTTTTAATCAGAAGTGAAGAAGTATGTATGATTAACAAATTGATCAGGCTACAAAAAAAAGAGAGAGAGAGAGAGAGAGAGAGAGAGAGATGCATGTACCAGCCTCACAGGCCACACGCAGGAAAATACACTCAATGCTTTAACAGCCCAGAAGTTCCCACCTTACCCCTCCATGTGGGAGTGTGAGAGCGATGGGGTGTGGGTGGGCGGGGACACCAGGTTACAGGAGTGGGAGGATGTTGTAAGGGAGGGAACTACTGACCACCCTGCCAGAGGCTCCCCAAGCTGAGTGGAACACTGCTTGGGTAAGAGGGTGTCATTGTCCACAACCTGACCCTAAATTGTAGCACTGGACAGAGAACTGAACTTGTCCACAAAAAATCAGGCAGTGCCCAGTGAACTGTTAGCTTCATTTCGTGCAATTACTTATCCTTTACATGAAATTTTGCTCAAGCCCCTTATAATTTTTGAAACAGACCTACCCATTTATATATGGGGAAGGAAGCAAAAAGAAAAAAAGAACACTCGGGTAAATTTTATTTTGATGTCCTTGATCATTCAGAGAAGTCTTCTGAAAACTGATGTAGCAGAGGAAGAGAGGAAAATGTGAACTATGGAGCAGTGGAGTTGAAACTAAGACATTACTTTCATCTGTGAAGTTTAGGCGTTCTGGAATGTATTTGACTTTAGTAGTTTTTAATGGGTTGGTTTTTATTTTGAACACAAATGCCACCACCCCTTGCCCCCAAACACACACACACATGCACGCAGACACAGGCGTATACACATAGGGTTATGTAATGATGCCAACAGACAAGGAAGTCAAGATTAAGGACAAGAACAGCGAGGATTACAAGCAGCTCAGCATTTCCTTCCAGCGTCGCCGAGCTCTGTGCAGATAGGATCTCTAATCCTCAGTGGCGCTCCGCACCGACAGGGAGGTAGGCCAGTCGGTGGTTAAGGCTGGAAACCGAATCCCAGGCTCCTGACGCACAGGCCATTGTCTTCTGCACTCCACCGCGCCACCTTTCTGCCAGGTGTCTGGTAAACATGTTCACTGACCTGCGATCGGGATGCCTTCTGCCTACGTGCAAAGTGGCAGGTGGAATGTAGTCTATTCTTACTCATAGCAAATGTTTAAGCACAAGGTAGTTTAGCCGGGGTTTAAACGCTGTCTTTCACTAAAAAAAAAGCGTCCTGTGCACAAAAGCAAGGGGACGGTGGAGCACCAGGGTCAGAGCTGCGCGGCAGCGCCAGGGGCGCCCAAGCGGGAAGCCGCCGCCGCCTCTGGGAACGCTTAGCGACAATAACTGGGTCCCAGTTCCAGCGAAAGAGAAAACCAAGCAGCACTGCTCTTTTTCAAATGCCACCGGCACATTCCTTTTAAAAAGAGAAAGAAAAAAGGAAAGGAATAAGGTCCCGAGACGTGATTGGCGCCTGAACTGCGGGCCCGAAGACCTACAAGTGCCCTTTGGCGGCCGGGCCGCGCGTTCCCTTGCCGTCAGGGTTGACGGTGACGGGGTGACGACTCCAGTTTATTGGCGGCTGTTTTCACACAAGAGCCGGCTCCCAGCAGGTCCCCTCTGGCACGGTCCCCTCACCCCTACGCAAGCGCACGCCCGGCTCAGCCGCCACCCCCTCCCGGCAGAAGTTTTACAGAGCCAGTCGGTAAATAGGGTCAGCGCCCCGGGATCCACGTGGGCGGGAGGGTGAGGGGGTGGGCGGGGAGCGGGCCGGCAGCACTGCTCTTTCACAGCCCCAGGCCGGCGGGCGCCTGGCGGTCTCCGTTCTCCCCGCCCCGGCACTCCCGAGTCCCCGCCCACACCTGAGGCTCCTGCAGTCTTTTGCCTCGGTCCAACTTGTCTGAAACCCAGAGGCCACAATGAAATCCTGGAGAGAGAACCGTGGAGGAAAACCCAATCTAGTCTAGTCATCAGGGCAGAACTGGACAGAGAACTGCATTCACCCTGGTTCACTACTAGATTCTCCCTTTTTTGTAACGTGTACCGCAAAGAAGTTTCACCCAATTCAAGTAGATACCAACACCTTCCTCTAAAGTCATTTCATCAGAAATGGAACACGAGCACACTGGTCAGCCCTGGCCTGGCCTTGACTACAATTCCCCCAGTTCAGGGATTCCTAATTCCAGAACAATTCCGGGTTTATTCCCTCAGCAGCTTCAGTGTCACCCTTATTCTGCTCCAGGGAGAGGGAGCTTGAGCTCTTAGGAAACACAGGAGGTCCTTGCCCCTCTCTGCATCACACTCTGCTGACAAAAGAGGTCACTACTAATTTGCCTTTTGATATCTGGACTTCCTAACCTGTGTGACAATCTCAGGGAAGAGCACTGCTGGTGGGCCTGAGTGAGGCCCCAGACTCTGCTGCACCTAAGGAACACAGCAACACCACCTACTTGACACCTACCACATGCATTTATTGTTGTCTTATTTACATCTCAAAACAACTGATTTATGATGGTAAAACAAGCTTCTGCAGCTTCAGAAAGTTGCCCACACTGTCCAGTTAGTAGGTGTCAGGTCTGTCCAACTCCATGCTCATAACACATGTTCCACAGTCTTGGAGGAGAAGGAAGAGGATGAATATTGCGTGTGGTGAAGGGGCAGAAAGGACAGGGAGGGGACGAAGGCAGGGACAGACATTTTACTTTTTGCCAGATATGAGCTTGGAAACCCAGCTTGCAGAGGCAACAGTCACATTCTCATTGGAGGGGCTCCAAATTAGCTTTTCCTTCTAATTTTCCTTGAAAGGAGTTCCTCAGAGGCTTGAGATTTTGAACAGTATCAGAGGTGTCTGTTTCTTAAATGCTCCACAGGGAAGACCCCAGCTTTCATTCCTCACCCAACATTCAGGTAAACTAGTGAAGAGTACGAAACCAGTTGCATTAGTCTGCTCAAAACACCAGAGATTGGGTGGCTTAGACATCAGAAATGTGTTTTCTTAGTTCTGGAGGCTGAAGACCAAGACAGGAGCACCAGCATGGCTGGGTTCTGCTGAGGACTCTTCTGGCTGTGCAGACAACCACCTTCTCACTGTGTCCTTACATGGCTGAAAGTGAGAGAACTCTCTTTTCCTCTTCTTATAAAGCCACAGTCCTGTTAGATTAGCACCCCACCCTTATGACCTCATTAATCTTTACTAAGAACCCTATGTCCTGATACAGTTACATTGGGGTTTCAGGCTTCAACAGATGGATTAGGAATGAGGGTAATGGACATAAGCCAGTCCACAGTACAGTTCCAGATGAGCTCCAGCATTAAACTTCCAGTTACAAGATCAGTAAGTCCTAGGGGTGGAAGGTACAATATGATCACTGTAACTAACACTGCTATGTAATATACATGAAAGTTGTTAGGAGAGTGGCTCCTAAGAGTTCTTATCACAAGGAAAAACTTTTTTTCTTTTTTCTTTTTTTTTTTTTGTATCCATATGAGGTGATGGATGCTAACCAAACTTATTCCAGTAGTCATTTCACAATACATATAAGTCGAAACATTATGCTGTGAGCCTTAAACTTATACAGTGATAGATATCAATTATATCAGTAAAACTGGGGGGAGGGAGATGGAAGCTGTGGTACCTTCAACAGCAGCAAACAGTAAGATATTAGTTAATACATTGATATGAATGGGAATGAAGTAGGAGTAAAAGGAAAGAACAAAAGTGATACCATGCTGCTGCCATAGAATGGTTTAAATTCTAGAATCCCTGATTTGATAGTCATTATTTTGCAAATACCATAAAGTGAAGTTTACTGCCATCTTCAGGGTCTGATGATATGAGACCACCTTCAGGATGGAACCGTACTACAATGCCTCCTGCCACTTCAAAAATTAGACTTCTTTCAGGAAAATCAAGTAAGATCCATATATAAACAATTGTGTTTATATGTCTCTGGGCCCTGTGCATGTCCTCCTTGGAGAAGTGCCTGTTCAGGTCCTTTGCCCATTTTTTAATTGGATTGTTTGTCTTCCTGGAGTGGAGTCATGTGAGTTCTTTATATATTTTGCAGATCAAACCCCTGTCCTAGGTATCATTGGCAAATGTATTTTCCCATATGGTTGGTTCCCTTTTCATTTTGCTGATGTTTTCTTTAGCCGTGCAGATGCTTCTTATTTTGATGAAGTCCCATTTGTTTATTCTTTCCTTTATGCCCCTTGGTCTAGAGACATATGAAAGGATGCTCAGCATCACTAGCCATCAGAGAAATGCACATTAAAACCACAATGAGATACCACTTCACACTGGTCAGAATGGCCATCATAAACAAACCAACAAACAAGTGCTGGCGAGGTTGTGGAGAAAAGGGAACCCTAGTACACTGTTGGTGGGAATGCAGACTGGTACAGGCACTGTGGAAAACAGTTTGGAATTTCCTCAAAAAAGTAGAAATGAAACTGCCTTTTGACCCAGTGATTCCACTGCTGGGATTATACCCTAAGAATCCCAAAACACCAATTTAAAAGAACCTATGCATCCCAATGTTCATAGCAGCACAATTTACAACAGGCAAGTTCTGGAAGCAACCTAAGTACCCATCAGTAAGTAAGTGGATCAAAAAACTATGGTATATTTATACAATGGAATATTACGCAGCAGAAAGAAAGAGCGAGCTACTACCCTTTGTGACGCATGGATGGCAATGGAGAACATTATGCTAAGTGAAATAAGCCAGGGGGTGAAAGACAGATACCATATGATCTCACCTGTAAGTGGAACCTAACCAACAATACAAAGATGCAAGGAAAATAAGACCGGCAACACTGAAAGAAAAAAGAAACCAACAGTAATGAGAGGGAAGGAGGGAGAGTGATAAGAGGGAAAGAGAGGGGAAGGGTCAAATCAAGGAACATGTATAAAGGACCCATGGACAAAGCCAAAGTGGGGAAGGATTGAGGGAGGGAGGTGGGAGTGGATGGGGCAGGACAAACTGGTAGCAGGAGAATGGAGACACGTGTATTTGAACAATAAAAAAAAAAAGGATTGTGTTTCAGATTCTCTCATGTAAATTGGTGCAGCTTCTATGAAAAACAGTATGGAGTACCCTAAAAAAAAATCAGAATAGAGCTACCATATGACCCAGCAATCTCTCTTCTATGTACCTACCTGAAAATTTTGAAAACACTTATTCATGAAGATATATGCACCCTTATGTTCACTGAAATATTATTCACAATAGCCAAGACATGGAAACTACCTGTGTCCTTCCACTGAGGATTCGATAAAGAAGATGTGGTACATGCATACAATAGAATACTACTCAACCATAAAAAAGATGAAATATTGTCATTTGTGACATATGAATGGATCTTGAGAATATCATGCTAAGTTAAGTAAGTCAAAGGGAACAGGACAAGAACCATATGATTTCACTCATATGTGGAATACAACACAAAAAGCAACAAACAAGCAAAATAATAAATTCATAGTCACAGAGAACAATATGGTGGTTACCTGAAGGGAAGGGGAGTGGGGGAAGGATGAAGAGGGTAAAGGGACTCAAGTATGTGGTGACAGATGGAGACTAGACTTTGGGTGGTGGCCACATAACGGAATATACAGATGATGTCATAGAATTGTACACTTGAAACTTATATAAGGTTATTAACCAATGTCATCCCAATACTCTTAAAAAGATTCTCTCACAACTAAAAGCAATCTATACAAATAATTGTTTCTTTATTTAATCCTCACCTGAGGAAATTTTTCATTGCTATTGCTCAGTTTCCTCTCAGAATTGCCTTCAAAGTTGTCAGAGTACTGACTATCCTCAGTAGGTATTTTTATCCTTTAAGAGAGGATTTAATCTTTTGTTAAAGAGTCAAAAGTCTATAGTCAATAACATTGTATTACCTATGTATGGTGCCAATTGGGTACTGGAAACACCAGGGTGAATAGTTTGTAAACTATGGTAAAGCTGAAACTAATACAAAATAATAATGAATGTAAACTGTATTTGAAAAAAAAATGTTTAGTCAAAAGCCATTTAAAGCCAAATATGATGGAAAAAAAACTAGTGATCAAGCTGAGTAATATTGTTTGGGACAAGAATGTACAGAGGCTGATTTTGGTGCATGGGCTTAAGCCGATTCTGAGGCATTGCCACAAAAGCACCCAGAATGTTGTGGTTTTTTTTAAAGCAAGCTGTATTCTGCTACTAGGGCTGTGATAACAAACTACACAAGACTCGACAGCTTAAATAACAAGAATGTATTTCTCATAGTTCTGGAGGCTGGACGTCTGAGATCAAGGTGCTGGCAGGGTAGGTTTCTCCTGAGGCCTCTCACCTTGGCTTGCTGATGGTTGTCTTTTTGCTGTGTCCTCACGTGGTCTTTTCTGCTCACCTGCACCCTGGTATCTCTTTTTGTGTCCACATTTCTTCTTATGAGGACACCAGTCATATTAGATTAGGGCCCACCCTAAAAGCCACCTTTTAACTTAATCACCTCTGTATTCAAATGTAGTCAAATTCTGAGGTACTCAGGGTTACAGCTTCAGCATATGAATATGGGGAATAACAGTTCAGTCCATAGCATGGCATCAGTGAGTAAGTATATATAAGTCCCCAAGTGCTCTAATCTGAAAGACAACATCATTTTTACATGTAAGTACTGGTGTGATGATTAAAAGGTAATTACTTTCATCTATGGATGAATGGATAAACAAAATGTGGTATATACATACAATGGAATATTATTAGCCTTAAAAAGGAATGAAATTCTGACACATGCTACAACATGGATAAAACTTGAAGTCATCATGCTAAGTGAAGTAAGCCAAACCCAAAAGGACAAATATTGGTGATCCCACTTATATTAGGTAAGCACCGTAGTCAAACCCAGAGACTGAGAGTAGGGCAGTGGTTACCAGATGTTGGGAGAAGGTGAGAATGGGGAGCTATTGTTTACTGGGTAGAGTTTCAATCTGGGAGATTCATTGGAGAAGGACAGTGGTGATGGTTGCACAACAGTGTGAGTGTGTTTAACTATACTGAACTGTACACTTAAAAATGGTTAAAGTACAAATTTTATGATGTTATGTATATTTCACCACAATAAAAATTTTTAAAGACATAACCCTGTAGTTCTTTGTCAAGAAATAATGCCTAAGTTTTCCAGTAAGTGTGGCCTAATATAGTCTGTCTATTGAGACAAAGATAAATGTATAAACCTAAGTATAGCTAGCCCAAGAACAAAGAAAAGTTGAATTGTTATATTGAGGATGGAGTGTTCCAATTATTTCTGAGCTATAGTTTTCTCAGTCATATGCAATAATAGCAGTTTAGTAACCTCTATTTCTGACATGCTGGGATGGTCCACAAAAACCTTCCTACCAAGATTGGGCCATGTCCCATGGTAATGCGTGACATTGTTGCCCATACCTAGGACCTAGTCTAGTTAAACTGTAAAGCAAATTAAGTCTGGCCCCTGCCCTGACCAGCATGGCTCCATTGGTTGGGCATCGTTCCACAGACTAAGGGGTCTCTGGTTTGATTCTCAGTCAGTGCACATGCCTGGCTTGCGTCTCTGGTTGGACCACATGTGAGAGGTAGCCAATTGATGTTTCTCTCACGCATTGATGTGTATCTCCCTATCTCCCTCCCTTCCCTGCTAAATTTTTTTTTTAAAGTCTGGTTACCAGTTCCCTTTCTCTGCTCCTTATCCATCTACTGGAAACTTATTTCCCTTCCCACTGGACAGTAAGTGCCTTGAGTACTGAAGTTTTGAAGCCCTAAACCTCTTGCCATCAATTACCCATTGCAACCCCAGGTTTTGTCATCTAGGCACAATCAATTAGAATTATCCCTACTTTTGCCTCCTGCTCTACCCCATCAAACCTTCCAGTGATCTAATAATAGAGGGGCTGTGGATCATGGAGAGAAATGCTGTCTATCTTAAAACATAGTGGTTTGTAAGAAGATTAAACTGGAAAAAGTCTCTTGATTCCATCCATCACTTACAAGGAAAACTAATTCATAATAAGATGTAAATACCTGAACAATTCCTGACAGAATAAGGCAATTCTTTAGGCCAGTACTATCACTGTCATTTCTAGTGCTTCGTCACTCAGGGTTTAGTGCATCATTTTTCTTTTCTAGGACCTGAGGTCAGAGAGGAATTTTATCAGAACATGTTAAGAGCTTAGTTCCTAGCTCTTAACCATGATCAACCAAACCTATAGAAATGTAACTAGAAATGTAACTAGAAACCTACAAAAATGTAACTAGAAATGTAAAAGAAAGGAAATAATTGCTTCTGTCGTCCATATGCTTGCCCATGATAATCCTTCTCAGTAGGATTATTCTTTTTCACATGTGGAGAGACATGATGAAATGAGTACTTTGTCTATCATGGTGACTTGCATTGGAGGATAGAACACTCATTAAGATATGTGCTCTGTTATATCTGCTAAAGAATCTGCTGCTTTCCTATCGGTTCCTGCCTCTTCTATCTAAATACAATGTGTGTGCACTTAGGACCTGCCTCACACTTTTTTTCCCTCACTCCAGCTCTTCAAAGAGGTCCAGGACCTGACTCAAACCAAAGCTTCCAAGCCTCCCATGGCCTTAATCTGCAGCTGGATTGCTTTGATGCTTTGGTCAAATAAGCCAGTTGGTGAGAGACAAATACTGTATGATCTCACCTGTAAGTGGAATCTATTCAACAAAATAAACTAACGAACAAAATAAATGACAGGCATGGAAACATGGAGCAGCCTGAAAGTGACCAGAGGGGGTGGGGAAGGATGACAATGGTGGAAAGAAGGGACTAAATAAACATGTATGAATGACCCATGGACATGGACAACAGAGTGGGAATTGACTGTGGGAGTGGGGGACAGGGTAGGATGAGTGGAGGAGGACAAAGGGGCAAAAACTGAGACAACTGTAATAGAATAAACATGATTTAAAAATAGAAAATTAAAAAAAAAAAAAGGATCAGCTTTCCACAGGGCACAGTTGAGGAGCAAGCAGCTCCAGGGCAGCCTTCTGTCCCTGACCTCAGAAGGAACAAATAAAGGTGGGGTCATGATGGAAACACTGAATGCGAGGGAGAAGGGAGCAAGTCCTAGGAAACTAGGCTTTTGTGTCTCGTGGAAAGTAAGTGATTTGGAGTCAGGGACCTTGAGCCATCACATGCACTTAGCTTGGTGGAAACATTTGCTGGACACTTTCCAAAAAGCTTTCAATTACATTGTCTTATAAAGTTATTACCAGGAAAGGGGAGTTTGGAATAGGAATCACGCATCAATCGTCATTATTGCATCAATGTCTGGCTTTACTGATCATCCTTGTCTATAAATATCCCACTGGAAAAATTTCAAAACCGACACCAGCTAAGAATCTCATTATCTTTCTCAAAAATGAACTCCTATTTCTCATAGGGCTGAGTTCCTTGAGGATGGAGTCTGCACCGTCGTCATCTTCCCATATTCAGCACAGCACCAGGCACCTGGTGGCATCTCGTAAATGCTGAATGACCTATAACCCTTAACTAGGTTTTCACTTTCTGTAATACCAATGTCCACTCACCTTTGCCCTGGTCCCCAGGTCTTTCTAATTCCCACTTGATTTTCTCTCATTCTGCAATCCTCATGTGTAAGCCCAAATGCGTACTAAAATTTTGCCCATGGTCAGCTTATAGTTTCATCGCAGCTCTGAGTTTAAACTTGGAAGGTCAGTGGGGGTTATGAACAGTAAATGGATGCCATGTAAGCTGGGCCAGAGTCAGTTGGACTTGGACTGACACTCCACTCTCCTCTTGCTGACCATCTCTCAGGCACATGAAGACAGTGTCAGAGCCAAAGGAAGCCAGTTTTAATTTTTGAAGTCAAATGGTTTTAAGGTGCTAGACTTCGGATGGTTAGTACAATTAGGTTAATTCAAGAGAACACTTTTAGTTAAGAAAAAGAAACCCTAGTGTACAATAACAATTTTTTGCATAAAAAAAAAGACCAATGGACTAAAACATGTGCTGACAGACAGACCACTGTCTCCCACTGTCTCGGAGCTCCATGTCTGGCGTGAAATTGAAAGAACTCATCCATTGTTACCCTAAAACATGCCATATCCCAAATGATTGTATGTCAACAGAGACCAAAATGGATACCCCCAGACAATGAAAAAAGTGTGAACTCCTTATCCTCAGAAAAGTACTTTTCCAATGTACCTGTCTTCCAGCAGACCACTGTGCAGGTTGGTGGGAGGAGGCAGGGGTGGGGGGATAGGGAGAGGACACCAAAGCCCCGAGGAACTTCTTAAAACTGTGCCTGAACTTGGCAATCATGCCTATTTAGAAGGAGCTTTCTTTTTTGAGGATCAAGGAATGCAATACACAGAATTTACCTCTTTTCCTCAGGAGCTATTTTAATATTCATTAATGCCAAGAGAGAAGGTTTATAAGGGTCCTTGATATATAAATGTCTAATTAGGAAACTTCCAAAGCTGACACCTAAAAGATGCTCACTTTTTTTTTTAAAGAACAAGAAAAAAAAAAAAAACCCCACAACATCATTACATTGCCAAAGAAGCCCTCCAATAAAATGAGCTTCTCTACATCCTACTCTGGTCAGTCTAAGCCTATTGTGCTCATCTGTTAATTCAAATGAGCACATTCTCATTTGGAACAGTCTGGGGGCTTGTTTTAGCCTGAGTGTCCCTGAAGGACAAGCCCGACATCATGAGGCTTGTGTGAAGACAGATCATTTGGGGGTTGATCCTAGGCAGGAGGAGGAGGAGGAGAGAGAGAGAGAGATAAAGGGGAATAAGACAGCAACAGAGGGAAACACTACTTTGGGAGACAAGGCTTGATTCTTCTCAGAGTCCACCTAAGATGCCTACTTAATGCTTTCTAGAGTTGTCCATGCAAACAAAAAGTAGGAGGCAGGTCCATTCATCCATCAACTCCCATCCCACTGGTCAAAGGTCATCCTTGGAGTGTTAGCTTCCTGATCTACGCATGTGCTTGGGCCAAGCCAGCACTCATCAGTATCATGGTGCCCTGGAGTAATAAGCAAAAATGTGTGATATAATCTATTGCTGAATAATAGTGGCTTAAAATCACAAATTATTATTATTCCAGTTTCTGTGAGTAAGGAATATAGCAGTAGCTGGGTAATTCTAGCTCAGGGTTACTCACACAGTTGCAGTCAAGATGCCCACTGGGCTCCTGTAGTCTGAACATTTAACTGAAGATGGAGGATCTGCTTCCAAGTCAGCTCACTCATGTGGCTGATGCAGATCTCAGTGCCTTGCTGGCTGTCAGCAGTAGGCTTTATGTACTCGTCACATGGGCCTCTCTAGAGGGTTGCTTAAGAGTTCTTACTGCATAGCAGTTAGCTTCTCCCACAATGAGTGATCCGAGAGAGAGCAAGGCAGAAGCCATGATCTCTCTTATGACCAAGCCAATGGTATCTATGATGTTGGTCACGCAGGCCAACCCTGATACAGTGTGGAAAGGCACTATACAAGAATGGGAATACCAGAAGGTAGAGCTAATTGGGGCCATTATATAGACTGGATACCTCATCTGGGTATGTGTACAAGGGGCACTGTCAGCTCAAAATGTGCCCATATCCACACAGAATTGTTTACCCCTAAGGACATGAGGATGTAAGTTGTGGAGTTTCACATGGCTGTTGGAACTATGCCTCCTTCATACCTTCCACCACTCAGATCCAGTCATTTCCTTGGCTCCTCAAAGGAGGGTGTTCAATTAAATAAAGATCTCAGAAAATACTGATGGGCAAAGCTAATCTCGAGTTCTAGAATACAACAGATGATCTTAAATGGCATACATCTTGGATTGATTAAATCATTCAGAAAGTTTACTTGTGGGTTTTTAATCACTGTCAAACTATAGCAGACAAGCTACAGAAGCCACAGGGAAGCAGAACAGATCAGATGCCCTGGTTTTATGGAACAGTACAAGACCCGCCCCAAAGGAAACAAACCTGGGTCAAGCGCAAATGTTCACTAAATGATTCATCACAAGCTCATTCCTTTGGGTTTAGTCCAGTTAATATTGCCAACAGGCTCCTTTAGACTTTTGTAGTCACAGAGGTTGATAAACACATGCCCCAAAGTCATGATTTATTGAAAACATATAATAAAAATCACTTGGATGGGTGTTAAAAAAAAAAAAAAAGCAGCAGCATTTCCACCCGTAGAGTAGGCTGAAAAACTCCAGGTTACAGAGACTAATTGCCCATTTCAACATCCATCCTTCCCTTTTTCCTTATTAACAGAGCCCGATTTTAATGTCCAGCTTAAAAATACCTCCCATCTTGTCTGGCAACTTGGAATGAGCATGTGACACTATTCTGACCAAAATTTATGTGAAGACGCCTGATGAGTTCCAAGGTTTTGCTTTCCTGATAGATACGTTACTCCTGTCCCTGCCAGGAAAGTCAGGATAGTGACTGGAACTGGAGCCCAAGCAGCCACATTGTAGTCATGAGGGAGAGGCCAAGAGAATCACAGAGGCTTAAAGCCACCAAACCACCAGCCACTCGTTAGCTCTTGGTGAGATTAAGAAACCTCTCTATGGCTTTAGTCACTGTCATCCATTTTTTCTCTTACATATAGAACTCAATCCCTAATGAATGCAGCTCACACAAATATTTTTAGATCACCCCTAAACAAGTGATGCTTTTAGTCCACTGATTGTTCAATTTTTAAATTTTTCATTATCTTTAAAGGAGCAGTTTCAAAGTTGTCAGATTTATAAAACCATTGTTGACCCCGAGATAGAAGAGTATCTACAAGGACGGCTCCTGTGGATAAATGAGCTGAAATTTAAAAGCAGAGCCTCGCCCTGGCCAGGTAGCTCAGTTGGCTAGTGTCATTCCAATAGGTCAAGTTTGTAGGTTCAATCGCAGGACAGGGCACATATAAGAATCAACCAAAGAATGCATAAATGGTGGAACAAATCAATGATTTTTTGTCTCTCCATGGCCTCCTCAAATCAATTTAACAATTAAAAACAAAAAGCAAAAAAAAGAGCCTAGCAATTGTTTCTAAACCGTGACCTCTCACTTAAGTTACACTTTGGGGAAGCCTGCACAGAATGGCATTCCTGCACTATGTTCCTGCTATCTGAGCCAGCCCCTACATATGAGTTCCTGGGTTCGTATTTCAAACAACAGGACTGAGACTTTTCCTGTTCAACTGGAGCTGTGCAGCTTTATCTCCATTAGCATCTTCACTGACCAATCAGAATGGCTCCACTCTGACTAATCAGGACAGCGCTTTTTGGAACAATCAGACTTCAAAGGATTTGGAGTACTCATTTACATAAGGATGAACCAATCAGGAACCAGAGGTGGGGGTTTCTCTCTACACCACTGAGCTCTTCTCCTCTGGCTCAATGGTCATACATTCTCTTTCCATCCAAGAATGAAGACTGTATCTTCCTGGCTAGAGGTGAAACTGTGAAGACATCTATCTAACTGGACACATACAGAGTGGAGCAGATTGGAGCAGACCAGAGCAGGCAGAGCAGGCAGAGCAGGCTGAGCAGGCCCAGAAGAGGGGAGTGGAGCAGAGCAGCACTCTCTCGCAGAAGTGAGGCCTCACTCAAGGGCCACCTCATCCCAGGTCCACCTCACAGCAGTGCTGTTCCACAGCTGTTGTGCTGCTTCCTAAATGAGCTATAACACAACTGAGCTGATTGCACTAACTGAAGTTTCCTTCTTCATCCCCCTTCATATTGGCAATTCCTGTGGATACTGAATTAGCTCCAACGACCATCAGTTGACACTATTATTGATTTCTTCTGAAAATATATTGCTCCATGGTGATTTTGACACTTCTGCATGTTGGCCTTCTTTTTCAGCCCCAACAACTAGCTAAGTTCTCACATACCTTTGTGTCTTCACATATGCCAGTCTTTCCATCTACCTCTCTCCCTACCCCACTCCCAATTTCCCTCACATTTCTTTGCAGAGGTTTTTCCTGACTCCAGTCTTAATCAAGTTACCCAGTTACATTCCCATGCAAACTGAACTTTTTCATTCTGGAACTTGCCAAATGTATGCTTATATATTTGTCTTTGAGTATATGTGTGTAATATCATTTCCACACTGAACTAAGCTTGGCAAGGCCAGGGTTGTATTGGCTGTGTTCATGCCTGTGCTCCTGGTCCCCAGAAGAGTGCTAGGTGGAATGTTTTATGTCCACATTGTCTTTCGAGGATCTCCTGGAAAGTCCAGGTGGAGTGCTCTTGTTACAAGGACTTACAGAATTTAAAAACTATCAGACATGATCCTTAGACTGTATTCTGCTCATTGAAATGTTTAAGGTTTCCAGTTTTTCTCATTTAAGGTAATTCTTCACTGAAAACCTCTAGGGAACAAGAATGTGCCTAGGTACTGGTGACCTCTCCCTCCTGGCAGACCAGGGGAGCTTCCCTGCTTGTCAACCCATAGTTTCCATGGTGACAGGCCAGGTGCTAATCCATTTGTCTCCCTAAACAGAGAGAAAATACTACTTGTACAGTTAGAAGTGAGAACCTATAATGCTTTCTCACGTTATTTTTTTCTTTAAGGGCTGCATTTTAAAGAGGTAACTATGGACTGGAAAATATCTGTTTATACTCTGGTGGCAGAGCAGGCATCTAGAGAGCATTTAATTATGGCAATACTTTGCTCCCAAGTAAAGGTTCTGTTTGTTACAATATGACACAAAGTTATTTGGCTTTTCAAAAAGGCGCCATTCTCCTTCTGGGTTCTGTACAGAAGGCAAGATTTCAAGATAAGCTATTCTGAGAATATTGAAGCATGTGCAAACCCAAATGAAAAGACCAGGAAAAACTGGAAAGGAATCCAAGTCAGAAGAAAATTTGAAAATATAATACTTGCTTAGAAAACACATTACTGCTTGCTGCTTATTCTGTTTCCTCTAAGCACCTACCACAATGGAAATGACCATAAGTGACCCCTGCCTCCCCAAAAGGGTGGGGTTAGCCAGACTTGGCTTGAATTACATGGAGGCAGGAAGTGGGAATGAGAAGTGGAGAGGTAGAGGTGGGCTGGAAGCTGCATTTAAGCCCAGTGGTCTTACTAATAGCTAGAGACAAGGCTTTTGGAATTTTGGGAGCTTTTTTCATCCAGATTACCCAGTTTCCAAAGGGACCAGGTAGAAAGATTTCTACTGAACAAACAAATCTATGACTCAGCAGTGATTTAATTCACAGTAGTTCTGTAAGTTTCTTCATTTTTCTACTGGAATTAGAATATAAATTCTAAAAAATATCAACTAAATAAAAGTAATTTATTCTTTATTGTCATTTTTTGTTATTCTATTATAATTGTCCCAATTTTCCCCCTTTGCCCTCCTCTACCCCTCCCCCTGTTAATTCCCACACACTGTTGCCCATGTTCATGGGTCATTCACACATGTTCTTTATCTAGTCCTTTCCCTATTAAAAGAAAATATTCCATTTTCCCCTTCCCTCTGGTCACTTTCATGCTGTTCCATGTTTCCATGCCTGTGGTTCTGTTTTGTTCATTAGTTTATTTTGTTCATTAGATTCCTCTTTTGGTGAGATCATATGGTATTTGTCTTCACTGACTGACTTCTTTCACTTAGCATATTTTTCCAGTTCCACAAATGCTGTTGCAAAAAGTACAAGTTCCTTCTTTCTTTCTGCTGCATAGTATTCCATTGTGTAAATGTACCGGTTTTTTGATCCACTCATTTACTGATGGGCACTTAGGCTGTTTCCAGCTCTTGGTTATTGTAAATAGCACCATTATGAACATAGGGGTGTATAAGTTCTTCTGAATTGGTGATTTAGGGTTCTTAAGAAATGTTCCCAGCAGTGGAATTGCTGGGTCAAAAGGCAGTTCCATCTTTAGTTTTTTGAGGAAATTCCATACTATTTTACATAGTGGCTGCACTACTCTGCATTCCCACCAGCAATGTACTAGGGGTCCCTTTTTCCCAGGTCCTCACCAGCCCACTCCAAGACACATCATAATTAAAATGGCAAATTTTAAAGACAGAGAGAGAATCTTAAAAGCAGCAAGAGAGAAACATCTAGTAACATACAAGGGGGCTCCAATAAGTCTATTAGCTTTTTTCTCAACAGAAACACTGTAAGTCAAAAGGGACTGGCATGGCATACTCCAGGTAATGAAAAGTAAGGACCTATAACCAAGATTACTCTATCCAGCAAGGCTCTCATTTAAAATGGAAGGTGAAATAAAGAGCTTCCCAGACAAAAGGCGGCTAAAAGAGTAGATCTTCACCAACCCAGCACTGCAAGAGATGCTAAAGGGACTGCTATAAAAAGGAGGAGACAGAAATAAACAAAAGTAATTTAAAAGTAGACTATATGAGGAAGGATACAAATCAACTTACCAATCCTTTAGTCATTGTTTGATAGATACTCACTTGAAGAGGGGAAAATATTATGTATATTATAATATGTATACTATATTTAAACATTATATATATTATTTATTAGTATATAGTTTTAACATAACCATATATTATAACATATAGTTTTAATGTAACTTCAATACACTAAAAGGTGAGAAAATAAGTTATTAAACTGATAATACTTTTCAGTGCATTAAGACAGAATTTTTGAAAGGGTACTGATTAGTTATTTACCACAGAGGTAACTATCATGAAGAATTTACCAGAAAGTATCAGAAACATGGAATTAGTGAACCTAAGGGGGAGAATTGCATATTTTCGTACTTCAGTATCACTATGACAAGGGTAGTGAGTTTAAATCCAGAAAGGAGGTGTTGTTTTTGCCAGAGACAGAAATATTATCTTTGCATATTATTTCACTGTAAAAAAATTTAAAAACCTGATGGGGCCAGGATATCCGTTAGGAAATTATGATCTTATAGTTAAAGTCACTTTAAGTCCAGAGAAACAGGGGTACTGGTGTCCTCTCTCTTCTGCTCCCTGGGAATCAGATTGGGAAAGCTGAAATCGAGGTCAGAAATATGAGTAGCTCCCGGCATACAGCTGATATGAGTGCCAATAAAATAATGTGATTGCTGCAAAATGGTTACTGATTGTTGCTGCTGTTTTGCTTAGTCTTCACTATAACTTGGAAGGGACACAGCAAAGAGCAGCTCTACTTCTCTGTTCTAAAGGCCCACTAGGTAAATAAATGAAGAATCCCTAGCCCATGTCCCTGAAAGTATACGTAAGAAGGTCGTCCAGTGTTACACGTTTGAGTCTAGTAGGGCCTCCTTCACAGCTCCCACTGCTGGTGTTTTCATCTTCCTGTGAGGAGCGGAAATGCTTCGCCCATTACATCACAGTTTAACCTGTGCAGGGCTTGGGCTAGGAAACACACAGATGGACCTGATGGGAGTTTTACCGTGCGGACAACGTGATCGTTTACTCTGGATGAGTGAAAAGTTGAACAAGCCATCTGTTTACTATGAGAATGAGGGCATATGAATGGTTCTCAAACCAAAGAGCAGAGATTATTTCTTTATAAGAACAAATTTGATTAAGAGGCACCCTGCTCCATACTCTGTGGTATTAAACAAGTTGCCAAATGCTTAGTTTCTACATAACCATCTTGCCAGCATCTTGAGGAAGGAGCTTTCTGTCAACACTTGGGTAAACATTATCTATGACTGATGGACGGAAAGTACTCAGAGGCCACTGAAAGCCCACAAACCTGCTTGCAATTCACAGAAGAACCAGAATGCTCAAAAAGAGAACACAATTCTGTGCCTTCCCTCTTCAGTCTCCTCAAATGTCCCACAGCCTTTAGCCTCAAGAAATTCTTCCCTAAAAGAAAAAAAAGAAAAAAAGAGGAGGAGAAGGAGGAGAAAAAGAAATGTAATTCTTCCCTGGCTGCAATGAATACAATGAAAACTCTAGTGTTTGTGCCCACAGATAAGTAAAAGAGCGGAGGTAACAGAAAATAATGAGACATCCTTTCAAGTTACTCAGTCACCTCCTCCATCCCTACCCTGTAGGCCAGGAAAATGCTCAACATGGAGACATGGCCCAGCAACCAGCTCCTTGCTATAAAATTACCAGGAGATATGAACCAGACTTGGAGGGAGACTTGAAATCTGTGCACACGAAATCTGTTCATGTAACATGGCCTTTTAATTTCTGTTCAAAGCCTCTAAGACCAAGTGGTGAAACCCCAATGACTCAGAAAGCATGAATGACAGTGGAGTAGGGGTGGAGAAGACTGGAAGACAGGAGGGAAATGAAGGTAATCCAGGAGACTATCTGTACCAATCTCCTTGCTCAGATGTCTGCTTCCTAGCTTGGGAAGCAGAGTTTGCAGAATGCCTAATCTTTTTCTTTTGGTAGAGTCCCTTGTATACCGATGGCCATTGAATCAATTATAGTCAACAGAGATGAATATTTTCTATGTGCATACACTGTACTTTTTGTGCTAGGCACAAAAGATACAAAAATGAGTAAAACTCAATCCCTATCTTAGAAATATTTATAATATATTGTGAAAGTATCCATACCTCTCTAAGACATAAATCTACCAAGTACTAATTGGCTTCAAAGCAAAAATAAGTGCCCTGACCACTGTGGCTCAGTTGGTTGGGCATCAACCTACAAAGCAAAAGGTCACCAGTATAATTCCTGGGCAGGGCACACCTGGGTTGCGGTTTCAGTCCCCAGTCAGGGTGCATGCAAGAGGTGGTCAATCGATGTTTCTCTCTCTAAAAATAAATAAATAAAATATTTAAAAAACTTTTTTTTAAAAAAGCAGAAATAATTAACCCAACCATTCTTCCACCAATATATTTAGACACTTCAGGCTTAGGAAAATATATCAGGTCACTCTTAAAGTTGATTTTTAAAATAATCAATTATTTTCTTATTTGTTTTTTCTTTTGTCTAAAAGCCTTTCATTTCAGTGATAGGCTATTCATCACTTTTAAAATCTACAGCAAAGCTGTGCTTCTGGGAAGAACGGATACAAAGCTTTGAAACAGAAATAAAGATATCCCCAAATTTATGCACATTTCTACAGTTCTACAAAATTGCTCTCAACCCTCGTCCAGACTGTTGTAAAACAAGCTTACAAATTAGAAAAGGACACTGACACCAATACAAGTGGCAGCTGACAGAAGAGAAAGGAGGTGGCAGAAATGGTGGGAAAAAACAGAACTAAAGAACAGTTACTGAGAGTATAGTAACCAAAAAGTCCCTGCAGCTAAAGAGTAGCATGGAGGTTGCTAGAAGCAGCAGCTGCACTGACAAGAAGTATCAGCTGATAGAGTGGTGACAGGTAAGAAGTTGAAAAAATTGAAGAGTGCCATGGTCCTGGCACTCAGTAAGAGTGAGCAGCTCTACCCATCTTAGTCCCTGGGAAATAACATCATTATGAAGTTGTTTCCCATAATGGTGGACCTGAGTCATCAAGGAAAACTTTAAATCCTGTTCAGTATTCTCTATTCTAAAAAGCAGGAAATGTTTGGGGGTCAGGCAATTGAGTAATTCACTTTAGAGTTTTATAGGCAAGATTTGGTCATGCACACATTTACATATTCCCTAGCAACTGATATCTGATTAAGAGTTTACAATGTTTTTTTTGATCAATGAAATTTAAAAGAATTTTCTCTACTAAATAGGATCCATGTTTGTGTCATTAGAAATAGTCAGAAATATCTTCCATATCTCTGAAATGATCTTATGTATTTATTTTTTTAAAGATTTTACTTATTTTAGACAGGGAGAAAGAGAGGGAGAGAAACATCAATGTGTGGTTGCCTTTTGCATGCCCCTTACTGGGGACCTGGCCTGCAACCGAGGCACGTGCCCAGGCACGTGCCCTGACTGGGAATCAAATGGGTGACCCTTTGGTTCGTAGGCCAGTGTTCAGTCCACTGAGCCACACCAGCCAGGGTTGAAATAATTTTAAAATACTAAACCTGGCCTATAGTGGAAAAGGCATTCTGTGTAAACTTTGTCCAGATGGAGAGATGATGGCAAGAAGTTGATAGCAGTAGAAATAGCATGAAGAATGTGTGTTGGCCTTACCTGCTTGTTCATGACATAGGAACTGACTGCACAGAGACCATGTGACAACACACGTGAGGCCAGGGGGTTTGGTGAAGATGGCCCATGCCTCCGTGTCTCTGGGCAACAGAGGCAAAGATTACAGTGTTTTGTCCCAATATGCAAGTCTTGTCCAGGTTCCAGGGAAAGGCCACACTTCTGTGGACAGCTCCTTCCTTTCGTCTGGAGGGACTGGAATAGGAAATAAACCTGACATAGGAAAGAGCCTGGGCCTTTGGTCTCTGGGCCTCACTTCCTGGAGCTGCTTAGGTATCTCGAGGGGACGATTTGAAGAAACACTCTACAGAAAGCAGAAGCTGGTCTCTGTTTTGGGGCAGGAGGGCAGGAACAAGGCCAAAAAGCAACCTTAGGATCCTCTAGGGATGAACAAGCCTCTCCTAATTAGCTAAAAAGTTCTTTGCTATAGGTGACTTCTGTGTCTGTTTCCCTTAATAACTATGGAAGCTTTGCAGAGTCTTCCTTGTACATTACAGCGTTTCTCAAGTGGTCATCCAGTCAGTTCACACTGTAAACACTCACGACAGATTACTTTCTACTCACTCCAGGCACGCTTAGACCGGAGGAATCAACTTCATAATCATTCTTTCTTGCTGTTTGTGGAATAATGTCTTTTCTGCTTTTTCTAGTTCTTATTCTACACCTATCAGATAACATTTAAGTTAGATTATGTGGAGGCTGATTATAATATCCACTTGGAAGATTCTCCAGGACTTTTTCTGGTCCATTAGTAATTTCAAAATTTGTTAACTCTTGCATCAGTGCATGAGTGGGAAAGGAAAGGTGTTATCAAAGACAGAAATGACTAATGTACCAGAAACTTTTCTTAAAACAAAATTACAAGCATGGGATTATCTAAATTGTCATCCATTTTGTGGTTCTATTTTGGAAATATACTAGTATATTGGGCATCACTAACTATGTGTAAAACATAATTATGTAGCAACATAACTGAAACATACCATTATTTCTGACCAGCAAGCTTACAGCATTTAGCCACAATCTCTGCCTCAGTTGCCTGCCTGAGTGGAGTTCCAAGTCATTTTAGTATGGTTTGGGGAGCTGGGACATCATCTTTATCTGCTGGCTTCTGTGGTATTTACTGCATCTAAAATGAAATATTCTGCATTTAAATGCTGCCTGGAAAAAAAACATAGTATCTTGCTTTCTTTTATTCATTCATTTGAAATAATTATTGCTATCATAGTTTCATGTGCATTTTTCCCAAACCATAATGATTTGAGACTTATGGAGAATGGCAAAAGAGTTGGAACTGTTTTTTCAAGCAGGCAATTTTATGAAGCAAATGATAGTAATTTGAGCCATTTTTTTGGTTTGAAAGATTTCATCTGTCCCCAAGATGACTTCAGTGCCCATACAGTTTCTTACCTGGAAGCTAAGATCCTATATTCAAAATCCTGTTTTGTTTTCCACACGTACAATGTAGGTGTGTGAATGTAAAATAAGACACATTTGGTCACAGAGTTTCCTACATCCTTTGGCTTAGAACATCTGAGGTCTTTGTAATTAGTTTAAAAGAAACATGGGGTTATTTTATTTGAAAAGGTTACAGTCTTTTCAAATAAAATACATGTTTCCCTTAGAAATTTATACTAAAATGTGTATTTATTTTTAAAAACCAAATGATATGAATACAAGTAATGCAATACTGGGTCAGCCCAATGGCCTAACCAGCCTGTGGTTTCAGAGTCTCATAATATTCCATTCATGTTGGCCTCAGAAGTTTTGGGATTTGTTTCAAACTCCCTGGTTTCCGTTAATACCCAAATCTGGATTTACCACTCATGGATTCATCTAAATTTTTCCTGAACTTACTTATATCTTTGGCTTATATCAATTACGGAAACAATGAGTTCCTCAATGGCAAGGGATCTATACTCCATTCATAATAATAAGACTATGGTAAGGATTCTGCTACAGGGGAGTGAAGGACTGTGATGAATAATTCAATCTACCTCTTGTCCTCTTGGTTACAACTATTCACATCCCTCTCAAATGCAAAACTGACTCACATCCTATGACCGCCTCATCTCTAAGTCTCTTCCAATCATGGTATCTGCCAAAATCTCATTCTTGCACTTTCTATCAGGTCCAAATCCTGCTACTCCTGATCCAGAAACTTATAAACTGAATAGAAAATTATCTACCTTCTACACACACACGGTCGGCACCTTAAAAATGAACCTGGTGGTCCCCACCTCTTGGTATTCATGGCCCTGTATTATCCTCTTTCTTTAACTTGCTACTAACCAACAGAATACAGCAATGTTGAAGGAATGTTACTTTTGTGATTAGGTCACACACCAGAGTGACTTTTGTCTTGTTAGCAGTCTTTTTATATCTCAAAAAAAAAAAAAAAAAAAAAAACTCCTTAAAAAAAGAGGTTGGGGGAGGAGTAGGAGGAAACTTTGGGAGGTGATGGACTGCCTATGACCTTGATGGTGGTGATGGTTTCATGGCTGCGTACTTACCTTCAAACTCCTTGAATTGCATACATGAAGTATCTACAGCTTTTACATGTCAATCATACCTCAGTAACATGGTTTAAATGAAGAGAGAGTCTGATCCGGGGAGGTAGCTTGTAGACAGCTTCTAGCAGCTGTGTCCATACTAAGGCAGTACTCCCCTGGGCATCTCCAGTGACAGCTTGACAGGACAATCAGCAATGGGCCATTCCTGCCTAACAGGGGATTATTCTACTGGGCAATTGCTCTGGGGCTCTTGACCTACATAACTGGTAGAGTACAGTAAAATATTTGTGATTTGCAAGGTTCTGTCTTTTGTCTAGATGTCTCTCATGAACTCCAGACCCATGCACCTAACTGCCTTCAGAACATCTCCATGTAGATGACTAAGAGGCATCTCAAATTTAACATGTCCAAAACTGAGCTCTTCACAGGCCCCTCAAACCTGCCCCTCCCTATCCCAGTTAAGGACAATTCAATTCTTCCACAATGCAGGCCAAAACCCTTGGTGTCACCCCTTACTACTCTCTTGATCTCATACTCCATATCCAGTGTTAGGAAATACCTTTGCCTCTACCTTCAAAATATATCCAGATAGCAACCACTTCCCACCACCCACTGCTACAACACTGGTCCAAGCTGTCATCACCACTCACCTGGAACACTGCCAGTCTCCTGGAGATCTTGCTGCCGCCACCATAGTTCATCTTCAGTCTACTCAGCAAGTCTACTCCAAAGGATCCTGCTAACTGTCAGTTAGATTGTATCCCTTCTCCGCTCAGAATCCACCAATGATCACCCTTCACCCTCCCATCTCAATCAGAGTAAATAAAAACCAAGGTCGACACTTGAACTTCAAGTCTTCCCCACTTCTCCCGGCTCATGTACTATTTCTCTTTTGCTCAGTTACACAGGCCTCCTCCCTGTTCCCTAAACTGGACAGGCACAGTCCTGCCTCAGGGACTTTGTATGTACTAGCTGTTCCCTATGTTAGAACACTCTTTCCCAGAGACTCGTGGCTAGCTCCCTCACTTCTTTCAGGCATTAAAGTGAGTTCCTGGTAACTATGTATGGTTACGAATGTTAACTAGGCTTACTTTTGTATTTTGTAGAAATACAAAGCCATTATCATGTAGACTTGAAATTAGCACGTTACATGTCAGTTATACCTCAATAACAATAAAAAGCTCTCAGAAGAGCTTTTTCTCAAAACTATGACTGGAAAAAATAAACAAAATCCTTTAAATAAAAAAGTGAATTCTTCTGTGAGGCTTTCCTTCTATTGACACCATACCTAAATTTCAACTTGTCAATTTGATACCTTACAACCCCAGTACCTTTTTTTTTTTAAACATAATTGACATATAACATTTTATTAGTTTCAGATATATACTGCAATTCTATATTTATATATATTGTAAAATGATCACAATAAGTCTAGTTAATATCAAAAACTATAGTCACAAATTTTTGTCGTAATAAGAACTTTTAAGATCTACTCTCTTAGCAACTTGCAAATACACAGTATTTTAACTAAAGTCACTATGCTGTACATTATATCCCATGATATATTTATTCTGTAGCTGGAAATTTATACTTTTTAACCCCCTTCACCTGTTTCATCCTCCATACTCCCCCCATCAATCTAGTCTCTATATCCATTAGCTTGTTTTTTTTTGTTAGATTCCATATATAAGTGAGATCACATGGCACAAATCTTTCTGTGTCTGACTTATTTAACTTATTAGCATAATGCCTGCAAGTCCCATCAAAGCTGTCATAAATGGCAAGATTTTCTTCTTTTTATGGCTGAGTAATATTCCAAAGTATATATTTAGCACATCTTCTTTATCTATTATTCATCCATCAACTTAGATTACTTATATATCTTGGCTATTGTAAAGCTGCAATGAACATAGGGGTGTGTACACCTTTTTGGGTTAGTGTTCTTATTTTCTTTGGATAAATACTCATAAGCAGAATGTTGGTAGCTCTAATTTTTAATTTTTTGAGGAATCTCCATATGGTTTTCCATAGTGGTTGTACCAAATGACATTCCCACCAACAATGCACAAGGGTTTCCTTTTTGCCAACACTTGTTATTTCTCGTCTTTTGGATAACAGCCTCTTTAACAGGTGTGAGGTGATATCTCATTGTGGTTTTGAACTGCCTTTCCAGGATGTTGAGCACCTTTCCATGGACCTCCTGGCCATCTGTATGTTTCCTTTGGAAAAATGTCTATTTAGATACTCATCTCTCCCTTCATTTTTGTCCTTAGCACTTGTCATTATCTAATATACAATATATTTCACTTATTTATTGTCTATTTTCCCTAGTCAAAGGTAAGTTCCATGAAGCAAGCAATTCTGTCTAATTTGCTTACTGCTGTTCCTTTGGTGTTTAGAACAGTGCTGTGCACACAGAGAGCACTCAAAACATATTTATTCAATAACATAATTTCTCAGTACAGTTTACACTATCACAAACAAAAAATGGGTATAAAAAAGATGACATAGCTAAAGAAAATTCTAAAAAATAAGACCTACAACTTTCATTATGTCTTCCTTCAATCATTTACTTACAATTTTCTAATTATATTCTTGATGATTATCCGGGTTGTACATAAAGGAGTGAATGCACTAAATGAAGTTCATTGATTTCTCATGATGTTCCTCTTTTGATTTGGAATCTTTAGTCTCCTGGAGTCCTAAGAGAACTGCATCAGCCTCTAATATAGTTGTGTCTGTTGTTGCTCCCAGGAACCTAGATGTCAGTTCAAGATCTAATAGCCGGAGCCGGACTCTGGTTCCTATATGGTATTTCCTAAATAGTAAAAAAAATAAATAAAGAATCTATTACCTCTACATATCATAACATGAACAACCAGTTTAAAACATAATCTAAATCCTAATTCTAATTTGTGTTGGTTCAAGATAAAGAAATTAACAATGCCTTGGCTGGTGAGGTTCAGTGGATTGAGTGCAGGCCTGAGAAGCAAATGATTCACCCGTTCGATTCACAGTCAGGGAACATGCCTGGGTTGCAGGCCTGGTCCCCAGTAAGGGGCACGTGAAAGGCAACCACACAATGATGTTTCTCTACCTCTCTTTTTCCCTTCCTTCCCCTCTGTCTAAAAATAAATAAATAAAATCTTTTAAAAAAATTAGCAATAGTATTTGAGAAATTGTTTTTGACATAAAATCCAGTTATATAAGAACTGTCATCTCAAAGTTGTCTTTAAAGATTTTTATAACCAAAATAAAAATGTATTCCAAACTGAAATTCAAACAAGGTGGTTTTGATTTTAATGTCATCATTCATTTTTAAAGTTAGAGAGTATCAAGAAAAAGGTTTTCAGATACATTTTTTTCTTCCATAATTAAAATCTTATAAAGGAAATTTTATAAAAGCAAAAAAAAAAAAATAATCTAAGTACAAAGTGCTTAGTAATGGGGACTGATTGCATTGTAATTAAAGAGTAATCCCAGCCATAACATACATGATGGCTCAATATGGTCAATAACGTAGTCAAGTATTTTATAATGCAAAATAAAAACTGATACTCATTTAACCTTTCTCCCTTAATCAATTATTTTAAGAGTTTAAACATTAACGTTACAAAAAGGTACAGGAGAGTGAAAATAATGCTGCCAATTCAAAATGACAAATCTTTAAAAATCAAAATATATTTCTTCAAATACTCTAAGTAAATTTTAAAATTAAAATAATTCTATTTTAATTTTAAGCAGAAATGAAGAGACAAAGTTCTCCCAAAAGGTCACTGGAAAATGATCTTGACAATTTAATGAACAATCTCCATACAATGAATGATTAGGTATTCTGAAGGAATTTATAAACGGTCCATACAATAAACATGTAGGCTAGTTGGCTTTTTAAATTATTTTTCTTTCTAATTATAGAAATAAATGTTGTTTTGTAAAATTTGGAAAATAATATGGTCACATTTTCTGGTCCTTCTAAAGGTATATTTTACAAATATGTATATTTGTGTATTTGACAGCAGAAATCACATTTTCTGTTTTTGTTCTAAAAAAATTAAAGAGATATCCTAGAATATTGAGTCATAGCTTTATGTTCTTAGAAAACTGTAATTACAGAACATATTCTATATGAATTAACCATGGGGAAAATAAGGTGAGTTCACAGGCAAGGTAAAGGTGATCACTACTTTCTACATTACCTGTGTTCTAATGGAGTTCTTCATTTGTCTTCAGAGCATGACACAGTGATTCATTTAATCAGCTTTGATTCATGTTGACCCCTTTCCCCTCCTCCCCTACAACATCCAACTAGTTATCAAGTTTCTTTCATTTTTGGACACAGGTATTTCTGCAACTTAGTCCTTCAAGTCTCATCATTCTTGGCTAAAGCTTGAGGTATGACAAAATCTCCCTTGGGCCCACCTCTCTAGTCACTTTTCATAATGGGGTCCACATCTGGAAAACTTATGTGGAAATTACCAAGTCCACATACTTGTCTTCCTCTGTCCCTTGGCTTCTGTCGCTGGCACTGCTTGAACTTCCCACCTATCTAAATCCTACTGGTTCTTAAATATCTAGGTAGAATGCATCAAATGCATCATCTGAGAGCCACAACTTTCCTAATTAAAATGAAGAGTCTGTCCCTGGAATTCCCAAGGAAGACAGAAGTTTTGTAGTCATGGACTTGGATGCATATCTGGGCCCTGCTACTTCCTGGCTGGGAACCTTGGGTCACTTGCTTTCTCTAAACCATGATTTCCTCATCTATATTACAGAAATTCCAAATACTTTGCAGGCATGCTGTGAAGTTTAAATAAGATAATAGACTGCAAACACACAGCACATTCAGTGCAAACATCTTTACTTCTTTGTACTGGTGACCTGTGTGAATCTCTGGTCTCTCATTAGACTGTACGCTCCCCAAGATCTGGCACTGTATTGATCGGTGTCCGTCCAGTGCCATAGTGGCAGGTACTCAGATGTCTGCCAATAAATTAACAAAATGCCCACTGACACGAGCCGCCAGTTGCTGATAAAAGAGAATCTCTATTTTCCTGGCTTTAGAAGCTGTTTGGACTGTACTTAACCTCTCTGAAATCTGCCTGGCACACAGTGCTTAGTAAATGTTAGTTCTCTTTCTATTGTTCGCTATTGGTGTATTTCTTTTTACTTATTTTTTAGGAACATTATTTATAGGTGGACGATATAATAAACATGATGAGGGGAACAGCTGACACTTTATAAAAAAGAGTTGAACATGTCACAAACATGTGGGACAAAAGTGCTGAGCACAGTCACTCTGAAGAGGAAGCCCTCAGTGTAGGTGGTTCTGTGTCATATAAATGCTAGCAATCAAGCCTGCCCTCTTAGGGCACTAGGCAGTGCATCAGTCTCACAAATGCTAGCTATCTCCAGTGTAGGCCCAGTGTGCTTGGTAATTACAAGAGGCAAAACTGTCCCCATTTTTAGATGCAGCAGCTGTTAATAATATGATGGCTTTGCTTTCATCTCTAAAAATTATGGAAATTCTGCAATTTGTTCAGTGAGCTGGTAAAGAAAATGAAAAGCATACTGCAGGGCTTTATGTGTGCTGAATAAAGAATCACCCAAATGTACATGAAACAAAACAAAAATAATCTAAAGGATTTCCTGACTTCTGCTATGGGAAGTACAGTAGCCCCCTTTATCTGAGGGAATACATTCCAAGACCTCTGGCGGACACCTGAAACCATGGATAGTGCTGAACCTGATACATACTATGTTTTTTCCTACACATATATACCTATGATAAAGATGAATTTATAAATCAGGCAAAGAGATTAACAATAATTAATAATATTATAAAATAAAACAATTATAATACACTCTAATAGAAGTTATATGAATAGCTTTGGGGCCATTATGAAGTAAAATAAGGGTTACCCAAACACAAGGACTGAGATACCTGGACAGTTGATCTGATCACTGTCTATTAGCTAGCAGGGAACATATACAGTGTGAAGATACTGGACAAAGGGATGATTCATGTTCCAGGTGAGGAGGTGTGGGACAGCAGGGGATTTCATTATGCTATTCGGAATCATTTGTGATTTAAAATTTATGAATTGTTTACTTTTGAAATTTTCCATTTTAATATTTTTGGACCAAGATTGAGTGCAGGTAACTGAAACAGTGGAAAGCAAAACTGTGACCAAGGGGGATGAGGGGCTATTGTAGCCATTTCTACTGTTACAGTACTTACTTTTTGCTTTGTACTATAGTTATTTCTATACAAGTGTTATCTTCTCTATCAGCCTGCAAGCTGGTTAAGGGCAGGGATTTAATCATATCTGTGTTTCTTACTACAATACTGTGATGAATATATTTCACTTTATGTAGTCTTTTGAATAGTGGTTCCACACTTTCCTTTACATCAGAAGTACCTGGGTGCTTGTTTAAAACGTAAATGGAGGAAAGCAACCCCAGAGAGTGATCTGGCAAGTTGGGGTGGGACTTGGGAATCTGACTTTTTCACAAGCTCCCTGCAGTGATTCTCATGCTGTCTGCTGTGATCACCACTTGAGAAAACCTTGCCTAGAATGATCTTTCATGTGTACATTACATGCATGAGGGCAGGACAGCTTACACAGAGGGCCAGCAAGATGAGGACCTCTGACAGAACTTGGTGGCTCATTAACTACCTTCAAGAGTAACAGATGTTTTCTGTAAGTGATGACAGAGTCTTTCAGGATGAGGAATTTAGACAGACCAAAAAAAAAAAAAAAAAAAAAAAAAAGTCAGGTAATGACCATGTATAATGGAGATATGCACCTAAAAAGAGTCCTTTCCACAAAGGCCACTGACAGCCTGAGCAGGCTGCCTCTCCACACACAGACTGTTCTGGGAAATCCAGAGCACGGAAAGTGCAGCATGTTTCTCCCCCAAAGAACAGCAGCCACACAACTAATATACAACTACTCTTGCTTTAACTTTGAAACACTTTATTAAAGGGAAAGAGAGAAAGAAGAAATATATTTCTGAGAACTCCATTTCTGCCAGTGTAATCTGTGGTGAACCTTCAGTATTGCAGTTCTTGAAAATCACTTATACTACTCAGTCTTCCCATTTGGGCTTCCACTGTTCCACATAACAAGATTTTTAAAAATTTAAATGAATATGCCAGTAGCTCCTTTCCCAGACTGTTTGTGCAGTCTTTGAATGGTCACTTCAATATAAAAAGCTAGAAGATCCAATGTAGTGATTAAAAGCGAGGACTCTTAATCACTACGTATGTCCCACCTCTATCACTTATCAGTATGCAACTCTGAGCTAGTTATTTCATCTATTTCTGTTTCCTTATTTGTAACATGGGGATACTAATTATGCCTATCTCCCAGGTTTTGCTGAGCATGGAATGAGTAGTATACTACATGCCAAACCCAAATAAATGCTCAATAATGTTAGCTATCATCATCAATCATTATCACCATCACTGCTGCCACCACCACCGTCCCTGTTACCATCATTAAAATAAACTTTGTGACGGCTGACACCCTAGTGTTGGAGTAAGGGATAGCACAAGAGCACTCCCAGCTATAATTCTAAGTTATAATTAAATCAATAAAGAATTTCTGCAGGAGAGAAATTTAGAGGTGGGTTTTCTTTCAATTTTTGCTTTAATTCAAATCCTACTAATTTTAATAGTATAAGCATTCTTCTGTTAAAATATAACTGAAGTGTGCTACAAAAATAAAAACAATTTCTTTTGAAATGAGTGTTGCATTTCCTTTGAGGATGTAAGGCTAAACAGCTCTGAACAAAAGCAAGTAAAATTCAGAGAACTATACACACTTAATGGTCTACATTTCTCAGCATTAACTGCATGAAAATAGCATAAATTGTCAGTTACAAAAGGGTGACAGTGATTTACCTACTATTCTTTCGACAGTGGCTCAAGGAAGACTGCAGGCAGAGCTGTCTAACCTTACCTATCTCCTACCACTCTCGCTTCTTTAATTCTTGATAGTTTAGCCTTTTATGAATCTATTTTATTTTTAACACATACCATTTCTTGAAAGGGGAAGATAATTTCTATAGGTTCATTATTTGTTCTTCTAAGAAGCATTTTTGTAGCTTCTTTTTCAATTGATTATTTCGACAGTTAACTTCTAACCTAATCAGCCACACCCATACCTTCTTGGATTTTATAGTCCTGAATTTATCTCCTCTACATCTTCTTTCTTAATGGAGTTTTATCACTCTTCTATTTAACTAGTTTTTCCTCATTCCTTTAATTATATGAATGGACTCTTCTAAAGAAAATGAACAAATAACCATAAACATAATTTTGCTACAATTTCAAAGGATTACTTGAAGGTCATCTACAAAATTCTAAGATTAAAAAGTCCCACTCTAGATTTTAAGTCTGTTTAGCTTCTTGAGGTAAAAGAAAAGGGTCTTCATTTTATCCCCATAGCATCATGGCCTTGTGATCATTATTTCTGCTGTTTTATTTCCAATGTGCTTCTTAAGGAACCCCAGGACTTGACTGAACAAACTCTTTGGGCCAACACTCAAAGCCACACAACTAGTAAGTGGCAGAGATGCCCTTGACCAAAGCCTCATTTCTTTCCTTCTTTTTTAAAAAATATTTATTTTTTATGAGTTCATTTGAGCCAAACAGATGACATATGCCAGGGAACAAAAATCTCAAATGCTCCCCAGTCTTACCTTCTAATTAATATAAGACACAGCCCATAGCATATGTAAAGAAGAAATTTTCCTTTCATTACTCCGGTCAATTAATTAAGCTTAACTCTAATAGAAATGAATGGGAACAGGTGTTAAAAAGAAGAGTTGGGTCCATAGCAGCATTATATTTTCAGTTTGAAAATAAGAAACAAGAAGATAAATCAAGAAAATATATGCAAGGGGGGAAAAGTGGAGACATCTGTAATAAGGTCAACAATAAAGTTAAAAAAAAAAAATCCAACAAAGGAACCAGTATTCATCACTATCTGAAGAGCCTGGATAGGTCCTTTGTCTTATATATTTATGCCAGAATGTGATGGAACTGTTCAGAGTTATTTTTTGGTTGTCACAATATTGGGTTAACATTTAGAGGAGGTGGGTGGGATGAAGACATTCTGGAATGTATAGTACTCTTTTGTACAACAAAGTTGTCCTGTTTCTGAATTAGACATCCAAGCTTGGAACTATGTCTGCCAAAGATAAAAGCTGTTTGTTTTTAATAAAAGTTAATGTATACATTGAATTTCCAAGAATGTGATGACAGTGTAAATTGATGGATGACTGACTTTGTTCAGAATCTTTGCAAGTTTGGTTCGCTATTTTAGAAAATCACATCACCAGAAGCCATTAGACACCACCATTTCATTTTTGTGTTTTGCTATGTGCGTTAAATGTACCTGCTTTACAATTTAACCATTGGTTTTGTAAGAGATCAGTCTTCTCTATACCTGCTATCTAAAAATAGGATTGACGTTCTTACCTATTAATGAAATGCTACCCAACAAAACTTCCTGTGATAATGGAAATATTCTATATCATATGATTATTGAGCAGTTGAAATAGGGTTAGTGTGACTGAGAAATTAAAATTTTAAATTATGTTTAATTTTAATTAAATTTTATTTAAATACCATGTGACAGTGTGGTAGACAAGACAATAAAAATAGTAAGCCTACTTGTCCTGTAACATATCAATATACATTGTGGCAGAGAGCCTAGTTTTACAGGAAAAATAGCACTTTGAAATAATTTGTTATAATTACTAATTAGAACAGTATAATAAACGATCAGATCTGTTGCCATTACTAATGCCTCAAACATTTCTTCCCTTTTTGTTACTTTTTGTATTCTTCCTCAAATCTGTGACATTGTACTAGAAACACAGAAACAGAACTGTCTTACTAGACATTGAAAGGTTAAATTAAATTCTCCATAAAGGCAGCTCCCTCCATGTTACAGATCTAAAGTTAAGACACACTGAAGTAAAGTCATTGCTTAATGCCACAAAGTGATATAAGAGGATTCACAGACTCTTTCCTCTTTCTTAAGTTCTCAATTACCTGTGGCTTCTTGTAAGAACTGTAAACTTAATCCCTTTAGGGGTGGTAAGAATTTACTACTTCATGTTGTCTTATAATGTTTTCCCTTTGAAATAAAATGTAAAAATCATGGTGCTGCCATCCAACTCATTATTTTAATTTTTCCCCATTAGAAAAATGATTACTTTCTGTGGTAACAAATAATGAATTAAAAATTATTGAAAAAAAAATCTCCATGGATCCATGCAATGTTACCTATTTTTTTTACATCTACATCTTTTTTTAATTAGAAAACAAACCCCACATATTTTTCAGAAATCTTATATTTCATTTTAAAACCACTGAATACAGCGGTGTTGAAAGGCAAATAGGATGTCTCCAATGAGCATATTCAGAATGAAGACGGCCTTGTTTTTAACTTGAAGTGCTTGCCTTTAACTGATCTTTATGAACTCCAGCCTAAATGGATTCAAGCCCAGCCTTCACCGTGACTGCTCTCTTCCACTGTGCACTTTTCAGACCATATGCTTTAGTAAATGAGCTTGCATGTCTGAGCTATTTAGGAAAAGGGCAGTTAAATTTGGTTTTGCATTTCTGTATTAAGAACATGGTTTAAAGACTTTCCTTTAGAGAGGTTTTTGACATTCTTTCCATAGGCATTCTTTAACATCTGTCTGTGCATGCTGGTCATGGTTTTCCTAGACTGAAAATAGGGAGACCCTCTCTGGCTAGTTCTTTGATACAAATATATTAAATAATACAAAACTGACAATTACAAGGCTTGGATTGAACCTCAGTATCCAAAGAGAATATTGTGAAGAATTCTGATTTTGCTAGTCAATTTAGCTGTCTTGTTGTAATCATAATTCTCAGAGGTTTTAAAAATAGTTGTTTTGAAATCATTAACCATCTATGTTTTCATCCCAGTCAGTTAAAATAGTTTAGAACTTTCTCTGATTTTCTTACAATTTCTATTTAAAGTTTTATGACTTAAGAAGTAGATTCTTTTTTGAAAGGAAAAATTATAGTATTTCTAATGGTTTAATTAACCCGAATGTTTTTTCTAATTTGTACAAATGTTCACTGCAATGTTGATCTACATGTGAAGCCATCAACTTGACCTTGTGTGTGTGTGTGTGTGTGTGTGTGTGTGTGTGTGTGTGTGAGAGAGAGAGACAGACAGACAGACAGACAGACAGACAGACAAAGGGAGGAGGGGAGAGAGAGGGAGAAATAGAGACAGACACAGGGAGACAGAGAAAGGGAGCGAGAGACAGAGAGAAAGGGTGAGAGAGAGAACTGTCTAGGCATTCTTCATCACTAAAAGCAGAGCTAGGATAAACCTAAGGTCTTCTGCAGTTCTATGAATTTATTCTATTTTTATACAATTTTAAATGTTTGAAAACTAATACAGTATAGAGTGACATTATGTCAAAATTGATTAAATATACATACAAAATGCAAACATTTAAAACTTTTTGGATAATCCCAGGTATGCCATGAGCGTGACTGAGCTCAGCACTCCTGTACTCCTCAGCCTTGATAAGGTTGGAGTCTTCCCAAAGCCGGGGCTTGGTTTCTATATCCTGTTGCTACTGAAGAGTTCTGGCCAAGATGGAGACATAGATAGAAATGCTTCCCTTCCTCGCACAACCAAAAGAAGGATAACAAACAATTTAAAAACAATAAACAACCAGAACTGCCAGAAAATCAAGCTGCATGGAACTCCTATAACCAAAGAGTTAAAGAAACATTCATCCAGACCAGCAGGAGGGGTGGAGATGGGTGGCTGGGCAGAGGGGACCCATGGCAAGGTGGCAGGCCACACAGGCAAGGCAGGGGCTGGCTGATGGGGAAAATAAAGACTAAAAACCTCTGGCTGTAAAAATCAGTGGGGATTGCGAAGGTGGGAGAAACTCCCGGCCTCATAGGAGAGTTCATTTGAGAGGCCCATGGGATCCTGGAATGTACCCAAACCCACCCAGCCGAGATCAGCATCAGATAGGACACCATCTGGTTGCGGGAAGCGAGGGAAGTAACGGAAAATGGGGTAAGAGTGGAGCGAGTGAATGGCATTGTTCCCTTTCTGACCCCTCCCCCATGCACAGCATCACAACAGCAGTGACGCGAGTATCTCTGCCCCTTAAAATGTGAAAGTAACAGCTGTGCTGAGACAAAGACATATGGCCCAAATGAAAGAACAGATGAAAGTTCCAAAAAACAGAGCTAAGCGATGAAGAGATAGCCAACCTATCAGATGCACAGTTCAAAGCACTGGTGATCAGGATGCTCACAGAAATGGTGGAGTATGGTCGCAAAATGGAGGAAAAAGTGAAGGTTATGCAAAGTGAAATAAATAAAAATACACAGGGAACCAACAGTAAAGGAAAGGAAACCAGGCCTCAAATCAACAATTTGGAGTGGAAGGAAGAAATAAACATTCCACCAGAACAGAATGAAGAAACAAAAAGTCAAAAATATGAGAAGAGGCTTAGGAACCTCTGGGACAACCTTTATACATTCCAACATCCAAATCATGGGGGTGCCAAAAGAAGAGGAAGAGTAAGAAATTGAAAACTTATTTGAAAAAATAATGAAGGAGAACTTCCCCTAATCTGGCGAAGGAAATAGACGTCCAGGAGATCCAGGAAGCTCAAAGAGTCCCAAAGAAGTTGGACCCAAGGAAGCACACACCAAGGTACATCATAATTACATTACCCAAATTAAAGATAAGGAGAGAATCTTAAAAGCAGCAAAAGAAAAGAAGACAGTTACCTACAAAGGTGTTCCCATAAAACTATCAGCTGATTTCTCCAAAGAAACCTTGTAGGCAAGAAGGGGCTGGCAAGAAGTATTCAAAGTCAAGAGAGGCAAGGACCTATGTCCAAAATTACACACTCTATCCAGCAAAGCTATCATTTAGAATGGAAGGGCAGATAAAATGCTTCCCAGATAAGGTTAAGTTAAAGGACCTCATCATCACCAAGCCCTTATTATAAGAAATGTTAAAGGGACTTATCTAAGAAATAGAAGATGATCAAAACTATGAACAGTAAAAGGACAACAAACTCACAACTATCAACAACTGAACCTAAAAAACAAAAACCAAGCAAACAATTAGAACAAGAACAGAATCACAGAAATGGAGATCACATGGAGGGTTATCAGTGGGGAGGGGAAAAATGGAGGAAAAAGGTACAGGGAATAAGAAGCATAATTGGTAGGCATAAAATAGATGGAGAGGTTAAGAATAGTATGAGAAATACAGAAGCCGAAGAACTTGTATGTACAACCCATGGACATGAACTAAGGTGGGAGGTGGGGGGAATGCCGGAGGGTGGGTGGGTGCAGGGAGGAGGGGGGTAAAGGGGAGAAAAAAATTGGAACTGTAATAGCACAGTCAATAAAATATACTTAAAAAATAACAATATTAAAACTTTTAAATTGGCTACATCAAATAATATTATAGTCTTAAATAATAAATTAACAATTAACCTTTACATGCAGACTACTGAGTATTATTTTGGATTTGTCTCACTTTTTCCAAAGACCACCCATTGTGTTTCCTTGACCATCCAGCCTATTGCTTTCTTCTGTTCATTCTGTAAGATGCCTACCAAGATCCTCTGACCATCATATTCTCTGTACGGAACCATCAAGCACAGAGCATCCATGGTTAACAAAATAAAGGTAGAGTCTTTATAAAGTTCTATAGCTCTTTAATATTTCCACTCATTAAAATTTAAAAAACAGCACAAATCTTAAATCCTAATTTACCATCCCAGTCATTCGAAGTTGTAAATGGGAAACAAAACTTACTATAATCGTAACTTCTGCTACCTAAATTGTATACCAAAAGCCCTTAAAAGAAAACTAATGCTTATCCCTTTAAAAATATTATATAGGATGTGACCATCAACTAGGTGAAAATAAAGAACTCATATCAACTGACTGGAAACCTATATGCCCTTAGGTAACAAGCAAAGGATATTGTTCATAACACCAAACTGTATTTCCTTAATTGCAATCATCTTAAATAAGAATATTAATCTTTTCCTGCAATTCTAATATAAATTTATGATTTTCTTTCTCTCTTAAACCAAGTTCCTTTTAACCTCACTCTGCTAATTGGTATTTTGTGCCACAACAAACAGAAGTTTTGTCTTGTTGAAGCACTGATTTATTTTATGAAATGTGAAAATCAAACATTTTAAAATGTCCAATAAATAAGTTCACTTTTTAATAATGTGGAATATGCATATATGTAATATATTAATATGACTTCAATAATAACAGTTATAATCTTTTTCTCAGAGTTACAAAATAAGATGTGTTAAGAAATTTGAGAAAGGACAATCCTACCACCTAATGACTATATAGAGTCTGTTTTTATAAGAATATTTACTGCTGATCAGATTATGAATTTATATATTCATAACTGGAAAACAACTTTGTTTCATATTGGATATTTAAAAAATGCAATTATAAGTTTGCCCTTCTATGTAATGTCTGTTCTGCACACTTGTTAGGGAAATTAAAGATATGTATCAGAACAATCCCCAAAAGTCCAAAGGAAACAAGTAGTAAATACTTTCAGGCACCTAAAATATGCTGATAACTAAAACTGGGATCAAGGCTGAAGCTAGTATTATGGCATCTAAGCAAAAAGGCTTATATTTTCTGGTATATAATTTTTATTTTATGAGAAAAGAAAATATATACATTTATTGTCAGAGACAAGTTTTGTCAGTGTAAAACAGAAGAGTTAGAGAAAGATCTAGGTTTGATTGTGACTGAGATTTCCTTTTAATCTTGTTTCTGTCTCTCTGAATTAGTTACTTACCATATATGTATTGTGGAATTTTCAACAAACACCTTACTCAACATCTATATGAGATAAGCAGATACCAACAAGAAAGAGAGAAACTCTCTCATCCCCCCAACCCATGGAGGCAACATGGAATGAGAAGCCATCTTCTAGCAATTTCCTTGGTGGGAGGCAGAAGTAGCACTTCAGCAGGTCGGTGCTGATTTCTGTGCCCTTCAAACAAGAAACGAGGCTTCTTCAGGTGCCTTCTGGAAAGGCAAACACTTAAAAGACTTTTACTGCAATAGTCTGTATGGTCTGTCTGGCAAGGGTCAGACAAAAAAAAAAAAAAAAAAAAGTTTAATAAACGTATCAGAACCAGGCTGCCATCCAGAGGGTTTGAACTGCCTCTTCTGCAGGACAAAACCCAGAGTCACTGAGGGAAGGGGAGGACAGGGTGGAGAGTGCAGACACCTATCACATGCTGACAAGGCTGAAGTCAGGTTGGTTTTAGAAAGACCCTAGGGCTTGAAATAGAGCTTGTGAGTTTACAGACACTTACTGGCCCTGGTTAATATTTGTCCTTTGTACCCTCAGACTGGATACATTTATTAAACACTCCAGTTCATGTCCTTTAATAAAATCTGAGGGCACCAAAGTCTAAGAAGTTCTGTGAAATTAAAAAGTAAAAAGACAACTGACTACATAGAGAAAGCAAGTAATTTAAAGGCACTTCATGTGATAAGGTGGTTTCAGATAATTTGCAAGGTCAGTAAGAGTCAACAATGTGGTTTTGCTCCCTAGAAAGTTAATTCAGGTTTAGCCTGAATTAGTCCAAGTGTATAAGTATATGCTATATAATACTCCACATAATAATCCCAATCTCTCCCCACTTTTCTAACATATCTAGAGTATTGTGATCCATTCTGGGCACCACAACTGGGAGGGTCACTGAAAACTAGGTCCTATCCCGAAGAAGATGGTGAAAGAATCTTGTATTATATTGAATGAAGAATTTAAAGGAAAAAGGGCATTCAGCAGGGGGCAGGGAGGTGGGGAAGGAAAAAGAGGACCTCATAACTGTGTGGAGAATGTGAAAGGCTTTAATATTAAAAAGGCAACAATATTTATTGTGTGTGTTTATTTTGTATGCCTCAATAAAAGCAGAAATAAAAAAATAGGTAGAAGTTCTAGGATAGCTGACTTAGCAGATTTCAATTTAATCTGAAAAAGAACATCAGAAAGGCTGGCGGAAGAGTGAATTGGCTATTTGTGTAGTAAGGGAGGAAATCACAAGGGGATTCTCTAAATGGATGACCACTGTGGCAGTGATGGAGTTTCAATTTAGTATGGGGTGAATTAGATGACATCCAACTCCTTCCATTTCTAAACTTTTATGATTCTCTGACTCAGAGCACTGATTAGGTCTTTCAACATGAAAGTTGGAAAACAAATTAAAAATGAGCAGCCAAACAGTCAGAAGGTAGGCCAGGTGTGCAGTAAAAATTTTAAATCAAGGCACCTTTTATCACTTAACTCTTGCAAACCATGAAGCATGGTACTCATTAATGACCTACACATCCACAGGCACCCTGCCTTATTTCCAGAGAGCAACATCTGTTATACATGACTAGCTTTTCCATCTGGCTCAAACCTGAAGCTAAAGATGACTCTTGACATGACTGCTGGCTAGATGGCCAGCTAAATTTTGTTCCAGATAGAAAGCACACTTAAAATGACCAGAAGAGTTATCTGACCCCTCCCAAGAAAGGTAATTTTTAAATCATCTTCTTTAGTAGGCAAATGAGAAGAGACTTAAAAAGGCAAATACAGCTATCTTTTTCTATTACCTATGTTACTCTCATTAATAAATCTGTGTTCGTGTGGACTTTTGAACTTCCCCTTTGTAGTGCTGCACTACACCATACATATTAGGCATTTGACGGGCTGAGAAAATTAGAGTAAATATATATTCTCAAATGCTATCCAAACTTCTGCAACTGGATCTATAGGTTAGGGTCTGCAATGACAACTCACCATCGTTCCATCAGTTGTCGTATGTATGCCTGAACTTGCCTTCCCATCTCAAAGCTGCATTCATATAACTTTGAATCCTGAGTAGCAGCCTTGGTCTTGACTCTGTGTGACTCAGAAGGCTGGGAGTATTCCCTACTGTCTGGGTCATTCCTATCAAAATAGGACTGTGACTACATAGCAACCACAGGGTTACAGCCAGCAGGTTGATAATTTTTTTGCTTCCCATCTGAGAAACGAAATTGTTTTTGAGCAAACTGGCATCTCGAGGGTGACTTTGTTCTAAATGCTAATAGAGTAAAATATTGTCAAAAATCAAATTCTTTGGAATAAAATTCTGTAAAAAAAAAAAAAAAACCACAATGAAATATTACACATACCAGTCTCTGAATCAAAATCAAAGCATCTACAGGGGTGGGCAAAAATAGGCTTACAGTTGTGAGTAGAGGAAACATTTTATTCTTGTGTTATTATTTATTTTATTGTTTTCCATACAAACAACTATAAACCTACTTTTGTCCCACCCTGTATTTATGATTTAAAATAGTAAATAAAAGTGTTTTTGTTTGCTTTTTTTTTCTTTTCTTTTTGTAGGTGGTTCTGGCCACTTCCTTGGGATAAGATAATGATATTATCTTAAGACTTTTACTACCCAGAACACACATTCAAAAATACTAAAATTCCAAAAGAACAGTATTAGGTTAGCATGTGACTGATATAAGTAACTCTGAATAAATTCTATGCTTTTAAAGTATGACAAAGCAGGGTATAACAGTGAGAGAAAACTTTTCCCTTCACTAATCAAAAGGGATTAGTGGTCCCTAACAAGAAACTTAACTTCGATTAGCATTCATTTCTCCTCCCACAGATGTACAAGGCTATCTGTATCTAGTTTTTCTTGCCTGTGAAAATGGACTTCCTAAATCAGTGTCTACAAAAATGCGGGAGAGAACCTCAAGATCCTAGAGCTTTTTTACTTGCCAAGAAAAGGTGAATGGAGAACAGAATTCCGTTCAGAGAGCATACATCATGAGATCCACAGTTGATTAGTTTACTGGTCAGAGAGAACTAAAATCTTGAATAACAAATCAACCAACAGTTTAAAAACAATTCTGTTACCTAATTCACTCATTTTATGTGAACAACTCTACAAGCCTTATGTCACCTTGGGGAAGGTTATCTTTTTTGTGGGAAATAAAATTACCATAGCATTTATCTGCTAGGATTGCTGGGTAAATTGTATGAGGGAATGTAAAGAGAGTTAGTAAATGCTCAATCAAAGTCTAGTCAGAACAGGCCTTGATTTAACACAGAACAGTTCAGACATATAACTAGCTACTTTTTGTCACAATTAATGTAGGTCTGGCTGTCAGGCTTATTGGGGCTGGCAAACTGACATGGCAGGATGGTTGACTCCTGTTGGGGATGGACAGAAGTTGACAACAGTTTTCAAAGATGTCCTGTTCAAAGAAATTGGGTCTAACTTCCAATGGATGTCAATTAGCTGATCTGCTGGATAAGCAATAGCAGTGGGACTTCTAAATTTCTGTTGAGAGCAGAACACTGTGACTATGGATATGGGAACAGAATATGAACCCTGAGTGAGAAGGGATGGACATGAGTGCTTGCCCTGGGCCTGGGGCTCCAACCTATCAATGTGTTCATTAGTTCTTCCATTCATTCAGCAACTATTAAAGGCCCATGTGCAGCAGGTAGTGTTCTAAGTACAGGAGTAACCAGTGCACAAAAAGGACATGGTTCCTGGATTCAGCACCTACACGGCGGTAAGGAGAAAAAGACAATCAATAAAATGAATCAACAAGTCTGAGAGGAGTAGGTGCTGTGCAGAAAAATAAAATAAGGTGATAGGATAGAGAGGGGAAACATTAGATAAGTGGTGAAGGGAGGAACCACTTACTTACTGTCATAATGTGTGTAGTCCTGGCTGTGAGGTTTTCTGAGGCCAGCAAGGTACCTTGGCAATAGAGTTGGGTCCTTATGAATGGTAGACAGCAGCTGCCAAAATTTTCAAAGACATGGTGGGATTTGGGGAGGCGGGACTTTTTAATTTTCTAAAGCAATGTCCACACCTACATTTGCTTATTTATATATGTGACCATTAGTTTGCTCTGGCTGCTATAGCAAAATACACACACTGGGTTTCTTAAACATCAGAAATTTATTTTCTCTCAGTTCTGTAGGCTAGAAGTCCCTGATCAAGGTTCTGACTAATTCAGCTTCTGGTGGGTCCTCTCACATACACTGTCCTCACATACCCTTCCCTCAGTACTCACACCAGCCAGAAAGTGCACTCCTGTCTCCTCCTTTTATTAGGACACAAACCCCACAGGACTAGGGCCCCACCCTTATGACTTCACATAACCTTTATTAGCACCACATAGGCCTTATTGCCAATGCAGTCATATTGGGGGTTTGGACTTCATTCAAACACGAACTTTGGTGGTACACGATTCTGTGCATAACAATGTTATTGTTATATAAAGTCCTATTTGTGTGAGTATATATAGATGTTCAACTTATTTGAAACATACTTCTTACCATTACATGCCAAGCAGACACTCAGTATATGAAGATAAATCTGGACCTTAAAGAGTTCAGAGTCTAGTGGGGGAGATAAACAACTATAACAAATTGTGGAATCCTAATAATCGAGGTATAGGTAAATGCAAAGAATTCTATGAGGAAAGAGAGGTCAGGGAACCCATGGGAGAAAAGCTGATATTTATGTTAATTTCACAAGAGGGGGAATTCAGCAGTGAAGCAGACAAGAAATCCAGTCCTACCTCAAAACTCAACCTCTGTGAAAAAGGTCTTGCTCTGACTACCCCAGTCTGAAGGTATATGTCCTTTTACTGAGTTTCATGAATAATTGGTTTGCACAGTTCACCTGGCCATTAACAACGCAGTACTCTGAGATCTGGCTTCTACTACTGTCTTGAACTACTATTTAAGTCTCTTGTTACCAACAGCTTTTAATGAGACCCTGCCTTGTTTTCTAACTAGAATGTAGGTTTCTTCAAGGTAAGAATCAGGTATCATGAATCCTTCAACAGAGTAGGAGCTCAGTAAATAAATGTTTCTTTAATTTGATGTTGAGACTAAAGAATATAGAAAAGAAAGCTTACATATATAAGAATTAGGAGCTTTATAATCAGGTTCTGACTCCTCACTAATGAAGAGAGTATTACTGGTTAATTTCTCTGGGTCTCACTTTTTTCTACCAATCGTTCTTATAAGCTCTAAACCTCCATGAACATACTAGTTCAACCTCTCATTCAACAACCCACCTAAATTAGGGGTGATCTATCTCACAGGTTCCTGGCTCCACTACTTTTTACAGTCTTTCACTTCTTGTTCAGATTTTATGTAAGTAATTAAAAGGCCATTAAAATTCATCCTAAATCCTCAACTACTAGGAGCCACTAAGAACAAAAAAAGGGTGGCTTGGACAATCAGAGAGGTTTCAGAGATGCTTGAACATTGGCTAGAACATAGAGAAAAAAGTACCCTTGTGTACTGTTGATGAACATGTTCACTAGTACAGCCGCAATGGAAAACAGTATGGAGATTCCTCAAAAAAATTAAAAATGAAAATATCACTTCTGAGTACATATTAAAAAAAACCAACACAGAATACTGAAGAGCTATCTACACTCCCATGTTTACTGCAGCATTACTCACAACAGCCAAGATACGGATAACTTAAGTATCCATCAACAAATGAGTAGCTAAAGGAGATGTCGGTGTATACATACAAAGAAATGTTATTGAATCGCAAAAAAAGAAGAAAATCCTGACATTTTGGATAACATGGATGGACTTTCCAGGTATTATGCTGGATGAAATAAGTCAGACATAGAAAGACAAATACTGAATGATATCACTTACATGTGAAATCTAAACAAACAAACAAAAAAGTCAAACTCACAGAAACAGAGTAGAAAAGCAGTTGCTAGGGGCTAAGAGGTGAGGGAACTAGAGAGAGATTTGTAAAGGGGTACATACTTTCAGCTATAAAAAGAATAAGGCCTGAGGATCTAATATATTACATGGTGACTATAGTTGATAACATATTATATAACTAAAGTTTGCTAAATACATTCTCACAAAAAAAAATGTGAGGTTATGGATGTGAAAAAAATTCATTCTATATTGTATTCAACATAAAAGGGGGGAAAGGGAGGGACAACTAAAAAATTCAGTGATTAGTTCTTAAAGTGTAAATTTTAACCTTAGAGTTAACATTTTTGTTAACATCTAGTGCAGCACAGCTAATTTTTCTACTTTAAGTGAGCTATACGGGAGACCAGGATGAACAACACTGACAAGAAAATTACAGAATACTCATTTTTGTTCTCCAGTGATGGCTCAAACATTAAACAATTTAGTATTTATATTTAAACAAAAAACGTTCCAAGTATACAAATGAAAAATCGCATAATTTGCACCTTCTATTTTGCACCAAAACTTTATCCTAAATGAACAAGTGTGTTAAAAAGTAACAACTCAATTTAAAAAAGTATTTTCTTTAACAATTCTGAATTAGATTTGTTTAGTGTTTACCAAAAAAAGAAACAGACCCATTTGAAAAGTGTTTACAGTTCTAACTTTACAGTCACAAACCCTTTTGTTGGATGACATTAAATGAATTAGTTGTTAAAAACTAGTGTTTGCAAAGTCACTCTGATGCCCAAGTATGGGACAGGCTCCATGACCACAAAACTCTGCCAGCTCTACCTTTTAAATAGAGTTTGCCAAGATGAGTGTGCTATTAGCCAGGCCTGGCTGAAACAATCCACTGCCCAGAAAGCTACTTGAGTGTACTGTCTCCATTGAAAATCGCAGTAATTCAACAATACATCACTGCTGCAATTCCCACCACAGGCAACACTTTGTCCCCAACAAAGAAGCCTCACATTCTATGTCTGCAGAAACCCCAGTCCTGCCTAAGACTGTAGGGCTGCCAAGAGGAACATCTGTGTGATCAACAGGATACAAAACTGGCTCTCTCCTTGTTCCTTTCTTTCTTGCCCTTTCTGTTTTCCTCTTTTTTATTTCCTAAACAATAAACTGGATGATTGCTTGGTAAGGAAATGGTCTTTCAGTCCTTTCCTCTTCCCTTTTACTTGTTTGTTTGTTTGTTTGTTTTATATGACAAACAACTACATCTGCCATCTACTCTTCAGTTCAAATCTTGAAAACACAGCCAAGTTTATTTTCTGATTTCATGACTTGTGATCTATCAGAAGAATGCTGACTTTAAAGATGAAGATCCCTAACAGTATATTAATAAAAAGAACCTAATTCTGAGAATATTCTGAAACTTCATTTATGTTTATAGAGTGATAAAGCCAAATAAAACACTAAAAAATGGTAATACACCCTTAAGAATAAAAAATTCTTCTAAACTACATGTTCCCTGTGGAAAATTTAAAATACAAGCTATTATTTCCATAAGAATATTACATTTTGGTGTTTTATACCAAGAAAGACTTCTGTTATGCCTACCCTCACCTCAAATTAATATTTGGATTTAAAGAAGTAAAAGAAATTAAAGTACACCAAGACACAGATAGACAAAGACTATGACTAAGGATTTACTAGAGAAAAATTACAATTTACAGGCCCACAACTTTTATCTACTCCACAAATTAAAGAAAAACAATGCTCAATTTAAATAACAATCAAATAGATAAATCTAGAAACTTGTGTTATCAGTATGATTAATGTTTAAAAAATAGAGTGCTCACGTTTGCAAAGGAATAGACTAGTTGGGATTTTAAATTAGTACTACCTTTCTAGAGGCCAATTTGGCAATGAGTGTTTATGCTAATTGTCCCAGCAATTTTACTTTTAGGATTTTACCCCATACAAATGAGGAGAGATGACCATAAAGAAGTTTACTGTAGCTTTATTTAAAATAGATACAGTTTACAAATAGCCAAATATTCAACTACAGAAGATTTGTTAAATAAATTATGATACATCCCTATGAGTATTATACAATCAAGAAAAATGAACCTTAAGGGACTGTGTAGTGAAAAAATTTTACTGTATATATAGTTAATAAATAAAAAGAGGTTATAAAATATATGATGGCAACCTACCTTTTAAAAAAATGTATGCTTCCTTAGAGAAAGTAAAAATGTTAGCAATAATATCATCTCATGATGGTAAGGTATTAAGTTATTCTATAATAAACATACAATTGGTTTTAAAGCCAGAAGAAAGTCCCTGAATTATTGTCTCTTAGAACTGATGGCAAATTTTAACTTATCATTAAAAAAAAAGGGTAATTCATTCCTTCTCAAACATACATTAATATTTTCCTGGGTTTTCAAAAACTATTCATTGAAATCATGTACAATTTTACATGAAAGCTGCAGCAAGATATATACAAGAAAAGAGAGTCAGTACAATAATTTAAGGGGCTGGGAACAGAATAATCTCTTAGATTTATCATTTTAAGTAGTAAAGATAAACACAAAATCATACTCAAAAAGTTTAATGGAGATAGAATTGCCTGACACTGTTTTTCATTCCTGAAAGACCTGAATATGAAATTATCTCTAATTTTTAGTAGACTGAAACAACATAAACAACAAATAACTGGGGGGAGGGGGTGGTGTGTGTGTGTGTGTGTGTGTGTGTGTGTGTGTGTGTGTGTAATTACTGGTAGAAATGGAATAAACGGAAAATAATGAAGTTTTTTATTCTTTAAATCAAAGACAAAATGAAGTGTAATTTTACCTTCCATAATTTGATATTACCTTACACTACAAAACTTAAGTTTCATCCTGACACAGTCATGCAATCAAACATTTTATATGTCATCAATCAACCCATTATTACTTTTTATAATACTTTTGTCTGCATGCTAGTTTTAAAGCAGAAAGTGTTTCTAGGCAGAGTGCCTATACTACATATACTTCCTTGCCTTTTTTAGGTCATAGTGAACATAGCTGTACTTAAAAATTATTGCATGAGCAATAAATTATCATTTTTGTAATAAAAATAAAACAAAAAAAATCCAGTCATCATTAAGCCAAGAGCTTAAGTCATCATTAAGATGACTTAAGACCTGGCTCCAGCCAAGTCTCAGTCATCATTAAGAAAAATCTGTGAGTAAATATTGCATTGTAGATGTTCCTTTGAAGGGGCACCTTTTAGCTAGAAGGTCTCTTTTCACAATGTTATCATTAACCATCCTGCCATCCCCTGGCCTTTCCTCAATTTCCTAGAGGGTTTTTAAAAGTAAACCCTGTCTAATCCCATCTTAGCTGGGAAACCAAATTATTTTATTCAGAAATATATGTTAATGATGGCTGATAAAGCCCCTTCTGGGGCTGGAAGCACTGTTTTTCAGTGTTAGTAAGCACTTGAGGTCATTGGGGGATGTGCTGAAGGCTGATTTCTGGGCTTTATCCCCAGATAGTCTGATTCTCTATATTCAGGTGAGATTAATGGATTACAAATTGAGCAGAAATGTCTGGTGAGAAGACACCATGTTTTCACACAGAGGTTTTGTGGCTGCTGTTTTTAGAACTCCACATTATCTATAGGTTTTCTGCTCTGTTCTGGAGAGCTGTCATAAGAATCTTATCCTAAACAAATCAGTAAAGTTTCTCTTATAAATTTTGCTTTGACACCTGTCTTGCAAGATGGGGTATATACTATGAATTTGGAAAGAACATTAGACAAATGATTAAGAAGCCATGTATTTATTTCCCAGCAAAAGAAACGATACAGCAGAAATTTTCTTTTTCCACCATCTCTAAGGTGGCATGTAGTTTTCCCACAGTATTGGGTTGCTGGTCTAGGCACACACATAGTCTAGGTGATAATTCACTTAGATTCAAACTACTTTTTTCAAAGCCAACTTCTCCAAACAATGTATCATCTACATTTGAAATGCTAGGTGAAATCCTACCACCACTTTCAAAAAAAAAAAAAAAAAAGGGACAAGGAGGCGTACAGTGCTAGACAAAAGAGATGGAGAAAAGTATTGACAGTACAAGCAATCTATAGCACCCCTGGGGTAGGAAGAATTGTTGGAAGAGTTTTCTCACACATGAAAAAGCAACGAAGAGCACAAAACTGATTATATTTCACTGTTTTTTGGATCTAGGTATTGGAATACATGAAGAGACGCCATCATTTGTAAGTATGTATAATCCCCTTTTCCACTAATGGACAAATCAGTGATATACACCTATGCTTAAAAATAAAATTAAAATTTTAAATAAGATTAGTGGAATGCTAGCTCTGATCCTGGAAAAGATGTGTTTCTAAGAAAAAGTGAGATATAAAAAAAAAAAGAGAAAAAGAAAATGTGAGACATACAATCTCTGGTAGTTACTTTATTTTTATTTTTAGTTTTAAAGATTTTATTTATTTTTAGAGAGCGGAAGGGAGGGAGACAGTGAAACATCAACACATGTTTGCCTCTTGCGCACCCCCTACTGGGGACCTGGCCTGCAACTCAAGTATGTGCCCTGACTGGGAACTGAACCAGAGACCCTTTGGTTCACAGGCCGTCGTCACTCAATCTACTGAGCCACACCAGCCAGCGCCAGTAGTTATTTTATAAACTGAATCATTTGGAGAAATACAGGGTGGGGTAAAAGTAGGTTTACATTTGTAAGTATCCAAAATAGTTTATTATATTATTTATTGTATTACTTTCCATACAAACAACTATAAACCTATTTTTGCACGTTGAAGAGATTAAATAATAAATAAACTGTCAGATACACCTCAGAATCAACTCACAGCCCCTAATGTACACAAAGTTTCCTACTGAGGTTACAAGATACTGGAGCACAATGAACTTAAAACTGTGGGGGGAAAATTTCTGATTTGCTTTAGGAGGTTCAGGGACTGTATTTAATCCTAAAGGAAAGGGGGTAAACGGACGGCAACAAACACTGTACTGAGTCCCTGGTTGATCTGGGCTGCACTCAAGAATTAACTGCATTTAGAAGAAGAGGGGAAATAAAGTCACAATTTTAAAAGATTCACAAATTGTCACTGGGATGAACAACGCTTTATAACTACCTCAGGATGGCTCAATTTTGGGAAGTGACTCTGCCCACAGTGAAGGGATGTGATCTCTGGGATTTTGAAGATGAGTCTCAAAACCCCAGAATTATCCCCAAATTTCTGGCTAAATGACCAATTCCAGGCAATGTTTGTATTCTCTGGCTTTTGCAACACTAGTTTCTTTCATGAAACTTCTGTAAACAAAGCTGACAGGACCAGTACTAGAAGCCTGGAGCCAGAGTTGTTGCGGGGTGGGTTCTTAAGAATATCAGCAATTACGTTGACTTATCAGAACCAATCTCTGGACCAGTAGCTGTGCACTTTTATCATTTAAAGTTAATTAAATTGTTGTTGAGATTCCTTTGGAAATACTAAAAATATTAATAAATATTTAAAAATTTCTCTAATAAGCTATTACAACTATGGCTAATATATATTAAAAAAAAACTCATATGCTGTCTACAAATGAAAGGAATTCTGAATATGTGGCCCATGTCTGAACAAGACAAAAAACCCATAGAATGTTCCTGCCCTAAATCATTCAAAAAAGGGGAAATTCTGGAAAGGAGGGAGGGAAAGCTTAGCAGGAAACTAGACTAAAACTTCCATATCCTTCTATTAATTACCTGTATTTTTAGGGGGGATCAATAGCCCTATTTCATTGAATCTAGGCGAGATCTTGATGAAAAGACCCCCACCCGCCCCCCAATTATCTTGTTCATACTGCTGTTAAATTTTGTTATTAATACCAAGTGCTATTTCCCTAGCTGTGAAGTCAGGCTAGCAGCTGCCTCAACAAACCATGCCAATGCTGCACCAGGACAGAAAGACAGCTGCCTTGCCTGTCCTGACAGATGAAAGGAGTGTGCGACAGGGCTAGAAAAATCTCTGGTGCTGGCAGTGCTGGTGAAGGCAGCTGTTTGCCTGTCACACTGCTGTAGAGTGTGCTAGGTGACAACAGTGACAAGAGATAAAGGGAAAATGAACACAACTAATATCTACTGTAACACACTCCACTTCCAAATCATTTTCTTCATGAGACATTATATTGTTTTTGATAATTTTAATTTTAGATTCCTCAGCATTCTACACACAGAAACAAAACCTTACAATTATATAAACATTCCCAAGTTCTACTTTAATTTTAATAAACTAAGAAATAAAGAATTCTAAATATTTGTGTCCAAAACTTTAAGAGTTACAAACAACTGATTTTCTAACATTAGCATTGTGTTAAAGCTTCAAAATAATCTGAGAATCATACTGGATACAACTGAATTTGAGGTGACCATTTGATAGGAACTACTGTATTTTGCCATGTATAACGTGCACCCGTGTTTTTGTGCGCACTGTACACAGGGATTATACCTGTGGCAATCATTATGCCCACGTATAATGCGCACCCTTAATTTTTCCCTCAATAATTTGGGTAGAAAGGTGTGTATTATATACAGCAAAATCCGGTAACATCTACAAGATACAGCCTGTTTTGCCCTGACCCCAGTGCTTTGGTTGGAGAGTAGTAACTCCAAAAAGTCAGAGGTTCGATCCCAGGTCAGGGCACAGGCCACAGACGGGAGGCAGCTTATTGATGTGTCTGTCTGTCTGTCTCTCCCCCTCACCTTCCCTCCTCCCCTCATTCACTCCCTAAAACCAATAAACATATCTCTGGGTGAAGATTTGTTTTTTCAAAAGTCTAGGTAGCGTTTATAAGCAGAACTGATCTTTATATTTCTTTTAGGAAACATTTTTATTTTATTAAAAAATATTCACTATTGCTTCTGCTTTTAATCCTCACCTGAGGTTTTATTTGTTTGTTTGTTTTTAAATAAATTTCAGAGAGGAAAGGAAGGGAGGGAAGGGGCGGCCAGAGAGTGAGAGAGAACAAGGGAGAGAGATCCATTGGTTGCCGCCCGTGCACACCCCAATCAGGGATCATGTGCCCTGACTGGGGGATTAAAACTGCAACTTTTTGGTGCAATTTAAAATATATATATTTTGGGGTGGTCAACTGTAGTCATAATGAAAACCAATATTTTAGAGGTGGCTACTATAGATGCCTTTATTATCTGTATTTCAGAGGACAACTGACCTTTTGCTAATCACCATACTGAATGTCAGAAAAGTTTCACTGAGCTACAACTAGCATGATGAATATCACTGGGGTCCCATTTCGCATTAAGAAATATGGGTCAACTGACTAAACAGTATGTTAACGACCTGGCCCACGCTTTCACAACCAGAGCTGAGGAACTCACTGGGGCGTGGACACTTTTCCCTTATGGATGACACCCCCCTTTCAATTAAAAACTCCTCTAGCTAGCCTAAAAGGTGGAGGAATTTGTTTTTCTGTTGCTGGCTTTAAGGAGGCACAATTCTCACTTAAGGGCCCACTTTCTGCAAGGTGTTGGTCAGAGTCTCTCTGAGGACTGAGAGATCGGATTTCTTCAAGTTCCAAGAACTGCCTTGTGCCTGCTTGTGAATATTTAGTTAAATCTTTGTATGTGTGTGTTTTCATGTGCAGGAGAATTGGGTCTGAGATTTAATACTACTACAACTTGATAGTGGGGTTGTAAAACAACTAGCTAGTCCTTACCTAACTTCAAATTTCTTTGGAGGCCACCATTATCCACCAAAGGAGCCTGGAGTAGCCATGAACACACTGGCTCAGGTCAGTGTGGCACAGCAGTAATAAGATATGTATACTTAAGAATAATCTCACTTAAAGCCACAATCTTTTCAAATGCAAAATTTTAAATTAATATATAACTATTACTATCAAGGGGCATTTATTAAGATAGCTAGACTGAGCTGCATAAGAATATATGACTTTACAACAAAACATGTAAAACATCGTAAGTTTTAATGAGGTCAGTATGTAATTTTAGAAAGTTCTAACATTCTGATCACATGGAAGACCTTTCAGAAATCTGTTATAGTTTATTAGAGAAAAATATACCCACATAGAGAACTACAAGAATGTTGAAAGGCAGTATATTTATAAATATAAATTTACTTTTCTAAAATCCCTGGGCAAGAGGACTGAGAAGATAAACAGCCCTGAGACAAACCTAAGTATATACAGGGAACATGGAAGATGATAGAGAAAGCACGTTAAGTTTAATTTGTGGGGAAAAAAAGAAGGGCTCTTAAATAAACTGCATTGGGAAAACTGGCTTTATACTTGGGGAAAAACTTAGATCTTTGTATCAAGCTATATAAGCTATATAATGGGTATAGGGTTTCCTTCAGGGCTCATGACAATGTTCTGGGACTAGACAGTAGTGAGGTTGCATGACATTGAAAATGTACTAAATGCCACTACATTTTACACCTTAAGATGGTTAAAATGGTAAATTTTATGTTGTATGTATTTTATAACAATTAAATAATTTCCAGCTATATTATAGAAACTAAGTGTAAAAAATGATGCTTTGAATGTATTATACAAAAAGAGGGGAAGTATCTTTTGACCTCAGGGTAGGAAAGGCTTTTCCAAGTAAGACACACTCACATACCACTATTCCAGCTGTGTAACAAAAGTATCCTAAAACTCAGTGGTGGCTTTAAACAACAGAAGCTATTGATTTTGCTCAAGTATCTGCAATTTGGGCAGTGCACCGCAGGGACAGCCCATGACTGGTCCCAATGTCCAGGATGCTGGACTGAGGACTGGAGGATCCACTTCTGAGATGGCTCACTCATACGAATAGCAAGTCTGCACTTGCTGATGGCTGTGATCCATGTTCCTTCTGCAGGCTTGTGCTTCCTCACAGGATGGTGGCTGCATTATAAAAACATCCCAAGAGAAAGGAAGTGGAAGCTGCCAGTTTCTTAAAGCCTGGGCCCCCAAACATTGTACAATGTCACCTCTGCTACGGTCTATTGTTCAAGGAATCATATAGCCCAGATTCAGAGAGGGATACAGACCCCCTTGATGGGAGGAAGGTCAGAAGATTTGAGGGCTGTGTTTTAAAAGTACAATAGCAACTCATAAAGGAAAAGATAGGCACAGCTGACTATATTTTAAAATCTTTGAGTGATAAAAGTCACCATGAAAAAGGTAAAACATGACACAGTTTTAAGAGTTAATTTGTAAAAGATATAAGAAAAAATTAATATCCAGAATACATATAAAATTATAAATCAATAAGAAAAACAAATAATTAAATAGAAAAATGGATGAAAAATATGAACAGTCATATTCCTTCACGGGAAAGGAAACCTAACTGGCCAGTAGACATATGAAGAAGATGTTTAATATCACTTTATAGTAATTAGGAAAAAGCAAATCAAAATATCTCATGTATTAAGACTGTCAAAATATGTCTAAAATAATGTTCGGTGAATATGTGAGAAAATAGGAACACCATAAACTTTGAGTTTAAAATGATATAACATTAAAGAGCAATTTGGCAATATCAAATAAAATAGAAAATGTATATATTCTCAACCCAAAAATTAGGCTTTCAGTTAACAAAGAGAAACAATTCCATTTGCCCCTAGAGATATGTATAAGAACATGTATAATGTTCATGATAGTCAAAAACTAAAAACCACCTAGTTTCATCAAGAGGGAAAAGTATAAGTAATAATTGAGATGTATTTATAGAATGAAATCTATATATCAGTTAAAGTGAATGAACTAGACGTCAATATAGATTCTGGGACAGATGTAAAAACACAATGTTGAGTCAAAACATTGTATAATGATACAAATAAAAACATTTAAAAATAACATCTTAAATTATGTTTTAAATTTTAAATACACACAAAACAATATCATATATTCTTTATGGCTATGTATACATATCATAAAAACAGAAAAAGTTGAAGTATGTGCTACATGCTCAAGATAGCAGCTGCCTCTGGAGAGGTGAATGGTGCAGGTACATTTAATGAACTAACTATACCAGAGAAAACTGGCTCTTCACCAAAGCTTTGCGTGCCCTCTTCATAGTTGTTGCTGGGCACCCCAGGATTGTAATTCCCAGCACCCGTATACCCTGACTGAGGTTGGGGGAAGAGTGCGTGACTTTTCTCACCAATGGAATATGAGCATAAACAAGGCCAGTTGCCTGAAGAAGACCAAGGAACTTAAGCAGTGGGAGTATTTTCCACAGTCTCTTTCCTTTTCCATCAGCTTCATACACATGAGCATGTGACCTTGGAAACCACGTGCTATGCTGAAGATAGCAGAACCATAAAATGGAGGCAGTATGGGTCTTTTTCTTTTTTTCTTTTTTATTAAAGTATAGTTGACGTAAACATTATATTAGTTTCAGGTGTGCAACTACATTTATAAATTCTACATTTATATACCTTACAAAGTGATCACCATGATAAGTCTATTAGCAATAAAGTTTGGGTCTCTATATTGCCACATGGAATGCCGCCACCAACCAGAAAAAGCCACATGGCAGTGTTACAGGAATAAGAAGTCAGCCATTAGAATTCTGTGATTTTTTTCAGCTGTCTTCACTCAACTACACAAAAGGGGGTTTCATTTTTTTTAACCTATTGATATGTTTCTTTGATAAAATGAAGTCTTTAGTAAAATCGCTACCACAACTACCACCTCGGTAATGTCAGCATTTGTTAATTCTAGGTGACGGATAGCTGTTCCATCACCTAGATTCAGGTAGCTGTTATACTATTTCTGATAGTTTTTATAGTTAAAAAGAGGTTTTATTTCAAAAGATTTAACAAAGTTGGCCATTCCTCTAATATTTGACAGGAATGCTGTATTTTCACTACAGCTTACATTGCCATTGTGTCATCCTCCTAAAATTTTACGTTCTCCTCAACTGTGACCACTCCTGTTTTCTCCAGAGTGTAATTACTGCTTCCACATCAAGGATTCAGCTCATGTGCAAGCGCAGCTCCAGACATTCCTTCCTTACCTCCATGTGTATCTGAATAAATGTAAAACCTCATTAAGTGTTAAAGTAAGTGACTTCAAAATTTTCAGGGCTAAAGAGGGAGAGATTATCTGTATGGTCTGAAAAGGTGTGAGAGAATAAAGAAAAAGAGCAAGTAATTCTGTGCAAATAAAAAGAAAAATAGCTAACATTTACTGAGCACCTATGTGCCAAGAAACACTATCATGAGTCAGTGTTCTTAGTATTATCTCATTAAGTCCTTAAAACAATCCTATAAAGTACCTACTGTAAGTACCATCTTACAATGAGACTGAGAGAGTGTTGAGAAACATTGCTAAAACTAAAAAAGCTTATTTGTGTTAGGGACCAATAAAAAAAGGTCTAACACAATTTCAAAGCCAAATTTTGCTTATTCAAGAGTCTTACGATGGAAATCTAAAAACCCTTCTTGATTCCAATGCTCCATTTTAAACACCAATTCCATTGCTTACTATTTCCTAAATATTTTCCAAAGCCATTCTTTGCTTCACATTCCAATGCCACTACCCAAAGTTAAATCATCAATATGTTACACCTTGATTACGGCAGTAATCTGTGACCTCTCCTCTAAGCCATCTCAACTTCCCTCCACCTGAAGACTGTCAACTCTGGATGTGCTGCTTGAGCAGTCTGCAGAAAATGAACCCCCATGGCTTCTAACCACATCATATCCCCTTACTTCCCAGACTTGTTTTAAGGATTAAATCTATTTACATCATATAGCACATGCTTATCACATTATAGAAACTTAAGAAATACTAATAAATACCTTTCAAAAGCAAGATTTATCAACCCTATTTTACAAAGGAGCTCAGCAGTCTCAGAGAAGTTTAATCATTTAACTGAAATACCTTAGTAAGTGGCTGAACCAGGTTGGGACCCAGGTTTGTCTGGCTCCAGCCCCAGCAGATCCTGACAAGTCTGAATCAATCATGGTGGTTTCTCCCTGGCCATGCTGTTTTATAGTTTGACATATGATGCCATTTGGGCCAATGTACATGGAGGAATATCTGCAGGGGAACTCTAAGAAAAGTTTTCTGACTTTTAAGAGAGACAGAAGAAAGCGATGCCCTTTTCTGCATCTTTAAATGGCTGATTCTGGATGTAACACATGGCACTGTTGCCATAAAGGGATCATGCCCAAGCACAAACCTAGATGGAGAGGAGAGATGGTCTAGAGGAGAGAATCACAAAGAGGACGATGTCAGGCACTTTATCACACCTGAATGACAACTGTCCTACCTCTAGAGCCCCTTGTTATGTTCGTTACTTAAACAAATTTTCCGTATTGTTTAAAACCTGCTAAGGGTAGGTTTTCTGCTACTTGCAGCTGAAAGCTGACAGGATCTTGACACACATATCACACCTTTGATAGTAATACAGATCTCACAAGACCTATTTTATCATCTTTGATGATTACCTGCTCATTCCTTTGAGGTTTTCCCAACTCTCCTTTCCCCCAAGTAAATTTTATGTATTACCAAGCCCATATTTTAAATCAAACCAGTCAAAAACATCCTTTTTCAAAACTTGTTAAAATATTCTCAGTGGTTACTATGATCACAAACAGATACACACAATTTTACTCATACTCAGCCTTCCAAAATCAAGCTCATCATCAATGAGCTGCATACCATATAAATGTAACAGGAACAAACATTCCCACTGGGAATGGAAATTTCAGCACACTCTACTTGGCAAGAGAGTGACATAAGTAGTTTTCACGTACAGGTAGATGTGTACTTCTTATGGAATGTCCTGGTATGAAAATACAAATGGGCTGGAACCTCATCTCAACATGGCAAAACACCCACCACAGAAGGTGCACCAGCAGCTATGTCCCTGGACTCCTCAGCAGAGCTCGCTACCTTCCTGCAGCAGGGTCCTGAGCACAGGGAAGTGTCCTACAACCTCAAGAGAGTTCCTTACTTCCTGTAGGTGGTTTCTCTGGGCCTCTCTGAGAGCTGCCTAGTTCTGCAAAGCAAATAATCTATTCCAGGATAATTACAAAGAGAAGATTGGATAGTAACATTTACAATTAGATAAATTTGTATTAGGTAAAGCATCTAAAACCAGGCCAGGACAAAAATTTCATCTGATTTGGGGAAAAATCATAATCTCTTACAAAAAAAACCCCAAAACAGTTGAAATACATGATTAAGCTTTCTTAGAGATAATTTTTGGTAGTGAGAAAACTAATTAAACATTCTTCAAAAGCCATAGGGCTGAAGTCAGTGAACTAACAGCAGCTGTCAATGTGGAGTGGGTTCTTGCCCTAATCCTGCTCTGACCTCAGACTTGAGCCTGAGAACCTGTCAGAAAGGTGCTCTCACAGTAGAAGACATCAAGCAGCAGCTGCCGTGCTCAGCAGGCTGCAGCCGTTATTTTGACTTTAAAGACTAAAGTGCCACTCTGGCTGCATGTTTCATGATTCAAGGGAGGTGGGAAGAGGGTGCAAAGTCCCCTCTCTGCTGTACAGGACAGTGAGTTTCCAGTTCCACCAGTACACTGCTGTCAAGGGCAGCGGTTTACCAGAATCTCTTCACCGTTTGCAACCACATCTGTGTGTACTGGCTGCATATAGTGACAGCCATTGTTCTAGAACCTTCTTCCAGGAAGTTAAAAATCAGTAGTCATTGATCTCATTTATGAAACAAAAAATTACTTTTAAAATCTCTTTTAGAACTGAGAAAAGAAATAAATGAAGTATAAAAGAAGGTTCTGGGATGGAAGGCAAATCATACATAGAGAAGGCTGGATAGATAGATGAAGAGATACAGATGTAGGTCATCAACTTAGAGAAGCATAGTAAAGACATGCTAACATTCCCTCTTAATGTGGTGATGGTCACTGGTGTGACAGTACTATCCTGGGTGGGAATCTCCCTAGGAGGCAACATTTCTAATGGTTTCTCTCTGATGCTTCACATTTGGAATTAGGGGACAGAGATGGGAAAATCATGGTGAAGAATAATGGAAATGGTGTTATCTGTGAATTCTTCCTAATACAACCATACAAATCCCCAACAAATGCTTGACCTGCAGTAGCTGTTCCATGGGCCCCTTGCCTGGGTTTGGCTGCTATCTCTTACAAGTGGTCATTTCTCTTATCTCGTAGGTAGCACTGCCAATAAAAACATCTCTCTGTGGCTTTGCTTCACTGATTGATGTTACATATGCTGTGACGGTTAGTTTAATGTGTCAACTTGACCAGGCTGCAAGACCCAGTTATTTAATCTAGGTGTTGCTGTGAAAGCATTTTGTAGACTGGGTTAACACCTACAATCTATAGTTACCTTCAGTGTGAGTGGGCCTCATCTAATCAGTTGAAGATCCTATACGCAATAACTGAAATTTCCTGGAGAAGAAATTCTACCTCAAGAATGCAGAATCAACTCCTGCCCGAGTTTGCAGCCTGTGTGCCTGCACTGCATATTTCAGACATGGCAGTCCCAGTAACTGTGTGCTCTAATTCCTTAAAATAAGTCACCTGTATCTACTATATCTATACTTCCTATTTGTTCCATTTCTTTGTGAAACCCTGACTGATACAGATGGTAACATTAACTTTTGTATTTTATGAGTAGAAACCCTAAATCATTCAATCTACACTCTCAGGTCTGGGATACTGATTCCAGGTACTACAATGGACTCAGGAGCACACAGACTTCCTGGTCTCATGGGAACTAAGTTCACTACCCTAAACTCTGATCAAGGGTTGAGTCTTTCGTGACTGACTGACAGCTGGGTTTCCCCTGGCTGAAAATCTGTTTCATCTCCTTTGCTACATTTGATTCCAATATATAATGCATAAAAAATATATATGTATTTAGAATAATATATATTTCTAATTTTATATATTAAATATATAGTTATATGTAAAATATAATTATATAAAAATATAGGGTGAGGCAAAAGTAGGTTTATACTTGTGAGTATGCAAAACAGTTTATTCTTACATTATGAATTATTGTATTATTTATTTGTATTGCAACTGTAAACCTATTTTTACCCCACCCTGTATATATTTATTTATAAATATGTAATATAATTTATAATTATATACTTCATATTATACTATAATTCATATTAAAATATAATTTTATAAGTTATAAATATATAATATACATACATACAAGTTATAAATAAGTTCCAAATAAATAAAAGCTTACAACTGTAATTTACATCCTAATTATAATTTTAAAATATATAATAATTACATTTATTTATATATAAACTTATATCTATACATTGTGTGTGCATATACTTTTCTTTCTTGAAAATATAGTAGGAAGATACATATAGAAAACCTTGATTATATGAAAACCTTGTAGACAGGGCCCTCTAGTTAACTGAATTTCTTGGGCTACTAGAAATTTGTCTACTTTCTTTGTTGAGCACATTTAAAAACAGAAAACAGGGGGAGGAGCACATAGTAAGGTGTTATTTTAAAAAGAAAAATATCAGTAATTATACAAAATGTAAAAGGTCTAAATATACCAATTAAAAGTCAAGGACTGACTGAGTGGATAGGTAAACAAAGTCCAACTAAATGCTCCTTACAAGAGTCATACTTGTAATAAATATGAGACACAGAAAGGCTGAAAGTAAAAGAATAAGAATAAAGACCATATAAACACTAAAATAAAGCTGTTATATCCATTTTATAAGAAACAAAGCAGACATCAAGGCATAAAGCATTGGTAGAGATAAAAAGAAACATTTCATAATGACAAGTGGAATGCCACCAAGATGATAAAAATCATTCTAAATTTTCAGGAACCTAATAATATAGCCTCAAAATATGCACAACACTGCCTTAAGCACAGATATGGAGTTACAAGCTAGTTTGGGAAAGTTAAAGGGATAACACAAGTGTATCTATGAATAAGCACCAGTATAAATGTGTGTGGTACAGACACAAGCTTGTGCCCTTTCACAGTGGGAGCCACAACAAATTTTAAAAGGAAATTCTTCCCTGTTGTCAGATATGAGCACATAAAACATTAAAGTGTATAGGAATATATTATTTTAACTGCAGCAAAGATTACTGAACTAATGACATACTATTGTTAATCTGACTTTAACTGTAGCAGTAAATCAGCTCCAAAGTACTGTTATTAATTTTCTGATGGTAGTGAATAGCATGTATTAAGTAATGTTTCAAAGAACAAGTTACAGGCTGTGAGTTGCCGATCTCTGTTACACAAAGGTTATAAAACATGGGGGAAAAAAAAAAAAGGAATGGTCATTTCCAGGGAGGTATTCTACCTATTTTTAAGAGTTACAGGAACAGTGGGTTTTTCTAAGTAAAAAAACACACTGAAGCTTTTTCTAAGAACTGCAAGATTTTAAGTTATATTTTTGTTGTCTATAGTTTTTTTTTAAAGTTTGTTCTCATTCTGAAAAACTAAACAGTACAGCTCTAAATAAATGGGACAAGAGGAGATTTCCTTCCATCCAAAATGAAAATGGTTTCTGCTTTATGAAATAATTTTACCCAGAAAAGTTTTTCAGCAGATACATTTTCAAGCACATTCATAACATGAGTTTTTCGTGTAAGAGAAAGATTACTGCAGGTGCTTTCATTCCAAAACCTTGAGTTACAAACCATCCAGATTGCAAACTGATTCATTTTAGCTAATAAGACAAGCAGAAAATATTGAATTACAATTCTTGATCTTTTAGATTTATACATGTCACAAAACTAGTGTGTTTTATAAAATAATACATTTATATTTTACTTCAAAGGCTCGTAGGCTTATGATCAATACTAATTTTATCAATAACAACAACAGTAAAACTATAGTTCTTTCCTTTCTTGAAAAAGCACTGAGGCTAAATATTGACTGACTGAAACTTCTCAGCACTGCCAAATCTCCCCATGTATGCTTCCCAAACCTGAACTCTTCACAACATCCAGTTTTACAGGGACACCGCTTTCCCCACGATTCAGGCATTCTTCAGTGGCCTTAAACTCTTCCTTGAATGGAGCAGAGCACCTCGAAATGAGTCACTACAGAAGTCGTGTTTGATTACAGGTACTCTAGTCTGCTTTTAAAGAACCAAATATACTAGGAAAGCAGGATGGGAAAATCCTGGCTGCTTTGTCCCTTGTCTGGACAGCCTCTCACTTTCCCACAACAGGTAGGCACAAGCACAGCCTGCTGCTGCACGCTCCAGACCATGCCAGCATGCTGAGACCCACTGGTTTCTGCGGTTGTCCCATTTTTTTATTGCTCCTGGCTCTTTGCCAGAGCCTAATTAAGCCACTGAAAATGCCAATGATTAACTTCCTCTGCACTGCACCCACCCACAATTATTTGCAAAGCGCTTGGATATGCTTTCACTTTCCCCAAAGATAAAGATATGAACAGATTGTGCCAATGCACTGCAGGGTGAGTGTTGGGGGGTGTGCACAGGGATCCACAGCCCAGCACCCACTATCAGTATTTTGTAGCACAGGGATCCTCAGTAGCTAAGGCTGGGGTTCAGGAAACCACTCTCAAATATATGTGGAGTTTGGTTTTATTTGTTAGGTTTTGGAGAAAAGGAGGAGAGAATTCCATATTTTAATCGTGTTTCATTTTCGGGTGGGGGGGGGAACTTCCCATGGAGGGGAAAAAAAGCAAGTATTTGGATCACAATGTCTGTTGTGAATACTTTTTACCATAGGAACAACACATTATAGAGCTTTTGAAATTCCCAAAGCCATCGCTGTTCATTAAAAAGAGAAAGCACTCTTTTAAGATGTAGGTGCTTTATTTTTTACAAACTGAAAACATCAAACATGAAACTTATTTGTAAGCAAAGCAATAGTGTCTCTTGGTCTCCCTAAGATCAACAGCAACAAGGATGAATGAAGGGAAGCAGTGACAATGGTCAAAATGGGTGAAAGGAAGCTCTCTGCTGGGGCTAGCCTTCCCTGATTGCAATCTTGAGACTCAAGGCCCATAACTCTGTTTAGCTACCATATCGTGAATAAAAAGTTAATTCTGCTTTAATAAGAAGTGACGTTGCATGATGAGAGGAACACTGAGTGGCCTAACTGAACCCAGACAAGCTGATATTGGAGATCTTTATTTGAAGATAATTTAAGAGTATCTAAATTGGATTCAGGAGAAATACAGGAAAACAGTCTAATTATTGTCTCTTTTTGACAACAGAGTGTCCCACTTTATACAATGTGGAATTAACTAATCTTTTCTCATTCCACGTTTTCTAGCAACACACATCTGCTACAGATGTTCTTCTCAACAATGAAGCAATTTTGAATGGTGCAAAGTGACAGGAGTCACTCTGCAGCTACCCAGTGTCAAATCAAACCCTCATTTCATCCTACTTCCCTATTCTTCCTGCACTTCGACTTCCATTACTTGTACTTACAATTCCTATTACTTTGGAGGAAAACAGCACAAAGTTGACTGCTTTCCCTAATGACTATGGTGGATGCATAGGAGTAGTCCTATCTGAGGAAGACAGAACATTTCATACCTATACAATAAAACAATATGGCCAAAACAAAAGAGTGGCTTAATTGCTGGCCAATGGCCATGTTCCTTCAGATCAAGGCTTCCACAAGTTGGCATATGGTTTGTTATTTCTTACAAATATAAAAAGCCTTTTGAAGTGATTCTACTTGGTATCTGTCAAAATAACTCTGCATGTGAAACAGCAGCACTAAAAAATTTTTAAAAAAATTATCTGTAACAAAGATTTCATTGTAAGAACTTGAAAATAGTTCTAATTTATAAGGGTTCTCATTTATGACAGTGCACAACATTCATTTTAGTAAATACTTTAATTCCACATACTGTTCCAGGTAAAGAAGCCAACTTTACTGAGGAACAGTAACAGGAATATTTTTTGGGGGGGTATATTCTACTTATATTTAATCACTATGCCAGTTTTTCAAAACTGTGTTTGTGGTGAGGATGGTTATTAAAAAAAAGAAGAAGGTATTTACTCTGTGTTCCCTGAGGGTAAGAGTAATACAGTACTCATCTTTGCGTCTCCAGTACCTGGGATGCAAATGTAATGACAAATCGCCATCCCGTGATAAAAATACCATCTGCTCAAAGGGCCCAGTGCAGCCAGCCAGCACTTTAAGGTGTACATGGCAGGAAGGCATGAGCTGAGCCGGGTGTACAGAACTCTGGCTCAAAAGGTGGCATATTCTAGGTGCTCAAGTATCCCAAGTGCTTTCTTGTAGCAGTACCAATAGGACCTGTACCTACCCACTTAGAGAAATACTACATGAAAACATTCAGGAAACGAAGCGTCAGGAGACCTTAGGAAAAAAGTTAAGAGAAAGCTTGAAGTTTGAGGTCTTAAAGTGCTCCTCTATTTTCTGCGTCATTCTACTCCTGACATGATTCACATCACTACCTGTGACAGTGTGAATTAGAAACTAACATGTTTACTTTTAAATTCCACCCCAAAGCCTAGTACAGAGTTCATCACCTACTAGGCTTTTAACCAATACAGTTAAAGAATGAATTGTGAAGGTGAATGCAAACACATGTACAGTGTTCCAGTGCTAACTGGATTTTCATGGTTGGGGGAATACATTTCTAAACATCTTTTCTCCTGCTAACAAGAGTGGCTCTTCTCCAGGACTATATGACTTATCCGTAACTTTTGCTCTTTAGAAGACTCAAAGAAACTAGAAAGGATAGGCTTTATTAACATAATTAGTAACCATCAGCCTCGACTCATTCCAGTGTACTTGTCATGGTGGGGAAGTGGACCTCTTACAAGTACATCCTCCCTGGAGGAACAGGGACATGAAGGAATGGATAAAACCACAATCAACAAGCAAAACGATGCTACGAGATGCAGACCTTTCAAAGTGACAGTGTCATAGTACAGAATAGAAACACGAAAAACTATCTTTACGTTACACTCCTTAAAAATGAAAACTGAACAAAGATTACTCAATCTGAATCATGGGAAAGCACTGAGTTATCAAAGGAAAAGACATGCCAGCAGTTGTGGCAGAGGCTATTTTAAAGTATCCACCTTGTTGATCTTTTAGTCCTCCTAACCCATTATCATTTTCAGTTAAAAATCATTCATGTGCAGTATATAAGACCTTAGATACAGAACAAAAAACACATATTTTTTTCCTATGGGGGTGGTGATCAGATGTCAATAGCTGCAGCTGTGGCTATATAATTACCTGTTTGTATTAACATGGACCACAGTTTAGATTTAATAGGTCAGATGACAATGCGGCAAAATGCACTTAGCCTATGATTACCCCTTTTCAAACATTCTCTCACTCGCAACTTCGACCCTGGGAACATAGCAGGCACAGACTTAGGTCAATAAGAAACACTGGCCAACACAATGGGCCTTGCCTCAAACAGCGCTGTTGACAGACACCAGCACAAAGGAAATGAATCAAGTCCCCCTCAGTTCTCACACAGAGAGAAGAATGAGTCAGTGTACTGCTGCTTTGGTGCTCTGTTTGTACAGTGTATACAGCTTTTGTCCTCAGCCACTGTTCACAGCTCAATGGGGTGAAACAACCAAGGAAGTGAAGGCGGAAGAATGCTCCACCTCTTCCCTGTGGCCAGCAGTTGGGTCCATATACTCAGGACAGGTCAAGTGAGAACTGACTAGAAAGTTGCTAGATAAAACTCCTCCCATGCCAGCTCACACAAGTGAAGTGATTTTTGCATTAAAATACAAAGAATGCATTATTTAGAGTGCCCAGAGAAGCCACCATTAATTTGATATTAATATAGCTACTGATTGAATTATTATTCATTTGGCTTTTTCTTTTCTGTCATATATCTCCTATTTCTTTTTCAAAAGCTTGTTTATGTGCAAAGAGAAATCAGGACTGATTCAAAGTAGGAACCAAAGTAATGCAGGCCAGGGCTCAACAGAGACCATTGGAAGAGGGCCATGAAGCAGGTGAGGAGGCAAGATCCAGGCAGGGAGTTCAGGCATTAGCAAGGCTGAGAGTGGCATTTCATTCAATGTATATTTATACTGTATTGTCCCAAGTATATTCACATTTCTCTTTATGCTTACTTCCCAAGGTAATGGAGGTATAACAATAAAGAATCCAATCCAGGGATAAAATAGAATCCTAATACAATTTGGTGGAAACTATGAACAGACAGGTTCCATGAACTGAGGACTGGTTTGTTTCATACTGGCCAAGAAACCTGAGCTAAGGCAAGGGATAAGCACCAGTGCTGAATGAAATGTCATTGCTCTATGCCAAAAACACCTTGGCAGAATTGCATCTGCATTTAAATGTACATATGTTTTGGAACTGAATTGTGTTCAAATTCTGGTTCTGCCAACTATTAACTGTGTATAAGCCCTCCATATCTAATTTCTGCATCTGTAAAATGGCATATTCATCCATTTCTTTATTTAAAAAATAACTATTGAGGCAATACTACTGCCTAACCTACATAATTGGTTGTCATTAAGATAAAATAAATTAATACATGTGAGGTATCTAGAAGAAAACCTGGCACCATGTAAGTATCCAATAAATATGGTCTATAATGAGTGCCAGCCCCTACTGCTATTAGGGACACTACTATAATTCTACAACTACTACTAACATCACCTGTCCTACAGTGAGGAACTGTTATATTTGTGACTCTATAGGAAATTATTAGCAGGTAACAGAGATTACTGATCCTTGAATCCATGAAGATATCTCATTTACCCAGAGGCTGTTTTAGTGGTCTCTAGTAAACAGACGAAATCAAGCTTTATGGATGTCCTATATGTTACACAGCTACACAAGTCTATTAATATTAAAACTCTAAAAAATGTATATGATTTAAATTTCCCCCTATATCTACATCAATGCATACCTAATAATTTTTCCTAGGGAAGAAAACAATAGCAAATATTAATTAAGTGCTTGCTATTCTAGGGGCCTGATAGTCTTCTAAATGATTTAAGGTACTATCACTTTTACAGTGAAGAAACTAAAAAATAGAGCATTAACTAGCTTGCTTAAGATCACACTGTTAACTAAGTAAACCCAGACAATTTGGCTTCCGATCGATCTTGCGCTCACGAGCACTCCACTACATGGTCCCATTAATAGTCCCATGAAAGCATCTATAACAACTTGCAGAGCAGTACTATTCTTATTTTTCTGCTTAGCAAAGGAAAGAAGTCACCTTCTTAGAAAGTTCTGACATAGATTAAAAACATACATATATCCACAATAGCCTCAGAAATGATGATATACTATGAAATAATATATGCATAAGTTATATCTTTTTTGAAGAGGCAGTTGCTGACCACATCTAGTCTAGTAGGAGTCAAAAAGTAAAATTTTTAAAACATTGCTTTCATAAATTCTCATCACACAACCTTAATTAGTTTCATGTTTATGAATTTAATCACTCTTATATGTTAATTATATCTGCAATAATTCTGTAAATATAAAGAATTTAATTAATGAAAAATAACTGCTTTGAGAATAGATGCTTTAACTGTATAAGTGATTACATACAAGGAAAAAATCTCCCATTTCAATAACTTTCAGAATGCCTTCCCATGTTTAAATCTCTCATGGCATTTCTTGGTCAATAAAATATCAATACCAAGCAAGAGCCATTTCAGAAGTTTACACAAAAATTTCCATTTATTTAAAAGTTCATTCCATATGGCCCTGATTTAATTTGTTCTTTAAAATTTAAACTTGTAAATGCATACAAATATTCATGAATGATCTTGGTAATTAAATTAAAACTACAGGTAACAGACTTCCATGTCTAGCAGTACATTAGAATGAGCAAATGACCAAAGCTGCTACACAGAAATAAACACAGTAGATAAAACACCAAAAAGATTTTCTTAAATGGTATCATTGACTCAGTAGTTTAGGATGGATTACAGAAAGGCACAAAATGACAAAGGAATCAGGATGGCAGAGGAGTAAGTAGAAGTCACAATGACTTCCTCCCAGGATCAATCTGGAATTACAAATAAACTGTGGAGAAATCACCTGGAACAAACAACTGAACAGTAGTGAGAGAGGAGCCTTACAACCTCGGACAGACAGAAGAATCAGCTTTAGCACAACTTAAATGGTAAAGAGTGCGGGAGAAACTCAAGAAGGCAGACGGGGTGCCCACGGGCGGCAGCACCAGAAGGATACTGAAGAGGCCAGCTCGATCCCCCCGAGATGAGCAGGGTCTAAAACATAAGCAGGGATCTCCAGCCTCCAGCATCACAGCCCAAGAGTACACAGATAACAGCCAGCTACAAAAAGCGGCAGGGTTGCTCTCTGCCTGAGACAGGTGGCTGGAGATGCCAAAGAGCTGTTTAAAGGGCCAACACATAAAATTTTGTTTGCAGCCACATACCCTGGTTTCCAGCTAAGGCAGGGGCAGAGTGGACTGGAGATGCCTGAGGAGACACTGGGGAAGGAGGCTTCAAGGAGAGAACTGAGAGAGTAACCAGTGGGATCCTGGTGCTGACTCATCACCCACATGGCAGCAGCCATCTTGCTCAGGCAGACCATTCCCCTGAGCAGCAACAGCATGAGAGGACCCAACAGCCCTGCCTCCAGGAGGTACTCAGGGTTGGTAGTGCTAAAGCCTGACTGCTGAGTACACAGTGGCAGCCACAAATAGATCCCTGGCTGAAGGGGGGCACAGAATGGTCTAGAGACACTTGAGGAGAGACTGGAGACAGAGGTTTTGGGGAGAGAATGGAGAAAGTGGCCAGCAGGATCCCAGTGCTGGCGCCTCCTCATACAGCAGCAGCCATCTTGCTCACGCAGACCATCCCCTAAGTGGCAGCAGTGTGCGAGGATCCAATAACCCCACCAACAAGAGAGATTCTGCCCCACCTTGAGCTGCATAAGCCGGCCAGCTGAGTGCAGAGTGACTAGATTAACAGCTGAAGGAGACAGCCACAGACAGTAGTTTCCTGGAAGTCTTGAACGACTGCCTAAGGTCAGACAGGGTCAACATCTGACATCATCAGAGGTAGACCCAGAAAGAAAAAAAAAAGCAGACTCCTTCCATAAAAGATCACACCACAAAGTCAGGAAATCAAGACAGATCAATTTAAGAAGAAGCAAAGAAGAAGAGTCTCACAAATAATGGGAAGACAAAGAAACACCTGCCCCCTGACTCGAAGGGCAAGGAGGAAGCCCCACAAAGAAAACTAAATAAAATAGAGGCAAGTAAACTATCAGACATTGAGTTCCAAACAATGGTACTAACGAAGCTCAATGAGGTCAGTGAGCTCAGACAGAATTTCAAAAAACTACAGGGAAACTACGGTGATCTTACTGCAAACTATATCAGCATGAAAAAGGACATAGAAACTATCAATAAGACACAAGAGGAAATGAAGAATACAATTTCTCATTTGAAGAACACAGCAGAAGGAATCCAAAGCAGGCTAGAGGAAGCAGAGGAACGAATCAGCGAGCTGGAGGACAAGGTAGAAAAAAGCTCCCAGAAAGAGCAAGAAAATGAAAAAAGACTCAAAAAGAATGAAGAGGCATTGAGGGAAATCTAGAACAACCTGAAACGTAATAATATCCATAAAATTAGGATACCAGAAGGAGAAGAGGAGGAGCAAGGGATAGAGAACCTGTTTGAAAAAGTAATGATGGAAAACTTCCCAAACTTGAAGAAGGAAAAAGTCACACAAGTCCAGGAAGCACAGAGGGACCCATTCAAGATGAACCCAATGAGGCCCACTCCAAGACACATCATCATTAAAATGGCAAATATCAAAGACAAATAGAGGATCCTAAAGGAAGCAAGGGAGAAAGAGGTAGCAATGTATAAGGGAGCCCTGGTACAGCTGGCAGCTGACTTCTCAATAGAAACACTACAAGCCAGAAGGGAATGGCAAGAGATATTCCAAGTCATGAAAAGCAAAGGCCTGCAAACAAGACTGCTCTACCCAGCAAGGCTCTCAGTTGAAATGGAAGGCAAAATAAGGAGTTTCCCAGACAAAAGAAGGCTAAAAGAATATACTTCCACCAAACCAGCACTGTAAAATATGCTGAAGGGACTGCATTAAGAAGATGAAGACAAAAGGTCTATGAATATACCCAGTTCCTTTCACAGTCACCAATACTTGATATTACCAATATTTTTAGTACTTATTAATCTGATTGTGACAATGAAGTGTTATTTTAATTGTTACTTTGTTGAAACTAAACCTGTTCTTGTATATTTCTTGCCTATTTCTATTTATTTTTAAAAGCTTTAAATGACTTTTTGGTATTCTTTATCCATGTATTGATTAAAGGTTTGTAGAATTTTTGCCCTAAAAAAACCCAAAACTATTAACCCTCTTTTATATGTGTTGCAAATACTTTCCTATTCTAGTACTTGTCCTTTAACTTTTTTTATATGTATGACTGTATAGTCTTAAATGTTTAATATAGTCATATTGTCAATATTTTACTGTATAGCTTCCTGGTTTGAATATTTTACTTCAGGGTAAGAAACATATTATTTTGTATTTTCTCCTAAAACTCCTTAGATTTTACATATTGATTTTTAACTCACCAGAATATTCTTTGCATTTGTGTGAAATCGGGCTCTACACTGTTTTATGTCCAGTAATAGTGGCCCATGCACCTTATTTGTTGAATAAGCCTTATTTTCCCAATTGATGATATCTTATATTGTTAGATATATACATTTGTTTCTAGAATGCTCATTTTATTTCATTGATCTACTTGATTATTTCTGTGCTGGTATCATGTTGTTTTAATTGCGAAGGCTTTATAATGGATTTAAAGTTTTTAATATTTTATAATGTACTTTGACATTTAAAAAAATAAATAAAATCAATATATGCATTTAAAAAGAAAAAAAGAAAGTAAGAAAGAACTCCTTCCTTATGCAACAACATGGATGTAGCTGGAGAATACTATGCTAAGTGAAAGAAGCCAGTCGGTGAAAGACAAATACCATATGATCTCACCCATAAGTGGAATTTATTCAACAAAATAAACTAACAAACAAAATAAATCACAGACAAGGAAACATGGAGCAGACTGAAAATGACCAGATGTGATGGGGAAGGAGGACAATGGTGGAAAGAAGGAGAAGGGACTAAACAAACAACATAGATGAATGACCCAAGGACATGGACAAGAGAGTGGGAATTGACTATGGGAGAGGGGGTCAGGATGCGGTGGTTAGAGGAGGGCAAAGGGGGAAGAACTGAGACAACTGTAATAGATTAAACATGATTTAAAAATAAAAAATTAAAAAAATAAAATGAAAGTGTAACAATAACAACAACAACAAAAAGGCACAAAACAAAAAGAGCTGGAACTCAAGAACAAACAATGAACCTGGATTTTTCAAAAACTTGAGGTTCTTTTAACATTTCTATAGACACAAAGGGTCGCTACATGATAGGAAAATGAGAAAATTACTGGTAGGAATATTCTAATCTCATATGAAAGTGGTAAGACAGCCCCAAGTTACAGATAGTAAGAATTCAAATAATTACCAGAAAAGAAATCCATCAACAAAAGTGTTTCACAAATAGAACAGTTATACAAATTAACCAAATCCTGGTCTAAAAATAAAGGTTTAGTAAATTTTTAAAATTGGTGTCACTTCCCCCTAATCATGATACAGTTATGCTAGAAATTAATAATAAAAATTTTTACTTATTTGGGAATTTAAAATATATTTCTATAGAAGTCATGAGTCAAAGAATAATGAAATTTAGAAAACAGCATAAAAAGTACATGAAAATATATAAATTAGCAAAGTTGTTCAACTGTACTATGTAACACAACATATGCTAATAAAGCACTTGACTTTTTGTAAGCTAATTTATTTAATAGACTGCAGTTTGTCTGGCTTTAGTTCTTTTATCATTCATAAAAAGAATACCTGATTAGCACAGTATGATCATGCATACTATATATACAAATGTAACTGATTTTTTTCATTATAATAAACTGTTCTATCTTACTTTGTATTTATCAGGGCCCTTCTTTGACTAGACTATGCCAAGGTATAATTTGCTTTAGTCTGATATCTTAAAATTTTTTGTCTTGGAAGATAACACATTTTGATTCTTTGACTCCAATGTACTTATCCTTTTCTAAAAATTGCAGAGCAATTGCATATATGCATTTAAAAGCAATATTGATTTCCGAATGCTATGGACTACAGGTTGGTTTCCCTCCCCTCCAAAAAAATTCGCATCTTAAATCCTAATATCCAAGGTGATGGTATCAGGATGTGAGCTGTTGGGAGGTGACTAGATCATAAGGTTGGAGCCCTCATGAATGAGATTAGTGACCTTATAAAAGAGGACCCAGAGAGCTCCTTTCTCTAGTGTGAGAACATAGTGTGAAGATGGCTGTCCATGAACCAGGAAGTGGATCCTCTTGTAATCTAGAGCCTAGTGCCTCGGTCATGGGATTTCCCAGCCTCCAGAACTGTGAGAAATAAATGTTTGTTATTTAAGCCAAGACACTGAATAAAGTTCAATTTTCTCTATATTCATAAACTGGCTACAAAACTTGGCAACAATCAAAGAGTCATTTGAAAAAAGGAAGGAAAAGAACATAAAAACCAGAACCCTGAATTAAGTGTTTGGAGATATACTGGATACATACTTGGATTTAAAAATTTATGTTGGAACAGATACCACTGTGTTTCCCACCCTAAAGTGTTTATTCTGGTAATGTTCAATTCAAATGTCTAAATTGGGAGAAAAATACGAAGGCCCGAGCTGTATTTTGAATCACTGAATCCTAGTATGTCGCCAAGGATAGGCCAAATACTTTTCAAAACTGGTAGGCCTGCTGTGCCCGATAGCACATTCCCACTAGCATATCTTTTGACCACAGCCAAGAAAGAGAATGAGAGCAGGAAGCATTGGTGTGCAGGTACTGGATGTTGGCTGCCAGAAATAGAAATTAACTTAAACTAGCTTAAGAAGAAAGAGAGAAAAGATGAATTTATTATAAGGATACATGCTTTAAGAAACCCTAGAGCAGATTCAAGGGCTGGGTTCAGACACTGCAAGCCATGCAATTTGGGCAGTGACATATACCTCCCTTTGTCATCCCTCCCTTTTCCCCTCCCTCACCTCTCTTCATTCTACATGTCTGCATAACATTTCCCTCTTCCTTTAAATCGGCTTTCTCTGTTCTCCAATCTGCATGGCATATATGGCTGCTCAAGACCCTTGAATGAACAAGTTAAAGCCCCCAGACATGTGAATAGACTGATACTTCTTTCTCTTGTTCCTAATTCCAAAATCCAAGTGATAGAGCTTGGATTGGATCCAGCTCAGTTCAGGTACCTGCTCTGGTCTAATCAGGTGGAAAAGGCTGCATGGCTTTGACGCAACTGCATACATGCCACTGCTTCAGTGGTCAGGGTAGCTGAAGGTGCTGCTGTGTGCTGGAAACTTCCAAAGGGATTCAGCATAAACAGGAACAAGTGCTATGTTTGACTGACTGTCTTCTGATGGAATCTTCACACTGGCCTGTGCACTGTAGCAGGTGCCAGGTTGGATAATCTGAGTTGAAGCCGTTGCTTGAGGCCTTGGGTACGAGATGGGGTGCCATTTTGGCCTCAAGCAAAGACATGGAGTTGCAAAACAGTGTGCAGCACAGAGCTGTGTGCCATCACTCCCCTAGAACCTGACAGATCACAGTTGACAGGTCTCCATTTTCTCTGCATTTGGCTGCCACAGAAAGTCTCCTCTGACAGAAGTGCTCAGCCCTTTCTCCCTGGAACCTGTAATAAAAATCTTGAGTTTTTGTTTTCTATAGTAAACATTCGGCCTGGCCTCAAGTCATATAATCTGATACATGCTATTTATAGTATCTTGGCTGCACAGCTTTAATTAAGTATGGAAAAATGATTCTGCTCATCAATCAGGTTAAGAATGACTAACCACCTAGTTGCTCAGCCAATAATCCTAACACAATCCTTTATCTCTATCTCCTTCCTGCTTATTAACCTATTGCTCTTATACTAAAATATCTTTCTAATCTGTCCCCTCCATTTGAATTTTTTGGAACAGCTTCCCAATTGATTTCTTGCTTTCAAATCTCCAATATATTTTGTATTAGCTTCAATAATTTCCATTTTAAAGAAAAATACTGTCCTTGTCATACCCCATCCTTATAAATCTCTACTAGCAGAGGTCCCAAATATGTATTAATATCCATCAGAACCACCTAGATTTCTGGCCCTCACTCTTGGCTTTCTGAATCCGAATCTCCTAGAGGGGAGCTTAGGAATTTGCCTTTTTAACAAATTCCCTGTCTGATTCTGAGGTAACCAGTCCAGCATCAGTCTTTGGATTTGTGTCGTGGGACTGCCCTATAATAACATATAAGTCCAGACTCCCAGAATGAAATGAAAGTCAATTCACAATCTGATTCCACCCTACCTCCTAGTCTCATCCCCTATTTCCCTGCCTAACCTTTCCTTTTATACTGCAAGGTATCTACGCCCTCTGCCTTTTGCTCCTCTTCTCTACTTAGGGAACTTCTACTCATTCTTTAGGAATTGGCTCAAAGCGTTACTTCTTCTGGGAAGCCCTTCCTGGACTGCCTCTAGAATTTATTCATGCCTTAGAGTTTAAGAGGCAGTCTAGTGTGTTGGTTAACAGTACTGGCTCTGCAACCAGATTGTTAATGGCACAATCCAGACTCTGCAAATTACTGAGTGAGGAACACAGTGGTCTTGAACAAGTTATTTAACCTCTCTGTACCCTTCGTTGCCTTCATTACAAAATAGGAATAACAATAGTGTGTGCTCAATACAACTGTTGTGAGGGTTAATGAGCTTAATGCAAATAAAGTACTCGCTTGGATTATAGCAATTAGTCACTCAATATTTGCTTCTGATCAATTTAAGAATTCCCTTTCTTAGTTGTGGTACAAAACTGAAAAGAAGTAATTTAACAATATAACTTTTTTTCATTTACTTCTCAAAAGGTGACTGAAGATGATATACTAAATCTATTTTTATTAAAAAACTAATTTTTATGGAAAAGACTTAGATTGTCTTTTGAAGTCATTCACTAGACAGGCAGAAACAATTTGAAAATCTCAGCTATCTATTTGATTTTTAAAGAAATGAGAAAATATTGGGTCTAACTTTAGGTCATTATTTTCAAAATGTATAGAGAAAGAACTGAAAAATCTGGAACAAAGTCCCACAGAGCAAAATTTCCATTACTTATAAAACCAAAATTTTAGCCAAAAATATATTTCAAAAAATCCTGTAGGTTTTCGAAGTAACTAGAAACAGTACAAAAACTGTTTATGAACCCTGCTCTTTCTCTAATTACTGAAGTAATATCTGAAATGGAAAAGGCAGAGTGATAGAAAAATTTGGTCATCTGCAACAAAAGGAAAATAAATTGTGATATGCAAGGGGAGAAGTAAATGGGAAAACTAGACCTGTATTCAGATGTAAAGTGAACATCTGTGATATTACTAGATACACTCTTATTTTTTCTTACCTGGCTTCTCAAATATCAGCTATTACTGTAAACAAGTCAGCTCTTCCACAGAACACACTTCTCCTTGGACCTCTTCATTATTCAGTAAATATTTACAGAGCACCTATTATTACACATTCTTGGATACAGCAGATAAACAAAAGAGCCAGGCACATGTGATGCACTTCCATGGTGCTTATCATGGGACAACCTCAATTTTCCACCAAGTTTAGCACATCTAATACACTGCCATCAGGACAGGACCACATGGCTCCACCTTCAAAATGTCACCAGAAAACGCCATAAGATAAAACCAATTTTTTTATCCTCTTAAAGAAAAAAAAAGGTATGACGACGCATACCTTCACATCATGCGTCTTTAAGTAGGTTCACAGGTCCCTAAAGGTTAATTGGTGTGTTAGGGAAGTCTGTGAACCCCCTAATATTACATGCAAATGTATGCATGAACAGACCTGTATAACGTTGACTAGACAGATAAGGGGCTTTCACTGTATTTTCACATGGGCCTAATACCCTCAAAAGTCTAACCATTCACTATTCTAGGGGTAGGAAAATCCCTACAACTCTGTCCTATTGAAAAGACTGCCGCCATATTTCACCATGAGAGCACTCGGTAAATTACTCATCTGACATTTTATAGCACGATGTTCAACAATTTTATGACCAACAAGTTAATGTTTTGCTCATCTAAATTCTGCCCCCTAATGTTTTCAGTACCAACAATCTAGTTGGTCGGTTACACAAAAACGTCTTCCAAAAAAATTGTTTATAGAACCTGGGCTCCAGCAACTCTTTGCAATATAATCCCTGTGTATGACTGAACCACAGAAAAAATAACTCCTTAATTTGTGGTCAAAATAAGTACTGCACAACAGCCTACAGTGGGTGGTATGAAACTATCACAATTATAAAGTAACCAAGTAAATAACACACTATATCTATAACAGATAAAATGTTATAAATCCAAAACATACATTGCTATAAATAAAGTCTGTGGTTATTTGCTGAGGTCCTCTGAATAACATTGTAGTGACAAGGGCTGCTCTTAGCATGTTTCATAATGGAATAACTGAAGCTATTCGACAGTAGACTCTGTGGCACCACATGCATTGCTTGGGCTAAGAAATGAGGTGAACTGCACTGTATAGTAACTTTGGGAAAATGTTGTCTTTAACATAAACAAACAATGCACTTTCCCTTAGAAGCCATGATAAGGGAGAAGAGGGCAGCAGGCTTAGTCCCACTAAATCAGCATGCCTGCAATTTGGGAAAACACTGAATAAGAGCAATCAGTGTGTTTAAATGTATATTTGTTGAAATCTGTAATCAGGTGATTTCCACCCCTCCATTCCCCAATTAAAATCATAGATTTTAGGACTGGGAAGGTTCTTAAAAAAAAAAAATCAACAAGACAATGGGAATGAGGGCCAAAGAGGATGTGTGATTTGCTTATGCTGACAAAAAAGAACACAAAGAAACTGAGTTTCTCAACTCTCTTATGTTGCCATTTTTACATAGAGTTCTTTTAAAATATATATCTCATCTACCATTCAATTCACCCCTCTAAAGATTCACCTATTACCACAGTTTTTTAAAAACACTATTATCACTCCAAAAAGAAACTCTGTACTCCTTAGCCATCACCCCTCAAACTCCTACTCCTCATCCTCCCATCCCTAGACAATCAGTAATCCATTGGTATTGTAAATATTTGCCTATATTGAACAGTTCATATACATGAAGTTATACAACAGTATGTAGCCCCTTGTGACTGGCTTCTTTTACTTGGCATAATGTTTTCAAGGTTCAGTCATATTGTATCATGTATCAGTGTATCATTAGATTTTATGGCCAAATAATATTACACTGTATGGAATATTTACACAAATACATGTTTTGTTTAGCAGTTCATTGGCTGATGGACATTTGAGTTGTTTCCCCTTTTTGGCTATTATAAATAATACAGTTATGAATAGTTGTGTACAAGTTTTTGACTGGACATATGTTTTGATTTCTTTTGGGTATATACTTAGGAGTGGAATTGCTGGGTCATATGGTTACTCTGTTTAAGTACTTAAAGAACTGCCAAAGTATTTTCCAGAGTGGCTGCATCATTTTACATGCCCATCCATCATAAAGTTCTTGCTTTTAAAATCATAACAACTCATTATATCATTAATAAAAACTCCTTATTTTCTGCTAATAGGTAACTGAAGGAAAAAAATCCAAGTATTGATAAATATATTTTTTAAAAGCCACATACTGTTAGTACATGAAATTCAGATGCAGAGTTCAGAACACAGAAAAATAGCTTTAAATTGCTATCTTAAAAAGAGTTACTGTGTAGTAAATGTTTCCTTTATTACTTAAATCATATGAAAATATTATACATGAGCTATAGATACATGTCAAACATTTCTAAAATATTGAAAAATCTTTAACACAAATAAAACAGGACAAATTAAATTTTCTCAAAAACTAGAATTTATCTAGTCGGGTGATATCTACATACTTTCAGTCATAAGATAGAAAACTGATGGGTAGTGTATTCAACAGGCAAAGAAATACAATATGCTGATTTGGAAAAGAAAATCTAGCATCAACAACCATATAAAAATATTAAAGAGCTACTGTCCAATGTTTTGGTAAGCAATTTGGGAATGACTTTATAAACTATGCAGAAAACTATGTATTATGGACAGCAAGGGACTTTGCTTCTATTTATTGGTTGTGCTTCCTGTGGAAGAGAGAGAGTAATGAAAACCATACACAAACAAACAAACAAAAAAATCTGAGCTTAGATGAAAAAACTGGAAAGAACTTCATCAAAATGATTGGTGAGTATTTGAAGGTATTTTTTTCTTTTTTTTTAGCAGTATATTTCTAAATTGAGATACAATTGACATAGAACATTAATGTCAGGTGTACAACATAATGACCTATGTATATACTACTGTAAAATGATCACCACAATAAGTCTAGTTCACATCCATCACCACACACAGTTACAAAATTAGACCTATGAAGTCAGAAAGTTTTCCTACTTAGGGAATTTCCCATAGCTGTTTCTTTCTTTCTTTTTTTTTTTTTTTAAGATTTTATTTATTTATTTTTAGAGAAGGGAAGGAAGGGAGAGAGAGAGAAAAACATCAATGTGTGGTTTTTTTCTCACATGACCCCAACTGGGGACCTGGCCCACAACCCAGGTATGGGTCCTGACTGGGAATCGAACCGGCAACCCTTTGGTTCTCAGGCCTGCATTCAATTCACTGAGCCACACCAGCCAGGGCCCCACAGCCGTTTTTATGGGAATAAATGACTTGTACAATTTGAAAGAAAAAATTAATAACAGAAATACCAACATAATTTTAGTAATTTGGCTTGACATGGAATATTAGCTTTGACATTGCAGTGATTAATACATAGAATAAATGAATTAAAGTTTCAATATAAAATAAAGAAACCAAGAGAAGTAATTGGGTTTGATTTAGTCAGCAGGACATTTTTATAGTAAGTAAAAGAACATATAAAAATGTGAAAGAATACTTGCATAAATTCAAAGCCATATGCATTTTAAGCCATAAAATTTTAATATAAAAGGGCACAGCATCTGATGATATTTACAATGACAGATGTATAAATACTTTGAAATGTTCTGCTTGGTTAACTATCCAATTCAAAAATGAACCTGAAAATAAAACTATGCACACAGAAATGTTGAAAGACCACACTGCAATGTCATTAGTTAAAAAGACATACTTTGAAATTCAGACTAGAAAGGTCAGCATGGGAAGAGTCCATCTCCTTATTAGTCAATGACAATTTATGTTTGACAATGGTGTGGCTGAATTTAGCTTAACTTAAATAAAATTACTTGATAACATCTCTGGTTAAGTGAATGGGTAAAACAGAAATCAGAGTGTGTCCTAAGATAAACTATGGCTGATACTTAGTAATATTTCTTCATTATTTTAGAAAAGATTATTGCGACAAAAAGTTGTTGAAATGTAAAAAGCGATACTAGAGGCATGTTTTGATAAACATGTCATTTAATATTTTAAAAGAAACAGAAAGCTCTGTCCTCAGTGAACAGACTGTTCGGGATTTCATCTTCACAATGCACTGTGGAACAGGCTGGCTCCAATCCAAGCTCTATGGTGCTCTAGGTTACTGACTGCATAACTTTCACAACTTCACCAGGCATCAATCTCCTTGCCTACAAGAGCAAATAATGTTGCCTGGCTCAAAATCTTACTGGATCTTATCCTTTCTCTGTAAACTTCAATGTAATTTACATCAAATTTAGAAAAGGCAGAATAAAAGAGTAAGCTATTGTTATATATTTGAGAACTAAATAGAGAATCTGGATTATGGCCTAATTCCACCCATTCTTCACCCTACCCCCATCTTTGAAAAAAATAAAACAATAAATAAATAAATAAGCAGTTTCCAAGAATTGTGACATAATTTTATTTTCCAGAAAATGAAATCAGTGGATAGCCACCCTTAGGAAGTGAGCAAAGAACAAACTCATTTACCCATGAGTTAAAACATAATAATTAGAACGGAAAGAGGCAAAACTCATTACTTTGATTATGCATTATGTTTTCTTTGCTATAGAAAGCTGAAAAATGTTATCAGAAATTATCTGAAACATATCTTAGTAGTCATTTCTAATACGAAAAGCATTCAGTTACTAATTTTTGTTTTGTTTTGTGTTTTTATTTGAAAATAGAGAGGGATACATAACCTTCAAAATTTAGCCACCCTGAAAAAGTAAATAATTTTTATTATGAAAAATACAAAATTTCAAAAAGCAAAAGTATGCTGTGTAGCTGCTGGGTAATGTTTATTTCTAATGTTAGCAGTGCCTACCCTACAGCCTGGGAGCAGCATCTTATACTGGGCTAATCAAAGAAAGGAAGGCTAAAGTCTGAAAGAGATTTCTAAAAAAATCTTTTGTTTTCCAGACAAAAGGACAGGGAAGCTGACTATCCCTCCCCGTTCTCTTCCTGCCTTGAACACATACGTTTTACCCCAGAGAATCAGTGACCTTATTGCACCCAGAACACAAGAGGCAGGAAGCCAGTGCTGATGCTGTGAGGTTGCTAAAGCAAACCCCAAAAGCCACCAACATCCAGAAAAATTCTTATGCAAGAAAAATAAGTCTCTATATGTTTAAGCCCCAAGTCATCAAGGTTTCTTCTGTGTGCAACTGAAACAAGTCTAAGTGATTTGGAAAGTCACAAATTCTCTAAGGCTCGCTTTCTTCATCTGTAAAGTAGGTATAATGATAGTAAGGTATGGATGTATAGTATGTTTGATGTGTAAAAAAAGGGGTCAGTAATGTCAGCTGTTCGTTATAATGATGATGAAAGTGATGACCTCACTTAATTCTCACACCAATCATTTGGAGTAAGTTCTACTATTATTTCATTCAGCCACTTTACACACAAAATAATTGAGGCTCCCATGAAGTGAAGCAGCTTGCCCAGGATCACACAATTGATATGTGGCAGAACCGGTATTCAAATTCAGAAATTCTTATTTCAGGGTCAATGATGCTTAGAAAAGTGACTCAAGATAGTAAAAGCTAACAAAAATGCTGGATTCAGACAAGAGACACTAAGGTCTAATTGCAAACATCCACTGCATAATGGAGTCCTCCAAAGGCTTTCAGATTAGCCCCAGCTGCTGTGGCTCAGTGGATTGAGTGCCAGCCTGAAAATCAAAAGGCTATCAGTTCAAGTCCCACTGTAGGGTACATGCCTAGGTGGCAGGACAGATCCCCAGTAAGGGGCACGTGAGATGCAACTACACACTGATGCTTTTCTCCCTCTTTCTCCCTCCCTTCCCTTCTCAAACAGATGACAAGACAGACAGACAGGAGGAAAGAAAAAAAAGAATTTCAGGTTAGTCTGTTTCATATTATACAGTAAAGTTTTTGACTGTGTCCATCAGGAAAAGCTATGGGCTGCTCTGAAAGAACTGGGTGTGGCTCAGGACCTGATTGTTCTGTTGTGTAGCTTATACTGTAGACAGGAAGCCACTGTAGGAAGAGAATATGGAGACAGAATGGTTTCCTGGAGGCAAAGGTGTCAGACAAGGACGTATTTGTTGCCCAATTCATTCAATCTGTAGGTAGAACATAAACAAAAATCTGGGCTAAACTCAGAGGAAGGCACAGAACCTGGTAGAAGAAATGTCAATAACATATATAAGAAATGAAGATCACACCATCTTACTGGAAGAAAGTAGCAATGAGTTGAAATGACTTCTAATGAAAATGAAAGAAGAAAGTGCCAAAGCAGGACTGCATTTGAATATCAAGAAGACAAAAATCATGACTACAGAAAAAACACACAACTTTAACATC